>NC_058519.1:418111815-419361815 GCF_904849725.1 Hordeum vulgare subsp. vulgare | reverse complement strand
AACAAGATCCGCAAGGGATTAGTGGGGGGAATCAAATTTCTCTTGGTGGAAGTGTAGGTTGAGCCCTTCTCCTGCAATCCCTAGAAAATCAACAACAATCGTTGGCTAGGGAAGGAGTTCACGCAAGGATGAGCTTGGGGGAAACAATGGAGATTTTTAAGGATAAGAGACAAGTCTCCATTGGGAAGAAGACCCAGTTATATAGTGGTGGGGAAATCCGACCATTTTCTGCCTACAAACCGTGCATAAGTGGTAGTACCGCTCGGGGGAGTGGTACTTCCGCTTGCATGGAAGTACTTGGTTGTGCAGTCCATCTAATAGGCCTCACAGGGGCGGTAGTTCCGCCGGACCGGTACTTCCGCTCCTGCAAGCGGTACTTCCGCTTAGCGATGACACACATGCCAGACAAATAATATAGAGGGGAGCGGTACGGTAGTGCCTCCCAGAGCGGTACTACCGCTAAATATTGTCCCCAAAAATCTATTCAAAACATAATCAAAAAAACAAAAACATATGCGGAAGTGGGGCCAGAAGTAGAGACTGGCAGTACCGCCCAAGCGGTACTACCGTGCTACCCGAGCGGTACTTCCGCTTACGAGGAGGTAAAAGCACGAAGCCACCAGATGCACAAACACAAGTGGTACAAGTCCCGGTACTGCAGGGCGGCACTACCGCTTGAGCAGTACTATCACCCATGGTAGCGGTACTACCGCTTATGAAGGTGCACATGATCCTAAGGGCAGAAAACAGCTCCAAAGTGCCGGGAAGGAAAGAGGGAGAAGAATGTGTACTTGAGAGATTCTCCCAACAATTCCAATTGCGGACCCCTCTTGATAGTATGGACTATCCTATGACTCAAGTCCACCGACACTAAATCATATGAAGTACTATGTCGTCTCTTTTAACATCTGAGGGGTAGAATAATTGTCTCGTGGCACTTGATAACCTCTGAAAGCTCAGAGAACACGATTAGTCCGCAAAGGTATTGTCATCAACCAGAAAGTCTACTTAGGGAAGATTATGCTGTTACGATCTCCCCCTTTTTGGTGGTTTGATGAAAACACAGGATTTTCCTCTAGGATATAACAGTAAGGTTAGGCAATCCCAATACCTATAAAATATAGACAAGCTCGCCCTAGATGTGTCCTCTATTTGAATATGCTTTTGGAATGCAAAGAGCACATAATGGGAACAACACTCGATGGGTAAAGCAAGTAAGCAAGCATATGAGACAAGAGATCTCAATCATAAAGAAAGTAGACATAATAGGATACACGAGGTAGCATAAGTCTTACACCATACACAAGTTCAGACAAGTAATGTACAAACATAAACCAAAGCAAGCAATAAACGAGTTCACGAGACAAAGGAAACACATGCAAATATAAATTCTGGTGAGTCAACAAGCATATGAAGGAAATCCCTAACTCTGTCCCCCTTTGGCATCGAGACACCAAAACGGCAAAGAGAACTAAAAATGAGACAAGGTGATGGCAATCCTAGAGAGATCAGTCATCCTCATCATTGTCCTCTTCATCAGTGGCAGCAGGAACATATCCATATAACTCAGTCCACTCACAATTCTTTTTGACCCATTCCTCATCATTAGTAATCTGGTCCTCAGACCCCCTGTCAACAGTCAGACCTATCTTCCTCATGACCATCTTGTCAAGGCTATGAGCTTTCTTGGACTCCACATGGGCCTTGTACTACCCTTTGACCTCAAAGCATAGAAGGTTCCGCATCTTCATTTTGAGCTTGGCTGCCCAAGACAGAACGTGCTTAGAAGGAGGAGCATAAGTATCATCAGTGTAGTCTGGCTCAGGCTCATCGTCAAAGTCAGTGATAGCAATTTCTCGAACCGAAGGTGCAATTCCCCAGTTTTCCTTCACACGGAGTTTAAGGACACCATGAGACACCATATGACCAGTCACCATGAACTCACTAGGAAACATAGGAACCCATGTATCCTCAATGAGCTTGAACAGATATGGCCCATAGATGGGCACCTTCTTGTCAAGAACCGCAGACCGAAGCTCCTTACACATGATGTGGAAAACATCCAAAGTAGACGCATGTCCTTTCTCCTTGATGCACAGAAGCAGAAGATTCACAAGATATGAGTGAACCTAATCCTTGTTTCTAACCCGGGGAAGTATGGTGTTGCGGAAGATGCGATGCATAATGTCCAGAAAAGGAACAAGCTCAGTGCGAGTACGTTTGGCACTTTGGACAACCTTGGAATAGTGAATAAGCTTGTTCTTGTGAATAGGCCTGACCTGAGTGTGTGGCCTTAGTCTAATGGTCTCATTTAGTCCACGATCTTCATATCCCAAAGAGTTCATGAATGTTTTCCAGTCGGAGCACAGAACTCTATCACCAGTCATCCAAGTCAATCGGCGCTCATCATCCGCATGAAAGTGAATTGTGCCATAAAATTGAGCCACTAGCAATCGAAATCCTTGTTGAAAATGATGATGGGAACCAGGCCCCATTGAACACAAAGAGCAAGGGATTCAACAAAGTAGGAAGTGTGGGGATTGCTAGCCATGTGCCCCGTGTCGATGGACTTGGCATCACACACAAACAGATTGGTTCCGTTCTTCAGGATCCCTGTAAGAATGATTGATTGGTCCTTGGTCTAGAAGGGGAGATCAATCATGCACTCATCCTAAGGTTGACAGTATGGGTTATGCTTGCGGAACTCCACAAATTCAGCATTGGTCATCTCATCACGGCCTTTGGGAGCCTTCTTCTTGCAAATAGCCTACTTCACCTGTTGTTGAGGTTGCTTGGAACTGGCACTCGCTTTGGCAACTTCAGATGTAGGAAAATGCTTGGAACCACCAGACCGGCCAGGATTCATGCGACGAGGAGGGGTAGAGACACCATTGTCACATCCCTGATCCCCATTAGGGTTTAGCAAGTTTGAGCTCATGTTTTCTTCCATTGCATCTTAAGAATTTGAATTGCACTCAAGGAAGGAAATGAAATCAAAGCAAAACGTCAACAAACTCTATATTCAAAAGAAAACCAAAGTAGTGCCAAATCAATGAACCCAAAATGGCCATTAGAAAAGATCATATTTTCTATTAGTTGTTGAAAACAAGATATCAGAAGTGAAACATATCTTCAAAATACTTTTGGCATTTTAAATTTAAGTTAAAAGCTACTGAAATCAATTATATATTTGATTTCAAATATATCAAAGTTTCCAAAAATGTTGAAAACTTTATATGTGATTGGAAATATTCCAACTAACACTTTAGTATTTTTCAAACTATTTTAGAAATAGTTTGGAGGCAAAAATAAAACAAAAAGAAGTGAGTAAGAATAAAACAAAAACAGAATAGAAAAGAATAAGAAAAACCTTACGTGTCGCTCACCTGAGGCCCAGCCCACCCCGACGCGTGTCGTCTTCCTCATGCCAGCAAGTAGCAGGAGGTGGCCGCCGCTCGTTCCGCCGCGGCCACACACCTGTGCGTCTGCGTGGACCTCCCTGATGCGCTGGAGAAGAGGGATAAGGCCTCCGGGATCCATTCCCAACCTCATCCTCTCCCCATTCGATCTCTCTCCTCTCTTTCTTCCTCGGCCGCCATGACCGCGAGCTCGAGCTCGAGCTAGCCATCGCTCCGGCCGTCCTTCCCCACCCCTCACAGTGCCATTCGCTCCGCCTCATCGAGCTGGTCTTCTCTGCCAAAGGAAAGAAGCCCCCGAGCCATGCATCGCCGGATCTCCATCATCTTCTTCCTCGGATCGCCGACGTTCACCACCGCCGTTCTCCCTCCTCAGGCCGTCCCCGAGCCCGCTTTCGATGCCGCTGGACTCCCTGTGAGCTCAGGGTGCCTCCCCCCTTGTTTCCCCTCTCGATTTTGAGTTCTAGGCCTAGTTTCACCGGAGCCCGACGAGGAACGCCGCGGTAGCTCGTCGCCGGTGGCCCTACGGTGACCGGTTGGTCCATCCGAGGCCTACAATGGCTCCAGATCGTCGTGTAGATGCACTAGGAGCCCAGCCCCACGTGAAATGCTCTCTGTTTCGATGACCTCGACGGTGGCCGAGCTTCGGCCACCGCCAAGCTCATCGCCGGCGTCGATTCCGGCCACCCCTAGCCCCTGGGGTTTGCTCCATCATGCGCTCCGTCGAGTGGCCATTCTTCCTGAGGTCTCTGACGTGATTTTGGTCATCGAAGATCCGTTTCCGACGCCCTCTGCCGTATCTGGTGTTGCCGGAGGCTCACTGCCGGCAAGATCGACCTCGTCAGCGGTGGGTTCTTCCCCCATGAGCCTATGACAGGTGGGGCCAACCCCTATCTAATTAAGTTTAATAAAGATAAAAATAATTTGTTTAATTAACTTAAACATACACTAACAGGTGTGTCCTACTCTGTTAATTAACTAATTAAGTTAAATCTAAATTAAAACTGGCCAGAGTCACTAACCAGTGGGTCTCACTAGTCAGGTTTGACTTTCAACGGCCAGTTGGACCTGCTGATGTGATGCTGATGCAATAAACCTTTTCTGTTTAATAATAATTCCAGAATAAATTCAAAACTTTGGAAATTCATAGAAAATTGAATATAACTCCAAATTTGACAAATAATATATGAAAAATGATCAGAAAAATTCAAGGAATCCAATGGTACTATTTTCATGCATGAAAAAAAAAGTTATGAAACAACATTAGGTCAAATCAATTAAAAGAATTTGCTAAATTATAATTCAAACGATATTTGAATTATCATTTCAAATCAAGATCACCCAAAAGGTTCTGTTAGTCATCTCAAACCATGCTACATTGCATTTCATGCATCATTTTGTTGCATATGTTTGATATTGATTGATTGTTGTTATTCCAGTAGGCCCCGCCCCTCCGGATACGACTGATTATCCGACTGACGGATATCACCCCTCTGCTGAGCAACAAGGCAAGCAACCATTTTGATCATCCCGATAAATCCCATGTTCTCGCTCCTGCTCTTACTTATTGCATTAGGTCAAAATGCTTTCAATGATTTTACCACGTTAATTGAAACAACTTCCTTTTCATGACATGTCCTTGTCACAATAAATAGCTGAACCTTGCAACCTAGCATACCTGGTAGATGCTTGAGCCATGATGTGCCATATCCTGCTATGCATGCTATGCTTAGAGTTGTGTACGGTGGGTCATCTGAATGATGAACATGATCGTGAGAATGTGTTCAGTTAGTAAAGGTTGTGCTTTGAACTTGATTTGGTAAAGGTATCGGTGAAAGGCTATGTATTAGTACATGGCGGGTTGTTTCATTGGAACCGTCCTTAGGAACTGAGTTCGGTGTATGTAATCCACGACTAGATACTACCACACGTTGGGATACTTAACTAACCCCCTCGACTTATTAATCGCCTAGTACTCGGTCCAGGAGTTGCAAGTAGTTTCTAGTGTTTGTAGTCATGCTGGAGGCCGTGCATGGTGTTGACCTTAGAGGTGGGCTATGATGCGGTAGGCAGTGGCACGGTGTACCAAGTGGCAGCCGGATGGTGGGCTTGGAAACCCTGCGCACATCGTTTGGGGCCATGGCAGAAACCTCGGCCGAACTTCTGTGCGGGTTACCCTTAGATAGGCGATAGACCTGGACTAAGTATTAGCGGAGTTAACGGTCGTGGCCGACTCCCTCGCTGGGCTTCCGTTTGAAGGTTGCCGAGGTGCATGACGTGCACATAGCGATTAGTGGCGAGAGCGTGTGTGAAGGAGTACACCCCTGCAGGGTTATGATCTATTCGAATAGCCGCGTCCGCGGATATGGACTATGTGGAAACATATGTTGTTCAAAGATAACTATAATGGCTACTCATAAAATTGTCAAGATAAGTGTGAGTGTCGTGGATGGCATTTCCGTAGGGAGACGGAATGATTCCACGATGGAGTATTGTTGTGGTGTTAGTGGACTCGTGTGCGAGAAAACATAGTGGTCAAAACTATTTAAAAATGCAAGTTCTCTAGCCAAGAGTCAAATGCTGGCTTTCTGCATGAAACCCCACAACTCCCTGTTGATACATTGCATGATTAAATAGATTATCCTAAAGTCTTGTTGAGTACTTTTGTACTCACATTTGCTTAATAAATTGTTGCAGAGGTTGTTAATGACCCTAATGGAGGGTTCTACCTAGACGTTGACAACGACGAGTAGCTGGTGTCCCAGCTGCGATCTGGCCCTAGGTTGGGTGTGTAGATAGTCAGGCCATGTGACTTTATGTTTCCATCTGTCTGTACTCAGACAGTTTTAATCTTCCGCTGGCTTGTAAGACTTGTGTGTATGACTTGTGATGATGGGTCGTAAGACCCCTATCTGCATAATATTACGTGTGAGGCTCTTCCGAGCCTTCTAAATAAAGTTGTATGTTTATGGTTATGTTGTGATGCCATCGATGTATCTATACATATCGGTATGCCATGCGTACGTGTGTTGTATTTGATATGTATGGGGTTCGTATACCTAGTCGTATTCCTTAGTAGCACTCCTTACGGGGAAATGCCCCTTTGTGATTCCATCGAGCCATGGTAGTTCGCTACTGCTCCAGACACATTGGTTGACCGGCATGTGTCCTTCTTAGCTGCTCTGTATGTCCCTTTGGGAAATGTCACACGTATGTAATGGAGTCCTTGTAGCTTGCTACGACTCGTCTACATTCGCAGATGACCGACACCTGCTTTGCTGGGTCATGTATGCCTGTCCCTGTACGGAACTGCCGCTAGAGTTTATGACTAGACATGTCGATCCGGGTTCTTTGACATTGGATTGCTAGCGACACAATTGCATACGCGAGTCAAAAGGCGCAAACGGTCCCGTCTAACGTAAGGCTGCAGCCGTGGGGATAACCGTGCGTGAGACTGCAAAGAGATGCGATGTGTTACACGCTGGATTCCTATGGCTTAGGATCGGGGTCCCGACAACATTGGTATCAGAGCCTGACTGACTGTAGGATTACTAAGCCAAACTGGTCGAAGTTGAGTCTAGAATTGATTTAGTTATACATAATGGAATTGTTTGTGGAAGGGAAAGTAAGACTCTTGCTTCTCTTCTTAAATTATTCTATTGTGGTCATCCTCGTCTTTTCTGCGGGGATTAAGAATTAGGTTACTTATCTTTCTCTCAGGATCGTGTGTTATTGATTGGTAGGTTATAGGACAACCGAGTCGAGAGTTACTTTGAGTTTCTCTTATTTCAAGGAAAAGAAAGTAAGTTTGGATGACCAGGGAATTGAACTTGATAGTTGAGTGGTTATGCTATCCTATCTTTGTGGGTTGTCTCAAATTGTTTTTGAGCATTTACAGCCGTTATGCTGCCCAACTTTGTCTTCAGATCTCTAATGCTTGTTGCATTACTCTCTATTTTTCAGATGCCTGGCGGTCCTTCTCGTCAGGTGGTCCGTCTGACTAGGTGCATTGATGTGCCAGGTCATACGGCCATGCTAGTCAGGATGATGTTAGTAGCCGGTTACCGCTGGTACCCAGAGTACACAGTGGAGGAGCAGTACCGAGATTTTAATCGGAGTCAGTATCTCTGCACTATTAGGGTATTCCCAGATTACCCTGGAGCTGAGGAGCCGATCCATTGGTCTTATGGATTGGGGGTCACTATTGACATGGCAGTACAAGATGCTGCCTATTCAATGCCGACCATCATGAGGGCTAGACATGCACTGCTGCAGAATTTAGAGTTCTGCTATGTTCCTGCCTCTCAGCCAGGAGAAGAAGGATACCTCAGTGGGGTCTACTTTGATTCCTCTATGGAGGATGCGCTGCTGCTGTCCACTGCTGAGATGCTAGAGAATAGAGACAGGGATGCTCGTGCCCTTCGTATGGAGCTCTATGCTACACGTGCCCGTCTGTGGACGGCTTTGACACAGCTGGCACCTGTAGTCCATACATGGTATGGAGATAAGGAGATGCTGAACCCTGTTAGGACCCATCTTCCGGCTCATGTTGACTGGCCTGCTATAGGAGGAGTCACCCCTCTTCGGGGACCTCTACTACCACCAGTCCGGGGACCAAGGCCACACCCGTGCCCTTACGGTTCCCAGGGGTCTCTGGCTCGATTATTTCCTGATCCGAATGTTGAGCTTCCAGGTCATGGAGGCAACCTTTATGAGATGGTCTATGCCGATGCCTGAACCCGTGAGTGGAAGGATAGTATGGTAGTAGTTATAGTTCCATAGTCCTGTGTGTCTTGTGGAGTATGCTTATGTCGAGAGATGAATTCCGGAGGCATAGATAAATAATGTATAGGAAACTTGGAAGGCCTCTGATGAGTTGTGTCATCTTTTCAGTAGTTTGCTCTTCGGTTAAGATTGTTCTCAACTTTGTAATGGTGTGTATGAACCATGGTGTATATATAGTGGTTGCTTGTTACCATGTTGTTCGGATGTTCATTTCCGCATTCCATGTGTTCAGTGCATTTTTAATCCATAGTTAGTATTGATGTTGATATCGCTCTAAGCTGTGAGTTTGTTTGTTAGGATGGTGTTCACCAGGTTGAACCGCGCCCCTGCTCATGAGCAGGGAGAGGGTAGTCAAGCATCGCAGGAAGAACTGCCTCACCCGCTCTCTCTGGCAGAACTTATGCTTGAGGCAGAAAGAAACAAAAGGGAGACCAACCGTGTGTTAGAGCGTATTGAGCAAAATACGGCCCGTCAGCCTAGGAATGATACAGTGTCCCTCAATGACTTCGTGAAGCTGAATCCTCCGCAATTCCACCACTCCGTCGACCCCCTCGACGCTGATGACTGGTTGTGCCGTATATCGCGCAAGATTCGCTCTACAACTGTTTCTGAGGCCGACAAGGTGACCTTTGCGGCGTACTTTCTGGAAGGACCCGCCAATCTGTGGTGGGAGAACTTTGAAGCCATGCGTCCTGCCGGACCAGCAGCCACATGGGCAGACTTTAGTGCAGCCTTCCGTCTGCACCATATTCTAGAGGGTCTGATGGACAGAAAGAGGGGGGAGTTCTGTGCATTCACCCAGGGAAAATTAACCGTGGATGCCTATAGCCGCGAGTTCGGTAACCTCGCCCGCTATGCAACTGAAGAGGTGTCTACTAATGCCAAGAAGCAAGCAAGATTCCATAAGGGTCTGAGCCCTAAACTATGTCGTGATTTGCGCCTCCACGAATGTACAAGCTTTCAAGCTCTTGTCAACAAGGCGATTAGTGCCGAGACTGGTCATACCGACTATGAAGCCACAAAGAAGCACTCCTGTGACTCTGGCTTGTCATCTGGTTCCGCATTCCCGAAACGCAGGCTGTGGGTTCCAAATAGTTCTCTGCCACCAAGATACACTCCGAGGCCATCTTATGTGGCGCCTCAGGCGAATCGGACCAAGCCTCCAGCAAAAACCTATGGTGGTCCAGCTAGCAATGTTGCACCACATGCCAATCAGGTGATTTGTTACAAGTGTGGAGAACCAGGGCACTATTCTCGAGAGTGTCCTCATAATTTGGGTGCCAAGCAACTTGGAAAGTCCGTTGGCCAAGGCAAGTCGGGCAAAGCTTACTATGTGAAGCCAACTCCTGCACGTGGCCGTGTGAACTATGTTTCAGCAGAGGAAGTTGCAGAGGATCCCGACGTCATTTTGGGTACGCTCCTTGTCAATCATCACCCAGCGTCTGTTCTTTTTGACACTCGGTCATCTCATTCCTTCATTTCAGAAAGTTATGCACAGTTGCATAACATGTCTTTCTGTGATATGCCAATCTTATTGGTTGTCCAAACCCGTGGTAGTAAGTGGCAAACCTCCAGGATAACCTATGACAATGAAATCCTAGTAGACAGGCTAGTTTTCCTAGCATCCTTGATAGCCTTGAAATCTTTGGATATCAATATCATCTTGGGTATGGACTGGATGTCGGCCCATTATGCCAAGATTTATACCCATTCTAGAAATGTTCAGCTTACCCATCCCTCGGGTGAGATAGTCAATGTCTCTACTCAAGTTGCCAATTGCCCACTCTATTCCCTCAATGCCAATCCTCTTCCAGAACTCTAAGACATTTCGGTAGTCCGTGACTTTCCGGATGTTTTCCCAGAAGAATTGCCAGGAATTCCACCTGAGAAGGATGTAGAGTTTGTGATAGACCTTGTTCCGGGAACTGTCCCAATAGCCAGAAGACCTTATAAGATGGCACCCTTGGAGCTAGCCAAACTTAAGAAGCAACTAGATGAGGCCTTGAATAAAGGTTTCATCCATCCTAGCTCCTCTCCTTGGGCTTGTCCCGTCCTCTTTGTTAAGAAGAAAGACGAAATGGATCGGATGGTTGTAGATTATCGACCAGTTAACCTGGTCACCATAAAGAACAAGTATCCGCTCCCCAGGATCAACGATTTGTATGATAAGCTCGCTGGATCCTCAGTCTTTTCCAAAATGGATTTGAGGTTGGGTTACCATCAAATCAAGATCAAGAACGGGGACATTCCAAAAACGGCTTTTGTCACTCGTTATGGCCAATACGAGTACATTGTCATGTCCTTTGCTTTAACCAATGCCCCAGCCACCTTCTCTCGCTTGATGAATTCAATCTTCATGGAGTATTTGGATAAATTCGTCATAGTATACCTCGATGATATTCCCATCTACTCGAAGAACGAACAAGAACATGACGAGCATCTAAGGCTGGTATTGATGAAACTTCGAGAGCACCGCCTATATGCCAAGTTTTCAAAATGTGAATTTTGGTTACCAGAAGTGACCTATCTAGGTCCCGTAATCTCTGGTAAGGGTATTGCTGTCAATCCCGAGAGAGTTCAAGTTGTCCTTGATTGGACTCAACCTGAATCGGTTAAGCAAGTGAGGAGTTTTCTTGGTCTAGCGAGCTATTGTCGCCGCTTTGTCGAGAATGTCTCCAAGGTTGCAAAGCCTCTAAGTGAACTCCTCAAGAAAGATAAAAAGTTCGAGTGGACACCACAGTGTGAGCATAGTTTTCAGGAACTGAAAAGACGTCTGACTTCCGCACCTGTGTTGCTACCACCAGATTTCTCTAACGACTTTGTTATCTATTGCGACGCCTCGCGACAAGGATTAGGTTGCATTCTCATGCAGGATCGTCATGTGATTGCCGTGCATGGTGCTGACCTTAGAGGCGGGCTATGATGCGGAAGGCAGTGGCACGGTGTACCAAGTGGCACCCGCATGGTGGGCTTGGGAACCCTGCGCACATCATTTGGGGCCGTGGCGGAAACCTCGGACGGACTTCCATGCGGGTTACCCTCAGATAGGCGATAGACCTGGACTAAGTATTAGCAGGGTTAATGGTCGTGGCCGACTCCCTCCCTGGGCTTCTGCTTGAAGGTTGCCGAGGTGCCTGACGTGCGCATAGCGATAAGTGGCGAGAGTGTGTGTGAAGGAGTACACCCCTGTAGGGTTATGATCTATTTGAATAGCCGCGTCCACGGATATGGACAACTTGGAAACATATGTTGCTCATAGATATCTATAATGGCTACTCATAAAATTGTCAAGATAAGTGTGAGTGTCGTGGATGGCATTTCTGTAGGGAGACAGAATGATTCCACGATGGAGTATTGTTGTGATGTTAGTGGACTCGTGTGCGAGAAAACATAGTTGTGAAAACTATTTAAAAATGCAAGTTGTCTAGCCAAGAGTCAAATGCTGGCTTTCTGCATGAAACCCCACAACTCCCTGTTGATACATTACATGAGTAAATAGATTATCCTAAAGTCTTGTTGAGTACTTTTGTACTCATGTTTGCTTAATAAATTGTTGCAGAGGTTGTTAATGACCCTAATGGAGGGTTCTACCTAGACGTTAACGACGACGAGTAGCTGGTGTCCCAGCTACGATCTGCCCTAGGTTGGGTCTGTAGATAGTCAGGCCATGTGCCTTTATCTTTCCATCTGTTTGTACTCAGACAGTTTTAATCTGCCCCTGGCTTGTAAGACTTGTGTGTATGACTTGTGATGATGGGTTGTAAGACCCCTATTTGTGTAATATTACGTGTGAGGCTCTTCCGAGCCTTCTAAATAAAGTTGTATGTTTATGGTTATGTTATGATGCCATCGATGTATCTATACATATCGGTATGCCATGCTTAGGTGTGTTGTATTTGATATGTATGGGGTTTGAATACCTAGTCATATGCCTTAGTAGCACTCCTTATGGGGAAATGCCCCTTTGTGATTCCATCGAGCCATGGTAGTTCTCTATTGCTCCGGACACATTGGTTGACCGACATGTGTCCTTCTTAGCTGCTGTGTCTGTCCCTTTGGAAAATGTCATGCGTATGTAATGGAGTCCTTGTAGTTTGCTACGACTCGTCTACATTCGCTGATGACCGACACCTGCTTTGCTGGGTCATGTATGCCTATCCCTGTACGGAACTGTCGCTAGAGTTTAGGACTAGACATGTCAATCCGGGTTCTTTGACATTGGATTGCTAGCGACACAATTGCATACGCGAGTCAAAAGGCGCAAATGGTCCCGGCTAAGGTAAGGCTGCAGCCGTGGGGATAACCGTGCGTGAGACCGCAAAGAGATGCGATGTGTTACAGGCTGGATTCCTATGGCTTAGGATCGGGGTCCTGACAACCATCACATGGAACTCAGAGAAAAATAGCGGAAATGGACAAGACACAAGTGAATTCCAAGAAACAATCAAGAATGAAAGAAGTAGAAAGACCTCTGGAAACAAAAGCACAAACAAAGAGGTTCTGGAGTATGAGCGGTAGTACCGAGCTACGAGAGCGGTACTTCCGCTTGCGTGCAAGTACCAGTCACTCAGCAGCAGTGCTACCCCCCGGGCGGTGAAACTGCTTCCGCTGCACGGGAACAGAAGAACCGGTGAGAAAATTCTCACAAATTTGAAGACAAATGAGTGAATACTTATGCAAGCATACAAATGCCAACCTACTTGCGCTGAGAATCTGCTAACAAATCAGGAAAGCACTTCATGCTTTGCCGTAGAACAAGATGTGAAAACAAAAAACCAATAGGAAAAGAATATGGGCAATACCAGAGTCCATGGCGCAAGGAGGAGAGGGGGAGCAGCCCCTCCGATTGGATGAGCGAGGAACGACCTAGAGAAGGAGATCTAGAGCCAGCCTCCGGGGGCGTTGTGGCCGCGTGTGAGAAGGAGAACGAGATGGAGGAGAAGAGAATGGGTATCGGGGAAGGTAGAACCCCCTACCCATCTCATAAACCCTTAGGCGTTTCACGAAGCGGTAGTACCGCTGATTGGAGCGGTAGTACCGCTTGCGCAATAGTATCGGCCATGTTCGAGCAACAGTACCGCTTCTCTCATAGGAACAAGCCGGCCCAAACAATGAAGAACAAAAAAGGCGAAAACCTAGATAATTCAACAAAGACAAAAGAAGATAATATACTCCAAGGGAGTAAGGATACACACAAAGGAAGAGAAATAAGACCGAGAATCATGCGGCAAATGAAAAAATCTTTAAAAAATCTTTTAAAAAAAGTCTCATGAGGAAGGGATGGTGGTCGAGGCCACCTATGTTTGAGTTAATTTGTATGGCACTACGAAGATTTTAACCTTGGGCCCATGACCAAAACTTGTCTTTGAAGCACTATTACTACTCAACATGGTCAAAGTGAAAGACTTGATCGGTTTATGCATAATAGGGGGAGGGAGACTTCATTGACAAAACAAAATTCCCCCTCAATTCATGCCTACACCTAAACAAGATAGTATGATGATAATGGTGGGGTGTGCCTAGTTTCAATCCACATTGCTCAAATTAATGATATTTACCTCATGCATTAACTCGCAAAATATTGCTTCATTCAATGGCTAAATGAAAATATCTGCAAGCTAATAATTAGTGTTCTGGTAAATGAGGTCAATCTCCCCACGCTTGATATGATCCCGGATGAAGTGGTGACAAATAATAATGTACTTCGTCTTGCAGTGTTGAACCGGGTTATTGGAGATTGAGATAACACTTATATTATCAAAATAAATAGGCACTTTGTCACATGTGACACCGTAATCCTTTAAATTTTGCCCCATCCAAAGCAACTGAGTACAACAACTTGCTGTAACGACATACTCGGCATCGATGGACGAGAGAGGAACATAATTTTGCTTCTTGGTAGACCAACTTACCAAAGAGCGACCAAGAAATTGGCAACCTCTAAAAGTTGACTTCCTCTCCCCACGATCTCCCACCCAATACGAATCTGAGTTAACTATAATATCGAATGAAGCACCTTTGGGATACCATAGGCCAAAATTTGGGGTATAATCCAAATATCGTAAGATTCGCTTGACAGCCACATAGTGACTTTCCTTAGGTGCGGGTTGAAATCATGCACAAATTCCCACACTCAACATAATATCTGGTCTATATGCACAATGGTAAAGCAAGGAGCCAATCATAGAGCGATATACCTTTTGATCCACATCTTTACCATTGGTATCGAGGTTAAGATGGCAATTGAGAGGCATAGGAGTGTTTGCCTTGGCTGGCTTGAGGTCATCCATCTTGAACCTTTTGAGCATGTCTTGAGTATATTTTGCTTGATTGATGAAGGTTCCTTGACTTCGTTGCTTGACTTAGAATCCAAGTGTCGGTGCACTAAAGACTAGGGTCTCTAGTGCCCTAGACTAGTGCACGGACACCGGCAGCCCCTCCACAGCGGCAAGGCGCGTCGGTGGGGCTTAGGGCGAAAGCAAGACTCAGAAACCACCAAGTGCAGATTTCAAGCTCCGGCAAGCACTCGCCTGATCGGAAGGAAGAAGAGACCCCGACAGGAGCTCCCTGCTGGGGAGATAGACAACGCCACGACGAGACCCGGCAAGCAACCCTTGCCGGGAAGGCTGACAAGGCCTCGGTAGGCCATCACCTCCCTGCCGAGAGGAACAGGAAGAGCCCCGGCAAGGTAACCCTGTCGGGAAGAAAGAGAAGGCCCGAGGAGACGCGCTGGCCCAGGGCGCCCTCGCGACCTGCGAATGCCTCCACTGACGAACACGCCATTGACGATGCATGAACCTCACTCCGCTCGCACACGAGTGCAACACCACTGGGTTGCCATGTGTGTGTACCTGTCCAACCCCCTGACGAGGTCAGGGATGTCTATCGAAGCATTTAATGCACCTCTGACAAGGCAGTAACATTGTAACTGTCGGTCGGTGCTGTTTCACTCGTGAACCCACCGTTCACCCACTGAGCCACTATGGTGACCCCCTCGCCTATAAAAGGAGGCCCGAGGCTCAGTAGTAGTGGCTTTTGGCTTTTTGACAAATCAAAAGGTTGTAAAAGGGACAGATCTAGAGTAACCCAAACGAATAACTAAATGGATGCAGGAGTAGGGTTTTACGCACCACGCGGCCCGAACCTGCGTAAAAAGATCTTTCCGCGCCCCGACTGTTGGTTCTGCTCTTGCCGCAACCCCTCTCCCTGCCAAACCAGCAAAAAGGGGACCGTTGAGGCCCCCATATGTGTCGATTCTTCACCGACATCTTTGGCGTGCCAGGTAGGGTGATCGTCGGAAGTAGGCCGACGTCAGCACCACCCTGATCCGATGATCCGCTCGTCGGCTCCATGGATCCCAGTTCGCCACTTCATCTTCCCTGAGTTGGAGGAAGCGGTGGCTGCTCTGCCTGCGCAAGAGCTCATTGCGCCTCCATAGGTGATATGCGAGCACGGGTGGAAGGATCGGAAGCCTCGAGCTCCGCATCGCCCGGCCGACGCACCTCCTTGGAACGCCGCACTACTGTCGAGGGTGTGACAGGGGGCTTCGGACAGGCCTCCGACGCTGATACGTCTCAAACGTATCTATAATTTTTGATGGTTTCATGCTGTTATCTTGTCATCATTGGATGTTTTATGTACCTTTTATATCTTTTTTGGGACTAACTTATTAATTCAGTGCCAAGTGCCAGTTCCTGTTTTTTCTCTGTTTTTGGCTCTTTTCAGATCTGATTTTGGAACGGAGTCCAAACGGAATAAAATCCCTGATATTATTTTTTCCCGAACGAAAGAAGATTAGGGGGCCTGTGGGACAAGCCAGGAGGGCTCCTGGGAGCCCACAAGCCCCCACTCCGCCACCAGGGGGACGCGGCGGTGGCAGGGCTTGTGGCCTCCCTGGCCGCCCCCTGACCTAGATCCTTGGCCTATATATTCCCTAAAATACAACAAAAAAATCAGGGAATCCAAGAAAATACTTTTCCACCGCCGCAAGCTTCCGTTTCCGCGAGATCTCATCTGGAGACCCTTCCCGGTGCCCTGCCGGAGGGGACTTTGGAGTTGGAGGGTTTCTTCATCAACATCATTGCCCCTCCAATGACTCGTGAGTAGTTCACTTCAGATCTACGGGTCCCTAGTTAGTAGCTAGATGGATTCTTCTCTCTCTTGGATCTTCAATACAAAGTTCTCCATGATCTTCATGGAGATATATCCGATGTAATCTTCTTTGGCAGTGTATTTGTCGAGATCCGATGAATTGTGGATTTGTGATCAGATTATCTATGATATATATTTGAGTCTTTGCTGATTTCTTATATGCATGATTTGATATCCTTGTAAGTCTCTCCGAGTCTTGGGTTTTGTTTGGCCAACTAGATCTATGATTCTTGCAACGGGAGAAGTGCTTGGTTTTGGGTTCTACCATGTGGTGACCTTTCCCAGTGACAGTAGGGGCAGCAAGGCACACATTAAGTAGTTGCCATCAAGGGTAACAAGATGGGCTCTGTCGTTGATATGAGATTGTCCATCTACATCATGTCATCTTGCTTAAGGCGTTACTCTGTTCTTTTGGACTTAATACACTAGATGCATGCTGGATAGCGGTCGACGTGTGGATTAATAGTAGTAGATGCAGACAATATCTGTCTACTTGTTTTGGACGTGATGCCTATAGATATAATCATTGCCATATATATCGTCACAACTTTGCGCGGTTCTATCAATTGCTCGACAGTAATTTGTTCACCCACCGTCTACTTGCTTTCATGAGAGAAGCCACTAGTAAACACTACGGCCCCCGGGTCTATTCACATCCATCGTTTACACCTTTGCTTTTACTTTGCTTTGTTACTTTGTTTCTTTGAGTTCTCACTTGGCAAACAATCTATAAGGGATTGACAACCCCTTCATACAAAATGAGGGTCGAATAAAGGATGCAACTATTCATTCATTTGTCTGGATACATTTGATACCGCTTACAAAGCATTGTTGTCCTAACCTAAAGACTTTGTCTTTTTGACGAGGAATGACCTATGCGGAGGCAGTGAAGTTCAAGAAGACAAAAAAGCAGCAAGGCCCGCTGCGCAACCCAGGCTGGTCCCTCCTGGATCAGCATTGCGCACAGGAGAACGGGGCCAAGAGGGAAGACGGAGCCGAACTCCGGAAGCTGCCGAGAAGACGAGGCAGCGTCGGTTCTTCCGACGTGCAGGTCTCGTCTCAGGACGAGGAAGGGTTGTCAGTCCCGCTTGAGCTCTCTTCACAACAGCCGAGATGCACACCTCAGCTCCCATATAGCTTGACGGAGAGCAGGTTGTCTGCCGTCATCTTGAAGCGTAGAACGTGCCCATCCTAGAGATTGTGGGCACGAGAGAAGCTCTTCCACCCACGGCCAAGGAACAGGAGCCGGGGCCCCGGATGCTCTACAGCTACCGGTAGGGCACCATTGCCACAGCCGTGTACCCGCAGCCATAGCATCGGGGGCTTCTCTTCCTCCATCGCCTTGGCAAAGGCGCTGGGGAGCTGTAGCCGGGTCTTGATGCGTCCTCGCAATTGTACAAGGAACTCCAATGGGGTCCTTTCGATGTGAGTTCCCACCGGAACAAGCCTAGTAGAAGGTGGAGACCCTAGAGTAGTGCTCCGCCTACCTCGACCACAACCCAGGCGTCCTAGGCCCCTCGAGCCTCTCCCGCCACGGTCGACGGGGCTGCCGCTGGTAGCGGCCCCTGAAGCTGTGGCATGTGATACGTCTCCGTCGTATCTACTTTTTCGAACTCTTTTGCCCTTGTTTTGGACTCTAATTTGCATGATTTGAATGGAACTAACCCGGAGTAATGCTGTTTTCAGCAGAATTGCCATGGTGTTGTTTTTGTGCAGAAATAAAAGTTCTCGGAATGACCTGAAAATTTACGGAGAATTTTTCTGGAATTAATGAAAAATACCGGCGCAAGAATCCGCGGAGGATGTGGAGCATGGAGCCCACAAGCCCACTAGGCGCGGGCCCCCCTGGCCGCGCATGGCAGGCTTATGGGGCCCATGTTGCTCCACCGCCTCATAATCCAACTTTATTTAGTCCGTCTCGCGCGGAAAAAAAACAAGGAGAAGAGTTCATCACGTTTTACGATACGGAGGCGCCTCCACTTGCTGTTCTTCATCTGGAGGGCAGATCTGGAGTCCGTTCCGGGATCCGGAGAGGGGAGATCGTCGCCATCGTCATCATCAACCTTCCTTCATCGCCAATTCCATGATGCTCTTCACCGTTCGTGAGTAATCTCATCGTAGGCTTGCTGGACGGTGATGGGTTGGATGAGATCTATCATGTAATCGAGTTAGTTTTGACGGGGATTGATCCCTAGTATCCACTATGTTCTGAGATTGATGTTGCTACTACTTTGCCATCCTTAATGCTTGTCACTAGGGCCCGAGTGCCATGATTTCAGATCTGAACCTATTATGTTGTCGCCAATATATGTGTGTTTTAGGTCCTATCTTGCAAGTTGTAGTCACCTACTATGTGTTATTACCCGGCAACCCCGAAGTGACAATAGCCGGAACCACTCCCGGAGATGACCATAGTATGAGGAGTTCATGTATTCAACAAGTGTTAATGCGTTGGTCCGGTTCTTTATTAAAAGGAGAACCTTAATATCCCGTAGTTTCCATTAGGACCCCACTGCCACGGGAGGGATGGACAATAGATGTCATGCAAGTTCTTTTCCCTAAGCACGTATGACTACATACGGAATACATGCCTACATTAGATTGATGAACTAGAGCTAGTTACTTATCTCTCCTTGTTATAGCTATTACATGATGAATCACATCCGGCATAATCATCCATCACCGATCCAATGCCTACGAGTGTTTTACTACTGGTCCTTGCTACGTTACTTTGCTGCTACTGCTGTTACTGTGCTGCTACTGGTTACTGTTGTACTGCTCCTATCACCCTACTTTGGTACTGATACTTTCCTGCAGATACTAAGTCTTTCAGGTGTGGTTGAATTGACAACTCAACTGCTAATACTTGAGAATATTCTTTCGCTTCCCCTTGAGTCGAACCAATAAATTGGGGTTGAATACTCTACCCTCGAAAACTGTTGCGATCCCCTATACTTGTGGGTTATCAGGACCTTTTTCTGGCGCCGTTGCCGGGGAGGCCAAGTCAAGAATATTCTCCTATCAACGTGCTTTTTCTAGCACCGTTGCCGGGGAAGCACAGTTATATTATCTGAGTCACTTGGGATTTACGTCTGCTGATCACTATGAGGAATCCGATAGATCCAAGAACTAAAGTCTTGCCCTCAACTACGAGGACACGCAAGGAACTGCCATCTAGCTCTGCACTTGATTCACCTTCAGTTATGAGTAAGTTTGCGACATCATCTCCTGCTAGAAATCTTGATATGTCGCCTGTGCTTGATGATGCTACTTCTGCTGCCCATGATGCTTATGATGATGCTATGCTTGATACTGCTTTGCCCGATGATGCTATGCTTGATACTGCTTTGCCTGATGATTCTATGCTTGATACTTCTTTGCCACTAGGTGCATTCCTTGATGCACAAATTGCTAGAGTTGCTGCTAGATGTGATGATACTTCTGAAACTGCTGATATTATTGAAGTAGAACCTGCTATTATGGCTGAATTGCCTGATATGCCTGAGCGTTATGTTATGGAGGGAGAGATAGCTGAGCATTTTCTTGCGTGTAAGGATAGCTATGATGTTGAGAAATTACTGCGCAAGTGGAAAGAAAAATCTTTGAACGCTAGGATGAAATACGACCCGAAGTTTGCTACTTCGCCTATCTTTGTGACCGATAAGGATTATGAATTCTCTGTCGAGCCTGAGTTAATCACTCTGGTCGAATCTGATCCTTTTCATGGTTATGAGTCTGAAACGGTTGTAGCCCATCTTACCAAACTGCACGATATAGCCACACTATTCACTAGTGAGGAAAAGATCCGCCACTACTATATCCTCAACCTGTTTCCTTTCTCGCTAAAGGATGATGCTAAGACCTGGTTCACTTCTCTTGCTCCTGGTTGTCTGCGTAGCCCCCAGGATATGGTCTACTACTTCTCTGAAAAATATTTCCCTGCCCATAAGAAGCAAGCTGCCTTGCAGGAAATATACAACTTTGCCCAAGCTGAAGAAGAGAGTCTCCCACAAGGTTGGGGGAGGCTTATCCAGCTACTGAATGCTTTGCCTGATCACCCTCTTGAGAATAATGAAATACTTGATATCTTCTATAATGGACTTACTAATGCTTCCAAATACCACCTAGATAGTTGTGCTGGTTGTGTTTTTAGGGAACGAACCGTAGAACAAGCTGAGATTCTACTGAATAACATCTTGTGCAATGAGAATGCTTGGACTATTCCCGAACCAACTCCTAAGCCAACTCCGAAGAAAAGAGGTATTCTATTCCTCAGTCCCGAAGATATGCAAGAAGCTAAGAAATCTATGCGAGAGAAAGGCATTAAATCTGAAGATGTCAAAAATCTACCACCTATCAAAGAGATCCATGGTCTTGATAACCCGATACAGATAGTAGAAGTAAATTGTCTGCGTAGGTTTGATGAGAGTGATATTCCTTTTGATAAACCTGCTAGCTTATGCCTCGATGAATTTGATAACTTTGTTGCCAAACAACAAAGTTTCAATGATTATGTTAGCGGACAATTGCAACATAATGCTCGTGTGCTTAGTCATTTAAGTGCTTGTGTGGAAAGAAATGTCAATGATCTTAAGCTTCGGAGTTAACATGCCTCTATGGTTACTACTCAAGTAGAACAAGTACTTAAAGCTCAGAATGACTTGCTCAATGAGTTGAATGACAATTCTGTCAGAGTCGTCACTAGAGGCGGTAGAATGACCGAGGAACCCTTGTATCCTGAGGGTCATCCGAAGAGAATTGAACAAGATTGTCAAGGAGTTAGCACTGACGCACCTAGTCGTCCTAGGAAGAAGAAGAAAGATGATAGGAACATGCACGCTAGCAACCCTGTTGCTGCTACACCTGAGAGTCGAAACGATGTCTCTGTCTCTGATGCTGAAACACAATCTGGTGATGAACATGAGCCTAATGATAATATCAATAGTGATGTTCATGATGATGCTCAACCTAGCAATGATAAGGATCTGGAGATTGAACCTGATCTTGATAACCCATAGCCTAAGAATAAGAGATATGATAAGAATGAGTTTGCTGCTAGGAAGCATGGTAAAGAAAGGGAACCATGGGTTCAGAAACCCATGCCCTTTCCTCCCAAACTATCCAAGAAAAAGGATGATGAGGATTTTGAGCGCTTTGTTGAAATGATCAGACCTGTCTTTCTGCAAATGCGTTTGACAGATATGCTCAAAATGTCTCCGTATGCTAAGTACATGAAGGATATTGTGACTAATAAGAGGAGGATACCTGAGGTTGAGATTTCCACCATGCTCGCGAATTATACCTTCAAGGGTGGAACTCCTAAGAAACTAGGTGATCCCAGTGTGCCCACTATACCTTGCTCCATTAAAGGCAACTACGTTAGAACTGCGTTATGCAACCTTGGAGCCGGTGTTAGTGTTATGCCTCTCTCTCTTTATTGTAGACTTGAACTGGATAAGTTGACACCCACTAAAATTTCTCTGCAAATGGACGACAAATCAACTGCTTTCCCTATCGGCATTTGCAAGGATGTGCCTGTTGTGGTTGCTAACATCACTATCTTAACAGACTTTGTTATTCTGGATATTCCCGAGGACGATGCCATGGCGGTCATCCTCGGAAGACCCTTTCTAAACACTGCAAGAGATGTTATAGATTGCAAGAAAGGCAATGTCACTTTCCATGTCAACGGTAACGAGCATACGGTGCACTTTCTCAAGAAACAATATCGAGTACACTGCATCAATGCTATCAAAAAAACTTCACCGATTCTTATTGGGAGCTTTGAATGCCCTAATCCTCGTGTTAAGATGAAGTATGATTTGCTTGTTGGGGAGATACACATCCCCATTGAGGTGACGTAGTGACTAATCGAAAATTCTCCGTTCTCTTTTGCGATTCGAAAAAGCTTGTCAAGGAGACTTGATCAACCTCATTGACGGATTTCTTTCAATGACCATGACATGGATGAATCGAGAAGTCACAATCCTCTGTTCCAAGCTTTCACCTTTAGTTGCTTAGAAGAAAAATGATAGACTTAGTTTAGTTTTCCCTGTTTTCTGTTTTAGCGTCCCGTGGAAAATACCCCGAAAATAGAAGTTCTCCGAACGTCGTGAAAATCAAGTATGATTTTTTCTGGAATTTTTGAAAAATACTGGGACGAAGAGCTAGTTAGGGGGCTGCACCAGTGGGCCACAAGCCCTGGAGGCGCGGGCACCACCCTCGCCGCGCCTACCTGGCTTGTGGGGCCCACGTGAACGCCCTCCACTTATTCTAGCTCCGATATGCTTCTCCTACCTCCAGAAAAAATCGTTTCGCAGCTCAAACCCGTGTTCTTGCTCCTTTTGCTGGGATTTTCGATCTCCTTGCTCAAAGCACCATTCTCCGAACTGTTTTGGGGAAATTACTCCTTGGTAAGTGACTCCTCCATTGGTCCAATTAGTTTTTGCTCTAGTGCCATAAACTTCACGTATTTTTGCTGCCTCGGTGACCCTGTTCTTGAGCTTTGCATGCTAATTTTAGCTGGTCCCAAGTAGTTTTGATGCGTAATATGTCCTCTAGGCACTTGTGGGAGTAGTTGCTACGAGTTTAGTTGAGCCTTGTTCACTTTTCCTTAGAGTCACTAAAAATTTTAGAAATTTCCAAAGATAGAAAAGGGAAAGATGAGGAGGTTCTTAAGAGGCTCTTCAAGCCGTGACCCCAAGGATGATGGAAGTGAGAAGAAGCCCAAGTATCCGGTCCCTCGAGTTGCAGAAGTTCGAGCGTGCGAGTGGACAAGCGATGTGTTCGTATGTGTCGCCGTACTTTATGAAGACTTTTATCACTTGGTGGAGAACGCATGCCTTACCGCCTTCGTTGAAGATAAGTGTGTGCAATACCTCCTCCTCACTAATATCTTCGTACAAAGCTTTAACTTCTATCAGAGGAAGAATCCTCCCATGGTTGAGCTCAATCTTTATGATATCCCTCAGCGCATGTCACTCCAGGATTTTTCCAATGTTTGCAAATTGCCTTTTGTTGGGGATATTCATGAACCTCGTCCACGGAACTTGGAAGCTTTCATCGATACTATTGCTATAGGAGAGGAGAGAGGAGTGTCTTGTGCTAGAGATTCTAGCATACATTTTCCCGTGCTTCGGTACTTCTCACTATTTGTGGGAAAATGTTTAGTTGGCCGTGGGAAAGCTGGGTCCCTTAGCTCCCCAGATCTTGCGGTCTTGCGCGAAGCCCTTTATAACGACAAAACTTATAGCTTGGGCGCTATAGTAGCTCAACGGTTGAACACGAACCATTCTAAAGGCGTTGCCTATGGAGGTATCTATGCTACTCGTATCTACTTTTCCGAACTCTTTTGCCCTTGTTTTGGACACTAATTTGCATGATTTGAATGGAACTAACCCGGACTAACGTTGTTTTCAGCAGAATTGCCATGGTGTTGTTTTTGCGGAGAAATAAAAGTTCTCGGAATGACCTAAACATTTACAGAGAATTTTTCTGGAATTAAGGAAAAATACTGGCGCAAGAATCAGCACAGGATGTGGAGCATGGAGCCCACAAGCCCACCAGGCGCGGGCCCCCCTGGCCGCACCTGGCAGGCTTGTGGGGCCCACGTTGCTCCACCGCCTCCAAATCCAGCTCTATTTAGTCCGTCTTGCCCGGAAAAATATCAAGGAGAAGAGTTCATCGCGTTTTATGATACGGAGGCACCGCCACCTCCTGTTCTTCATCTAGAGGGCAGATCTGAAGACCATTCCGGGCTCCGGAGAGGGGAGATCGTCGCCATCGTCATCATCAACCTTCCTTCATCGCCAATTCCATGATGCTCTCCACTATGTTCTGTGATTGATGCTGCCACTAGTTTGCCATGCTTAATGCTTTTCACTAGGGCCCGAGTGCCATGATTTCAGATCTGAAGCTATTATGTTGTCGCCAATATATGTGTGTTTTAGATCCTATCTTGCAAGTTGTAGTCACCTACTATGTGTTATGACCCGGCAACCCCGGAGTGACAATAGCCGGAACCACTCCCGGAGATGACCATAGTATGAGGAGTTCATGTATTCACCAAGTGTTAATTCGTTGGTCCGGTTCTTTATTAAAAGGAGAACCTTAATATCCCGTAGTTTCCATTAGGACCCCGCTACCATGGGAGGGATGGACAATAGATGTCATGCAAGTTCTTTTCCTTAAGCACGTATGACTACATACGGAATACATGCCTACATTAGATTGACGAACTGGAGCTAGTTACTTATCTCTCCGTGTTATAGCTGTTACATGATGAATCACATCCGGCATAATCATCCATCACCCATGCAATGCCTACGAGTCTTTTACTACTGGCCCTTGCTACTTTACTTTGCTGCTACTGCTGTTACTTTGCTCCTACTGGTTACTGTTGCTCCTGCTGCTATCACCCTACTTTGCTACTGATACTTTCCTGCAGATACTAAGTCTTTTAGGTGTGGTTGAATGGACAACTCAGCTGCTAATACTTGAGAATATTCTTTCGCTTCCCCTTGAGTCGAATCAATAAATTTGGGTTGAATACTCTACCCTCGAAAACTGTTGCGATCCCCTATACTTGTGGCTTATCAGCATGACCCGAGCGGGATCCCCTTGTTGCCCTGGCGGCCAACGGAGGCCGACCCCGTCCCCTGACCATGGTTAGGGGCGGGTTCCACTGGCAAAGATGAAAAAAACAAGAGAAGGCAAGGTGATAGGCGCTAAAGGCTTCAAGAGTGAGATGGATGGGAAAAACCTCCGCGCAAACACCTTAATTTATAGGGCAAAGCTCGAAGGCCACCCTCCTTGCTCCAGAAGCCACCACCCCTCTCGCCCAGTCGCCCTCAAGTCACGAGCGGAACATGGAACCGCCGTGATGCACCAATGCATGCAAGAGCGGGCCCATCCACGCCCGTTGCTTTTGAGGCCACGATCGCCACTTGCCCGACCGCCGTTGCGCATGTCCTACACGTGGCAGAGGCATTTTGAGGGAATAAAGAGGCCATCACGTGCACATCGCACACCCTCCCACTCCGCGCGTTTAATGCACGACGTGCGGAAAGAAAGTGTGTAACGACTCGATTCCGATAAGCCGGCAGCCGCGAGTCCGCGCGCCGCTTTGGGCCTGGCCAACAACGCCTCGCATGCGTGTGTGGCCCAGGCCCAGGGGCTCCTGTCGATGCACTAAAGACTGGGTTCTCTAGTGCCCTGGACTAGTGCGCGGACACCGGCAGCCCCTCCACAGCGGCAAGGTGTGTCGCTCGGGCTTAGGGCGAAAGCAAGACTCAGAAACCACCAAGTGCAGATTGCAAGCCCCGGCAAGCACTCACGTGCTAGGAAGGAAGAAGAGACCGCGACAGGAGCTCCTTGCCGGTGAGATAGACAATGCCACGGCGAGGCCCTCCTGCCGAGGAAGAAGGACTGAGCCCCGGCAAGCCACCCGTGCCGGGAAGGCTGACAAGGCCTCGGCAGGCCATCGCTTCCCTGCCGAGAGGAACAAGAAGAGCCCCGGCAAGGTAACCCAGCCGGGATGAAAGAGCAGGACCGAGGAGAGGCGCGGGCCGAGGGCACCCTCTTGACCTACGAATGCCTCCATCGACGAGCACGCCACCGACGATGCATGAACCACGCGTCCGCCCGCACGTGAGCGCAACACCCCGGAGTTTCCCCGTGTGGGTACGTGTCCAACCCCCCCTTACGAGGTCAGGGAAGTATGTCGAAGCATTTAATGCACCTCTAACAAGGCAGTTACACTGTAACTGTCGGTCGGCGCTATTTCACTCGTGAACCCACCATTCATCCACTGAGCCACTGTGGTGACACCTTCGCCTATAAAACGAGGCCCGAGGCTCAGTAGTAGTGGCTTTTGGATTTTTGACAAATCGAAAGGCTGTAAAAGGGACAGATCTATAGTAACCCAAACAAATAACTAAGCGCATGCAAGAGTACGGTTTTACGCACCACGCGGCCCGAACCTGGGTAAAAAGATCTTGTCGGGCCCTGACTGTTGGTTCTGCTCTTGCCGCGACCCCTCTCCCCGCCAAACCAGAAAAAGGGGACCGTTGAGGGCCCCATAGGTGTCGATTCTTCACCGACACCAAGGAAAAACTTCAACTCCCCATCATAGACATCTCAAACTATTTCGTCATTAGTGCGGCAAACTATTCATTAAAACCTTTGTTAGGAGAACCGAAGATAACATCATCAACATATAGTTGGAATATGAACAAACTCCCTTTAACCTTCTTAGTTAAAAGAGTGGGCTTAATTTTCCCAACCTCAAACCCACGATCATGTAATATCTCGGTAAGGTGCTCATACCACACACGTGGGGATTGTTTAAGGCCATAGAGTGCCTTATCAAGAACATAAACATTATTTGGGAGTTTGGGATCCTCTAACCCCGGGGGTTGCTTGACATAAACCAACTCTTTAAGGGGGCCGATAAGAAATGCACTCTTCACATCCATTTGATATAATTTAAAGTTATGATGCAAAGCAACATGAAAATAGATTCAAGACGAGCAACAGGAGGAAAGGTTTCACCATAGTCGATACCCTCGACTTGGGAGTAGCCTTGTGCTACCAATCTTGCCTTGTTACGAATGATGACACCATTTGCATCTTTATTGTTCTTAAAGATCCACTTTGTTCCAATGACATTGTGGTTCTCCTTTGGCCTTGGCACCAAGCGCCGCGCTTTGTTGCGCTCGAAGTTGTTGAGTTTATCATCCATGGCTTCAATCCAGTCCATGTCTTTGAGATCGTCTTGTACCTTTAGGGATTCAATGTAAGAAATAAATTCATGATGGGCAATAAAGTTTGTTAATTGTCGACGAGTGGTTACCCCTCTCATTAAGCTATCGTAGACATTCGCCACAACATGAGAAATCTTTATAAGCATTTCAACATTCCACGCAACACGTCTTTCTCGAATCTCCTCACGGTAAGCTGAGGAGGAGCCTTTTTGATACCTTTACTACCTTTGCGATCCTGAACTTGATGTTGAGCTTGGTCTTGATCATGAGCATGGTCTTGATCCGGAGCTTGATCTTGATCTTGAGCGTTCTCAGAGGGAGAGCTTGATCAAGGGCATCACTTGGTGCAGCACCATCATGAGGTTGATCTTCTCCTTGATCTTGATCACAGGGTTGAGGGCCTTTAGTTTGTGCTACAAAAGCTTGTGGGTCTTGCGTTGGTGATGGTTCCACTGGAGTGGAACGTTGTCCTTCTCCTTCTTCCATAAGGGGTTCCTCAACGGGCAGGAAGTGTCCCACAACCATTCTTCTTATGGCTTGGGAGGAATTTCATCACCTACATCACAAAGACTACTTTTCTCCACTTGGGAGCTATTATTCTCATCAAACTCCATGTTACACATCTCTTCAATGAGTCTAGTGGACTTGTTGAGAACATTGTAAGCACGAGAGTTTGTAGCATAACCAACAAATATGCCCTCTTGAGCTCTAGGTTCAAATTTAGACAAACGAGCACCTTTCTTAAGAATGAAATACTTACAACCGAACACCCGGAAGTACTTGAGGTTGGGCTTGTCACCGGTAAGAATTTCATACGAAGTCTTGTTCAAGCCTTTGCAGAGGTAGAGCCGATTGGATGCATGACATGCGGTGTTGATGGCTTCGGCCCAAAAGTTATACGAAGATTTAAACTCTGCCATCATGGTTCTTGCCGCATCCATCAACATCCGGTTCTTCCTTTCTGCTACACCATTTTGTTGCGGAGTATATGGTGAAGAGTATTGATGCTTGATTCTTTCATCACCCAAAAATTCATTTAAGGTGTAGTTCTTGAACTTGATGCCATTGTCACATCTAATCATCAATATCTTTGCATCATGTTGTCATTGAGCTTCATTGACAAAGTCGATGAAGGTTTGTTGAGTCTCACTCTTCCTCTTGAATAAGTATACCCAAGTATATCTTGAGTAATCATCCACTATCACCAAGAAATGCTTTCTTCCCCAAGACTATCGAGAGATGGAGGACCAAACAGATCCATGTGAAGGATCTCTAAAGGCCTCTTCGAGTATATGGTAGACGTGGGGCGGTGAGGAGTCTCATGTAACTTTCCTTCAATGCACGCACTGCAAGCACGATCTTTAGGAAAACTTACATTTGTTAGTCCAAGAACATGGTCCCCCTTGAGGAGACTTTTCAAATATCTCATATTGACATGGGCTAGCCTACGATGCCAAAGCGAGCCAATATCAACTTTAGCCACTAGGCAAGTCGCGGTCTTAGTGGGTCGCTTGGAAAAGTTAATCACACAGAGACCATTCTTGACATACCCAACAAAATCTACATTAAGAGTCTAGCTCCACAAGAGGGCCAGAGAGTCAATGCCAAATAAAGTACTAAAACCCATAAGCTCAAGTTGATGAACGGAAAGTAAATTCTATGCAAAGGTCTCAACAAGCATGACCTTTTCAATGTTAAGTTCCAGAGAAATTACCACCTTGCAAAGACCCAATAACTTTGAAATCACATCATCACCAAAGGAGACTTGGGTGGCAACGGGTGGATTGAGATGAACGCCCACCACCAAGTCCTTGCTTTCGGTCATATGATTTGTTGCTCCGCTATCGAGCAACCATGCCACCCCACCGGAAGCAAACTCTTGCATAAGATAAATTCTTGGATTTAGGTACCCATTCTTTAATGGGTCCTTTTAGGTTAGTAACACAGGTATTATGAATCCAAATATACCATTCAATGTACTCATGGGGGAACCAACAAATTTAGCAAAGACATTTCCATCACTAGCATGGCATAAAACATAAGATGGGTTAAAGTCGTCGACATTGTTAGGAGTGAGGGCTTTTCCATTCTTCGCATTACCACCCTTAGCTTTGCACTTATTCTTTTCATGAGTATCCTCCGCAGCCTTAACAAAGTATTCTTTCAGCAAGGGAGGTTACTTGCTCTTGATCTTCTTGTTCTTCTTGGCCTTGGAAGCAAACCCAACTCCTTCCTTATCAACCACTTCCTTTTGATTGCTTAGAAGATCATTGAGTTTATTTTCGCCTTGAATGCATGTCACAAGGCCTTTCTCAAGTTGCTCCTTTAATTTGGCATTCTCATCCACAAGATGTACATGCTCACAACATGGGTTAGTAGCATGTGCATTGTCAATTAAAACAAACGGATAACACGTGGCTATCGCCTTAGTAAGTTTTACTTGGACTTGAGCATGAGATTCTTTCAACAAACCATGAGCACTCTTCAAGGTCATGTGGGCCTTGTCAAGTATGTCAAGCTCTTTCTTGAGTCTAGCATGGTCAACCCCAAGTGCAACCTTTTCAGATTCAAGCACACGAGTAAGAACAAGAGCACGATTATGGTCTTTTTATAATTTAGCAAGGTCATCGTTGTGTGACTCCTCAAGAGTCAAACGAAGCCCTTGCTCTTCCTCAAGAGCAATGGCGAGATCACCTATCTCATGAGCATAGTGACGACTATGTCCTTCCAAAGTAGAGATAGTTTCTTCATGAGTTTCAATGAGGTCATTAGCCTCTCTGAGTTGTTCCAAAAGAGCAGCAAAGTGCTTCTTGGTTTCACCCTTGATGTTTCTCATCAAACTACCAAATGAGTTTCCTTCATCATTAACCTCCTCTTGTTCATCTCCACTAACCGTAGGAGAGGGGGTAGTGGAAATTATAGTTTTGATGTTGGAGGTTACCTTGTTGGACGCCTTGGCCATAAGGAACTTGGCAATGCGGTTCTCGTTTGGGGCACTAATGAGAGACCAACACCGTGGACATTCCGAATACTTCACCACATGCATCATCATCATCATTCTCATCGGATAGATACTCTTCTTGAGCCACCAACACCTTCTGGGGCCTGTTCTTGAAGAAGTTTTTCTTGTTGGGGAAGGGCTTGACCTTGTCTTTGCGAATAAGTTTGCCGCCATTGTCTTCCCTCTTCTCATAAGGACAGTCAGCCACAAAGTGACTCACATTGCTATAGTTGTAGCAAGTCCTCACATGCTGGTTGCCTATAGGCCCATTTGAGTTGTTCTTGGAGAAACTGGGCTTTGAGTTTCTCTTGTTTCCCCAAAACTGTCTTGACGCAAGAGTCATATGCTCGTGATAAGTGTGCTTGGTGTCTTCGGGGCACAATTCCTCTTCTTCTTCTTCTTCTTCATCATCATCTTCCTCCAAAATAGCCTTGGCCTTCAAAGCAAGGTTGGGAGACTACTTTCTTGACAGTTGAACACGATCTAGAGCATTGTCAGCGGTCTTGTTTAATATGTTCATGTCAATGAACTCATCCAACACATCACTTGAGGACAAGGAGTGTATGTCTGGTCTATGCCGGATGACGGAGGACATGGATTTGTTGAAAGACATAACAGCCTCGAGAAACTTACGCTTGATCCAGTTGTCATCCACATATTTTCTTCCATGATCTTGAAGAGAAACAACAAGAGTTGTCACCCTTCGATAGATCTCGTGAGGATCCTCATCCTTAATCATAACAAATTCATCGGCCTCATCAAGTATCACTTCATAGTTCAGTCGTTGAATACTGGCGCTTCCCTTGTACATGGAAAAGATGTGCTCCCAACAATCTTTGGCACGAGTGAAGGGACACAAATGAGAAAGATATTCAATAGGAACCGTTGCTTAAAGGATGAACAAGGCAGAGTGGTTGAGGTGATTGTCAACCTCTTCTCTTGGAGTGAGGTTTCTTGGATCATGTGGGTAGTAGCCTTGCTCAATGATTCTCCAAAGTTGTGTTGAGCTATGATTCAAACGAGCCTTTATATGAAAAACCCAGTTAGCCAAATCATTCTCATCAAGCTTAGGTGGAGGACCGAGGTTAATAATATGCGGTGGGTGAAACGGTCCTCCATAGACCACGGGAGGAGGAACCGAGGAAAAGGTATTTGCCCCACTCGTTCCTTGAGCCAATTTATCTCTATCACTACTTGTAACACCTTGTGTTTAGCTTTCCTGACTAATTAACTTATTTTGAAAAATTAGGACCAATTAATTTTTTTGTGAATGCTTGTGATGCTTGAAGTGACTATTGTTGACTTGCTTGCTTGTATGCTTGTGTTTGATTCTCAATAATTCTTGTTATTCTCTACTAACCTCCTTAGCCCAAAACTCCTGCCTAATGATCATGCCATGTGTTTAGGACCAGCAACTATTTTTATCAAATATTATTTTCACCAAAAATCATTTCTTTGAATTAAGATTTCAAACCCGTGAGATGAGATTTGTACTACAAGTCCTCAAATTAGGGAATTTATTTTGCACCAATTATTTTATTTAAAACCCATTATCAAAATGACTTCCCAAGACCACAATATTATTATTTTAAAAGTTATTCTTCTATTTTATTTAAATGCCTTCCCGTGGGGCTAGAAATGGCCTCTTATGAAGGAAAGTTATTTTTATTGCTTCCAAAATATTTAAGAAAATTTAGGGAACTCAGTGGACATATCTATTGCATATATATGAGTTTCAACACATGGCCATGTTCAAAATATTGGGAAAACCCCTTCATAACCCTTCCTACCTATTTCAAGCTTTTGGGATATTTTTATAAGAAATATTCTCAATAAATTCTTATAAAATTCCAGCAAGTCACATATGACATATGTGATGAACTTGCCAAGTTTCATGTCAATCCAAGTTTATTTGATTCCCCTAATTATTCTAAAAATCTATCTCTCCAGATCCAAATTTGAACAACTCTACATTGTCAAGTGTCTCCAATTGTGCTCAAATTTGGTGGACATGTTCTGATACTCCAATAATGCATCCACACCAAGTGGTGCATCAAGGAGAATAGAATAACTTGTCCCAAGCCCCTCAAAACCCTCTCTGTTGATTTCTGACTTTGGGAAAGTTTACATTATAAAGTTTCTCCAATTGACCTCGAACTTTTTGGGCATGCCTTAATGCTCAAATAATGCCCCCACACCAAATATTGGATTTGTGGGAATTGATTTGAATAGTTTTGTAAGCAGAAAGCCATTTCTGCTCATTTCATTGGTTTTCCAAATCTACATTGGAAACCTTCTCCACCAAATCCCAAATTTGGTGTACAAGCTTACTTTCATCTATTATTTGATCTTGTTAAGTTTCATATCCATTGAAGTCCATCTGGTTGCTCTGCCACTCATCAAACACCTTGTGTGCATTCACTTTATTGGCTACTTTGGCCCCTTCCACTTTAACCCTTGAGCTCAAGTTCCTACCATAACTTCCAATAGTTACATTTTTACTCCAGTAGCTTTGCCATGGCCACTAGTGAATTATTGGAGAGAGAACCTTTGTAGCTATTACTCATTTTACCGTAGGATCAACATTTTTATCCCTCTTGCCCCACTTCTGCTTAACCAAAGGCCCCCTCATTCTTCCAGGGCATCCCTAGCATGCTAATGCATTATTTCATATCAAAATATAGTATGCTCATGTGGGAAATATGAGCAGCCCATCTGAAACTTCATTTCTGGCTGAAATGTAGCCTTGTACAACAAGTACTAGCTACTTTCCTCCTCTTGAGCTGAAACTTTGTAGTGATGTAGTCTTTCCATATCAGGTGCTCCAAGACATGGTTTCACACCAAGGTTTTCCCTCTGGAAACCACTTTTGCCAGCCCTTAGTTTCCTGCTGGAATGTTAACCTCAGTCAAAACCAGTTCAAACCAGCCCAAGATGCAACCAAATTCCTGAGTCTTCTTCCAGCATGTGTGCCCTGCGAGCTGGACATGTTTGACTCGTCATTGCAAACCTATGGACACGAGTGGCCATGGTGACCACGTTCGCAGCATGCAATAGCTGTGCTCTGCATCCTCTTCTCTTTCTGAAGCTCGGGTCCATCAATGGCCGCATGTCCCAACACGCCAGGGAGCTCCCCTTTGACCATTCAACCCCTCCTCGGTGCCAGGAAGCAGCCAAGGTGGCTCAGGCGCGTGTGGCCACTTTGCACAGGGTGCACATATAGCATCCGAAGCTCTCTCGAGCTCTCTCTGCCATTCCCCTCCATTTGAAGCAAGCCTCGAGCCCCCCTTGTGCACTCTCTCGCCCCCTCTTCCCTTAGAGGCCTACTGGGCTAGCCACGGCTCCCCCGTGCCCATCCTCCTCCTGCCACTCGCATTGCAGCCTCGACCTCCTCTCAAATTCGAGCTCCTCCGAGCTTCCCCTCTCCCCTGACCCCCTCCAGCACCATCGCACCTCCGTGTTGAAACCCCCGGTCACCTTCATTCCTTCCCTGGGGTTCCAAGAGCTCGAGGCCAGCGAGTCCCGATGGCCTCCTCCGCGGTCGTCCAAGGCGTCGCTACCTCAGCCCTTATTAGCATGCGCTCGGCATTGGAACAGGTGCGGCTCGCTTCCCTCAGCCCTCGTGTGGTTGGAACGCTCGGAGTCGTGCCCTGTAGCGCCGGTAGCCGCCGCCGGACTCCCATGCTCTCTCTCGTGGCGAGAGGAAGAAGAAGGCCTCGTTAGCCGATGGGCCCTGCCTGTCGGCCAGCCAGCGAGGCTGGCGGGTGGGTCTCTCCCCATTAAGTGGATACGGGGTAACCTATAGCCACCTTTGCCCAGGGGAGGCGTATTCCCTGGGTGCGTCTTCGACGTCACCATGGCCTCCTAGGCGGTCTGCGCAACCGGGCCTGCCCATTGGCTACATGGCGCCCGAGCGCAGGATAACCCCCCCCATTTTCCACTCTTTTCTTTATTTGTAAATTTCAAAAATCCATATTAAAATCATTCTAACTCCAAAAATGTTGATTCAAATTTCTGCAAGTCCCTAAAATCAAGACCTATCCAAATATGTGCTTTGCACATTTTTCCAAGCAACCTTTCTGTGGTATTATTATTTAAATGCAGATTTGAATATATTTATCCCACATTATGAAATTCCTAGAGGATCCAACTCAACTCCAAATGGAGTGATTCCAATGTCGAGAGACATATTAAATCCTTACCTAATTTTCTGGCCAAGGTGGACATTTTTCTCTGCCTTGTTTTTGTTGCATTAAAAAAAATCTCCTTTTGCTATTTATTCGAGATTGTAAAACCCCTAGCATATTCATTTCAACTCCAAATCGAGTGAAACAACTTCCCAAATATTCCTAAAATTCTTCTTCATTAAATGAGTGCCTCCACCAATTTTTATCACGATATTATCTATGGGCTTCATAAAGGATCCCCTATTCCTCCATTCGTCCATTCAAAATTCTTTGATGATCCAAACCTCCTATTGCAAGCCTCGGGTATTTTTCTTATGACCAGAGAGGTCCAAGAAAAATATAACTTGCATTTTTGTAGCACTTTTATTTCTGCTTGTTGTGTGGATTATTATTTTTGTTTCCGATGATAGTTGACGGAGTAGACGAAATGCTCGGAGTTGGATCGGAAGACCTCGAACACCCCGAGAACTTATGAGAGCAAAGGCAAGAAGCCCTTTGACCATGACTGAGCATATGTTATATTGCCTGCTAGTATAGCAAATATTCCCGTTGCATATGATCATAAGTACAGGTAAATCACCGAAGTGATGTTACCGAAGGCTCCTCCGAAGCACTTGCATTTTGAGCATGATCCTACCACCTATGAGGGTCACGCAAATATCATGTTGACAAGTAAAGCTAGAATAGCAATAGCATGAGCATGTTGTTGGTATAAATCAAAGGTTTATGAAAACCCTGTCGGGTGCCACTAATTCCCAAGGGTGATGATGAGTTAGGTGGCCACTTTTGGTGAAGTGGTGCACCGGGTATTTTGAGTGAGTATGGTTTCGGAAATGGGATTAGATTTATGATGTGTCTGCCGTCCCAACCTTACATGTACGACCACGTTACCCCTTTATGGGACAGGGCTCTGTTGATTACTCTGGTCGGTGCTAGCACAAAGCCACATTACTAGTGGCGGGAGTGATGTGTGGTCACTCTCGTGATGGGGTCGTGCCAGGTAGGGCTACTATGCCGTTTTTACGTGTTCCAGGCACAACGTTGGTCCCCGCATGGTTGATACTGTCCAGAGTCGGTGCTCGTAAGACGTACAACATGTGGGCTGGGTACCAATAGAGTGGACCTCTTTGTCTAGTATCGTCATGGAAAGTCATTGATCGGGTACTTACCTCGGGTATGTTATATACCGCGAGTCGTGGATGACAAGGAAGTTTCCCGGATCTCGTGGGTCCAGCGTACTACATGTGGAGAGTGTAAAACTGTTCGAATAGCCGTGTCCATGCTCAAGGACAGTTGGGTGGTGCTTCTTAAACTACGTCCAGTCGTTTCCACATAAACCAAGTGTGTGTGAGTACGTGGTAAATGGAGTTACTAAGAAAGAGTTGATATGACCAAGTTTGGTGACTTGGCATAAAGGGTGAACCCGGAGTGTTCAGCCCTCAACAGATATATTGGTATATGTAACATGTTCGTCAAGTAAGATTTAACTTATGTTGCATACCTATGATCATGTTTATTATAACCAAGTTGTTGTCCACCAGAGATGCATATTATTGATATCCTTCACTTGCATTGTTCATGTCATGGGCTGTTTGCGAGTACATTCAAAAGTACTCATTGGCTTGCCACTGGTTATATTATTGACCAGACATAGAAGGACCGGAGTTTGGAGAAGAGTACGTCTTCGGAGACGCCCCAGCGAACTAGGACGCTTCCGAGTTAGATTTCCTGTTGGTGTAGGCTGATGGCATGGGCACCCGCTTAGCCGTAATATTTCCGCTACTAGGTGTATCCGTGTGATTTGGCCTTATAGGCCCTACCTTGTGAACTTAACCATTTGGTCACGTGATGTAATAATTCGATATTTGGATTAAGACTCTTAATATTCAGTATATGTGTGTTTGGTGAGCATTGATCTCTGGGATCACTGAGCACGTTCATTCGGCGATCTCGACTCATCAATTGGGGTCCCCACACTACTAGCTTTTTCCTTTTGAAATTGGTCGCCGTATCCGAAGTTGTGACATTAATAACATGCAATGGGTGGGTAAACAATTTGAAACTATGAAGGAAATCTTTGAGCATGTTCTTGACCTCGATAGCCACTGAGGAGATAAGGTGGACATGGCCTCATTTAGGTCCTCTCGGGACACTGAGTTCACAACAGATTCCTCGGGCAACTCCACTTCCCTAACCTTGTCGTCAGCCATACTCTTTGGGTGGTGAAACCCTTAACAAAGAGATGAGGCTTTGATACCAATTGAAAGGATCGATACGGTTGACTAGAGGGGGGTGAATAGGCAACTACCAATTTTAAGCTCTTCTTTAAATTCTTAGGATTATCAACAAATAGGTTGACTAGATATGCCACAAGGTGAACAACCTATATGATGCTAGCAACACTAAGAACAACAAATAACTTTGCATAGAGTAAAGGTTAGAAATAACCACAAGTGGAACTGTTGGAGACGAGGATGTGTTACCGAAGTTCCTTCCCTTTGAGGAGAAGTACGTATCCGTTGGAGCGGTGTGGAGGCATAATGCTCCCTAAGATGCCACTAAGGCCATTGTTTCTCCTCACACCCTCACACAATGCCACGTGATGTGATTCCACTATGGGTGCCCTTGAACACGGCAACCAAACCTTTACAAAGAAGGTTGGGGCAATCTCCACAACTTAATTGGAGGCTCCCAACAAGACCATTAAGCTTCACCATAATGGAATATTGCTTCGAGGTGACCTCTTTCGTCTGGGGTGCTCAAACACCCAAGAGTAACAAGATCCGCAAGGGATTAGTGGGGGGAATCAATTTTCTCTTGGTGGGACTGTAGATTGGGGCCTTCTCCTCCAATCCCTAGAAAACCAACAAGAATCGTTGGCTAGGGAAGGAGATCAGACAAGGATGAGCTTGAGCTAAACAATGGAGCTTTTTAAGGGTAAGAGATAAGTCTCCACGGGGAAGAAGACCCACTTATATAGTGGTGGGGTAATGTGACTGTTTTGTGCCTACAAACCGTGCATAAGCGGTAGTACCGCTAGGGGGAGTGGTACTTCCGCTTGCACGGAAGTACCAAGTTGTGCAGTTAATATGACAAGAGTCACGGGGGCAATAGTTTGCCAGAGCGGTACTCCCGCTCCTGCAAGCGGTACATCCGCTTAGCAATGAAAGAAATCCTAGACAAATAAGACAGAGCGGAGAAGTATGGTAGTGCCGCCCAGAGCTATACTATCGTTAAGTACTGCCACAAAAAAATCTATTAGAAACAGAATAAAAAACGAAAACATAAACGGAAGTGGGGCCGGAAGTAGAGAGCAGTACTACCACGCAAGCGGTACTACCGCACTACCCTAGTGGTACTTCCGCTTACGAGGAGGCAAAAGCCTGAAGCCACCAGATGCACAAACACAAGCGTCACAAGTCACGATACTGTAAGTCGGCGCTACCGCTTGAGCGGTACTACCTTCCATGGTAGTGTTACTACCGCTTATGAAGGTGCACATGATCCTAAGGACAGAAAACAGCTCCAAAGTGTCGGGAAGGGAAGAGGGAGAAGAATGTGTACGTGAAAGATTCTCCCAACAATTCCGATTACGGACACCCTCTTTATAGTACGAATTATCCTATGACGCAAGTCCACCAACACTAAATCATACGAAGTTCTCCGTCTTATCGTTTAACATTTGAGGGATAGAATAACCATCTCGTGGCACCTGATAACCTCTGAAAGCTAAAATAACACAATTAGTCCGCAAAGGTATTTTCATCAACCAGGAAAACAACTTAGGCAAGATTATGCTCTTACAACTTCAAAGCATCAACACCATAGTCTTTTATGCGTGTCATATTACACAATTAAAAACTATTATACAAATGAATACCAACATATTTAGAATAAGAGCCTCCAAATCGTTCTTGTTGAACCATGGAGACTAAGTTGGGCGTAATCTCATATTGCTCAACAACAACAACAGGTTGTGCTATGGGTTCGCGCGTAAAGCTATTACTTGGAGGAGAAAACTTCCAAGGTTACATGCCATAATATATTGTTTTGTGGTTTTCTAGTGACAACAGTTGCAACAAGAATTAAAATATAACGAACACTTAAATAAAAACTAAAACAAAGACTCTAATAAAAAGCTTAACACAACGACTAGCAAACAACTCTTGGTGAGCAATGGCTCTAGAAAAAGGTTCGTTGAGTCCATTTAGTGATCCGCTAAACAAACAACAAAGAGAATTTTCGCCTTGTTACCCAAAGGTGACCCTGAGTGATCGAACGCACGAGAGGACGTGCACCTTGAAGACAAGGGTTTCTAACAAGCTTTCATACGAGGGTAAATCTGGTTTTTAGACTATATCAAAATTAAGTTGCAACGTAGAAAACTTATAATAAAAATAGGCATGAGTATGAGGACTTCATTGTTACAACCATATATTTGCGAATTGGGCCATTGTGATATTAATTTATGCCCTATGAGACACCCATCAATATGTGCTTGCAACGTATAGAAGTGGGGGATGTGTCCAAATAACATGTTGACTGAAGCACTTCCTGCATCAAGAGTCAGTTGTCCAACCGAAGGCCCTATCCGTCATGCAGGAGTGCCTCGATAAATAAGATTGAAAAATCATTGAGTGTTTAATGCTTAAACCTTTTTTATCCATAGAGATAGGTAACATGCTATCGTACTAGCCCTTTTCTGTCATTGGTGCCTAGAATATCACTTCACGGTCTCTCTGCCCTTAGCCTCTTCGGGGCTTCAATATGTGCCTAGGTACTTGCAGGGACGAAGATTATGAGGGAGAGAAGAGACAACTACGAAGAAAATTTATTTCACACTTACGAGACATTAGTTGCAAGTCATTCCATAGACCCCTTTAACAAGTACATAGGGTTGCAAGGCTATGCCTCAACCCATGACTTGACCGAGTTTCTCACACATGGAAATTGGATCGCAAGAAGAACACATCAAGATGAATGTTTTATTGATAATACGTATTACAATGGTTGCCGGATGTGACACATGATTATAAGGTATGGATAACTTAGTGGTGAATGAGCACTGATGGTGGTGGTGGTGGCTATGGAGATGGAGATGGAAATGACTACGTCTAGATTTTGTGGATGCTCTTAGTAACGAAGATGGAGGTTTATGAGTTACTTTGGTGGATGCCATGATGCATAGGAACTTTCTACAAGTGCATGTGCTGGTGCAATGATTTGCCTCCTGTGTTGGAGATTGTTGTTATACATAGTAAGGGACTAATGTGTTTTCTAGTGCATACAGAGTTTATAGGCCTCTCAGGGCGTTAGGAGTTTGGTACAAACTCCAAATATAATCTCTTGCCGGCAAATAAGATTAGCGCCGATGATTATGCGTGACGAAATTGGGTCCCAAAAATTGTTGACACAAAGCAATTAGTGCGGTGACTGTCCGAAGAAATTGACCGCACACGAGAAGAATGATGAAGAAGAAGATATGCTATAATTTTTTCTGTAATTATTTGTCTATTCATTGAGTCATAGGACCACCGTACTACTAAGAGGGTATAGTGTTTGAAACTTATGTTTCTATGATGTTAAAATGAAACCTAGGTGAGATGAGAGAAATCTCTTTGTGCTCCAAAAGTTTACTTGCCAATGAGAGATGTTTTTATTCTAGGCCGTGAGAGATATCTTTTGGAACGAGGAGTCAACTTACTTGTTCCTCAAGTAAAGTTGCCGGGTGCGTTTGAAATCTCACCTTTGGAAACATGTCGGTTGGTCATTAGCTAGATGTCATCTCAAAAATATTCTTTTCCCAATTAGGAAGGCCGATGAAATAAATAGCCACCTCTCCAACATTGTGTGTCGGCTGCTCCATGTGATTCTGAAAAGTTGTGTGACGACCCTGTCTCCCGAAATAATTGAGTTTAAAATCCACTGAGAGAAAAACCCTAGAGTTGAAAAATTAGATTATGGTTTAGCATCATTCGAATCTAAGTTTAGTATGCTCGACCTATTACTCTTGAGAGCTGCCAACTCTCTAGATGGTTAGGTGTCAAGTTCTTTAGTGAGCTAGAGTAATCGTGGTTCATGAAGGCAAAGTTTCTGAAGGTTATGGAGATCGCCTCAAGCATCTCCCCCGAGTGGTCGGTACTTGTTGAAGAACTAGTTGTTGAGAAGAACATGATGAAGAGAGTTTATCTTATGTGTTCAATAGCAAGTCCCTCCAACCAAACAAAACTCTTTTGCAAAATAGTGAAGTGGTCGAACAAATACTCTGTCGCCATCAAGCATCCCTGGTCACCTCTGAATCCCGTTTATCTTTAATTGTATGTTCTAAGTTATGGTTCGACAATGTGATTATTCTTCGATACATTCCTTAGTTTCTCATTGGTATTTTTATTTTGAAGGCTTACTTATATATTTTTATTCCTCCATGGTGTACTGATGGATTTGAAGATTCTTGAGAGAAATTTTAAATCTCCCATTCACCCACCTCTGGTAGACATACTTCCTTCCTACAATTGGTATCACAGAAACATACTCCTTATATCTACCTTTAAGGATCTAACAACCTTGGAGTTTAAGTTTATCTTCAATGAATTATGATTCAGAGCTTAATAACCATGTCTTCGATGGGACAAACTACCTTTTCTAGAAGGAAAAGATGAAGATTCTTTGTAGTGAAATTAACAATGACATGTGCATGTTGTTCAACATTGCTACATGATCGAGACCCCACGATATGTTGGTCCATGGGAGAAGAGGCTAGTTCATATGGATGCTCAAGAAAACGATGAAATATATGGTCATCTATCACGAGCACAATACCGTTGGTACCAAGGAATCAACACTACAAAATAACTCTCGGACATCCTCGAAAAAATCAATGAGGGTGTGTACTCACACAAGGAGGATCGAATCGATAATATTTGCACAAGATTCAACCGCTTCAAGAGAAATGGAATGTAAGTTGTCAATCAACATCCGATCACCTCAGTGATATTGTGAACGAATGGCAAGGTCTTAGAGCTAAGGATTTCACTGATCATGAAGTTGTGAAGAAATTGTTCAGATCCTTTGATAGTTCCATTGACACTCTTGTTCTGATTATTAAGGAAACATATGATTTCAAGTTACTCGAGTCTGCTGATATCATGGAGAGGTTGAACACTCATGTGGAGTGAGAACAAGAAGAAAAGAGAGATCTCTATAGTTCAAGTTATTAGAAGAGTCACATACTCAAAGTTGTGGCTAAATGTTCCTTTGAAGATAATGTTGATAAAGAATATGTCGACCCTAAAAGTATCAGCAAGAATCTCACACTGATAGCAAAACACTTTCAGTGCTTCCAGAAGAAAAGTTAGTTTCAGAAGAAAGGCTCCGACAACAAGTGGAATATTTGACTCCGGAAATAGCAAGTATGGTAAGGTCAAGAGAAAGAACTACAATTTAGATGATGATAAGAAAACTAAGAAGATCATCATGAAGAAGGAAAGTTTGTCCAAGTCTACTTCAAGGTCTTCTTTGAGAACTACGTCAAAGTCTACCTCCAACCTAAAGAAGTTCTCAAGCAAGGGGAAGGAAATGAACTCCAATGAAGAAGTATTAGAATCTAAAGAAGAAAAACAGTGTGCGGAAAAATCAGATACATGTATGGATGACATTGCATGCAATTCGGCACCTCCATCGAACTTCTTCGACAATAGTTCAAGTGCCAACAATGCCCATGTGTTCTCCTTCATGGAGAAAACTGCAAATGAGAAGGTACTCCCCAAGGATCACAAAGTATATGCTAGTGATCAATTTTCATTGAGAAAACCTCAAGAAATCTGAGGGGTTGCTGGTTAGAGCACTTCGCTCTCGACTAACAAATGGACGAATTGGTCAAACGTCATGATATTATGTCAGTAGACCACGAGAGGTTGACTTGTGACTACTTGAAGAGGACACATAAACTCAAGTCACTAAGAGAGGATCATGATGATTTGCTAAGAGAAATTTCTCTTCTCGCCAAGCAACTCAAAGAGAAACATAAAATGCTTGTACCACCTTACTTAAAATTCCCAAAATGCAGCAATGTTGACTCCAATGTTGAATCTTCTGATACTACTGAAAGAAATACTTCCATTTTCCATATAGCTGCTAACTCTCACTTGCACGAAAATCTATGATATATGATGAAAATGCTAGGTTGATGGATAATATTTAGACATTGATGTTTAGAAGTTTACAAGGGCATCAAACTTGATGTGATGTTCTGAAGAAATATATCCTTCACCAAAATCCTAGAAAATAAGGATTGGCTTTCAAAAGGAAACTCAATGGCAACAACACATAATGGTAATCCAATCAATATATCCTTGAACTTTCTATGTTCCTACTAAGAGAAAAACCCTTGATCCTGCATTACTCTCGATATGTAACTAGCCCATAACTGTAGGTGATGATAATGAATCTCTCGACAACTGTAAGTTGTTCAAATACCAGCATAGCGGAGCATTTTCTCGTTACGTTGGGACCAACTATAGGAATGAATCCTCGAAGAAAAACATATGGGTTCCAAAACCTATTATCAATGCATTAAGATTGGACCCACCATATATATCTTCGAGTTTGGTCCAAACTTCATGCGACGACTTGCAAGTCGAGATTGACTTAAACACTTCAGGGCTTATAGTTTGATTAATGGCAAGGGAGGCATCAAAATCAAGATACATGACATCTATAGATGGAGATGGATCATCCTTTGCACATGCAATCCCTACAAGAACATTTCGTAAAGCATTTGGCCCATGGCCCGAAGGTGATAAAGCATACGAATTCTCCACAAGTGATAATTTGTGCCATCGAAATCAAAGGTGTCACTGTTCACTAAGCCATTAGTCGACATCTATACTCTCTAAGCGGTGAAGCCACTACAGGAATCAGCTTCTTTGCCGTCTGCCATCACAGACGGCAAGGACTAAATCCCGGACGGCAAAGACAAAACAACAGACGACAAAGAATCTCACGGCCGGCAAAATTTCTGCGTCAGCCTACGACGGCATAGGACCTTCTTTGCCGTTTGTCCCCCCAAAGCGAACGACAAAGCTCTTTGCCTTTAGCTTTCCTTAGGAGCAGTCGGCAAAGTGCTTGAGACGGCAGCCCACAGGCGTTGCCTCCGTTAGGGGTTAACGGAGGCTTTGCCGTCTGCCTCCCCCTTATTCTTTGTCGTCCGCCTCCCCCTTATTCTTTGCCGTTTGCCTCCCCCTTATTCTTTGCCGTCTTCCTCCTCCTCCCCCCTCCACCCTTTGCCATCTGCCTCCTCCTCCCCCCCTCCTCTGTGCCCTCTTCTTCGCCGTCTGCCCACCCTGGAGGCAGACGGCAAAGAGCCTATATAGACACCCCAGGATGCACAGCTGGGTGCCATGTGGCACCTTTGCCATCTGCCAGCTGATGGCACATGTCTTTGCCATCAGCTGGCAGACGGCAAAGAGCCCATATAGTACCTGTTTTTTGTTTTATATTATTTCATAGCACATATATATATATACATATATTTGACATCACATTTATATAATTCACCACACATATATGATATATAGTTCACCACACATATACTTGCCAACACACATATATATAATTCATCGCACATATATGATATACATATAAATCAATGTACATCCCCGTATATCGAAAGAACCAACATACAAAGTATTGCACTGTTTATCCATATATACATATACATATAGTTTGACATTGTTCATCAACTCAAATGAAAACTAGATGATATACATATAAAGTTCATCCATCGACATTGTTCAACTCCATGAATGCCAGCTTCCATGCATGTAGTATATCCAATCTGCAAAAATGTGAATAAGAAAGTCAGAAGAAGAACAAAATATGATGTTTTTCAGCTAATTATGTCATTTTTAGCGGAAAACAAGCTAAGAATATAATATTCATGAGCTAACCAAGGTTCTTATGCCATTTATAGCTTATTATGGCATTTTGGAGCTATATGGGTTAATTAAAGCAAGGATAATATGAAAGAGGAGAAGAAAGAGGAGGAGGAGGAGAAGAAGAAGAAATCAAGAACAAGGAGGAGAAGGAGGAGAAGGACTAGAAGGTCCTTGGCCTTCTCCTCCTCCTCCTCCTCCTTCTCCTTATTCTTCTCTTCTTCTTCTTCTTCTTCTTCTTTCTTTTCATTTTGCCTATTTCTTCTACTCTTCTCCTCTTGTTGGGGCTACATTACCTAATTATGTCTTTTTGGAGCTAAATGGGTTAATTATCCCATTTTAGAGGAAAACAAGCTAAGTATATAATATTCATGAGCTAACCAAGGTTCTTATGCCATTTTGAGCTTATTATGGTATTTTGGAGCTAAATGGGCTAATTATGTCATTTTTGGGGAAATTAAAGAAAGGATAATATGAAACAGGAGAAGAAAGAGGAGGAGGAGGAGAAGAAGAAGAAATCAAGAAGGAGGAGGAGGAGGAGGAGGAGGAGAAGGACTAGAAGGTCCTTGGCCTTCTCCTTGTCCTCCTCCTCCTACTCCTTCTCCTTCTTCTCTTCTTCTTCTTCTTCTTCTTCTTTCTTTTCATTTTGCCTATTTCCTCTCCTCTTCTCCTCTTGTTGGAGCTAAATTACCTAATTATGTATTTTTGGAGCTAAATGGGTTAATTATCCCATTTTAGAGTAAAACAAGCTAAGAATATAATATTCATGAGCTAACCAAGGTTCTTATGCCATTTTGAGCTTATTATGGTATTTTGGAGCTAAATGGGCTAATTATGTCATTGTTGGGGAAATTAAAGCAAGGATAATATGAAAGAGGAGAAGAAAGTGGAGGAGCAGGACAATAAGAAGAAATCAAGAATAAGGGGGAGAAGGAGAAGAAGGAGGAGGAGGAGAAGGACTAGAAGGTCCTTGGCCTTCTCCTTCTCCTCCTCCTCCTCCTCCTCCTCCTTCTCCTCCTTCTCCTCCTTCTCCTTCTCCTCCTTATTATGGTATTTTGGAGCTAAATGGGCTAATTATGTCATTGTTGGGGAAATTAAAGAAAGGATGATATGAAAGAGGAGAAGAAAGAGGAGGAGGAGGAGAAGAAGAAGAAATCAAGAAGGAGGAGAAGGACTAGAAGGTCCTGGGCCTTCTCCTCCTCCTCCTCCTCATTCTTTTCTTCTTCTTCTTCTTCTTCTTTCTTTTCATTTTTCCTATTTCTTCTCCTCTTCTCCTCTTGTTGGAGCTAAATTACCTAACTATGTCTTTTTGGAGCTAAATGGGCTAATTATGCCATTTTAGAGGAAAACATGCTAAGTATATAATATTCATGAGCTAACCAAGGTTCTTATGCTATTTTGAGGTTATTATGGCATTTTGGAGCTAAATGGGCTAATTATGTCATTGTTGGGGAAATTAAAGCAAGGATAATATGAAAGAGGAGAAGAAAGAGGAGGAGGAGGAGAAGAAGAAGAAATCAAGAAGAAGGAGGAGAAGGAGGAGAAGGAGGAGGAGGAGAAGGACTAGAAGAACCTTGGCCTTCTCCTCCTCCTCCTCCTCCTCCTCCTCCTCCTTCTCCTTCTTCTCTTCTTCTTCTTCTTCTTCTTGCTTTTCATTTTCACTATTTCTTCTCCTCTTCTCCTCTTGTTGGAGCTAAATTACCTAATTATGTATTATTGGAGGTAAATGGGTTAATTATCCCATTTTAGAGGAAAACAAGCTAAGTATATAATATTCATGAGCTAACCAAGGTTCTTATGCCATTTTGAGCTTATTATGGTATTTTGGAGCTAAATGGGCTAATTATGTCATTGTTGGGAAATTAAAGCAAGGAAAATATGAAAGAGGAGAAGAAAGAGGAGGAGGAGGAGAAGAAGAAGAAATCAAGAAGAAGGAGAAGGAGGAGGAGGAGAAGGACTAGAAGGTCCTTGGCCTTCTCCTTCTCCTCCTCCTCCTCCTCCTCCTCCTCCTTCTCCTTCTTCTCTTCTTCTTCTTCTTCTTCTTCTTTCTTTTCATTTTGCCTATTTCTTCTCCTCTTCTCCTCTTGTTGGAGCTAAATTACCTAATTATGTCTTTTTGGAGCTAAATGGGTTAATTATCCCATTTTAGAGGAAAACAAGCTAAGTATATAATATTCATGAGCTAACCAAGGTTCTTATGCCATTTTGAGCTTATTATGATATTTTGGAGCTAAATGGGCTAATTATGTCATTGTTGGGGAAATTAAAGAAAGGATAATATGAAAGAGGAGAAGAAAGAGGAGGAGGAGGAGAAGAATAACAAATCAAGAAGAAGGAGGATAAGGAGGAGAAGGAGGAGGAGGAGAAGGAGGAGGAGGAGAAGGACTAGAAGGTCCTTGGCCTTCTCCTTCTCCTCCTCCTCCTCCCGCTCCTTCTTCTCTTCATCATCTTCTTCTTCTTCTTCTTTATTTTCATTTTTCCTATTTCTTCTCCTCTTCTCCTATTGTTGGAGCTAAATTACCGAATTATGTTCTTTTGGAGCTAAATGGGCTAATTATCCCATTTTAGAGGAAAACAAGCTAAGTATATAATATTCATGAGCTAAGCAAGGTTCTTATGCCATTTTGAGCTTATTATGGTATTTTGGAGCTAAATGGGCTAATTATGTCATTGTTGGGGAAATTAAAGCAAGGATAATATGAAAGAGGAGAAGAAAGAGGAGGACGAGGAGAAGAAGAAGAAATCAAGAAGAAGGAGGAGAAGGAGGAGGAGGAGAAGGACTAGAAGGTCCTAGGCCTTCTCCTTCTCCTCCTCCTCCTACTCCTTCTCCTTCTTCTCTTCTTGTTCTTCTTCTTCTTATTCTTTATTTTCATTTTTCCTATTTCCTCTCCTCTTCTCCTCTTGTTGGAGCTAAATTACCTAATTATGTCTTTTTGGAGCTAAATGGGTTAATTATCCCATGTTAGAGTAAAACAAGCTAAGTATATAATATTCATGAGCTAACCAAGGTTCTTATGCCATTTTGAGCTTATTATGGTATTTTGGAGCTAAATGGGCTAATTATGTCATTTTTGGGGAAATTAAAGCAAGGATAATATGAAAGAGGAGAAGAAAGAGGAGGAGGAGGAGAAGAAGAAGAAATCAGGAAGAAGGAGGAGAAGGAGGAGAAGGAGGAGGAGGAGAAGGACTAGAAGGTCCTTGGCCTTCTCCTCCTTCTCCTCCTCCTCCTCCTCCTCCTCGTTCTCCTCCTTCTCCTTCTTCTCTTCTTCTTCTTCTTCTTTCTTTTCATTTTTCCTATTTCTTCTCCTCTTCTTGGAGCTAAATTACCTAATTATGTCTTTTTGGAGCTAAATGGGCTAATTATCTCATTTTAGAGGAAAACAAGCTAAGTATATAATATTCATGAGCTAACCAAGGTTCTTATGCCATTTTGAGGTTATTATGGCATTTTGGAGCTAAATGGGCTAATTATGTATTTTTGGGGAAATTAAAGCAAGGATAATATGAAAGAGGACAAGAAAGAGGAGGAGGATGAGAAGAAGAAGAAATCAAGAAGAAGGAGGAGGAGGAGAAGGACTAGAAGGTCCTTGGACTTCTCCTCCTTCTCCTCCTCCTCCTCCTCCTTCTCCTTCTTCTCTTCTTCTTCTTCTTCTTCTTTCTTTTCATTTTTCCTATTTCTTCTCCTCTTCTTGGATCTAAATTACCTAATTATGTCTTTTTGGAGCTAAATGGGCTTATTATCTCATTTTAGAAGAAAACAAGCTAAGTATATAATATTCATGAGCTAACCAAGGTTCTTATGCCATTTTGAGGTTATTATGGCATTTGGGAGCTAAATGGGCTAATTACGTATTTTTGGGGAAATTAAAGCAAGGATAATATGAAAGAGGAGAAGAGAAACTTACCGTAGTGGTCATCAAGGAGGAGAAACACCACGGTTTTTCGCGGCGGCTTCGTTTGGAGACGGTTGCCCTGGAGAAGGGTCGTGCGATGCCGCTTGGGAGTTATTCTGCAGAAAATATATTTTGCAATGTCTCAGTTAGCATGATGGCACTCAATTATTAATACTAGTTTATAATGAAACTCACCGTGCCAATCGAAGAGAATATGGGCATCGGCGGAGGGACATGACCGCTCTTCTCGCACAGACCGTGAAGAGTGGGCCGTATTAGTTAGTAATGAAACAGACATTACACACATGATTTGGCTAATGTGAAAAAAAACATACCACAAAAAGCTCGTACAGGGCCCGTTGACCCGCCTCATTCCGGGCCCTCTCCTCCTCAATGAATCGTGTCGTGGTCTGGTCCCTCTCATCAAGAGGAGCCTAAAGAGCAGCCTGTCTTGCCAATCTCTCTTTCTCAAGAGCAGCCTGGTTTGCCGCTCTCTCTTTCTGAAGAGCAGCCTGAAACACCATTCCTCGTTACCACAGTAATGATCTATGGTGACACACATAATGAAATGGATGAAAGTGTTCTTAGTCCGTACAACTAACCTCGATGGCAAGTTCGACTGGCCGTGGACGACGCGTTATCTCAGGACAACTGCTCGACTGGCGCGCCTTGATCTGTGGAAGAGTGAGTGGACAACGTATTATCCCATCTCCAATGGCTATCGAGCCATGGGGCCTCCCGCCACCGGATATCATCACCAGCTCTGGATCCAAAGGTTCCTGGCTAGGGTTAAAGTCATCCCCTTTCGTAGCCTTCCCCGCGTACGTGTATGCCACGAGCTTCTGGTGGGATGATATGTTGGTGAAGTTATTGGGATCATCCAGGTCAGACTCAGAGAATGCCTTCGCCTTCTTGTACGAGGTAGTATGGGCCATGCCATAAAGGTCGTACAAGTGTGGCATCTCCGTCTTATTGTGATGCGCCTAAAAGAGAGGAACAAAATATTAGCATCAAGAATGAATTGCATGAATCATGAAGCAAATCACATACCCAGTTTCGTCCAAACTGAAGTAAGTTGGCGCTGCCTTGATGATGTGGCACACCAACCATTTGGCTACGCCGATCCTTCGCATTCTCGTGGACGGCTCGCCAGCTTCCTGTGCACCACTCATGAACCAACACCTCCCAACAATCCATCTTATCTGCACACCATCTCGGGGGCACCTATAAGTTATTAGAAAGAATTTTCAGCGCTACGCCTATGAATGAAATCAAGAAAACTACGTAGAAGGACTTAAGAATAGGTAATTACCTTCATGTATTGCTCGTTCTTCAGAAATTTCCGCGGCAATCCTTCTTCTGCTTCTTAATACCACGCGTGGCGTAGTAATCTCGAATAGCCTGCGGCCGAGCCTCGTGGCGCAAGTTCTGTAGTAACCGCCTACGCTCGGCCTCGAGAACCCTGGCCGCCTCCTCCTCATATCCATCCTCACACCTATAGAAGGTCTCCAATCAAACGTGAAAACACCGATTAGTACAATAATTAGCTATATTGTTAATTTTAGATTCTGTAAAAGGATAATTTACCCAAAAGCTCTTGATAACCATCTCGGCCCTCGTGTGGCACAAGACACCATCTATAATCTCCTCCTGCGGGGCCTGCGCAGCCTGGTAGTGCTCCCAGGAAAATCCTAGTGTAGGAACCTGACCCTCACCAGACAACGTGACAAACCTCGGGAAATTTGTCCGGCAAAGCACACCAAGGACGGAGTTCGGCCTGCGGACTCCAAGAGGGTGTACCCGTCCCCTGCAGTATGATAAGGTCAACGCATTAGATATTTGAACAAACTTGAAGGCAAAAGCTAAAAAAGAGTAAATGTACTTACCTATTTCTTTCAGGTTTAATCACCGGCCTCTGCTCGCGGGTAGCCGGCGCGACCGGGAGACGTGTACTACGACGCTTGTATACGGTGGCCCCGTCCACCTGCACATCGCCCTCACTATCTGTAAGCTCATCCCCACCATCCCCGCCCCCTGAGCCACCCGGACCCTCGGTCCAATCCGGCAACTCGGTACGATCCGGCCAGGTCTCCCATGCGGGCCTCTCCACGTCGGGTGAAGCCTCCAGAACCGTTGTCTCCTCCAGCTGCTCCTGGGCCGAATACACCTCGACCCGAGGCTGCTCCTGGACCGGAATCTCATGGGATGAATGCCCGTCAACAACACGATCCTGGAACGGAGTCCCCGTAGCCTCCTCCGCAAACGGGTCGACCATACTAGTCCTATGCTCGGGTGAATGAGCTGGTGGTGGTGGCGAGGACGGCTTAACTGTCCTCCTGGATCTTCCGCGGCCACCACCTCTCCCTGTACCCTTCCCCTTCTTCCCTACCCGACCAGCACCTCTCCCAGTGGGCAATGCCGCCGACGAAGAAGAACCCATAGGTGGTGTCGACAGACTGTCTACCAAGGCTCTACGGAGATATAGGGGTGGAAGGGAAGTACCACCCCTCGTGCGGGGCGCCTGGGAAGAACCCGTCGAGCGATCTGGACCAGCGCCCACCATCTTTGCACACCTGGTGACCTGCCATGATAAAGATTAAAAGAAATTAGTACAACATAAAAAAATTGAATAACTGACATGAATAACAATATGTACAAGAATAATAAATATTAAAATATATAATTTAAGTTGTGAATCTTACAAACTAATAATCATCATCAATAAATGCATCATCATCATCACTATCACGCATGTCTTCATGAATGACGTGCTCGTCGGGTTCAACGGCGTGAAGTTGTGAAAGGCCTTCCTTTAATCGTTGAAGCATTGACAGGTCATCCGCCTCAGTAACCTCTACGAGTTCCAGGTCTTCTGGTTCCGGCTCAGGGCTGCAGTCAGATTCATTGTCGTTGTCTACTTCCATGTTCTTGGGTGAAGCACTGCGGTTCTTGAAACGTTTCTCGGAAAGACGTGTTTCTTGGAAGAATTCTCCATCATATGTGTCTGGGTTAATGTGAGGTTCATAATCCTGTTCATTTGGGACAGGTGGTGTGACATGTGGCGGCACTTCATAAACAACATACCAACCTTCCAGATTCTTATCCGTTTGGCATGCCCACGGTAGATAGAAAACTTGGGTCGCCTGTTGAGCCGTAATATAGACATCGGGAACATCTAAATGGGTATTTGGATTGATTTCGACTAGTCCTATATGTTCCTGAGTCCTTCTAGTCTTTTTCGGCTGGAACCAATAACATTTGAAGACTACGATGTTCGGTGGGTTTTCACCATAGAATTGAAGTTCATAAATTGCTTCAACTCTTCCATAATACTCGATAACACCTTCGCCGATAGCAGAGACACCACAATTTGTAGATTTCCGGTCGAGCATAGATAGCTCTTTGCCAAAGGTACGAAAGAGATACCCGTTGATGTTGTATTTCTCAAATGAACGGACCTTATAGTCAAAACCATTATCGACTTGTCTCAATTCGGCGTCCATAGACTCTGAATTAGCCTACAAGTTTAATACGAAACGGTTGTTGCATTAGCCGCCAGTTAAGCCAAGAATGAAATGGTCCATTATTGATAATTACCGTTTGTTGGAACCAAGAGATGAACCCGGGATAGCCACCTCCTGTCTTTGGCAGAAGCTCATACTCTTTGACGGAATCATTTTCGATCATCGCTCCATCCGAGAATTTGATGACGCAACGGCTGTTTGAAATATCCGGGAATAAGAGGAGTTCAAATTAATTAGAAGTTATGGGAAAATGTGCCGAGAACTCACTGGATGTACGGCCGCACTTCTGTTAGGTTGTTGAAGATATACAACGAAATGTTCCGCCATTCTTCGACATCCAACGTTATTGGTTTCGAAGCACCGGCTGGTGCGAGCTTCCCTTTGAATAGGCTGAGGTTGGACCCACCTTTTTTAGGGTCTGCATCATTGTGCCGAGGCTTCGGATTATGCAAATGATGATTTTTGGCTTCGTAGTGTCCTGTCACAAAGTTTGCCACCTCCTCAGTAATGAATGCCTCAGGCATCGATGCTTCAATTCTACACTTATTTTTACATTTAGCTCGAAGGGTCTTCTGCATCCTCTCAGTTGCATAGCACCAACGATTTTGCACGGGCCCACCCAATCTTGCCTCGGTCGGTAGATGTAAAATCAAATGCTGCATTGGATTAAAGAAGCCCGATGAAAAGATCTTTTCTAACTTGCACAACAACTCCGGTGCAAACTCCTCCATGTCTTCTACCACGCCAGGCGACAATTCTTTCGCACAAAGAACACGGAAGAAATAGCTCAGCTCCGCCAGTACTAGCCATTCATCCTCAGGAATAAAGCCACGTAACATCACCGACATTACCCACTCTAGCCATATGTGCCAATCATGACTCTTGAGACCAAAGATTTTTATTGTTTGAAGACTCGCTCCCCTCTTTAGATTCGCTGCATACCCATCGGGGAACATCAAGTGCATTTTGACCCACAAGATAATTTCCCTCATAGCTAGCCTTCCAAGATTGAACCAGGCCTTTGGCTTCGACCACTTCTGCTTTCCTTTGCCTTCTCGCATGTTTTGTAACGGTCTATGACATAGTGTCTCTTGATCGACTCTAGCCTTAATATTATCCTTTGTCTTCCCATCTATGTCAAACAATGTACCAAAAATAGCCTCTCCGATATTCTTTTCAGTGTGCATCGTGTCGATATTGTGTGGAAGAAGGAGGTCTTTGAAGTAAGGCAGATCCCAGAAGCATGGCTTGTGAGTCCAGGCGTGTTTTGAATTATACCCCTTGAAATACCCTGGACGCTCTGGATCAGGCTCGAGGGCGTTTAATTGATCCAGGATCTGTTGGCCTATGAACGCAGGTGGTGCGAAGTTTTTGACAACTTTACCTTTCGTAAAGTTCTTCTTGTCTTTTCTGAACTGATGGTCAGGATCCAGGAACTGTCTATGCAAGTCAAAGAAAGAATACTTCCGAACCTCCTGCAACCAATGAAACTGAAGAGCTGCCTTGCATTGGGGGCACGGGAACCTTCCATGCACACACCATCCAGAGAATAGCGCATACGCTGGCAAGTCATGCATAGAGTACATGTACCACACATGCATTTTGAAGTTTTCTTTTCTAGCGGCATCGTATGTGTTGACCCCATTATCCCAAGCTTCTTCCAATTCATCCTTAAGCGGTTGCAGGTACACATTCATATTCTTCCCCGGATAATTGGGCCCTGGAATTATAAACGTCAGAAATATGTTCTTTCTTGGCATAATCTGCCCGGGGGGGAGATTGAGTGGAATGACAAATACAGGCCAACAACTGTATTGGGTTGCCGTCATGCAAAAGGGATTAAAACCATCCGTGGCGGCGCAGACTCAAGGATTCCTTGGATCTGCCGCTTTATCCTGATGCAATCCATCGAAATGTTTCCACGCTTCCCCATCCGATGTGTGTACCATCATCTTATTCCCATCCGCATCTAGTTCGGTTCTTTTGCCCAATTTGTGCCATGTCATCTGTCTGGCTGTCTCTTCGACCATGAAAAGACGTTGAAGTCTTGGTACGATTGGCATATACCGAAGAACACTAACTGCGATTTTGGTCTGCCTCTTCTCACCCATACCGTTGTCTACCACAAGATACTTGCAAGACTCGCAATTGGGCCAATAGTCCAAGTGTGCATACTCCTTCCTAAATAAGACACATCCTCTCTCACATGCATCTATCTTCTCATAGGGCATCTTAAGTACACGAAGTATTTTTTCCGACTGGTAGAGGTTTGCAGGCATGACATGGCCTTTGGGTAGGAAACGTCCAAATAGTGTCATCATCGCGTCGTAGCATTCTCTTCCCAAGTTGAACTGAGCCTTCAGAGCCATTACTTGTGCAATTGCATCCAGCTGACACAGCTCAGTGTGCTCATGAAGAGGACGTTTTGAAGACTCCAACATTTCATAAAAGGCCTTTGCAGATTCCTCCATCTCATCTTCCGAATCCCGAGCATCATCAAAGTCTTGCACCATGTCTTCGATCCCGGTACCATGCTCGTCCGTGCGACGACGGACCACCTCAGCTCTTGTGCGTTGTATAGACTCACCATGAAATGTCCACACCGTATAATTTGGCTTAAAACTCCTCGTCTGTAGGTGTTTAATCATTACAGTCTCTGTCGTTTTTTATAGTTGTCGCATCCAGGACAGGGGAAATAGTTTCTTTCCTGGCCATTTGCGAATGCGGCTTTCACAAATTCCTTTGTTTTTACAAACCATTCTTTCGTCATCTCTTTCTGACTAGGGTGACCGGTATACATCCACGCACGATCACTCATCTTGCATAGCTACTAAAGGCAGAAGACATATATTTATATATAATTTAGCATTTATATTCATCGGTTAATTAGGTTCGCCATTTTTATTACGTCCAGGCATCCTACACGCTAATAGGTAAAGATAGGTCCTAATCCCACCCGAGTATGTGTAGATTGGGTTCGTTTTCCCATGCTCTGCTCCGGATCCAACGCAAAATTTCGGCAGCACCTCCCCGTTGTTCTCCTGATACATGTCTCCGTAATAAACAGAGAGGATGTGCATCCGTAGAACAACAGGGAGGCACTGACGAAATTCCGCATCGGATCCATAGCACATCATACGGGAAAACGAACCCAATCTACACATACTCGGGCTGTCCATGGATAAAGTTGGACAATTCGAAAGGATGGCGGTTATAAATATGCAAAGACATGCATATTTATAGATGTCGCCCTTTCGAACGAGAGACGCATACTGGTCACGCATACTAATAAATTAATTGAATTACCTAAATCTAGAAAGTTCCATCCGGAAACTGAGCCACAGTAAATGAAGGGGCGAGGAGGAGATGAAATTTGTACTGACCCACGAATGCAAGGGCGGAGCTCGTACAACGCACGGGCAGGTCTTCGCACACCAGACCTCACAGCGACGAAACAACTATCGCATGTAAATCCACCAGATCAACAAAAATATACTAATTATGTCATTTTAGAGGAAAACTAGTTAAGAATATAATATTCATGATCTAACCAAGGTTTTTATGCAATTTTGTAGCTAAATGGGCTAATTATCTCATTGTTGGGAAAATAAGGTCAGGAGAATAAGATAGAGGAGGAGAAAGAGGAGGAGGAGGAGAAGAAGAAATCAAGAAGAAGGAGAAGGAGGAGGAGGAGAAGAAGGAGGAGAAGAAGGAGGAGGAGAAGGTATTCTTCTTCTCTTCTTTTCTTCTTCTTTTCTGCTTCTCCTTCTTATTTTTGTCTTCTCCTCCTCCTATTCTTCTTCTTCTTCTTCTTCTTCTTCTTCTTCTTCTCCTCCTCCTCCTCCTCTTCTCCTCTTCTCCTCCTCCTCCTATTCTTCTTCTTCCTATTTTTTCTATTAAGCTAACTAACTAACTAACCTAACTAACCAAGCTAACAAAACCTATCGCTAAACCTAGATAGCACTAAACATCAAAAAAATAACAAAAACAGAATCTACCACTATAACAAAAACAGAATCTACCACTAAGTAACTAAAAAAGAATCTAGCTACCACTAAATACCAAACAATAAAAAATCAACTTCTTCTTCTTTTTTCTCTTCTTCTCCTTCTTATTTTTTTTCTTATTCTCTTCTTCTCTTCTTCTTCTCTTCTTCTTTACCTCTTCTCCTTCTTATTTTTTCTTCTCTTCTTCTTCTTCTTCTTCTTATTCTTCTCCTTCTTATTTTTTTCTTCTCCTCTTCTTCTTCTTCTTCTTCTTGTTCTTCTTCTTCTTCTTTTTCTTCTCCTCCTCCTCCTCTTCCTACTCCTCTTCTTCTTCTCCTCTTCTTGTCCTCCTCCTCCTCCTCTTCTCCTCTTCTCCTCCTCCACCTAACTAACCAATTTAACTAACTAACCTAACTAAAATTACTAACCTAACTAAATCTACCACTAAAACTACTAACAATAACAACTACTAAAACTACTAAAACTACTAAAAAATAATGCGGGTGGGGGTGGGGGTGGGGGTGTGGGGGCTCACCGGGAAGGGCAGCTGTGGAGGGGCCGGGGTGTTGGGGTGGCGGGGCGGCGCCGGGGGCGGCGGCGCGACAGTGGTGGGGCAGCGGTAGCGGGGGCGAGGTGGGGAGAGAGAGAGGGGCGGCGGCGGGGGCAACAGGGGCGACGACGCGCAGCGCGACGGTGGTGGCGGCGGCCGTTATAAAGAGAGGGGCACCTAGGGTGGGGAGAGAGAGAGGGGCGCGCGGAGTGACCGTTACAGAGAGAGAGAGAGAGAGAGGCGGGGTGGGGGGGGGAAGGAGCCGTTAACGGTGTTAGAGCATTGCCGTCTGCCTCCGGACTCTTTGCCGTCCGCTAGCAAACGGCAAAGGTCCGACTCCAGTTTGACCTAGCCACCCCGTGGTCAGTTGGGCCTATCTATATCTTTGCCGTCTGCCTCTGGACTCTTTGCCGTCCGCTAGCAGACGACAAAGATGTGACAGATGGCAAAAAAACTTTATGCCATCAGCCTGTGCTTTGCCATTTGTTTTGCTGAAGCTGACGGCAAAGACAGTCTTTGCCATCAGCTAGCAGACGGCAAAGACTAGGCAGATGGCAAAAAACTGTTTTCGAGTAGTGATAGTAAGTAGAGACCTTGCATTGATACTAATTGAAAGGACCACGATGTCGCCTAGAGGGGGTGAATAGGCGTTTTAAAAACTTCCACAGATTTGGCTTTATCCTAATGAGGAAATAAATTAAGAGGATACTTTTCAAGCACAAATCCTACATATACTAGGCTCAACTACGTGCACCAACAACTTGTTCTACTAAGATGAACACAACAAGATTACTCACAAGCACAAGTAAGTTACACAAACTTAGTTGAGCAATATCACAAGGTATGTAAGTGTATGACACAAGTTAGCAAATTATACTAAACACAAGATATATCAATAGTAGCAAGTATGAATTGCGGAATATAAAGTGTAGGCCTAAATGATTAATCTTTACAAGGAAATGGCCAACACAATATAATGAGGACAATGGTATGTAGTGAATGTACGCTCAACTAACCAAAGTAAACCACAAGTAAGGAGTTAGGGTTAGTGATAACCGAAGTCACAGGGACGAGGATGTATCCCGATGTTCACTTCCTTGGAGAGAACCTAGTCATCGTTAGGGAGGTGGATGTTACCACGTAGGCACACCAACGCCATGAAGGCTCACCCTATTCTCCTTGAGATATCACCACGAAGGCGATTCCCAACCACTCGTGGTAGACCTTTGAGGTGGCCTCCAAACCCTCACAAACTTTCGGGGGAAATCACAAAGGTTTGATTCCTCTCTCAAGAACTCCTACCGCCTAGGAGTCTCCAACAAACAAGAGTAACAAGATCACGGGAACTTCTCAAAACTTGCTCAAATCACAAATAGCTTTGGTTGAGAGCAGGAGAGGTAGATGATCTATCTTTTGATTGGAACAACACTCAAAGGAACTCACAGATGCACTTAGGATCCAGGATTTGGTGTAGACAAATGGGAGTGAGAGATAAAGGTGTTCTTGGAATCTTTTGACTGTGTTGGACAACCCCCACACGAGGTGGGAGAAGACTATATATAGTGGTGATATAAAAACGGTCGTTGGAGCCACTTATGCTGTGCAGTTGCCGGACGTTCGGTAGTTCTCGGTTGTCCGAACAGCCACGAGTGGTCGATCGACCGATAGGGGTCGGTCGTCCGAAGAAACATGAAGGAGAAGGTTAGCACAACATCTAGTGGAAATAGTGAACAACATACGGACGTCGGCCGTCCGGGGCATGGTCGTCCGGAAGGGGCCGAAAGTCCGACAATTTGGATCTGGTGAGTGGCTACGGATTGCCGACCGTACCCGGACGTCCGAAGCTCGGACGACCATAGGGACGGGAAATCCGAGGATTTGGATCTGATGGCTGGCTCCGGATTTCCGGAGGACGTCGGTCATCTGGCGTCCATACATCCGAGAACCACCGGTTGTACGGACAAGAGCAGAACAACCATAAGGGAAATAGGGAGAGAGAGAGAGAGAGGTGTTTCCTAGATTTTTGAGCAAGTTTCTTGCGAGACCCAGTGATCCCCTCTTAATAGTGCGGGATCCCTAAAATTCAAGAATGATAAAAGTGCTACACTACATAGCTACCGATAATCTATTCTTGAGTGTATATGGTTATTCGGTGATCATCACTCCACACCACTAACGTCAAAGGAACTAATACCTTTGAGTCAAGCCTTTCACTTGAGCTTGATGTTATTGTTTCTTCTTGGTTCAAGATGAAGGCAAGACATTGATGAAGTCTTCAAGTAGCTCTCCCATACATAATGTGGAAAGCCTGTTTTGTAGTCATCTTTACTTGTCCATCATGTGGACATCCACAAGCTTCAAGCATCTAATCCTATGGAATGGTTATCTTGAACTTTCCCTTGTCAAATATGATCATGAACACTTGATGTCATCCTCTCATGGACACTTGGAATCTCTCTCTTGATGCGAGCCCATGAGAATTACCTAACCTTCATAGATAGAGATGTCACATAGTATGGGTTAGTACAAAGTGTAATTGACAATTACTTACCATACCACAAGATCCCATGTGGTACATCATTTGCGCTTGTGTGATGACCAACTTTGAGTTAACTCTTTGATCTTCATCTTGGTCAACATTTATCTTTGATCCATGATTAATCTTAATATCTTGAACTATTGACTTCTTGTTAGCATTCACTGCTTTAAGAAATGATTACCAATATCTCAATTCACCATGACCATATCAAGTTTCTCCAAGAATCTCATATTGGCTATAACTTGCTCGTCTTCATGATACTACACATGAGCTCATCATGATCCTATTTTCAAGACATATGTAGAATTATTCTATTTATTCATTCTCTCAAGATCTTGATCCATCATGGTTCAAACCATAAGCCAAAGCATGAGAATGTCTGACATCCTCAATGAACTCCACATAGATCACATCTTGTTCATCACATGGAATTCATGTTGATCGTATCATATTTGATTCAATCATTGAAATCATCCTGAATGCATGCACAACAATATGTATATGACATTCATTTAGAATTCATTCGAGGTCATTCTTGCATATTAATGGAACAAACATACTTCAATTCATCCAATATTCTTCATGTATTGCAAATAGAACATTCCTTCAAATATATAACTCAATGCAAACATTAGTCCATTAGGATTGTCATCAATTACCAAAACCACACATTAGGACAGTCTCAACAAGAGTACTTTATAATGAATTTTAACACAAGTATGCTATTTACCCAAGGATATATGGAATACTTGGGATGGTTTTGATATCGTCAAGTGTCACAAAGATACTTGAGTTTATCACAGTCGGTGTACTAACATCAAAATACCACACAATATATAGAGGAAGCTCCCCCACAATATATGCATGTGTGAACGAACTATGAATTTGCTTGCATATATTGGTTGACATAAACTAGGTTCAGTTTTCTCTATATATATTCATTCATGCGATAAACAATAAACCATATGCACTTTTAGATTATCTTAAATCCTCTAAGCATCTCCCCCATTGGCAAAAAATGCCAAAATGGGACAAATCTCAAAGACAATGAGTTCCTCCTTAGAGTATGCATATTAGAAGATGTGAGTGAAATAAAATGCACATATTTAATGACACGAAATTTCAGGAGCTCGGGATCTAGAGATTGCAATAGATGTGATATGAAAATAAGGATTTGAAATGTGAGGGAAATATTCAAAGATCCAAAGAACATATTTTGGACAAGATTTAATGTGAATATCCAAATTGATCATTATGATAAGTATGGGTCCAGAACACATCCAAACGCCTGAGTGCATAAGATTATATGCAAAACATACAAGCACTCACTTTGCAACCTCTTACCGATACCACCAATGAATCAATAAGGAAGGAACCAAGTGACGGGCAAGGATCAAGTGATATCGCAAAGATGGGAGCTTACTTATGTTCACAAATTTCTAAGTGGACAATAGTAGTCTATGTATCCACATTGAAACTTGCATACATAAAATAGTCACAATTGATAAGAACATGATATGCACAAGTGAATCCATTATCATGCACATGTTATCCTAACATAAGAGCAAGGCACATGGCACAAAGACTATGGAACAAATTTATCTCATTTGTATAACCATGAATTCCTAAGAAGACACCAAATACTACGAGCAATTATAGTGTTATTGGAATTTTCATAAAAAATGCACATGAGAGAATATTTTAGGAATTGATATGCAATGAATTGCTTATTTGGCATGTCTTGGGATAAATGAACCATGAATATGATTTTGTAGTTCCCCATTAGATGATTCTACTAAATTGTCTAATCATTGCAATAGAGTGTTTGCAAGTACATGCAGGAAAACACAAATTGAAAAGTACTATTACATGTTATGCTAGAACCTACACAAGGTTGACTCTACTTATATACATGCATGAAGTAAATACTTGTTACCAAGAAAGCATTGGTATGGAGTAGTAATGACTGAGTCATATACTCTTGGCTCGAATTCCCTCGTGGTTACACCACCTTCTTTATGAATAAGGCAAGACAACAATGCTTCTCCAATGTACCTAGATCACTTTTAAGTACAATATGGTCCCCAAACTTATTGGGTCCGAAGTAGTTAGTATAACTACAATATATAGGGCAAAAACCACTCAATTATGTGCATATAGATATGAATTGCATTTTCATGCACATCTTAGATTTGAAGGATATGACAGATTTACCATATATACTCGATCAAAAATAAAGTAAACAAGGCACGAGAACTTACACATAGTAAATATGCCTACACAAGCCTACCAAAATCCAAAGAGATACAAATTGGACAAATGAACACATAACTGTTAATACTTCCTATAACCTCACCAATCATTCATGTTGTCCAAAATAAATCAAAGTGACAAATCAGCATATGATAGTACACCAAGTTCAACACATGAACCAAGAAAAACAAATGAGCATATAAGATATGCATTGCGCGTATTCTTACATGCATATCTCACTTAAGTAGATATATTATAGTACAAGTAATAAGATAATAACTCCCACAATACCATAAAACTAGTAATATGAACTCAAACAAAAGCATGGGAGATTACCGGGAGACAAATGAATTTCTCAGCTAGTTATAAGATGCAAGTAGAAGCGAAGCCGATATAAAGATGACCATGAAACTCTACCATCAAGGGAATACCATGTCTAAGAGAACACAATGGTATACAGAATTATCGTTCGGTGATAGATTCCAAATAAGCACAAGGTCATTAATACTCACAGAAGCATGATATGAGAGTTTAGCAATATGCACAATGCTTAGATACCAAATTATTACCATGCTAATTAGCTAGATCATCATGTACAGAAACAATTGGAAAGGATTGCATCATATATACCCTTCTTTTAAGTATGATCTAGAAGCTAAACCATGAATAAACCTGTAGTAGAATGTCATACTCACACACATCTAAGGAATTAAAGAACGAAAGAATTATTATGCAAATAGAGACGTGTTGAGCATGGTAAGCAACAGATATAAAATAATCTCAATAATAGATTCTAAGTGGCATTCATCAAATGTTTATATTACCAAGGATTGTGATACGCACGAAGCATATCACTCCCCCATATGTGACAATCCATGTATTTTCCACAGGAGGCAATTGAAATCCAACTAAAGATGATCAATGGATGAGAATTTGAACTTCAAATGAACTTGACATACCACATAGTAACTGGATAATCTTGCACAATAAATACTAGGTGATGTCCAATATATACACATTTTAGGTTTGTGATGTGCGTAGATCATAACGCTCCCCATAATGTGATGATCCATTAATATCTCAGAAGAGCCCAATAAGGTGCAACCAAGATGGGAGTAAGGATCAAGACTACACATACAACTATATGACATGCATAACAACCAACACATGCTAGATAACACAAATCAAGCATACTAGGAGGCATAACATATCAAAACACATGCTAGGTACCAAACCTAAACATGAGAGGGGCTAGTAACTTTTAGTGTAGAGAATATATACAAGTTAACGCTAGGAGAGGCATTGTAACGACAAATATGATGGTAATATTCTTGACTTAGCTTGAACCATAATAAATGGTGAAAATATTTTTTCTTCATGAACTGGCCAAGTCTTCAATGCCCTCCACACACCTATGAAGTTTGAGATTGATGGTCCCCAACAAAGTTGGGTCCTAAGAAGTTAGTAACAATAGGCTTGGTAACCCAAATAATCTTATCCACTTCCGAACCACTTTGGGCACCGGCATACTTGGCAAATAAATTTCCAATAATATCCTACCTAAGTGAATAATGATCATTGATAATTGGAGGCTTAGAGATGTTACCAGTGGGGCATGTTGAAGCTATGTGCCCCTTCTTACGACATATATAGCAACAAGTACTCCCCTTTCTGTTCTTCTTCTTTACTTTCTCAACTTGGGAAGAAATAACATGTTTCATCATGCATAGTGGTTGTTCTAAAACATGAGGTTGAGCTCAAGATTGAGCTTGAGGCCTCTTCCAATGTAGCATATCTTTATAAGCCCTTATCTTCAATGGACAAGATCTCGCATGATGCCCAACCTTTTTGCACTTAAAGCAAGAATTGTTGGACTTGTTCATGGCTTGGTCTTGTCCCCTTTTCTTTATCTTGGACTTCTTATTATTGTAGTGATAACTATGTCCATCGTCACATTTTTCGTCACATTTTTCCAAGTCTTTCTTCAAACTACTTAGGCCTTGATCTCACTAATTTCTTATACATGGTTAGTTTCAACAATAGAAAGAAGAGAACTAGTGGGAGTAGAAACTTCATGGTTAGAGCAACAAGACAATGTGTCGGTGATGCGAGGTCGACACCTATGGGAATCAACGTGAAACCCTTGTGATCATAGGGCGGGCAGAGGTGACGTGAAGAGCAGAGCTAACAATCAGCACTCGGCAAGCCTTTTTACCCAGGTTCGGGCCGCTTACGCGTAAAACCCTACGTCCTGCTTGTCTGGTTATATTAAGCGTTTTGTTGTCAATTGTTATAGTGACCGTTGATGACCGTCTTATGGGTCAATGTCCAAAGAGTCTAACTCCTTCGAAATGAGCTAAGAGCCTCCTTTTATTGGCAAAGGGGTCACCTACATTGCTCGGTGGTAGGTTCACGAGGAGTTACAGTGAACCTAGGGCGGTGCTTATCCATCTACCGCTGTCAGGTATAGTTAATGCACGTCTTGTCATTGTTAGCGATGTGCTGGTGGACACAAGTATCCAGGTGTTTCGACACCTCAACGCCCCGCTGGCGCATGCGGAATGCACTGGCACTTGGGGCGGTGGCATTGTGGCAAGGGCGGTTGCCCACCAGTGGCCAGGCCCGTCATCTCGGCAAGGACCTTGCCGGTGCCTTGAGTCTTCATCCCGACAAGGGAGCTTGCCGGGGGCTTCAGTCGTCATCTCAGCAAGGAACTTGCCGGGGTCTTGTACTTGCTGAGTTCATCACGCCCTTGATAATCTTAGGGGTTACATCTTGACTAGGTCGTGCCATGCCCTACCTGCAGGGGCTCTTTGCGCCCGTGCACAAGTCTGGGGCACTAGGGACCCGAGTCTTTAGTGCACCGACAGGAGCCCCCGGGCCTGGGCCACACACGCATGCGACGCGTTGTTGGGCCAGGCCCAAAGAGGTGCACGGGCTTTTGTGGCTGGATCCTTTGGCAGTTGCTTTTCCCCACGTCGCGCCTTGGACGTGCGAAGTGGGGTATCATGCGCGGAATGGCCTTTCCATCTCCTGAAACGCCTGTGCCACGAGCGTGGCATGCGCTGTTATGGATGGACAGGTGGCAGACGTGGCCTTAAAAGGCGCAGTAGTGGCTTGGCCGCCCGTGCATGCATTGGTGCAGCAGGGTGGTTCCCTGTTTGCCCGTGAGCACAAGCGATTGGGCGAGAGGGGTGGTGGCTTCTGGAGCAACGGAGGCTAGCCCCCGCGCCCCATCATATAAATTGGGAGGGTTTGCGACGGGTTTTGCTCACCCAACTCCTTCTGAAACCACCAACTCCTCGACCTTGGGTCTTCAGAGTCTTCTTCAGTCTGCAGGTGGCGCTCGCCCCTAACCATGGTTAGGGGATGGAGTCGGCCACCGTCGGCCGCTAAGGTGGCGAGAGGATCCTGTTCGGATCATGCTACGGCTTCTTGGGGCGTCGTGGCGGAACACGGCCCGAGCGCCCGCGACGGAGGAAGGGCGAGGGGCCGCGGTCGTCATGGAGGTCGAGGTCGGGGGAGGCAGAGCGCTACTCCAGCACCTCCGCCTTCTCCGATGCTTGCTCCTGCGGCAGTCCACGTCGGAAGGAACCCTATGGAGCTCCTCATCCAGTTACGAGGACCCATCCGGTCCCGCCTCCGACTCTGTGGTGTCTTCGCCGAGGCAACGAAAGGAGAGGGGTCCCCCACCCTGTGGCTTCGCATGCATGGCTGTGGCAATGGCGCCTCGTCGGTTGTCACGGAGGGTACTGGGCCTCGGACCCTGTTCCTCGGTCATGGGTGGAAAAGCTTTGCCCATGCCCACAACCTGTGGAATGTGCACGTTCTCCGCTTCAAGAAGATAGCGGATAACATGCTCTCCATTAAGCTATATGGGAGCTCAGGTGTGCGTCTCGGCTGCTGCGAAGAGAGCTCGAGCAGGACTGAAATCCCTTCCTTGTGTGGGAGTGACGAGTAAGGGACGGATGGTGACGACAACGGAAGCGGGTCAGGTCCCCTACAGACATCGTCTGCATACGAGGACTAGCCCTCGGACTAACCGCCAGCCGTACCATCTCCGTCAGTCTGCCGCTCGCTCCCTCCCGCGCCGGATCGATTGGAGCTGCCTCATCTTCCTGGCAGCACCCGGACTTCTGCTCCTCCATCTCTCCCGGCCTCATTCTCCTCCGTGCAGTGCTGGTCCTGGAGGAAACAACCTGGATCACGCGGAGGGCCTCTCCATGTCTTCCTGAACTCCAGTCTGGCGAGCGTGGTTCCTCGCCCAAGACAATAGTTCTACGTTAGAGTAGATCATATCATCCATGTAATATGTTTGAGAGTATCCCAAATAAATGAATGAAAAGACTGTTTTCCCTTTTTTCGATTCTATTCTTTGTATGATTCGCCTTTGCATTATTTGGCAGCTTGCCGGCAACTACCGACAAGGCTCCTTGCCGCGATCAGTGCAACCATAGAAATTGCCAAGTGCAGCTTGAGACGAAATCAGGCACTACATAGCCGCTTGCTCTATTGATCAGGTTCGAAACAATTTGAAGGCGCTTTGTGGCCGTTCAGGTCATTTGAACGAGTTCGAAACAAAGACAAGGTGCATTGATCTTGGGAAAGGTCCCAGTATGCGCAGGCTCCACACACAAAGATTTGAATCTTTTAAATGGAAAATAGAGAATCTATCTACTTGAGATCTAGATCTGAAACTTAGAAACTTATCTGCTCATGTCGTGGTTGCATGGCGCTTGAATCTTTTGCCGGGGCGTCGGGGCCCCCGGCAAGCAGGAAATTACCGCTCCTGACGGCTCTTTCTCCCGCAATGACTTCTTGCCGACAGTCCACGACCGTCGTTTGGAGAAAAAGTTGGCCAGCGTGTAACCCCTTTACTTTTCCTCTTGCTAGGCTTTGCTTGTGGAGCCCCCGAGCGCATCTTGGGCGACGATACGACGCTCTCAGGGGCACAACACTTATGCTGGAGTGCGCGCTGGGGCTTCGGGACCGTTTGGTGCATCCTCAACGACTATGCATCACTTCGCAGAGGTGCGTCCGCCGGAGTGTGCACCGAGGCCTCTGTGAAGCTCCCATGTACGCACTCGACAGCTCCGTGTTGGCCCCGAGCGACCCATTGGCCTGACGACACCGCCTTTGGAGCCTCCGCCTCCCTGCCTCACGCGCGTGTAGGCCTTGGGAAGCCATAGTAGAACAGAGCATCTGCCGCGGTACCCCGTTTCCAGGGGAACCGCGGTGCAGCGCCTAAACTTCCAAGAATCCGGTGCTGAGTTTGCTCTGATTCGTGCAAAACTCCACACCCCCTACCAGGCGCGCCAAAGATGTCGGCAATGCGAGGTCGACACCTATGGGAATCAACGTGAAAACCTTGTGATCATAGGTCGGGGAGAGGTGACGTGAAGAGCATAGCTAACAATCAAAACCCGACAAGCCTTTTTACCCAGGTTCGGGCCGCTTACGTGTAAAACCCTACGTCCTGCTTGTCTAGTTAAATTAAGTGTTTTGTTGTAAATTGTTACAGTACCCGTTGATGACCGTCTTATGGGTCAATGTCAAAAGAGTCTAACTCCTTCGAAATTAGCTAAGGACCTCCTTTTATGGCAAAGGGGTCACCTACAGTGCTTGGTGGTAGGTTCACGAGGGGTTACAATGAACCTAGGGCGGTGCTTATCCATCTGCCGCTGTCAGGTGCATTTAATGCACGTATTGCCCTTGTCAGCGATGTGCTGGTGGAGACACATATCCATGTGTTTCAACACCTGGACGCTGCGCTGGCGCATGCGGAATGCGCTGGCACTTGTGGGGCGGTGGCACTGTGGCATGGGTAGTTGCCCACCAGTGGCCAGGCCCTTCATCCCGGCAAGGAGCTTGCCGTGGCCTTGAGTATTCATCCCGGTAAGGGAGCTTGCCGGGGCTTTGGTCTTTTCCTGGCAAGCTCCCTTGCCGGGATCTTGTACTTGGTGAGTTCATCACGCCCATCAAATGGGTGCGGCCTTGGCCATCTTCTCGGCAAGGCACGCTTACCAAGGCCTTGATAATCTTGGGGGTTGCATCTTGATTGGGTCTTGCCATGCCCTTCCGGTAGGGGCTCTTCGCGCCCGTGCACAAGTTTGGGGCACTAGGGACCCCAGTATTTAGTGCATCGACACAATGCAAGCAATTCATCTTGATTGGTAATAATATGAGAGGTGGATGAATTGCAAGGATTAGCACATGGCAATAAAGCATTTATGGTAGATGTGCTAATGTTCACATGAGACTCGCAAGATTTTACCTTGATGGCCATAGTCTCAAGTGCTAACTTTAGCTCATTATGAGAGATTAGAAGATCCTCATGAGTGCTTGAGAGATTTTCATGACTTTATTCCAATTTCCCATAATTGCTGGTTAGCAAATCAAGTTGAGCACATAACTCAACATTCTCCTTCAAAGTTGATGCTTCAAATGAGGTAGAGTTAGATGCACAAGTCTCATCAACAATATGAGAGGAGTAAGTAGGAATTAGAGACTTCTCATGAGTAGATTGAAGCTCCTCATAAATCTTAGAGATTTTGATGAGATCTCCCTTGACATTATTGCATTCAAGGAGAAGGAGCTCAAAATCCTCTTTAAGTTTACCATGAGCAATTTAATTCTCTCCTTTTGAAGATCTTAAGTCTCTACATGTTTGATGAGCCTTATCAAGTTCATGTTCAAGTTGTCCACTTTTAGCTTGCTCGTCAATAAATAAATCATTACATTTTTCAAAGTAAGAAATAACATCTTGAAACCTTTTATAAGCGGTAGTTTTGGCTCTATGAAGAATTTTACCAATCTCATAGAGATTTTCAGTCAAGTCATCATCATCCTCCTCATTACAAATAGCATCGTTATCACTAAGAAAAGATGATACCTCATCATTCCTCTTGCCATGAGGCACATGCGAACAAAGGGAGTTGATGATGATTCCTTTGGAGAATAAGGTTATTTCTCAATACATAGTGCCTCATTTTCTTGATTTCCTCTAAATGGTTAGTCATAGGACAACTAGAGGAAACCAAAGCATTTTGATCATGGAAACGCGGGAGAGCAAGCATATCATCACAAACATTTGTTCAGAAATCCTTACGTGATATGCATGGACTATCAACACAACAATTTACACTATATGTGGTGGTATATATGCCCATGTCCATAAAGGATACAACACTAGCATCAACAAAAGCAAGTTCATTAATAATGAGCTTAACACCATCATCACAGGATATTTCTTCATTCACCATGTCATTACCTTGTGGCACGCTACATGTTGGTGGAGTGGAAGATGTTCATGTGTCCAAGTAATCGGAGATGGAAGCAATGGAGGTCTCTTCATGATAGAAAAATGTGGAGAACTCGTGCAACAACTCCTTCAACATAATATTGTCTTCGTCAGGATTGGACCCACCATATATATCTTCGAGTTTGGTCCAATCTTCCTGAGTCGACTTGCAAGTCGAGATTGACTTAAACACTTCAGGGCTTATAGTTTGATGAATGGCAAGGGAGAAATCACAATCAAGATACATATCATCTATAGATGGAGATGGATCATCCTTTGCACAAGAAATCCCTACAAGAACAATTCGTAAAGCATTTGGGCCCATGGCCCGAAGGTGATAACGCATACGAATTCTCCACAAGTGATAATTTGTGCCATCAAAATCAAAGGTGTCATTGTGCACTAATCCATTAGTCGGCATCGATACTCTCTAGGTGGTGAAGCCTAATAAGGAGAGACCTTGCTTTGATACCAATTCAAAGGACCACGATGTCGCCTAGAGGGGGTGAATAGGCGTTTTAAAAACTTCTACGGATTTGGCTTTATCCTAATGAAGAAATAAACTAAGAGGATACTTTTCAAGCTTAAATCTTAAATATACTAGGCTCAACTACGTGCACCAACAACTTGTTCTACTAAGATGAACACAACAAGATTACTCACAAGCACAAGTAAGTTACACAAACTTACTTGAGCAATATCACAAGATATGTAAGTGTATGACACAAGTTAGCAAATCACACTAAACACAAGATATATCAATAGTAGAAAGTATGAATTGCGGGATATAAAGTGTAGGCCTAAATGATAAATCTTGACTGGAAAATAGCCAACAAAATATAACAAGGACAACAATATGTAGTGAATGTACGCTCAAGTAACCAAAGTAAACCACAAGTAAGGAGTTAGGGTTAGGGATAACCGAAGTCACGGAGATGAGGATGTATCCCGATGTTCACTTCCTTGGAGGGAAGTTATTCACCATTAGAGAGGTGGATGTCACCATGAAGGCACACCAACGCCATGAAGGCTCACCCTATTCTCCTTGAGATATCACCACGAAGGCGATTCCCAACCACTAGTGGTAGGCCTTTGAGGTGGCCTCCAAACCCTCACAAACTTTCCGAGGGAAATCACAAAGTTTTGATTCCTCTCCGAAGAACTCCTACCGTCTAGGTGTCTCCAACCCCCAAGAATAACAATATCACATGAACTGCTCAAAACTTGCTCAAATCACAAATAGCTTTGGTTGAGGGGAGGAGAGGGAGATGATCTATCTTTTGATTGTAACAACACTCAAAGGAACTCATAGATGCACTTGGGATATAGGATTTTGTGTAGATAAATGGGAGTGAGAGACAAAGGTGTTCTTGGAATCTTTTGACTGTGTTGGACAACCCCCACACTAGGTGGGAGAAGACTATAGATAGTGGTGATAGAAAAATGGCCGTCGGAGCCACTTATGCTGTGCAGTTACCGGACGTCCGACAATTCTCGTCGTCCGAACAACCACAAGGGGTAGGACGTTCGACAGGGGTCAGTCGCCCGAAGAAACAGGAAGGAGCGGGTCAGCACAACATTTGGTGGAAATAGTGAACAACATACGGACGTTCGAAGGACGTCCGCCGTTTGCGGCATTGTCGTCCGAAAGGGGTCGGTAGTTCGACAATTTGGATGTGGGGAGTGGCTATGGATTACCAACTGTACCCAAACGTCCGGAGCTCGGACGACCGGAGGGACCGGAAATCCAAGGATTTGGATCTGATGGATGGCTCCGTATTTCCGAAGGACGTCGGTCATCCGGCATCCGGACAGCCGACAACCACCGGTCGTCCGGACAAGAGCAGAACAACCTTAAGGGGGATAGAGAGAGAGATGTTTCCTAGAGTTTTGAGAAAGTTTCTTGCGACAACCAGTGATCCCCTCTTAATAGTGCGGGATCCCTAAAACTCAAGAATCATAAAACAGCTACACTACATAGCTACCGATAATCCATTCTTGAGTATATATGTTTATTCGGTGATCATCACTCAACAAAACTAACGTGAAAGGGACTAATACCTTTGAGTCAAGCCTTTCACTTGAGCTTGATGTTATTGTTTCTTCTTGGCTCAAGCTGAAGGCAAGACATTGATTAAGTCCTCAAGTATCTCTCGCATACAAAATGTGGAAAGCCTTGCTTTGTATTCATCTTCACGTTTCCATCATGTCAACATCCACAAGCTTCAAGCATGTAATCCTATGGAATGGTTATCTTGAACTTTCCCTTTTCAAACATGATCATGAACACTTGATGTCATCCTCTCATGTACAATTAGAATCTCTCTCTTGATGTGAGCCCATGAGAATTACCTAACCCTCATAGACATAGACAGCACATAGTATGGGTTAGTACACAAAGTGCAGTTGACAATTACTTACCCTACCACAAGATCCCGTGTGGTATATCATTTGTGATTGTGTGATGACCAACTTTGAGTTAACTCTTTGATCTTCATCTTGGTCAACATTTATCTTTGATCCATGATTAATCCTGATGTCTTGAAGGCCCTATTGATTTCTGGTTAGGCTTCAGTGCTTTAAGAAATGATTACCAATTTCTCAATTCACCATGACCATATCAAGTTTCTCCATGAATCTCATATTGCCTATAATTTTCTCGTCTTCATGATACAACATATGAGCTCATCATGATCCTATTTTCAAGACATGTGTAGAATTCTTCTGTTTAATTATTCTCTCAAGATCTTGACACATCATGGTTCAAACCATAAAGCAAAGGATGAGAATGTCTGAGATCCTCAATGAACTCCACATAGATCACATCTTGTTCATCACATGGAATTCATCTTGATCGTATCATATTTGATTAAATCATTGAGATCATCCTTGATGCATGCACAACAATATGTATATGACATTCATTTAGAATTCATTCAAGCTCCTTCTTGCATATTCATGGAACAAACATACTTATATTCATCCAATATTCTCCATGTATTGCAAATAGAAAATTCCTTCAAATGTATAACTCAATGCAAACATTAGTCCATTAGGATTGTCATCATTTACCAAAACCACACATGGGAACTACATGCACTTTCAATCTTCCCCATTTTGGTAGTTGATGACAATCTCAACAAGAGGATTTATATAATGAATTTTAACACAAGTATGCAATTTACGTAAGGATATATTGAATACTTGGGATGGTTTTGATAGCGTCAAGTGTCACAAAGATACTTGATTTTATCACACTCGGTGTACAAACATCAAAATACTACACAATATATAGAGCAAGCTCCCCCACAATATACGCATGTGTGAACGAACTATGAATTTTCTTGCATATATTGGTTGACATAAACTAGGTGGAGTTTTCTCTATATATATTCATTGATGCAATAAACAATAAGCCATAGGCACTTCTATATTATATTAAATCCTCTAAGCTTATCCCCCATTGGCAACAAATGCCAAAATGGGACAAATCTCGAAGACAATGAGTTCCTCCTCAGAGTACGCATATTACAAGATGTGAGTGAAATAAAATGCACATATTTAATGTCAGGAAATTTGAGGAGCTCAGGATCTAGAGATTGCAATAGATGTGATATAAAAATAAGCATTCGAGATGTGAGGGAAACTTTCAAAGATCCAAACAACATATTTTGGATAAGATATAATGTGAATATCCAAATCGATCATTATGATAAGTATGGGTCCAAAATACATCCAAATGCATGAGTGCATAAGATTATATGCAAAACATACAAGCACTCACTTTGCAATCTCTTACCGATACCTCCAAACGCATGAGTGCATAAGATTATGTTTTCATGAATATAATATTGATTTGTATCCTATCTTGTAATTTTTATGAACCTATTACGTGTCTTGATCCGCATACCCCAAGGTGACTAAAATCATGATTCTTTCCGGTGATTTCCATTGTTTGAGGAGTTCATGTATTCACCATGTGTTACTGCTTTGTTCCGATTCTCTATTAAAAGGAAACCTTAATATCTCTTACTTTCCAATAGGATCTCGCTGCCACGGGAGGGTAGGGCAAAATATGTCATGCAAGTTCTTGTCCCAAGAACGTATGACTATATACCGAATACATGCCTACATTATAATTATGAATTGGAGCTAGTTCTGTGTCACTCTAGTGTGTAATTGTTACATGATCAATGTCATCGAAATCATTATCCATCATCAATCCACGTGCCTATGCTTTACATATATTGAATCTTGCTAAGTTACTATTGTTTCTTCTACTGCCACACCTGCTACTCAATTGCTACTATTACTACTGTTACGAAAATTGCCGCTATTACTCTTACTTTTACTACTACCATTTGTTGTACTACTAAAACTTTGTTGTAGAGAGATATCCCAGGTGCAGTTGAATTGCCAACTCAACTGTCAAGGCCAATAAATATTCTTTGGCTCCCCTTGTGTCGAATGAATAAATTAGGGTGAAATACTACTCGTGAAGACTGTCGTGATCCCCTATACTTGTGGGTTATGAAGACCTTTTGTGGCCCTGTTGCCGAGGAGCATATATTTTTATTGTGTTGACTTGAGGATATCGAATTGCCACTATGAAGAATATGAAAGATAATCGAACTAATATCGTCCCCTCTCCCATGAGAGGAGGCAAGGAACTGCCATCTAGGTGTGCTTTTGATTCACCTGTTGTTTAAATCAACTTGTTACACCATCACGCGTTGATCGTTCTCATATGTCACATGAACTTGATGATGATACTTCGAAAATTAATCATAATACTATTGCTACACATGTTGAAACTGAAATTGTTCCACTGAGTGAATTACTTGATGCTCATATTAGTGGAACTAGCAAACTTGAAAATGTTGAAACTGATGAAGACTTTGAATCACTTTCTACACCTCGTACTCCTAATATATAAGAATTGCCTTATGTACTGAAGTTTATGTTATGGATGGTGAGGTAGCTAGGAATTTTCTTGCTTGCGAAAATAGACATAATGTAAATTGATTACTATGCAAAATAAAAAAATCTATGATGGAGAAAACGAAATATGATCCTAAATTTGCTAGTTCTACTATATTTGTCACTTATAAGGACTATGAATTCGCTGTAGACCCTGAACCGATTCCTATTGTAGAGTCTCATCCTTTCCATGGTTATGAAAATTAAACTCTGGTCGAACACCTTATGAAACTGAAAGATGTTGTTGCCTTGTTTACCAATGCTAAAAATATACGCTACTATTATATCCTTAAGCTTTTTTCCATTCTTGCTGAAAGGTGAGGACAAGGAATGATTCCTTTCTCTTGCTCTTGGTTGTATGTGTAGTTCCCAGGATATTCTTTTTTACTTTTCTGAAAACTACTTTCCAGCTCATTAGAAACAAGCTTCTCTACAGGAAATATTTAACTATGCAAATTAAAGAAGATAATATCCCTCAAGCATGGGGGAGGCTTCTCCTGTTACTTAGAGCTCTTCCTGATTGTCCTCTTAAGAAGAAAGAAATTCTTGATATGTTTTATAATGCACTAAAAGATGCTTCTAAGGATTTCCTAGATAGTTGTGCTGGTTGTATTTTTAGGGAAAGAACTATTGTACAAGCTGAAGATTTATTGAATAATACATGGAAAAATGTCGATGATTGGACACTCCTTGAACCACCTCTGGAACCTATTCAAAATAACAGAGGTATTCTATTCTTGAACCCTAAAGATATGAAAGAACCAAAAAAGATCTATGAAAGACAAAGGTATTAAAATTGAGGATGTATAGAAGTTATCACCGATTGAAGAAATACATGGACTTGATACCCCGACACAGGTAGTAGCAGTAAACTCTCTCCATTCCTTTAATGAAAATGACGTACCTTATGCTAAGACTCCTCATCAATGCATGGATGAATTTGATAGTTACGTTGTTAAGCAAGAGCACTTCAATAACTATGTTAAGGATCAATTGCAAAACAATGCCATGATGATAGACCACATAAGTGACTTGATGTTTAGAATTGCTAATGATGTGAAAGGTCTAGGTAAACATGCCTCTATGGTGCACATCCAACTAGATCAAGTAGATAAGTCACACAATTATTTGCTTGCTGAAATGGATAATAATATTAATGATCATGTTGTTAGAGTAGTGACTAGAGGAGGTAGAATGCCTCAAGGTCCTATTTATCCTGAAAGTCACCCTAAAAGAATTGAACAAGATTCTGAGAGGATAAATGATGATGCACCTATTCCACCTAATGGGAAAAAGAAAAATAAAGATGACAGGACTTTGCATGCTTCTAGTAAACCTGTTATAGAAAAACCCGTTGAGAATCACAATGATGTTTCTATTTCTGATGCTGAGACAAGATCTGGTAGTGAACATGCACCTAGTGATAATGAAATGAAGATGAAAGTAATAAGGTGCATGTAGATGTTCCTTCGGATAGTAATAAAGAACATGATAATGCTACTTCTTGAGCTTGCGTTGGTTTTCCCTTGAAGAGGAAAGGGTGATGCAGCAAAGTAGATAAGTATTTCCCTAAGTTTGTTGAGAACCAAGGTAATAATCCAATAGGAGGAACAAGGAAAGCCCCAATATTAGCACCTACACAAACAATCAGACACTTGCACCCAACGCAACAAAGGGGTTGTCAATTCCTTCACGCTTATTTGCAAGGATGAGATCTGATAGAGATAGGTATAAAAGTTTGCGAAAACGAAAAGTAAAACAAAAGTAAATAAATGGAAGCAATATATTTTTGGTATTTTTGGTTTATAATTTGAAAATATAATATGGAAAATAGACCCGGAGGCCATAGGTTTCACTAGAGGCTTCTCTCACGAAGGAAAATAATACGGTGGGTGAACAAATTACTGTCGAGCAATTGATAGAAAAGCGAATAATTATGAAGATATCTAAGGCAATGCTTATGCATATAGGCATCATGTCCGTGTCAAGTAGACTGAGACGATTATGCATCTACTACTATTACTCCACACATCGACTGACTCCTCCCTGGATCTAAAGTACTAAGTTCATGAAGAACAGAGTGACACGTTAGGTAAGATGACATGATGTAGAGGGATAAACTCAAGCAATATGATGAAAACCCCATCTCGTTACCCTCGATGCAAACAATGCAATACGTGCCTCGCTACCCCTACTTTGTCACTGGGTGAGGACACCGCAAGATTGAACCCAAAACTAAGCACTTCTCCCATTGCAAGAATTGCCAAACTAGTTGGCCAAACCAAACCAATAACTCAAAGAGACTTGCTAAGATATGAAATCATGCATATAAGAATTCAGAGAAGATTCAAATAATATTCATAGCTAATCGGAACATAAACCCACAATTCATCGGATCTCGACACACACACCGCAAAAGACCATTACACCGGATAGATCTCCATGAAGATCATGAAGAACATGGTATTGAAGAACAAAGAGAGAGAAGAAGCCATCTAGCTACTAGCTATGTACCCGTACGTTTGTGGTGAACTACTCACGCATCATCAGAGGGGCAATGGATTGATATAGATGCCCTACATGATCAATTCCCTCTCCGACAGATTACCGAAAAAGGCTCCCAGATTGGATCTCACGGGAACACATGCTCCCAGCGGCGGAAAAGTATTTTTTTGGCTCCTTCTGGTATTGAGGGAATATTTGGAAATTTATAGGCCAAGGATTAAGGTTAGGAGAGCTGCAGGGGGCCAACAAACCAAGCCCCCTAGGGTGCGCCCTGAAGGCTTGTCGACTCCCGGCAAGTCTCCTTCCCACTTCTCCAAGTTTGGCAGGTGTCTTCTAGTCCAAGAAAAAGCATTCCAGAGATTTTATTCCGTTTGGACTCCATTTAATATTCCTTATCAGCAATACTCAAAAACATGGAAAAAAACAGAAACTGGCACTAGGCTCTAGATTAATAGGTTAGTCCCAAAAATAATATAAATTAACATATTAATGCATATAAAACATCCAAACAGATAATATAATAGCATGGAACAATCAAAAATTATAGATACCTTGAAGAGGTATCAAGCATCCCCAAGCTTAATTCGTCCTCGTCCTCGAGTAGGTTAGTGATAAAAACCGAATTTTTGATGTGGAATGTGTGAGGACCCCGACTTACGAGTCGAGATTGCCGAATGAACGTGCCCAGTGATCCCAGAGATCAATGCTCACCGGACACACATATACTGCATACTAAGAGTCTTACATCCAACATACCATTTGATACAACAAATGACCATCATGGTCGAGCCTCGCATACATAAGGCCTATAAGGCCAACCACACCGATACAACTACTGGCGGAAATCTTGATAATAAACAGGAGCCCATGCCATCAGCCTTCACCAACACGCATTCTGACTGGGAAGCATCCTAGTTCGCATGTCCGTCTCCGATGGCGAATTCTTCTCGAAACTCCTGTTCTTCCATGTGTGGTCAATAACATAACTAGCGGCAAGCCAGTGAGTACTTTGAATCTACTCGCAAACAACCCATGATATTGATAATGAAGTTGGTATGATAATAAGTGATATGCAACATTGGTGGGAAGCAAGCTAGCCTCACTATGCAAAAAATCTTTTAAAAAACAGATTAAAAATAAAAACAAAAAGGGGGGCTCAGCCCTGGCCTCGCTCGGCCAATGGCTGTGTCGGCCCAACTGGCCAACTGGCCAGTTAGCCACCCAGCAGCCAAGGCGCGCGCGTGCCATCAGGTTCAAACCTGACGCGCATGACATTGTGGTCAACGGCAGAGAGAGGAGAGAGGGGGAGAGATGGGCCGCCAACAGGTGGGGCATGCCTATCGGGGTCGTCTTCCTCCTCTGGATAGAGTGGTGGGGAGGCACGTCGGCGGCAACACCGACGTCCTCGTGCCCCAACGATGGTAGGAATGGAATCGGTGCATCATCACCTACCTGCTAGTAGTCGAAGGAACGACAGGGAGGTCCTGGGTCACCGGCGACGACGAGGCCACGACGGAGCCAATTCGGGAGGTGGAGGAGAAGGGTGCTACATGATGGGATTCGCTCGGGGAAGAGGTGGAGAAGCTTCGTGAGCTTACTACTGTCACGAAGGAGGTGAGAGGAGGGCAATAGCTGGCGTGTAGCCCGAGATCGATGGAGCTCCGAAGCGGCGGGGCTTGGGTCAATCTCGAGCACCGGAGCTCTCTGTGCTCGAATGGGGTGTCTAGGGGCTCGATTGAGGGTCTCGAGGAGTAGTGTGAGGTGCTGGATCGAAGGGGGAGACCTATTTATAGTCCAGCAACACGAACGATGCACTGAGCAGGGACCGCCGGTGGTTTCAATGTGGCTTGCAGGAGAGGGAGAGAGAGCTCGGGGTCGAAACCACGGTTTCACGGACGTGGTTTAGGACCCAGTGACTCAATGATAGAGAGGGGAGGCTCAGTGCGCGTGTGGTGCGGGGCCGCGCTCTTCTGGACAAATCTGACGCGCGCGGGCACGCATCGCCCTGGCCAGCGGAGTGGGGGAGAAGGGGCCCTGAGGCTGCCCTGATTCAGGAGGTGGGTCGGAGACGCAGAGAGACACCAAGGGGAGGTGGGAACCGGCCGGGGCTGGCCTCTTTTGCCTCGGGTGCACCGTGTAGCATGCCCAGAGCATATATTTGGCATGCCACGGCATGCTGGCGCACTCTGGGTACTTTGGCCCTGTCTAGCGTGTCCGGGGGTTGGGTTAGATACCCCTTAGTCATTTGAGATTCAAGGGTCTCACTGTTGGTCATAGGAAGTGATTAAAGAGGAGCTGTCAGCCTTGAACCGGAGACTAAAATGAAGATTTTGGCTTACCTGCTTGGAACTAAGGAGGGGCCACTCGTCTGCAGTTGAGGAGTGGTGATGGCAGCTTGCTCTAAGAGTTTAATGGAAAGGGAGTGCGTGTAGAGGGTGATAACTTGTTGTTTCACCATGCTGGTAGAAGGTGTTCAACAGGTATTTGGGGTAGTTAACCTCCACCACCAGTGTTGAAAGTTAACAGGATTGGTTTTGATGCAAAAATAGGATGCTCCACCAAATTTGAGCTCCATCGGACAAGTTTGGCAGTGCAAACTTGAAACCACCCCCAAATGGGCAGTTCTGTCTTTTCAAAAGGGGATGCGGGTAAATTAATCCCCACAAATCCAATTTTTGGCACGGTCTCCCTATTTGGGGTTTTGAGCAATCCTGCAAAGTCTCAAGCCATTTGGACAAACTTTGCTATGTATAGTTGCTCCAACTTGATTATGGACACATAGGCTTTTAGGATTATTTGGTGAACCAAACCACCTTGGAATGAGGTGAAATTTGGCATGGCCACCAAATATATCTTGGGAAGCATGCTAGAATTTTCTGGGAAGTTATTGGTGGAAATATTTCAAAAGGTCAAAACAGACATAATAGGTTTTCAAGGATTTGCTCAAATATTTTGAACATAAATAGGGTTGAAAATCTATCCTATGAGTATTTCCAAATTTTCTCATATTTTTCAAAGGCAGAAAAATAATTTTCTATTCAGAAATATCATTTCTGGCCTCAGAAAAGGACATGCAAATAAAATAGAAAAATATTTTATAAAATAATTATTTTATGATACTCGAGAGTTATAGTAGTGCTAAAACCAGAATACAATCTTTGGGTGATGGCACTCCCTTGAAATCAGGGTCTTGTAGTGTAAACCCAAAGCATGGTTTTGAAGTAGTCAAAAATGAGAAAAGGGATCTTTTTGGAAATCTTAGGTTATAAAAATATTGTTTTTGGATTCACTCATTCAAGCATACACCCAAAACAATGGCAATCATGGCAATCATAGCACTTGCGTAAAAAGTTTTAATAAACTCAGATTTTTGTAAAGACTACAGTTGAAATAAGGTGAAAACACGGTGTGAAAAAATGCTACCCCTTACAAGAATCTCAGCCCCGAGATTCCTAAGCTAGGTACTAAAAAGGTACGGAAATTCGGATCAGAGATAGTCTTCATGGTCCCATGTTGCTTCTGCTTCGGTGTGGTTGCTCCACTGGACATTGAAGTACTTGATAGTGCGGCTTCTGGTACAACGCTCAGCTTTGTCCAGGATGCGGACGGTCTCTCACGATCAGTGAGGTCCGGTTGAAAGTCAATGGCTTGATGGTCGATGTCCTTATAAAGATCTGGACGGTTTGGCTCTTGAAGGCACTTCCGGAGTTGTGACACATGGAAGACGTTGTGCACAACCGAAAGTTCTGGAGGTAGCTCCAACTCGTAAGCAACTTCTCCATGCCTTGTCGTGATCTTAAAAGGTCCAATGAACCTTGGAGCAAGCTTCCCCTTGACGTGGAAATGCTTTGTTCCCTTGAGAGGTGTGATGCGGAGGTACACCTAGTCTTCTAGGTTGAACTCCAACTCCCTGCGGTGAGAATCCACATAGCTCTTCTGTCGTGACTTGGCCGCTTTCACGTGTTCCCTGACAAGTTGCACCTTATCTTCTACTTCACGAAGAGCATCTGGCCCAAAAATCAATCCTTCACCAGTTTTGGATCAATTGAGCGGGGCGTGGCACTTCTGGCCGTATAGCACTTCAAATGGGGCCATCTGGAGACTAGACTGATAGCTGTTGTTGTATGAGAACTCAGTGAATGCCAGACAGTCTTCCCATTTGGTCCCATGTGCTAAGACACAAGCGCGGAGCATATCCTCAAGTATCTGATTCAATTACTCTGTATGTCCGCCCGTCTGTGGCTGGAAGGCGGTGCTGAAAGAGAGTTTGGTTCCGAGAGCGTCTTGGAACTTCTTCCAGAATCTTGAGGTGAACTGCGTGCCTCTATCGGATAAAATTTCCTTGGGAACTCCATGGAGGCTTACAATATGCTCAATGTAGAGACTAGCTAGCTTGACACCACCATAAGTGGTGCTGACTGGAATGAAGTGAGAGACCTTGGTCAGATGGTCTACAATGACCCATATGGACTCATGGCCTGTACTGGAGTTAGGCAGACCGGTGACGAAGTCCATGCCGACTCGGTCCCACTTCCATTCGGGCACTTGGAGTGGTTTTAGTAGTCCAGCAGGTCATTGGTGCTCAGCCTTGACTCGCTGGCACACATCGCACTTGGCGATATAGGAAGCTATTTCCCTCTTCATGGCATGCCACCAAAACCTTTCCCGGAGGTCTTGATGCATCTTGGTTCCACCGGGGTGAATTGCGTAGGGTGTGTCATGGGCTTCTTGCAAGATTAAATTCATGAGTTCAGCCTTGTTGTGCATGCATAAACGTTTCCCAAACCACCCGACTCCTTGTTCATCCATCGAGAATTCTGGGGCCTTCCTTCCTGGATCTTCTTCTTGATTCCTTCAATGCTCTGGTGTCCCTTATGGGCCTCTTTGATGTCGTCTGCCAGAGTGGGTTTGACTTGGAGGTTAGCTAGGAATCTTGGTTCAACTAGCTCCAATCCAAAGCTTTCCAGCTCATCATATAAGGCGGGTAGCCTTTCCTTGAGCATAGCATTCAAGGTGCAGGCCCTCCGGCTTAAGGCATTTGCCACCACCTTGGCCTTAAGAGGGTGGTATTGAATGCTGAGGTCGTAGTCTTTGATTAACTCCAACCATCTTCGCTGCCCCATATTCAACTCCCTTTGAGTAAAAATATACTTCAGACTCTTGTGGTCGGTGTATATTTCACATCGCTTCCCCAGAAGTTAATGTCGCCATGTCTTCAGGGCATGCACTACGACTGCCAACTCGAGATCATGAGTGGCGTAGTTCTCCTCATGCGGGCGCAGTTGTCGTGACAGGTAAGACACGACCCTGCCGTCTTGCATTAGGACCCCACCAAGTCCGGTCGTTGAGTCATCACAATATATCACAAACTCCTTGTTGATATCCGGAGTAGCCAGTACCGAGGTGGTAGTTAGTCTCTTCTTCAGTTCCTCGAACCTTTCTTCGCACTCCGGCGTCCATTCGAACTTCTTGCCCTTCTTCAAGAGCCAAGTCATTGGTCGGGTGATGCGGGAGAATCCTTGCACGAACTTACGGTAGTATCCCGCGAGTCCGAGGAAGCTTCTGACTTCCTTCACATTGATTGGCGACTCCCATTTGGTTACCGTGGTAATCTTGGAAGGATCGACTGCCAATCCGTTTGCCGTCATGGTATGACCCAAGAATCCAACTTTGTGCAGCCAGAATTTGCATTTGCTAAATTTTGCATAAAGTTGGTTCTCTCAAAGCTTTCACAACACTAGCCTCAAGTGTTTCTCATGTTCTTCTTCAGACTTGGAGAAGATTAATATGTCATTGATGAAGACGACGACAAACTATCCAGGTATTCCATGAAGACTTTGTTCATGAGGTACATGAAGTATGTTGGGGCACTGGTCAACCCAAATGACATGACTGTGCACTCGTATAGACCGTACCGGGTCACGAATGTCGTCTTGGGTATGTCCTCGGGTCAGATCTCCAGCTGGTAATATCCAGATGTGAGGTCAATCTTGGAGACTACCTTGTCACCATTTAACTGGTCAAATAGGTCATCAATCTTGGGGAGTGTGTACTTGTTATTTATCGTGACTTTGTTGAGGGAATGGTAATCGATGTAGAGCCTGATAGTCCCATCCTTCTTGGACATGAATAGAACAGGTGATCCCCAAGGTGATGCACTCGGACGGATGGATCCCTTCCTGAGTTGCTCATCTAGCTGCTTCTTCAACTCTGCTAGTTCTTCGGATCCCATCCTGTAAGGATTCTTATAGATAGGACTTGATCCGGGCATGATCTCAATGATGAACTCGATGTCTCGGTCAGGAGGCATCCCACGCAGCTCATCAGGAAAGAAGTCTGGGTACTCGCAGTCTATTGGTACTCGGTCCAACTCTTCTCTTGAAAGGCAATTAACCTATGGAACTTGAGTGGAGGTAGGCTCAGGGACATACTTGACTTTGACCCCTTGGTCACTTTTCATGGTAATAACCCTTCTGGCGCAGTCCAGTATGCTTTGGTGTCTGGCCAACCAATCCATACCAAGGATCACATCCAAGCTTTGAGACTTTAGGACGATGAGATCTGCATTGAAGCTTATCCCATTAATATTGATCCGGACTCCTCTACATCCTAGGTTGGTCCTTAGCACTGCTCCCAGGGTATGTACTGCCATTTACCCATTAAGGAGGGTAGGCTTCAAACCACACTTTCAGCAAACTTTTGGGTGACAAAAGAATGCGAAGCACTACGATCAAACAATATTGTTGCCGGGGTGGAGTTGATGAGGAACGTGCCCAGAATGCAATCCGGGTCCTCCTGGGCTTCTTCCGCGGATATTTGATTCACGTGCCCCGTGTTGTGGCACTGCTGGTTGCGGGGAGCTTGGTTCTAGCTTGGTGCTCCATGACCTTGTCCTTGATTAGGTGCATTGGGCGCGGTGCAGCGGGCTTCTTGTTGGGGCACTGCCTGGAGTAGTGCCCAGTATGACCACATCCAAAGCAGGTAACCTGCCCTCGAATGTTGGGCTTGACTCCACTGTTGTTGTGAGGATTAATCGCTGGCTTGGGGTTGGCTTGCTACTGGGGCTGGTAGTTCTGGCGGAACGTTGGTGCCTTATACTGCTGGTGCTGATAGCTGTGCCTTGCCGGGGCGGATTTCCATGGACGTGCCTTCTGGTTACTGGAACCTCCATTACCCATCAACTTACGCTTACGGGTGTTATCCATCGCACGACGCTTATCTTCCAGCCTAAGGCCCTTGTTCACCAGATCGCAGAAGGTTCGGCATTCCCAGACAACAAGCTGATAGTGAATCGACTGCTCGAGTCCTTCCATGAAGCGTTCCCCCTTTGCAGCTTCAGTGTTGACGTCTTCTGGTGCATATCTTGACAAAACGTTAAACTTTTGCAGATATCCTTGATGGTTTCACTGCCTTGCCTCAAATCTCGGAATTCCTGCTTCTTAATGGTCATCATCCCAGGGGGAATGTGAGCGGCGCGGAATCCTTCCTTGAATACAGCCCAAGTGATAGCCCACCCTTCTCACATGAACTGGAACCCGTCCCACCGAGCTCTGGTCGTGCCTCCGAGATAGTGAGAAGCATATAGGACTTTTTCGCAGTTGGTGCATTTGACCAGCGCGAGGAGGCACTACTGGAATCTGCTGGTTTGCCGACAGCCAGAGCTAACGGCGAAGGACAGTTTAACTGATGGCAAAGGCTTTGCCGTCAGTGAGCTGTCGGCAAAGGTACCGGCCAAGATTTTATCGGCAATCACCTTCTTTGCCGACAGCCGGAGCTCCACCGACGGCAAAGAGCAGTGGCGGCAACGGCGCAGGCCGAGCTCCGTTAGAAGGTTAACGGCAGGCTTTGCCCACAGCCGTAGCAAAGCTGACGGCAAAGCCTATCCTCTTTGCCCATAGCCGTAGCAAAGCTGAAGGCAAAGCCGAAACCCCTAGGCCCACTAGGTCCCCTCTTTGCCCACAGCCGTAGCATAGCTGACGGCAAAGCCGCCTCTTTGCCGACAGCTGGAGCCCAGCTGATGGCAAAGCCGAGAATTTGGTATTGCCAGGATGCACAGGCTGCCGCCACGTGTCTTCTTTGCCGTCAGTCCACCGATGGCAAAGCCTTTGCCGTCAGTGAGCTGTAGGCAAAGACCCTCTTTGCTTTTTTTTCGTATTTGTTTTCTGTTAATTCCCTGCATTTGCAAAACATAGATACAAACAGCAACATACATATATTGAATCTGCCCCTAAACAGCACCACAAGTGCATCACAAAGTGCAAACAGCACAACACAAGTGCAAACAACACAAATATATGTCATTAAAGTGCAAACAAGATCACAAAGTATTACAAAGCATCACAAGTGCATCCACAAATACAATTGCATTACAAAGTTCATCTAGGACTACACAAGTGCATTACAAAGTCTCGAGCATCCATCCATACGCCATGCTGCTTTATCAAAATCTGCATAATGAGAAAGGATTTAGAAGAAGAATACAATAAGAAAGAAGTTATCTAAATTAAGCTAAGCAATTATAAGAAGAAGTGGAAGAAGAAGAAGAAGAACAAGAAGAAGAAATGGAAGAAGTGGAAGAAGAAGAAGAAGAAGATAGAGAAAAAGAAAGAAGAGAAGTTATCTTTTTCTCCTCTTTCTTCTTCTCTTATTTCTTCATCTCTTGTTTGTTCTTCTCTTCTGGTTTCTTTTAAAACTTTCTAAACTAATTATGTCATTTTTGAGCTCTAATATCAACTAGAATTTACTACGCTAACTAAACCATGGCTAATATCAACTAGAATTTACTAAGCTAACTAAAGCCTGGCATAATCTAAGTTGATCTAAACAATAAGAAGAATAAGAAGGAGAGGAATAACTTACCAAATGCCAGGAAATGAAGGAGAAGCTGCATCTCCGTTGGTCGCTGGGTTGCTAGGGCTCTCACCAGGAGAAGTAAAGGGATCGTGGGATTCAACTCTTGAATGATGCTGCAACAAGGCAAGAGTTAAAATATGTGGTTAGCACGGCAACAGACAATGGTATAAGATCGTGCAAGGTTGGTCATTGAAAGGGAACTCACCGTTCCCACCGGAGAAGGCATCGACGGAGGGGGCGGCAAACCTTGCTTCTCACACATAGCCTGCAAATTAGTTTTCGAGGAGTCAAAGAAATAGCCTTGTTCCGTCTCACACATAGCCTTGCTTCTCACACAACTGACTTACCGCAACGAAATCGTGCATGGCCTTCGCATGGGCATTATTGCGTGCCCTCTCCTCGTCAAGCAACCTCTGCGTATTCCAGTCGCTCTCCTCCAACAAGAGCCTGGTGGCCTCCCTCTCCTTCATAAGTGCGGCCTGCAACCACTCCTCAAAAGGAATTTTCATCATCCATCCAGGGACAAAAGAACGAAAGAACTAATGAAGAAAACTAACCTCGATGGCAAGATCAACTGGCCTCGCGCGTTGCCGTATTGCAGGAGCGGAGCTCGTTTGCCTCGACTTGATCTGAGATAGAGTCTCAGTGATAGGGACGAAGCCATCACACATGGCCAGCGTGCCATGACTCTTACCGCCACCAGAGATCATTAACGCCTCTGGATCGATAGGATTCTGGCTCGGGTCAAAGTCAGGCCCGCGCAGCTGTTTGACCACCTCAGAATAAGACGTCATCTTGCTGTAGGCGGACAGGCTTGTGTACGCCGACGGCCCGTCCCCCTCAGAATATGCCTTCGCCGTCTTGTACGAGCCCTTATGGGCCATGCTAAACGCGGCGTATCCCTCAGGCTCGGGCTGGTTATTGTGTTTGGCCTACACGAAAAGACAAAGAATTAGTACAACAAAAATCATGAACGAACGAATTATTGATTAAAAAAAACAAGGCACACATACCCATTTTTTGGCGTATTGCTTGATGTTGGCATGGCCTTGGTGGTGTGGCACACCAACCAATTGGGCACGACGGTCCTTGGCCATAGTGTGGGTGCGCAACCAAGCCTCTGTGCACCACTTGTCCGCTATCATCTCCCAACAATCCATCTTATCGGCCAACCATCTCGGGGGCACCTATGAATGTAAGTTAATGAAGAATGAAACTAAGTATTATAACTAAATAGACCTAACTAGCCCTAAGAATTGATCTTTGGAATGTACATACCTCCATGTACTCGGTCTTATCAAGGAAAATCTTTCGACATTCAATCTTTTTCTTCGGCTCCCCTTGCTTGGTGTACCAATCTCGAACAGCCTGAACACGCAGCTCGTGCCTCGTGTTATTCAATAAACTCTTGCACTCTTTCACGAGGTTCTTCTTGGCCGCCTCCTCCGTCCCCTCCTCGACCCTAAAATGACTCTGCAATTATGCCAAATAGATGCACAGATGAATAGTGAAATGATTTGGAAGGAAATAACAATATATAACATTGTATACTTTTTATTGGGTAAAATAATAGTTACCCAAAAATCAGCCAACACCTTGTCGGCCACGCTCACTCAAACAACACCATTGACATGTGTGTTTTCCGGGAGCAGAGCGGCTTGGTAGTGCTCCCACTTGAGTCCTGGCTCGGGAACCATACCCTCGCCAGGCAACTGCACTATCCCGGGGAAGTGCTCCCTAAGTAAAGCACCAAGGAGGCAGTTTGGATTCCGGGTATTCTGCGGGTAATCCCACCCCCTACATAATGATAAGGCAAAGACATTAGCTACTTGGTGAAATATAATGATATAAGGTACACAATATATATCAACTTACTTCTCGCCTTCTGGCTTAATTAACGGCCTGTGCTGCAAGTCCAATCGGTCTGGAACTCGTGTCATACCACGTTGGTAGACCGACTTGCTGGCAGCCCCCTCAGCCTCCGCATCAGCACCCTCCACCTCAGCCTCCGCCTTAGCACCCTCCGCCTCAGCACCCTCCGCCTCAGCCTCCGCCTCAGCACCCTCCGCCTCAGCCCCCTGCATCGGTGTCTCCTCCTGGACGGTAGGATCCCGCACCGGCGACACCCTCGTCTGCAAGGGTGAAGTGGCCGAGGGTGGTGGCGATTGGCTCCTATCATGCAGCCTCCCTCTCCCACGACCACGTCCTCTGCCTCTCTTCTTTCCTACGCCTCTCCCAAGGGGCTCCTCGGCAAAGCTCTGCAACAAAGTTCTCCGTAGCTGCCCAGGTGCTATCCTCAACTTATCCCCGCCTGCCATGTCTCACCACCTGTAACGATAAATAGTTAAATAATTAGTACAAATTCAAGGACAATAATTAAGTGAACAATAATAAATACATGAATAATTCAACTAATAATTGAATAATTAAACAACAATGTTTGGAAGCATACAAAATACTAATAGTCTGGATCATCTGTCTCTTCTCCATGGTCAATTGAAGCAAAATCATCATCAGTATCACACGTGTCGTCATGACTGATATCGTCATCGGGTTCAAGGACATCATGTGGAAGGCCTTTTTGTCACCGATCAAGCATTGATAGCTCATCGGCATTGGTAACTTCTTCTACTTCCACTTCTTCCTCATCATCACGTGAGTCTTGTTCCTCCGTGTTCAGGGTGGACGTAGAGCAGTTTCGGGTACGACGTCTGACACCACGTGATTCTTGGAAAAATTCTCCATCATATGTTATTGGGTCAATTTGAGGTTCATAATCGTCTTCATTTGGGGGAGGTGGTCTAAGATATGGCGGCACATCAAACACGACATACCAACCTTCTAGGTTCTTAACACTTTGACGACAGTATGGCAGATAGAAAACTTGTGTGGCCTGTTGAGCCACAATATAGACATCAGCACCGCTTAACTACCTGTCTTGTTGAATTTCGACAATCCCAAGATGTTCATGAGTCTGTCTTGTCTTAGTAGGATCGAACCAATGACATTTGAATACAAAAACATTCGGAGGATTTTCACCATAATAATGAAGTTCATAGACTTCTTAAAGTCTTCCATAATACTCGACACCTCCCTCTCCTATAGCAGAGACACCGGAATTGTTTGTTTTTCGACCGGGCATCGAAAGCTCTTTGCTAGCAGTACGAAAGCGATACCCGTTGATGCCGTACTTCTGAAATGTACGGACCTTAAAGTCAAAACCATTAGCTATTTGTCTCAATTCATCGTCGACTTGCTCATCTGAATTAGCCTAGAAGTTAAGAAAAGATAGAGTTTGGTGTGTTACTCATGAGTAATAGCAACAAAGGAAATCACTTATTATATAGAAGGGAGGTACCTTTTTTTCAAGAAGTTCAAACTCGAGAATGGATTCTTTCTCGATTGCAACACCATTCGAGAATTGTTCGACGTATCGACTGTATCAATTAATAATAGTTGTTAGACACAAAACTTGTTAAAAGTTGCGAAACAATGTACAGAGCACTTACTCGATGTATGGCCGAACTTCTGTTAAATTGTTCAATATATACATCGTTAGTGTGCGCCACTCCTCGACGCACAACAACTTTGGTTTTCCCACACCAGAAGGTGCGAGCTTCCCTTTGAAAAGGCTGAGATTGGATTCACGTCGTTTGGGGTCGCCCAGATTGTACCGAGGCTTTGGATTATGCAAGCTGTGCATAGTGGCATCATAGTGTGCTGTTACGAAATTTGCCGCCTCCTCGGTAATGAACGCCTCGGCCATCGATGCTTCAATTCTATGTTTATTTTTACATTTTCCTCGAAGTGTCTTCTGCATTCTTTCAGTTGCGTAGCACCAACGATTTTGCACAGGGCCACCCAATCTTGCCTCGGTTGGGAGATGCAAAATCATGTGTTGCATCGGATTAAAGAAACCCGGTGGAAAAATGTTCTCTAACTTGCAGAGCAACTCAGGCGCCAACTCTTCCATGTCATCTATCAAGGCACGCGACAACTCTTTAGCATAAAGAACACGGAAGAAATAGCTCAACTCGGCCAATACTAGCCATTTAGCCTCGGGAATATAGCCACGCAACATCACCGGCATTATCTGCTCAAGCCATATGTGCCAATCATGACTCTTGAGCCCAAAAAATTTCATTTTTTCAATGCTCGCTCCCCTCGCCAGATTCGCAGCATACCCATCGGGGAACAACAACTTTTTTTGCACCCACAAGAGGATTTCCCTTATTGCTCCCTTCTCAAGATTGTACCAGGCAGGTGGTTTGGACCAATTTTTTCTTCCTTTCGGTTCTCGCATGTTTAGTGATGGCCTATCACACAGAGTCTCCTGGTCAACTCTAGCCTTTGTATTATCTTTGCCCTTATCAGTGCCAAAAAATGTGCCAAGAAGGGCCTCGGCGATATTCTTTTCAGTGTGCATCATGTCAATGTTGTGTGGAAGTAAGAGGTCTTCGAAGTACGGGAGATCCCAGATGCATGGCTTGTGGGTCCAGGCGTGTTCCTCATTATAACCCAAGAAATACCCTGGACGGTTTGGATCAGGCTCCATAGATTTTAACTGTTCATTAATTTGTGCCCCCGTCAACGAGGTGGTGCAGAGTGTTTGACAACTTTACCTTTCATGAAATTCTTCTTGTCTTTTCTGAATGGATGGTCCTTAGGCAAGAACTGTCTACGCAAGTCAAAGCAGGAATACTTCCCACCGCCGGCAACCAATGAAACTTAAGAGCTGCCTTGCATTGTGGGCATGGGAACATTCCATGCACACACCAGGCAACGAAAAGCGCAAATGCTGGCAGATCATGCAAAGAGTATTGGTACCAAACATACATTTCAAAGTTCTCTTTCTTAGCTGTGTCGTATGTGTTGACCCCATTCACCCAAGCTTCTTTCAAGTCATCCATCAGCGGTTGCATGTACACACTCATATTCTTCCCCGGGTATTTTGGCCCTGGAACTATCAACGTCAGAAATATGTGCTTTCTTTGCATAATGGATGATGGTGGAAGATTGAGGGGAATGACAAATACATGCCAGCAACTATATTGGGTAGCCGTCATACCAAAAGGACTGAACCCATCGAGGCTGATCGCGATTCGACAATTCCTTGGTTCTTTAGCTTTTTCCTTATGTATACTATCGAATGCCTTCCATGCGTCACCATCTGAAGGGTGTACCAACATCGGAACTCCGTGTTCATCTAATTCTTTCCTAATTCCATGTTTGTGCCATGTCATCTGTTTTGCTGTTTCCTTATGTAAAGTCGTTGAAGTCTTGGTAGGATCGGCAGATACCGTAGGACACTCAGGGGGATTTTGCTCTGCTTCTTCTCACCTTCACTGTTTTCTACCTCAACATATCTGGAGGACTTGCAAAATGGACAATATGTTTCCTCCGCATACTCTTTCCTAAATAAGGCACATCCCTTCTCACAAGCATGTATCTGCTCATACGGCATCTTGAGTGCACTAAGGATTTTGTTTGACTCATATAGGTTTGAAGGCATAATATGACCTTCTGGTAGAAAGCGCCCAAATAGGGTCATCACTGAGTCAAACAGATCTCTTCCAATGTTGAACTGGGCTTTCAGAGCCATCACTTGTGCAATGGCATCTAGCTGAGAAATCTTAGTGTGCTCGTGAAGAGGACGTTTTGAAGACTCCAACATGGCATAGAAGGCTTTCGCGGATTCCTCCATCTCTTTGTCCTTGTTCCGAGCATCATCGAAGTCATTCACCATGTCTTCAATCCCTGTACCATGATCATCGGTGTGCCGACGCAACACCTCGTCTCTGTTACGTTGGGCCGACTCACCATGAAATGTCCACAAGGTATAGCCGGGAGTAAAACCACGCATGTGCAGGTGTTTACCCATTACATCCTTTGACTGTCGCGAATAATTCTTGCACTTAGTGCAGGGGCACCATGTTTTTGGCTGGCCTTTAGAAAACGCCGTTTCCATGAATTCATAGGTTTTGCTCAACCATTCATCGGTCATATCTCTCTGACTATGGTGACCGGTGTACATCCATTCACGATCAGTCATTCTCGCAAGCTAGCTACATAGTATCCACATATAAAACAATATAAAATATCACTTCATCAAGTATTTTAAATTAATTATGGCCATTTTTTAATCATGGTTAATACATTGGGATGCACGGCATGCACACCTACCAGCTACTAGGTAAAGATGGGTCCTAATCCCACCCGAGTATGTGTAGATTGGGTCATTTCCCACTGCTCTGCTCCCGACCCAACACAAAATTTCGGCAGCACCTCCCCGCTGTTCTCCTGATACACGTCTCGGCAACTAACCGAGAGGATGTGTACCCGGAGAACAACAAGGAGGAGCTGTCGAAACTCTGCCTGGGATCCGGAGCAAAGCGTGGGAAACGACCTAATCTACACATACCCGGGCTGTCCATGGATAACGTTGGACAATTCGAAAGAATCAGCGTTATAAATATGCAAATGCATGCATATTTATGACAGGAATCCTTTCGAACGGGAGACGCATATTGGTTACGCAACACCTTTGCATTTTAATACTAAAAATACCTAGCTAGATAGTGTCATCAGCACGAAGGCCGGAACAGAGCAAAATAAAGGGGGTGGAGGAGGAGTTAACAAATGTGCTCACTTTCGAATGCAGGGGAGGTCGTCGAAAACCAATCCCTCGCGGAGAAGCTACTGCACATTTAAATGCACTCAATCAACACAAATACGCACTTGCGGTAATTAAGCTAACTAATACTAACATCTATCATTTAAATGCATTTTTCTAAAACTCTGAATCTCCATATCTTTACATGCGAAATACTTAAATTTCACTGCTAAATTGTGATCTTCGGGGGCATAATTCATAGATAGAACTCAATTCTATGTGATTACTCGATTATGGACTTACTTTGCTGATTTATTTCATGTTTTTGCAATACCACTAATAATTGCTTTGCGAGTTTGTCACTATTCTTGATGTTCAGAATATAAATTTCACGAAGGATTTGGGTTTGTTTTGTTGCAAGAACTCTTTTTTGCAGCCACGAATATGGAGATAAGGCAAACCACACATGTTTTTGCGTCATGATATATAGACACATATCATTGCTATGTACTCTAATTTGTGCAATTGTTCTCCAAAACTACTTTGAGTGTGATGCATTCAGGTTTGTTGTGTAGAGCTAATATTACTTATACTAATTAGGGGCTCCCAAGAAATTCCTACATTAATTAGAAATTAGGAGCCGTTAATCTGGTGGGACCAAGTTATTACGGTGTAGATTACTCTATATAATATGAAGTTTGCAATATATATTATGTTATTTTTATACTATGGAAATACCAGATATTTCCAATTCAATCTCTCACATATCCGTTTTTGTCAGTTACGCATCCCTCACGTATCTCTATCTCAAAAAATAATATCTCTAACGTATCTCTATCTCTCTCTCTTAACATATAGTCCAAGTTTTTTACAACTGCACCACGTTCTACATCAATGTATAGTAGTGCAGACGAGTATAATATGGAACGACCAGCTCATCCTTTAGTTAGTTAACACAACGTGTAAATGCTAATGTTTTGCACACCACTACATGCATAACTATGAACAGTGGCCGTATATCATTGTTCTTTCCCCTCATCACTAGCAGAATCTAATTTCAAACAGATGGCAGATCAACGGTGTTTCATGCTAATGTTTTCAAGTTTACCAAAAATTTGGTTTGTACTTCAAATTTAATTTCATAGAGCTGGTCAAATTTTCATACTCTTTTCTTTCGAGTCTACGAATTTAATAATCTTACCACTTTTGTGTTCCTTTAATTTTGTTAAGTTCTAATTTCTATGTTCCCTACAGTTTAATGTGTAAACAAATGGCATCTAATGCTTAAGGAAACTAACATTTTTTTACAGGAAAGGAAATTAATGTCGCTCGAAATCTGAAACTAGACGAACAAGAACACGAAGACAGTGTTTTGTGCTGCTCAAACTTCCGTAGCTTTTCTGTTTGTTCTATTCTCCTTCTTATAAGAAAAATTACAAAGGGAAAACGTGACCACGTTCCTGGCGTTCGTGCCATCCCACGAACAGAACGGATCACGTACGACTCGCTCCCGTTCGTGGCTAAAGAACCGGAGCAACTTCTAACAGAAAACGACTAAGTCTAAACCTGACGAAACTGAAGAAAAAGGACACCTAACACTGAAATTCAGAAAACTAAAACAGCAGCTGGGTTTATCAACAATTAACAATTAACAATTAACAATTAACAATTAACAATCAACAATTAACAGCAGCTTCGTACCTGGCACGGATGGACCGGCGGGAGGGAGAGGCCCCGCGCTTCCTCCGCGGAAGAGGGGAGGAGGAGGGGACTCCGGCGACGTCGGGCGGGGGGGGGGGGGGCTGGGGCGGGCGGCGCCTTGTCGTCCGGCGGCTGGCGGCGGGCACGCGTCCGGGCGGAGCGGCGAGGGCCCGAGCGGCTGGCGGCGGGCACGCGTCCGGGCGGAGCGGCGAGGGCCCGAGCCGGAGGGGGCGGCGCATGGCGGCTGGGGGCGGGGCGGCCGCGGGGCGAGTCGGCGCAGGGCGGGGCGTGGAAGAGCAGGGCGTGGGACGGTTTTTTTTTGATAACAGGGCGTGGGACGGTTGAGAGAGAGGAGGTCGTGGCTGGGGATAAGGCAGCTGTCTTTGCCCTCAGCCAGCTGTCGGCAAAGACAGCCGTTAGTCTTTGCCCTCAGCTGGCTGTCAGCAAAGACGGCCCCCGTTTTTTTGATAACAGGGCGTGGGACGGTTGAGAGAGAGGAGGTCGTGGCTGGGGATAAGGCAGCTGTCGGCAAAGACAGCCGTTAGTCTTTGCCCTCAACTGGCTGTCGGCAAAGACGGCCCCCGTTTTTTTTTTCTGGTCGAGGCGGCGACTGGGTTAGCCCCTATGCGGTCAGCCTTCCTATGCCGACAGCTTTTTTGTCCTTTGCCGTCAGCTGGCTACCGGCTTAGATAAAGCGGACGGCATAGAGTTTATTTGCCGTCAGCCCCTCCTATGCCGTCAGCATTTATTTTGGCTGAGGGCAAAGTCTCTTTGCCGTCAGCCCCGTGAAATTGCTGACGGCAAAGCTTAAAGCTGTCGGCAAACTAGCAGATTCCAGTAGTGAGGTCTTCGATGGTGCGGATCCATTCATCAACATCCAATGATTCAGTTGTCTCCATGAATATGGGAGGCGTAGTCCTCATAAACTCAGACAGAGTGGAGCGACTCTTGCCATTTCCGTTCTGTGACGGATTGTTCACTAAGACTTGAGCCAGTTGTTGGATGGCGGCATTGTTGGCTTGACGTTCCTCTCGAAGAGCTTGGAGAAACTGAGCCACGATCATGCTCTCCGGAGGAGGTGGTGGCGGGGGAATGTTGCCTTGCTGCTACTCGAGGTGATCTCCATCTTGGGCAGACCCACTAGTTCTCGGCTGCTGGCCAGAAGCGGCAGTGCTGGGGTTGCCGAAGGTGCTGGTACGAGTAGAAATCACCATCCTGTTTGGGATCGGACATGTCAATATTCCGAAGTGGCCAGGGAATCATAAGGGATGATGCTCCTAGATAAGGGGTTTTGGTACTACGCAAGTGTGTGAGACAAACAAAAAGGTTTGAGGAAACTGATACGTCTCCATCGTATCTACTTTTCCAAACTCTTTTGCCCTTGTTTTGGACTCTAATTTGCATGATTTGAATGGAACTAACCGGGACTGACGTTGTTTTCAGCAGAATTGCCTTGGTGTTATTTTTGTGCAGAAATCAAAGTTCTCCAAACGTCCTGAAAATTTACGGGGAGCAGTTTTGGAAAATAAGAAAAATATCTGCGCTAAGTTCCACCTCAGGGGGTGGGCCAGTGGGCCACAAGCCCTTGCTCCGCCACCACCCCCTGGTGGTGGGGGGCAGGCTTGTGGGGCCCACACAGCTCTGCCGCCCCCAATCTCAGGTCTATAAGACCCCTTTCGTCCCAGAAAAAATAAAAAGAGAAGTTTTCGTCGCGTTTGTGATACGGAGGCGCCGCCACCACCTGTTCTTCATCTGGAGGGCAGATCTAGAGTCCGTCTTGGGCTCCGGAGAGGGGAAATCGTCGCCATCGTCATCATCAACCTTCTTCCCTCTCCAATTCCATGAAGCTCTTCGTCGTTCGTGAGTAATCTATTCGTAGGCTCGCTGGGCGGTGATGAGTAGGATGAGATCTATAATGTAATCGAGATAGTTTTGACGGGGATTGATCCCTAGTATCCACTATGTACTGAGATTGATGTTGCTACTACTTTGCCATGCTTAATGCTTGTCACTAGGGCCCGAGTGCCATGATTTCAGATCTGAAATTATTATGTTGTCACCAATATATGTGTGTTTTAGATCCGATCTTGCAAGTTGTAGTTACCTACTATGTGTTATGATCCGGCAACCCCAGAGTGACAATAACCGGAACAACTCCCGGTGATGACCATAGTTTGAGGAGTTCATGTGTTCACCAAGTGCTAATGCGTTGGTCCGGTTCTTTATTAAAAGGAGAACCTTAATATCCCGTAGTTTCCTTTTGGACCCCGCTACCACGGGAGGGATCGACAATAGATGTCATGCAAGTTTTGTTCCCTAAGCACGTATGACGACACACGGAATGCATGCCTACATCAAATTGACGAACGGGAGCTAGCCACATATCTCTCCATGTTATAACTGTTGCATGATGAATATCATCCAAACAAATCACCGACCCATTGCCTACGAGTTTGTCCTACTGCTGCTGTTACTTGTCTTGCTCTGCTGCTGCTACTACTACTGTTGCTACTGCTGTTACTTGTTTTGCTCTGCTGCTGCTACTACTAATGTTTCTACTACTGTCGCTTGCTACTTTTGCTACTTGCTACTGCTGTCACTACTGTTGTTCGTTGCCGCTGCTATTGCTCGTTACACTGCTATTACTTGTTACTTTGCTGTTACTACTATGCTTGCAGATACTAATCTTTCAGGTGTGGTTGAATCTGACAAATTCAGCTGCTAATACTCGAGAGTATTCTCTCACCTCCTGCGTGACTAACCAACAAATTGGATCGAATACTCTACCCTCGAAAACTGCTGTGAACCCACGCACTGGTGGGCCGTCAACAACATTCTTCTAGTTTCATTACTGGGGAGTGCTATCAGCATTCTTCTGGTGCCGTTGCAGGGGAAGGTTTGTTGTCATCTGCATTCGTCTAGCCATCGCGAGAGATTGCAATCAGCATTTTTCTGGCGCCGTTGCCGGGGAGGTATTGCTATATTCTCTGAGTCACTTGGGATTTATATTTGCTGATCACTATGAAGAATCTGAACGATCCGAAGACCAAAGTCTTGCCCTCAACTACGAGGGGAGGTAAGGAACTGCCATCTAGCTCTGCACTTGATTCACCTTCAGTTATGAGTAAGTTTGCGAGATCACTTCCTGCTAGAAATCTTGATATGTCGCCTGTGCTTGATGATGCTTATGATACTACTACTAGAGATGCTATGCTTGATACTATGCCTGATACTGCTAGAGATGTTATGCTTGATACTATGCCTGATGATACTATCCTTTATACTATGCCTGATACTGCTAGAGATGCTATGCTTGATACTGCTTTGCCTGATGATGCTAGAGATGCTATTTTGCCTGATGATGCTATGCTTGATACTGCTAGAGATGCTATGCCTGGTGTTCCACTAGGAGTGTTCCTTGATGCTCATATTGCTAGAGTTACTGCCAATGCTCGTGATGCTTCTGAAACTGTTGATACTATTGAGATAGAACCTACTTTTGCTCCTGCTAGATCTAGCTCTCCTAGATATGAATTGCCTGATATACCTGAGGGTTATGTTATGGAGGGAGAGATAACCGAGGATTTTCTTGCGTGTAAGGATGCCTATGACGCTGAGAAATTATTTCTCAAGTGGAAGGAAAAATCTCGGGAAGCTAGGATGAAAAATGACCCGAAGTTTGCCACTTCGCCTATCTTTGTCACCGATAAGGATTATGAATTCTCTGTCGATCCTGAGATAATCTCTCTAGTCGATTCTTATCCTTTTCACGGTTATGAGTCTGAGACAGTCATAGCCCATCTTGCCAAACTATCCGAAATAGCCAACCTCTTCACTAATGAGGAGAAGATCCGCCACTGCTATATCCTTAAGCTTTTTCCTTTCTCTCTAAAGGATGACGCTAAAGTCTGGTTCACCTCTCTTGCTCCTGGATGTGTGCGTAGTGCCCACGAGATGGTCTATTACTTCAGTGAGAAATATTTCCCTGCCCATAAGAAGCAAGCTGCCTTGCAGGAAATATACAACTTTGCTCAACTCCAAGAAGAGAGTCTTCCACAAGCTTGGGGGAGGCTCGTCCAGCTACAGAATGCTTTGCCTGATCACCCTCTTAAGAAGAACGAGATACTTGATATCCTCTATAACGGACTTACCGATGCATCTAGAGACCACCTAGATAGTTCTGTTGGTTGTGTTTTTAGGGAACGAACTGTAGAACAAGCTGAGACTCTACTGAATAACATCTTGATCAATGATAATGCTTGGACTATCCTGAACCACCTCCTAAGCTAACTCCTAAGAAAAGAGGTATTCTATTCCTCAGTCCCGAAGATATGCAAGAAGCCAAGAAATCTATGCAAGAGAAAGGCATTAGATTTGAAGATGTCAAAAATCTACCACCTATCGAAGAGATCCATGGTCTCGATAACCCGATACAGGTAGTAGAAGTGAATTCTCTACGTACGTTTGATGACAGTGATATTCCTTTTGATAAACCTACTAGCCTATGCTTTGATGAATTTTACAACTTTGTTGCCAAACAACAGAGTTTCAATGATTATGTTAGCAGACACTTGGAACAAAGTACTCGTATGCTTAGCCATTTAAGTGCTTGTGTAGACAGAAATGTCAATGATCTGAAGCTTCTAAGTAAACATGCCTCTATGATTACTACTCAGGTAGAACAAGTACTTAAAGCTCAGAATGACTTGCTCAATGAATTAAATGACAACTCTGTCAGAGTCATTACTAGAGGAGGCAAAATGACTCAGGAACCTTTGTATCCTGAAGGTCATCCTAAGAGAACTGATCAAGATTATCAAGGAATCAATGCTGATACACCTAGTCATCCTAAGGAGAAGAAGAAGGATGATTGAAACCTGCACGCCAGTTCACCAAATACTATCACACCTGAAGAACCTAATGATATCTCTGCGTCTGATGCAGAAACACAATCTGGTGATGAACATGAACCTGGTGACAATATGGTTAGTGATGTTCATAATAATGCTCAACCTAGCAATGATGAGGATGTGGAGATTGAACCTACGGTTATTCCTGATAATCCACGGCCTAAGAAGTATGATAAGAATGACTTCACTGCTAGGAAGCATGGTAAAGAAAGAGAGCCATGGGTTCAGAGACCTATGCCCTTTCCTCCTAAGCCATCCAAGAAAAAGGATGATGAGGATTTTGAGCGCTTCGTTGAGATGATAAGACCCGTCTTTCTGCAGATGCGGTTAGCTGATATGCTCAAGATGTCTCTGTATGCCAAGTACATGAAAGATATCATGACTAATAAACGGAAGATACTAGATCTTGAGCTCTCCACCATGCTTGCCAACTACACTTTCAAAGGTGGAACTCCTAAGAAACTTGGTTATCCCGGAGTGCCCACTATACCTTGCTCCATTAAAGGAAACTACGTAAGAACTGCCTTATGTGACCTTGGAGCCGGTGTTAGTGTTATGTCGCTCTCTATTTATCGTAGACTTGAATTGGATAAGTTGACACCCACTGAAATTTCTGTGCAAATGGCTGACAAATCAACTGCTTTCCCTATCGGCGTTTGCGAGGATGTGCCTGTTGTGGTTGCTAATACCACTATCTTAACAGACTTTGTTATCTTGGATATTCCCGAGGATGATGCCATGGCTATCATCCTCAGAAGACCCTTTTTAAACACTGTAGGGGCTGTTATAGATTGCAACAAAGGCAATGTCACTTTCCATGTCAACGGTAATGAGCACACAGTGCATTTTTCGAAGAAACGATATCAAGTACATTGCATCAATGATGTCGAAATGACTTCATCGATTCTTATTGGGAGCTTTGAATGCCCTATTCCTCGTGTCAAGATGAAGTATGATTTGCTTGTTGTGGAAATACATATCCCATTGAGGTGATTTAGTAGCTATTCAAAAATTCTCCGTTCTCTCTTGTGATTCGAGAAGGTTTTGTCATAAGGACTTGATCAACCCTATTGACGGATTTCTTTCGATGACCATGAAACGGATGAATCAAAGAGTCACATACCTCTGTTTTGAGTCTTCATTTTCTTTTGCTTAGAAGACAAATGATAGAATTAGTTTATTTTTTCCAATTTTCTGTTTTAGCGTCCCGGAGAAAAATACCTTGAAAATAAAAGTTCTCCGATGGTCCTGAAAATTTAGTATGATTTTTTCTGGAATTTTTGAAAATTTCTGGGCCTGAGAGCTGGCCTGGGGCCCTGACCAGTGGGCCACAAGCCCTGCCACCTCCACCTACCCCCTTGGTGGCGGGGTTCAAGCTTGTGGGCCCCACAGGCACCCCCTCCACTCATTCCAGCTCCCAGCCTCTTCTTCCACCTCTAGAAAAAATTGTTTCGCAGCTCAAACCCGTGTTCTTGCTCATTTGGCTGTGATTTTAGATCTCCTTGCTCAAAGCACCATTCTCCGAACTGTTTTGGGGGAAATTGCTCCTTGGTAAGTGACTCCTCCGTTGGTCCAATTAGTTTTTTCTCTAGTGCTTTATCCTTCGCGTATTCTTCTACCTTGGTGACCCTGTTCTTGAGATAGAAATGTTGATTTTAGCTAGTCCCAAGTAGTTTGAGCGCGTGATACAGTCTCTAGGCACTAGTAGGAGTGGTTGCTACAAGTTGAGTTAATCTTTATTCACTTTTCTTTCGAAGTCTCTAAAAATTTCAGAATTTTTCAGAGCTAGAGAAATTAAAAGATGAAGAGGTTCTTGAGAGGCTCCTCAAGCCGTAACCCCAAGGAGGATGAGAAGAATCACCCCAAGTACATAGTCCCTCGAGTCACAGAAGTTCGAGCGTGCGAGTGGCCAAGTGATGAATTTTTGCGTGCCACCGGACTTTATGAAGACTTTTATTACTTGGTGGAGAACGCAGGTCTTACTGCATTTGTTGAAGATAAGTGCCCACAATATCTCCTCCTCACCAATATTTTTGTTCAAAGCTTCAACTTTTATCCGAGGAAGAATCCTCCCATGGTTGAGTTCATGATATACGATGTCCCCTAGTGCATGACGTTGCAGGACTTTTGCAATGTGTGCAAATTACCTTATGTTGGGGATATCCGTGACCCTCGTCCACGAGACTTGGAGGATTTCATTGGTTCTATTGCTGTTGGAAAGGAGAGAGGAGTGTCCCGCGCTAGAATTGCTAGCATACATTTTCCTGTGCTTCGGTACTTCTCACTATTTGTGGGAAAATGTTTAATTGGCCGTGGGGAGGCTGGATCACTTAGTTCTCCAGACCTTGCGGTTTTGCGCGAAGGCCTTTATAACGATAAGACTTATAGCTTGGGCGCTATAGTAGCTCAACAGTTGAACCTGAACCGTTCTAAAGGTGTTGTCCATGGAGGTATCTATGCTACCCGTCTTACCAGACACTTTGAGACACCCATTAGACTAGGAGAGGAAGGAGAGATGCTTCTCCCTGAGAGATATCTAGATTATGACATCACGGTTCCCCATGACTTTCTGGATAGAGATGCTAGTAGACGGATGATTTATAACCTGGTGTTTAGTCAGGGTACTCGAGAGACTATTACTTTGCCTGCTCCTTCTTTGTTTGATCTTCGTGCCCACTATTATGCCCGCGGACATCTACGCATATTGGGGCTTGGCCCAACCACATGCGCCCGTGCCCGAGCCGCCAGTCGAGTACCAGACGCTAGTTTATCAGTGGGAGCCAGAGGAGCTCACACAGCAGTGGCATCCATAGTCTGCTCCAGAGTATCCCGGAGCTGGTTATTTCCCACCTTGGGAGTAGACCAAGCTAGGCCAAAAGCCTAAGCTTGGGGGATTACGTGTTCTCACCGACTTTACATTCATGCTTATGCTTTCACTTTGTTAGCCGATGTTTACACATTGCCACTGTATTATCCATGCTAGTTTCTTTTCATTTTCTTGTTTTGTTGTTTTGTGTCCTTTAGAGAAAATCCAAAAAGATTTTTCTTTCTTCTTTTGCTTGTTGGGAGCTTTCCCGTGTAAATAGTTTTCTTTTTATGTGTCAAGGTAGAAGATATTGGTTACAATGTTTAGTGGTTCTTACATGCTTACCTGTTTACCTTTCAAAGAGCCATATTACTTTGTCTTCTCCTTTGTGTTTGCCTGCAGATTCAGCTTAGTCCAATGCACTTATTATTGTTCACATCGTTCGATCGTGCAAATGAAAGGCAGCAATGATGATATATGATGAAGTGACTGAGACTGAAAAGCTGGTATGAACTCTATCTATTTTGTTTTTGTAAATATGACTAGCTTGTCGACCCAGATTTAGCTTTGTTGTGAGAGAACCATGTTTGCAATGACAACTTAGAGACCATAGTTTCTGATGCCATGCTTATTTACCTGAGAGCTTATAATGGTTTGTCTTGAATGCCAACATAGATTTTGAGATGACTATGATGTAGTATGATAGGATGGTATTCTCCTTTGAATGTTTCAAGTGGCTTGACTTGGCACATGTTCATGCATGTAGTTGAAACAAAATCAACATAGCCTCTATAATGTTCGTGTTCATGGTGATTTATATCCTGTTCATGCTTGCATTCAATGTTAGTCAAACTCATTGCATCTTGATGACTGTTGTTGCTCTCTAGTTGGTCGCTTCCTAGTCTTTTGCTAGCCTTCACTTGTACTAAGCGGAATACTTCTTGTGCATCCACTACCATAAACCCAAAAGTTTTTCCATGAGAGTCCACCATACCTACATATTTGCGGTATCTACCTGCCGTTCCAAGTAAATTTGCATGTGCGACTCTCTAAACCTTCAAGAAATAATATGTTTTGCATACCCGAACCGCTCATGTGGTGACGGAGGGCTATTGGTATCTTCCATGCTAGGAGTGTTCTCCTCGACATGTGTTTATTCACAGTCATTCACGAGAAAGGGGCAGGTAATTGGAATGCCCAGTTCCACACTTAAATCGAAAACATAACTGTAAAACAAGAGTCCCCCCGGATTGATGTTAGTATGGACGGTACCCGAGGGTTCGGCTAGCCGTGGAGTGTGATTGATTGGTGGTGAGGGAGTTAAAACTTTACTTTTCTGTTTGGGAACCGCCTATAGCATGAGTAGCATGGAAGATATTGAGAACTCTTGGTCATTGCGTTGACAATGAAAGCATGCCACCCAAACTTATTATCTCTATTTTCGAAGCTTGAGCTCTGGCACCTCTGCAAATCAATGCTTCCCTCTGCGAAGGGCCTGTCTATTTATTTTCCTGTTGAGTCATCCTCTTCTTATATAAGCACCAATTAGAGAGCACCTCTGTCATTTTTATGCTTTGCTTTTGGTTGACATTGAATATGACTATGACTGGATCTTCGTTGCTATGAATTACAATGTTTAGTCAGCCCTTGATCTTTGAAAGTGCTCTCCATTTATGTTTTGCGGTCTGAGAAAGAGCTAGCGAGATACCACCTATTCATATTGCTTCATGCTTGTTTTGATTGAAGTGTTGGTATTCGAAACTCATTATTATTTGCTCGTTAGGTGATTATGCCATTGATATTAGTTTACCGTGAGACCTTTGTGTCATTTGCTTATGTGGTTAACTTGTGATCTTGCTGAAATTCTGGTTATGAGTTAGACATAGTTGCAACAACAAGATCAAACAGAGTTTGTCAAATTTTTTCTTTCTCTCTCAGTTTGTCAACTGAGATGCTTGACGACAAGCAAGGTTTTAAGCTTGGGGCAGTTGATACATCTCCATCGTATCTACTTTTCCAAACTCGTTTGCCCTTGTTTTGGACTCTAATTTGCATGATTTGAATGGAACTAACTTGGACTGACGTTGTTTTCAGCAGAATTGCCTTGGTGTTATTTTCGTGCAGAAATCAAAGTTCTCGAAATGTCCTGAAAATTTACGGGGAGCAGTTTTGGAAAATAAGAAAAATATCTGCGCCAAGTTCCACCTCAGGGGGTGGGCCAGTGGGCCACAAGCACTTGCTCTGCCACCACCCCCCTCGTGATGGTGGGCAGGCTTGTGGGACCGACAGGCACCTGCCGCCCCCAACTCCAGCTCTATAAGATCCCTTTCGTCCCAAAAAAATAAAAAGAGAAGTTTTCGTCATGTTTGCGATACGGAGGCGTCGCCACCACCTATTCTTCATCTCGAAGGCAGATCTGGAGTCCGTCTTGGGCTCCGGAGAGGGCAAATCGTCACCATCGTCATCATCAACCTTCTTCCCTCTCCAATACCATGAAGCTCATCGTCGTTCGTGAGTAATCTATTCGTAGGCTCGCTGGGCGGTGATGAGTAGGATGAGATCTATCATGTAATCGAGTTAGTTTTGATGGGGATTGATCCCTAGTATCCACTATGTTCTGAGATTGATGTTGCTACTACTTTGCCATGCTTAATGCTTGTCACTAGGGCCCGAGTGCCATGATTTCAGATCTGAAATTATTATGTTGTCACCAATATATGTGTGTTTTAGATCCGATCTTGCAAGTTGTAGTTACCTACTATGTGTTATGATCCGGCAACCCCGGAGTGACAATAACAGGAACCACTCCCGGTGATGACCATAGTTTGAGGAGTCCATGTGTTCACCAAGTGCTAATGTGTTGGTCCGGATCTTTATTAAAAGGAGAACCTTAATATCCCGTAGTTTTTTTTGGACCCCGCTGCCACAGGAGGGATGGACAATTGATATCATGCAAGTTCTTTTCCCTAAGCACGTTTGACGACACACTGAATGCATGCCTACATCACATTGACGAACGGGAGCTATCCACATATGTCTCCATGTTATAACTGTTGCATGATGAATATCATCCAAACAAATCAACAACCCATTGCCTACGAGTTTGTCCTATTGCTGCTGTTACTTGTCTTGCTCTGCTGCTGCTGCTACTACTGTTGCTACTGTTGTTACTTGTTTTGCTCTGCTGCTGCTGCTACTACTGTTGCTACTACTGTCGCTTGCTACTATTGCTACTTGCTACTACTGTGACTACTTCTGTTCCTTGCCGCTGCTATTGCTCGTTACACTGCCGTTACTCATTACTTTGTTGTTACTACTGTGCTTGCAGATACTAATCTTTCAGGTGTGGTTGAATCTGATAAATTCAGCTGCTAATACTCGAGAGTATTCTCTCACCTCCTGCCTGGCTAACCAACAAATTGGGTCGAATACTCTACCCTCGAAAACTGTTGCGAACCCACGCGCTGGTGGGCCGTCAACAACATTCTTCTAGTTTCATTACTGGGGAGTGCTATCAGCATTCTTCTGGTGTCGTTGCAGGGGAAGGTTTGTTGTCCTCAGCATTCGTCTAGCCATCGCCAGAGATTGCAATCAGAAACTAATGCAATTACTTAATTAAAATAAGTGATGTAGTCGCTCACAAGCTGCCTAAGGCAGAAATGCGGCTTGCATCAAAACATGAACAGGAAGCACACAACACTCATGGTCCCATGAACCGATACACGGACTCGACTTCGCTGGGGGACTCCTAACTTGCCTAAGACGTTATTCTAAGCGGCGGACTGCTCGGTCTAGTATGTAGGTTCTACAGGGTCTTCGTCTCCATCCTCATTGGCGTCTTCTTCCTTCATAGGTGTGGGAGATGGAAGAGGTCCATCACGGCATCGCTTTGTTGTCGAAGCGGTGAGAAGCTCGGTGTACTCTTCTGTGGTCAGACGGCGAATCTGTATAGGAGTGGCCAGGAGCTGTGGTATTCTTCCTCGGAAGGCAATGGCTGACTTCCCTCCGGGTGCTCCTTCCTTCTTGACCTTGTGGGTTTTCATCTATTCCAGGAGAAGTAGTTCCTTGACTTGGTGTAGTTCCTCGCAAAGCATCACAGATTCCTTGATCAGAAGATGAATTAAGGTGTCGGGAGAGAGGTTGTACTAGGTCTGCATCCTGAGTGGCATCCCGTCCTTCGGGGATGGGTTAAGTGTCCCGCTCCCGTCAATCCCATCCTTAACAAGAGGCAGGTGATGAGTAGCTGGCTCATTGGCCATCTCGGGGAGGATATCGCGGAGATGCACGAGCGCCTCTTGTGCTGCTATCTCCACTGCCAACATTAGTTTCTCCATATGTGGTCTTTCAAAGAACCAGCTAGTTGGGGAGTCGTTTGCCTTCACTATCACATCTACATGATATTCCTTTGTGTTGGCCTTGACCCAGTGCTCGTGGTAGAGGAAAATGGGCGTGCGGCGTACTTGACACTTTTCCAGGCTGTCTCCGAAAAGCAAGGGAAAGCTAGTCTCCAGAAGCGTCTCACGTACGACGACCATCTACAAGGTTTTAGGAGAGGGTGAGAAATTTGTGAGTGGTATGAAATAGTAGCAAGGTGTAGAAATCTCATGTGCAAGGGCCGAGTGTACTAACAGTCTCGGCTATCGTCCATGCTACCTAAGGTTTCCTACAGTCCGGATGGCTCTGATACCAACTATATGGGGACCCCGACTTACAAGTCAAGATCGCCGAATGAACGTGCTCAGTGATCCCAGAGATCAATGCTCACCGAACACACAAATACTGAATATTAAGAGTCTTACATCCAACATACTATTTGATACAACAAATGACCATCATGGTCGAGTCTGACATAGGTAAGGCCTATAAGGCCAATCACACCGATACAACTACTGGCGGAAATCTTGATAATAAACGGGAGCCCATGCCATCAGCCTTCACCAACAGGCATTCTGACTCGGAAGCGTCCTATTTCATGTGTCTGTCTCCGATGATGAATTCTTCTCCCAACTCCGGTTCTTCCATGTCTGTTCAATAACATAACTAGTGGCAAGCCAATGAGTACTTTGAATGTACTCGCAAATAGCCCATGATATGGATAATGCAGTTGGTATGATAATAAGTGATATGCAGCATTGGTGGAAAGCAAGCTTTGAATGGAAATAAACAAGATCAATGACTGGTATGGATATGCATCATAAGCTCGATGGTATTCAAAAGAACACGTTAGAGATATCAACATATCTACTGAGGGCCGAACACCACAGGTTCACCCTATATACCAAGTCACCAAACTTGTCATATCCTATTCCTCAGATAACACCTTTTAACACACACACACTTGGTTTATGCGGAAATGTCTGGACATAGTTTAAGCAGGATTACCCAACTGTCCTTGACCATGGACACGGCTATTCGAATAGTTTTACACTCTAAAGAGGTTGTACGCTATACCCACGAGATTTGGGAAACTTCCATGTCATCCACGAATTGAGGTAAGTACCAATCATTTCCCTTGCCCTGAGGATACTAGACAAAGAGGTCCACTCGATTGGTACCCAGCCCACATGATGTACGTCCTACGAGCACAGGCTCTAGGCCGTATCATTCATGTGGGGACCAATGGTGTACCCGAAACACGTAAAAACGGCATAGTTGACCTACCTGATACGACCTCGTCACGAGAGTGACCACATATCACTCCCACCACTAGTAATGTGGTTCTTTGCTAGCACCGACCAAAGTAATCAACAAAGCAACGTCCCACAAAGGAGTATCAAGGTCGCACATGTAAGGTTGGGACGGTCGACACAACATAAATCTATTCCCATTTCCGAAATCACTCACACCAAATATATTTGGTGCACCACTTCTTCATAAGTGGCCTCCTAACTCATCATCACCCTCGGGCATTAGTGGCACCCGATGGGGTTTTCGTAAAACCTTTGATAAAAAATTTACCATCATAATGCTTATGCTTATACTATGCGTAGCTCTACTGTCTACTTGTCAACACAATGTCGGTGTCACACTATAGGTGGTAGGATCATGCTCAAATGCAAGTGCTGCACACGAGCCATCAGTAACACCATATCGATGATTTATAGAATAGTCATGATCATATGCAACGAGAATAAATGGTCTGGCTCAAACATGGTCAAAGGGCTGCTTGCGTTGATCAGCAAGGTATTCGGGGTCTTCATGGTCTTTGAGTCCAACTTCTTCGTCAAACGCAGAATCTATCATCCTAATAATAGTAATAAAATACGTAGCTCACTCAAAAACAGAGTAAAAACTCACGTTAAAAATGTTATATTATTCTGATAAATCTATATTATAGTTTTAAAAATATTTGTCTCTGGTTTTGATGAAAAGATTATTTTTTAAAATCCACATAACACGAGCTAAAGTATTCAAAATAGGGCTTTTAATTATAACTATGCAGAAAAGTTTTCATAAAAATGTGTATAACACCTCTATTAAATTTTACACATTTTTAGAAGAATTGGGGGAAAAAGTTAATTTTGATTAAATAATAAACTCTGCAAAAATATTTTAAAAACAGATTAAAAAGAAAAAGGGGGGCTCAGCCCTGGCCTGGTTCGGCGAGTGGCTGGGCCGGCCCAACTGGCCAACCAGCCAATTAGCGAGACAGCAGCCCACGTGCGCGCGCTGTCAGTTTCAAACCTAAATGTGCGGGCCCATGCGTCAGCGATAGAGAGAGGAGAGAGGGGGAGAGAAGGGCGGCTGACAGCTGGGGCATGCCTGTCGGGGTCGTCTTCCTCCTCTGGACAGAGGGGAGGGGAGGCACGTCGGCGGCGACACAGACGCCCTCATGCCCCCAACGAAGGGAGGAATGGAACGGGCACATCGCCGCTTACCTGCTGGTGGTCGAAGGAATGACGGGGAGGCCGTGGGTCACCGGCGATGACGAGGCCATGGCGGAGCCGATTCGGGAGCTGGAGGAGAAGGGTGCTACGGGCAGGGATTCGCTCGGGGAAGAGGTGGAGAAGCTCCCTGAGCTCACTACAGTCACGGAGGAGATGAGAGGACCGCGAGAGCTGGCGTGTAGCCCGAGATCGACGGAGCTCTGAAGCGGCGGGGCCTCGGTCGATCTCGAGCACCGGAGCTCTCGATGCTCGAATGTGGTGGCTAGGGGCTCGATTGAGGATCTCGAGGAGTGGTGTGAGGTTTTGGAGCGTAGGGGAGACCTATTTATAGGCCAGCAATGGTACACCGAGCGGGGAGCGCCGGTGGTTTCACCGTGGAGAGAGAGCTCGGGGTCGAAACCACGGTTTTGCGGACGTGGTTTAGGACCCTAGTGACTCAACGAGAGAGATGTGAGGCTCAGTGCGCGTGTGCTGCGGGGCCGCGCTCTTTTGGCCGAATCTGGCATGCGCGGGCACACGTTGCCCTGGTAAGCAGAGTGGGGGAGAAGGGGCCCTGAGGCTGCCCTGATTCAGGAGGTGGGTCGAAGACGCGGAGAGACACCAAGGGGAGGTGGGAACCGGCCGGGTCTGGCCTCTTTTACCTCGGGTGCACCGACTAGCGCGCCCAGAGTGCAGATTTGGCATGCCACGGCATGCTGGCACGCTCTGGGGCACTTTGGGGCACTTTGGGGCACTCTGGGGCACTTTGGCCTCACTGTTAGATACCCCTTAGTCATTTGAGATTCGAGGGTCTCACTGTTGGTCAAAGGAAGTGATTAAAGAGGAGCTGTCACCCATAAACCAGAGACTAAAATGAAGATTTTGGCTTACCTGCTTGGCACTAAGGAGGGGCCACTCGTCTGCAGTTGAGGAGTGTTGCTGGCAGCTTGCTCTAAGAGTTTAATGGAAAGGGAGTGGATGTAGAGGGTGATAACTGCTATTTGACCATGCTAGCACAAGGTGTTCGACAGGTGTTTGGGGTAGTTAATCTCCCCCACTGGTGCTGAAAGTTAACAGGATTGGGTTTGATGCAAAAATAGGATGCTCCACCAAATTTGAGCTCCATTGGACAAGTTTGGTAGTGCAAACTTGAAATCGCCCCCAAATGGGCAGTTCTTTATTTTCAAAAGGAAAGGTGGGTAAATTAATCCCCACAAATCCAATTTTTGGCAGGGTCTCCCAATTTGGGTGTTGAGCACTCCTGCAAAGATTCAAGCCATTTCGACAAACTTTGCTATGTAGAGTTGCTCCAACTTGATTTTGGACAAAGAGGGTTTTAGGATTATTTGGTGAACCAAACCACCTTGTAATGAGGTGACATTTGGCATGGCCACCAAATATATCTTGGGAAGCATCCTAGAATTTTTGGGAATTTATTGGAAATATTTCTTTTGGAAATATCTCAAAAGGTCAAAACAGACAGAATAGGTTTTCAAGGATTTGCTCAAATATTTTGGACATAAGTAGGGGTTGAAAATCTTATGTATGGTAAATATATGTCCTCTGAGTATTTCCACATTTTCTCATATTTCTCTAAGGCAGAAAAATAATTTTCCATTCACAAATATCATTTCTGGCCTCAGAAAAGGACATGAAAATAAAATAGAAAAATATTTTATGATACTGGAGAGTTATAATAGTTCTAAAACCATAATCCAGTCTTTCGGTGAAGGCACTCCCTTGAATTCATGGTCTTGTAGTGCAAACCAAATCAAGGTTTTGAAATAGTCAAAAATGAGAAAAGGGATCTTTTTGGAAATCTCAGGTTATAAAAATATTGTTTTGTATCCACTCATTCAAGCATACACACAAACAATGGCAATCATGGCAATCATAGCACTTGCTTAAAAAGTTTTTGTAAACTCAGATTTTTGAAAATACTATAGTTCAAATAAGGTGAAAACAGGGTGTGACAGAATGCTACCTAACATATTTATCCATGTAATATTCTTTATTGTGGTATGAATATTCAGGTCCATAAGATTTGAAACAAATGTCTAATATTGACATAAAAACAATAATATTTCAAGCATACTACTAAGACAATTGTTTCCTTTCGAAATAACATGGTGTTAGAAAGTTATCCCGACAAAATCATATGGTCTGGCCATGCTCCATCTTCCCCACAAAAAGTATCTAAATCATGCACAACCCCGATAAAAGTCAAGCAATTGTTTCACACTTTTTGTGTTCTCAAACCTTTTCAACTCTCACGCGATACATGAGCGTGGGCCATGGATATAGCACTATAGGTGAAAATAGATTATGGTGGAGGTTGCAAAAAGAAAGAGGAGAACATAGTCTCAGATCAACTAGGCGTATCAACAGGCTATGGAGATGCCTATCAATAGATATCAATTTGAGTGAGTAGGGATTGCCATGCAACAAATTCACTAGTGCTATAAGTGTACGAAATCTCAAAAAGAAAACTAAGTGGTCGTGCAAAAGATGAAATTCTACTAGCTATATGAAAGTGAAAAAATAGGAGACTCTCTATGAAGAACATGGTGCTAGTTTGAAGCACAAGTGTGGAAAAAGATAGTAGCATTGTCCCTTCTCTCTTTCTCTCATTTTTTCTGTGGGCATCTTTGGCCTTTTTTGTGAGCTTCGTTGGCTTATTTTATTATTTTTTAAGTCCGGAGACTCATCCCAACTTGTGAGGGAATCATAGCTTCCATCACCATTTTCTCACACGGGGCAATGCTCCAATAATGCAAATCATCACACTTTTATTTACATACAACTCAAAGATTACAAATAGATATCTAGAACAAAATATGACTCTATAAGCAATATGGAAGTGATGTTGCATGTCATAAAAAATGGAACGGTGGTGTTGCATGGCAATATATCTCGGAATGGCTATGAAAATGCCATAGTAGATAGGTATGGTGGCCGTTTTGAGGAAAGGGTTATGAGAGACTTGCTAAGATATGAAATCATGCATATAATAATTCAGAGAAGATTCAAATAATATTCATAGATAATCTGAACATAAACCCACAATTAATCGGATCTCGACAAACACACTGCAAAAGAGTATTACATGAGATAGATCTCCAAGAAGATTATTAAGAACATGATATTGAAGAACAAAGAGAGAGAAGAAGCCATCTAGGTACTAGCTATGGACCCATAGGTCAGTGGTGAACTACTCACGCATCATCGGAGGGGCAATGGAGTTGATGTAGATGCACTCCGTGATCGATTCCCCTTTTGCCAGATTACCGGAAAAGGCTCCTAGATTTGATCTCCCATTGCAACTTCTCCCATTGCAAGAATTACCAATCTAGTTGGCCAAACCAAACTAATAACTCAAAGAGACTTGCTAAGATATGAAATCATGCATATAAGAATCCAGAGAAGATTCAAATAATATTCATAGATAATCTGAACATAAACCCACAATTCATTGGATCTCAACAAACACACCGCAAAAGAGTATTACATCGGATAGATCTTCATGAAGGTCATGAAGAACATGCTATTAAAGAACAAGGAGAGAGAAGAAGCCATCTAGCTACTAGCTATGGACCCGTAGGTCTGTGGTGAACTACTCAGTCATCATGAGAGGGGCAATGGAGTTGATGTAGATGTCCTCCGTGATCAATTCCCTCTCCGGCAGATTATCGGAAAAGGCTCCCAGATTGGATCTCACGGGAACGGAGGCTCCAGGCGGCGGAAAAGTATTTTTTTGGCTCCTTCTGGTATTCAGGGAATATTTGGGATTTTATAGGCCAAGGATTAGGGTTGGGAGAGCTGCACAGGGCCCACAAGCCAACCCCCCCTAGGGCGCGCCCTGTAGGCTTGTCGCCTCTCGGCACGTCTCCTGCCCCCTTCTCCAAGTTTGGCAGTTGTCTTCTGGTCCAAGAAAAATCATTCCAGAGATTTTATTCCGTGTGGACTTCGTTTAATATTCCTTATCTGCAATACTCAAAAACATGAAAAAACAGAAACTCGCACTAGGCTCTAGATTAATATATTAGTCCCGAAAAAATATAAAATAGTATATTAATGCATATTAAACATCCAAAACAGATAATATAATAGCATGGAACAATCAAAAATTATAGATTTGTTGGAGACGTATCAGACAATGATGTGGAGATAGAACCTGCTCAGGGTCTTCATAACCCACCTCCTAAAAATAAAAGTTATGATAAGAGAGACTTTGTTGCAAGAAAACATGGAAAGGAAAGAGAACCATGGGCTAAAAGGTCCATGCCATTCCCTCAAAAGCCTTCTAAAAGTAGGGACGATGAAGACTTTGAACACTTGGCTAAAATGATTAGACCTTCTTTTTACGCACTTGCTTGACTGATATATTGAAAATGCATCTGGATGCTATGCATATGAAGGATATTATTACCAACAAAATAAAGATACCCGAAACTGAAATTGCTACCATGCTTGCTAATTAATTTTTTGATGGCGGAGAACCTAAGAAGTTGGGAGATCCTCGTATACCCGCAATACCTTGCTGTATTAAGAAAAATTATCTTACATCTGCTTTATGTGATTTAGGAACCGGTGTTAGTGTTATGCCTTTTCCATTTGCAAAAGACTTGATTTAGATAAGCTTACACCTACAGAGTATCTTTGCACATGGCTGATAAATCCACTACTTTACATATTGGAATTTGCGAGGACGTTCGAGTTGTGGTTGCAAATGTAGCTATCTTAAAGGACTTTGTTATTCTTGATATGCCCGAGGACAACAATATGTCGATCATCCTTGGTAGTCCCTTTCTAAATAATGCTCGGGCTGTTACTAATTGCAACAAAAGCAAGGTCACTTTTCATATTAATGGCAAGCAACATATTGTGCATTTTCCGAAGAAGGAAACTTTGGTTAACAATATTAATGTCATTGTGCCTATTCCCATGGTCATCATTGGAGATTTTACAATCCCTCTAGCTACTATCAAGAAAAAGAAATACTATAATATTATTTCTGAGGAGATGCAAGTCCCCACTGAGGTAATACTTAAATTCTATGCCTTCATGTTAATCGAAAACGATTATTAATAAGACTTGATCAACCTTATTAATGCATCCTCTTCGAAAGGCATGTGATTGATGAATTGAGTATTCAAAACTCTCCTTATCAAAAATTTGTTCTTTGTTACTATTAGCTAAGAAAGATAAATTAGTTTGAATTTTCGTGTTTTCTAATTTTTCTTGTGCAATATGACCCAAAAACAAAAAGTCTTAGATTGCTAAAAAATTTTAACATGAATTTTTAGGGATTACATTAAATTTTTTGGCATAAAAATAACAACACAGAGAAGCACCTGTGGGCCACAAGGCAATAGGCCCCCAAGCCGCTCCATGATGGCTTAAGGGGCCCACAACCCCCCTGCTTTATCCCTCCAGCTCAGTTCAACCTCTACCTCCAGAAAAAAATTGCCCAACTCTCTCTGCCCCATGTTCTTCCTCTAGAAACTGAAATTTTCAATCTCTTTGCTCGGAACTCCATTTCCGGAACTATTTTGAAGAAATTATTCCTTGGTATGTGACTCCTCCACCCTCCAGTTAGTTGTTGTTATAGTGTTCTATATTTTGCATAAATTGCTTTGCTTAGTGCTACAAAAAATAAGCTTACATGTTAAATTCTTTGAGTCCCAAGTAGTATGAATGCTTGATATAGCCTGTAAGTATCCAGATCAGTAATTGCTATCAATGTTATAGAGTTTTGTTAGCATAAATTTGTGGTTCCAAAATTTCAGAAATTTTGCTTAGGGAGATGAGTTTCTTTAGTAGAAGCTCCTAGAGAAGGTGTACTTCGAGTAAATCATCGAGTGAGGACTCGATACGACAAGCTTACATTAAGCCTCTAACCAATCAGATAGTCATGGCTAACGCCAAATCTATCGTTGGCAGAGTGATGAGTTCATTAGGCGTGTGGGTATGAAGGAGGAATTTGATCATTACATTTACAACACCGGCCTTACCGACTTCCTTGTAGATAAGTGTGTTCAACATTTTAACCTTACGTGTACATTCCTGCATGGATTTTTTTATAAATCTAGTACTTCAAGAGAGTTATTTAATCTCTAGGATAAAGCCTTTAGCATGAGTCTAGAGGAATTTTTGATCGCATGCAAGCTCCCACTTTGGGGTTCACTTGAGAATCCCTCAAAAACTGATTACAATATGTTCTTTGAGAGCCTCTATGTTGGAGAAGATAGAGGAGTGACGCATTTCAGAATTAAAAGCATTCATTTTCCCTCTATTCGTTACTTTGCACTATTTAATTGGAAATGTGTAGTAGTGAAACAAGATTGCAGTGTGTTATGTTCCCCTAAGTTGAGCCTTATTCGCACTATTGTTCCCCGAAGGTTACATTGTTCCCCGAAGGTTACATTCCAACTTTAGCAACAGTAATTTGTGTCGAGGAATTTACGATTCCGCATAGGTGCACAATTGGGAGTGTCACCCCAACCTAATGATCCTATTTTTCTTGATAGATATTTAGATTATTAAGCTATACGTTATCATGAATATATTCTAAATCGTGCTAGAGGTTATGAGTATAACTTAATATTTGAGAAATATATGCCTGTGCTTGTCACTTTGCCTGCACCTACCCTCTTTAATTTTCAAGATCGTGAGAGATACTACGTTCTTGAGAAAGAAGTGAGGGAGTACAATGTTGCATTGGATTTTGCTAGCTTGGCAAAAGAGGCGGCAAGGAATGCCCCCACAATCAACCATCTCAACCCCTTTCCAGATTACCAGTGCTGATTACAAAGCTAGTCAAAATCCTAAGCTTGGGGAGTACGTATTTCACACACACATTTCATTCATGTTCACACACTTCATACAAATTGTGGTGTTCATCCTGTTTCATTGTATATCCATGTTACCTTTATTTTCCGCATTCCTCATGTGCGTTTGAAAAACTTTGAAAACCCAAAAGTATTTCTTGTTTCTTTTGGATTTTCTTTTTCCATTTAATTGGCTATAGTATTAAAAAGAAAACCCGAAAAGAATTCCTCTTGCATGTTGGGATCTTTCCCGTGTAAATAGTTTTTCTCGTAATTTATTTTGCTTTCTTAAGAAAAACAAAAACTCCAAAAATAGTTCACTGTGTTTGTCTGAATTTCTTTTCCTTTTTGTTGAGTTGTGAAAGGACAAGCCCGTGATGAAAATGTTGAGTGTATCCTCTATTCTTTATTGAAAATATAATAATGAGCCAATATTACCTTGTGTTCTCCTTTGTATGAAACTACTGTCACACCCTGTTTTTCATCAGAAGTATTTTATGTTGCAAAAATCACAGCTTGTTAAAACTTTTTCAAATAATGTAGTGAGTGCAATGTCAGCCCTTATATGAGTGAATGCTTGCTTGCTTGATGACTCAAACCCATGAAAAACTCATTATCTTGCTCTCTTCAAAAACCCTTTTTCCTTTATATCAAGATCGCCTTCACCATGTTGGGATACACTACTAGCTCATGAAGCCAAGTGGCACTTCCAACCAAAGTTGGTGATCTGATCCAGATGTTATTTTCATTCATTAAAAACATTAATTGGTGATTTAAAATATTATTTTCCTATTTTATATTTATGTCTGTTTCTATGGCCAGGAATGATATTCCCACAAGGAAAATTGCTTTCCTGCCTTAGAAAATTCTGGAAGCTCAGAAGGACATATATTTTCCATATATAAGATTTTCAACCCTATTTTATATTAATAGAGTAAAACCCTGAAAACCATTTATGTCTGTTTTAGCTTTTTGAGATGTTTCCAAAGGAAATGATCTCAATAAATTCCCATAAAATTACAGGAGCCCTCCCAAGACATATTAGGTGCTCACATAAAATCTCACCTTGATCCAAGGTGGGGAAGTGCACCTAATGAGCCCAAAACCCTCTCTTTCCAGAAAAGAGTTGGAACAACTCTACATTGCAAAGTTTCTCCAATGGAGCTGAAACTTTGCAGAGGTGTTTTACACCCCAAATGAGGACTCCACACCAAAGATGGGGTTTGTGAGACTCTGTTTGGCCACACTTCCTTTGTAAAGGACATTACTGGTCATTTTGAAGCATTTTCAAGTTTACAAAGCTAAACTTGTTCAATGGAACCCAAATTTGGTAAAACCCCATGTTTTTACCCCAAGACCAAACCTGTCGAACACCTACTGACAGGAAGGTAAAAACCCTCCTAGCCACTGTTTTACCCAATGTCAAAGCCCCAAACTTGGTGAGTTAGAGCCCCAGAACACCCTCAGCACCCAGTCAACCAGCCCCTCCCCAACTCCAAGCACTAGTGAAAAGAACTTCAATTTGAGCCGCAGACCAGTACTGGCAACACTAGCGTTCCTTGCCTCCTTTGACCACCTCGTGCTCCCACTAACACACAATGGCTAGGCACACTCCCAGCAACACTCAGGACATGGAAGACATGTCCAAAGGGCCCAAGAGCGCGCCAGCATGCCGTGGCATTCCAAAACCGCGCTCTGGACGCGCTACAGAGAACCTCCAGCAAGGGGACGTCGCCCCGGCCAGTTCCACCCCCCCAGTAATGTCCAAACGCTCCCCCGACACCCACTCTGTGCAAAGCTACCATCAGGGACCCCCTCCCCTCGCGCAAGAGCACAGGCGACGCGTGCACGCGCGTGCCCGACACGGCCGAGCATGCGCGGTCGCTGTGGCTCGACCCCACTCGCTTTCCCTCTGCGGCTGATGCACCAGGAGGTCCTAAACAACGTCCCCAACCCGTGGTTTCGCGGCCAGCACCTCACTGTGCTCGCACGCGTGCCACGGTGAATCACCGGCACGCCCGAGTCGGCTCACCGCCACTAGCCTATAAATAGGTCCCCCGGCACCCCAGCACCTCCCAGGCAGCTTCAGCACAACCACTACACTCCCCCTAGCCGCCCAATCGAGCTCGCAGAGCCCCGGTGCTCGAGATCGACCGAGGCCCCTCCGCCTCGGTGCTCCGGTCGATCTCCGGCTACACGCCGGCTCCTGCACATCCCGACCTCCCATTGCACTCCCCTTGACGCCAGGACCATTTCCCCCAACTTCCCCGAGCGAATCCTTGCCCCTAGCCACTAGCTCGACGCCAACCAGAAACCTTTCCGCCACGATCACCTCGTCGCCGGCGACCCAGACCACCTCCGGTGACGTCCCGACCATGAGCAGGTAGGCGGAGGAACGAGGGACCCATTCCCACTCCTAGATTGGCCTGAGGGCAACGGTAGCCTCGCCGGCGTCCGTCTCCACCTCTCTGGCTGGGGGTAGTAGAAGGACCCGACAGGTGGAGCCCACCTGTCGGTGTCCTGGGACAGCCAGCGCGCGCAGCCGCTCACACTGACCCCAGGGGTCCGCAGGTCAGGTTTGAACCTGGCTTGCGCGCGCCTGGTGGCTTGTCTGCTGGCTGGGCCGACTGGGTCTTCCCCCATGGCCTTTTTCTTTTATTTTTAACCTGCGGCTTAAATGATTTTTATAAAAATATTTAGCCAGTAGAAAAATATGTTTCTTTCACCAACAATTTTCTAAAAATGTGTAGTAATTGATTCTGTAGAGTTTGACATTTATCAATAACAGAACATGTTTTGGTATAATAAAATGATATTAAAAGCATTTGTTTGCTCCTGTTTGCTTTTAAATAAATATGCTTAGCTAATAAAAAACATAGGAAACATTTTCCAAAGTAATAAACTGAATTTATTCAAGCTTTGCAACATTTTTAAAAGAACCTTGTGATCTGTTTTGGTGTGAGCTATTATTTATTTATTCCTTTCTGGACGGTAGAGTTACCGAGTGACGGAGGATCCGGAGCGGAAGACCTCGAAGACACCGGATACCTAACTGACCAAGGCAAGCAGCCCTTTGACCATGACTTGAGCACAAACATTGTTGCATGCTAGTATAGTTGGTATTCTCCCATTGCATGTGATCATGATGCCGGTTCATCATTGTGGTGATGGCACCGGAGGCTTCTTCAAAGCCCTTGCATGATAGTAATGTTATTCAAATGGCTCCTCGGAGCACAAGCATGATGAGCTTGACCCTACCATCTATTAGGATCATGCCACTATCATGCTGACTAGTAGAGTAAGATCATTGCACTGAGCTTGACCCTACCCCTTGAGGGTCATAATAATACCATGTTGACAAGTAAAGATAGAGCATTTTATCATGAGCATGATGATGAGTTAAATCAAAGGTTTATGAAAACCCCGTCGGGTGCCACTAATGCCCGAGGGTGATGATGAGTTGGTGATCCCTTTTGGTGAAGTGATGCAACGGTGTTTTGTGTGAGTATGGTTTCGGAAATGGGATTAGATTTATGATGTGTCGACAGTCCCAACCTTACCAGTACGACCACGATACCCCTTTATGGGACGGGGCTTTGTTGATTACTCTGGTCGGTACTAGCAAAGAGCCACCTTACTAGTGGCGGGAGTGATCGGTGTCACTCTCGTGATGGGGTCGTGCCAGGTAGGACGACTATGCCATTATTATGAGTTCCAGGCACACGTTGCTCCCCGCATGGTTGATAATGTCCAGAGTCGGTGCTCGTAAGACGTACAACATTTGGGCTGGGTACCAATCGAGTGGACCTCTTTGTCTAGTTTCGTCAGCGGAAAGATGATGATCGGGTACTTACCTCGGGTATATGTGATATACCGCGAGTCGTGGATGACACGGAAGTTTCCCGTTTCTCGTGGGTTCAGCGTACTACCTCTGTAGAGTGTCAAACTATTCGAATAGTCGTGTCCACGGTCAAGGACATTTGGGTGGTGTTGCTTAAACTACGTCCAATGTTTCCGCATAAACCAAGTGTGAGTGTGTGTGTGTGGTGTTAAAAAGGTGTTGTTATAAAGATAATAATATGACCAAGTCCGATGACTTGGCATATAGGGTAAACCCGGATGGTTTAGCCCTCATTAATACATTGAGGTTATGACAAGTCCGATGACTTGGCATATAGGGTGAACCCTGTGTGTTCAACCCTTAGCAGATATGTTGATATCTGTAACCTGTTCTTCAAGAGTAATTCTTTAGCTTGATGCATATACATGATCATTCCACCCAGTTGAGTTACACTAAAGATGCATGATATTCTTATCCTTCACTTTCATTGTTCATATCATGGGCTGTTTGCGAGTACATTCAAAGTTGAGCTTGCCACTAGTTATATTATTGACCAGACATGGAAGGACCGGAGTTTGGCGACATGTAAGCCGTCAGAGACGAACCTGCGATCTAGGACGCTTCCAAGTCAGAATGCCTGTCGGTGTAGGCTTGATGGCATGGGCACCGCTCAGCGCTTACGAGTTTCTGCTACTCGATGTATCTGTTTAATTTGGCTTTAGGCCTCGCTCTTGAACCCGACCTTCTGGTCGTTTGATGTAATAATTTTGGTACTTGGATGTAAGACTCTATTATTCAGTATCTGTGTTCGGTGAACATTGATCCTTGGGGTCACTGGGCACGGCGAACTCGACATGCTAGTCGGGGTCCCCACAGAACTGGTATCAGAGCCATCCTGACTATAGGAAGCCTTAGATAGCATGGACGTTAGCCGAGAACGTTAAAACACCAGCCTTGCACAAAACTTTTGCACATACAACCTTCTGACCTCTCTCCTATACCTTGTAGATGGCTGCCGTACCTGAGACGCTTCTGGAGACCGGCTTTCCACTACTCCTGGTGGATTGTCTCGAGAAGTGCCACGTACGTCGCACGCCCATCTTCCTCTACCACGAGCACTTGGTCAACGCTGACACTAAGGAATATCACGTGGACGTGATAGTGAAGGCTAATGACTCCCCGTCTAGTTGGTTCTTCGAAGGACCACAGATGGGAGAGCTGATGTTGGCATTGGAGACGGCCGCACGAGAGGCGCTTGTGCGTCTCCGCAGCATCCTCCCTGAGATGGCTAATGAGCCTGTCACTCGTCACCTACCTTTCATTAAGGAAGGAGTGGATGGGAGTTGGACACTCACACCAGCCATGGAGGATGGGATGCCATTAAGGTTTCAAACCTACTTCAGCCTCTCGTCGGACACCCTGACGCACATCCTGGTTAAGGAGTCAGTCAAGCTTCGCCAAGAGCTGCACCTAGTCAAGGGCCTGCTCCATACTGAGAAGATGCAGAATCGCAAAGTAAAGAAGGCAGGCGCACCTGAAGGGTGGACGGCTGTTGCTACTAGGGGTGGTGTGGTACCCATACAGGCAGTCCCTCTTCGGAGTCGCCGCCTAACAGCGGAAGAGTACACTGAGATCTTCGCCGCCTCGCCTGAGAGACGCCGTGATGTGCAGATTCTTTCTTCCACTCCTATAAAGGAAGAAGATGTTGATGAAGACGAGGAAAAAGATGAGGATCCTGTTGAGGCCGCCTTTGAGACTGAGCAGTCCGCCGCGTAGGATTTAGCGTAGGCAATTAGGAGTACCCCGAGCATAGGGTATCCATATATCCGTTTCTAATTTACGTATGTGTGCATGATGTAAGTCACCTATTGCCTTAGGCAGCCTGTAAGTGACTACATCACCTAGTTTTTATGAATGCCATTTCCGTTTGTCAAAAACTTTGGTTTTGAAAAACTTGGCACTTGCACGTATTGGACCCCCTCTAACTAGGAGCGAATCCTTGTATTCCCGAGCAAGGTGGCATTTTGACCTGTCTGTTTCTATGACAGGATGGTGAACGCAACCCGCAACAGCACCTTCGGTAACCCCGGCGCCGGCTCCTCAGGGACGCCGCAGGAAACCAAAGGAGAAGCTCACGCTGGAGGTCACCACGAGCAGCCTAGAGACCTTCCGCCACCACCTCCTCCTGAGAACTTGACGATGGCTCAGTTCCTTCAAGCTCTTCGGGAGGAGTGTCAAGCCAGCAATGCCGCTATTCAGCAGCTGACCCAAGTCCTGGTGGACAACCCGCCGCGGAATGTGAACGACGGTGGCCGCTCTACTCTTTCTGAGTTCATGCGGACTACACCCCCATATTCACGGAGACGACTGAACCACTGGACGCCGATGACTGGATCCGCACCATTGAAGACCTCCTTGTGCTGGTCAAGTGCACCGACGATCATGAGAAGGTCCTTTATGCTTCTCACTGTCTCGGAGGCACCGCCAGGGCATGGTGGGATGGATTCCAGATCATGCGGATAGGGCCAGTCATCACTTGGGTGATGTTCAAGGAAGGATTTCGCGTGGCTCACATTCCACCTGGACTGATGACCATTCAGAAGCGAGAATTCCGAGCCTTGAGGCAGGGCAGTGGAACTGTTAAGGAGTACCTGCAGAAGTTTAACCTCTTGTCGAGGTACGCGCCCGAAGATGTTAACACTGAGGCCGCTAAGGTGGAACGCTTCATGGAAGGGTTACAACAGTCCCTGAATACCAGCTGGTGGTTTGCGACTGCCAGACTTTCAGCGAGTTGGTTAACAAGGCGCTTATGCTGGAAGGCAAGAGTCGTGCGATGGACGACACCCGCAAGCGCAAACTGATAGGCAGTTGAGGACCCAGTAGCGCAAGACCAAGACCATGGAAGTCAGCACCTGCAAGACCCAACTTTCAGCAGCAGCAGTACAAGCACCCGGTGTTCCGCCAGAATTATCAGCCTCAGCAGCAAGCCAAGCCAGTAGTCAACCCGCCGAACAACTGTGGAGTCAAGACCAACCCTGCGGGGCAGGTCACCTGCTTTGGGTGTGGTCAGACCGGGCACTATTCCAGGCAGTGCCCCAAGAAGAAGCCCGACGCACCGTGTCCCAATGCACCCAACCCCGGTCAAGGTGCACCAGGAAGGAACCAGGCCCCCCGCAACCAGCAGTTGAATGGAAGGGGCCGGATCAATCACATCACTGCAGAAGAGGCGCACGAAGACCCGGACTGCATTCTGGGTACGTTCCTCATCAACTCAACTCCACCAACAGTGTTGTTTGATTGTGGTGCCTCGCATTATTTTGTTACTCAAAGGTTTGCGGGGTAGTGTGGTTTAAAACCCACTCTACTCCGTGGGCAGACGGCAATTCAAACCCCGGGAGCAGTATTGAGGACCAACCTAGGGTGTAGAAGGGTCGAGATAGTTATCAATGGAACGAGTTTCTTGGCAGACCTCATTGTGCTTAAATCGCAAGGTGTAGAAGTAATCCTCGGCATGGATTGGTTGGCCAAGCACCAGAGTCTTTTGGACTATGCCAACAGGGCCATTACCATGACAAGCAACCAAGGGGTCAAGGTCAAGTTTGTCTCTGAGCCAGTTTCGGCTCAAGTGCCTCGAGTCAACAGTCTATCCGAGGTAGAGCTTGATCAAGTGCCTGTAGTCTGTGAATACCCGGACGTCTTTCCTGACGAGCTACCCGGAATGCCTCCCGACCGAGACATCGAGTTCATCATCGAGCTCATGCCCGGATCAAGGCCTATATATAAAAAGCCTTCCAGGATGGGTTCCGAAGAGCTGGCAGAGCTGAAGAAGTAGCTGGATGAGCAACTCAGGAAAGGGTTCATCCGTCCGAGTGCATCACCTTGGGGATCACCTGTTCTATTTGTTTCAAAGAAGGATGGTACCATTCGACTCTGCATCGATTACCGTTCTCTTAATGAAGTCACAATTAAGAACAAGTACCCGCTCGCCAAGATCGGAGACCTGTTTGACCAGTTAAACTGGGCCAGGGTATTTTCCAAGATCGATCTTCGATCAGGATATTACCAGTTGAAGATTCGACCCGAAGATATACCCAAGACCGCATTCGTGACCCGATACGGTCTATATGAATGCACTGTCATGCCCTTCGGTTTGACAAATGCCCCAGCCTACTTCATGTACCTCATGAACAAGGTCTTCATGGAATATTTGGACAAGTTTGTTGTCGTGTTCATCGATGACATATTAATCTTCTCCAAGTCCGAAGAGGAGCATGAGAAACACCTGAGGTTAGTTCTGGGAAAGCTTCGAGAGCACCAGTTTTATGCCAAATTCAGCAAGTGTCAGTTCTGGCTGAACGAAGTTGGATTTCTGGGTCATACCCTGACAGCAAGCGGTGTGGCTGTACATCAGTCCAAGATTACTACAGTGACCAACTGGGAATCACCAAAGAACGTGAAGGATGTGAGGAGTTTCCTCGGGCTCGCGGGATACTACCGCAAGTTTGTAGAAGGTTTCTCCTGCATCGCTCGACCTATGACTCAGCTCTTGAGGAAAGGCCGAAAGTTCGAGTGGACACCGGTGTGTGAAGCAAGTTTCTAGGAGTTGAAGAAGAGGCTAACTACCGCCCCGGTATTGGCTACCCCAGACATCAACAAGGAGTTCATATTATATTCTGATCCCTCTGGAACCGGGCTCGGTGAAGTCCTGATGCAAGATGGCAGGGTCGTGGCGTACTTGTCACGGCAACTGCGACCGCATGAGGAGAACTACGCCACCCATGATCTCGAGCTAGCAGCTGTAGTGCATGCTCTGAAGACGTGGCGACATTACCTTCTGGGGAAGCGATGTGAGATATACACAGACCACAAAAGTCTGAAATATATCTTCACTCAAAAGGAGCTGAATATGAGGCAGTGGCGATGGCTTGAGTTAATCAAGGATTACGACCTCAGCATTCAATATCACCCCGGCAAGGCGAACGTGGTAGCCGATGCCTTAAGCCGGAAGGCAGGCTCCTTGAACGTCACGCTCAAGGAAAGGTTACCCGTCTTGCAAGAAGAGATGGAGAGCTTCGGGCTTGAGGTAGTCGAACCAGGATACCTGGCCAAGCTCGAAGTCAAGCCTACTCTGGCAGACGACATCAAGGAAGCCCAGATGGGACACAAGAGTATCGAAGGCCTCAAGAGGAAGGTGCGAGAAGGCAAAGCCCCAGGATTCTCGATTGATGAGCAAGGAGTACTGTGGTACGGGAAGCGCTTACGTGTACCTAACAAGGCCCAACTTAAGGACTTGATCCTACAAGAGGCTCATGACACACCATACTCTATCCATCCAGGTGGTACCAAGATGTACCAAGACCTCCGAGAACGATTCTGGTGGCATGGCATGAAGAGGGAAATTGGCTCCTATGTCGCTAAATGCGATGTATGCCAGCGAGTCAAGGCTGAACACCAGCGGCCTGCTGGATTGCTGCAACCTCTTCAAGTGCCGGAATGGAAGTAGGATAAAGTCGGCATGGACTTCATCACCGGGTTGCCCCGGTCGAATAAGGGTCATAACTCCATTTGTGTCATAGTCGATCATTTGACTGAGGTGGCCCATTTCATCCCCGTTAGCACCACCTACGATGGCAGCCAGCTGGCCATTCTATACATTCATCGAGTGGTGAGTCTCCATGGAGTTCCCAAGGAGATCGTGTCCGACCGCGGCACGCAATTCACCTCAAGATTCTGGAAGAAGTTTCAAGAAGCTCTCGGAACCAAACTCTCCTTCAGTACGGCTTTCCACCCGCAAACGGGCGGACAGACCGAGAGAGTAAACCAGATACTTGAGGACATGCTTCGCACCTGTGTTTTGGCTCATGGTGCCAAGTGGGAAGATTGCATGCCATTTGCTGAGGTTTCTTACAACAACAGCTACCAGTCCAGTCTTCAGATGGCCCCATTCGAAGCGTTATATGGGCGGAAGTGCCGCACCCCGCTCAATTGGTCCAAAACCGGTGAAGGACTAGTTTTCGGGCCAGAAGCACTACAGGAAGCAGGGGACAAGGTTCAGCTTGTCCGAGAAAACTTGGAGGCAGCTAAGTCAAGGCAGAAGAGCTATGCGGACCCTCGCCGCAGAGATGTGGAGTTTGTTCCCGGAGACCAGGTGTACTTGCGAGTCACGCCTCTCAAGGGGACCAAGCGTTTCCACGTCAAGGGGAAGCTAGCTCCCAGGTTCATTGGACCCTTCAAGATCACGTCAAGGCGCGGGGAAGTAGCTTACCAGTTGGAGCTACCTCCTGAGCTTTCGGGTGTGCACAACATGTTTCACGTGTCACAGCTCTGGAAGGGTTTACAAGTGCCGAACCGTCCCGATCTTTACAAGGACATTGATCACCAAGCTATTGACCTTCAACCGGACCTTACCTACCGCGAGAAACCGATCCGCATTTTGGATGAAGCCGAACGTTGCACCAGAAGCCGCACCATCAAGTTTTTCAAGGTTCAGTGGAGCAACCATACCGAAGCAGAAGCCACGTGGGAATGTGAAGACTATCTCGGATCAGAATTTCCCGAGCTATTTAGCACTTAGCTTAGAAATCTCGGGGACGAGATTCTTGTAAGAGGGCTAGGTCTGTCACACCCTGTTTTTCATCACAAGTATTTTATGTTGCAAAAATCAGAGCTTGTTAATTTTTCTTCAAATAATGTTGTGAGTGCAACTTGCTTGATGACTCAAACCCATGAAAAACTTATTATCTTGCTCTCTTCAAAAACCCTTTTTCCTTTATAGCAAGATCACCTTCATCATGTTGGGATACACTACTAGCTCATGAAGCCAAGTGGCATTTCCAACCAAAGTTGGTGATCTGATCCAGATGTTATTTTCATTCATTAAAAACATTAATTGGTGATTTAAAATATTATTTTCCTATTTTATATTTATGTCTGTTTCTAAGGCCAGGAATGATATTCCCACAAGGAAAATTGCTTTCCTGCCTTAGAAATTTCTGAGTAAATTCATGGAAGCTCAGAAGGACATATATTTTCCATATATAAGATTTTCAACCCTATTTTATATTAATAATATTTGAGTAAAACCCTGAAAAACATTTCTGTCTGTTTTAGCTTTTTGAGATGTTTCCAAAGGAAATGATCTCAATAAATTCCCATAAAATTACAGCAGCCCTCCCAAGACATATTAGGTGCTCACATAAAATCTCACCTTGATCCAAGGTGGGGAAGTGCACCTAATGAGCCCAAAACCCTCTGTGTCGAGAGAAGAGTTGGAACAACTCTACATTGCAAAGTTTCTCCAGTGGAGCTGAAACTTTGCAAAGGTGTTTGACACCCCAAATGAGGACTCCACACCAAAGATGGGACTTGTGAGACTCTGTTTGGCCACACTTCCTTTGTAAAGGACAGTACTAGTCATTTTGAAGCATTTTCAAGTTTACAAAGCTAAACTTGTTCAATGGAGCCCAAATTTCGTAAAACCCCATGTTTTTACCCCAAGACCAAACCTGTTAAGTTTCAGTTCGAGTGGTGGAGTGGAAGCACCCCAAATCACTGTCGAAAACCTACTGACAGGAAGGTAAAAACCCTCCTAGCCACTGTTTTACCTATGTCAAAGCCCCAAACTTGGTGAGTTAGAGCCCACAACACCCTGAGCACCCAGTCAACCAGCCCCTCCCCAACTCCAAGCACTAGTGACAAGAATTTCAATTTGAGCCGCAGGCCAGTACTGGTAACACTAGTGTTCCTTGCCTCCTTTGACCAGCTCGTGCTCCCACTAACACACAACGGCTAGGCACACTCCCAACAACACTCAGGACATGGAGGACACGTCCAAAGGGCCCCACAGCACGCCAGCATGCCGTGGCATGCCAAAACCGCGCTCTGGACGCGCTATAGAGAACCTCCAGCAAGGGGACGTCGCCCCGGCCAATTCCAACCCACCCCCCCAGTAATGTCCAAACGCTCCCCCGACACCCACTCTGTGAAAAGCTACCATCAGGGACCCCCTCCCCACGCGCAAGAGCTCAAGCGACGCGTGCCCGCTCGCGCCCGACGCGGCCGAGCATGCACGGTCGCTGCGGCTCGACCCTACTCGCTTTCCCTCTATGGCCGATGCACCAGGAGGTCCTAAACCATGCCCCGAACCCGTGGTTTCGCGGCCAGCACCTCACTGTGCTCGCACGCACGCCCGAGTCGGCTCACCGCTGCTGGCCTATAAATAGGTCCCCCCGGCACCACAGCACCTCCCAGGCAGCTTCAGCACAACCACTAGACTCCCCCTAGCCGCCCAATCGAGCTTGCAGAGCCCCGGTGCTCGAGATCGACCGAGCCCCTCCGCCTCGGAGCTCTGGTCGATCTCCGGCTACACGCCGGCTCCTGCGCCGCCCGACCTCCCATTGCACTCCCCTTGACGCCAGCACCATTTCCCCCAACTTCCCCGAGCGAATCCGTGCCCCTAGCCACTAGCTCGACGCCAACCCGAAACCTTTCCGCCACGATCACCTCGTCGCCGGCGACCCAGACCACCTTCGGTGACGTCCCGACCACGAGCAGGTAGGCGGAGGAACGAGGGACCCCATTCCCGCTCCTAGATTGGCGTGAGGACAATGGTAGCCTCGCCGGCGTCCGTCTCCACCTCTCTGGCTGGAGGTAGGAGAAGGACCCGACAGGTGGAGCCCACCTGTCGGTGTCCTGGGGCAGCCAGCGCGCGCAGCCGCTGACACTGACCCCAGGGGCCCGCAGGTCAGGTTTGAACCTGTCCCGCGCGCGCGTGGTGGCCAGTCTGCTGGGTTGGCCGACTTAGTCTTCCCCCTGGCCTTTTTCTTTTATTTTTAACCTGCAGCTTAAATGATTTTTATAAAAATATTTAGCCAGTAGAAAAATATGCTTCTTTCACCAACAATTTTCTAAAAATGTGTAGTAATTGATTCTATAGAGTTTGACATTTATCAATAACATAACCTGTTTTGGAATAATAAAATGATATTAAAAGCATTTGTTTGCTCCTGTTTGCTTTGAAATAAATATGCTTAGCTAATAAAAACCATAGGAAACATTTTCCAAAATAATAAACTGAATTTATTCAAGCTTTGCAACATTTTTAAAAGCAGCTTGGGATCTGTTTTGGTGTGAGCTATTATTTATTTATTCCTTTGTTGACGGTAGAGTTACCGAGTGACGGAGGATCCGGAGCGGAAGACCTCGAAGACCCCGGATACCTAGCTGACCAAGGCAAGCAGCCCTTTGACCATGACTTGAGCACAAACATTGTTGCATGCTAGTATAGTTGGTATTCTCGCGTTGCATGTGATCATGATGCCGGTTCATCATTGTGGTGATAGCACCGGAGGCTTCTTCAAAGCCCTTGCATGATAGTAATATTATTCAAATGGCTCCTCGGAGCACAAGCATGATGAGCTTGGCCCTACCATCTATTAGGATCATGCCACTGTACCAGTACGACCTTGATACCCCTTTATGGGACGGGGCTTTGTTGATTACTCTGGTCGGTACCAGCAAAGAGCCACATTACTAGTGGCGGGAGTGATCGGTGTCACTCTCGTGATGGGGTCGTGCCAGGTAGGACGACTATGCCATTATTATGAGTTCCAGGCACACCGTTGGTTCCCGCATGGTTGATATTGTCCAGAGTCGGTGCTCGTAAGATGTACAACATGTGGGCTGGGTACCAATCGAGTGGACCTCTTTGTCTAGTTTCGTCAGGGGAAAGATGATGATCGGGTACTTACCTCGGGTATATGTGATATACCGCGAGTCGTGGATGACACGGAAGTTTCCCGTTTCTCGTGGGTCCAGCGTACTACCTCTACAGAGTGTCAAACTATTCGAATAGCCGTGTCCACGGTCAAGGACAGTTGGGTGCTGCTGCTTAAACTACGTCCAGCGTTTCCGCATAAACCAAGTGTGAGTGTGTGTGTGTGGTGTTAAAAAGGTGTTGTTATAAAGATAATAATATGACCAAGTCTGATGACTTGGCATATAGGGTAAACCCGGATGGTTTAGCCCTCATTAATACATTGAGGTTATGACAAGTCCGATGACTTGGCATATAGGGTGAACCCGATGTGTTCAACCCTTAGCAGATATGTTGATATCTGTAACCTGTTCTTCAAGAGTAATTCTTTAGCTTGATGCATATACATGATCATTCCACCCAGTTGAGTTACACTAAAGATGCATGATATTGTTATCCTTCACTTTCATTGTTCATATCATGGGCTATTTGCGAGTACATTCAAAGTACTCATTGGCTTGCCACTGGTTATATTATTGACCAGACATGGAAGGACGGGAGTTTGGCGACGAGTACACCATCGGAGACGAACCTGCGATCTAGGACGCTTCCAAGTCAGAATGCCTATCGGTGTAGGCTTGATGGCATGGGCACCGCTTAGCCCTTACGAGTTTCTGCTACTCGATGTATCTGTTTAATTCGGCTTTAGGCCTCACTCTTGAACCCGACCTTTTGGTCGTTTGATGTCATAATTTCGGTACTTGGATGTAAGACTCTATTATTCAGTATCTGTGTTCAGTGAACATTGATCCTTGGGGTCACTGGGCACGGCGAACTCGACTTGCTAGTCGGGGTCCCCACAACTACCCTGCAGATTCCAGCTTAGTCCATGGTATCCTTGCACTACTACTATCACAACATTTGGTCATGCAAATGAAATGCAATAATGACGATATTTGACGAAGTGATCGTGGCAAAGGAAGATGGTATGAACTCTTCTTGTTTTCCGTTTTGTAAATATGTTTAGCCAGTTCGATCTTGATTCATTATATCATGACTAAACAAGTTTACGGTGATAATTAAAGATTATAGTTTCTCATGCCATGCTTAAATAGCTAGTAGTGGATAATGATTTATCTTGTGTGTCAACATGCATTAAAATGGTTATGATGTGATATGGTAGTAAGGTATTTTCCTGTGAGTAATCCGAGTGGTTTGACTTGGACCACGTGCAAACATGTAGTTGATTCAAAACCAATGCAGCCTTCATGATATTTAAATTCAGGGTGTTTATATCCTACTCATGCTATGTCCAAACTTGATTTTTTAATGCATGCTTATGACCGTTTTCCCTCTCTAGGTGGTCGCCTCTTAGTATTTTCCTAGCCTTCACGTGTACTGAGTGGGAATCCTGCTTGTGCCTCCAATAGACTCAAAACCAAGTTATTCCACATGAGTCCGCCATACCTACTATATCTAGTATTACCATGTCGTTCCAAGTTAATTTGCACATACCACCTCTAAATACTCAAATAAACATCTTATTTGTGCACTCCTCTCGCTCATGGAGCGACGAGGTGGTCGGTCTCTTCCATGCTAAGTGAGTTATTCTCGACATGGTCGTTTATTCGCTCTCATTGCATAAGAGATGCTGGTAAAAAGGGGGCCCACTCCTGCGTAATCCGAATTAATTAAACAAAACTCCTTGGGACAATTTTATGTTGGCAGGAAACCATGGATTCAGTTAGCCATGGTTTGTGTATGCATGGTGGAAAGGAGTAAACTTTACAATTCTGTTTGGGAGCAGCCAATAATGACTTAAGCATGGAAGATACTGAAAACCTTTGTCATAACATTGACAACATAAGTGCACCTCCCAAAAACTTCACTTTCACTCTTGTTTTAAACTTTGAGCTCTGGCACCTCTGCATATTAATGCTTCCCAGTGCGAAGGGCCTATCTATTTATTTTCATGCTGAGTCATCACCCTCTTACCTACAAAACCAGACTAGAGAACACTATTGTCATTGTTATGCATTGACTCTAGTCAATGGTGGATATGAGCATGACTAGGATCTTTTATATTTTGAATTATAATGTTTAGTCACAGCTTGAACCTCACAGGTGCTCTGCATTTATGTTTTGCGGCCTCAGAAAGGGCTAGCGAGATACTGTGTCACCATATTATTTCATGATTGTTTTAACAAATTGTTGGCATGTGAGATATCTTATTATTGCTAGTTCGTTATGTATTGCCATGATTGAATATGATGCTCAATTGTTATCATGGATGTATTTATTTATGATTTATGCTAAAAACTTGAACACTAGCTAAGCATGTGTATAAGGACGAGAACAAAAGAGTTTGTAGAAGTTCTCTTTATCACCTTCAGTTTATCAACTAAATTGCTTGAGGACAAGCAATGAGTTAAGCTTGGGGGATTTGATACGTATCCAACGTATCTAGTTTTCCAAACACTTTTGCTCTAGTTTTGACCACTAATTTGCATGATTTGAATGGAACTAACCCGCACTGATGTTGTTTTCAGCATAACTACCTTAGTGTTATTTTTGTGTAGAAATAGAAGTTCTCGGAATTGGACAAAACTTTTTGTGCATTATTTCTGGGATTTATGATGAATTAAGGGGCAAAGATCTGTCGGAGGGAGGTTTCCAGGGGGGCACAACCCAACAGGGTGCGACCCCCCAGGTCGCACCCTGATGGCTTGTGGGGCCCACGTGGATCCTCTCACCCTAATTCCAGTCGTATAAAATCACATCTTCAAATAAAAAAATCAGACATGAGTTTCCATCATGTTTTACGAGATGGAGCTACTGCCACCTACTATTCTTCCTCCGAAAGGTTGATCCGGGGTCTTTTGGGGCCCGAGAGAGGGGGATTAATCGTTGTCGTCATCACCAACCCTTCTCCATCAATACCACCAAGATTGAGTAATTCCTTTGTAGGCGTGCAGGACGATTGTGGGATTGGATGAGATTGACCATGTAATCGAGTTAAGTTTGATAGGGCTTGATTTCTAGTAGCCACTATGTTTTGAGATTGAAGTTGCTATGATTTTTCTATGCATAATGCTTGTCACTAGGGCTCGAGTGCCATGATTTAAGATCTGAGCATATTCTATTTTCACGAATATAAGATTGATTTGGATCCTATCTTGCAAGTTGTATGCACCTATTATGTGTCTTGATCCGCATACCCCAAGGTGACAATAGTTGGGATTGTTTTCGGTTATTGCCATAGTTTGAGGAGTTCATATATTCACCATGTGTTAATGTTTTGTTCCGGTTATCTATTAAAAGGAGACCTTAATATCCCTTAGTTTCCAATCGGACCCCGCTGCCACGGGAGGGTAGGACAAAAGGTGTCATGCAAGTTCTCATCGCAAGCACGTATGACTATATACGGAATACATGCCTACATTATATTGATGAATTGGAGCTAGTTCTATGTTGCCCTATTGTGTAAGTCTTACATCATCAATTTCATATTAATCATTATCCATCAACAATCCACGTGCCTACATTTTTACATATATTGAATCTTGCTAAGTTACTACTGTTGCAGCTACTATCAGACCTGCTACTTAATTGCTACTGTTACTACTATTATCAAAATTGGTGCTATTACTGTTAGTGTTACTACTTTTATTTGTTGTGCCACTAAATCCTTGTTGCATAGAGATACCCCATGTACATTTGAATTGACAACTGAATTGTCAATGCCAATAAATATTCTTTGGCTCCCCTTGTGTCGAATCAAAAAATTAGGGCGAAATACTACCATTGAAGACTGTCGTGATCCCCTATACCTGTGGGTTATCAACTACATTATGGAACGGTAGTGGGAGTACAAGCTGAGGGATGCAACTAACCTCGACGGAAAATGTTGGCCACTCCCTTTGTTGTCCTACATAAGTAGTGGAAAGGCATTATAAGTAGAGCAACCTTACCATCAAACAAATATAGCCAAGGTAAACCATATCATATCCAAATGATAGATTGAATGTGTTGGTTTCAGCATGCTACTTAAGCAGATATAAAATGGAAGGGCATGTTAACTACAATGGACTTAACATCCACCAAATATTGTAATTCAAACTCGTATTGTTGAAAATGAATAGAACGTAGCTCATGCTTAAACATCACACTGGATAAATGTGTAAAACTAAAATAAATAGCATGTGTTAAATTCACCTAGCATTAGAAGAACCAGATATAGCCTTTCAAAGTGGTATTGATGAAATTGAACAACATAGTTCCAACTAGCACAAAATGAACATCACATTGTGAAAAATTGAAATAAACAAGGCATATATGATCACTATAAAAACCAAATGTAGCTATTGAAAATTGGACGGAGGCTCGGTGCAACCAAGCTAACAAGCAAATACACGTAAACAGGGCATATGCTTGGAAACTGGACAAATGCTCACTATTACCAACCTAACAAGCAAATACAGATAAACAAGACATCTGGTTGAAAACTAGATAAATGCTCACTGCAACCAACCTAACACCCAAATACAGATAAACAAGGCATCTACTCACTATAAACAACCAAATATAGCCATTCGTGAAACTGAAGTGGACAATTCATACTTAAACATCCCATAGCCCTATTAAACATTACTTTTTCAATAACTGGAATAATTAAACTCGGCACGATTAAAACGTCGCATGGAAAAATCTACTACAATAAAGGGTACATTTTTGCTAGTTAGGAAAAGTAAGATTTGTTGATCGGATGTTGCATCACTTGTCATGGATGGGATCCTTCCATTTCGAAGAGCACAGACCCATGGTGCCGGTGTCAATACCGGCTGATCTTGAGTAGGGGGGTCCGAACTATGGATCTTGGTTCGATGGGTAACACGGGATGAAGGAGATGATGTTTTACCCAGGTTCGGGGCATCTTGATAGAGGTAAAACCCTACATCCTTCTCTTGTTGTATTGATGAAGTAGTACAAAGTACAAAGTTGATGTATCTCGAGATCGGACGTTGTGGTCTAAGCCCTAATTGTGATGAGCTTAATGTTTGCTACTAATAATCCCCAAGTGCAAGGAATCATCGTAGAACTTTCCAAAGAAGGAAGTGGTAATTATGGAGTGTCCAGCCCACAAGGAACTAAAGGTAAGATCAATATTCTCTCAAGTCCATTTTGCCACCAATACGACTCTACATACACTTGATGTTTTTTCTATCTCATAACAAGAAATAAAACTGCATTGTGGGTATAAATAGGATAGCTTTGCATGATATTGGAGAACTAAAATATGAAAATAGTTGTTGCACTGAATAGAGTTAGAATATATTACAAATAGCGAGTGTTGAGTAACGATGGTACGGAGTGCAGAGTCATCCTAGGCAACTGATAACAAGATCGATAATCATTCTTGTAATTTTATATGAGGGAGAACCATGAGCTAACATACTTTTCTTACTTGGATCATAAGAACTTATGATTGGATCTCTAGCAAGCATCTGCAACTACTAGAAATAATTAAGGTAAACCCAACCATAGCATTAAACATCAAGTCCCGTGTACTCCCATATGTAAACAACCCCCTTACTCGGGTGTAAGCTTTTTTCACTCTAGCTACCCACTATAAGTGAATCATAACATATTACAACACCCTCCAGTGCGAATCCTTCATGTGTGCGCCTCACGGAAGGCACCTTAGTACATCACCAAAATAAAACATACACTGAAATCAATCAAGATCATTAATAAACCCAAAGGACAACATAACTCTACTCAAACATCATAGGATGGCAACACATCATTGACTAATAATTTGTGGCATGAAACATCAAGTTCAAGTAGGGGATTACAGCATGGTGCGGGAGAATAGACCTCCATAGATAGGTGAGGTAAGGTGATGGAGACGGTGATGTTGATGAAGACGATCACCGCGACTATGGTTCCTCCGGCGGCACTCCAACGCCGCCAGAAGAGAGGGGGAGAGAGTCTCCCCCCTTAGGCTTTCTCCTCCATGGCCTCTCCCTAGATGGGAAGAGATTCTCCCCTCTGGTCCTTGGCTGCCAAGGATCCCGGAGGGGCGAGAGACCCTCCGAGATTGGATCTCTCTCTTTGTTTCTCTCCTTTTTTCGCTATTGTTTTCTCTCAAAATTGGATTTTCGTCGATACAGAGAGTTGCGGCAGCAAACTGGAAGGTCTCACTTTATTTCTGTAGTTTCTAGTATATATAGGATTTTTCAGCATTGGAATCACGCCAAACGGAGCCACGTGGGCCCCACACGCCATCATGCCATGGCCTAGGGTGGGGGTCGCGGTATGTTTGCTTGTGGCCCACTAGTGGATCCCGTCCGGTGGTTCTTCACTCCAATATTGCTTATTTCCTCTAGAAAAAATATATAAAAGTTTCGGACGATTCAACGAACTTTCATTTTGTGCACAAAAAACAACACCATGGTAATTCTACTTAAAACAACGTTAGTCTAGGTTAGTTTTAAATAAATCATATAAAGTGCATCAAGACCATATAAAAGTGTTGTAAACATATACAAACATGGCATGAATACTTCATAAATTATCGATCCGTAGGAGATATATCAGCATCCCCAAGCTTAATTCCTACTCGTCCGCAAATACGTAAATGATAAAATAAATAATTTATGAGGTGTGAATGCTAGCATAGTATATAAGTTTGACCAATGTTACTTTCAGTCATTTTTTCTAGCATCATAAAACAACAATTTTTTTCTCATAAAACTTCTCATGATCTAGTGACAAGCTATTCACATGATAAAATATAGACCATAAACCTTCTTGAAAGCTAGCAAACTATATTTTTTTGGCCCCAAACATTCACAATTCATATAATTTTCAGGAAGGGTCTATTTGTAAGAGCTTTGATTTAGCAAATTCCACATACTCAACTATCATTTAGTCTTCCATGATTGTTGATACTAACGCATATTTTTAGAACAATTAGTTTCAATCAAACACATAGGCACATAGGAGCTTAATGTTTAGCCTCCCAACTTATTTATCTTAGGGATAATGTCAACAATAATGAATCATGATCACCTATATCCAACTGGATATATGTGCTTGGATCTTTCCCCACCACATGATGCTTGCCAACTAAATAATTAATAGATTGGAGAAGGGATGCACATTATTGAATCTTGCAAAGAAGTAAAAGATAGGCCCTTCGCAGAGGGAAACAGAGGTTGTCATGCGCTTTTTATTTTTGGGTGTGCACTCTCTTAATGAAATGGAACATCACTTTATATTGCCCCTTGTGATAGCAAACTTTATTATGCACTCCGTCGCTTTTATTTATTTGTCATCACAAGATCGTAGAAAGCTTATTTTCGCTTACAATAAAAGATCACACATGTTTAGGAGCAATTTTGGTTGCCTTGTGCACCGATGACAACTTACTTGAAGGATCTTATTAAATCCATAGGATGCTGGACTATCGTGGCAAGAAACTGGGTTTAAGGATAAAGGATGCACAAGTAGTATATCTACTTAGTGCAAATTTCGGGGCTAACAGAGGATGTAAAGCAAACACCACATGTTAGAGGATCCATCACAATATAACTTCTATGTGAATATAAGCGAACATAACCATCACATTGTCTTCCTTGTCCAACGTCAACTACTTGATCAAGTTTGAAAATAATTAATGGGGGCTCACTATCATAAAAGAGGTCCAAGATGGTATATTTATACGTGAAATCTCTCTTCATTTAATATTATTTCATGAATTGTTCAAGTAACGAATCCTATGTTTTCTCACCTCCAATACATTTTATGGCTTATACTCTTAGTATGTGAAGTCACTACTCCCCATGTTTTAAGAAATTCAATTCATTCAACTTTTTCTCTTAGGATATAAGTGAAGCACAAGAGTGATAATCAAACTAATCTCAACAAGATATAAGTGAAGTTCATAGAGCATTCTTTAGTGATTATAGAGAGACCAATATCCAAGCTCAAAATATATAACTGAAGCACGTGAATCATTCTATAAAGGCATACTCAAAAGATTTAAGTGAAGCACATGAATAATTCTATAAATAAACCAAGAATCATATAATACCAACATGGTGCATACAATAAAAGGGAGAAGTAAATATAAAATATGCTCCAAGAATAGCACATGTGAACGATTGAAAACCTAGGATCAACATTGGCTAACCGATAGTTGCTGACGAAGAGAGGTGGGTTGTGTAGCATCCACAAGCTTAGATGCTTGAAACTTCTTGTAATATTTACTTGGGGTGCCTTGGGTATCCCAAAGCTTGAGAATTTGTATCTCATTCAATCATCTCATATCCCGGTATCACCTAAGTCTCAAAAACTTCATCCACACAAAACTTGAAAAGAACTCGTGACATAGGTTACTACACATAACAATGAATCAACACTTAATGTACTACCAAAACAAGTTTCATAATAATTTTCAAACATTAGTTAGAGTATACTATCATTTCCACAATTTATATCCACTAATATAAGCCATGAAAACTCTAGGATAAGTAGATAACAAAACTATGACAACACTCTGTCCAAACAGAACAGTCTATGGAAATTTCTTTAAAAAGTGTACTTATGCATCTCCAAAAATTATAAAAATTTTGTACAACCTAAATAATTTGTATGGAAGTGTTGTGTGAAAATTTCATAAAATTTCCACGTTCGAGTCAAATTCGATATTTCAAATACTACACCCAAAGTTTCAGTTTTTGTACATCACACATTACACATGCAATTCAAGCATTCTAAAGGCAATTATTGGAAATTTTTATTAAAAAACAAGATTAAAATAACATATAACATAAAACAACAAAATAAAATGACGCTCCAAGAAAGACACATATCATGTGATGAGTAACATTATAGCTCCAAGTTACATATACCGATAGTGTTGAAGACAAAACAGGGGATGCCTTACGGGGCATCCCCAAGCTTAGAATCTTGAGTCTTCCTTGGATATTACCTTGTGGGTGCCTTGGGCATACCAAATCTTAGGTTCTTGTTTCTCCTTATTCTCCGCATATTGACACCTCACCCAAATCTTGGAAACTCCAATCACATAAAACTGAACAAAACTTGGTGAGATACGTTAGTATAAGCAACATATCAAATACTTTTAGGTACTGTTATAAGTTGATTATTATTTTATTTTAGCATAAGGTACTTTATTATAACTTCTCCGTGGCTTATACCCCCTGATACAGTCCATAGTTTCATCAAAACAAGCAAACTATGCAAGCATCAACAGAATCTGTTTACAGGAGAACAGTCTTTGAAGATACATTTAATTGTCATGCTTATTTAACTCAAAAAATTCTAAAACTTTTGGAAAACTTGAAGAATTTGTATATCAGTACAGTATAAAAAATACAGCTAAAAATACATACAGTAAATTCAGAGAAATTTTGCACTGGACGTCAAAGTTTCTGTTTTTGCACCGTGTTAATTCTACTCATCATACAAATCATCCCTAAGGCTTTAGTTGACACATTATTGAAATAAAATACAAAAAATGATTACTACAGAAGTTTAATCAGGTGAACACAAAAAACAGAAAGTATAGTTGTTGGTTGTATCCCAACAAGCCCTTTTCTTTAAAGCCTTTTAGCTAGGCATGATAATTTCAATGATGCTCACATAAGGATAGTTGATGAAACATGCAAAAGAGCATCATGAATATTATCACCAGGACATTATTTTTATGGTATAGTGGTAAATACAACGGGATAATTATTATTATGAGAAGCTTCCATGAAAAATTCTACATTTTTCCATGAGCATGAGCACGAGTGTTCAAAGTCGACCCTAACTTCTCCAATGCATAACTTTCCAATCACTTCTCTTTTAAGAGACAACTAAAATTTTCGTATTTTAAAATTTTCAATTTTTTTGTTTCACCGACAACTAAACAGATAAAACAATAAAACAAAAACAAAACAAAAACAAAATCTACTTTGTGATAGAATCAAACAAGCATACACGGAAATATTAACCCCACACTATTGATCCCCGGTAAGGGCGCGAGATGGAAGTGGTAAGTATGCAGTATCGATCCCATAAGGATCTAAAGGTAATATCGATATTCTCTCAAGTCCTATCTGCCACCGATATGACTCTACATACACCGAACATTTGCTTCTATCTAGTAACGAGAAATAAAACTGCGTTGTGGGTATTAAGAGGATAGCTTTGCATGATATTGGAGAACTAAAATATGAAAATAGTTTCTGCAGTAAATACAGTTATAATATATTAAAAATAGCGAGTGTGGAATATTGACAGTATGGAGTGCTGAATCATCCTAGCTAATTGTTAACAAGATCGGTAATCATTCTTGCAATATTATATGAGGGAGAGCCATGAGCTAACATACTTTCCTTACTTGGATCATATGAACTTATGATTGGCTCTCTAGCAAGCATCCGCAACTACTAGGAATCATTAAGGTAAACCCAACTATAGAATTAAACATCAAGTCCCCTTTACTCCCATACGTAAACAAACCCCTTAGTCGGTGATACGTCCAAAATGCATCACTATTTTATATCATAATTTGTATCTATTCATCGATATATTTCACAATATGATGTTGTTCTAATAGTTTAAAACTTTCCGGTGCCAAAACAGCAGACGCATGATTCAGCGGAGAAAATAGCATGAAGAGTTGCCGAATCAGAACATCTCCAACTGAGCAGAAAATTACGGGGAAGAAGTTTCTGAACCAATCATGAAGACATACCGAAGAAGGGCCAGAGGTGGGCCACCAGGCACCCAGGCGACCTGGTGGCGCGGGTCACCCCTAGGCCGCGCATAGAGGCCGCCTAGGTGGTCGGTCCCGCCTCCGATGCCCTCCTTTGGCCTATATGACCCTCGTGACCTAAAAGTTACGGGGACAGAAGTTTTTTCGGACATCCGCCGCTGCTCCGGGGTGGAAACCTACAAAGAAGAAAAGACCTTTCCGGCGGGCAGATTCCGCCAAGGAGAACCCCTCCCGAAAGGGGAGATCGTCCTCATCGTTATCAAATCGTCACGGGCATCATCGAGATCATCATCACCATCACCCTCAACACCAGCACCATCTCCATCTTCACCCCATCTCACTTTATCATTGCCATCGAAGTTGTACCTTGCACTATTCATCCCCCTTACTCTACCGGTGTTGATTACTCTTTTGTGGTGAATGTTATTGAGTATTGTTGGAGAATGATTATTATGACCATATTGTTTAATATATTTTCATCACCTCTGATCATGATCTATTTTATGTCTTGTGAGTAGTTACATTAGTTCTTGAGGACATGGGAGAAGTCTAGTTCGTAGTAGTCATATGATGTTGAAGTAATATGTGTTGATTTATATTTAAGTAATGGTGTTATTCTTCTAGTGATTTTATGTGAACGTCAACTACATAACACTTCACCTTTTTAAGGGCCTAGGAGAATGCATCGTGTATAAAGAATGCTTATGGTGTGTTGCGGGAGTGACAATAACCTGAACCCCAGTTCGCATGCTTTTGCACGAGGGGGTGTTGGATCCTAAAGCCTATTGCTATGGTTAGGCTTTGCCTTCATTTCTCTCTTGTATTTGCGGATGCTTGCAAGGAATTTAATCATAAGAGTGTACTTGTCTTAGCCTAGACGGTGCACTAGTTAATATCCACCCACATAACACTTATCAATACAAAACATACTACTAGACAGAATATGGCGAAATCACTTGACTATCCGTCCCATATATCCTCAGGAACGCCTTAGTCTTTATAAGTTTAGTCCCTCGGATTATCCGTTGTGTTCAAAAGGATTGGGCCATTTGCTTCACCTCAACACCATTTACTTTCCCTACATTTTATTTCCTTGTTGCTTATACCAAAAACCCCATAAAAAGTTACCTTTCACTACTTGCAGTTATTCCTTGCACAAGATCGCTTGTCAGTACCTTCTGCTCATCGTTGGGTTCGACATTCTTACGTATCGAAAAGGCTATGATAGATCCCTTACACTTGTGGGTCATCAAGACCATTTTCTGGCGCCGTTGCCGGGGAGTGTAGCGTTATTGGTAAGTGAAATTGGTAAGGAAACCTTTACGATGAGCTTGTTGTTTTTATTTTGTTATTGCCGCTTTTTGTCCCTATGGACAACTCTGCTCTTGGTTTTTTGCTTGTGAGGAACTGCCCCAACGCTATTGTGGTGGAGAAGCCTCCTCCACCTACAAAAATTGTGCCCTTTAAAATACCAACTGGTATTATTGATTGTGTCTTAGCTGATCGATATGCAGGAGATAGACATCCAGGTGAACACTTGCTATATCTTTCAAAACTATGCTCCTTATTTAAGCTTGCAGGTATATCGATGGATTTTGTTTCGAGAAAGCTATTCTCTGTATCAATAAAAGATAAGGCTTTGGATTGGTATAGGCTTCTTGATAACTCTCATTTGCTAAATTGGCAAGATCTTATGCCTCTCTTTTATGCAAAGTTTTATCCTCTTCATGAAATACATCGAGACAGGAATTATATTTATAACTTTTGGTCTCGTGACGGAGAAAGCATCGCTCAAGCTTGGGGGAAATTTAAGTCCCTAATGCTCAAATGTCCTAATCATGAGCTCCCCAAGGAAATTATTCTTACAAATTTCTATGCAAGGCTTTCTCGTCAAGATAAAGAGATGCTTGATGTCTCCTCTAGTGGTGCATTCTCCAACAAAAGCACTGAAGCTAGGTGGGATCTCATTCAAAGGATCCAGAAGAATACTGAATATTGGGAGATTGATAAAGGTATTGAACCCATTATAAATTATAAGCATGATTACAATGAGAGCTATGTGAAAACGGATTACTTCAATACCTTTTGTGCTAAGATTGGTCTTGATTCCCAGCTTCTAATTGATTTTTGCAAAGACTTTGCCTCTCATATTGATTCTTCTAAGAAGAGGGAGGATCAATACCATAAACATTTTAAGGAATTACCTGTTGATATCAATGTTGTTGACCCTATCTTGCCCGCAGTTTAATATGAAAAGCCCCCTTTTCCCATAAGGATGAGGGAGCATTCTTTTGTCACATGCAATACTGAATAAAAGTGAAAGAACGACTGATGAGCATGAGGACCTGATTAAGGTCAATCCTCAAGTTGCATTAGTCAAGGATCTTGTTACTAGTAATATTGAGGATTCCAATATAAATTTTTGTGGTGTTTCTACTAACCTTGTTACAGCAAAGAATAAAGGCCCAATTTCAGGCTCTAGTTGTATCTGTTAAAATAGGATATCATAATTATTACATGCTATGTGGTTTGGGATCCAGTGCTATCGCTATTCCTTTTTCACTTTATCAAGAGATCATGAATGCGATTCTACCATGTGAAAATTGAAGACGTTGATGTTACTATTCATCTTGCAAACAAAGAAACTATCTCTCCTATTGGAATTAAGTGAGATGTTGAAGTCCTATGAGGAAAGGTAAAATATCCTACCGACGTTCTTGTACTTGGATCAGTGCAAGATAGTTTTTGCCCTATTATCTCTGGTAGGCCTTTTCTCAAAACTTGTGGAGCTATTATAGATTGCAGGAAAGGAAAAGTATCTGTTGAATTTAATGGTGATCCATATGTATTTAACTTCTCTAAATTCTTCAAGCAAACTCGTGGTCCTAATTTTCCTAGTAATGATAAAATTATTGAAGATATTGCTTCTATTTCTATTCCTCCTAACAATCTTTTGAGGTAATTTATGGAGGACCAGGAGAATGATATGCATCTGCAGGAAAGGAATGAGCTAGACGACATATTATTGAGACAACCTGCTATCCTGAAGCACAACCTTCCAGTTGAGCCTTTGGGAATTTTATCGAAACCAAAAGAAGACCCGGTGTTTGATCCTAAACCTCTTCCCAATACGCTCAAGTATGCTTATTTAGATGAAAAGAAAGTATATCATGTTATTACTAATGCAAACATTTCAGGATATGAAGAATAGCGATTATTGGAAGTCCTTCAATAACACCGAGGCGCTATTGGCTATACCCTTGATGATCTTAAGGGGATTAGTCCATCTATTTGTCAGCATACTATCAATCTTGAACCGAAACCCTCAAGCTTCTAGCCACACGTATTATCTACCCTATAGCTGATAGTAAGTGGGTAAGTCGGGTACACTATGTTCCTAAGAAAGGAGGTACGACTGTGGTTCCTAATGATAATAATGAACTAATACCTCAAAGAATTATTATTGGATATAGAATGTGTATTGATGAGAGGAAGCTGAACAAAGCAACCAGGAAGGACCACTACTCGCTACCGTTCATTGACCAGATGCTTGAAAGGTTATCCAAAAACACTCACTTTTGCTATCTTGATGGGTATTCTGGTTCCACCAAATTCATGTTAACACTGCCGATCAAGAGAAGACCACTTTTACTTGTCCCTTTGGTACTTATGCTTATAGACGTATGCCTTTTGGTTTATGCAATGCTCCTGCTACTTTTCAAAGGTGTATGTCTGCTTTCTTTCATGGTTTTTGTGAGGAAATTGTGGAGGTCTTCTTGGACGATTTCTCCGTCTATGTACCTCTTTTGACCACTGTCTCCTCAACCTTAATAAAGTTTTCCAGAGATGTGAGGAGACGAACATGGTACTCAACTGGGAGAAGTGCCACTTCATGGTCAATGAGGGAATTGTTCTTGGCCACAAGATTTCTGAAAAGGGAATCAAGGTCGACAGGGCAAAGGTCGAAGTGATCGCGAGGATGCCTTATCCAAAGGACATCAGAGGTATTTGTAGTATCCTCGGTCATGCCGGTTTCTATAGGAGATATATTAAAGACATTTCTAAGACTTCAAAACCCCTCACTAATCTTCTCTAGAAGGATATTCCTTTTGTGTTTGATGAAGATTGTAAGGAAGCCTTCGAAGTTCTCAAGAAAGCCTTGATAACCGCCCCTATAGTCCAACCACCTGATTGGAATTTGCCTTTTGAAATCATGTGTGATGCTAGTGATTTTTTTGTTGGAACTATGTTAGGAAAAAGGGTTGATAAGAAATTTAATGTTATACATTATGCTAGCAAAACCCTTGATAGTGCTCAAAAGAATTACGCTACTACTGAGAAAGAGTTTTTAGCGGTAGTGTTTTCTTGTGATAAGTTTAGGCCTTACATTGTCGATTCAAAAGTCATCATTCATATTGATCATGTTGCTATTAAGTATCTTATGGAAAAGAAGGATGGCAAACCAAGGCTTATCAGATGGGTCCTTCTTCTTCAAGAATATTATTTGCAGATTGTTGATAGGAAGGGAGCAGACAACCCTGTAGCAGACAACCTTTCCATGATGGAGGACATACCACATGATCCTATTACGGTCAACAATAGTTTTCCTCATGAATAGTTAGCTGTTTTGAAGGTACAATCTAATTCCGATCGATAGTATGCAGATTATGCTAACTTTATTGTTGCAAAGATTTTGCCTCCAGGTCTAACATTCCAGCAAAGGAAGAAATTCTTCCATGACTTGAGGTATTACCTTTGTGATCACCCACATCTTTTTAGAAAAGGTGCAGATGGGATCGTGAGGAGATGCATACCGGAGCATGAGCAAAAGGATATCTTGAGACAATGTCATAACATTCATTATGGTGGACATCATGCCGGTGAGAGGACCACACACAAAGTTCTCGAGTCAGGTTTTTATTGGCCTACTCTCTTTAAAGATGCTAGAAATTATGTTTTATCTTGTGATAAATGTCAAAGAGTTGGTAATATTAGTAGCAGAAATGAGATGCCTATGAATTATTCTCTAGTCATTGAGCCTTTTGATTGCTAGGGTTATGATTTTATGGGTCGTTTTCCTCCTTCACACAAGTACACTCACATCTTAGTGGTTATTGATTATGTGACCAAGTGGGTTGAAGCAATCCCCACTGAAAATGCTGATAACAAGACATCTTTGAAAATGCTCAAGGATGTATTCTTCCCTAGTTTTGGTGTACCTAGGTACCTCATGACTAACGGAGGATCACATTTTACACATGGTGCTTTTAGAAAATCTCTAGCCAAATACGATGTCAATCATAGAATTGCTTCACCTTACCACCCTCAAACAAGTGGGCAAGTTGAACTCACAAATAGAGAGATCAAGTTGATCTTGCAAAAGACAGTGAAACGTTCTAGAAAGGACTGGTCCAAAAAGTTAGGAGATTCCTTGTGGGCATATAGAAGTTCTTACAAAAATCCCATGGGAATGTCTCCGTAAAAGATGGTCTATGGCAAGGCATGCCATTAACCTTTAGAGTTAGAGCAAAAAGCTTTATGGGCTGTTAGAGACCTTAATGCTGACCCAAAGCTTGCTGGTGAAAAGCGCCTCATGAACTTGACTTCTCTAGATGAGTGGAGAAGCGAAGCTTACGAGAGCGCAAAAATGATCAAAGAAGAAGTAATGAAGTGGCATGACGAGAGCATTTTGAAACGTGAATTTAATGTTGGTGATAAAGTTTTGTCGTATAGATCTCGTTTTAGGTTTTCTCCAGGTAAATTACTTTCCAAGTGGTAAGGACCATACCATATCGAAGAATTCTACCGCTCTGGTGCAATCAAGATTAACAATTTTGAAGGCACCAAACCACATGTTGTGAATGGGCAAAGACTCAAGCATTACATGGAAGGAGACCCCATCAATGTAGAGGTGGATGTGATACAGGTAGCTACTAATCAAGAACATATTGCAATACCGTGTTAGACACCAGCAGAAGCAGAATAAGAATAGGTATGAAATACGGTAAGGAAACTTCGCGAACATCAATAAAATTTACGTATTATGTGTTTTTGCAAAATAAGGAAAATTCCTAGCCGAAGTGGAGCCGGAGAGGAGCTCTAGGGGCTCCAGGCGACCTGGTGGCGCGGGCTACCTCCTGGCTGCGCCAGGAGGCCGCCTAGACCACCCGGAGTCCGTCTCCGACCCCACTTTGGCTTGTTACCTTCCTTTTGATGCAAGAATTTTTTCTATATATTTTTCGGATCGTCTCGGTATTGTATCTTGCAATTTCGTACGTTTACTTTTTGATCTGTTTGTGCTAGGAGAACTTTCAGCAAACCTAGGTGCCATGGCTTCCCCAAATTCCCCCTAGGACAAGTTCTTCGTCAACGTCATCAACCCTTACCTCGCAGAGGTAAAGAGACACCCTCAAACACTCTGGGTGGAGGATGGTGTCCTCCACAAAGAAGATTTGAAGGGACCTGTCAAGGAGGGGAGCACCGAGGCCAGGATGGAAGTAGTGGAGCAAGAAGTCTTCAAGTACAAGTTGATGATCGAGCGTGGTGTCGAGGCCAACTTCAATATCATCGCCGAGCTGAAGAAGCAACATGAGAAGGAGATGAAGGAAGTGCGATCAATCATATCCGCACTGGAAACCAAAGTGTTCGATCTTCAAGCGCACATCTATGACCTTTAAAACCAGAACTGTGAGTATGAACTAATGTTTTTACGCATGGGCTTAACTGCCAAAACAGGATCCTGGAGATTGAAGAATCCTTTGTGGAGGGAGGACCTTTACCATGGAAGCTTTTCGCTAAGGATTATGTGAGGAAGAAGAACAAGGATGAAGAGTGAAATCTTCATGGGTAATGGCATTCCCTTAGCTTGTTCCAAGCTTGGGAGAGTGCCTGGTATCTTTATCTTTATCCTTTATCTTTATGGTCAAGTTTAGTGTCGTATCATGTCTAGGGAAGTTATCTTATGAAATAGGTGTTTGCATTGAGTTCTATCACTCCTTTGTGGAGAGTCTTGTATCCATGAGTGTGCAGTTGTCTATGATGCAATATTAATGAGAAGTCTATTGGATTCTTTGCTACACCTGGTATTCTCTTCATGCAATCAACCATATATGCTGATTCTTATGGGAGTATTGATCTTATATATCAGGTATGGCTTCGAAAACTTTATTTAATCTTGGCAAACATAGCATTGGTCATAACAACAAGGATGAGTTTTTATAGTAGCAAACATAGCCAAAACCTTTATGTTCTTATGCTTGAAGTCTTATGCTGACAAGGAAGACATCTTGATGTTTCATGCCAATTCTTTATCTTTATCCAAGTCAACATCATTTGTCTGCTCTCAAAAGCCTTTGCTAGCCAACCCTTGTACTAAGCGAGAATACTGCTTGTGCATCCATACCTTGAAACCTCAACCTTCCCAAGAGTCCACCATACCTTCCCTATATGTGGTATTTCCCCGCCACTCCTAAAGTATATTACTCGTGTGCTATCTTTAAACCTTCAAATATTACTCCCTATTTTGTGCCTCTGTTTTAGCTCATGAGGAAGTAGTTGATAATTCATGATCTTCTCATACTAGACAAGCTTTATCCTATGTTTGCATGTCTAATCCGTGAACCCCTAATACAAGGAGGGACTGGCATGAGTGTGCCCACCTCGTAAAAGATAATAACAACAAACAAAACCTCCTTCACGCTTCGTTTATGAGAAATGAGAAAACTTTGGTAGTGATAAAAAAAGGAGACTAAGGGGATGTGATCGTCCCCACTTTGGGAGCCGTTCCTCAAAACTTGTCCAGCATGAGAAGTATTGGGCTATCTGGTAGCATTCATTGATGAATTATACACCTCTCAAAAGCTTATTTTATAATCTTGTTGATTTCAAAATCTCTAAAAGCTCTAGCACATGAGTTTTCCCTACTTCCCTCTGCGAAGCGCTAATCTTTAGTTTTATGTTGAGTCAGTAAACCTACTTATTTCTATCCTATAAAAGAGCAGACACCTTATGTTGACAAAGATGCATGCATTTATATTCTTTCATTGAGAATTGTCATATCACAACTTTGTTGACATTATCATTAAGATGAGTAAGTTGTTTGTTAAGCCTAGCTAAAGAAAACATTTTCCTTTGTGTTAGCATTTTCATCTCTTGACTAATAACATGTTCTTTCAAAAAGCTTCAATTGATCTCATCAAAATATAAGAGGAAGAGCAAAAGTTAAAAGTTATTAGTTTTTCTTTGACCAAGGACATGTTTGCCATGGATTGATGAGTTTCCTTAGCCCTACTTTCGATTGTAATTGATATTACTCTTTCATATGAACCGTATGAGTTGAGATTGCTATTGAGAATGGTTGACTTTAGTATAGAAACGATGATGCTTCTTGTCTGTATTCTTATTTATCAACACTTTACTTTCTAAACTTGTGGGCAGGTTTACCGAGCTCAGTATTAGCTTGGGGACAAGCAAGGTCTAAGCTTGGGGGAGTTGATACGTCCAAAATGCATCACTATTTTATATCATAATTTGTCTATATTCACTGATATATTTCACAATATGATGTTGTTCTTATAGTGTTTTGGATTATTTGACACAGTTTACAACTTTCCGATGCCGAAACAGCAGACACGGGATTCAACAGAGAAAATAGCATGAATAGTTGCCAAATCAGAACATCTCCAAATGAGCTGAAAATTACGGTGAAGAAGTTTCTGAATGAATCACGAAGACATGCCGAAGAAGGGCCGGAAGGTGGCCACCAGGCACCCAGGCGACCTAGTGGGCGGGTCACCCGTAGGCCGCACCCAGAGGCCGCCTCGGTGGTGTGTCCCGCCTCTGGTGCCCTCCTCTGGCCTATATGACCCTCCTGACCTAAAAGTTACGGGGACAGAAATTTTTCAAGAGTTCCGCTGCTGCTCCGGGGCGGAAACCTACAAAGAAGAAAAGACCTTTCGAGTGGGCAGATTCCGTCGGGGAGAACTCCTCCCAGAAGGGGAGATCGTCCGCATCGTCATCACCATTGTCACGGGCATCACCGAGATCATCATCACCATCACCCTCAACACCAGCACCATCTCCATCTTCACCCCATCTCACTCTACCATTGCAATCGGAGTTGTACCTTGCACTATTCATCCCCCTTACTCTACCGGTGTTGATTACTCTTTTGTGGTGAATGCTATTTAGTATTGTTGTAGAATTATCATTATGACCAGATTGTTCATCATATTTTCATCACCTCTGATCATGATCTCTTTTATGTCTTGTGAGTAGTTACTTTAGTTCTTGAGGACATGGGAGAAGTCTAGTTGATAGTAGTCATATGATGTTGAACTAATATGTGTTGATTGATATTTATGTCATGGTGTTATTCTTCTAGTGCTGTTATGTGAACGTCGACTACATAACACTTCACCTTTTGAAGGGCCAAGGAGAATGCATCGTGTATAAAGAATGCTTATGGTGGGTTGCTGGAGTGATAGAAACCTGAACCCCAGTTCGCATGCTTTTGCACGAGGGAGTGTTGGATCCTAAATCTTATTGCTATGGTTAGGCTTTGCCTTAATTTCTCTCTTGTATTTGCGGATGCTTGCAAGGATCTTAGTCATAAGAGTGTACTTGTGTTAGCCTAGACGATGCACTAGTTAAGATCCACCCGCATAACACTTATCGATACAAAACATAGTACTAGACAGGATATGGCGAAATCACTTAACTATCTCTCCCATATGTCCGCAGGAACGCCTTAGTCTTTATAAGTTTCGTCCATCGGCTTATCCTTTGTGTTCAAAAGGATTGGGCCATTTTCTGCACCTCAGCACCATTTACTTTCCCTGCATTTATTTCCTTGTTGCTTATACTACAAAGCCCATAAAAATTACCTTTCAGTACTTGCAGTTATTCCTTGCTCAAGATCGCTTGTCAGTACCTTCTGCTCCTCGTTGGGTTTGACACTCTTACTTATCGAAAAGGCTACGATAGATCCCCTACACTTGTGGGTCATCACATGGGTGTTAGATTATGTCACTCTAGCCACCCATTATAAGCGGATCATAAACATATTGCAACACCCTCCAGCGTGAATACTTCACATGTTTGCCTCACGTAAGACACCTTAGGACGACACCAAAATAAAACATACACTCAAATCAATTGAAATCATCAATCGGCCCAAAGGACAACATAACTCTTCTGAAACATCATAGGATGGAAACACATCATTGATTAATAATATGTGGAATGAAACACCATGTTCAAGTAGGGGATTACAACAGGGTGCGGGTGAGTGGACAGCCACGGATAAATGATGGAAGGTGATGGAGACAATGATGTTGATAAAGACGATCACCACGATGATGTTTCCTCCAATGACACTCCCACTAGTGGAAAACGGGCCTTTGGCCTAGACCCTTTAGTCCCGGCCTCCATCTGGGCCGGGACTAAAGGCCCGGCCACGTGGCCCAAATCGCAATGCCGCCCACGAGGCTTTGGTCCCGGCCCATAAGGAGCCTTTAGTCCCGGTTTGTGTCTCAAACCGGGACTAAAGGGCTACGCGGTGTGCAGCCCGCATGTGCGCCACCTTTAGTCCCGGTTTGTGTCTCAAACCGGGACTAAAGTCCTGTGCCTATATATAGTGGCCACAGCCCCCCTCTCCCCTCTTCCTTGCATTTTTCTTGGATGGAAGAGTGTGGGTGTGTGCTAGCTCTCTATTTTTCTTGGATGCACTAGAGGTATTGTTGAAATGTGTGTTAGAGCGATGTCGCTTCAGTTCACCGAACACAACTACGATATGAGATGCCCGAGCCACGCTTAAACCTCTTCCTATTTATTTCTACTTATTCTAAAAGGTTAGCAACTATATTTCCTCGTTTAGACCGTGCGGTACTAATTTTTAGGATCGTGATTGTATTTGATATACTGTCGTATAACGCAGATGAGCCATCCATGGATGTACGGTGATTGACGCACAACCGCTTATAGAGAAGGCGTGCATTCTTTCCGAGATGCAGCCGATGCGAACAAGCATGGTGGTGGCTATATGTTTTGTCCATGTGTTGAATGTCGAAATGAGAAGGATTACACTTCCTCAAGAGTCATTGAGAGCCACCTGCTTCGGTCCGGTTTTATGTCGGGCTATAATGTTTGGACCAAGCACGGAGAAAGAGGGGTTATGATGGAAGACGACGATGAAGAAGAAGAGAACGATGATGACAACTACCGATCTATGTTCCCTGAGTATACTGATACCGTAATGGAAGACAATGAAGAAGAAGATCAGGATGAAGAACGGGAACCAGACGAGCCCCCTGATGATCTTGGCCGGGTCATTTCTGATGCACGGCGAGGTTGCGAAACAGAAAAGGAGAGGTTGCAGTTTGAGCAGATGTTACAGGACCACAACAAATTGTTGTACCCAACTTGTGAAGATGGCCAGAAGAAGCTGGGTAGCACACTGGAATTGCTGAAGTGGAAGGCAGAGACCGGTGTGACTGAATCGTCATTCGAAAAGTTGCTGGTACTGATGAAGAAGATGCTTCCAAGAAAGAACGAATTGCCCGCCAGCACGTACGAAGCAAAGAAGCTTGTCTACCCTCTAGGATTAGACGTGCAGAAGAGACATGCATGCCCTAATGACTGCATCCTCTACAGCGGTGAGAAGTACGAGAATATGGATAAATGCCCGGTATGCACTGCATTGCGGTATAAGATCAAAAAAGATGACCCTGGTGATATTGAGGGCGAGCCACCCAGGAAGAGGGTTCCTGCCAAGGTGATGTGGTATGCTCCTATAATACCACGGCTGAAACGTCTGTTCAGAAATAAATATCATGCGAAGTTGTTGTGATGGCACATGGAAGATCGTATGAAAGACGATAAGTTGAGGCACGCAGCTGATGGTCGGTAGTGGAGAAAAATCGAGAGAGAGTCCCCGAGATTTGCAGGTGACGCAAGGAACTTATGGTTTGGTCTGAGTACAGATGCCAGGAATCCTTTTGGGGAGCAGAGTTGCAGTCACAGCACCTGGCCCGTTACTCTATGTATCTACAACCTTCCTCCTTGGTTGTGCATGAAGCAGAAGTTCATTATGATGCCACTGCTTATCCAAGGTCCAAAGCAACCCGACAACGATATTGATGTGTACCTAAGTCCATTAGTTGATGAACTTTTACAGCTGTGGGCCGAACCAGGTGTACGTGTGTGGGACGAGCACAAACAAGACGAATTTGACCTTCGAGTGTTGCTTTTCGTAACAATCAATGATTGGCCTGCTCTTAGTAACATTTCAGGACAGTCAAACAAGGGATACAATGCATGCACGCACTGTTTGGATCAGACAAAAAGTATATATCTGGACAAATGTAGGAAGAATGTGTACCCGTACAATCATCGTTTTCTTCTGCCCAAGCATCCCTTAAAGAAAAAAGGCAAGCATTTCGATGGCAAGGCAGAACCCCGGGGGAAGCCTGTCATCCGTACTGGTGCTGAAGTATTTGATATGGTCAAAGATTTAAAAGTAATCTTTGGAAAGGGTCCTGTCAGCCAACCTGTTCCTAACGGCCCTGATAAGCGCGTACCCATGTGGAAGAAGAAATCTATATTTTGGGAGCTACCCTACTAGGAAGTCCATGAGGTCCGCTCGGCAATCGACGTGATGCACCTGACGAAGAATCTCCGCGTGAATATTCTAGGCTTCCTGGGCTTGTATGGGAAGTCAAAAGATACACCGGAAGCATGTGAGGACGAGGAACGTCATAAAGGAAGAGATGGCATGCATCCAGGGCAGTTTCAAGGGCGTGCCAGCTACGCTCTTACTAAGGAAGAGAAGGAAATCTTCTTTGAAGTCCTTTTCAGTATCAAGGTCCCGACTGGCTTCTCGTCGAATATAAAGGGAATCGTAAATATGAAAGACAAAAAATTCCAAACCCTAAAGTCTCATGACTGCCACGTGCTTATGACGCAATTGCTTCCAGTTGCATTGAGGGGAATTCTACCGGAAAATGTTCGCCTGGCAATTGTGAAGGTATGTGCATTCCTCAATGCAATTTCTCAGAAGGTAATCGATCGAGAAAGTCTATCAGGGTTACAGATTGATGAGGTCCAATGTCTGGTCAGCTTTGAGTTGTTGTTCCCGCCATCCTTCTTAAATATAATGACACACCTCCTAGTTCACCTAGTCGAAGAGATTAGAATTCTCGGTCTTGTGTTTCTACACAATATGTTCCCCTTCGAGAGGTTCATGGGAGTCTTAAAGAAATATGTTTATAACCGTGCTAGGCCAGAAGGAAGCATCTCCAAGGGCTATGGAACAGAGCAGGTCATTGAGTTTTGTGTGGACTTTCTTCCTGACCTTAAGCCGGTTGGTGTTCCTGAATCTCGGTATGAGGGTAGGCTGACAGGAAAAGGCACACTAGGAAGGAAAGCAAAAGTATGTATGGACGGGCATTCTTTCTCTCAAGCACACTACACAGTTCTACACAATTCCACCGTGGTGGCTCCGTATATCGTGAGACACAAGAATATTCTACGCTCCGAAAACCCGGGGAAGGCTGACTCTTCGATTAAAGGGGAACACGAGAAGACTTTCGGCAGTTGGTTGCAGACACATGTCATGAATGACGACACCGTTGGAGATCAGCTGTACTGTTTGGCCAGGCCACCATCTTCGACTATATGTACTTTCCAAGGGTATGAGATAAATGGGAACACATTTTACATAGTTGCCCAAGATAAAAAGAGCACCAACCAAAATAGTCGTGTCCGCTTTGATGCAACAGACGAGAATGGGCACTGTTTGGAAACATATTACGGGTACATAGAGGATATATGGGAACTTGACTATGGACCTACTTTTAAGATCCCTTTGTTTCGGTGCAAATGGGTGAAGCTGACAGGAGGCGGGGTAGTTGTAGACCAAAAGTCCGGCATGACAACAGTGGATCTCAACAATCTTGCGTACATGGACGAACCATTTGTCCTAGCCAATGATGTCACTCAGGTTTTCTATGTGAAGGACATGTCTACAAAAACGAGAAAAAGAAATCAGGAAAAGAAGATATCGTCCGATGAGCCAAAACGCCACATAGTTCTTTCAGGGAAAAGAAACATCGTGGGAGTAGATGACAAGACAGACATGTTAGTAGATTATAATAAGTTTCATGAAATTCCGCCCTTCAAAGTGAAAACTGACCCAAGCATCGTACTGAATGATGAAGATTCTCCATGGCTACGACCCAGAAGAAAACATAAATAATAGATAGGTATATTGGTGCAATAATGTAATATTGTATTAAACCTTTTATGTAATGCATGTATGGAATGTACTAAACCTTTTAGTTTTGAATTATTTATTCAATTTCAAACACTTTTCATTATCATAGTTTTGTCAAATTCTCAAATATGCAAAAAGAATTTTAATAAACATAGTTTTTAATTGAAAATACCAAAATAGTTAATAGTTTGGATAGTCAAAATAATTAATTTTGAAAATACAAAATAGTTTTGAATTATTTATTCAATTTCAAACACTTTTCATTACCATAGTTTTGTCAAATTCTCAAATATGCAAAAAGAATTTTAATAAACATAGTTTTTAATTGAAAATAACAAAATAGTTAAAGGTTTGGATAGTCAAAATAATTAATTTTGAAAATAGAAAATAGTTTTGAATTATTTATTCAATTTCAAACACTTTTCATTTTCATAGTTTTGTCAAATTCTCAAATATGCAAAAAGAATTTTAATAAACATAGTTTTTAATTGAAAATAACAAAATAGTTAATAGTTTGGATAGTCAAAATAATGAATTTTGAAAATAGAAAATAGTTTTGAATTATTTATTCAATTTCAAACACTTTTCATTTTCATAGTTTTGTCAAATTCTCAAATATACAAAAAGAATTTTAATAAACATAGTTTTTAATTGAAAATAACAAAATAGTTAATAGTTTGGATAGTCAAAATAATGAATTTTGAAAATAGAAAATAGTTTTGAATTATTTATTCAATTTCAAACACTTTTCATTTTCATAGTTTTGTCAAATTCTCAAATATGCAAAAAGAATTTTTAATAAACATAGTTTTTAATTGAAAATAACAAAATAGTTAATAGTTTGGATAGTCCAAATAATTAATTTTGAAAATAGAAAAAAATTGAAACTATATGAGAATTATAGAGAAAATTCAACCTAAATTCAAAGTGACCTCACTTTGAATTTAGGTTGAATTTTGTCCATAATTTCAAATATATTTTCAATTTTTAAATTTACAGTCTGTTTAGGCCCGTAAGCCTGCTTTAGAGAGGAGCTCGACACGGTTGGGACAACGGGGCTTATAAACCAGTGGCGGCTCCTCTCGACAAGCGAGGTGGGACTAAACTTTGGAATGCCGCCAGCCCAAGCCTTTAGTCCCGGTTCGTGGCACGAACCGGGACTAAAGACCACCTTTAGTCCCGGGTGGAGCCACGACCCGAGACTAAAGCCCCTCGTTTCCCGCCTCCTCGCCTGCCGAAAAGGGGTCTCTAGTCCCGGGTCACGGCTAGACCCGGGACTAAAGGGTGTCTTTAGTCCCGGTTATTGCCCTGACCCGGGACTAAAGCTCCACCTATATAAGCGGGAGTTGGAAATTTCCAACCCATCTCCTCTCGTTTTCTTCCTCCTCTCGCTCTCGCCTGCGCACCGGACGACGACGCGATCGACGTCGCCAGGATGCCAGACCTCCGCCTCGCTCTCGCCGTCGTCGACGCCCGCCGTCCTCCCCCCCCCCCCCCCCCCCCCCCCCGCTCCAAGCACCGCGGGTCGACCCCCTCCCCTCCCACTCCAGTAAGCCCCCGCCCCCTCCTCCCCATGCCGAACCCGAAGGACGAGCCGCGGCGGGGACGCCAACGCCGCCGTCGTGCCGTTCGGCCCGGCGGTGTATATCTCGTGGAAGTAGAAGAGGAGGAGGAGAAGTAGAAGAAGAGGAGGAGGAGTAGAAGAAGAGGAGAAGAAAAGGAAGAAGAAGAAGATTTTTTTGTCATTTAATTCCTATTGTTATTTGGTTTGTGCTAGATTATTAGGGTTAGTAATATTTAGAATTAGGTTAGGGTTACAAGAAGAAGAAAGATGAACAAAAATAAGAAAATAAGATTAGGAAAAAGGAAAATAAGAAGAGGAGGAGAAGAAAAGAAGAAAAAGGAGAATAAGAAGAGGAGGAGAGGAGAAGAAGAGGAAAAATAGAAGAAGAGGAGAAGTAGAAGAAGAGAAGTTGAAGAAAAATAGGAGAAGAAGAAGCGGAGAAGAAAATAAGAGAGAAGAAGAAGAAGAAGAACATAAGAAAACGAAGAAGAAGAAGAGGAGAAGAAGAAATAGGTTAGCTAGTGTGCTAGGTTAAATCACTTAAGCATATAAATTATTGTTAATTAGGTTAGTGTTAGCTAGTTTAAGGCTATGTGAATTTAAGTAAGTTAGTTTAGGGTCGGTCCATGGCTTCATCATTACCTGGTAGTAACAGACGCATGGCGCTATCAAGCTCTCGAAAGTTGTTTTGGAACGGATCCTGATAGAATAATTCTTTTTTGGTATAAAGTTCAACAAAAGTCCTTCCAAATAGTGATATTCGGATGGCTCTTTTTGAACTGCGTACCAAAAAGCTAATTATCCTATTCGGGATTCCGTTACAAAACAACTTTATAAAGCTTCATAGCATCATGCTCCTATTTTTTTAAAACAATACAATTGCAGATGCTTACATACACGAATTTTTACACACACTTAAAACTTTTGTCAATATATAGTTGAACTAGTTGATTTAATAAAACTACTTTATTTTACTATATATACAATTAGTTTATTTTTAGCAAGAAAATTAATAGAACTAGTTTATTTTTTAGTTCATTTTAAGATGCCTATCCCGCATCCTCGTCTTCGACTCGGCGGAGGACACCTGCTTGATCAGAGGGGCCATGTCCGGGACTGGGCTCCGCCCGGCTGGTATTGGGAGGTGCTACCTTCCGGGGGACGTAGGTTGGTGAGGAGCTAGCCCGTTGTTGACCCGATCCTTGTTTGGTGGCGGTCGCGTGGGCCAGTGACGGTGCCGAGGCTTCCAGACACCGCGGAGGTGGTACGTCACTGTGTCCGTGAGGAGGATGAGCACGTCCGTCGCTACATGGTTGCGTTGGAGGGCAGGTTCGACCGTACCAGGCAGGTTCTTCAGGGATCTCACTGGAGCTATGATCCTGTGATGGTTCCTTCTCTTTTGGTGTCCACCGCCCGCGACGATACCCGTCGGCGCTACGGTTCTAGCTGTATTAGTGATGCTATATGTATGATAGTATTCGAGGAGTATTAGTGATAATATTCGACGATGTACGGACACAACAGATGATGTAGTTTTTCTTATAATTGAATGCATGCTAATTTGAATGATTTGGTCTTGCTTATTGAATGCTCAAATTGGAAAAGTACTCCTACTTTGAATACTAAAATTAGAGAGCACTATGCAGAAATCTAGGAGTCCCGGGTGGAGCCACGACCCGGGACTAAAGTTGTTTTGGAACGGAGTTCCTCATAGTATAATTCTTTTTTGGTACAAAGTTTAACAAAGTCCTTTGACACTAGACAATGTGACATATAGAAGGGTAGATGAGATCAGGAAAAATAGGATCATTTTCTACTCATCTAGAATGTCGCCATTTTGTTAAATCCTTAAAGGTTAAGAGAATCCGTTAGACATATTTTAGAGTTTAGGTTCTAGCCAAGACCCGGGACTAAAGGTCCTCCTATATAAAACGACACTTCAAAGTTTCCAACCCCTCTTATATAGTTTGTTAGTTTATTAGTTAATCAAATGTCCGTTTTTTGCAGAACTATGGATCCACATATCAGGAACCTCGAAGAGGAAGAACTTCTCGAAGATATAATGAAAGACGGCCCCGACGTTGAACCATCTGAATCTCCATCGTCATATCTAAACCCCTTCGGATATGGAATGGAGGTCGACCAACACGAAGATGAAGCCGATGGGGCAGGAGATAAGTCCAATGACAGAGAAGGTGATAGCTCCACTGATGGAGAAGCCGATGGAGAAGCCGTTGTAGAAATAATAAAGTTCGGCGAGGTATACATATGAAGTTCGACAATCACTTGTAATATGTGAAAAATATTGTAGATAGCTCTATATTGTATACATATACATTCATTTGACGAATGTTTCTCCCTCTTAGGCCTCCACATCGAGCGAAGCTACGAAACGAGGCCCGACTAAAAAGTTGGATGCACGGACGCATTACACCTTTGAGGTGATATTGCCTACGGGCGAACCCAAGCTTCCTAAGAATGCTGCTGACACATTCAAGAAGCAATGCGGAGTTCTCATTAGGGATCACGTCCCGATCAGCGTTCGGGAGTGGAACAAGCGCAATGGGGCATTCGATAGTGACTATGTCGCTGAAAGGTACAAAGATAATCTTTGGAATGATCTCATGTCACATTTCAACCTATTAGAATGTGAGAATGAAGACGCCGCAAAAAACTGAGGGAAGTCAAGCAGTGGACTCTAAAGAAGATGGCCGAACTGTTTCGTAGCTGGAAGAATAAGCTATGGAAAAACTATCGGAAGACAAAGAAAGTGCCAGTATTCGAGGGGTATCTAGCCAAGCAGGCGAATCACTGGAAGGCATTTCAAGAGTACAGGGAGTCAGAAGTTGCCAAGGCATTATCAGAAAAGAACAAGAAAAATGCCTACAAGAAGAAATATCACCACACGCTGGGGCCAGGGGGCTATGAGACTGCCATCCCAAAGTGGGATAAGAAAGAGCAAGATCTGCTAGCTAAAGGCATCATACCTGAACCCATCCGTGATGAGTGGGAATTGAGAGCAAGAAATTGCTTCCTTGCGCATGGTGGTTCGTACGACGAAGAAACAGGGGACCTCATCTGTAGTGACGGTCTTAGGATACCCAGGGAGAATTGGAAAAAGATAGTGAAAGAAATTAAGGAGGGAAAAAGTCAGTTCACTGCAGATAGAGAGAAAGATTTTCTCACACTGGTCCTCGTCAATGACGAACATGGAGGACGAACGCGAGGCTTCGGTCCTCCTGACCTGTGGTGGCTTGGGTTTGCCAGAGACCAAGACACTTACAGAAGCCGAGGGAGAGCAAAGAAGCGACAGCAGGATGAGGAGACTGACAAGTTCAACCAGTTGCTTGCCAGGCTTAACGAGCAATAGAAGCAGATTGATGAGCTTAGAGGAGTAGCGCGCCAGGAAGATCCTGCATTCGATATTACCGGCGCCCCATCTAAGCGGAAAAGCAGCGTGGCTGAATCTGAGTCCCCGCCCGACGATGCACGAAGAATGATAGAGGGCGGTCCCGGTTACCCCATGGATGGAATCAAGGAGTCAACATCATGTGAACTCCATCAGAAATTCAAGAACGTATCCATGAAGGTGGCCGTCGGACAAGCTTTACCTTCTAGCCCTGATGCACGCTGGCATGGCCGTGAGATTCCAGTTGGCTTTTCTAAAGTCGGGGTGGATGAAATCATGCCGGGGTTTCATGATATGGAGCTCGACATAGCTGGACCCGAAGATGAGAGGACACTCGGAGAAGTACTGGGTGGAGTCATCCTATGGGACACGAACTACATCAAGCTTCCAGGCTCGGCCCCAAGGACAACACCGCCTCCGAGTCGTCGCAGGTCATCTACAGCTCCATCACCTCCAAGCCCTCCACATGACGACGGCCAGCACAACACGAGTCCATCTCGATCACCGCCGCCGGACTTGGGTCGTCCGTCTCCGCTGCCGCCCGCTAAGGATACTAGGCGGAAGCATGCCAGCAAGAACGATCCGTCGATGAGTTCTAAGCAACGGAGCTCCCCAAAGCGCAAACTGTCGACCCTCCCAAAGGTACCTCATGCTAATCTTCCTATCAGACCTTATGATCGTACCGACGAGGAAAACGCCAGGATAGCAAAGGAACATTATGATGCGCAGATGAAAAAGAAGGAACTGGAGCCCCGCCCGGAATACACCGAGAAGCAAATAGCATATGCAAAATACTTCACGAACCTTCCATCACAGTATGACTTACACCATAAGCCTGATGACTATACACGCACATTGCAGAAGGAAGGGAAAAAGACCAGATCACGTGCAAGTGCAAGTGGGAGCAAATCAAGTTAAACTACAAGCCAAAAAAGATCAGACGTTCCTCAGCTTGGACAACAGGCCAAACAGTCGATCCCACCCCTCAGGGTCTTACCCGATAATGTTCCCTCTCTGGTGCAGGGGCAAGATTTGGAATTAGCAAAGAAGTGGGCGGATGAATGGGGAATCCCGATTGAAGACGTTCTGGCTTCCCAAGACGACAGGTTACCCAAGGCTGTGGTAGCCCCTAAGCCACAGTTTGTCATGGGAGCGCCTTTGGTCAGCAAAGATGATCTCCCAACAAATATGCGTTACTTGCATACATGGTACTTAAGTGAATCAAAGAATGGGAGAACGATGATCGTGGCGAGTGTCACACGGGAGTACTACGGCCGCCCCGAAGAAATCCATATCGACTTTGATGAACTCTTCCGTATGTACAATGCCGACGCCCTCGACAAATCGCTTATGAGTTGCTATTGTCTGTAAGTTTTTCAATTCGTTGTCTACATATAACTTGTTTAGTTATTTCAATTCATTGTCTACATATAACTTGTACTCTATTATGCAGAATGAAGATTCTGGAATGTAAAAGTAGGAACATCCCAAATATTGGGTTTATTGACCCAGATAAAATACATATAGTGACGCTAACTGATAAACCCAAGGAGACGGAGGAAAACCTTCTAAGGTTTCTAACAGATCAAAATTTCTGTGACCACATACTCTTTCCATACAACTTCAAGTGAGGGTCTTTACTCTGTTGTGTCCATTCACTTATAAGTGTAATTGATAAGTTACTGACACACACACACACACATATATATATATACATGTGCAGCTACCCTTGGATACTGTTGGACATTCAAATTGATAAGGGAAGAGTTGATGCCTTCGACCCATTATCGAGACCCTTGGAACAGTTCCAAAGCCTGCAGGACATGCTCCAAGGGTAATTTCAATCAGTCTTGCGCTCTATCGGTCTCTTTCGATGATTTTTTGATATATCAATTAATGAAAAACTTAGCAAATCATTTTCCTCTTCGGGCAGGGTTTGGAAGCGGTTCAACTGCGTGACTCCTGGTATCGAGCATGAGAAGCTGACCTTTAAAGCGGCTAAGGTAAGTAGTAGTATGATATACTTCTATTTTCAATACATTTATGATGCTAGATTATTATTTTGATTATATAAATTCTATTGTCGTAAAGTGCAACCAGCAGCCATGTGGGACGCATCTATGCGGATACTATGTTTGCGAGACCATTCGCACGTTTACCTCTGAGCACAAGGATTACAGATACGACGTAAGCAATGAACATTCACACCTCTATTTTTACCCGTCATTATTTGTTATCATGATTGATATTGATATTCATCTCCTCTTCTTATATAGTACACGACCATGAGGGAGAAGTACCTACCAGAGCAACGCGCGATTGCTGTTGCAGAGGAGCTTGCGACCTTTCTCAGGACGGAAGCTATAGATGACAAAGGATGATTTAGTGTAGCTAGGGGCCATTACTGATGTTGGTCCATGTAATCGAATAGACGGGCTCTAGTCCCGATAATTCAGATCTCCATATAATTGTATATATATGCTCGCTTGTAAGATAAGTTAATCTTATATATATATGCATAAACATGTATATTTAGAATTATATGAAAACTAATTCCCGAACACCAAACGAGGCATCACGTTAATCTCCCGAACAACTAAACCCTAAAACCCTAAAATCCTAAAATAAACAAAATCTGTAGAAAATCTTTAGTCCCGGTCCGTGTTAAGACCCGGGACTAAAGGGCATGCCCCTGAGGGCGCTCTGAGGCGCCCACGTGGAGCACCTTTGGTACCGGCTTGGAACAGGGCCGGGACTAAAGGTTAGGCCTTTAGTCCCGCCCCTTTGGTCCCGGTTGGTGAACCGGGACTAAAGCCCCTTACGGGCCGGGACTATAGGCCCTGTCCCCACTAGTGTCCGGCACCGCCAGAAAAGAGGGGGGAGTATCCCCCTTAGGCTTCCTCCTCCATGTCATCTCCTTAGATGGGGAGAGGTTCTCCCCTCTGGTCCTTAGCCGACATGGCTCCCGCGGGGGGGGGGGGGGGGGGCGAGAGCCCCTCCGAGATTGGATCTCTCTCTTTGTTTCTCTCCTTTTTTCGCTATTTTTCCCGCCAAATTGGATTTTCATTCATACAAAGAGTTGCGGCGGTGAAGCGGAAGGTCTCACTTTATTTCTAGAGTTTCTAGTATATATGGGATTTTTCAGCATTGAAATCACGCCAAACGGAGTCATGTGGCCCCCACAAGCCATCATGCCATGACCTAGGGCTCGCGGCCTATTGTCTTGTGGCCCACTAGTGGCGCCCCTCCGATGGTTCCTCGGTCCAATAATGCTTATTTCCTCCAGAAAAAAACATATAAAAGTTTTGGTCGATTCCATGATAATTCTGCTGAAAACAACGTCAGTCCGGGTTAGTTCTGAATAAATCATATCTAGTGCATCAAAACCATATAAAAGTGTTGTAAAATAGACAAACATGGCATGCATACTTCATAAATTATCGATACGTTGGAAACGTATCAGCTATGAACTACGACCCCTGGTTTATATAGATACCAGGGGTGCTAGGATTATACAAAGTCGGTTACAATAGGGAAGGAATATGCCGATTACTACGTCACCTTTGATCTTATGCCAAGTGTTCGGAAGAGTCCTTATTTATTCCAATACCTTAAATGATGATCGAACATGCCTTGGAGTTCGGCCCATGAGAATAGATAGGCGGCCCGAGGACCCCTTAGTCCCACACTGCCTCAGTAGCCCCCGAACTGGCCTCCAATATCCCAGTCTAGGCTCACCATCTTCACGTTTCTGCGATCTTCGTCTTGCAGGGCGAGTTTGATCTTATATCCGAATGATCCTATTCTGCATTGTTTTTCATCTGCGACTGATGAAACATCGTCAGGCCCACAAAAAATGAATATGCCCCCCATAAGGTTAACCACCTCCTTGATTCATGCACGCCAATGAAAATAGGCGGTTCCTTCCCAAATAAAAAAGAGAAGTAACTCATCATATAACCCACACGTGCCCCCAGGAAACGCTCCCCATCCCCTCCAATACATCGAGAAGAAGACCAGAGAAACAAAGACATGGCGAATGCTCCAGGCCCATCCTCGCGCCCTCATGGATATCTTCTAGGAGATTGGGCTAGTTGTTCAGTCTCGCGCCTAAATTTGTGCGAGCTTGAGTTGCAAGGATATTTTCCCGACTCAGATCTCGCACCTTCTTGCCCCGGGCTAACCTCCGCAAATGGTGAGGATTTTGCAGAGAGATTCCCCATGCCAACACGAGGAGAGAGTATGATCCGTCTCATTCCTCTTACGAGGCCTAGGCTTCCTTATTCACCCCTTTCTACGAGGCCTATTGGAGTATTATGGGATCCAACTTCATCACCTTTCCCCCGGATCCATCCTACATATCGCGGGGTTTGTCTCTCTTTATGATATGTTCCTCGGTTACGAAGCCCATTTCAAATTGTGGAGGACATTTTTCTACCTTGTCCCCCAAAATGAGGGAGGGACGATTTGCGAAGTTGTCGGAGCCGAAGTATGGCACATAGCAAGGACTAGGTATCCGGTTGGGACCCCGAGGGCAGATTCCAAAGAGTGGACCTCGGAGTGGTCCTATATTGAAGATATGCCTTTATTTGACCTTGTCCGAAGGGGTCTGCCTGAATACTCAACTGACCCTCTAAAGAAGCGGTTCAACTAGCATCCAAGAAGCCCTTATAAAGAAGACACTCGAAGGTGAGACAGTTGGTTGCCAAGGTAAAACAGTTGAGACATTTTCAACTTACTATCATCGATTTAATGGCCGAGGACATAAGGCGGTGTGATCAACCTCTTCAACAAAGGTCCCATCCCCTGTGACAAAACAATAGTTCAAGTGGTGTCACTCAATACAAGCGGGAGGGCCTGGCTAGTCCAGCGGCATTGGCAGACGTATTGGCCGACCTCTATAAGGGAGAAAAGGACGACTTTATTAGTCATAACACTAAGCAAGGCTATTCTACTGATAACTCCATCAAATGGGTTAGTACAGCAAAACTCCCCTAATTCAAATTTTTATTTGAAGTGTCCCTTGTCTGATGAATTCCCTGAAATTTTGTTCAAGTAGGAATGGAGGTGTGTGGTAGAAAAAATCAACCGCCATCCTCCTCAACCGGACCATTATGCCAAGGATGACGACCAAAGATTCCATGACAATCCGAATACGTCAATTATCTTTGAAGATGGGTTCTTTTTCAGATGAGTGTTAACGACCCCGAGGTCACCCTCGTTGTCGATTATACCAGGATACCTACTTCATCGACCAAGGAAAAAAGAAAGCTCCTTCCCAAAAAGTTCGACCGCCTCCCACAGTGGCCACTACTGCCACAATAGGTCGCCGCTCCATGCGGTGGACACCTATTAAAGTGGAGTCTGCTCAACCCGTGTCGAACAATGGCCGGTTCTGTAAACAATGAGAATCTACAAGGACTACTTCAACTGCTCCCCGCACCAAGAGGTAACAAATTTATTACAAGCATTGCTTTTCTGATCAACGACAAGTATTCACACCCATCGCCATATTTTATTAGAGCCGAACACAACCACCCCTATCAATGGTAGTGGACAATGCAGAGGTCCCTCCTGTAGGTCAGTCCCTTGAGGACCATGACAAGGTGTTGATTACCAACTCCGAAGAGGAGAGCAAAATGAACCACCCCGTCGCAAAGAACCATTGCATCATCGTGAATTTTCCATTCATGAGTTTAACACCTTGAGTTCGACAGACGCTATTGGTTTTCACTTGAAGACAAAAGGGTGATGCAGCAAAGTAGATAAGTATTTCACTCAATTTGTTGAGAACCAAGGTATCAATCCAATAGGCGGAATAAGCAAGTCCCCAATCATAGTACCTACACAAAGAATCAAACTCTTGCACTCAACACTAAAAAGGGGTTGTCAATCCCTTGAGTGTTATTTGCAAGGATGAGATCTCACAGAGATAGATATAAAAGATTGCGGAAACAAAAGTAAATAAATTACAGCAAGGTATTTTTGGTATTTTTGGTTTATAGAACTGAAAGTATAATATGGAAAATAGACCCGGGGGCCATAGGTTTCACTATAGGCTTCTCTCATTAAGGAAAATAATACGGTGGGCGAACAAATTAGTGTCGATCAATTGATAGAAAAGTGAATAATTATGAAGATATCCAAGGCAATGATTATGAATATAGGCATCACGTCCATGTCAAGTAGACCGAAATGATTCTGCATCTACTACTATTACTAAACACATCGACCGACTCATGCCTGCATCTAGAGTATTAAATTCATGAAGAACAGAGTAACACATTAAGTCAGCTGACATGATGTAGAGGGATAAACTCAAGCAATATGATGAAAACCCCATCTTTTTATCCTCAATGGCAACAATACAATACGTGCCTCGCTACCGCTACTATGTCACTGGGTGAGGACACCGCAAGATTGAATCCAAAACTAAGCACTTCTCCCATTGCAAGAATTACCAATCTATTTGGCCAAACCAAACCAATAACTCAAAGAGACTTGCTAAGATATGAAATCATGCATATAAGAATTCATAAGAGACTCAAATAATATTCATAGATAGTCTGACCATAAACTCACAATTCATCGTATCTCGACAAACTCACTGCAAAACAATATTACATCGGATAGATCTCCATGAAGATCATGAAGAACATGGTATTGAAGGTCAAAGAGAGAGAGAAGAAGCCATCTAGCTACTAGATATGAACCCATAGGTGTGTGGTGAACTACTCACACATCATCGGAGGGGCAATGGAGTTGATGTAGATGCCCTCCATGATCAATTCCCTCCCCGGCAGATTATCGAAAAAGGCTCCCAGATTGGATCTCAAGGGAACAGAGGCTCCCGGCGGCGGAAAAGTATTTTTGTGTCTCTTTTTAGCGATGGTGGAATATTTTGTAATTTATAGACCGAAGAATAGGGTTACGAGGCCTGGAGGGGACCCACAAGCCACAGGATGAGGCTACCCCCCTAGGGTGCGCCGTGCAGGCTTGTGGCCTCCCAGCAGGTGCCCTGCCCCCTACTCCAAGTCTTCTGGGTTTCTTGTGGTCCAAGAAAAATCATTCCGAAGATTTTGTTCTGTTTGGACTCTGTTTAATATTCCTTATCTACAATACTCAAAAACATGGAAAAACAGAAACTGGCACTAGGCTCTAGATTAATAGGTTAATCCCAAAAATAATATAAATCATCATATTAATGCATATAAAACATCCAAACAGATAATATAATAGCATGGAATAATCAAAAAATATGGATACGTTGGAGACGTATCAGCATCCCCAAGCTTAATTCCTGCTCGTCCTCGAGTAGGTAAATGATAAAAATAGAATTTTTGATGTGGAATGCTACGTAACATATTTATCCATGTAATGTTCCCTATTGTGGCATGAATATTCAGATCCATAAGACTCAAAACAAAAGTCTAATATTGACATAAAAACAATAATACTTCAAGCATACTAATAAGGCAATTGCTTCCTTTCAAAATAACATGGTCTTAGAAAGTTATGCCTACAAAATCATATAGTCTGGCTATGCTCCATCTTCACCACACAAAGTATCTAAATCATGCACAACCCCGATGAAAATCAAGCAATTGTTTCACACTTTTTATGTTCTCAAACCTTTTCAACTCTCAGGCAATACATGAGCGTGAGCCATGGATATAGCACTATAGGTGGAATAGAGTATGGTGGAGGTTGCAAAAAAAGGGAGAAGATAGTCTCACATCAATTAGGCATATGAACAGGCTATGGAGATGCCCATCAATAGATATCAATGTGAGTTAGTAGGGATTGTCATGCAACAAATGCACTAGAGCTATAAGTGTATGAAATCTCAAAAAGGAAACTAAGTGGTTGTGCAAAAGATGAAATTCCACTAGTTATATGAAAGGACGAAATAGGAGACTCTCTATGAAGAACTGAAGCACAAGTGTGGAAAAATATAGTAGCATTGTCCCTTCTCTCATTCTCTCATTTTTTGGTGGGCTTCTTAGCCTCTTTTATTTTTTATGGGCTTCTCTGGCCTCTTTTATTATTTGTAAATTTCGGAGACACATCGCAAGTTGTGACAGAATCAAAGCTTCCATCATCCTTTTCTCACATGGGACAATACTCTAATAATGCAAATCATCACACTTCTATTTACTTACAACTCAAAGATTACAACTCGCAAAACATGACTATAAGCAATATGGGAGTGATGGTGTGTGTCATAAAAACGGGACGGTGGTGTTGCATGGCAATATATCTGGGAATGGATATGAAAATTACATAATAGGTAGATATGGTGGATGCTTTGAGGAAAATATATGGTGGCTGTTTAGAGGAAGGTGAGTTTAATGTACCGGTGAAAATTGCGCGGTACTAGAGAGGCTAGCAAAGGTGGAAGGGTCAGAGTGTGTATAATCCATGAACTCAACATTAGTCATAAATAACTCACATACTTATTGCAAAACCCTATTAGTTATCTAAGCAAAGTATTAGATGCATGCTCCTAGGGGAAGGGTTGGTAGGAGTTAACCATAGCGCGATCCCGACCTCCACACAAAGGTTCAAAATCATTAAACAAATCATGCTCCGACTTCATCACATAACGTTTAACCGTACGTGCATGCTACGGTAATCACAAGCTTTGACACAAGTATTTCTTATAATTCACAATTACTTACTAGCATGACTCTCATATTACCATCTTCATGTCTCAACACTATATACAAGGAATCAAACTTCTCATCATATTCAATGCACTTAATATGAAAGTTTTTATTATATCCCTCTTGGATCCCCATTATATTAGGATGAAATTCATAACCTAAACCAATTACCATGCTATTTAAAGAACTCTCAAAATAATATAAATGAGGTATGAGAGTTTAATAATTTCCATAATACACCACACTGCCGTGCTCTAAAAGATATAAGTGAAGAACTAGAGCAACATTGCCTAGCTCAAAAGATATAAGTGAAGCACAAAGAGTGTTCTAATAAATTCACGATTCAGCGTGTCTATCTCAAAAATGTGTGCAGCAAGGATGATTGTGAAAAACTAAAAGGTAAAGACTCATATCATACAAGATGCTCCAAGCACAACACATATCATATGGTGAATAATAATATAGCCTCAAGTGAATTACCGATGGATTGAAGACGAAAGAGGGGATGCCTTCCGGGGCATCCCCAAGCTTAGGCTCATTGGTATCCCTGAATATGGCTTGGGGTGCCTTGGTGATCCCCAATCTTAGGCTATTGCCACTCCTTATTCCGTAGTCCATCAAATATTTACCCAAAACTTAAAAACTTCACAAAACAAAACTCAACGGAAAACTCATGAGATCCGTTAGTATAAGAAAAATAAATCACTACTTTAGGTACTATTGTGAACTCATTCTTTATTTATATTGATGTAATATTTACTGTATTCCGACTTCTCCATGGTTTATACCCCCCTATACAACCCATAGATTTATCAAAATAAGCAAACAACACAAAGAAAACAGAATTTGTCAAAAACAGAACACTTTGTAGCAATCCGTTTACTTGGAATACTTCTATAACTCCAAAAATTCTAAATAATTAGGCTAATGTGTGCAATTTGTAAATCAATCTTGTGTAATATTTCAGATCAAAAGCACATTGCAGTGAATTTACAAAAATCCTGGACTGAGAGCGGAAGTTTCTGTTTTTTAGCAAAATCAACTAGCAAACACCATAGACCACCCCAAAGGTATTACTTGGATCAAACACTAATTATAACAAGAAAACATATTATTACAGAGGTAATAATGTCCGCAACACTCAAATACAGAAGCAAAAACAAAAACATAAAAATAAAATTGGGTTGCCTCCCGACAAGCGCTATTGTTTAACGCCCCTAGCTAGGCATAACGATTTCAATGATGCTCGCGTAAAGGTAAAGAACTGAAACATAAATAGAGCATCGTGAATCACATGGCAAGCATATTAAAGTCTAACCCACTTCCTATGCATAACTATTTTGTGAGCAAACAAATTATGGGAACAAGAATCAATTAGCATAGGAAGGGAAAACAAGTATAACTTCAAAATTTCTAACACATAGAGAAGAAATTTGATATTATTGCAATATGTAAAAGCATGTGTTACTCTCTCATAGTAATTTTGAGTAGCATCAGGAATAAATTCAACAATATAGCTATCACATAACGAATTATTTTCATGATCCACGTGCATAAAAGTCTTACAATCTTCCAAGGTAGTGGGATTAACATTAACTAAAGTCATGACCTCTCCAAACCGACTTTTATGAAAAAAATCATAAGATTGAACACTCTCCAAATATGTGGGATTCTTTTTACCTAAAGTTGACACTCTTCCAAACCCACTTTCAATATCATATTAATCAAGAGTATTAAATAAGTTATCAAGATCATAAGAAGCATTATCACCCCAATCATGATCATTGCAATAAGTAGTGGTCATGGCAAACTCATCAAATATAGCATCCCCAAGCTTGTGGGTTTGCATATCATTAGCACAATTGATATTAATAGAATTAATAGCAATATCATTGAAATCATGCTTTTCATTCAAGGAAACATAGTGAATCACTTCACAATTTTCAGATTCACGAAGCTCAAGGAGAACTTCATGGAGATAATCAATGTCGGGACCTCGATCCTAAGCCATAGGAATCCAGCATGTAACACATCACATCTCTTTGCGGTCTCACGCACGGTTATCTCCACGGCTGCAGCCTTACCTTAGCCGGGACCGTTTGCACCTTTTGACTCGCGTATGAAATTGTGTCGCTAGCATTCCGATGTCAAAGAACCCGGGTCGACATGTCTAGTCATAAACTCAAGTGGCAGTTCCGTACAGGGACATACATGACCCAAAAAGCAGGTGTCGGTCATCAGCGAGTGTAGACGAGTCGTAGCTAGCTACAAGGACTCCATTACACCACGTGACATTTCCCCAAAGGACAGACACAATAGCTAAGAAGGACACATGCCGGTCAACCAATGTGTCCGGAGCAGTAGCGAACTACCATGGCTCGGTGGAAGCACAAAGGGGCATTTCCCCGTAAGGAGTGCTACTAAGGCACATGACTAGGTGTTCGAACCCCATACATATCAAGTACAACATATGTATGCATGGCATACCGATAGGCATAGATACATCGATGGCATCATAACATAACCATAGACATACAAACTTTATTTAGAAGGCTCGGAAGAGCCTCACACATAATATTACACAGATAAGGGTCTCACCACCCATCATCCCAAGTCATTCAAACAAGTCTTACAAGCCAGCGGAAGGTTAAAACTATCTGAGTACACATAGATGGAAAGGTAAAAGGCACATGGCCTGACTATCTACAGGCCCAACCTAGGGTCAGATCGTAGCTGGGACACTAGTTACTCATTGTCGTCAACGTCTAGATAGAACCCACCATTAGGGTCATTAACAAGCTCCGCAATAATTTATTAAGCAAACGAGAGTACAAAAGTACTCAACAAGACTTTAGAATACTCTATCTACTCATGCAAAGGTATCAACAAGGGGTTGTGGGGTTTCAAGAAGAAAGCCAGCATTGACTCTTGGCTAGACAAACTACAGTTTCAAATACTTTCGACAACTTTTTTTTCTCGCACACGAGTCCACTAACTCCACAACAATACACCATCATAGAATCATTCCGTCACCCTACGGAAATGCCATCCACGACACTCACACTTAACTTGTCATTTTATGAGTAGCGATTAAAGTTGTCTATGAACAACATATGTTTCCAAGTAGTCCATATCCGCGGACGCGGCTATTCGAATAGATCATAACCCTGCAGGGGTGTACTTCTTCACACACGCTCTCGCCACTTATCGCTATGTGCACGTCATGCACCTCAGCAACATTCAAGCGGAAGCCCAGCGAGGGAGTCGGCCACGACCGTTAACCACGCTAATACCTATTCCAGGTTTATCGCCTATCTGAGGGTACCCCGCATGGAAGTCTGGCCGAGGTTTCCGCCACGCCCCAAACAATGTGCACAGGGTTCCCAAGCCCACCATCCGGGTGCCACTTGGTACACCGTGCCACTGCCTACCGCCTCATAGCCCACCTCTAAGGTCAGCACTATGCACGGCCTCCAGCATAACTAAAAACAGCAAAAACTACTTGCAACTCCTGGACCGAGTACTAGGCAATTAATAAGTCGAGCGGGGTCATATTTTAGGGCCCAGCATGTGATATTATCTTGTCTTGGATTACATACACAAAACTCAGTTCCTAAGGACGGTTCCAATGAAACAACCCGCCATGGACTCCTACATAGCCTTACACCGGTACCTTTACCAAACCAGGTTCAACACACAACCTTTATTAACTGAACACATGCTCACGATCCTATTCATCACCCAGATGACAGACCTTACACAACTCTAAGCATAGCATGCATAGCAGGATAAGACACATCATGGCTCCAGGATCTACCAGGTATGCTAGGTTGGAAGGTTTAGCTATTTACTGTGACAAGACAGGTCATGCAAAGGAATGGGTTCAGCTAACGTGGTAAAAGCATTGAAAGCATTTTGACCTAACGCAATAAATAAGAGCAGGAGCGAGAACATGGGATTTATAGGGATGATCAAAATGGTTGCTTGCCTTGTTTCTCAGCAGAGGGGTGACATCCGTCAGTCGGATAATCAGTCGTATCCGAAGTGGTGGGGCCTACCGAATAACAACATACAATCAATATCAATCATATGCAACAGTCATAATGCATGAACATGACATGAAATGAAGGGTGATATGTTTCAATGTGGTTGGTGAAACCTTAGTTTGCATCTGGTTTGAAATCCAAATTCAAATATTATTTGAAATGGCATATTTATCTTAATCATTTAATTGATTTGACCTGATGCTGTTTAGTAACTTTATTTTTCATGCATGAAAGTAGCACCATTGTGTTCATTGAATTTTTCTGATCAATTTGCATATATTATTTGTCTGATTTGGAGTTATATTCAATTTTCTATGAATTTCCAAAGTTTTTCTATGAATTATATTAAAACTAGAATTAGTTTTATTGCATCAGCATGACATCAGCAGGTCAGCTCGCCGTTGAAAGTCAAACTTCGCCACTGGGACCCACTGGTCAGTGACTCTGGCCAGTTTTTAGTTTAAATTTAAACTTAATTAGCTAATTAACAGAGCTGGACCCACATGTGAGTGACTATTTGACTTTTGATATAATTTTTATTTTTATTTTAACTAAACTTCAATTAAACAGGGGGCTGGCCCCACTTGCCAGAGACTCAGGGGAGTCAAGCCCACCGGCGATGGGGTCAAACCCATCGGCGGCGGGGTCAAACCCATCGGCGGCGAGGCTCCGACGACCACCAGAACGGCGGAGGGCCTCGGGTTTTCTATTCCAGTGACAAACGCACGGCGGAGGGCACCAGATGATTGGCCACTCGATCGCAGCTCCATTTTTGCAAAGAGCGGGGGCTGAAACCACCGGAGATGATGCCGGCGACGAGCTCAGCGGCTGTCGGAGTTCGGGAACCATCGGTATCATAGCTACGGGGCCTATCACACACGGGGATGAGCTCGTACAACATCTACCCGATGCACTGAAGCCAATGATGGCCTCAGAATGACCAGCCGATCACCAGAGAGCTACCGGCGATAAGGTCCCGCGGCGGATCTCGTTGGGCTCTGGTGGAATCGGGGCCTAGAGCTCGGTATCGAAGGGGAAAATGAGGGGGAAACCACCCTGAGCTCACATGGAGTGCACAGACAACGAGAGCAAGCTCGGGGACGGTCTGAGGAGGGAGAACGACGGCGGCGAGCTCCGAGGATCTGAGGTTAAAGACGACGGCGACAGCTCGATGCAGGGCTTGAGGGCGTGCGTGGCTCACTGGGAAGCTTCAGGTGGTCGGGTCGGTTCTTTTGCGAGGCTCAGACAAGTCGGCGAGGGACTGGAGTTACGGGGAGCTCGAGCTCGAGCTCGCTCCAATGGTGGTCGAGAGGGGAGAGGCACAGGGGGCTAATGAGGAGAGGGAGAGGATGGGAACGAGCTCGAGGAGGCTTATCCCCCCTCTCTAGCTCATCCGGGCGAGCTAGGCACGCTCACAGGTGCATGGCCGCGTTGGAGGGAGCAGCGGCCACCTCCTGCTCCGACTGGTGAAGGAGGAAGACGACACAAGAAGGGGAGATGGGCCTGGGCCAAGGTAAGCGCCAGATAACTCTTTTCTCTTTTGTTTTTCATTTCTGTTTCTGTTAATTACTTTCTGACTTTGTTTTGTTTTATTTTTGGCTCCAAACTATTCCTAAAATAGTTTGAAACATGCTGAAATGTTATTTGGAATATTTCCAAACATATATAAAAGTTTCAGCATTTTTGAAAACTTTGAAATATTTGAAATCAATTATATAGTTGATTTCAGTAGCTTCTAACTTTAAAATAAAATGTCAAAAGCACTTTGAAAATATATTTAACCTCTGATATTTTGTTTTCAACATTTATCAGAAATGATGAACTTTTCTATTGGCCATTTTGGAAATTTTAATTTGCCACCAAAATTGAAAAGCTTCTGAATATAGAGTTACTAGGGTTTGCTTTGGTTTTCTTTTCTTTGCTTTTGATTTCATTTCATTTTCTTGGATGCATTGAAGAAGACATGAGCACAAACTTGCTATACTCTATCAGGGATCAGGGATGTGACAACTCACCCCCACTCAAAAGAATCTCGTCCCGAGATTTGGAAGTCGTCGGGATTAGCGCGGGATACTCAAGTCGAAGAGGATCCTCTCTTTCCCATGTTGCCTCTTTTTCGGAATGATTTGACCACTAAACTTTAAGAAACTTGACGTTTTTACGTCGAGTGGTACGCTCAGCTTGATCAAGAATACAAACAGGGTATTCTAGGTATGAAAGGTTATCTTGGAGATCAAGCGTTTCATGGTCCTCTTCACGGATAGGATCCGAAAAGCAACGCCTGAGTTGCCAGACGTGGAATACATCATGAACCTTGGAAAGATGCGGAGGAAGTTCCAATTGTTAGGCAACTTCTCCTCGTTTGGCAAGAATGCGAAAATGACCGATATAACGAGGAGCCAACTTGCCCTTGATACCGAAACGATGGGTTCCCTTCAGAGGTGTAACCCGGAGGTAAGCCTTCTCGTCAACTTCAAAGGTCACAGCCTTATGATGACGATCATATTGGCTCTTTTGACGAGACTTGGCTCTTTTCAACTTTTCACGAATAATGCGAACTTGCTCTTCTGCATCCTGGATAATATCTGGACCAAAGAGTTGCCTCTCTCCGGTTTGGGACCAATTAAGAGGTGTTCGACATCTTCGTCCATAGAGAAATTCAAAAAGGGCTTTGCCCAAGCTTGATTGATAACTATTGTTATAAGCAAATTCGGCGAATGGAAGGCATTTCTCCCAAATCATACCGAACGATATAACACAAGCTCGGAGCATAACTTCTAGAATTTTATTCACTCTTTCTACTTGACCACTTGATTGAGGATGGAAAGCAGTGCTAAAAGATAAGTGAGTCCCCATGGCATTCTGAATACTTTTCCAGAAGCAAGAACTAAATATACTTCCATGGTCCGAGTTAATCTCCAGAGGAACACCATGAAGAGACACTATTCGAGAGATATATAGCTCTACTAGCTGGCTAGCTGTTATACTCTCACGAACTGGAAGAAAATGAGCTACTTTGGAAAGACGGTCAATGACCACAAAGATAGCATTATTTCCTTCCTTGGTCTTGGGAAATCTAGTGATGAAATCCATACTAACTTTATCCCATTTCCATTCAGGAATAGCTAAAGGTTGAAGGGTGCCAGCAGGCCTTTGATGTTCTGCCTTAACTCGACGACAAACTTAGCAGTTAGCAACGAACTCAGCAATTTCTCTCTTCATCCTAGTCCACCAAAACCTCTGGCGTAGGTCCTGATACATCTTAGGACTACCAGGATGAATGGTGAGAGGAGAATCATGAGGCTCCTTAAGGATCAACAGCCTTAGATGTGGATTCTTAGGAACCACTAGACGATTCTAGAAGAACACAACATCTTGATCATTCATGGAGAATTCCTTAGCGTTTCGGCTAATAATATTCTCCTTGATCCGTGATATACCCTTATCATGCTTCTGGCCAGCTATGATTTGATCCTTAAGAGTAGGCTTCACCACCAGGTTAGAAAGGAATCCTTGAGGAACAATGTGAAGATTTAACTTCCGAAATTCCTCATAGAGATGTGGTTGACCTCGTTGTAGCATCAGTTTGTTACAATAAGACTTACGACTTAGTGCATCAGCCATAATATTGGCCTTCCCCGGCGTGTAAGTTATCCCTAAGTCGTAATCTGTGATCAACTCAACCCACCGTCTTTGCCTGAGATTCAAATCCGGCTGGGTGAAGATATATTTCAGAATTTGGTGATCAGTGAATATTTCACAACGATTACCAAGAAGGTAATGTCGCCAGATTTGAAGTGCATGGACTACAGCTGCAAGCTTAAGATCATGTGTGGGATAATTATCCTCATGTGGACGCAACTGTTGAGATGCGTATGCAATCACATGACGATCCTACATGAGAATGCAACCTAATCCTTGTCGCGAGGCATCGCAATAGATAACAAAGTCCTTAGAAAAATCTGGTGGTAGCAACACAGGTGCGGAAGTCACGCGTCTTTTCAGTTCCTGAAAACTATTCTCGCACTGTGGTGTCCACTCGAACTTTTTATCTTTCTTCAGGAGTTCAGTTAGACGTTTTGCAACCTTGGAGAAATTCTGGACAAAGCGGCAACAATAGCTTGCTAGACCAAGAAAACTCCTCACTTGCTTAACCGATTCAGGTTGAGTCCAATCAAGGACGGCTTGAACTCTCTCGGGATTGATAGCAATACACTTACCAGAGATTACGTGGCCTATATAGGTCACTTCTAGTAACCAAAATTCACATTTTGAAAACTTGGCATAAAGGCGGTGCTCTCAAAGTTTCATCAATACCAGCCTTAGATGCTCGACATGTTCTTGTTCGTTCTTCGAGTAGATGAGAATATCATCGAGGTATACCAAGACGAATTTATCCAAATACTCCATGAAGATTGAATTCATCAAGCGAGAGAAGGTGGCTGGGGCATTGGTTAAACCGAAGGACATGACGGTGTACTCGTATTGGCCATATCGAGTGACAAAAGCCATTTTTGGAATGTCCCCGTTCTTGATCTTGATTTGATGGTAACCAAACCTCAAATCCATTTTGGAGAAGACCGAGGATTTAGCAAGCTGATCATACAGGTCGTTGATCCTGGGGAGCGGATACTTGTTCTTTATGGTGACCAGGTTAACTGGTCGATAATCTACAACCATCCGATTCATTCCGTCTTTCTTCTTGACGAAGAGGATGGGACAAGCCCAAGGAGAAGAGCTAGGACGAATGAAACCTTTATTCTAGGCCTCATCTAGTTGCTTCTTAAGTTCGGCTAGCTCCAAGGGTGCCATATGATAAGGTCTTCTGGCTATTGGAACACTTCCCAGAACAAGGTCTATCACAAACTCTACATCTCTGTCAGGTGGAATTCCTGGCAGCTGTTGTGGAAAAACATCCGGAAAGTCATGGACTACCGGAATGTCTTCAAGTTCTGGAAGAGGGTTGGCATTGAGGGAATAGAGTTGGCATTTGGCAACCCGAGTAGAGACATTGACTATCTCACCCGAGGGATGGGTAAGCTGAACATTTCTAGAATGAGTATCAATCTTGGCATAATGAGCTCACATCCAGTCCATACCCAAGTTGATATTAATATCTGAAGATTTCAGGGCTATCAAAGATTCTAGAAAAACTAGCATGTCTACTAGAATTTCATTGTCATAGGTTACCCTAGAGGTTTGCCACTTACTACTAGGGGTTTGGACAACCAATGGGATTGGCATATCACAAAAGGACATGTTATGCAACTGTCATAACTTTCTGAAATGAAGGAATGAGATGACCCAGTGTAAAAAAGAACAGACGTTGGGTGATGATTGACAAGGAGCGTACCCAATATAACGTCGGGATCCTGTGCAACTTCTTCTGCTGAAACATAGTTCACGCGGCCACGTGCAGGAGTTGGCTTCACATAATAAGCTTTGCCCGACTTGCCTTGCCCAATGGACTTTCTAGGTTGCTTGACACCCATATTCTAAGGAAACTCTCGTGAGTAGTGCCCTGGTTCTCCACACTTATAGCATATCACCTGACTAGCACGTGGTGCAGCATTGCTAGCTGGACCACCAAAGGTTTTTGCTGGAGGGTTGGTCTGATTCGCCTGAGGCGCCACATAGGATGACCTCGGGGTCTATCTTGGCGGCAGAGAACTATTTGGAACCCACAACCTGTGTTTTGGAAACGCGGATCCAGATGACGAGCCAGAGTCACGGGAGTGCTTGTTCGTGGCTTCATAGTCAGTATGACCAGTCTCGGCACTGATCGCCTTGTTGACAAGAGCTTGAAAGCTTGTACACTCGTGGAGGCGCAGGTCAAGACGAAGTTCAGGGCTCAGACCCTTGTGGAATCTTGCTTGCTTCTTGGCATCAGTTGACACCTATTCAGTTGCATAACGGGCGAGGTTACCGAACTCGCGGCTATAAGCATCCGCGGTCAATTTTCCCCGGGTGAATGCACATAACTCCTCTCTCTTTCTGTCCATCAGACCCTCTAGAATATGGTGCAGACGGAAGGCTGCACTAAAGTCCTCCCATGTGGTTGCTGGTCCGGCAGGACGCATAGCTTCAAAGTTCTCCTACCACAGATTGGCGGGTCCTTCCAGAAAGTACGCCGCAAAAGTCACCTTGTCGGCCTCAGAAACATTTGCGGAGCGAATCTTGCGCAATATACTGCACAACCAATCATCAGCGTCGAGGGGATCGACGGAGTGATGGAACTTCAGAGGATTCAGCTTCATAAAGTCATTGAGGGACACTACATCATTCCTCGGCTGACGAGCCGTATTTTTCTCAATACGCTCTAGCAGACGGTTGGTCTCCCTTTATTTCTTTCCGCCTCAAGCATAACATCCGCCAGAGAAGGCGGGTGAGGCAATTCCTCCTGCGGTGCTTGACTACCCTCTCCCTGGTCATGGGCAGGGGCACGGTTCAACCTGGTGAACACCATCCTGACAAAGAAACTCACAGCTTAGACCAATATCAACATCAATACTAACTATGGTTTAAGAATGCACTGAACACATGGAATGCGGAAATGAACATCCGAACAGCATGGTAACAAGCAACTGCTATATACACACCATTACATAGTTCAGTACAACCTCAACCCGAAGAGCAAACTATTGAAAAGATGATACTACTCATCAGAGGCTTTCCAAGCTTCCTATACATTATTTATCTATGCCTCCGGAACTCATCTCACGACATAAGCATACTCCACAAGACACACGGGACTGTGGAAGTACAACTACTACCATACTACTCTTCCACTCACGGGTACAGGCATCCGCATAGAACATCTCATAAAGGTTGCCTCCATGGCCTGGGAGTTCAACCTACGGGTCAGGAAATACTTGAGCTTGAGACCCTTGGGAACCGTAAGGACACGGGTGTGGCCTTGGTCCCCTGACTGGTGGTAGTAGGGGTCCCCGAAGAGGATTGACTCCTCCTATAGCATGCCAGTCAAAATGAGCCGGAAGATGGGTCCTAATAGGGTTCAACATCTGCATGTCTCCATACCCTGTCTGGACTACAGGTGCCAGCTGTGTGAAAGCTGTCCACAGGCGGGGCACGTGTAGCATAGAGCTCCATACGAAGGGCACGAGCATCGCTGTCTCTATTCTCTAGCATCTCAGCGGTGGACTGCACCAGTGGATCCTCCATAGAGGAATCAAAGTAGACCCCACTGAGGTATCCTTCTTCCCCTGGCTGAGAGGCAAGAACATAGGAGAACTCTAAATTCTACAGCAAGGCATGTCTGGCCCTCATAATGGTCAACATTGAATAGGCAGCATCTTGTACTGCCATGTCAACTGTAACCCCCAATCCATATGACCAATGGATCGGCTCCTCGGCTCCAGGGTAATCTGGGAATACCCTAACAGTGCACAGATACTGACTCTGATTAAAATCCCGGTACTGTTCCTCCAATTATACTCTGGCTACCAGCGCTAACCGGCTACTGACATCATCCTGACTAGCCTAGCCGTGTGACCCGGCACATCAATGCACCTTGTCAGACGGACCACCTGACGAGAAGGACAGCGAGGCATATGAAAATAGAGAGTAATGCAAAGGCATTAGAGCTCTGGAGACAAAACTGGGCAGCATAACGGTTGTAAATGCTCAAAAACAATTTTGGGACAACCCACAAAAGATGGGATAGCATAACAACTCAACTATCAAGTTCAATTCCATGGTCATAAAAACTTAGTTTCTTTCCCTTGGAATAAAAAGGAACCCGCAGTAACTCTCGACTTGTTGTCCTATAATCTACCGATCGGTAATACACGATCCTAAGAGAAAGATAAGTAACCTAGTTCTTAATCCCCGCAGAAAAGACGAGGATGACCAGAATAGAATAATTTAAGAAGAGAAGCAAGGATCTTACGTTCCCTTCCACAAACAATTCCCTTATATATAACTTAATAAATTCTACGATAAACTTCGACCAGTTTGGCTTAGTAATCCTACAGTCAGTCAGGCTCTGATACCAACGCTGTCGGGACCCCGATCCTAAGCCATAGGAATCCAGCCTGTAACACATCACATCTCTTTGCGGTCTCACACACGGTTATCTCCACGGTTGCAGCCTTACCTTAGCCGGGACCGTTTGCGCCTTTTGACTCGCGTACGCAATTGTGTCGCTAGCATTACAATGTCAAAGAACCCAGGTCAACATGTCTAGTCATAAACTCAAGTGGAAGTTCCATACAAGGACATGCATACATCACCCAGCAAAGTAGGTGTCGGTCATCAGCGAGTGTAGACGAGTCGTAGCAAGCTACAAGGACTCCATTACACCACGTGACATTTCCCCAAAGGACAGACGCAGTAGCTAAGAAGGACACATGCCGGTCAACCAATGTGTCCAGAGCAGTTGCGAACTACCATGGCTCGGTGGAAGCACAAAGGGGCATTTCCCCGTAAGGTGTGCTACTAAGGCACATGACTAGGTTTTCGAACCCCATACATATCAAGTACAACACACGTACGCATGGCATACCGATATGCATAGATACATAGATGGCATCACAACATAACCATAGACATACAAACTTTATTTAGAAGGCTCGGAAGAGCCTCACTCATAATATTACACAGATAGGGGTCTCACGACCCGTCATCACAAGTCATTCAAACAAGTCTTACAACCCAGCGGAAGGTTAAAAATGTCTGAGTACAGACAGATGGAAAGGTAAAAGGCACATGGCCTACTATCTACAGACCCAACCTAGGGCCAGATCATAGCTGAGACACCAGCTACTCATCGTCGTCAACGTCTAGATAGAACCCACCGTTAGGGTCATTAACAAGCTCTGCAACAATTTATTAAGCAAACGTGAGTACAAAACTACTCAACAAGACTTTAGAATACTCTATCTACTCATGCAAAGGTATCATCAATGGGTTGTGGGGGTTTCAAGCACAAAGCCAGCATTTGACACTTGGCTAGACAAACTACATTTTCAAATAGTTTTGACAACTTCGTTTTCTCGCACACGAGTCCACTAACTCCACAACAATACACCATCATGGAATCATTCCGTCACCCTACGGAAATGCCATCCATGACACTCACACTTATCTTGTCATTTTTATGAGTAGCCATTATAGTTGTCTATGAACAACATATGTTTCCAAGTACTCCATATACGCGGACGCGGCTATTCGAATAGATAATAACCCTGCAGGGCTGTACTTCTTCACACCTGCTCTCGCCACTTATCGCTATGTGCACGTCATGCACCTCGGCAACCTTTAAGCGGAAGCCCAGCGAGGGAGTCGGCCATGACCGTTAACCATGCTAATACCTAGTCCAGGTTTATCGCCTATCTGAGGGTAACCCGCACGGAAGTCCGGCCGAGGTTTCTGCCACGGCCCCAAACGATGTGCGTAGGGTTCCCAAGCCCACCATTCGGGTGCCACTTGGTACGCCGTGCCACTGCCTACTGCATCATAGCACACCATTAAGGTCAGCACTATGCACGGCCTCCAGCATAACTATAAACACGAGAAACTACTTGCAACTCCTGGACCGAGTACTAGGCAATTAATAAGTCGAGCAAGGTCATATATCAGGGCCCAACATATGGTAGTATCTTTTCTTGGATAACATACAAGGAACTCAGTTCCTAAGGACGGTTCCAATGAAACAACCCGCCATGTACTCCTACATAGCCTTTCACCGGTAGCTTTACCAAATCAGGTTCAACACACAACCTTTATTAACTGAACACATTCTCACGATCATGTTCATCACCCAGATGACAGACCTTACACAACTCTAAGCATAGCATGCATAGCAGGATAAGACACATCATGGCTCAAGCATCTACCAGGTATGCTAGGTTGGAAGGTTTAGCTATTTACTGTGACAAGACAGGTCATGCAAAGGAATGGGTTCAGCTAACGTGGTAAAAGCATTGAAAGCATTTTGACCTAACACAATAAATAAGAGCGGGAGCGAGAACATGGGATTTATAGGGATGATCAAAATGGTTGCTTGCCTTGTTTCTCAGCAGAGGGGTGACATCCGTCAGTCGGATAATCAGTCGTATCCGAAGTGGTGGGGCCTACCGAATAACAACATACAATCAATATCAATCATATGCAACAGTCATAATGCATGAACATGACATGAAATGAAGGGTGATATGTTTCAATGTGGTTGGTGAAACCTTAGTTTGCATCTGGTTTGAAATCCAAATTCAAATATTATTTGAAATGGCATATTTATCTTAATCATTTAATTGATTTGACGTGATGCTGTTTCATAACTTTATTTTTCATGCATGAAAGAAGCACCATTCTGTTCATTGAATTTTTCTGATCAATTTGCATATATTATTTGTCTGATTTGGAGTTATACTCAATTTTCTATGAATTTCCAAAGTTTTGCAATTATTCTGGAATTATATTAAAACCACAATTAGTTTTATTGCATCAGCATGACATCAGCAGGTCAGCTGGCCGTTCAAAGTCAAACCTGACCAGTGGGACCCACTGGTGAGTGACTCTGGCCACTTTTTAGTTTAAGTTTAAATTAATTAGCTAATTAACAGAGCTGGACCCACATGTCAGTGACTATTTGACTTTTAATATAATTTTTATTTTTATTTTAACTAAACTTTAATTAAACAGGGGGCTGGCCCCACTTGCCAGAGAATCAGGGGAGTCAATCCCCACCGGCGATGGGGTCAAACCCACCGGCGGCGAGGCTCCGGCGACAACCAGAACGACGGAGGGCCTTGGGTTTGCTATTCCGGTGACCAAAGGCACGGTGGAGGGCACCAGACGATCGGCCACTCGATCGCAACTCCATTTTTGCAAAGAGCAGGGGCTGAAACCACCGGAGATGAAGCCGGCGACGAGCTCAGCGGCTGCCGGAGTTCGGGCACCATCCGGATCATAGCTACGGGGCCTATCACGCACGGGGCTGAGCTCGTACAACACGTACACGATGCACTGAAACCAACGGTGGCCTTAGAATGACCAGTTGATCACCGAAGAGCTACCGGCGAGGAGGTCCCGCGGCGGATCTCGTCGGGCTCCGGTGGAATCGGGGCCTAGAGCTCGGGATCGAAGGGGAAAATGAGGGGGAAACCACCCTGAGCTCACAGGGAGGGCAGAGGCAACGAGAGCAGGCTCGGGGATGGTCTGAGGAGGGAGAATGACGGCGGCGAGCTCCGGGGATCCGATGTTTAAGACGACGGCGACAACTCTATGCAGGGCTTGCTTGGCTCACTGGGAAACTTTAGGTGGTCGAGGCGGTTCTTCTGCGAGGCTCAGACAAGTCGGGGGGGACTGGAGCTACGGGGAGCTCGATCTCGAGCTCGCTCCAATGGTGGCCGAGAGGGGAGAGGCACAGGGGGCAAATGAGGAGAGGGAGAGGATGGGAACGAGCTCGGGGAGGCTTATCCCCCCTCTCCAGGTCATCCGAGCGAGCCAAGCACGATCACACGTGCGTGGCCGCGCCGGAGGGAGCGGCGGCCACCTCCTGCTTCGACTGGCGAAGGAGGAAGACGATAGAAGAAGGGGAGATGGGCCTGGGCCAAGGTAAGCGCCAGATAACTCTTTCCCTTTTGTTTTTCATTTTTGTTTCTGTTAATTACTTTCTGACTTTGTTTTGTTTTACTTTTGGCTCAAAACTATTCGTAAAATAGTTTGAAACATGCTGAAATGTTATTTGGAATATTTCTAAACATATATAAAAGTTTTAGCATTTTTGAAAACTTTGAAATATTTGAAATCAATTATATAGTTGATTTCAGTAGCTTTTAACTTTAAAATAAAATGCCAAAAGCACTTTGAAAATATATTTAACCTGTGATATTTTGTTTTCAACATTTATCAGAAATGTTGAACTTTTCTATTGGCCATTTTGGAATTTTTAATTTGCCACGAAAATTGAAAAGGTTTTGAATATAGAGTTGCTAGGGTTTGCTTTGGTTTTATTTTCTTTGCTTTTGATTTCATTTCATTTTCTTGGATGCAATGAAGAAGACATGAGCACAAACTTGCTATACTCTATTAGGGAATAGGGATGTGACAATCAAGTACACTCAACTGACTAGCAATTGGTTCATCATAATAGTATCTATTTAAAAGATTAGCAAGTTGATGAGGATCCATATCAACAGATTTTTAGCAAGCAAAGATGCAAGCAAATAGAAGGCACATGGTAACACAAGTAGACAAAAAGATATTCGGCGAGAAAAAGGCGAATAAAATGGAAAATTGGTGAAGTGGGGGAGAGGAAAATGAGAGGCAAAAGGCAAATAAAGTAAATGCGAGAGATGAGTTTGTGATGGGTACATGGTATGCTTGATCATGCTATACATCCTCCCCAGTAACAGCACCATAAATCCATCTTGCTACCTGTTGAGCTTGCGTTGGTTTTCCCATGAAAAGGAATGGGTGATGCACCAAATTAGATAAGTATTTCCCTCAGTTTGTTGAGAACCAAGGTATCAATCCAGTAGGAGGAACAAGCAAGGCCCCAACTGTAGTACCTACACAAAGAATAAAACTCTCACACCCAACGCTAAAAAGGGGTTGTCAATCCCTTTAGAGTTATTTGCAAGGATAAGATATGATAGAGATGGATATAAAAGATTGTGGAAACAAAAGTTCATAAATTGCAGCTAGGTATTTTTGGTATTTTTGGTTTATAGATCTGAAAGTATAATATGGAAAATAGACCCGGGGGCCATAGGTTTCATTAGAGGCTTCTCATATAAAGGAAAATAATACGGTGGGAGAAATAAATACTGTCACGCAATTGATAGAAGAGCGAATAATTATGAAGATATCCAAGGCAATGATTATGCATATAGGCATCACGTTCATGTCAAGAAGACCGAACGATTCTGCATCTACTACTATTACTCCACGCATCGACCGACTCCTGCCCACATCTAGAGTATTAAGTTCATGAAGAACAGAGTAACGCATTAAGTAAGATGACATAATGTAGAGGGATAACCTCAAGCAATATGATGAAAACCCCATATTTTTATCCTCGATGGCAACAATAAAATATGTGCCTCGCTACCCCTACTATGTCACTAGGTGAGGACACTGCAAGATTGAACCCAAAACTAAGCACTTCTCCCGTCGCAAGAATTACAAATCTAGTTGGCCAAACCAAACCAATAACTCGAAGAGACTTGCTAAGATATGAAATCATGCATATACAAATTTAGAAGAGACTCAAATAATATTCATAGATAATCTGAACATAAACTCACAATTCATCGGATCTTGACAAACACACCGCAAAAGAGTATTACATCGGATAGATCTCCATGAAAATCATGAAGAACATGGTATTGAAGATCAAAGAGAGAGAGGGGGCCATCTAGCTACTAGTTATGGACCCGTAGGTCTATGGTGAACTACTCAGACATCGTCAGAGGGGCAATGGAGTTGATGTAGATGCCCTCCGTGATCAATTCCCTCTCTGGCGGATTACCGGAAATGGCTCCCAGATTGGATCTCACGGGAATAGAGGCTCCCGACGGCCGAAAAGTATTTTCATGTCTCTTTTTAGCGATGGGGGGTATTTGGGAATTTATAGGCTGAAGAATAGGGTTAGGAGACTTAAAGGGGACACACAAGCCAGGGGGCGCGGCCACCCCCCTAGGGCGCGCCCTGCAGTCTTGTGGCCTCCCGGTAGGTGCCCTACCCCCTACTCCAAGTCTTCTTGGTTTCTTCTGGTCCAAGAAAAATCATTCTGAAGATTTTATTCTATTTGGACCTTGTTTAATATTCCTTATCTGCAATATTCAAAAACTTGGAAAAAGCAGAAACTGGCACTAGGCTCTAGATTAATAGGTTAGTCCCAAAAATAATAAAAAATAACATATTAATGCATATAAAACATCCAAAACAGATAATATAGTAGCATGGAGCAATCAAAAATTATAGATACGTTGTAGACGTATCAGTAAGTAATATGCCGAACTTCCAAATATACAAATATAAGTTCTGATATTAACAAAAATAACATTCCTTGTCCTAGCACACCTAACTGGGCGGACTGAGAAAGAAGCTAGTTCATTTAGTGGTGACCTTCTAAATGAATTGTCCATAGCTCACGAACGTGGGAGAAAAGCGATGAAAAGCATGCTAAAGGCATTATGGCCGATCGAGGAGCCTCCGGAAAGGATGCTGAAACTGGTTGAGCACTTTAAAGGAGCTCGGCACCGATTTGTATTGTGGAAAATATCGGCATGCCATGAGGGTTCTCGGGAGGCATTGGCAATGTTGAAGACGAGGTTTACTAAGCTTAATCCTGAAGAACTAGCACGAGTCGGGCCGGCAGGGCCCAATGGTCACGAGGTGCCTCTTCACTTAGTTTATGACCAAGTGATGCTCGTCGCACTCTTGTCGCAACAAGATTGTCGCCTGGATGTAGTAATAGACAACCTAGACCAGCAACCTGATGTATGATTTTATGTAACTAAGTATTTATATCACTTTATTGTTCATCGGATGTATTAATATTGTCTTAACACACCATCCGCTTTTGCCTCCATTGATAGAAATCAGGAAGTGTTCCGTAGTATGTAACCTGTGAAATAGGTAAACAAATCGGCGAACTAGGCAATCCGGCCATACGATGCTTACAAACACACAATTATCACAGAGTTATGTTATATTACTTTTATTTAGTAAGAAACATCTTCCCAAGAAAATAGTTCTTTTATAGATTTCTTTCTCTGGGTTTTTGAGTATTCGTTGTGTGCGGATAGAGTGTATGCTTGGGATTTTTAATCCTTGGTGATAACCACCTAATTGTTGTCACCTTCCTTGTGTCGGACCAATTTTTCATTAAGAACCCTAGATTTCGGCTTCACCCCTCTGAGGTACGTATTCAGATTACCTGGTCGTAACAATCGTAGAGGTGCTCTCTTTATCCTCTAGCCGAACAATCGGGAATGTAGAGGATAAACATAGGAGCCAAGCAACCCAGCTTGGCAAAATCTTAAGTCAAATTTAGTGCATATAGACGCTTGAGTATAGGAAGAATAGGCGCACCATGAAAGAGATGCACAAATGTTCTATTATTGGCTTTAGAAAGCCCCGAAGTGTCTACAGAAAATACATGTTCATGGACACAATTCAGTTTATCGAAACACAAACTGGGATACGTTAATCCACTTGAAAGTGCAAAAAGGATAGAGGATGAACTGAAAATATAAGAGGGAATAAATTAGCATGACTGCACCAGCTTAGCTGTAGAAACGCGAAAGATATGACGCGTTCCATGGGTTTGGTTCAAGATGATTATCCGACGCATTGCGGAGATGATACGCTTCTCCTGTAAGTACGTCGTCGATGATGAAGGGGGCCTCCCATTTTAGTGCAAGTTTATTCTTTTTCTTCTCAGGGAAAGCAGCACAAGCTCGCCCACGTTGTATGTATTCTCCCGAACTTCCCTGCTCTGATAGCACCGAGACTACTATTGATAGAAGGTGGAACATGCCACAGCTATATCGCGCTCTTATGCCAGTGCATCCAAGTCATCCTTCCGATCTAACTCAACTTATTTTCCTTGTGCATGCGAACTGTAGGTGCATCATGGATGATATCACAGGGGAGGACTGCTTCAATCCCATACACCATAAAGAATGGTGTATAACCCGTGGACCTACTCAGAGTTGTACGCAAACCCCACAATGCAAAGTCGAGCTCCTCTACCCAATGGCAATCGGATTCTTTGAGAGATCGGACTAAATGAGGTTTGATGCCGCTTATGATGAGACAATTAGCCCGTTCGACCTGTCCATTTGTTTGTGGGTGATACATAGAAGCGTAGTCGAGTTTAATGCCCAAGTTCGCGCACCAGTCCTTCACTTGCTAGGCTGTAAAATTGGATCCATTATTCATTATTATACTATGCGGAACGCCATAACGGTGAACCACATCTGGTGTAAAATCGATGACCGCTCCGAACTTGGCAGAAGTTACTAGTTTGGCTTCGATCCACTTAGTGAACTTATCGACCATAACTAGTAAATATTTCTTTTTCTTGGATCCCCCTTTAAGAGGTACAACCATGTCCAACCCCTAGACCGTGAATGACCAAGTGATCGGTATTTTTTGAAGAGCTGTTGCAGGCATGTGGCTCTAATTTGCGAAGAGTTGACATGCAACACTATGTTGGACAAGCGAATGAGCGTCTGCTCGAGCTGTTGGCCAACAGAAAACATCTCAGAATGCTTTGCTTACAAGTGCTCTAGCCGTTGCATGGTGGTTGCCCATACCTGCGTGTATTTCAACCAAAAGTTGTTTACCTTCTGCTTCGGATATGCATTGCTGGAGGACGCCGGTAGTGCTTTTCCTATAGAGTTCCACTTCATGAACCTTATAAGACTTTGATCGTCGAACTATTTGTCTTGCTTTTGTTTGGTCATCGGGGCGTTCCTGGCGAAGAAAATAAGCCATGAAGGGTTCGGTCCATGGTGCGATTACGACCATAATTTCATAAGCTGGGAGTGTTTCCTTTAGTGCAGAGCCGCCGATGATTTGGTCATCTGGCTCAACTATAGGAGGAGTAACTTGTTCCTTTCATGTGGCTACAATATCCTTGTTACCATCCTGCCATACCACAGAAGGCTTGAAACGTCATTCCAGAAAGGTAATTTTAGGCACGGGGTCGCACTTGGTGCTCATACGAGCGAGGACATCGACAACCTCACTATTCTCTCTAGAGACATGGTGGAACTCAAGGCCTTCGAACCGAGATGATATTTTGAGGATGGCGTTCCTATAAGCTGCCATCTTTAGATTTTTGGCGTCAAATTCGCCATTGATAGGAGAGATAGCGAGGTTCGAGTCCCCCATACCTCCAGCCTTTGTACGTCTGTAGCGTTCCGACTCAAAACGAATCAAGCCGCTATGTATATGTGCCATCCCTGGATCAGTATGCTGGCACACACAATAGATCAATGTATATATCAAAGTGCAATCACATGTAAATAATGTAAAAGTGATATATACCCCAAAGTCTCAGCGGAAACAGTCAACGGAAGTGGAGTCCAAATAAACACCAACGGCTGGTTGAGTGCAGACCGTAACCCTGAATTATACTCTTACTCGTCGAAGAAAGTATATGAAACATAAGACATTGCGGACGTGTATGTCAGCATATTGAATATGCCGGCAAGTCACAAAACAGAGAGGTGTAAATATCATCTATACTATATGCATATATGGTAGGTGGGGCTGTAGATTAAGTTTTGCGTAAAGCAAATTTTCCTACAACAAGAGAGAGGGTTAGAGCAAAATTTATTACATTGTTGGTTCTTAATGAGAAGGTTCCACCAACCATTTCTCATACCCAAGTTATCAATATTACCCACATCAAATAGATTTAATGGTGTTGAAAATTCCTGATAGTTTTAGTTCCTTTGGCTCAAGTTGTCCATGACCGTGGACACGGCTAATCGATTAGGTTTGAGTACTCTCCAGAGTTTTGCACACGTTCCCCACAAGATTTGACCGCCTCCGTTGAAGTCCTCGCACTTTAGGGTGTTTTAGAACCGGATGATCAAAACATGGTCTTTCAACGGGATCCTTTGAGCATCTGTTGGTGCCCATCCAATCCTACTGTTCTTCTACATATCGTAGCACCGCCCGTCTAGAGTCACCACGTTGTCCAACCAAGCCAGAGCCCATAATGACTTGTGGTTGTGCAGGTAAGCCTTGGGTCTTGAAATATCCATCCATCTCTTTGAGCGTGGGTGAAGCTTTCCGCAAGATGTCATGGCGCTTCTCCATGCATCCCGGGTCCTCCGCTGGTTTTCCCAGGGAGCCCATATGAACTGTCCTTCACCCAGAGGTATACTTCGTTCTGAGGTCTTGCAAGTCTTGGGGTCTTCAGGTCTTCATTATTAAGTTCTCACAACACTCACAATGAACACTCAACCAAACCCCGTCTACTAGGAGCATAGAAAAATAACGTCCCGGCAAAAGTAACATGGGTTTAGGGGTGCAAATCATAACGCTCTACTCAATAACCAAAGTTTCGAAGTACCTACTTGCATGCAATGGGTGAAGAAGGTTGTAACTAATGCAATAAAACATAGGTAAAAATATGATCAATGTGAACTTGCCTGGTATTACATGATGAAGATAGTCACTCTCATAATCCTGATAATTCTACTCGTCACACTCCGATCAATCTATCGTAAATGAATAACATTCAATAAACATTCATGCCAAAAGAAAGAACCAAAAGGACATAAGAACAAAACATGTCTTGGTGCAAAATAACAACATACCAGGATTTAATAAGAAAAGGTAGGGCATTATGGTGTTGTAAAAGGAAAGCTGAAAGGGGTCAACTCCAAAGAGTCAAAGGATGATCAACTATCGCTATATAAGCTCGACTTGCATACACTATGGGAGATGATATAAAATATTTGAAGAACAACATGAATGTTGTTTGACAAATAGTATAAGACATAAGAATTTATTTGTTGGAAGAATTTCTTGAAATGGAGCACTACAACTACAACAAAAGTTATAGTGAATCGAAGTATGAATTGAATTTGCAATCAGAAGGTCAAAAGAAGTTGAACTGAAGTACGATTGTTGTGTGCAGAAATATATGACATGAGTATTTACGGGTAAAAGGAATTAATTGAAAAGGTCTTACGATTTGCAAGATAAGATCAAATGAATGTTCGAATACAAATTTGAATCGCTAAAATTTGTAAGGTTGAAAGGTCGAAACTAATGATGGTACTGTATATAGGAGATCAATATGAACATGTAGAAAAAAAGAATTAGTATATTTGAAATAGCGGATCAAAAGATACAAATACTTCAATATAACATTGAAACAGCTTAGAACGATGTGAACGCTTTTGGGCACTAATAGATAATTCTGATTTGATCAAAATTATAAGTTGAAAAGTTAAAACTAATGATAGAAACAAGAAGATTACTTTGATACAAATCCGACGCAATTGGATTCATCTAAAACGAAGCTACGTATAAAAAGGTATGATCAAAAGAAGTTTGAATATGAGTGTGAACAAATTTTGAAATTTGATAATTTCAAAGAAGCTGATATGATAGGTTCACCGGATAGGTGGGTTCAAGACGAAACACCAGGCGTTGGTTTCATCTAATTCGGATAAACGAGTAAAAAGTTATCGCTATTTGAAAAATCAGGGCCAAGGTTTTTGACGGAAGAAAAGTGCTATGTCTCAAAGAATTCTAGGACTAATGTGTAAATATAGAGACTAATTGATAAATCTAAATACTCTACCGTATACTAGTGTAGGAATACTAGTCTAGAAATAATGAACTACAGGAATATAAAAGAAAAATACGAAGAGAAATACCTTTAGAATGCAGAGTAAAAATTAATTCCAAAAAGGAGACCACTTCCAGAAATCCCGTCGGAGAGAAGAAAATATTTTTATTCAATAAACCTAGTCAAACCAAAAGATTGATTTAACCCGAAGTAGATGATTTTTGGATGCTTCTATGGATCTATATTTATATGTTGAAAGAAGGTTTAAAGGTCAATAGATAGGCAATGTGGGACTAAACATAGACGAAAAGAGGAGAAAAGAGGGAATTAAGTGTCACATGGGCCAAAAGGATTCGGCGAGGCGCATAGGAAAATCCGGCCAGTTTCTTTTTTCTCCTCAGAAGAACAGTGTTCGAGTGAACAGTGCCTTTTTTTTAAAAATAAACAGCAAAAATAAATATAAACGAAAGTAAGGGAATATTTTATATAGGCATATTATATATCAAAATTTTCAGAATAAAATTTCCTATAACATGAATATAATTTCATGACCAAATAAAATACTTTAAAAAAAATTGCAATAACTTTAAAACAAAAAAAATTTGAATAGAAAATTTTGTGAAAGTCATTTTATTCCCTCTCATTATTTTTTAAAAAAGTTTCAAATTCCACTTAATTTCAAACAATCTATCACATATCATTGAAACAAAAAAAATCCTAATTATTTATTTGTTATAATATTCCAAAATTTATAATTTTGGGATGTTACAACGCCACCGTAGAAAACCATGTAGTAGAGCTTCCTATTCGGCTATTTTATTATAATTAGTATACATGTTTTGCACCACGTATTGCTACTTCTTGAGCTTGCGTTGTTTTTCCCTTTAAGAGGAAAGGGCGATGCAGCAAAGTAGATAAGTATTTCCATCAGTTTGTTGAGAACCAAGGCATCAATCCACTATGAGGAACAAGCAAGGCCCACATCTTAGCACCTACACAAACAATCAAACACTTGCACCCAACGCTAAAAAGGGGTTGTCAATCCCTTCACACTTATTTGCAATGATGATACCTCATAGTGATAGATAAAAGATTGCTAGAACTAAAAGTAAAACAAAAGTAAATAAATGGCAGCAATACATTTTTGGTATTTTTGGTTTATAGATCTAAAAATATAATATGGAAAATAGAACCAGGGTCAGAGGTTTCACTAGCGGCTTCTCTCATGAAGGAAAATTATACGATGGGTGAACAAATTACTGTCGAGCAATTGATAGAAAATCAAATAATTATGAAGATATCTAAGGCAATGATTATGCATATAGGCATCACATCCGTGTTAAGTAGACCAAAACGATTCCCGATCTAGTACTATTACTCCACTCATCGACCGACTCCTGCTTGCATCTAGAGTATTAAGTTCATGAAGAATAGAGTAATGCATTAGGTAAGATGACATGATGTAGAGGGATAAACTCAACCAAAATGATGAAAACCCCATCTTTTTATCCTCAATGACAACCATGAAATGTGTTCCTCGCTACCCCTACTTTTTCACTGGGTGAGGACACCACAAGATTGAACAGAAAACTAAGCACTTCTCCCATTGCAAGAATTACAAATCTGGCTGGCCAAACCAAACCAATAACTCGAGTAGACTTGCTAAGATATGAAATCATGAATATAAAAATTCAGAGAAGATTCAAATAATATTCATAGATAATCTGAACATAAACCCACAATTCATCGGATCTCGACAAACACACCGCAAAAGAGTATTACATCGGTTAGATCTCCATGAAGACCATGAAGAACATGGTATTGAAGAACAAAGAGAAAGAAGAAGCCATCTAGCTACTAGCTATGGACCCGTAGGTCTGTGGTGAACTACTCACGCATCATCGGAGGGGCAATTGTGTTGATGTAGATGCCCTCCGTGATTGATACCCCCTCCGGCAGATTACCGGAAAAGGCTCCCAGATTGGATCTCACAGGAACACAGGCTCCTCGTGGCAGAAAAGTATTTTTTGGTCTCCGTTTGGTATTGGGGGAATATTTGGGAATTTATAGGATGAAGATTAGGGTTGGGAGGCCTCCAGGGGACCCACAAGCCAGCCCCCCCCCCTAGGGCACGCCTCCCTACAGGTCTCCTGCCCCGTTCTCCAAGTCTAGCAGGTTTCTTCTCGTCCAAGAAAAAACATTCCGGTGATTTTATTCTGTTTGGACTCCGTTTAATATTTGTTATCTGCAATAAGAAAAAACATGGAAAAAATAGAAACTGGCACTAGGCTCTAGATTAATAGGTTAGTCCCAAAAATAATATAGATTAGCATATTAATGCATATAAAAATCCAAAGCACATAATATAATAGCATGGAACAAACAAAAATTATAGATACGTTGGAGACGTATCACTACCAAATATTATCATCGGTGGGGGATGTAAGTATGACACCAGCCCCTAGGCCAGCAAGCATGTTGGAGCTCAAGATACTTCGTCCAATTGGAATATGTACTATATTCTTTCAGGAGTTCGAGTTCCGTCCATTCGAATAGAAAGTCAGCCAACACTCGAGATTTAATAGCTCGACGTGGCTTGTAAGTGATTTCAAAGGGTAAGAGCTCTTTAACCGATTTAGTTAAGCGTCATGTGGCGTCCTTATTATTGATTCAAGGGTACCTCATAGGCTACCATTACAGAACACACTTGAAAATAGTGTTGGAGCTTGCGAGATGCCATAAAGACTGTATAGGCTACACTACTATAAAAAGAGCTATAGCTAATATGGACACTAATGGCGCACCTTTTGTCTGGTGCGCCATTACTATCTTTGTCCTCGCCCCACACCCTTTCCTAGACATATCAGTGGCGCACCAGGGTAAGTGCGCCATTACTAGTTTTAACTAGTAATGGTGCACTACATGCACGGTGCGCCGGAACTAACAATTGTTTTTTCAGTGTTTTTTTCAAAACTACTAATGGCGCATTATTACCAGGTGCGCCATTAGTAACCCTGGTTACCAATGGCGCATTCTTATGTGGGTGCACCATTGATAACCAGAAGTGAAAAAAAACTCCCGCTCCCCTCCCCTCATGGCTCTCCTCCCGATCCAAATCCAGAAACTCCTGCTCTTGTGGCTCTCCTCCCTCCGCCCCCCTCCCACCGCACCTGCCGCCGCCGGCTGGCCCTCCGGCCGTCTCCCCCATCGCACCTGCCGCCGCCGGCTGAACCCCCTGCTCCCCCCTCGCCGCTGCGCCACCGTCCGCCTCGCACCGCGCCCTCCCCGCTCCCTGCCTCACCCCACCCCCGCCAGGAACCCCCGATATTGGGCGACGACAAGGGCACCGCCGCCTCCGCCTCCGCCTCCACCGCACTCCCCTCCTTCGGCTGCGAGGTTCACCCCGAGGTTGGCCCCCTCCCTCCCCCGCATATTTGAACATAGATTGAACATAGATTGTATTTCATCAATATATGTACCTCATCAATATATTTATCTCCTATAATAAGATATTAACAGAAGGTTAATTTAACTGCTCAAACAGCTGTAACCAGAGGTACTTTAATAGCAAAAGAATCTCAAACTAATAAAGTACGTAGGCAACAAAGTAACTTGAACGAACCGTTGATGTTGGGCACCCGTTGGAGAGCTTCATCAACCATCTGTTGCACAAATTTTCCTTCTGTTTTATGAAAATTAACAATTAAACAAATGGAAGTTTGACCAAACAGTTAATGGGTACTGGGATTCAGATCTTTACAAGTAGTTTATTCTCATAGATTAATTTAGCAATCCTGGGATGTGAGGGGTTTAGTTTTGGGACTGGAATTTAGATCTTTACAAGTAGTTTATACTCATAGATTAAATAACACATATACATGCTATCCCTATTTATAAAGATGGCTCTCTTAGCTAATTCGAAATCCGACCCAGCTCTAATGTAACTAATCATAACAATATCTCTTAGTGGATTAAGGCCAATTTACTTAATCTCTAAGTTGCTGCATTCGGCCACAGTGTGGATCTACTGCTTAAATGGATTAATTGGATTTTTTTTCTTTACTTAAGCAAAGCTCCTTTGCTGTCAAAATCAATGATAGTGTAGGCCCATATATTCTGGGTGGAAAATTTTTAAAACAGAGAGACCCGTCCTCTCCCGTATGAAAATTAATTATGATAAATGTGAACTTGTTGCGATCAACTTTAGGAGAAGATGGTATTAAGACTCTTTCTCAAATTTTTTGTTGTAAAGTTGGGGATTTCCTCCTGAAATATTTGGGAGTACCGCTTCATTACCTAAAATGAAGGGGGTAAAATATTCAACCTATTATTGATAAAATCATTAAAAGAATTTGTGGTTGGAGAGGCAGGTTGCTTATCTATAAGGCTAAGCTGATTCTATTGCACACTTGCATTGCTAGTATTCCTATGTATTTGATGTCTCTGATCAAATTTCCAGAATGGTCAATTAAGACCATTACATATCAGATTTCTCACTTTTTTGCGGTCACATGGGGGAGGTTCACAAGTACCACCTTGATAATTGGGGATTAGTTTCCAGAAGAAGGACTTTGTGGGCCTGGGGGTCATAAACTTGAGGGAGTTTAACATGGCCCTGCTTGCATCTTGGTCTAAGAGATATCTACAGGGATGAGAGAAGCCTTGGATAACTTTGATTAACTACAAATATAACACGAGAGGGCCTAATATTGCACACTTGACAAACGGTTGTATAAAAAGGATATGGGATCGATGTGAAATAAGCAAGGAATATAATCTTACCTGAATTCTCAGTTATTTTCTGGTTGATGTAGATAACCAAGTAGCTGTTGTTGTCAAGTTTGGATGGTTGCAGCATGCTCGCAGCTGCATGTGCCTTTTGATACTTCATTCAATCCTTCATGATATGAAACAAATGCATTTTCTGGTTGATGTAGATAACTAAGTAGCTGCTGTTGTTAACTTGTGATGGTGTTGTTTAATCTTCACATTCCCCTCCTATGATATGATGTTTGCCAATTATTTTCCGAACCAATTATTATCTGACAAAGATGAAAGTAGAATGTTGATGTTCTTTATTCTTGTTCATTCATTCTTTTCCTTTTTGATACTTCCCTTGCACCGAAAGAGTGCTCTTCATGTTTGGTAGCTTTGCTTGTTTTGCCGGAATGTTGATTCATTTCCGTTCCGGCAAATTTCAGGCGCTCCATATGTCCACTTTTTAGTAAATGTCATGCCCAAATTTTCTCTATTTTAGGAATTGTCGTCTGACGACGAATACGTTATGTGCGAATACTGCCAAGGGAAGTGCGGCCTTTGCGACACGCCTTTCCTAGTTGATGATAGGTGCTTCAGCATCATGCTGGATGGGGACTTCGAAGTGGATACAGTAAGTCACAACGACAAGTCTCTTTTCGTAATTAAGCATGACTTCTTTTTCTTCAACTTATAATTTTTATTTTTTACTATTCTACTAGCGTATCCCTTGCCATGCAAGACATTATGTGTTGGATAAGATTGGTTTCAGTACTGAAGAAACTATGGAGGTAAAGATAGTTCACTTGAGGACCGAGCATGGTTATACTTTTGCCGTAAAATTGTACAATGCAGACACCTACTCCTTTTTTGAATGCAAAACTTGGGTAGCACTATGCAAGGCTTAAGCATTTGAGCCTAATATGCTTATCACCTTTCATATTCATCCGGAAGATGAAATTGAAGGTAATATCGACATCTGGGTCGATGTGCAGACGCCTCCAGTTCTACCATTATGTGAGTTTCTCAACCACATTTATTAAGTAATTTATATTGTTTATTTAAAAATAGTTGACAACTTATTTCCATTGACACCTTATTTTCATTCTTCAAAAAATGTACGGAAAATGGTAGACAGAACCTATTACTACAATGATGAGGCAGAATTAACTTGTAAGGAGATACATCATCTTGTCCATTTTATCATTGATCTTAAGAAGTACAATACCAATCAGCAAACTTCCCCACATTATGGTCAATATGTGCCACTAGTGCACGTGGTAAACTACAGTAACATGCATGGAGATTGCATGGTAAGATTTTCTACTATTACGACATCCATGCATATTTTGCATAAATTCTTGTAAAACTAAACTACATCGCAAGCTACAAAGCTAATACTATGTTTTCAACAGAAAATCCCGGAAGATTGTGTGCCTCATCTGATGTTACCAAGTGGTCGCGTTGATGTTATGATGATACGACCAGCGCGGCCAGGTCAGCCTAGGTATCTGATGTACTCCTGTCCATACCGGATTTCTAAAACCGATGAAGTCATGACAATCAAAGATTGGCAAAAATGTATGGTCTATTCTAGAGAGCTACTTGGAAGCAACATTGTGCGTAGGCCAAGAATTGGAGACAAGATGATCTCCATTCTCCATAATGGAGAGTCAGGGCCTATCTTGTTTTTTGATATTCTACCTAAGCAGAGGAGTGGGTCCTAGGTTCCATGTGTTATTATGTGCTACAATGTGATGATGTGCTACAATGTGATGATGTGCTATAATGTGTTAATATGATGATGTGCTACAATGTATTAAATAGTATTGGTGGTAATGACTATGATGATTATTAGCTATTTTCGAGATGATGTGATGATGTGCTACAATGTGTTAGAGTTGACGATGATGATGATGATGTGCTACAATGTATTTTGTAACATGTGCACCATCTAAAAGTGCACAGGTTACAATGATGATGATAATGATGATGATGATGATGGTGTGCTACAATGTGGTAAAAAAATCCTAATATTCATAGTAGTGGCGCACCATCTAAAAGTGCGCCATTAGTAAACCCACAACTTTGGCGCACTTCTGGGCCTACTAATGGCGCACCTGGTGGTGCGCCACTGTTATGTATATTAATAGTGGCGCACCAGGGGTGCGCCATTACTATTTATTAGTAGTGGCGTGATAATAGTGGTGCACCTATAGTGCACCATTAATAGGCAAAATAGGTGCGCCACTAAGAGCCTTTTTTTAGTAGTGCTATCTTCTGGTAGTGAGGATAGCGAGTATTGCATGGGGTGAGGACTTTGAACACATAGTAAACTGGTTTCTGTATCTGTAGTTTATAGTTTGTCGCCTCTCATTCAACCACGAGTACTGCACTGACAACCTGATTTGTGGCTGATATGTACAATGACATTGGTTCTTCTGTTGTAAGTACTCTCAGTATTGGGTTGCTAGCTAGCAATGTTTTAATTTCCTCCAGGTCTGTTGTTGCTTATTTTTTCCACTCGAAGTTATTGGTTCGCTTGAGCAATACATAGAGTGGTAGTGCCTTTGCATCGAGGCGAGAGGTGAAATGGCTTAGCGACGCCACACAACGTGCCGGTTTTTGTACACGTTCCAGCTCCATTAGGGTCGCCGGCTGGGATAAGGTCAATTTTTTGTCGGGTTAGCCTCTATTTCTCTATGCAAAATGATGAAACCAAGCAGTTTACTTGTGGGGACACCGAAGACACATTTCTATGGATTGAGTATTGCTGGAGATTGCCGAAGGTTTGTCGGAGGTAGTCCACCAGCTGACTGACGTGTTTGGTCTTGATGACCACATCATCCACGTATGACTCGACTGTCTTGTCAATTTTTTTTCTAGGCATGTTTGAATCATGCGTTGATATGTGCCACCTGCGTTCTTTAACACAAAGGGAATTGTGTTGAAGCAGAATGGCCCATAGGGAGTGATGAAAGCACTTGCGGCCTAATCGGTTTCCTTCATATTTATTTGATGGTATCCAGAGTAAGCGTCGAGGAAACGTAGCGAGTCGTATTGCATGGTAGCATCAATGATTTGGTCTATCTGAGATAAAGGGAATGCATCCTTAGGGCATGCTTTATTGAGGTCTTTGAAATTGACGCATAACCACCAGGATTTGTCCTTTTTTGGAACCATGACTAGATTGCCAACCACTCGGGGTGTTCGATATCTCGAATGAATCTCGCTTTGAGAAATTTTGCTAGTTCGCTGGCCATGGCTTGATGCTTGGGTTTGGAGAAGCGATGTAACGTCTATTTGATGGGTTTGAAGCCATCGATATGTTCACGCTGTGCTCGGCCAGTGTTCATGGGATTCCTGGCATGTCTGAAAGGTGCCACGCAAATAAATACCAGTTTTCTCATAAGAATGTGCACAATGCTTCATCGACCGCAGGGCCGAGTTGTGCTCCGATGCACGCTGTTTTAGCGAGGTCCGTTGGGTGCACTTGGAATTTGACCATTTCGTCAGCAGGCTTGAATGATGTAGACTTGGATCTCTTGCTAAGAGTTACATCATCCCTGTCGACCAGCAATCTTAGTCTAGTGAGTTCTTTAGCCGCAAGGGCCTCCAAAAGTGCTTCAAAGGCGAGCGCTACGGTTTTATTCTCAGCCCGTACAGCCATATCCGGTTCGCTTATGAGCGTAATGACACCGTTAGGCCCGGGCATTTTGATTTTTATGTACCCATAATGTGGTATCGCCTAGAATCTGGTGAAGGCCTCTCATTCCAGAAGAGCATGATAGCCGCTTTTGAAGGGTGCGATATGGAAGGTGAGTTCTTCAGACCTGTAATCCTTGTAGGTGTCAAATACTACACCGAGGGAGACTCGTCCTGTGCATCGCGCTTCTATTCCAGGGATAATTCCTCGAAAGGTCGTGCTGCTCCATTCGATGGAGGTCTATCGAACAACATTTTTGTGACATCCTCAACTTTTGCTACAGTGATGATTGTAATTAAGCTACAGTGATCACACACTAATGATGCCACGTCATGCTGATTATTATCGTTGCTCTCGCGATTGTTAGTTGAAAATGAATTAAAGTTCGAAACTTAAATTTAAAGTCGAACGAGAAAGGTTTTATGTTGTTAAAATAAAAACATCGGGGAGTTATAAAAATTCTCTAACGAATTATAAATGGGAAACGGGCACTATTGAAATTATTAGGTGATCCCTAAATATTTAACACAGAAGATTTAGGTAAAATAAATAAAGGAACTAAAGTAATTAAAATTAAATAATAAAAGGATATAGTGAATAAAAATAAATAATAAAAAAAAGAAATTAAAAAGAAAAGAAAAAAACCCTGTCCCTGCTGGGCCAAAACTGGCCCAGCCGCCCCCCATTCGGCCCACCACCCATGGGGTATAAAGCCCCCCACGGGGCTAACCCTAATTCCCCTCCTCGCCCCACTTCCCCCACTGGCCGCCGCCACCCCACACCTCACCTCTCCCGCTCACCAACCCCACGACAGCCCCCACCTGCCGCACCCTTTCCCCCTCTCGGCTCCCACTCCCACCGACAACCCTCCCCACGAGAGCCTCCTCTCTCGGTCTGACCCCACCATCGAGACCGAGCCCCTTTCCCCTCGAACCCTCCCTGCCTCCCAGATCTCCCCCCGTCCGTTCCCCAGGAGCCTCATCCCCGCCGGCGACTCCACCTCGCCCTCCCTGTACCCCCGCGCCGGCCGAACCCTACCCTCTGGTGACCCACCTCGCCGGAACCGTCACCACCAGCACCTCGTCCTCCTCCACGCCATCTCCTCCGCGCCTCCCGAGAACTCCGGCTTCACCGGGCCCTCTCGTCAACGTCAGTGATCCCCTTTTCGGGCTCCTCCCGCCGTCTCCTTCCTTGCGCCCTCTCGGTTCCATTTCGGCAATCGGCGCTCCATTCCGACGTCGTTAGGATTGAGTAGGGGTAGATGAAGATGTCTCTTTCTGTGTTGTTGTTGAGAGTTCTCTGTTATAAACACAGAGGTTGGAGAAGAGAGGACAGCTAGATAGAAAATAAAATAAAAAGGCATGTATGTATTATGTATTATGTATGTATTGCGTTGTATGTATCGTGTATGTAACGCGTATGTGTATATGCAAGTATGTACAGGGAATACGTTAATTGTATGAATTTGTGTATGGGTGTTTTGTGTGTATGTGGCCTAAACCACTTAACGGTGGGGCCAACCCACCCCGCTGTCTATGACAGGGAGGCCCCACACCCGCTGTTAAGAAAAGTGAAAATTAAAATATGAAAATAAAAATATGTTCTTAATAAATAAATATATATATATATATATATTAATTAATTAAATAGGCAATTACAATAATTAGAGTATGACACATGGGTCCCCCACTAAATTAATCTGATTAATTACTATTTAATCTTAATTAAAAACTGAGTCTATGACGCATGGGACCCACTGGTCAGTTGACCACTCAACTGCTGATGTCAGCATGACATCATGCTGATGTCATAATTACTTTTAATCAATTTATTTAAATATGTTTTTAATTCCTAAATAATTAATAAAACTTTAAAAATAATATAAAATAATCTGTAAGTCACATCAAAATATTTTCAACATGAAAGTTTATCAGCACAACGAGACGAACCCGGATACATGGTCTATTCGTATGCACGCGTCCCTAGCATAGCAAACATGGAACTTTTCCATCATTTTCCATTTAACCGGTAGTAGACAGAGACCCGGAAAATATCGTCAGATATTCTTCCGACCCGTCTATGACGGATGTTGCTGCGTTAGCTCATGTCTAGCCTGCATCTTGCCATGTCATGCATTGTGTTGCACCGTTGCTATTATTTATTGTTTCTTCCCCCTCTTCTTACTGGTAGTCCCCGAGACTGACGTTGCTGCCGGGTACATCTACGACCCTGCCGATCAGTCCTTTGCCGCAGAGCAGCAAGGCAAGGAAACCCCCCTTGATCATTCCTATATCGCCTATGTCTTTCTCCCTACTGCTTGCATTAGTATTTTGCTACTGTTGTAGTTAGCTCCTATATCTGATGCATAGCCTATTTTTGATGAACTGCTACATTCAGTAGTGTACCTTTAAACTTCTTAGTATAACTGGAGCAGTCATCCCCTCTGACCCCGTAGTCCAGTTGCCCGCTTTGCTTTCAAATCTCGATCCCTGATCGACGAGCCAGACCCGACACAGCACATACACCCCGTTAGTTGTACGAGCTACAAAGATACTATTGGGTACCGAGGGTGACAACTCGCTAAGTACTCCTGATGATATCTTTGTAGTACAGCTAGACGGTCGTGGTTCTCGAGGGTGATTCCTCTTTCACCATTCCCCACGATGCTTCTCTCGTGCAACCCCTCAAGTGTGGGACCCCCAAGGGTGATTCCTCTAAGCCCACCTTGACGGATACATCGTTCGGAATCCAACGAGGGTGATACCTCGGATTCCCCCCGATGTTACAACCACACAGTTACTCGGCCATGTTACTGGGATCATTGGTGATTAGTTGTTAGACGGGTGGATTCCCGCAAGATTGTGTCGATGGCCTAATTAAAATGATAATGGATTTGGGTATTTGATCTGGGTTGGTTGGAGACCTTTTCGCAATAACCGGCTAAGCGGGAAGAATTATGGGTACTCGACGTCGCGGTATCAGCCGAAGCTTTTCAGGTGTCAGCAATGTAGCGCTGCGCACCCGAGTGGTCCCGAGATGCATCGCGCTTGTGATTAAGGGATGCTAGAACTGACGTCGGCCACCCACGCATCGTGCAGGAGCACGAAGGGGAACTGGGCCAATGAACCCTTTGTGCTTACGAGTTAGACCGGCGGGTTGGCCTCTCTGTTGAGTCTTAGGTGGGGCTACGACGTGTCGATATTCCGAGGGCGGGCAGGACCCAGAAAAGTGTGTCCGGCTAGAGTGTTATCGAGCGTGACGGGAAATGTGGTGCACCCCTGCAGGGCTGAAAATTAACTATTCGCATAGACGTGTCCACGGTTACAGGACGACTTGGAGTTGTGCCATGATTTTATACAACTACAATTGTTACTTAACTGGAGTTAGTTGCCTGGGATTGCTTCCTCGTAGGGAGTCGAGGAAGGTTCTCTGGGCGTGACCTCACTTTAATAATGCTGCAACAATATGACTATTAATTGTGTTACACCTGTTCTACTCTCGTTTATTGCTGCAAGACCCTGAAGATGCTAGTCTTCGGTAGGACTAGGCCTTCTCTCTCTATTCTCGCTTTGCTACGGTCAGTCCACATATAAACACCCCCCTTCTTTCATACTGATGCATACTTAGAATAGTTCTGCTCTAAGACTTGCGAGTACTTTGGATGAGTACTCATCGTTGCTTTGCTCCCCCTTTGCCCCCTTGATCCGTTGCTGCGACCAGATGATGGAGCCCAGGAGCTGGAGGTTCCCGCCGACGACGACTGCTACACCGACGGTGCCTTCTACTACGTGGAGGCCGCTGAGGACCAGGAGTAGTTAGGAGGTTCCCAGGCAGGAGGCCTCGCCTCGTTTGATCGTTGTATCTTTTGTGCTAGACTTCTTTAAGGCACCCCATGTTTTATGTCTGTACTCAGATATTGTTGCTTCCGCCGACTCGTGTGTTTATAGAGCTTCCGTATTCTAGCCTCGAGGCCCCTGGCTTGTAATATGAAGCTGATATTGTTTTATTTGTGTCTAGAGTTGTGTTGTGATATCTTCCCGTGAGTCCTTGGGTTTGATCGTATGCATTTGCGTGTATGATTAGCGTATGATTAAACCGAGGGCGTCACAATTTTATCCAAGGTATCCTCATAAATGAGGTTTAAGCCACTACAACCATCCATTAATACCTTGAATAGCTTGAAACCATCGATAATGAGACTAAGGACTAATGCGGCGAGTGTTTGGTTAGAACATATTCCAAGCTGGTCTTCCTCCATAAAGATTATAGGCATGTTTGTCCAAGGATTTGTTCCTGCCACCATGAATACATGGTCGGTTCCTCGGTGAGCCCTTTTCCTTTAATTATTTCAGGAGAAAGTCTCGTAAATTGTGAGTATGTCGATGATGTTGTGAGGCGGTTTGAATGAATGCCCTGGCAGTGGTTCGGTCCCGAGGATAGCCTCTCCACTTTTGGCCACATGTGTGACGACCCAATAGGCTTGAAGCATGTGAGTCGAAAAGTGTTGGGAAATACAGAATGTATGGAACATGGGCTGTCGAGTAGCTTATGAAGTACGGTTTGGGATCCGTCAAGGGGCTTGTGCTTCTTCTTTGAGGGCCCGCACTCAATTAGTCGTTGTTAGGGTGTGAGCTTCCTCCTAACTTCCCTTGGTTGCTCAGCATGGATTGGTTCCGCTTGCAATTGCTGATACTGCCACGGGCTTTCCATGGCATAGTATTTATGTATCAATGTAGAAAGATCGGTAAGGCTTTGTGTGCAGCGACGGGCGAGGACATTTAAGATTCCCTCCTTGTGATAGTTATGCTAGAATATGTTTGTAATATCCTAGCCTTTGCAATCCGGTATGTGGTTTATGGTCAGTAGGTATCTAGCCCAGAAGTGTTGGACTGTTTCCCCTCGCTCCTGCCGGACGCGGTGGAGGTTCTGCATGCTAGGCCTTTTTGATATGTTCAGACGACTCCTAGAATGGGAGGTGGGTGGGGAAAAATAGTGTTTTGACAAAACACGTGCCTCTAGTATGGCTAACCGTATCCGATACCATTGAGGAGTTCAGAGCATCGAATTTGGAGCCTGTATGGCCGACCGAATACAACTGCTTGTTTTCTGAATTGAGTTTAGGGCATAACTCGATTGTCGGATGGCCCGGAGAGTCCGGGTTACCGAGTACCTAGATGCAGATGGTTCTGAATTCCGGTGGTCGGGAGGGCGAACCTTCCGCTGGTTCCTCAAGAATGGCGATCAGGTGAATAATAGGTAGGACATAGATTTCCCTCTCATCGGATCTGATCCCGGTCTGGTCGTGGATTTATGATTGGTCATGGGACACTCCCATGGCTTGAATTTGGCCAAGCAACTCGTCTAACTTCTAAATATTCACGACGTCCGTACGTCCGGAATCCATGGGATCAACGAGAGGTGTTGCCGTCTTTGGAATATTTGGAGCCATGCCCAAGTTGCGTTCATCTGCTGATGATTTGCACAAAGCGCCCGGCTAGGGATTCGAGACCGGAGCCTGGTCAGAAGCCATCTCGATGATGAGATCCACCTCCTCTGATGCCGAGGCATCAAAGGTAAGAGGCATTGTTAGAATAAGGTCTCCCCGGGGATCGGTGACGAACTCTAAGTTCCAGAACCTGATCTCTTGATCGGCAGCGAGGCTTCCGACTTGGTCTAAGCGACCCGTTGGATCGGCGTGCAACACCAAATTGTTGAATGCAAAGATGTGCCCGGGGATGAAAACATCCCCCATGCGGATGTTGTCGTTAATGATGAGGGGAGCCACCAATCCTTCTTGCGATACTACAGTGGAGCTCTCACTGAAAACACCAATGTCAGTGTCAAAACCGGATGATCTCGAGTAGGGGGTCCGAACTATAGATATTGGGTAGATGGGTAACAGGGGACAAAGGAGACGATGTCTTACCCAGGTTCGGGCCCTCTTGATGGAGGTAAAACCCTATGTCTTACTCTTGTATTGATGAAGTAGTACAGAGTACATAGTTGATCTATCTCGAGATCGGATGTTGTGGTCTAAACCCTAATCTTGATGAGCTTAATGTGTGCTACGAACTATGGCCTTCTCATTTTTATAAATACAAGGGGTGCTAGGGTTGTACAAAGTCGGTTACAATAGGGAAGGAATATGTTGATTACTACATTGCTTTGGATTGTACGCCAAGTCTTGGGAAGAATCAATCTTGATTCCATACCTTAAAAGACGATCAGACACATCGAGGAGTCCGGCCCATGAGAATAGATAGGCAGCCCGAGGATCCCTTAGTCCCGGACTACCTCACATGGTGCGCTCTCTAATGTCGCACATGCGATGTTTCACCTTGGAAGACCCTTTGAGGGTGCCCTCCTCGTGGTCGTGGTCGATGAGATCTGACTTGGCAATTTAGGATCCCAAGCCGCCGCCATACAGTGTGTCCTTCAGAAATGATAAAATGGGCTCGATAGCTTACAAGGATCGAAATCCTTGACCGCGTGGAGGAGGAGGTTAGTGGCACTGCCTTCGAAGAGATTGACATTGATTGAACCAGAGGGGTTGGGGATGAACCACTTAACGTGTGACATGGCCCGCCTCAAGTCGTAGCTGTCGACGATATTGATGACATAGCCATCTTTCCAAAGATACAATAATATGCTAGCGTGGTGACGAGATGCCTTCGGCATTGCAATGTAGTCAACGTCCTTACCGGCTTCCGCGGTGAGGTGTTGCTCCAGGATCGATAGGCCAGGACAAACGGCGGTCAGCTCGCCAACGTCTGTCCGAGAGGCAGTAATAAACCTCTTTTTGGTCGAGCGCTCGTTGGGCTCCCCAGGATACATGGTTGGGCTTAGTGTGCGACTCTCTCGAGTAGGGGATGTGGATCTAGCGGGGAGGGACATCGCACGCCTCATCTAAAAACTCGGGGGGGGGGGGCAACAGTATGGGAATCGCTCGGTAACCTGAACTTTATAATTTAGATAGGAGGCACTGGCAGACCGGTAGGGATTGGAGGCATCGACAGTGGCAATGAGAATGATCTAGGGTTCAAGAAGGAGGGGGACTGTGCAGGGGGCAGGGACGCGGGGTGTTGTTTGAAGATAAGTCGCGCCTACTGAAAATTTTAGTAATGGTGGGTGGAGATGGTGGTGGACGAGGGAGGGCAATGGTTCAAATGCCTCGTCTACTGGAATTTTACTATTAAGTCGGCGGTGGAGGAGTGGGGGAGACGGTTGAAATACCGCGGCAATTAAAATTGGGGTAAAGGAATTAAAGCGGGGCGGGAGCAACCAATATCGCACACGGTTGAAAAAGAATATGTTTGTATGATAATAAGGAAAAGCGGTGGAACCGCCAATTTTTGCATTGCTCAAAGCGGGTAGCATGTTTTTCTATTTCTAGCTACATGGTCTATGGCACAATGTTCATCCTATGATAATAAATAAATTTTGTGCAGTCTTTACATGGAGGGTGTGTCGCCGCCTAGCCTTCTATGAGCATTGACACTAGCAGCGGGAAACCGATGGGAGAACAGACGAGAAACCGATGGGAGGTGTGGCAGGAAACAGTAGAATGTTTGGATATATAACACCAATAATATGGTAAAATTAGTAAACGAGGAAGCACGAGCTAGCACGACACTTGCGCACAGTGCTTACCCATGGGTGCGAGACCGTTGACGAGAACCGATGTAAATATTTAGGGTTTGTTTAGCCTTTTTATACATTATAATTTAGTTTTCCAAGCATTAATTTAATGTGCATAATTAAAATTTGAAATACAAATACATGCTCCACTTCACTAAAATGGCTACAAAAATCATATATGTGTCCTTCGAAGCTTGTTTAGGTCCCATGCAAATAATGGGAATGAAATAAAACCATCTCAGCATCTCGCTTGTCCTCGAACATTGAGAGTCTCGGTTTTTAAATCCCCATAAATCCAAAACTCACCCGAAAATCGTGAAACTTGGCATGGTGTCACGACATGGCACAAATCTGTCATGGAAAAAAATTGTCCATTTTGGGGCTAGCTTTATTACAAGCCTCTTACAAACTGAAGCTTCTCTCAAGAAGCCTCGTGGTTATGATGGCGAAATGTGTCCCCCTTGTGGGCAAAACGATAATCACCGCCTCTTCTCGCATTGTATTGTTTTCTACAGGCAGCATGGAACAACGGGATATTCATGCTGAAATTTGAGATTATTTAGGGTTCGTTTGCCCTTTTTTATACATTAATTAGGTTTTCTAGTAATGTACATATATAATTCAAATGTGGAATACAAATACATGCTCAAGTGCACCAAAATGGCTAGAGAAATCATACATGTGTCCTTGGGTGCATGTTTAAGTCCCATACAAGGAATGGGAATGGATTACAATAGCATCAGTGTCTTGGCTCGGCCTCAAACACTATGAATCTCGGTTTTAAGTCCCCATCAATCGGAAACTCACAAGAAATTCATGAAACTTGGTATGGTGTCACAACATGGCACATATATGTCATGGTAAAAAATGTCCAATTTGGGCCAATCTTTATTACAAACCGGAGCTTCTCGCAAGAACCCTCGTGGTTCCGATAGGGAAATGTGCCCCCCTGTGGGCAAAATGATAATTGCTAACTCTTCTCGCCTTGTATTTTTTCTACAGGCAACATGGAATAACATGAGATTCATGCTAAAATTTGAAACTATTCAGGGTTCATTTGCCTTTTTTATACATTAATTGAGTTTTCTAGGCATTTAATGTCCATGATTGAAATCTACTAGACTACAAATACATACTCTAGTCCACCAAAATGGCTAGAAAAATAGTACATGTGTCCTTGGGTGCATGTTTAGGTCCCATGCGAATGATGGGAATGAATTACAACCGTCTCGGCGTCCTCGCTCGGCATCAAACATTTGGAATCTCGGTTTTTTAATCCCTGTAAATCCAAAACTCATCAAAAAATCATGAAACTTGGCATGGTGTCACGATATGGCACATATATGTCGTGGTAAAAAATTGTCTAATTTGGGGCAAGATTTATTACAAGCCTCGTACAAAACGGAGCTTCTCCCAAGAAGCCTCGTGGTTCTGGTGGGGAACATGCTCCCCTTGTGGGCAAAATAATAGTCGTTGCCTCTTCTCGCCTGTATTTTTTTAGACATGCATCATAGTATAACAGGAGATTTGTGTTGAAATTTGAAATTATTCATGGTTCGTTCAGTCATTTTATATATTAATTGATTTTCCTAAGCATCTAATGTCCATAATTCAAATCTGAACTTCAAGCACATGCTCGAGTTCACCAAAATGGGTTAAAAATCATACATAGTTGATGCGTGCTTGTTTAGGTCTCACTGAAGGAACGAGAATGAATTAAAAAGGTCTCGTCGTCCTCAAACATTGAGAATATAGTTTATTAATCCCATTAAATCGTAAAATCACCCAAAAATCATGAAACTTGGCATGGTTTCATGACATGGCACATATATGTCGTGGTAAAAAATCGTCCAATTTAAGACAAGGCGCACACATTAATACCCAAAATAGTCGTTTGGAACACCTAACACATTACTATCGCATACAGTTGTATTATGTGAACCGTGTTTGTTCCTGTAACGATTTAAGTGCAGCCACACGTCCCTCTTTTTATTTGAGGGTACTACCTCGGTCCTGTTTCATTCGTTCTCGTTGTTTTTTGTTCCAAAATGTAACCATCGTCGGTGGCCTCTGTGTAACTGTTTGATTTGATGGGACAAGCAAGAGCATTTCATCGTGTATGCTCGACGGGACGCGTGCGAGCAGTCCGAGCAACTATTTAACATGCAGTTAAGTAAAGCGCCTGGATGGAGTGTGTTTGCTTGTGATCCCATGGCCCCGTGATGACGAGATGATGTATATACTTCTCGCACCTTGTTGGTTACCCCAAGTGCAAGCTTGAGATGTAGTCAGCAACAAGTTTTCCCTCACACAGAGACTGTAAGGTTTATCGAACCAGGAGGACTCCTAGGACCAACAAGTAGGTGCCTTCCACCCTGGCGCTAGAAGAAGTCGTGGACCTACACACACAACAAATAACTTTGCTCCCAGCGAGTACCGAGAAGTTGTCAATCTCTCCGGCCTTGTACTTTGCAAAGGATCAACACACAAGCGGGAAAAGTAATAGTAATTGCAACGGAAAAGTAAATGAAAACGATAAATGGTGAAGGTGTAAACAATGATGGTGATATGGATCGGAGTCACATGATGTTCACTAGTGATGTCTCTCTCCCAAAAGACGATAAACAAGTATGCTTGGGTAATGAAATTATAGTTGGGCAATTAACAGAATTATGATAGCACCGCAATTCTAATTATGCTACTTGATAGTTAGATGTTCAATAGTAATGGGCAGTACGCCATGACAAGTAGACCGTTTATTCATGAGCATCTACTTACCAATCATCCACCTTGAGATATCTATACAGAACATCTCACCGGTATTAAGTTGCGAGCCCCACCCAAAGTGTAAACTCAAATCAACGGACAACTACATTAACGAACTATGTGTAAGGTAAACAGTCCTTGCAACCGTGGTCACAAGCACCGTTGTTTTCTCCTTGGTGGCAACAGCACATCCCCTAGTCTCATATTTTTGTCACTCAAGCTAGACATCGAGGGGCATGAACCCACAATCATGCATAACGCTCCCTCTTGGAGTTACAATCTACTACTCGGCTAAAGCAATAAATAGCAACAGAGAACATGCATGAATCTCTAAGGAACATAATATAAAATGATAATCAAATATACAACTCATAACAATCTGAACATAATCTCATAATCCATCGGATCCCAACAAACCGAGCATAGCAATAGCAACAGAATTACATAGATGCCATGATCATGTAGGGCAGCTCACAAGGACTAACCATTGAAGCACAAGATTGGAGAGAAGACATCACATAGCTACTGGTCATGGACTCATGGTCCAAGGAGGACTACTCACGGCACGTCCGGGAAGCGTCCATGGCGGTGGAGAAGCTCCCGGAGGTCAATCCTCCCTTTGGCAGGGTGCAGGGAAGAGTTCTCCTGACGCCCCCGATCTCAGAAGCACTGCGGCGGCGGAACGATGGAGAAATTCATGATTCCGGATGTGTTGGAAGGTTTTCTCGCGGAGGAGTAAATATAGGCCAAAGGAGGGCACCGGAGGAGGTGGGACCCACCCAGGCGCCCTCTTAGTGAGGCTAGTGGGTAGGCCGCGCCCACAGTTTGCCTGGGCGGCCCCTGGCCCCCCTCTGGCCCATCTTGGTGATATGGAAGCTTCCGGTACGCAGATTTTTATATATTTTTCTTGGGATTTTTCAGGCTTCAAAAAATTCAGTAAAATCCCATGCAAAAAATACATCAACAGACAGGAACTGGCACTGGGTGCACTGAGTTAGTAGGTTAGTCGAAATATGTGTAAAAAGATATAAAAGTGTAGCAAAACATATAACAATTTCACCCAAAAGATCATGGAACAAGGAGAAATTATAGATACGTTTGGGACGTATGACCCCGCTCAAAGTTAAGCATTTGCTTTGTTTGTGTCTTGTTGAGAACGTTATTTTAGCTTGTTTCCAACTCGTATTCCGAATAATTTAAAATGCCACATGCTGCGAAGGACAATACGACGACAAAATAAAATTGCAACGGATAATACAAGGACAAATTTACCATGCCATGGATAATAAATGTCTTCCATATTCCGGATAATTTTAAATACCACATGCGACAAGGCATGAAAGACACACGGGTAAGAGAAGAAGGAAATCACAGACAATGATCTGGGTCGCTACTGTCCCTATGATACATCTCCAACGTATCTATAATTTTTTATTGTTCCATGCTATTATGTTATCATTTTAGAACAATTTTTATGTAATTACCTACCAATTTATATTATTTTTAGAACTAACCTGTTGACCTAGTGTCTAGTGCGAGTTGTTGTTTTCTGCGTGTTTTTCTATTTTTCAGGTTTCCATTACCAAAGGAAGTCCAATTGACCCGAAACTTTTTGTGAATTTTTTCTCGACCCTAACAGAGGGTGCACGAGGGTGCACGAGGCCCCCACAAGCTAACAGGGCGCAGCCTAGGGGTCCGCCCTTATGGCTCGTAGGCCCCTCGTGGCTCTCCCGACTATGCTCTGTGGCCTATAAATTCACGTCTACCCTAAAATATCGAGGGAGGTCCTGAAACACTTTTTACGCCGCTGCAAGTCTATGTATCAACGGGAGGCCATCTAGAGCTCTATTCCGGCTCTCTACCAGAGGGGTGCATTGTCGGGACCCCGATCCTAAACCATAGGAATCCAGCTTGTAACACATCGCATCTCTTTGCGGTCTCACACACGGTTATCCCCACGACTGCAACCTTACCTTAGTCGGGACCGTTTGCGCCTTTTAACTCGCGTATGCAATTGTGTCGCTGGCAATCCAATGTCAAAGAACCCGGATCGACATGTCTAGTCATAAACTAAAGTGGCAGTTCCGTACAGGGACATGCTTACATGACCCAGCAAAGCAGGTGTCGGTCATCAACGTATGTAGAGGAGTCGTAGCAAGCTACAAGGACTCCATTACAACATGTGACATTTCCCCAAAGGGACAGACACAACAGCTAAGAACGACACATGCCGGTCAACCAATGTGTCCGGAGCAGTAGCGAACTACCATGGCTCGATAGAATCACAAAGGGGCATTTCCCCGTAAGGAGTGCTACTAAGGCATACGAATAGGTATTCGAACCCCATACATATCAAGTACAACACACGTACGCATGGCATACCGATATGTATAGATACATCGATGGCATCACAACATAACCATAAACATATGAACTTTATTTTGAAGGCTCGGAAGAGCCTCACACATAATATTACAAAGATAGGGGTCTCACGACCCATCATCATGATTCATACACACATGTCTTACAAGCCAGCGGAAGAGTAAAACTGTCTGAGTACGGACAGATGGAAAGACAAAGACACATGGCCTGACTATCTACAGAACCATCCTAGGGCCAGATCGTAGCTGCGATACCAGCTACTCGTCGTCGTCGATGTCCAGGAAGAACCCTCCATTTGGGTCATTAAAAACCTCTGCAACAATTTATTAAGCAAACGTGAGTAGAAAAGTACTCAGCAAGACTTTAGGATAAACTATCGACTCATGCAATGTATCAACAAGGAGTTGTGGGGTTTCATTAGGAAAGCCAGCATTTGACACTTGGCTAGACAACTTGCATTTTCTAAATAGTTTTGACAACTATGTTTCTCGCACACGAGTCCACTAACACCACAACAATACTCCATCGTGGAATCATTCCGTCTCCCTACGGAAATGCCGTCCACGACACTCACGCTTATGTTGACAATTTTATGAGTAGCCATTATAGTTAACTATGAACAACATATGTTTCCAAGTAGTCCATATCCGCGGACGCGGCTATTCAAATAGATCATAACCCTGTAGGGTGTACTTATTCACACACGCTCTCACCACTTATCGCCATGTGCACGTCATGCATCTCGGCAACCTTCAAGCGGAAGCCCAGCGAGGGAGTTGGTCACGACCGTTAGCCACGCTAATACTTAGTCCAGGTCTATCGCCTATCTGAGGGTAACCCGCACGGAAGTCCGGCCGAGGTTTCCGCCACGGCCCCAAACGATGTGCGCAGGGTTCCCAAGCCCACCATCCGGGTGCCACTTGGTACACCGTGCCACTGCCTACCGCATCATAGCCCACCTCTAAGCCGAGCGCTAAGCACGGCCTTCAACATGACTATAAACACTAGAAACTACTTGCAACTCCTGGACCGAGTATTAAGCGATTAATAAGTCGAGAGGGTCAATTAAGTATCCCAACGTGTGGTAGTATCTAGTCTTGGATTACATACACGGAACTCAGTTCCTAAGGACGGTTCCAATGAAACAACCCGCCATGTACTCCTACATAGCCTTTCACCGGTACCTTTACCAAATCAGGTTCAACACACCACCTTTACTTACTGAACACATTCTCACAATTCTGTTCATCACCCAGATGACAGACCATACAGAACTCTAAGCATAGCATGTATAGCAGCATAAGGCACATCATGGTTGAAGCATCTACCAGGTATGCGAGGTTGCAAGGTTCAGCTATTTACTGTGACATGGACATGTCATGCAAAGGAAGTGGCTTCAACTAACGTGATAAAAGCCGTGAAAGCATTTTGACCTAATACAATAAATAAGAGCAGGAGCGAGAACATGGGATTTATCGGGATGATCAAAATGGTTGCTTGCCTTGTTGCTCAGCAGAGGGGTGATATCCATCAGTCGGATAATCAGACGTATCCGGAGGGCCGGGGCCTACCGAATAACAACAATCAATCAATATCAAACATATGCAACAAAATGATGCATGAGATGCAATGTAGCATGGTTTGAAATGACTAGCAGAACCCTTTGGGTGAACTTGATTTGAAATCATAATTCAAATATCATTTGAATTATAATTTAGCAAAATCTTTTAATTGATTTGACCTGATGTTGTTTCATAACTTTGTTTTTCATGCATGAAAATAGAACCATTGGATTCCTTGGATTTCTCTGATCCATTTACATATATTATTTGTCAAATTTGGAGTTATATTCAATTTTCTATGAATTTCCAAAGTTTTGAACTTATTCTGGAATTATTTTTAAATAGAAAAGCTTGTATTGCATCAGCATGACATCAGCAGGTCCAACTGGCCGTTGAAAGTCAAACTTGACAAGTGGGACCCACTGGTTAGTGACTCTGGCCAGTTTCTAGTTTAACTTTAACTTAATTAGTTAATTATCAGGGTTGGACCCACATGTCAGTGTCTGTTTAAGTTAATTAAATAAGTTATTTTTAATTTTTACTAAACTTTAGCCAGGGGTTGGCCCCACCTGTCATAGGCTCAGGAGGGTCAGATCCACCGGCGGCGAGCTCGATCTCGCCGGCGGTGAGCCTCCGGCGACCACCAGAACGGTGGAGGGGCTCGGAAATCCATCTCCGACGACCAAATGCATGGCGGAGGGCACCAAACGAACCAGCGCATAGCCGCAGTTCCATTTCTGCAAAGACCCGAGGCTAAGATGACAGGAGATGACGCCAGCGACTAGCTTGGCAGCGACCGAAGCTCGGGCTATGTCGGGATCGTTGAAACCGAAGGCAAAACGAGCGGGGCTTAGCTCCTAGAGCACCTACGCGACGCACCGAAGCCATCGGTGGCCTCCGATGGACCAGCTGATCACCCGAGATCTACCGTCCACGAGGTCCCACGGCGGATCTCGTCGGGCTCCGGTGGAATCGGGGCCTAGAGGAAGGGATCAAGGGGGAAAACTTAGGGGAAAGGACCCTGAGCTCACGGGGAGTGCAGAGGCGTCGAGAGTGGGCGCGGGGATGGCCTGAGGAGGGAGAATGACGGCGGAGAAGCTCCGGTGACCCGAGGAAGAAGACGATGGCTTCACGACATTTTAGGGCTTCTCGGCGTCGAGCGACTAGCTGGAGAGCTTCAGGGGATCACGGCGAAGCTGTTGCGCGGCTCAGGAGAGAGGGAGAGGGGCAGGAGCGACGGCGTGCTCGAGCTCAAGCTTCGGTCATGGCGGCCGAGAGGGGGAGAAGAGAGCAGAGCGAATGGGGAGGGGATGAGAACGGGGAGGCCTCGGGGAGCTTATCCCCATTCGCGCCAGCGCGACGCGGTAGCCAGGCAGACACGCAGCTGCGTGGGCGCGCCGGGGAACGCGGCGGCCACCTCCTCCTCCGACTCGCAGGAGCAAGACGACAGGCTAAGGTGCGCTGGGCTCAGGTGAGCGCCAGGTAAGATTTTTGCATTTCTTTTCTTTTCTGTTTTTGTTTTATTCTTTCTGATATTGTTTCATTTTTTTTTGGCTCCAAACTATTCCTTAAAATAGTTTGAAAAATACGAGAGTGTTAGTTGGAATATTTCCAACCACTCATAAAGTTTTCATCATTTTTTTGGAAACTTTGATTTATTTGAAATCAAATATATAATTGATTTCAGTAGCTTTTAACTTAAATTGAAAATGCCAAAAGTGGTTTTATAATAAGTTTCATCTGTGATAGTTTGTTTTCAGCATTTATCAGAAAATGTGGACTTTTATGAAGGCCATTTTGGGTTCATTGATTTTGCACTTGTTGGAATTCTTTTGAATAAGAAGTGGCTAGGGTTTTGCTTCGAGTTTCACCACTTCCTTTGGGTTCATTTCCAATTCTTGGATCCAATTCTTGGATGCAAGAAAGAATACCAGGGATGTGACAACTCACCCCCACTCAAAAGAATCTCGTCCCAAGATTTGTAAGTCGTCGGGAATAGCGCGGGATACTCAAGTCGGAGACGATCCTCACTTTCCCATGTTGCCTCCTTTTCAGAATGATTTGACCATATAACTTTAAGAAACTTAAGGTTTCCACGTCGAGTGGTACGCTCAGCTTGATCAAGAATACGCACAGGGTATTCTCGGTATGAAAGGTTATCTTGGAGATCAAGCGTTTCATGGTCCACTTCACGCATAGGATCCGAAAAGCAATGCATGAGTTGCGAGACGTGGAAAACATCATGAACCTTGGAAAGATGCGGAGGAAGTTCCAACTGGTAGGCAACTTCTCCTCGTTTGGCAAGAATGTGAAAAGGACCAATGTAACGAGGAGCCCACTTGCCCTTGATAGCGAATCGATGGGTACCCTTCAAAGGTGTAACCCGAAGGTAAGCCTTCTCGTCAACTTCAAAGGTCACAGCCTTATGATGACGATCATATTGGCTCTTTTGACGAGACTGGGCTGTTTTCAACTTTCACGAATAATGCGAACTTGCTCTTCTGCATCCTGGATCATATCCGGGCCAAAGAGTTGCCTTTCTCCATTTTCGGACCAATTAAGAGGTGTTCGACATCTTCGTCCATAGAGAACTTCAAAAGGAGCTTTGCCCAAGCTTGATTGATAACTATTGTTATAAGCGAACTCGGCGAATGGAAGGCACTTCTCCCAATTCATACCGAAAGATATAACACAAGCTCGGAGCATATCTTCTAGGACATGATTCACTCTTTCTACTTGACCACTTGATTGAGGATGGAAAGCAGTGCTAAAAGATAAGTGAGTCCCCATGGCATTCTGAAAACTCTCCGAGAAGCGAGAAGTAAAGATACTTCCACGGTCTAAGTTAATATCCACAGGAACACCATGAAGAGACACTATTCGAGAGATGTATAACTCTGCTAGCTGGTTAGCTGTTATACTCTCACGAACTGGAAGGAAATGATCTACTTTGGAAAGCCGGTCAATAACCACAAAAATAGCATTATTTCCTTTCTTGATCTTGGGGAATCCGGTGATGTAATTCATACTGACTTTATCCCATTTCCATTTAGGAATAGCTAAAGGTTGAAGGGTGCCAGCAGGCCTTTGATGTTCTGCCTTAACTCGACGACAGACATCGCAGTTAGCAATAAACTCAGCAATTTCTCTCTTCATCCTAGTCCACCAAAACCTCTGACGTAGGTCCTGATGCATCTTAGTACTACCAGGATGAATGGTGAGAGGAGAATCATGAGCCTCCTTAAGGGTCAATTGCTGCAGACGTTTGCTCTTAGGAACCACTAGACAATTCTGAAAGAACACAACACCTTGCTCATTGATAGAGAAATCCCTAGCGTTTCCGCTAGCAATATTCTCCTTGATCCGGGATATACCCTTATCATATGCCTGCACGGCTATGATTTGATCCCTAAGAGTAGGCTTCGCCACCAGGGTAGAAAGGTATCCTTGAGGAACAATGTGAAGATTTAACTTCCCAAATTCCTCATAGAGACGTGGTTGACCTCGTTGTTGCATCAGATTGTTACAATAAGACTTACGACTTAGTGCATCAGCCATAACATTGGCCTTACCCGGGGTGTAAGTTATCCCTAAGTCGTAATCCGTGATCAACTCAACCCATCGTCTTTGCTTGAGATTTAAATCCGGCTGGGTGAAGATATATTTCAGACTTTGGTGATCAGTGAATATTTTGCAAGATTACCAAGAAGGTAATGTCGCCAGGTTTTAAGTGCATGGACTACTGCTGCAAGCTCAAGATCATGTGTGGGATAATTATCCTCATGTGGACGCAACTGTCGAGATGCGTATGCAATCACATGACGATCCTGCATGAGAATGCAACCTAACCCCTGTCGCGAGGCGTCGCGGTAGATAACAAAGACCATAGAGAAATCTGGTGGTAGCAACACAGGTGCGGAAGTCAGGCGTCTTTTCAATTCCTGAAAACTATGGTCACACTGTGGTGTCCACTCGAACTTTTTGTCTTCCTTGAGGAGTTCAGTTAGAGGCCTTGCAACCTTGGAGAAATTTTCGACAAAGCGGCGACAATAGCTCGCTAGACCAACAAACTCCTAACTTGCTTAACCGATTCAGGTTGAGTCCAATCAAGGACAGCTTGAACTCTCGGGATTGATAGCAATACCCTTACAAGAGATTACGTGACCTAGATAGGTCACTTCTGGTAGCCAAAATTCACATTTTGAAAACTTGGCATAAAGGCGATGCTCTCGAAGTTTCATCAATACCAGCCTTAGATGCTCGGCATGTTCTTGTTCGTTCTTCGAGTAGATGAGAATATCATCAAAGGTATACTACGACGAATTTATCCATATACTCCATGAAGATTGAATTCATCAAGCGAGAGAAGGTGGCCGGGGCATTGGTTAAACCGAAGGACATGACAGTGTACTCGTATTGGCCATAACGAGTGACCAAAGCCGTTTTTGGAATGTCCCATTCTTGATCTTGATTTGATGGTATCCCAACCTCAAATCCATTTTTGAGAAGACTGAGGATCCAGCGAGCTGATCATACAGGTCGTTGATCCTTTGGAGCGTATATTTGTTCTTTATGGTGACCAGATTAACTGGTCGGTAATCTACAACCATCCGATCCGTTTCGTCTTTCTTCTTGACGAAGAGGACGGGACAAGCCCAAGGAGAAGAGCTAGGACGATTGAAACCTTTATTCAAGGCCTCATATAGTTGCTTCTTAAGTTCGGCTAGCTCCAGGGGTGCCATCTTATAAGGTCTTCTGGCTATTGGAACGGCTCCCGGAACAAGGTCTATCACAAACTCTACATCTTTGCCAGGTGGAATTCCTGGCAGTTCCTCTAGAAAAACATCCGGGAAGTCACGGACTACCGGAATGTCTTCAAGTTTCGGAAGAGGGTTGGCATTGAGGGAATAGAGTTGGCATTTGGCAACTCGAGTAGAGACATTGACTATCTCACCCGAGGGATGGGTAAGCTGAACATTTCTAGAATGAGTATCAATCTTGGCATAATGCGCTGACATCCAGTCCATGCCCAAGATGATATTGATATCCGAAGATTTCAGGGCTATCAAAGATGCTAGAAAAACTAGCCTGTCTACTAGAATTTAATTGTCATAGGTTATCCTGGAGGTTTGCCACTTACTACCAGGGGTTTGGACAACCAATGGGATTGGCATATCACAGAAAGACATGTTATGCAACTGTGCATAACTTTCTGAAATGAAGGAATGAGATGACCCAGTGTCAAAAAGAACAGACGCTGGGTGATATTAACAAGGAGCGTACTCAGTAAGACGTCGGGATCCTCTGCAGCTTCTTCTGCTGAAACACAGTTCACACGGCCACGTGCAGGAGTTGGCTTCACATAGTAAGCTTTGCCCGACTTGCCTTGCCAACGGACTTTCCGGGTTGCTTGGCACCCATATTCTAAGGAAACTCTAGGGAATAGTGCCCTGGTTCTCCACACTTGTAACATATCACCTGATTGGCACGTGGTGCAGCATTGCTAGCTGGACCACCATAGGTTTTTGCTGGAGGGTTGGTTTGATTCGTCTGAGGCGCCACATAGGATGGTCTCGGAGTGTATCTTAGTGGCAGAGAACTATTTGGAACCCACAGCCTACGTTTCGGGAACGCGGAACCAGATGACGAGACAGAGTCACGGGAGTGCTTCCTTGTGGCTTCATAATCGGTATGACCAGTCTCGACACTGATCGCCTTCTTGACAAGAGCTTGAAAGCTTGTACATTCGTGGAGGCGCAAATAACGACGAAGCTCAGGGCTCAGACCCTTACGGAATCTTGCTTGCTTCTTGGCATCAGTAGACACCTCCTCTGTTGCATAGCGGGCGAGGTTACCGAACTCGCGGCTATAGGCATCCATGGTCAACTTTCCCTGGGTGAATTCACAGAACTCCTCTCTCTTTCTGTCCATCAGGCCCTCTAGAATATGGTCTAGACGGAAGGCTGCACTAAAGTGTGTCCATGTGGCTGCTGGTCCGGCAAGACGCATAGCTTCAAAGATCTCCCACCACAGATTGGCGGGTCCTTCTAGAAAGTACGCCGCAAAGGTCACCTTGTCGGCCTCGGAAACATTTACAGAGCGAATCTTGCGCGATATACTGCACAATCAGTCATCAGCGTCGAGGGGATCGACGGAGTGATGGAACTTTGGAGGATTCAGCTTCACAAAGTCATTGAGGGACATTGCATCATTCCTAGGCTGACAAGCCGTATTTTGCTCAATACGCTCCAACAGACGGTTGGTCTCCCTTTTGTTTCTCTCTGCCTCAAGCATAACTTCCGCCACATAGGGCGGGTGAGGCAGTTCCTCCTGCGATGCTTGACTACCCTCTCCTTGCTCATGAGCAGGGGCACGATACAACCTGGTGAACACCATCCTGACAAACAAACTCACAACTTAGACCAATATCATCATCAACACTAACTATGGATTAAGAATGCACTGAACACATGGAATGCGGAAATAAACATCCGAACAACATGGTAACAAGCAACTGCTATAGATACACCATGGTTCATACACACCATTACATAGTTCAGTACAACCTTAACCGAAGAGCAGACTACTGAAAACATGAAACTACTCATCAGAGGCTTCCAAGATTCCTATACATTATTTATCTACGCCTCTGGGATTCATCTCACGACACAAGCATACTTCACAAGTCACACAGGACTGTGGAAGTGCAACTACTACCATACTATCCTTCCACTCACGGTTCAGGCATCCGCATAGAACATCTCATAAAGATTGCCTCCATGGCCTGGAAGCTCAACCTACGGATCAGGAAACACTCGAGCCTGAGACCCCTGTGAACCGTAAGGACACGGATGTGGCCTTGGTCCACTGACTGGTGGTAGTAGAGGTCCCTGAAGAGGGGTGACTCCTCCTATAGCAGGCCAGTCAACATGAGCCGGAAGATGGGTTCTAACAGGGTTCAGCATCTCCATATCTCCATACCCTGTCTGGACTATAGGTGCCAGCTGTGTCAAAGCCGTCCATAGACGGGCACATGTAGCATAGAGCTCCATACGAAGGGCACGAGCATCCCTGTCTCTATTCTCTAGCATCTCAGCAGTGGACTACAGCAGCGGATCCTTCATAGAGGAATCAAAGTAGACCCCACTAAGGTATCGTTCTTCACCTGGCTGAGAGGCAGGAACATAGCAGAACTCTAAATTCTGCAGCAGTGCATGTCTAGCCCTCATGATGGTTAGCATTGAATAGGCAGCATCTTGTACTGCCATGTCAAAAGTGACCCCCAATCCATAAGACCAATGGATCGGATCCTCAGCTCTAGGGTAATCTGGGAATACCCTAACAGTGCAGAGGTACTGAATCTGATTAAAATCCCGGTACTGCTCCTCCACTGTGTACTCTGGGTACCAGCGGTAACCGGCTACGAACATCATCCTAACTAGCATGGCCGTATGACCCGGCACATCAATGCACCTAGTCGGACGGACCACCTGACGAGAAGGACGGCCAGACATATGAAAATAGAGAGTAATGCAAAAGCATTAGAGCTCTGAAGACAAAATTGGGCAGCATAGCGGGTGTAAATGCTCAAAAACAATTTTGAGACAACCCATAAAATAGGATAGCGTAACCACTCCACTATCAAGTTCAATTCCATGGTCATCAAAACTTACTTTCTTTTCCTTGGAATAAAAAGAAACCTAAAATAACTCTCGACTCGTTGTCATATAATCTACCGATCAGAAACACGAGCCTAAGAGAAATATAAGAAACCTAGTCCTTAATCCCCGCAGAAAAGACGAGGATGACCAGAATAGAATAATTTAAGAAGAGAAGCAAGAATCTTATGTTCCCTTCCACAAACAATTCCCTAATGTATAATTAAAGCAATTCTAGACTCAACTTCGACCAGTTTGGTTTAGTAATCCTACAGTCAGTCAGGCTCTGATACCAACGCTGTCGGGACCCTGGTCCTAAGCCATAGGAATCCAGCCTGTAAAACATCGCATCTCTTTGCGGTCTCACGCACGGTTATCCCCACGGCTGCAGACTTACCTTAGCCGGGACCGTTTGCGCCTTTTGACTCGCGTATGCAATTGTGTCACTAGCAATCCAATGTCAAAGAACCCGGATCGACATGTCGAGTCATAAACTAAAGTGGCAGTTCCGTACAAGGACAGGCATACATGACCCAGCAAAGCAGGTGTCGGTCATCAACGTATGTAGACGAGACGTAGCAAGCTACAAGGACTCCATTACAACATGTAACATTTGCCCAAAGGGACAGACACGGCAGCTAAGAAGGACACATGCCGGTCAACCAATGTGTCCGGAGCAGTAGCGAACTACCATGCCTCGATGGAATCACAAAGGGGCATTTCCCCGTAAGGAGTGCTACTAAGGCATACAACTAGGTATTCGAACCCCATACATATCAAGTACAACACACGTACGCGTGGCATATCGATATGCATAGATACATCGATGGCATCACCACATAACCATAAACATACAAACTTTATTTAGAAGGCTCGGAAGAGCCTCACAGATAATATTACAAAGATAGGGGTCTCACGACCCATCATCCTGATTCATACACACAAGTCTTACAAGCCAGCGGAATAGTAAAACTGTCTGAGTACAGATAGATGAATGACAAAGACACATGGCCTGACCATCTACAGACCCATCCTAGGGCCAGATCGTAGTTGGGATACCAGCTACTCGTCGTCGTCGATGTCTAGGAAGAACCCTCCATTATTGTCATTAACAACCTCTGCAACAATTTATTAAGCAAACGTGAGTACAAAAGTACTAGCAAGACTTTAGGATAAACTATCTACACATGCAATGTATCAACAAGGAGTTGTGGGGTTTCATGCGGAAAGCCAGCATTTGACTCTTGGCTAGACAACTTGCATTTTTAAACTATGTTTCTCGCACATGAGTCTACTAACACCACAACAATACTCCATTGTGGAATCATTCCGTCTCCCTACGGAAATGCCGCCCATGACACTCACGCTTATCTTGACAATTTTATGAGTAGCCATTATAGTTATCTATGAACAACATATGTTTCGAAGTAGTCCGTATCCGCGGATGCGGCTATTCGAATAGATCATAACCCTGCAGGGGAGTACTTCTTCACACACGCTCTCGCCACTTATCGCCATGTGCACGTCATGCATCTCGGCAACCTTCAAGCGGAAGCCCAGCGAGGGAGTCGGCCACGACCGTTAACCATGCTAATACTCAGTCCAGGTCTATCGCCTATCTGAGGTAACCCACACGGAAGTCTCGCCGAGGTTTCCGCCACGGCCCCAAACGATGTGCACAGGGTTCCCAAGCCCACTATCCGGGTGCCACTTGGTATACCGTGCCACTACCTACCGCATCATAGCCGACCTCTAAGGTCAGCGCTATGCACAACCTTCAGCATGACTATAAATACCAGAAACTACTTGCAACTCCTGGACCGAGTACTAAGCGATTAATAAGTCGAGAGGGTCAATTAAGTATCCCAACATGTGGTAGTATCTAGTCTTGGATTACATAAACGGAACTCAGTTCCTAAGGACGGTTCCAATGAAACAACCCGCCATGTACTCCTACATAGCCTTTCACCGGTACCTTTACCAAATCAGGTTCAACACACCACCTTTACTTACTGAACACATTCTCACAATTCTGTTCATCACCCAGATGACAGACCATACACAACTCTAAGCATAGCATGCATAGCAGAATAAGGCACATCATGGCTGAAGCATCTACCAGGTATGCGAGGTTGCAAGGTTCAGCTATTTACTGTGACAAGGACAGGTCATGCAAAGGAAGTGGGTTCAACTAATGTGATAAAAGCAGTGAAAGCATTTTGACCTAATGCAATAAATAAGAGCAGGAGCGAGAACATGGGATTTATCGGGATGATCATAATGGTTGCTTGCCTTGTTGCTCACTAGAGGGGTGATATCCGTCAGTCGGATAATCAAACGTATCCGGAGGGGCGGGGCCTACCGAATAACAACAATCAATCAATACGAAACATATGCAACAAAATGATGCATGAGATGCAATGTAGCATGGTTTGAAATGACTAGCAGAACCCTTTGGGGCGATCTTGATTTGAAATCATAATTCAAATATCATTTGAATTATAATTTAGCAAATTCTTTTAATTGTTTTGACCTGATGCTGTTTCATAACTTTGTTTTTCATGCATGAAAATAGCACCATTAGATTCCTTGGATTTTTCTGATCCATTTACATATATTATTTGTCAAATTTGGAGTTATATTACATTTTCTATGAATTTCAAAAGTTTTGAACTTATTCTGGAATTATTTTTAAACAGAAAAGCTTTCATTGCATCAGCATGACATCAGCAGGTCCAACTGGCCGTTGAAAGTCAAACCTGACCAGTGGGACCCACTGGTGAGTGACTCTGGCCAGTTTTGAGTTTAACTTTAACTTAATTAGTTAATTATCAGGGTTGGACCCACATGTGAGTGTCTGTTTAAGTTAATTAAATAAGTTATTTTTAATTTTTACTAAACTTAATTAGCCAGCGGCTAGCCCCATCTGTCATAGGCTCAGGGGGGTCAGATCCACCGGCGGCGAGGTCGATCTCGCCGGCGGTGAGCCTCCGGCGACCACCAGAACAGCGGAGGGGCTCGGAAATCCATCTCCGATGACCAAATGCACGGCGGAGGTCACCAAACGAACAAGCGCATAGCCGCAGTTCCATTTCTGCAAAGACCCGAGGCTAAGATGGCCGGAGATGACGCCGGCGACGAGCTTGGCGGCGGCCGAAGCTCGGGCTATGTCAGGATCGTCGAAACCGAAGGCAAAACGAGCGGGGCTTAGCTCCTAGAGCACCTACGCGACGCACTGAAGCCATTGATGGCCTCAGATGCACTAGCCGATCACCGGAGAGCTACCGGCGACGAGGTCCCGCGGCGGATCTCGTCGGGCTCCGGTGGAATCGGGGCCTAGAGGAAGGGATCGAGGGGGAAAACTTAGGGGACCCTAAGCTCACGGGGAGTGTAGAGGCGTCGAGAGTGGGAGCGGGGATGGCCTCAGGAGGGAGAACGACGGTGGCGAAGCTCCGGTGACCCGAGGAAGAAGACGATGGCTTCACGGCGTTTTAGGGATTCTCGGGGTCGAGCGACTAGCTGGAGAGCTTCAGGGGATCACGGCGAAGCTGTTGCGTGGCTCAGGAGAGAGGGAGAGGGGCAGGAGCGACGGTGAGCTCGAGCTCAAGCTTCGGTCATGGCGGCCGAGAGGGGAAGAAGAGAGCAGAGCGAATGGGGAGGGGATGAGCACGGGGAGGCCTCGGGGAGCTTATCCCCGTTCGCGCCAGCGCGACGCAGTGGCCAGGCAGGCACGCAGCTGCGTGGGCGCACCGGGGAACGCGGCGGCCACCTCCTGCTCCGACTGGCAGGAGGAAGACGACAGGCTAAGGTGGTCTGGGCTTCAGGTGAGCGTCAGGTAAGCTTTTTGCATTTCTTTTCTTTTGTGTTTCTGCTTTGTTCTATCTGATATTATTTCATTTACTTTTCGCTCCAAACTATTCCTAAAAATTGTTTGAAAATGCTAGAGTGTTAGTTGGAATATTTTCAACCACTCATAAAGTTTTCAACATTTTTTTGGAAACTTTGAATTATTTGAAATCAATTATATAATAGATTTCAGTAGCTTTTAACTTAAATTGAAAATGCCAAAAGTGGTTTTAAAATAAGTTTCATCTGTGATATTTTGTTTTCAGCATTTATCAGAAAAGGTGGACTTTTATGAAGGCCATTTTGGGTTCATTGGTTTTGCACTTGTTGGACTTCTTTTGAATAAGAAGTGGCTAGGGTTTTGCTTTGAGTTTCACCACTTCGTTTGGGTTCATTTCCAATTGTTGGATGCAGTGAAAGAAGATATGAGCACAAGTTATTAAACCCTAACAGGGAATACCGGGGATGTGACATGCATCGATCGCACAAGGCTTATTCATGAACCTTGTTTGTCCTCATGATGATATGTGAGTAGTCCACCGTAGATCTACAGGTCCATAGCGAGTACCTAGATGGAAATCCCTCTATCTTTGATCTTCAATACGATGATCATTGCATCTTTGCTTTGATCCGTATGATGTAACTCTTTTGTATGGTGCGTTTGTTGGGATCCGATCAATTGTAGGTTTATGTTCATATTATTCATGATAAATATTTGAGTCTGCTCTGATATATAATATGATTCTTATGTGCATGATTATGATAACTTTATAATTCTATCCGATCTATTGAAATAGTTTGGCCAACTATATTGATATTTCTTCGGTCAGAGAAGTGTGTAGTAGTAGCTTCAACCTGGCGAGTTCCTATATCCTAGTGATAGAAGTGGAAAAATTGCATCTTTGTTTTGCTGCTACTAAGGGTAAAATGATGGGTTTTATTCATATTGGTTGAGTTTAATTTGTCTACATCATGTTATCTTACTTCAAGCATTACTTCATTCGTCATGAACTTAATACGTTTAGAGGCAAGCATAGAAGTTCTCTTGAAGTGAAGTAATAGTAATAGGTGTAGGCAGCAGTGAGCCTATTTGTTTACATACGTGATACCTATATTACATTATCATTGCTGTGAAAATCACATAACTATATGCTCTTCTATCAATTGCCCAACAATAATTTCTTTACCAACCATGTGTTATTTTCATGGGAGATGCCGTTAGGGAAAACTATGGCCCCCGGATCTATTCACAACATATTGCTAAACCCTCCAATACCTTTTTGCCATTTGTTTGATTTTATTTTCTTTTGCATTTTATAATTATCTACACACCTCATTTGCTTGCGAATAACGAGAACAAGGGGATTGACAACCCTCTTGCCCGCGTTGGGTGCAGGCTGTTTGTTCTTTTGTGTGCAGCCATTGAAGAAAGTTGTGGTTGATATTCCTATTGGTTTGGCCAACCTTGGTTTCATAATTGTGGGAAATACTTAACCGCATTGCGCTGTAATAACTTGTTCCTCTTCACAGAAAACCCAACGCAGATCACAAGTATCAGGAATTATTTTTGGCGCCGTTGCCGGGGAATATCATAACCAACTATCAAATAACTCCAAACAAAATTGCATTCACTTGTTCTTCTTTTTATTTTTTGGTATATTTAGTTTCTCTCATAAATATTAAAAATACAAAAATATTTATCTTTGCTTGCTTAGCTTGTCACTAGATTGCATCTTCACCCTATAGTTTGTTTGTTACACTTGTCACTTTGCTCACTTAGTCACCATGTCTCGAGATACCGCTAAGTTGTGTGACTTTTAAAATGCTAATAACAATGATTTTATTAGTACTCATATACCACCCGCAACTAGTGCGGATGCTTTTGATATTAATGCTTCATTGCTAAATCTTGTCACGAAAGATCAGTTTTTGGGAAGTCCTAATGAGAATTCCGCTTCACATCTCAATACTTTTATGGAATTTTTTGATATGCAAAAGAAAAAGGACCTCAACAATAATATTGTGAAATTAAAATTATTTCCTTTTTTGCTTAGAGGTAAATCAAAAGCTTGGTTTTCATCTTTGCCATATTATAGTATTGGAACATGAGATAATTGTAAAGATGCATTCATTGCCAAGTATTTTCCTCCTGCTAAGATCATGTCCCTAAGAAATCAAATAATGAATTTAAAACATCAAGAACATGAACATGGTTCTCAAGCTTGGGAGATGATGAAATTGATGATAAGGAATTCTCCTAGGCATGGTTTAAACTTATGGATGATTATTCAAAATTTCTATGCGGGACTAAACTTTGGATCCAAAAATCTTCTAGATTCTGCCGCAAGTGGTACCTTCATGGAGGTGACCCTAGGTCACCAAACTTCTGGATAACATCATGGTCAACTATTCTCAATGGCATATAGAACGAGCTCCAACTGGTAAGAAGGTAAAATATGTTGAGGAAATCGCTACTTTGAGTGAAAATTGGATGCTCTTATGAACTTGGTTGCTAGTAAAAATACTCATGTTGATCCCAATGATATGACTTTGTCTACCTTGATTTAACAAAATAATGATGCTATTTCTGTGAACTTTGTCTCTCGAAATAATTTCAACAACAATGCTTGTAGAGGTAATTTCAATCCTAGGCCATATCCCACTAATTCTTCCCAAACTATGAAAATTCTTATGGAAACTCCTATGGAAATTCTTCTACAAATTCTAATAGGATACCTTATGATCTTGAGAACACAATTAAGGAATTCATTAATTCTCAAAAAGTTTAGAATACTATGGTAGAGGAATATTTGCATATTGTCGATACTTTGGCTAAGAATGTGGATATAATTGCTCTTGATGTAGAGACTCTTAAAAGTAAAACATTGCCTCCTAAGCATGATTTTAATGAGAATATTAAATCTATCCATGTTTCAATCAATGAGTGTAAGGAGAGGGTCTCTAAATTGAGAGCTAAGTGACACTACACCACAACACATGATTGGGGGCAGTTAACTGCTAGGAGAAATACCGGTCTAGGGGCAAAAGATCTGCCGGGACATTAGTATGTGTCTGTACAAGTATCTCCCTCTAGTGAAACTACCAGGAGAACATGAAAATTGATGATACTCTCACTGCCGGTACACTTTACGGCCCACAAACTGTCAAGATAACTAAGTTATGACCCAAAATCTGTTGGAGAACGACTTTGGCACGTGACCAAAATATCACACCTAATTGCGCACCAGAGAGGAAAAAAGGAGTGCGTGTGACGAATTTTTTGGACCAAAATGAACATAAACGGGTCAGGCCTCGGGGACTCCACTACACTAGCGTCGCCCCCAACTCTACGTCGCCTATGCGTTGCAGGCCAGAAGCCGCCGCCGCCATGCTTAATCCATCGCGGTCCCAACAACATACCAACATCGGCGGATGCGCTTCTTCACCCAGGGCACTGTCGGTGTATCACCTCACCACCTCAGCCCGCTAGCTACCCCTAGATCGACTGCATCCTCCTGTCCCCTCCACCAGACCGCCGCCCTTCAACCAGAGTACTGCCGTTGAAGAGATCCATCATCGCAACCCCTCCCCCTCCCCTCCCTCTCCCCCACAACCATCCTGCTGCAGATCGCTCTTCGTGCCCCTACCCCACTACAATCGTTGCCCCACTCTAGATCGACGACGTCGATTACCCGATTGACATGGAGCACCACTGTCGCTGATGAACGACTGCACTAGCAGCCACCATCCTCTAGTGAATGCCCTCCTTTCTCTAAAGCTAGCTTCCTTCCTAGAAAAGGCTCTTCCACCCGTTTTTTACCGTAATCATGATGAAGACCTTAAAATGATTGGTTCTTATCTTATTGAATTTTTGTTTACTTATATGAACAATAATGATAAAGGTACAAGAGATGAGTCAACTTTAGTTAAGGAGCGTCCCATTTTCTTGGAGGGTGATGATTCTATTGATAAAATTGAAAAAGTGGGTTTGGAGAGGTCAAAACTATAACTAGTGATGTGCGCACTATCTTGGATTACAAGAAATTTAATTATGATAATTTATATTTAATATAGTGTATTTCCTTTCTGCAATCCATTATTATCTCACCCAATGCTTATGAACAAAATATAGATTTTACTCAACATATAGTAGAAGCTATGGTAAATGCTTATGATGAGAAACTTGAGCTTGAAGTTTCTATTCATAGAAAGTTGCATGATAAGTTGGAACCTATTATAAAAATTAATATAAATAAATATGAATGCAATGCTTTGTGTGACCTTGCTGCTAGTGTTTCAACTACACCAAAAGTTGTATGTGATGTGCTTGGTCTCACTAATATTGAAGAATGTTCCCTTAACTTGCATCTTGCAGATTCTCCCATTAAGAACCCCTTAGTTAGAACTAATGATGTGCTTATCCTGGCAAAAAAAACTATGTGCCTTTAGATTTTATTTTGCTTGATATTGATTACAATCCTACTTGTCCCATTATACTTGGAAGACCTTTCCTATGAACTATAGGTGCAATCATTGCTATGAAAAGAGGGCAACAAAAGGTTATCTTTAATTTTTCCTTATATTTTATGTTAGCGCGTAATGACATGATTATTTCACCTGTGATGATTGTGTTTTTCGTTTGAATTAGTTTTTGTGCCAAGTAAAGCCTTTGGGATGATTTACATGATGAGTAGAATTGATACGGTGCAAAAGCAGAAACTTTGATGCCCAGTGCAGAATTTCTAGGATTTTACTGTAACCTATTTATAATCTGCATTTTTTACACAGTACTTATATACAAATTCTTGTGGACTTCCTAATTTTGCAGATTTTTTTTGAGTTACAGAAGTTTTGTAATTAAATATATTACCACAAACTGTTCTGTTTATAATAGATTCGGTTTTTGCATGCATAGTTTACTTGTTTTCATTATGCTATGGATTATATTGGGGGTATAAGCCATGGAGAAGTTAGAATACAATACCTTATGCTAAAATAAAATAAGGATCAATTTATATAAGTAACAAAATGTGTTTATTGTATTGCCTATACTAACGGATCTCATGAAGTTTTGTTGAGTTTTGTGTGGTTGAATTTACAAGTTTTGGGTATTTATCTCAATGGACAAAGGAATGAAAATTAACAAGATACAAAGCTTGGGTATGCCCAAGGCACCCCAAGGTAATATCCTATGAAGACTCAAGCATCTAAGCTTGGGGATGTCCCGGGAAGGCATCCCCTCTTTCGTATCAATCCATCGGTATGTTAGTTGGAGCTACATTTTTATTCATCACTAGATATGAGTTTTGCTTGGAGCGTCATTTCATTTTGTTTACTTTTACTTTCAGTTTACCACAGTAATAGTTTGTTGGACACACCATTTTGTAAGAGAGACACCATCATCGTAATTTGTTAGAATACTCTATGTGCTTCACCTATATCTTTTGAGCTTAGCAGTTGCTCTAGTACTTTAGTGGCGTGTAGATTTTATATAAATAATATGCTCTCGTTCCTTGCTTATATTTGTTTGGGATCTCATAAATAGCGAAGGTAATTTGCATGGGTCATAAGACTAGATAAAAAATAATGAGTGATAATATAAATCATCATGTAGCACATATAGAGAAATTGTGGTTAATGATGTTGATGTGGTGATATGAACAGATGTGAGTGTATAATCATTAATTCAGAGAGATGTCGATATTAAGAGATTTGAAAGCTTCTCGAACATCTACAAAATTGTGGCGATGGAATTTGCATGGCAATATATATTTCATCATCATATTGCTTTGCATGATCTACATATTGCTTTGCATGATCGTATAGAGCCGACATAGAATTTGTGGCAAATAGACCGTACATAATAGCATTTGTGGCAAAGCCACCAATTATCATATGCTCAATACATGTCATGCTAGATCATTGCACATTCTGGTATAATCGCAGAGACATTTATATTTGAGTCATGTTACTTCATAGTTCATCATATCGAGTTATCCATGTGTTTTAAGTAAATAAAAGTGTGATGATCGTCATTATTAGAGCATTGTCCCAGTGAGGAAATAAATATGGGGGAGGCCAAATGATCCCACCAAAATAATGAATGAGAGAAAAATAGAGAACTGACTTTGCTACTATCCTTTACCACACTTGTGCCTCAAAGTGGCACCATGTTCATCTTGTAGAGAGTCTCATGTTATATCATTCATCTGCTAGTGGGAATCAAAATATTTATAAACTTGCCTTGTATATTCCAATGACGGGCCTCCTCAAATGCACGAGGTCTTCATGAGCAAGCAAGTTGGATGCACACCCCACCTAGCTTCGGTGGAGCTTTCATACACTTATAACTCTAGTGCATCATTTGCATGGAAATCCCTACTCCTTGTGTCAATATCTATCGATGGGCATCTCCATAGCCTGTTGGTATGCCTAGTTGATACTAGAGTATATTCTCCACTTTTCAACCCCTTTAAAACCTACCACCTTATTATATTCCACCTATATGCTATGTCCAATGGTTCACACTCTTGTATTGTGTGAAGAATAAAAGGTTGATGCATATTGAAAAGGTATGATCCAATTGCCTCACTTGGGCACCATGGTGCTTTCCACTTGTATTTCTATGGTGAAATTCGAGCCATGCCTAGAAAATATAATAAACATGGATAGGGGTGAAACAATCTTGGAGGATCGTACACTTTAAAAAATTAATTGTTTTTCTTCTTATACCTATAAATTTTGATGTGTTAATATTTGTTAATTCATTATTTCTCACTGAGCATACATGCATAAGATTACATAATGGATAACATGTCACATAAAAAATTCTTTTTTTTATCATTTACCTACTCGAGAACGAGGAAGAATTACATTTGGGGATGCTTGATACGTGTCCAATGTTTATATATTTTTTTATTGTCCCATGATATTATGTTATCATTTTAAAACACTTATTATGTACTTATTGACCAATTTATATAATTTTTTAGCACTAACCTATTGACCCAGTGCCACTTGTAGTTTTTTGTGTGTTCTCCACTTTTCAGGTTTTTAGTACCAAACGAAATCCAATGACCTGAAACATTTTGTGAATTTTTTGTGGAGCAAAACAAGACCGTGGAGCATCGGAATGAGGCAGGAGGGTGCACGAGGCCCCCACAAGCCAATAGGGTGCGACCTGGGGGCGCACCCTGATGGATTGTGGCCCCCTCATGCCTCTCCTGACTCTGTTCTCTGGCCTATAAATTCCCATCTACACTAAAACATTTAGGGAGGTCCCGGAACACTTTCTACACTGCCACGAGTCTCTGTTCAGACCGGATGTCCTCTAGAGGTCTGTTCCGGTACTCTCCCAAAGGGGGATCAATCACGGAGGGCTTCTTCATCAACCTTGCTACCGTCATGATGATGTGTGAGTAGTTCACCACACACCTATAGGTCCATAGTGAGTACCTAGATGGCAATATCTCTCTCTTTGATCTTCAATACGATGACCATTGCATCTTTGCTTTGATCCATATGTTGTAACTCTTTTGTAGGGTGAGTTTGTTGGGATCCGATGAATTGTGGGTTTATGTTCAGATTATTCATGATAAAAATTTGAGTCTCCTTTGATATATAATATGGTTCCTTATGTGCATGATTATTATAGCTTCTAATTCTCTCCGATCTATTGAAATAGTTTGGCCAACTAGATTGATATTTCTTCGGTGAGAGAGGTGTGTTGTAGTAGGTTCAACCTGGCAAGTTTCTATATCCCAATGATAGAAGGGGACAAGTTGCATCTTTGTGTTCGTGCTACTAAGTGTAAAATAATGGGGTTTATTCATATTGGTTGAGTTTACTTTGTCTACATCATGTCATCTTACTTCAAGAAAAACTTTGTTCATCATGAACTTAATACGTAGAGAGGCAAGCATATAAGCGCTCTTAAAGTGAAGTAATAGTAATAGGTGCAGGCAGGAGTCGGCCTATTTGTTTATGGACATGATTCCTAAATTTACATGATCATTGCCATGAAAATGGCATAACTATCTGCTCTTCTATCAATTGCCCAACAGTAATTTGTTTACCCACCGTGTGTTATTTTCATGAGAGATGCTATTAGGGAAAACTATGCCCCCCGGGTATATTCACAACATATTGCTAAAACCTCTAATACCTTGTTGTCATTTATTTGCTTTTATTTTATTTTGCCTTTTACAGTTGTGTGCAATTATCTACACACCTCATTTGCTTGCAAATAACGAGACCAAGGGGATTGACAACCCTCTTGTCCATGTTGGATGCAAGCTGTTAGTTCTTTTGTGTGCAGCCAATGAAGACGGTTGTGGTTAATATTCATATTGGTTAGATAAACCTTGGTTCCATAACTGAGGGTAATAGTGTGGGAACCCGTAATTTACTTCCAGACCCTCCTGTGTTTAATCGTCAACCCCAGGATCATTGTGTTGGAAATATGCCCTAGAGGCAATAATAAAATGGTTATTAACATATTTCCTTGTTCATGATAATCTTCTATTGTTCATCCTATAATTGTATTAACAGGAAATAATAATACATGTGTGAATAAATAGATCACAATGTGTCCCTAGAAAGCCTCTAGTTGGCTAGTTCGTTAGTCAATAGATGATCATGGTTTCCTGGTCATGGGCATTAGATGTCATTGATAACGGGATCACATCATTGGGAGAATGATGCGATGGACAAGACCCAATCCTAAGTATAGCACTAGATCATATTGTTCATATGCTAAAGCTTTTGTAATGTCAAGTGTCTTTTTCTTCGACCGTGAGATTGTACAACTCCCGGATACCGTAGGAGTGCTTTGGGTGTATCAAACGTCACAACGTAACTGGGTGACTATAAAGGTGCACTACGGGTACCTCTGAAAGTGTCTGTTGGGTTGGTGTGAATCAAGATCGGGATTTGTCACTCCGTGTGACGGAGAGGTATCTATGGGCCCACTCGGTAGAACATCATCATGAGCTCAATGTGACTAAGGAGTTAGTCACACGATGACGTGCTACGGAACAATTAAAGAGACTTACCGGTAACGAGATTGAACAATGTATAGGTATACCGACGATCGAATCTCGGACAAGTTCTATACCGATAGACAAAGGGAATTGTATACGGGATTGATTGAATCCTTGACATCGTGGTTCATCCAATAAGATCATCGTGGAGCAAGTGGGAGCCACCATGGGTATCCATACCCCACTGATGGTTATTGGGTGGAGAGGTGTCTCGGTCATGTCTGCCTTTCTCCCGAACCCGTAGGGTCTACACACTTAAGGTTTCATGACGCTAGGTTTATAGGGAATTGTTATACGAGGTTATCGGAAGTTGTTCGGAGTCCCGGATGAGATCCCGGACGTCACGAGGAGCTCCGGAATAGTTTGGAGGTAAAGATTGATAGATAGGACAGATGGTTTTGGACACCGGAAGTGTTTCGGGCGTAACCGGTAACGTACCGGGACCACCAAAGTGGTCTCGGGGGTCCACCGGAAGGGGGACACGACCCTGGGAGGCTGGATGGGCCAAGTGTGGGAGGGAACAAGCCCCTAGGTGGGCTGGTGCACCCCCCACACTCAGCCCATGGCGCAAGAAGAGGGGAGAGGGGGGAACCCTAGCGCAGGTGGGCCTAAGGCCCACCACAAGGGTGCACCACCCCTCCCCCCCTTGGCCGCCGCACCTCCCCCCATCTAGGGCTGCCGCCCCTCCTAGGAGAGGGAAACCCTCAAGGGGGCGCAGCCCCTCCCTCCCACTATATATAGTGGGCACTTTTGGGCTGTTGGGGACACGAATCTTCTTTCTCCTCCTCTCTGCGGGTGCTTGGCGAAGCCCTGCCGGGAGACCTCGTCTCTCCATCTACACCACGCCATCGTGCTGCCGGGAGACCGCGTTCTAGCAACGCTTCCGCTTAGCGATCTTCAAAGGTATGAAGATGCACTCACCCTCTCTCGTTGCTGGTATCTCCATAGGAAGATCTGAATAAGCGTAGGAAAATTTTGAATTTATGCTACGTTACCCAACAGTGGCATCCGAGCCAGGTTTTCTATGCGCAGATTCTATGCACGAGTAGAACACAAAAGGTTGTGGGCGATGATTTTTCAATTGCTTGCCGCTACTAGTCTTATTATTTTCCCGCGGTATTGTGGGATGAAGCGGCCCGGACCGACATTACACGTACACTTACGTGAGACTGGTTCCACCGACAGACATGCACACCGTGCATAAAAGTGGCTAGCGGGTGTCTGTCTCTCCTACTCTAGTCGGATTGGATTTGATGAAAAGGGTCCTTATGAAGGGTAAATAGCTTTGGCATATCATCGTTGTGGCTGTCACGTAGGTAAGAAAGCGTTCTTGCTAGAAACCCAAATCAGCCACGTAAAACTTGCAACAACAATTGGAGGACGTCTAACTTGTTTTTGCAGGGTTTGACATGTGATGTGATATGGCCAAAGGTTTGATGTTGTATGTATGATGTATGAGATGATCATGTTATTGTAATAGGTTTCACGACATGCATGTCGATGAGTATGACAACCGGCAGGAGCCATAGGAGTTGTCTTAATTTATTGTATGAGATGCAACGCCATGTGCTTACTACTTTTACTTCATTGCTAACAGTTAGCTATAGTAGTAGTGATAGTAGCAGTTGGGGTGACGACTTCACGGAGACACGATGATGGAGATCATGGTGTCACGCCGGTGACAATGATGATCATGCGATGCCTGAAGATGGAGATCGAAAGAGCAAAGATGATAATGGCCATATCATGTCACTATATGATTGCATTGTGATGTTTATCATGTTTTTCATCTTATTGGTTAGAACGACGGTAGCATAATAAGATGATCCCTCTTAAAATTTAGAGAACGTATTCCCCTAAGTGTGCACCGTTGCGAAGGATCGTTGTATCGAAGCACCACGTGATGATCGGGTGTGATAGATTCTAACGATCGCATACAACGGGTGTAAGCCAGATTTACACACGCGAAACACCTAGGTTGACTCGACGAGCTTAGCATGTACAGACATGACCTCGAATACAAGAGACCGAAAGGTCGAACATGAGTCGTATGGTTGAATACGATCAGCATGAAGTTGCTCACCATGGTGACTAGTCTGTCTCACGTGATGATCGGACACGGGTTAGTCAACATGGATCATGTATCACTTAGATGACTAGAGGGATGTCGATTTAAGTGGGAGTTCATACATAATTTGATTAAATGAACTTAATTGTCATGAACTTAGTCTTAAAGTTGTCTTTATAAATATTGTAGATGGCCAACGTCAACCTCAATTTCAACGCATTCCTAGAGAAAAACAAGCTGAAAGATGATGGTAGCAACTATGCGGACTGGGTTCGCAACTTGAAGCTTATCCTTGAAGCAGCTAAAAAGGCTTATGTCCTTGATGCACCGCTAGGTGACCCTCCCGCCCCCGCAGCAGCCCAGGACATTCTGAACGTCTGGCAAACGCGGAGTGATGACTACTCTCTGGTTAGGTGTGGCATGTTATACAGTTTGGAAACGGGGCTCCAAAGGCGTTTTGAGCAACACGGTGCATATGAGATGTTCCAAGAGCTGAAACTAGTTTTTCAAGCTCGTGCCCGTGTCGAGAGATATGAAGTCTCCGACAAGTTCTTTAGCTGTAAGATGGAGGAGAACAGTTATGTCAGTGAGCACATACTCAAAATGTCTGGGTTACACGGTCGTCTGACTTCACTTGGAGTCGAACTTCCGGATGATGCTATAATTGACAGAATCCTCTAGTCTCTCCCACCAAGCTACAAAGGTTTTGTGCTGAACTACAACATGCAAGGGATGGAGAAGACCATTCCCGAGTTGTACTCGATGCTGAAGTCTGCAGAAGTAGAAATCAAGAAAGAGCATCAAGTGTTGATGGTCAACAAGACCACTAGTTTCAAGAAGGGCAAGGGTAAGAAGAACTTCAAGAAAGACGGCAAAGCCGTTTCCGCGCCCGGTAAGCCAGATGTCGGGAAGAAGAAAAAGAATGGACCCAAGCCTGAGACTAAGTGCTTCTATTGCAAGGGAAAGGGTCACTGGAAGCGGAACTGCCCCAAATACTTAGCGGACAAGAAGGCCGGCAACATTAAAGGTATATGTGATATACATGTTATTGATGTGTACCTTACCAGCGCTCGTAAGAGCTCCTGGGTATTTGATACCGGTGTTGTTGCTCACATTTGCAACTCAAAGCAGGAACTGCGGAATAAGCGGAGACTGGCCAAGGACGAGGTGACGATGCGCGTCGGGAATGGCTCCAAGGTCGATGTGATCGCCATCGGCACACTACCTCTACATCTACCATCGGGATTAGTATTAAACCTTAATAATTGTTATTTAGTACCAGCTTTGAGCATGAATATTGTATCAGGGTCTTGCTTAATGCGAGAGGTCTACTCATTTAAGTGAGAGAATAATGGTTGTTCTATTTATATGAGTGATATGTTTTATGGTCATGCTCCGCTGGTGAATGGTTTATTCTTGATGAATCTCGATCGTGATGTTACGCATATTCATAATGTGAGTACCAAAAGATGTAAAGTTGATAATGATAGTCCCACATACTTGTGGCACTGCCGCCTTTGTCAAATCGGCGTTAAGCGCATGAAGAAGCTCCATACTGATGGACTATTAGAGTCTCTTGACTTCGAATCATTTGACACATGCGAACCGTGCCTCATGGGCAAGATGACTAAGACTCCATTCTCAGGAATAATGGAGAGAGCAACCGACTTATTGGGAATAATACATACTGATGTGTGTGGTCCAATGAACGTTGAAGCTCGCGGTGGCTATCGTTATGTTCTCACTCTCACCGATGATTTGAGTAGGTATGGGTATATCTACTTGATGAAGCACAAATCTGAGACATTTGAAAAGTTCAAGGAATTTCAGAGTGAGGTCGAGAATCAACGTGACAGAAAAATTAAGTGTCTACGATCTGATCGTGGAGGAGAATATTTGAGTCACGAGTTTGGCACACGCCTAAGGAAGTGTGGAATCGTTTCACACCAGACGCCGCCTGGCACACCGCAATGCAATAGAGTGTCTGAACGTCGTAATCGCACTTTATTAGATATGGTACGATCTATGATGTCTCTTACCGACTTACCGCTATCATTTTGGGGATACGCATTAGAAACTACATGTAGCGATCCGACTCAAGACGAGTCAAGCCTCTGTGTTTCTGTGCCATCCCTGGATCGGTATGCTGGCACACACAGTACATCAATGTATATATCAAAGTGCAATCACATGTAGATAGCGTAAAACTGATATATACCTTAAATATTTCAGCGGAAGCAGTCAAGGGAGTGGAGTCCCAATAAACACCAACGGCAAGTTGAGTGTAGACCGTAACCCTGAATCGTACTCTTACTCGTCGAAGAAAAATATCTGCAACATAAGACGTTGCAGCCGTGTAGGTCAGCATATCGAATATGCCGGCAAGTCACATAAGAGAGGGGTGAAAAGTAATCATCTATACTATATGCATATATGGCGGGTGGGGCTATAAGTTTTTAGTGAAAAGCAAGTTTTCTCCTACATCAAGAGAGGGCTAAAAAGCAAAATGTTACTACATTGTTGGTTGTTAACGAGATGGTTCCGCCAACCAGTTCTCGTACCCGAGTTGTCAATAGTTACCCTCATCAAATATAATTAATGGTGTTGAGAAATCCAGATAACTCCAGTTCCTTTGGCTCAAGTTGTCCATGACCGTGGACACGGCTAATCGATTAGGTTTGAGTACTCTGCAGAGTTTTGCACACGTTCCCCACAAGATTTGATCGCCTCCGTGTATGTCCTTGCACTTTAGGGTGTTTGAAGACCGGATGATCAAAACATGGTCTTTCAACGGGTCCCTCTGAATCCCTGTCGGTGCCCATCCATTCCTACCGTTCTTCTACATGTGCTAGCACCGCCTGTCCAGAGTCGCCGCGTTGTCCAACCAAGCCAGAGCCCATAATGACTTGTGGCTGTGCAGGTAAGACTAGGGTCTTGAAAATATCTGTCCGTCTCTTTGAGCCTGGGTGAAGCTTTCCGCAAGATGTCATGGCCTCTCCAGCATCCCGGGCATCCACTGGGTTTTCCAGGGAGCCGATCAACCGTCCTTCACCCAGAGTTACATTGCGTCCAAGGTCTTGAAAATCTTGTCTTAACCGGTCTTGATTATTATATCAACCTCGCATCACTCGTGGTATACACTCAACCGATGACCCGTCTACTCAAGCATAGCATTAAGAAATTCTCGTCCCGGGGCCAAGTATCGGGGTTGTTGTGTTCCTACCACATGATACTACAACATATACTAAAGTTTCCAAGTACCTAGGCAGCATGCAATTGGGCATAGGATGGTAGAACTACAATGCATAAAACATGGGTGATAGTATGATCAAAGTGACTTGCCTGTGATGTTGGCGAAGAAGAATTTCTCGAGAAAATAACTTGATAGAGTACTCGTCACTCTCCAATGAAATCTATATAACAAACATATCATTCACATAAGCACTCATACTAGCAATCATTCTAGCAATCAAAACAAAAGAGAGAGCGAATAGGAATCCGGAGAAACTTCAAATAAGACTACGGAATCTTCTACTACGTCAAACACTAAATAGTTTTTGTCTAGCAGAAAATAATAACAAGGAACTAAGATATAACTCTAACTAAGATAAAATAAAGTATTTTTCACGAAACTTTTTGAAAGTATTCCCAAACGGGATTTGAAACAACGGTGAAAACAATTGCAAGTTACTAAGGAACTAGAATTGTTTTTCATGAAAATAAATAAAAATAAAATAAAAGTTTGTTGCAAAACTACTGTTTATCTATCAGAAAAAAAACATAATGTTTCTGAAATAATAAAGAAAATATTTTAAAACAAAGATAGAAAAGGAAATTAGCCGAAATCTTAAAAGAGGTGAAACAGAAATTGTTCCATATGAAACAGTGAGCTAAAAATACTCAAACAAATCTGAAATTTTTACCACTGATAAATAAGATCACTAGTGATCAGTACCAAAAGGAATCAAATTAAAATCTATTTTTAAACTCCTGGAATAGGCAAAAAAAGGTTTAAATTAAATATGCTCTAACTTATATTTTCAAATTTCAAACATAGACAAATTATATATTTTTAAAAACTACAGGAAATTTGTGAGCTACTGGAAAAAGAATGAATGTCATTGGACTTCGGGATAAACAGTTGTGGCCAAAACAAGATTGAAACTTGTTGTTTTTGTAGTTTAGACAGAAAAAACTAGAGATAACTAGCGAGCTATTGGGGTACACGTGGCAAGTTGCTAGTGGCTGAGAGGGGTGTTTGTTTCAGCGCTACGGGCAAATGGCCTAACTCTAACAAAAGCTACTGGTTTAAACATAAGTAAGAATAAAACCGTGGGTTTTCACATATAGACCGAAGAGGTATTCTCAGTTCTAATCTAACCATCCACTAAGATCTAAGGGCTAGGAAGAGAACAAAAAATAACAGAGAAGGGACAGAGAGCTACTTGACTGGCCGTGGCTGCTCCGGCGGGAGATGATGGCCGACGGGGGAGGGGGAAGCTCCGGGGGCGGTGGAGACTTCGGGGGAGGCGGCGGCGGGGTAGTACTCCTCCTCCTCGGGGAGGCGCTCGGGGGGAGATGGGGCTCGGGTGCTGGTACTCCTAGCCGAAGGTAGACGTGGGCAGGAGCTTCGGCAGCTCCGGCGAGGGACGTGGCTGCCGGCGAGGGAGGAGCTCCGGGGCGGTGGGGATGTCGGGGAGGCGGCGGCGGGGGTGCTTCTCCTACGCGGGTGGGGCTCGGGGGGCGGAGAGGGGCTCGGGGGCGCTGGGGTGGCTCCTCCAGGGCGGGGCCGAAGGTGCAGTAGCTTGCACCGGCGGCAGCAGTGGCGAGGCTTCGGGCGGCGGTGGCGGGGGTGGGAACGGGGTGGCCGAGGGGCTGGGTAGTATTTATAGGCTGGGAGGGGGTGAGTACTATGGAAGGAGAGGGAGAGAATCGGGAAGAAATCGCGGGATATCCTGGTCGGTCTCCGTCTCTGGTGGAAGACAAGAAATGGGAGGTAGGGGATGGCCGACGGGAGAAGGGTTTGGTCGGGTGGGGCCCTTCGGCCAGTGAGAGGAGGGAGGGGAGTGAAGGGTCGGTTGGCCGACATCAAGGGGGTTTAGATCCCAGGGAAAGGGGGCTCGGCCCACGGCCTATAGTGCGCCCAGGGGCGGCGGTTAAAGGAAAGAAGGACTTTCTTATTTCTAATTTTTTTTCCGAGACAGAAAATCAAAACCGAAAAAAAGGAAAGTAATCAAAATATTTATATATGGTATTATATACCAAAAGAAAATCAGAAAATAAATCTCTACCCGAATAACATTTTTTTAAAGTAAAAATAAAAACTTGAAAAAATGTTTTTTCAGAAATTCCCTAATTTGCTTTATTTCTTTTTGCAATTATTTTTGCAAAAGAACTTTGGGTTTTCTTTGCTCAAATATTTCAGAGATTTGCCCGCACTTTGGAGGGTCATTTTCCTCCGCTCTCTCTCGTGCGTGCAAGAGAGTTTTCTCCGGACATTTCTCGCGCGAGGAAAAAGAAATGGAAATGCAAATCAAAAGACGAAAGAATTTCCCGGCATTTCTTGCACGAAGAAAACAAATAAAAATGCAAGGGAATTCAAATGTAAATATCTCCGTTCAAATCCTTTATAGTTGAAGAAGTCATGTCTTCTTCTCTCTTTGCTTTTAAAAGTTTTAATTTGAATTCACCGGAGAAGGGGAAAGTCATTTTATTCCCTCTCATTCAAAGGTTTCGAAAAGTTTCAAATTTCACAAAAGTTTCAATCACTCAGCAAACAAACAAACAATCAATCTAATAATTATATTAACATTCCAAAATTTATAATTTTGGGATGTTACACTACAACATTCACTTTAAATAGGGCACCGTCTAAATCCATTGAGACGACACCGTACGAACTATGGTTTGGCAAGAAATCTAAGTTGTCGTTTCTTAAAGTTTGGGGCTGCGATGCTTATGTGAGGAAACTTCAACCAGAAAAGCTCGAACCCAAAGCGGAGAAATGTGTATTCATAGGATACCCTAAGGAAACTATTGGGTATACCTTCTATCTTAGATCCGAAGGTAAAACCTTTGTTGCCAAGAACGGATCCTTTCTAGAGAAAGAGTTTCTCTCGAAAGAAGTAAGTGGGAGGAAGGTAGAACTTGATGAGGTAATTACACCCCCTCTCGAACAGGATAGTAGAGCAGCGCGGGAAGTTGTTCCTGTGGCGCCTACACCAACTGAAGAGGAAGTTAATGATAATGATCATGAAGCTTCGGATCAAGTTACTACTGAGCCGCGAAGGTCCACAAGGGTACGCTCCGCACGAGAGTGGTACGACAACCCTGTAATGGAAATCATGTTGTTAAACAACGGTGAACCTTCGAACTAAGAAGAAGCGATGGCGGGCCGGGATTCCAACAAATGGCTTGAAGCTATGAAATCCAGGATAGGATCCATGTATGAGAACAAAGTATGGACTTTGGTGGACATGCCCGATGACCGGCGAGCCATAGAAAATAAATGGATCTTCAAGAAGAAGACTGATGCAAACGGTAATGTAAGCGTTTATAAAGCTCGACTTGTCGCAAAGGGTTTTCGACAAATTCAAGGAATTGACTACGAAGAGACTTTCTCTCCCGTAGCGAAGCTGAAATCAGTCTGAATCATGTTAGCAATTGCCACCTTTTATGATTATGAAATTTGGCAAATGGACGTCAAAACAGCGTTCCTTAACGGGAACCTTAAGGAAGAGTTGTATATGATGCAACCAGAAGGTTTTGTCGACCCTAAGGGAGCTCACAAAGTGTGCAAGCTCCAGCGCTCCATCTATGGGCTGGTGCAAGCATCTCGGAGTTGGAACATTCGCTTTAATGAGGTGATTAAAGCGTTTGGGTTCATACAGGTTTACGAAGAATCCTGTCTATACAAGAAAGTGAGTGGGAGCTCTGTATATTTCCTCATACTGTATGTGGATGTCATATTATTGATGGGGAATAATATAGAGATGTTGGAGAGCATAAAGTCCTATTTGAACAAGAGTTTTTCAATGAAGGACCTTGGAGAAGCTGCATAGATATTAGGCATCAAGATCTATAGAGATAGACCGAGACGCCTCATAGGTCTTTCGCAAAGTACATACCTTGACAAGATATTGAAGATGTTCAATATGGAAAACTCAAAGAAAGGGTTCTTGCCAGTTTTGCAAGGTATGAGATTGAGTAAGACTCAGTCGCCGTCCACGACAGCAGATAGAGAGAAGATGAGTTCTGTCCCCTACGCTTCAGCCGTAGGCTCTCTTATGTATGCCATGCTGTGTACCAGACCTGATATAAACCTTGCCATAAGTTTGGTAGGGAGGTACCAAAGTGATCCCGGTATGGAACACTGGACAGCGGTCAAGAATATCCTTAAGTACCTGAAAAGGACTAAGGAAATGTTTCTCGTTTATTGAGGTGACGAAGAGCTCGTCGTAAAGGGTTACGTCGACGCTAGCTTCGACACAGATCCAGATGACTCTAAGTCACAGACCGGATACATTTATGTTTTGAATGGTGGGGCAGTGAGCTGGTGCAGCAGCAAGCAAGAAGTCGTGGCAGCATCTACATGTGAAGCGGAGTACATAGCTGCTTCAGAAGCAGCTCATGAAGGAATTTGGATGAAGGAGCTCATCACCGACCTTGGAGTGGTTCCAAGCGCGTCGGGTCCAATGACACTCTTCTGTGATAACACTGGGGCCATTGCCATAGCCAAGGAGCCCAGGTTTCACCGGAAGACGAAGCACATCAAACGCCGCTACAACTCCATCCAGGACCAAGTCCAGAGTGAAGTGATAGAGATTTGTAAAGTACATACGGATCTGAATGTTGCAGACCGGTTGACTAAACCTCTTCCACGAACAAAACATAATCAACACCATAATGCTATGGGTCTTCGATACATCAAAATGTAACTAGATTATTGACTCTAGTGCAAGTGGGAGACTGTTGGAAATATGCCCTAGAGGCAATAATAAAATGGTTATTAACATATTTCCTTGTTCATGATAATCGGCTATTGTTCATGCTATAATTGTATTAACAGGAAACAGTAATATATGTGTGAATAAATAGATCACAATGTGTCCCTAGCAAGCCTCTAGTTGGCTAGTTCGTTAGTCAATATATCATCATGGTTTCCTGGTCATGGGCATTAAATGTCATTGATAACGGGATCACATCATTGGGAGAATGATGTGATGGACAAGACCCAATCCTAAGCATAGCACTAGATCGTATTGTTCGTATGCTAAAGCTTTTCTAATGTCAAGTGTATTTTTCTTCGACCGTGAGATTGTACAACTCCCGGATAATGTAGGAGTGCTTTGGGTGTATCAAACGTCACAACGTGACTGGGTGACTATAAAGGTGCACTACGGGTACATCTGAAAGTGTCTGTTGGGTTGGTGCGAATCAAGATCAGGATTTGTCACTCCGCGTGACGGAGAGGTATCTCTAGGCCCACTCGGTAGAACATCATCATGAGCTCAATGTGACTAAGGAGTTAGTCACACGATGACGTGCTACGGAACGAGTAAAGAGACTTACCGATAATGAGATTGAACAAGGTATAGGTATACCGACGATCGAATCTCGGGTAAGTTCTATACCGATAGACAAAGGGAATTGTATGCAGGTTTGATTGAATCCTTGACATCGTGGTTCATCTGATAAGATCATCGTGGAGCAAGTGGGAGCCACCATGGCTATCCACACCTCACTGATGGTTATTGGCCGGAGAGGTATCTCGGTCATGTCTGCCTGTCTCTCAAACCCGTAGGGTCTACACACTTAAGGTTCGATGACACTAGGGTTATAGGGAGTTGTTATACGAGGTTATCGAAAGTTGTTCGGAGTCCCGGATGAGATCCCGGACGTCACGAGGAGCTCCGGAATAGTCCGGAGGTAAAGATTGATATATAGGACGGATGGTTTTGGACACCGGAAGTGTTTCGGGCGTCACCGGTAACGTACCGGGACCACCGGGACCACCGGAAGTGGCCCCGGGGGTCCACCGAAAGGGGGCCACGACCCCGGGAGCCTATATGGGCCAAGTGCAGGAGGGATCCAGCCCCTAGGTGGGTTGGTGCGCCCCCACACTCAGCCCATGGCGCAAGAAGAGGGGAGAGGGGGGAACCTTAGCGCAGGTGGGCCTAAGGCCCACCAGAAGGGAGCGCCACCCCTCCTCCCCCCCTTGGCCGCCGCACCTCCCCCCATCTAGGGCTGCCGCCCCTCCCAGGAGAGGGAAACCCTCAAGGGGGCACATCCCCTCCCTCCCCCTATATATAGTGGGCACATTTGGGCTGTTGGGGACACGAATCTTCCTCTCCCTCGGCGCAGCCCTGCTCTTCTTTCTCCTCCTCTCTCCCAGTGCTTGGCGAAGCCCTGCCGGGAGACCTCATCTCACCATCGACACCACACCGTCGTGCTGCCAGAGATCTTCCCCAACCTCTCCCTCCTCCTTGCTAGATCAAGGTGCGGGAGATGTCACCGGGCTGCACGTGTGTTGAACGTGGAGGTGCCGTGGTTCGGCACTAGATCAGAATCACACCGCGATCTGAATCGCCGCGAGTACGACTCCATCAACCGCGTTCTAGCAACGCTTCCGCTTAGCGATCTTCAAAGGTATGAAGATGCACTCACCCCTCTCTCGTTGCTGGTCTCTCCATAGGAAGATCTGAATAAGCGTAGGAAAATTTTGAATTTATGCTACGTTACCCAACACATTGTTGACAACACAGCGAAATGGTATCATTGCAGAATGTTAAAACAATACAATATGAGTTTAATAAACCTTGCCACAAAGCATACATAGCGAAATCTTTCCTGACATTTATTTCATTTAGAAACACAGCGGAAAGGAAAATGTGTAGCGACTCCATCACGGCCCCAGGCAGTCGATGTACTCCACGTGACCTCAGTCCTCAGGATCATCATAATAATCATAGTCGGCACCCTCGTGTTCATAGATCTTTGTTCTTCAATAAAATTATTGCCATGAGTACATTACGTACTCAACATGCCTCCCTCGGAGAAGGACCTAATAGCTAGATGTGGCTTCAAAGGAAGGCTATATGGCTCATTTGCATAAAAGCTAATTTTATTTGAAAACAATAGCTTCTGGATAAAAGCACTTTTTCATGAAAACATGAATATATTCAGAATAACTTTCGTCAAAGTGAGGATCCTCGATCAACTCACACTCATCATAGGTTCCAAGAATCAGGGCAAAGAGGGAATAAGCAAGACATGTCTTGTATGTCAAGAAAGATTCATTGTCGTCCATGACCGTGGACACAGCTATTCGAATAGTTTTAAACTCTGCAGAGGTTGCACACTTTACCCACACGACACAATCCTGACTTGTTGCCGCTAGCCGTCGCTAGCGTAGTACACCATTTGGTATACTGGTAGGGAGATTGTGACGAGGTCTTTGGACTAGATCCCCAAAGATGTGACATGCCCACCGGCTCTGGCGCAAGGAACTGAGAGTACGTCCTCAAACCGGTCCCCCATCTGTGCCGAGGATACTCCTCGCAAGGCACCTATCCCATCTGCGGTACGACGACATCGACACCTAAGGCTGACTAGCTTACTTGACCAAGCCAGTGCCCATATAGCATGTGGTTGTACTGTTTACACAATCTTCAAATCCAAGACTAATTAGGCCTCATGCGGCACGGACGACTGATTGGTCCCTTCACCTTGGGCAGCCAATCGCTCCTTCAATCCTTGATTCAGTTGTCGCCCGCGCTAGTATTCAAATGGTAACTTCACCCAGAGTAGAAGAGGATAGAGAAGGTCAACAAGGCCAATAGGCCAGCTCAGTGGTAAGTTTCAAGTGGCAATGACTCAAGAGTCATTCAACAAAGCACCTATAGGTAATAAGCATGGCTAAGCATTTCTACTCAACCGGAATACTATATAATTCTACTCACGTGTCAAATAGATAGGCTTCAAGCGGATCGGTAATGTGTCAATCGACACGCTAGCTATGAGATTAAAAACATGCATGTTCCAACCATAAAACTCGATGCAATTTATAAAACATAGGATAAGCATGATCAAAGAAAGAGGCATGCCTTCGTTGTCGAGTTCCCCGTTTCCTTCTTCCTTGTAGTGCTCCTCTCTCATACCGTCACCTCCTACTCATTGTAACGTTGAAGCAATAATAAATACACAAGCAATAAAATCCAACAACATCCAAAACAGAAAAACAATAAATGAAGAATGGGTAGCAAGGTCTGGATGGAAATGGAGATTTCAAACGAGGTAGCACGATTGAAGATGAGTAGATGGACTTGAACGGTTGGTTGGGTTTAGGTCTACCGTCACTAAGTCAAACTTTGTTGGTCCCACTAACGTTCTGATTCGCATTGTTAACTATTTTTTATAGTGCACAATATATATAAGTCTCGCTAATAAAATAAAAGGTCACACCATAGCATGAACACACAAAGTAATAAACTATCCTATGCATTGGAATGACATGGCTCAACATGGCATGAAAATACCCTATTTAACCACAAATAAATATTTAGACGGACATATAAGTATTTATAATGGTTAAAACATCAACTATTTCATTTAACAACAAACATCGCGAAAGTCAACCAAGCTAACTAAAACCAAAGTAAACTATAAGCCACAAACATCATACCACACATGATGCTAAAAGGATTACAACATATTATAAGGTCAATTCATGTGGCCTCCATATAATATAATCTAATGTACATGTATCAATAGATTGATAATAACCTCGCCATGGCATGATCATTTGATAAGTTATTTCATTACCAAAAATATAAAGAGTCATCGTTCATATGCTTTGCATCACGACATATCCTATACTCACTAACACTTAAACAGCAATTATACGACCCTATAAGAATTAAGCTAAGGTTAGATTAAACCATACAATGTTTCCACGCATGGAAATATTATCAAAAGTATGCATGCATATATTACGTCTAGATACAAACAACAAAATACTAAACCAATTATCATGCATCATTTTTTATAGAGGGGAAACTAATTCAACGACATTCAAAAAAATAATCCTAGAATCATAACAATAATTCAAACGTATTTCCACGCATGCTATGAACATGAATAATTTAAAAAAAATCATATGATTTACAATACACACAATAACATATATGTGCTTGCTAAGTGAACACATAATGTAGGAAATCATAAGCAAACAAAAATGAAAACTAAAAACTCGCTCCTACAATCATCGAATATTCGCTCTATGGTCTAGGTTTGGATTTGGGTCACCAATGATAGTCGGAGGTGAAAACGTTGATGCAGCGAGTGCCAGTGCGTGTCGTTGTCGATGATCTCTGGTGATGAAGAGATGGTGCGTGATGCTCCTGGTGATAAGAGAGCACTCTGACACAGATGGATTCGACGAACGGTCAACGAATGATAGTGGCGTCGGTCCCGAACGGTGGGAGAAACCTGGCGCTATTGTGCGCATAGAAAACCATGATAATCCGAGAGGAAAAGGTGTCTAGGAGGTAGCCTGATATGAGAGGAGTCTGATAGTGGAAGGAATTTGACTCGAGGTCTAACCTGAGGCGACGTCACGCGAAGAACGGTGCAGATGGTGCTATCTTGTAGGGTGGATTGGGAGAGCTATGAAATGAATTGGAGGGTGAGATGAGAGGGCTTTTATAGAGGAGCTCCTGGCACACACCTGACGCGAACGGTCTGGAGAATTATAGCCGGAGGTGGGAGATCAATGGACGAATGCTAATGGTCGGCCTTTAAGTTCATCAGTTTCTTGAGCTCGATTAACACCATCAAATGAGGAACGAACAGACTTTATGGAACCGTTGAGTCATGGGGAATAATGTTGGTGTTGAATACTAATGAAAATGATGAACGAATTGATGGAATATGGAGAGACGAAGTGGCAGCCATGAACGTGAAGTTTCTGTAACGCATGCGTGTACATGCGGGGGGAGGAATGCGACCCTTCGCTCGCATGCTGGGCCGCGTCCGAGCATATTAGAGAAATGGGCATTGGTCCAGGTTCAGTTTGGTGGCTGATTAGAGAATAGAAGAAACAAAAAGAGAGGAGGAGATGCTACGTGCATGTGTAGAGGTGAGACATGCCTACAATGGAAAAAAATGAGACATCCCTACAATGGAAAGAAAGAGAAGAAATGGAAAATCAATATAATATAATATTGCTTTTTTATTAAGATTTTGGTACAATAAAATCAAAACAAAAGACAACTCAAAAGTCTTCAAAAATAATCAAAGAAATACATGCGCAAAAATAACTAAGAACTTAAATAAATAAATAAAACTACGAGCGAGTAATTCAACTCAGAATATTATGGATTTAATTCGTCTTGCATATGCTAAATTAATTCTAACGACTTGGAATAAATTTGAGCAACTCAAAATAAAACACAAAATAATATAGTATTATGTTACAACATCCTTTGATTTTTTTTTAAAAATCTTGGAGAAAAAAACAGGATGTTACAAATACTTACCTATATTGTGCTGCGGTAACACGTTCCTCTTCACGAAAAATCCAACACAAATCACAAGTATCACTCTACTTCTAGATGGATCCCCGGGCGACGAGTTCCTCCATCTCCTTCAAATCCTCATGACTCTAGTTGACACGAGCCACGGATTCCTCCACCTCCTACTCGTGCTTGATGAAGAACTTCCTCAAATAACCCATAAGTTCCTCGTCAACCGCTTTCAGTGTCATCCCCAAGGCACTGATGTGCTCATGCAGCTCCTTCAGTCAGCGGCCTCCTCCTCCTTCTTGGCAAGCTCCTTGGGGGGCTTTGCATTGTCACCCATGAGTCGCACGACGAGACCGGTCTCCTTCTCAACCGAGCCATTGCTAATCTCGAGCAGATCCACCAAGGCGCTGATGACCCACAAGTATAGGGGATCAACCATAGTCCTTTCGATAAGTAAGAGTGTCGAACCCAATGTAGAAGGAAATGACAAGTGGTTTTCAGCAGGTAATTTTTGCAAGCACTGAAATAGCGGCAATAAGGTGTTTGATAGCAAGATAATTGTAGAAAGTAACGAGTAACAATAGTAACAATAGGTACAACAAGGTAGCCCAATCCTTCTGTGGGAAAGGATAGGCCGTAAAAGTTTCTTATAATAGGCAAAGCGTTCTTGAGAGCACACGAGAATTTCATCTAGCCACTTTCATCATGTCGGCTTAACTCGTGTTCGTACTTTGATAATTTGATATGTGGGTGAACCGGTGCTTGGGTGCTATTCTTACATGAACAATCCTCCCACTTATGATTAACCTACCTGCAAGCATCCGCAACTACGAGAAAATTATTAAATTTATGTCACTCTCGCAACCCACCATCTAATTACTACTCCCCAATGCATTCCCTTAGGCCCAAAGATGGTGAAGTGTTATGAACTCGACGTTCACATAACACCACTAAGGGAATCACAACATTCATAACTTCAAAATATCGAACGAATATCAACTTCACATAACTACTTGCAACATGACTTCTCCCCTAGCCTCATGAGAGAGGTATTAAATAGAATATTGGATCTGAACATATGGTATTCCACCAAATAAACCATAAAGCATCAAATACAAGATGTAATCAACACTACTAGTCACACCCGAGGTACCAATCTCAGGTTCCAGTACAAGATTGAGCACAAGAAATGAATTAGGGTTTTGAGAGGAGATGGTGTTGTTGAATATGTTGATGAAGATTGGCCTCCCCAAGATGAGAGGGTTGTTGATGATGTGACCTCGATTTCCCCCTCCGGGAGGTAAGTTCTGTTGGGTTACGTAGCATAAATTAAAAAAAATTCCTACGCATATTCAGATCTTCCTATGGAGAGACCAGCAACGAGAGAGGGGTAAGAGCATCTTCATACCTTTAAGATCGCTAAGCGGAAGCGTTGCTAGAACGCGGTTGATGGAGTCGTACTCGCAGCGATTCCGATCCATTGCTGAACTACGGCACCTCCGCGTTCAACACACGTGCAGCCCGGTGACGTCTCCCGCACCTTGATCCAGCAAGGAGGAGGGAGAGGTTGGGGAAGAACTCTAGCAGCACGACGGCGTGGTGTCGATGGAGAGACGAGGTCTCCCGGCAGGGCTTCGCCAAGCACCGGCAGAGAGGAGGAGGAAGAAGGGCAGGGCTGCGCCGAGAGAGAGGGAAAAGTCTATCTCCCAATGGCCAAAAGTGCCCGGTATATATAGGGGAAGGGAGGGGCTGCGCCGAGAGAGAGGGAAAAGTCTATATCCCAATGGCCAAAAGTGCTCGGTATATATAGGGGAAGGGAGGGGCTGCGCCCCCTTGAGGGTTTCCCCCTCCTGGGGGGGGTGCGGCAGCCCTAGATGGGGGCTGGTGCGGCGGCCAAGGGGGGAGGAGGGGTGTGGCGCACCGCTGGTGGGCCTTAGGCCCACCTGGCTTAGGGTTTGCCCCCCACCTTTTCTCTCCCCTGCGCATTGGGCTGAGTGGGGAGGCGCACCAGCCCACCTAGGGGCTGGTTTCCTCCCCCACTTGGCCCATCTTACCTCTCGGGGTCGTTGCCCCCCTTCGGTGGACCCCCGGGGCCACCTCCATTGGTCCCGGTGGTCCCGGTACTTTACCGGTGATGCCCGAAACACTTCCGGTGTCCGAAACCATCCGTCCTATATATCAATCTTTACCTCCGGACCATTCCGAAGGTCCTCCTGACGTCCGGGATCTCATCCGGGACTTCCAACAACTTTCGGTAACCTCGTATAACAATTCCCTATGACCCTAGCGTCAGCGAACCTTAAGTGTGTAGACCCTACGGGTTCGGGAGACACGCAGACATGACCGAGACACCTCTCTGGCCAATAACCATCAGCGGGGTCGGGATACCCATGGTGGCTCCCACTTGCTCCACGATGATCTCATCGGATGAACCACGATGTCAAGGATTCAATCAATCCCGTATACAATTCCCTTTGTGTGTCGGTATAGAACTTGCCCGAGATTCGATCGTCGGTATACCAATACCTTGTTCAATCTCGTTACCGGTAAGTCTCTTTACTCGTTCCGTAGCACGTCATCGTGTGACTAACTCCTTAGTCACATTGAGCTCATGATGATGTTCTACCGAGTGGGCCCAGAGATACCTCTCCGTCACACGGAGTGACAAATCCTGATCTCGATTCATACCAACCCAACAGACACTTTCGGAGGTACCCGTAGTGCACCTTTACAGTCACCCAGTTATGTTGTGACGTTTGATACACCAAAAGCACTCCTACGGTATCCGGGAGTTGCACAATCTCACAGTCGAAGGAAAAGATACTTGACATTAGAAAAGCTTTAGCATACGAACAATACGATCTAGTGCTATGCTTAGGATTGGGTCTTGTCCATCACATCATTCTCCCAATGATGTGATCCAGTTATCAATGACATCTAATGCCCATGATCAGGAAACCATGATCATCTATTGACTAACGAGCTAGCCAACTAGAGGCTTGCTAGGGAAACATTGTGATCTATTTATTCACACATGTATTACTATTTCCTGTTAATACAATTATAGCATGAACAATAGACGATTATCATGAACAAGGAAATATGATAATAACCATTTTATTATTGCCTCCAGGGCATATTTCCAACAGTCTCCCACTTACACTAGAGTCAATAATCTAATTACATTGTGATGTATCGAACACCCATAGCATTATGGTGTTGATCATGTTTTGCTCGTGGAAGAGGTTTAGTCAACGGGTCTGCAATATTCAGATCCTTGTGTACTTTACAAATATCTATCACTCCACTCTGGACATGGTCCTAGATGGAGTTGTAGCGGCGTTTGATGTGCTTCGTCTTTTGGTGAAACCTGGGCTCCTTGGCTATGGCAATGGCCCCAGTGTTATCACAGAAGAGTGCCATTGGACCCGGCGCGCTTGGAACCACTCCAAGGTCAGTGATGAGCTCCTTCATCCAAATTCCTTCATGAGCTGCTTCTGAAGCAGCTATGTACTCCGCGTCACACGTAGATGCTGCCACGACTTCTTGCTTGCTGCTGCACCAGCTCACTGCCCCACCATTCAACACATATACGTATCCGGTCTGTGACTTAGAGTTATCTGAATATGTGTCGAAGCTAGCGTCGACGTAACCCTTTACGACGAGCTCTTCGTCACCTCCATAAACGAGAAACATTTCCTTAGTCCTTTTCAGGTACTTAAGGATATTCTTGACCGCTGTCCAGTGTTCCATACCGGGATCACTTTGGTACCTCCCTACCAAACTTATGGCAAGGTTTATATCAGGTCTGGTACATAGCATGGCATACATTAGAGAGCCCACGGCTGAAGCGTAGGGTACAGAACTCATCTTCTCTCTTTCTACTGCCGTGGTCGGCGACTGAGTCTTACTCAATCTCATACCTTGCAAAACTGGCAAGAACCCTTTCTTTGAGTTTTCCATATTGAACTTCTTCAATATCTTGTCAAGGTATGTACTTTGCGAAAGACCTATGAGGCGTCTTGATCTATCTCTATAGATCTTGATGCCTAATGTGTATGCAGCTTCTCCAAGGTCCTTCATTGAAAAACTTTTGTTCAAATAGGCCTTTATGCTCTCCAACATCTCTATATTATTCCCCATCAATAATATGTCATCCACATACAGTATGAGGAAAGCTACAGAGGTCCCACTCACTTTCTTGTACAGAAAGGCTTCTCCGTAAACCTCTATGAACCCAAACGCTTTAATCACCTCATTAAAGCGAATGTTCCAACTCCGAGATGCTTGCACCACCCCATAGATGGAGCGCTGGAGCTTGCACACTTTGTTAGCACCCTTAGGGTCGACAAAACCTTCTGGTTGCATCATATACAACTCTGCCTTAAGGTTCCTGTTAAGGAACGTTGTTTTGACGTCCATTTGCCAAATTTCATAAACATAGAAGGCAGCAATTGCTAACATGATTCGGACTGATTTCAGCTTTGCTACGGGAGAGAAAGTCTCTTCGTAGTCAACTCCTTGAATTTGTCGAAAACCCTTTGCGACAAGTCGAGCTTTGTAAACGGTTACATTACCGTTTATATCAGTCTTCTTCTTGAAGGTCCATTTATTTTCTATGGCTCGCCGGTCATCGGGCAAGTCCACCAAAGTCCATACATTGTCCTCATACATGGATCCTATCTCGGATTTCATAGCTTCAAGCCATTTGTTGGAATCCGGGCCCGCCATCGCTTCTTCATAGTTCGAAGGTTCACCGTTGTCTAACAACATGATTTCCATCACAGGGTTGCCGTACCACTCTGGTGCGGAGCGTGCCCTTGTGGACCTTCGCGGTTCAATAGTAACTTGATCCGAAGCTTCATGATCATCATCATTAACTTCCTCTTCAGTTGGTGTAGGCTCCACAGGAACAACTTCCCGCGTGGTGCTACTATCATGTTCGAGAGGGGGTGTAATTACCTCATCAAGTTCTACCTTCCTCCCATTTAGTTCTTTCGAGAGAAACTCTTTCTCTAGAAAGGATCCGTTCTTGGCCACAAAGGTTTTACCTTCGGATCTAAGATAGAAGGTATACCCAATAGTTTCCTTAGGGTATCCTATGAATACGCATTTCTCCGCTTTGGGTTCGAGCTTTTCTGGTTGAAGTTTCTTCACATAAGCATCGCAGCCCCAAACTTTAAGAAACGACAACTTAGGTTTCTTGCCAAACCATAGTTCATACGATGTCGTCTCAACGGATTTAGACGGTGCCCTATTTAAAGTGAATGCTGTAGTTTCTAATGTGTATCCCCAAAATGATAGCGGTAAGTCGGTAGGAGACATCATAGATCGTACCATATCTAATAAAGTGCGATTACGACGTTCAGACCCTCCGTTGCGTTGCGGTGTGCCAGGCGGCGTCAGTTGTGAAACGATTCCAAACTTCCTTAGGTTTGTGCCAAACTCGTGACTCAAATATTCTCCTCCACGATCAGATCGTAGACACTTGATTTTTCTGTCACGTTGATTCTCGACCTCACTCTGAAATTCCTTGAACTTTTCAAATGTCTCAGATTTGTGCTTCATCAAGTAGATATACCCATACCTACTCAAATCATCAGTGAGAGTGAGAACATAACGATAGCCACCGTGAGCTTCAATGTTCATTGGACCACACACATCAGTATGTATTATTTCCAATAAGTCGGTTGTTCTTTCCATTATACCTGAGAATGGAGTCTTAGTCATCTTGCCCATGACGCACGGTTCGCATGTGTCAAATGATTCAAAATCAAGAGACTCTAATAGTCCATCAGTATGGAGCTTTTTCATGCGCTTAATGCCGATATGACCAAGGCGGCAGTGCCACAAGTATGTGGGACTATCATTATCAATTTTACATCTTTCGGTACTCACACTATGAATATGTGTCACATCACGATCGAGATTCATCAAGAATAAACCATTCACCAGCGGAGCATGACCATAAAACATATCACTCATATAAATAGAACAACCATTATTCTCTGACTTAAATGAGTAGCCGTCTCGCATTAGGCAAGACCCTGATACAATGTTCATGCTTAATGATGGTACTAAATAACAATTATTAAGGTCTAAGACTAATCACGACGGTAGATGTAGAGGTAGCGTGCTGACGGCGATCACATCGACCTTTGAACCATTCCCGACGCGCATCGTCACCTCGTCCTTGGCCAGTCTCCGCTTATTCCGCAGTTCCTGCTTTGAGTTGCAAATGTGAGCAACAGCACCGGTATCAAATACCCAGGAGCTACTACGAGCGCTGGTAAGGTACACATCAATAACATGTATATCACATATACCTTTAACGTTGCCGGCCTTCTTGTCCGCTAAGTATTTGGGGCAGTTCCGTTTCCAGTGACCCTTTCCCTTGCAATAGAAGCACTCAGTCTCAGGCTTGGGTCCATTCTTTTTCTTCTTCCCAGCATCTGGCTTACAGGGCGCGGAAACAGTTTTGCCGTCTTTCTTGAAGTTCTTCTTACCCTTGCCTTTCTTGAAACTAGTGGTCTTGTTGACCATCAACACTTGATGCTCTTTCTTTATTTCTACTTCTGCAGACTTGAGCATCGAGTACAACTCGGGAATGGTCTTCTCCATCCCTTGCATGTTCTAGTTAAGCACAAAGCCTTTGTAGCTTGGTGGGAGAGACTGGAGGATTCTGTCAATTATAGCATCATCCAGAAGTTCGACTCCAAGTGAAGTCAGACGACCGTGTAACCCAGACATTTTGACTACGTGCTCACTGACAGAACTGTTCTCCTCCATCTTACAGCTAAAGAACTTGTCGGAGACTTCATATCTCTCGACACGGGCATGGGCATGAAAAACTAGCTTCAGCTCCTGGAACATCTCTTATGCCCCGTGTTGCTCAAAACGCCTTTGGAGCCCCGTTTCTAAACTGTATAACATGCCACACCTAACCAGAGTGTAGTCATCACTCGCGTTTGCTAGACATTCAGAATGTCCTGGGCTGCTGCGGGAGCGGGAGGGTCACCTAGCGGCGCATCAAGGACATAAGCCTTTTTAGCTGCTTCAAGGATGAGCTTCAAGTTGCGAACCCAGTCCGCATAGTTGCTACCATCATCTTTCAGCTTGTTTTTCTCTAGGAATGCATTGAAATTGAGGTTGACGTTGGCCATCTACAATATTTATAAAGACAACTTTTAGACTAAGTTCATGACAATTAAGTTCATTTAATCAAATTAAGTATGAACTCCCACTTAAATCGACATCCGTCTAGTCATCTAAGTGATACATGATCCATGTTGACTAACCCGTGTCCGATCATCACGCGAGACTGACTAGTCACCATGGTGAGCAACTTCATGTTGATCGTATTCAACCATACGACTCATGTTCGACCTTTTGATCTCTTGTATTCGAGCTCATGTCTGTACATGCTAAGCTCGTCGTGTCAACCTAGGTGTTTCGCGTGTGTAAATCTGGCTTACACCCGTTGTATGCGAACGTTAGAATCTAGCACACCCGATCATCACGTGGTGCTTCGAGACAACGAACCTTCACAACGGTGCACATTTAGGGGAATACGTTCTCAAAATTTTAAGAGGGATCATCTTATTATGCTACCGTCATTCTAAGCAATAAGATGTAAAACATGATAAACATCACAATGCAATCATATAGTGACATGATATGGCCATTATCATCTTCGCCCTTTCGATCTCCATCTTCAGGCATCGCATGATCATCATCGTCACCGGCGTGACACCATGATCTCCATCGTCATGATCTCCATCATCGTATCTCCGTGAAGTCGTCGCGCCAACTACTACTATCACTACTACTATAACTAACCATTAGTAATGAAGTAAAAGTAGTAAGCACATGGCGTTGCATCTCATACAATAAATTAAGACAACTCCTATGGCTCTTGCCGGTTGTCATACTCATCGACATGCAAGTCGTGAAACCTATTACAATAACATGATCATCTCATACATCATACATGCAACATCACAACTTTGGCCATATCACATCACATGTCAAACCCTGCAAAAACAAGTTAGACGTCCTCTAATTGTTGTTGCAAGTTTTACGTGGCTGATTTGGGTTTCTAGCAAGAACGCCTTCTTACCTACGTGACAGCCACAACGATGATATGCCAAAGCTATTTACCCTTTATAAGGACACTTTTCATCAAATCCAATCCGACTAGAGTAGGGGAGACAGACGCCCGCTAGCCACCTTTATGCACGGTGTGCATGTCTGTCGGTGGAACCAGTCTCATGTAAGCGTACGTGTAAAGTCGGTCCGGGCAGCTTCATCCCACAATACCGCCGGAAAAGAATAAGACTACTAGCGGCAAGCATATTGACAAATCATCGCCCACAACTTTTGTGTTCTACTCGTGCATAGAATCTACGCATAGAAAACCTGGCTCGGATGCCACTATTGGGTTACGTAGCATAAATTCAAAATTTTCCTACGCATATTCAGATCTTCCTATGGCAGACCAGCAATGAGAGAGGGGTAAGAGCATCTTCATACCATTGAAGGTCGCTAAGCGGAAGCGTTGCTACAACGTGGTTGATGGAGTCGTACTCGCAGCGATTCCGATCTAGTGCCGAACTACGGCACCTCCGCATTCAACACACGTGCAGCCCGGTGGCGTCTCCCGCACCTTGATCCAGCAAGGAGGAGGGAGAGGTTGGGGAAGAACTCCAGCAGCACGACGGCGCGGTGTCGATGGAGAGATGAGGTCTCCCGGCAGGGATTCGTCAAGCACCGGCAGAGAGGAGGAGGAAGAAGGGCAGGGCTGCGCTGAGAGAGAGGGAAAAGTCTATCTCCCAATGGCCAAAAGTGCCCGGTATATATAGGGGAAGGGAGGGGCTGCGCCGAGAGAGAGGGAAAAGTCTATCTCCCAATGGACAAAAGTGCCCGGTATATATAGGGGAAGGGAGGGGCTGCGCCCCCTTGAGGGTTTCCCCCTCCTGGGGGGGGGGGGTGCGGCAGCCCTAGATGGGGGCTGGTGCGGCGGCCAATGGGGGGAGGAGGGGTGTGGCGCACCGCTTGTGGGCCTTAGGCCCACCTGGCTTAGGGTTTGCCCCCCCCTTTTCTCTCCCCTGCGCATTGGGCTAAGTGGGGAGGCGCACAAGCCCACCTAGGGGCTGGTTTCCTCCCCCACTTGGCCCATCTTACCTCTCGGGGTCATTGCCCCCCTTCGGTGGACCCCCGGGGCCACCTCCATTGGTCCCGGTGGTCCCGGTACTTTACCGGTGATGCCCGAAACACTTCCGGTGTCCGAAACCATCCGTCCTATATATCAATCTTTACCTCCGAACCATTCCGAAGGTCCTCCTGACGTCCGGGATCTCATCCGGGACTTCGAACAACTTTCGGTAACCTCGTATAACAATTCCCTATGATCCTAGCGTCAGCGAACCTTTAGTGTGTAGACCCTACGGGTTCGGGAGACAGGCAGACATGACCGAGACACCTCTCTGGCCAATAACCAACAGCGGGGTCGGGATACCCATGGTGGCTCCCACTTGCTCCACGATGATCTCATCGGATGAACCACGATGTCAAGGATTCAATCAATCCCGTATACAATTCCCTTTGTGTGTCGGTATAGAACTTGCCCGAGATTCGATCGTCGGTATACCAATACCTTGTTCAATCTCGTTACCGGTAAGTCTCTTTACTCGTTCCGTAGCACGTTATCGTGTGACTAACTCCTTAGTCACATTGAGCTCATGATGATGTTCTACCGAGTGGGCCCAGAGATACCTCTCCGTCACACGGAGTGACAAATCCCGATCTCGATTCGTACCAACCCAACAGACACTTTCGGAGGTACCCGTAGTGCACCTTTATAGTCACCCAGTTACATTGTGACGTTTGATACACCCAAAGCACTCATACGGTATCTGGGAGTTGCACAATCTCACGGTCGAAGGAAAAGATACTTGACATTTGAAAAGCTTTAGCATACGAACAATACGATCTAGTGCTATGCTTAGGATTGGGCCTTGTCCATCACATCATTCTCCCAATGATGTGATCCCGTTATCAATGACATCTAATGCCCATGATCAGGAAACCATGATCATCTATTGACTAACGAGCTAGCCAACTAGAGGCTTGCTAGGGACACATTGTGATTTATTTATTCACACATGTATTACTGTTTCCTGTTAATACAATTATAGCATGAACAATAGACGATTATCATGAACAAGGAAATATGATAATAACCATTTTATTATTGCCTCTAGGGCATATTTCCAACAAGTTCCTCCCGCGGAATCGCTCCGCCGGAGGGCAAAAGTGCTCCTGCCCAGTTCCGCCCCGACACTGCGGCGCTTCATCTCTAAAGTCATCTCTTGATTTTTTTTTCACCTCAAAGGAGAATATATATACCAGAAGATGGTCGCCGGAAGTGGGCTGGGTGGCCCACTACCCAACAGGCCGTGCCAGGGGGCTGGCATGCCCCTGGTGCCTCGTGGCCACCTGGCAGCTCCCCTCTGGTGCTTCTTTCCTCCAATATTTCTTATTTATTCCATAAAAAATATTATTAAAGTTTCAGCCCATTTGCAGATGTGTAGAATAGGTATCTCAGATGTAGCTTTTTCAGGTCCAGAATTCCATTTGTCGGCATTCTCCCTCTTGGTGTAAACCTTGCATATTACGAGAGAAAAGGCATTAGAATTACTCCATAAAGTGGTATAATGCACAAAAACACTATAAATACCAGTATTAAAACATGATGCAAAATCGACGTATCAACTCCCCCAAGCTTAGACCTTGCTTGTCCTCAAGCGAAAACCGATAACGAAAATCATGACCACATGCTTTGAGAGAGAGAGGTGTCGATAAAAACAAAATGCGGACATAGTAGCATCATGATAATTATTATAAAAAGAAATAAAATTTATAAAATACTTTGTCACAACATTTTCATCATATAACTTTCATCATATAAACTTCTTATAAACAAATAACAATTCATCACAACAACGAAGTATGAAGCATAAACTCTATTGAAAACTAACAAACTATGTTTTCAGTCAACTTTGCAACTGAATTCATCACATTTTCAGGAAGGTTTACATATCAAGCTTTTAAGCAAGTCTACATAATCAACCATCATTTAGTCTTCTATGATTGCTAACACTCACTGCATACATATTAGTAAAAGGTTTCAATCGGACACATAGAAAGATAGGGGCTTAAAGTGTCGCCTCCCTACGTATTCACCTCAAGGGTGTTGTAAACAATAATAACTCATGACCACCCACATTCAACTGGATATATATGTCTAGATCTTTCCCCACCACATGATGCTTGCCAAAGAGAAAATAAAGAGGAGTAGATAAGAATACTTTGACTCTTGCATAAAAGTAAATACATAAAAGTAAAATATAGGCCCTTCCTAGTGGGAAGCAGAGGTTGTCATTCGTTTTTTGGTTGTATGCCAAAGCCTTTAGTGCAAAGGAACGTTATGTTATATTGCCCCTTATGATGGCAGCCACTATTATGTAGCTTATCACTTTTATTATTGCCATCACAAGTTCATAAAACGCTTAATTTCCCTTACACTAAATGATCGAACACGTTTAGAAGCAATTTTTATTGCCTTGTGCATCGATGACAACTTACTTGAAGGATCTTACTCAATCCATAGGTAGGTATGGTGGACTCTTAAAACATGGATTTGGGTTTAAGGTTTTAGATGCACAAGTAGTATCTCTAGTAGTGCGGAGATTTGGCTAGCAAAGATATTGGAAAAGCACCACATATTAGAGGATCTATAACAATCTAACTTCTATGTGAATGTGAACAAACATAAATCATTATGTTTTCTTCCTTGTCCAACGTCAACAGTTATGGCATATTATAATTAATGGGGGCTCACAATCATAAAAGTTGTCAAGGATAGTGTATTTGCATGTAAATCTTCTCTTCCCTTATTAATTCTTCCATGTGTTGCATCACCGACCAATGTTATGTTTGTCAACCTTCAACAAATTGTACCACTTATACATTTCCTTATGTGATGTCACTACTTACTATAAGATTATCATATGATATTTTTCATTTTTTTCACTTTTTTATTGCAGCAAGAAAGTAACCAAGCAAAAAATTGAAACTAAACTTTATTATATAACTCTCGCTCGATTACATAGATAGATAGATAGATCACAAAACTAGCACTCAAAAAGATGGATCGAACTAAGTTTTATTTGACTAAAGCACAAAATAACTAAAGAACAAACTAAGATGTATAAACATAATAAGAGTAATGGTGATACGATAACGGGGCACCTCCCCCAAGCTTCGCACTAGCCAAGGGGAGTGCCCATACCGGTGTTCTAAAGTATCCTTCTTTGGTGAGGAAGATGAAGGTGGTGGTGGTGTGTTATTTTTCTCCAACTTGCGTCTGAGACTGAAATTATCCTCCCTCAAACCCTCATTCTCGAACTCTATATTTAGTATCTTCTCACATATTTCCACTTTGCTCTCTTGCAAAAAACGGGTAGGCATAAATTGGACCTTAGGTTTGTACTTGTTAGTGAGGCTTGACTCCTTGAATTCCACGTGCATATATCCGGGTTGAGGTAGTGGATCTTCCTCTTGCTCGGAGCTACCCCCCTTTGATTCCTTGATGTCCTCATCTTCCTCCTCCTCTGTAGTCCAGCCGTAGTGATCCATCTCTTCGTAGAACTTAGGGTTTTCGATGAAATCAGCGACATAGATCTCTCCCTCTGAATCTTGAGACGGCATAATTTTAGACCTGCCAGGAAAAACAGCATGAAACAAGAGCACGGGACTTCTACATGGTAATCGGGTCAAAACATCAGGAGATATATATAAAGAATTTTTATACAGGGAAATACTTGTCCTACATGAAAACGGAGCGAGGAAGGTGCCCGAGGGGCCCACTACCCACTAGGCCGCGTGAGGTGGGGCTTGCGCGCCCTGGTGCCTAGTGGGCACCTCGGTTGCCTTCCCGTGTGTTTACCAATTTCCTATTTTCTAATATTCCAAAACTAATAGAAAATATTTTTCCATATTTTTTGGAGTCCGTTTAATTACCGTATCACATACCTCTTCCTTTTAAGGGTCTGGATTGTTCTAGAAGGTCTCTTTTATGTGTTCCTCCGGTGTCATGGTTTGAATAATATTTTTTCAACATTAATAAGTGTACCAGAAATATAGTGCTTTATTCTTTGTCCATTGACCACCTTGAGGTTAGTGCCTTCGGGATTATTGGTCTTAATGGCTCCAGACCGATAAACTTCTTCAATGATATATGGTCCTTCCCATTTGGAGAGAAGTTCTCCTGGAAAAAAGCTCAGACGAGAATTGTAAAATATAACATATTCACCGACTTTGAATTCTCTCTTTTGGATCCTTTTGTCATGCTATCTTTGCACCTTTTCTTTGAATAGTTTGGCATTTTCATAAGCTTGGGTTCTCCATTCATCTAGTGATCTAATATCAAATAACCTCTTTTCACTAGAAAGTTTGAAATCATAGTTGAGTTCTTTAATTGCCCAATAAGCTTTATGTTCTAACTCCATAGGTAAATGACATGCTTTTCCATAAACCATTTTACAAGGAGACATACCCATAGGATTTTTATAAGTTGTTCTGTAAGCCCACAATGCATCGTCTAATTTCTTAGACCAATTCTTTCGGGACCTATTGACAGTCTTTTGCAATATTAATTTTATTTCTCTATTGGTTAATTCTACTTGACCACCAGATTGAGGATGATAGTGAGATGCAATTCTAGGGTTAACATCATATCTAGCAAGATACTTACGAAAAGCATCATGAATAAAATGTGAACCAGCATGAGTCATTAAGTATCTAGGGACTCCAAAACATGGGAAAATAACTTCCTTAAGCATTTTAATAGAGGTGTTATGATCAACACTACTGGTTGGAATAGCTTCTACCCACTTAGTGACATAATCAACAGTAACCAAAATATATGTATACCCATTAGAGGAAGGAAAAGGTCCCATATAATCAAATCCCCAGACATCAAATGGTTCAATAAGAAGTGAATAATCCATAGGCATTTCTTCACGTCTACTAATATTACCAATTCTTTGACATTGATCACACGAGAGGAGAAACTTACGAGCATCTTTGAAAAGAGTAGGCCAATAAAATCCACATTGTAATACCTTGTGTGCAGTTCTATATCCCGCATGGTGTCCTCCATAAGCCTCGGAGTGACACTTCTAAGGATCAGTTCATGTTCATGCTCACGTATACAACGTCTAATAATACCATCTACTACCTCTTTATAAAGATGTGTGTCATCCCAAAAGTATTGTCTTAAATCAAAGAAGAATTTTTCTTTTGGTGATAGGTGAAACTAGGTGGTGTGTATTTAGCAAAAATGTAATTAGCATAATCAGAAAAGCACGATGTGTTATGAGAAACATTGACCACTACTAGTTGTTCATCACGGAAGCTATCATAAATAGGTAGTGGGTCATCAAGAACATTTTCTGACCTAGAAAAGTTATCAGCTACGGGGTTCTCAGTTCCTTTCCTATCAATGATATGCAAATAAAATTCTTGTAGCAAAAGAACCCACCTAATAAGTCTAGGCTTAGAAATTTTATTTTCCATAGTCTAGACTTTAGAATCAACAATGTAAGATCTGAATTTATCACAAGCAAATACAACTGCTAATAATTCTTTTTTAGTGGTAGCCTAATTTCTCTGGGCACTGTCTAGAGTTTTACTAGCATAATGTATAACATTTAATTTCTTATCAACTCTTTGTCCTAGAATAGTACCAACACCATAATCACTAGTATCACACATAATTTCAAAAGGCAAGTTCCAATCATGTGGTAGAACAATAGGTGCAGAAGATAAGGCTTTCTTAGGTGTTTTAAAGGCTTTTATAGAGTCATCATGAAAAATGAAAGGAGGGTCCTTTTGTAGTAAATTAGTAAGAGGCCTAGAAATTTTATAGAAGACTTTAATAAACCTCCTCTAAAAACCAGCATGACCAAGGAAACTATGGGTACCTTTAATATCTTTAGGACATCGCATCTTCTCAACTGCATCAAACTTTAGCCTTATCCACCTCAATACCTCGTTCAAAAAATTTATGACCCAATACAATACATTAATTTACCATAAAGTGGTACTTCTCTCAATTCAATACAAGGTTATTTTGCTCACATCTTTGCAAAACTCAAACAAGGTTTCTTAAGCAATCATAAAAAGAAGTTCCATAAATGGAAAAAATATCCATGAAAACCTCAACAATCTTTTCACAAACATCAGAGAACATAGTAGTCATACATCTTTGAAAGGTAGCAGGTGCATTGCATAATCCAAAAGGCATGCGTCTATAAGCATTGGTTCCAAAATGGCAAGTAAAGGTGGTTTTCTCTTGATCGGGTTGTGACACATGTATAGGAGAGAAAACAAAATAACCATTTAGAAAACAAAAATGTGTGTTCTTTGATAATATTTAAAGCATTTGGTCTATGAAAGGTAAAGCATAATGATATTTTCTAGTAGCTTTGTTTAGATTTCTAAAATCAATTACCATTCTATAGCCACTAACAATTCTTTGTGGAATGAGTTCATTTTTATCATTAGGGACAACAGTAATACCTCCTTTCTTAGGAACACAATGGACAGGACTTACCCATCTACTATCAACTATGGGATAAATTATATATGCTTCCAGAAGCTTTAATATTCTGTTTCTCACCACTTATTTCATTTTGGGATTCAACCTCCATTGGTGATCCACAACGGGTTTAGCATCTGGTTTCATATGAATCTTGTGCTAACACAGAGTGGGACTAATGTCCTTAAGATCATCAAGATTATACCCAATAGGAGCTCGGTGCTTCCTTGAACTTTTTAACAATATTTCTTCTTCATACTCCGTAAGGTTAGCACCGATAATAACAAGATATATCATCTTTTCATCAAGATAAGCATATTTCAAAGTGTCAGGTAATTGCTTTAATTCAAACACAAGATCACCCTTGGGTGGAGGAGGACCTCCTAGAGTTTCAACAGTCAAGTTCTGTTTAAGGATAGGTTTTTGTTCAAACAACATTTTATCTATTTCATTTATTTCACTCATATGCATATCATTTTCATGGTCTAACAAATATTGTTCTAATGGATCAGTGGGAGTAATGGAAATAGAAGCAAGAACAATTACGTCATCTTTACTAGGCAATTCTTTATCATGGGATTTCTTACTAAACTTGGAGAAATGAAACTCGTGAGACATAGATCCAAAATTAACACTAACAATTTCCCTTTTGCAATCTATTTGAGCATTGACAGTGTTCAAGAAAGGTCTACCAAATACTATGGGACAAAAATCATCTTGTGGTGAGCCAAGTACTAGAAAATCATTAGGGTATTTTATTTTTCCACACAAGACTTCAACGTCTCTAACAATCCCAAGTGGTGTGATGGTGCCTCTATTAGCAAGTTTAATAGTAACATCTATGTCTTCTATTTCAGTAGGTGCTATCTCATGCATAACTTCTTGATATAGGGTAAAAGTAATAGCACTAACACTAGCACCCATATCACATAAACCATGATAAAAATGATCACCTATTTTGACTGAGACGATAGGCATGCCAACAACGGGTCTATTTTTATCTTTAGTATCAGGTTTGGTAATTCTAGTAGCTTCATCACAGAAATAAATAACATGCACATAAATATTATCGACCAAGAGATCCTTAATCATAGCAATACTAGGTCCTACCTTGATTTTCTCACAGGGTTTAGTTGTTCTAACATAACTTTTGTTAACCACGGTTGAATCTTTAGCATGTTCCTTTATCCTTACAGGTAAAGGTGGTTTCTCAATATAAGCAGTAGGCACAACTGGGTCAACATTGTAAATGATCGTTTCATCCACAACTTTAAATGTTCTACAACTTTTTCTTTAATAGGTGGATGATATGTAAACCATTTATCTTTATGGAGATCAACATGAGTAGCAAAGGTTTCACAAAATGAGGCTACTATCTCACACTCAAGTCCATATTTAGTGCTAAAATCATTGAAAGCATCAATATTCATAAAATATTTAACACAATCAAACTTAAGTTTTATACCAGACTATTTACTTTCGTCAAGTTCCCAATCTTCAGAGTTGCGTTTAATTATTTCCAAAAGATCCCGCCTGAATTCAATAGTCTTCTTCATAAAAGAACCAGAACAAGAAGTATCGAGCTTGGTTTGATCATCACGAGAAAGCCAAGCATAAAAATTCTGAATAATCATTTCCCTCGTGACCTCATAGTGGGGCATGAATATTACATTGACTTCAGCCTTCCCCAAGCTAGAGCAATACTTTCTCCTTCATGAGGCCAAAAATTACGGATAAAACTCCGATCATGATGATACATAGAATAAATTTTTGGTGAAACTCCAATTGCAATCGATTCTACTTCCAAGATCTTGTATCATCACATACCCTATACAATGTCAATGCTTTTCCCACCAAATATAAAGGGAAAACCTTCTTATTGACTTCATCTCTGGATAAACCTACAAGCTTAAATAATCCACAAACTTCATCCACATAGATTAGGTGCATATTGGGATGTTTTGTTCCTTCTCTGCATAAGTATTAGCTAGCAGTTTCTCTATAATACCCAAAGGAATTTTGTAATAAACATTTTCAGTAGGTTCGGTAGGTTGAGGGAGAACTCTTGGTATTTCCGATCTAGGTGAAGATAGCCCAAAAAACCCCTAAAAGGATTACTTTCCATAGTGACAAGTAACAGTAAGTTTCAACATCTAATATAAAGTTTTCCTTGCCAAATTCCGCTTACCAAAGGCACTTCACTCCCCGGCAACGATGCGAGAAAAGAGTCTTGATGATCCACAAGTATAGGGGATCAATCATAGTCCTTTCGATAAGTAAGAGTGTCGAACCCAACGAGGAGCAGAAGGATGAAATCGAATCCAGTAATCGCATGTCCCGTCCGACTAGTGTTTTGGGTGCTACTGCGTGGTAAGGCACTAAAATGGTAATAGTACCTATAGTCCTATGGCTAGGATGTCTAAGGCTGGAGTAAAAGCGGAGCAAGAAGTGCCGAGATAAGCATCCAATAAGCCGAGAATATTAAGCTCTTGATTGGTAAACATGGGGTTCTTCATAGCAGCTTGGCGGTGCCGATGTTGCATCGCACTGTTAACCTCACATTGTGTAGCCCAACACGTGCCTGAGTTGGCTGGTTGTGGTGCCTCAACGGCTTTCCTCGAGCTGGTGGTTGGTTGAACGCCATGCTTCCGGGGTGGATTGTTTTCTACCCTGGTTGTTGTCGCCTCGGTGGTCGGCATGTACAATGGATGAAATGATTAGGCGATCGATCCTTTGTTTTTGGAAAAATATAAATAATTACCTATCCAAAGCCTGAATATCACAGTCAGCCTTCATGGTCGCCTCACTTTCAGGTGTTGTATCGCCACGTGAATGTTTTAAACGCCGACCCTTAGAAAGAGGAGTCATGGTGATCAGAGCTCCTCAAGTTGAAGATCTCTTTCAAGAGGCAATGAGAGGAGGCATTGCCGACCTGGAGGGCAGTAGCCCCGGTAAGTTCAGAGTGATATCTACTTTTGTGCCATCAAGGCTCTCTTGATAAAATACCCCCCTCGTATATGGTCAATATCTCCTTGTCTTCACGGAAGATGGGATCATCATCTTGATAATATGCCCCCGGCTCGGGCGTTGAACACTCCACCGACTCAACCCAACACCTTCATTTCTGGGAAGGTAGCAGTAATTGCTTAGATTCAATGAGATGAGCAGCCTGGATAATAAATAGAGATTGAGAAAAACTCACTATGTTGTTGAGATTGCTATTAGAAAGGTCGTCTTTGTTCTTCTCTTTGCGAAATACACTTCCTCCCCTTTGTATATATCGGCTCAGGCTAGTCCAAGGATCGACCTGGTGGCATCATTGGAGCCGTTGTACTTACACATCGGCTGTTGGCATTGTCGGCGATGTTGGACTCTTGGAATGATGGCACTCGCCATCACATCTATAATGGTCAGCCTGGACCTGGTCAGGCACCTCACTTTGTTTGCAAGACATGCCACCTCGGGGGCGTCTTTTTGGGCAGTACTCCGAGGTCTCCACCTGAAGCGCTTCTTCGGAAGGTTCGAGGAGAAGGCAGGAAACCTGGGTGAAACTAGGTCATGTAGGGGTACATCGGCTATATAAAACCATTCGGATACCCAAGTGTCATCCTCTCGGGGAGTACCAATGTGATATCCAGTCCGTGCAATTCTGCATACTTTGGCGATATCTACTTCGAGCAGTTTCCCATGTCGGGAGTAGGGCATTGTACAGAAATATTTCCTTCACAGGCCAAAGTGTCCTTCACATCCAAGATACATTTCGCATAGGGTGAGGAACCCCACAATATGTAATATAGAGTTGATAGTAAGGTGGTGGAGTTAGATCCTATAGAAATTAAGAATACCCACAGAAATAGGTGGATAGGGAACCCCAAGCCACGGAGGAGATAGGGGACGAAGCATACCCACTCCTCCTCGTTAGGGGCAAGGTGGTTGTCTCATGTGCTTGTTCGTCAACAGATATCAGACCCAGGCGGTTTGCGACCAAACCAGGATCGGGGAGGTAGCCCTGGAAGTACGAGAAGAGCAGTACACGAGTGTTGATGGCCGACTGTCTGAGCCCCCGCCGGTGACTGGCTCCTGCGCGTGCGGCCGGTAGTGTGATGGGGGCCGGCCTAGCCCCACCGCCCCTCCTCCCCCCGCCGGCGATGGCCTCCCTGGCAGTGGGGGGGCGTCTCTCCGCTTCCCTCACGCTGCACGTTCCTGGGCGGATTGGGTGGACGGGAGTGAGGATGAGGATGTGTCGATTCGGTCCGAAGGAGAGGGCCGGGTTGAGTTGCCCGTCTCCATGGCTCCGCAGCTCCTCGAAGTCTTCCTCGCGGCGGCGTGCCCCACCCGACACCGGTCAGGGAAGGCCCTGCGCTGGCGGCCTCTTCCCCCGCTAGTCCGCTCCTCCTCTGCGTCTGCCCGGCCTGGCGTGTCGCCCGGGTTATCCCCCGCGGTGGCCGCCGGGCCTCGTGCTGGCTTCGCCCGGCCTGGCTCTGGACCCCTGCTGCCCCTTCCGGCGGCAACGGCGGTGCTAGGGCCGGCGGCGGGTGCCTCCACCACGATGCCCCCCTCCCCGTGCCCTAGCCGGGTGGGCTGTTGGGTGGACGCACGGGCCGGTTGACCCCCGCTTGGGCCGACGCGGGCTGTGAGGCCGTTTTCGGCTGCCGAGGCGGAGGCCCAGGCCGCGCGGGCCTCGCGAGTCCTGGCCCGTGTAAACCGGCACTGGGCCATTGCCCAACTGGACTCTGGGGCAGGGCTGGGGCGTGGCCCAGGGCCTGCTCGGCCTTCCCAGGCCAGGAGCGGGGGGGGGGGCTAGGGTTTCCCCCCACTCCCCTCATGCGCCGCCTCCCTCAAGTGTCCTGCGACTCCCGCGTTCCCCGCCGCCACGCCAGCGCCCGCCCGTCCCGTCCCCGGTCCCGCCCCTCGCGGCTTCGATCCGAGGCGCGCCCCGCCTGCTGCGGTGCTCCCTCTATCGGCCCCGACTGCCTCCTCGTCCCAGCCAGCCCCCTGTCGGCCAGCAGGAACGGGTCCTGCAGGAGCCGGTTTGTCGGTCTCCTCGCCCAGGACGACTGTGCTCTGTCCCTCTGGCCCTGCGGCCGACTCAGCCAGTGGCTCCGGACCGGCTGCTGTGTCCGGCACCGCTCGTCCAAGCCCTCTGGTTCGATCCTACAAGGCGGTTCTCATGGCGCGCCTCGCAGGTGACGGCCAGCCTCGGCCTAAGAGGGCCTCGCCGGCTGACCAGCGTCCCCGGCCCGCTCCGGCCACCCGTGACCCTGCCTTGGCCGAGGGTGTTGGCGCCGGTCCGTCGCGCTCCACGCAGGGTGGTTCTGACCGGTCGGGGAGGTCGCCTGAGTACTATGCGGGCACCTCCCTGCGCCGCCCTCCACCTCCTAGGGACCCTGCGCGGGACCCGCGACTGCCCCTGCCGGGCTCGCCGGGGGATATCCGCCGCCGGTATGCTGCGCGCGTGAGCCCTCCTAATGTAGACCGGGAGGCTGCTCTGCGTGCGGAACTGGTGGCTCGCCCTCCGCCGGCTCCCAGATCCCGCGACGTGCCTGCCCCTCGCGACCCGCTGGCTCGTCCCACTGCCCCCAGTCCTCGGTGCCGACCTGGCGGCGTGACCGCCAGGACCACCACCGGGAGCAGTGGCGGGGCGCCCGCCCCCCATGCGGCGCAGTGAGGACGACCGCCATTCAGACTGGCGTTCCTCCCGGGCGGAGGGTGCCGATTGGCGCCGGGATGACGGGGCATCTAGGCACGCGTCCCCGGTGCTACCCCTGCTGCTCCCCCGACGGCCCCTCCCTGATGAAGAAGAAGAAGAAGTAGGCTGGTGCTCCTCCGGCGGGGGAGGAATGCTCAGCCCCGTTGGGGGCGCCTGAGATCGAGGCCCCGGACCCCCCGATTCAGGGTAGTCGCCAGCGCTCTCAAGAAGACACAATGTGCATCAACTATGGGTGCGCAGGGCACTACGCTCGGAGTGTGAGGCCCCTCCTCGGTGCCCCACGACCCTGGCCTACCTTGGGTACGGTACTGAGAGGGGGAGCTTCTACTTCGTTGATGCCGAGATTGAGGAGGAGGTAGCTCGGCCGCATCTGGCGACTGTCACCCTGGCCCCTGAGTAGGCCACTCCTGCTGGGTTGGTGATCTCTGCTGATCTCATCCGGGCGGAGCTGGCGGCCTACATCGGTGACTTTCGGGACTCCGAGTTCGCATGGGAGGTGACGGAGATGGCCCCCTTCGTCTTCTCTGTCCCCTTCCCCTCGGCCGAGCTCCTCCGGGCCTGTTCTCACGATCCCATCCGTTGTCCCATCAACAAGTTCATGATTTCCGTCAAGGCGACGGCGGCGGCTCCTAATCCTGTCCCGCCTCTGGAGAAGGTGTGGGTCCTTGTCTATGGCCTCCCCAGGGGAGGCAGTGCGGCTCCTCGGGGTGGCAAGCTCACTCACATTCTGAAAGCCATCTCTGAGCCAGTGGGTAAGCTGATCACCGCTGACCTGGCCTCCTTCGACGATGATGGCCCTGCTCGCATTGAGATCCTGTGCCCGTACCCTGCTGAGATCGATGGTCTGTCCCTAGTCTTTTACTTTGGCGCAAAAGGTAGGCGCCTCACCTTTGAGCTTGAGTCCCCAGCTCCGGTGGATCCTCTGGGTCTTGACCCGGATGATCCGGAGCATGGCGACGGGGGGCTCAACGACGAGGGGGCTCCTCGGAGGAGGGCTCGACTTCTGAGGGGGTGATACTACTGGAGGGGCTCAGCCTGAGTCTCCTGATGCTGGGCGAAACCCCTACGCTTTGTCCGCTGGCCCTCCAGAGCGTGTTGGCGATAAGCCAGGGGCGGCGCTAATGCTGGTGTTTGCGGTTGACACTCGGCTACCTCCTCCTGCCTCTGACGGGACGGTGGTTGGCGCCGAAGAGTAGGTGAGTGTGGGCATGGAGGTGTGCCCCGCCTCCTCCCCTCGATCGCCCGGGGTGGTCTACTACTCTCGCTCACCGGGGTCCCCTCCTTCCCCGGTCCTTGGGTCCCCGGACTTGGGCCCCCCCGGTGGGCGACCCCGGTTGGATCTCGGAGTCCCCCCCCCCCGCGCCCTGCTCCAGGCCTCGGGGGGACCCCTCCCCCGTTGTGGCTGCACGACAGAGTGCGCGGATCAGCCAGTCCCGGACTCTGGAGGATGGCTGCGTCCCAACAATCCCCGAGCTGGCTGCACGTCGGGCGGCGGCCGAGACTTGTTCCCGGGTACGTCCTCCCCCCTCCCCGCTCCTCCTTCTGGTTCTCTTTTTCTGTGCTCTCTCGCGAGTTGGTCCCCCTTTTGGTTGTTGTGTCTTCGGACAGTGGTATTGTGTTCTGAGGGGAGAAAGGCCCCCCTCTAGAGCAGATTTCAGCCTTGTGTGCCAAGGAGAGGTATGAGGGGACGCTGGCGGAAGCCCGAGCTCTTGCTGCACGGGCGGAACCCTCTATTTTGGTGCTCCCCCCTGTTCGGGAGCCCAGGGGCCGCCCTCCCACCCGTCTCAACCCCACCGAGACCCGTTGCGAGGTTCGTGAGGCGGCTCCCAGTTCTGCTTCCCCCAGTAGGGCGACCTCCGGAGCCCCCTCTATTAAGGGATGCCGGGGACGCCCGCCTAAGGATCTCCCCGCCCCGCAATTGCCGGGCGGGCTAGTTTGGCCCCGCTTGCGGGGCCTAGGACTCCAGACAAGGATATTAAATGAAGCTCATATCCTGGAACATTAGGGGCTTTGGCCTCACTTGCCGGAGGCAGCAGCTCATTGATTATTTGCGTCAGGAAGAGATTGACATTGTGGGTCTTCAGGAAACGATTCGTCAGGACTTTAGCATGCTCGAACTTCAGCAGTTGTCTCGTCACCATTTTGCCTGGCAGTGGCTCCCTGCTACGGGCCACTCTAGGGGCATCCTTCTCGGTGTTAGGGAGGATGCCTTCACGGTGGAGAACATGGACCGTGGGGAATTTTTTGTTAGCATGGCCATCACTGACAGACGAGTTCACCTCAGCTGGGAGGTGATTATCGTCTATGGTCTGGCGGACCATAGCCGATCGGCAGACTTCCTCGCTGAGTTGAGGAATAAGGTGGAGCGGTGCACCACCCGGGTGGTGGTGGCTGGTAATTTTAACCTCATTAGGTGGGCTTCTGATAAAAGCTCACCAAATGTGGACCGGCCCCATATGCGTCTATTTAATGACTGCATTGCGGATCTGGCGCTTCGTGAAATAGCCCGCGTAGGGGCGAGGTTCACGTGGTCTAATAAGCAGGTCGACCCCATCCGAAGTGTCTTCGATCGGGTCTTTGTTTCAGCCCAATGGGAAGTGATGTTCCCGCTTTGCGGGCTTAAGGCGGTCACGCGGATTGGCTCCGACCATACCCCCTCATTTTCTCGACGGGGGGATGGGTCCCCTCCGAGAGTCCGTCGCTTCCGTTTTGAGTCTTTCTGGCTTGATGAACCTGGTTTCTGCGAGCGGGTTCGAGACCGCTGGCGTCTTTCGGCCTCTTCCACGCCACGCGTCTTCTCTGCGGTAGATGTGTGGCACCATTGTGCTAAGTTGGCTCGCCAGTCTATGAAGGGCTGCGGTGCAAACCTAGGAGCTGACCTACGGGCCCGGAAAGGGGCACTGCTTGGTCAGCTTAAGGCGTTAGACGACCTGGCCGACGGGTCGGGGCTGTCTCCGGACGACTGGCTCCGGAGGAACTCCCTCGACACTTCGCTCATGGACATCTTCAAGAGCGAGAAACTGTTCTGGCAGCGTAGAGGGGGTCAGAATTGGCTCCTGAAGGGTGATGCTAACACCGCCTACTTCCAGGCCATTGCTAATGGTCATAGGAGGAAATGTGTTATTCCTTTCCTCTGGGATGGGGATGTGCTCCTAGAAAGCCCAAAGGACATCTCATCCCATATTTACTCCTTCTATAAGGAGTTGTTCTCCGCTGCGTCGCGTGGAGGCGCCTCCCTGTGTGAGGACTTTTGGCCGCCTGCTGACCAGGTATCTGACGCAGAGAATACGGAGCTTACTCTCCCGTTCTCCCCGGAGGAGGTGGGGCAGGCGATCGCCTCTATCAAGGCGTGCTCGGCCCCAGGGCCGGATGGCCTCCCGGTTATCTTCTTCCAGCGATTCTGGGAGACCATGCGCCTGGTTATAATGCCCACGTTCCAGGAATTCTTTATCGGCACCCTCGTCATGGGCAGGATTAACTTTGGCGTCGTTGCCCTCATCCCCAAAGTAGTTGGGGCTTCGGACATCCGGCAATTCCGCCCCATCACTGTGATTGACGTGTTGGCGCGTATCTTTGCTAAGGTCTGTGCTACTCGCCTGTCCCCTGTGGCTGAACAGATTGCTCACACCTCCAGTCTTTATTTCTGAAGGGCAGGCAGATTCATGATGGGATCCTTGCTCTTCACGAGATTGTCCACGAGGTGGCGTCCAAGGGGCTCAAGGGGGTCTTCCTTAAACTGGACTTCTAGAAGGCGTATGACCGCCTCGATTGGTCCTTTTTGAGTTTGGTTATGGAACGTCGGGGCTTTGGTGATAGGTGGTGTTCCTGGATCATGCAGCTTGTCAGATCTGGTAACACGGTGATATATATTAACGGCGAAGTGGGCTCCTTCTTCCAGTCCTCTAGAGGGGTAAAGCAAGGGGACCCTACTTCTCCCCTGCTTTTCAACCTCGCCATTGATGCCCTAGCTGGCATCTTGGATAAGGCCAAGCTGGCCGGCCATATCCAGGGGGTGTTTGGGCACCTCATCTCGGGAGGTGGGGTATCCCATCTGCAATATGCAGATGACACCATGATCATGGTCGCTGTCTCTGACTCGGACATTGCTAACCTTAAGTTCCTACTGCTTTGCTTCGAGGAAATGTCTGGACTTAAGATTAACTTTGATAAGAGCGAGGTTGTGGTCCTCGGCTATTCTGACGAGGAGCAGCCCAGGATTGCGGACCAACTAAACTGTAAGCTGGTTGTCTTCCCTATCTCCTATTTGGGGATGCCACTGGCTGAGTCCAGGATCATGGTGAGTGGTTTTGATCCACTGGTAGGACGAGTACCGTCCCGTGCGGAGCCCTGGTGCGGCAGGTTTACGTCTAAAGGGAGCAAGTCCGTCCTCATTTCCGCTAACCTTGCGAGTCTCCCCATGTATATGATGGGGATGTATATCTTGCCAGAGGGTGTGCATAGCTCCTTCGAGAAGGAGCTGGCGAGGTTCTTTTGGCAGGCAGGCGATAGTAGGTCCAAATACCACATGGTGAAGTGGGTCGATATCTGTCTGCCGAAGGACCGTGGGGGCTTGGGCATTACTGCATCCCGCCGCATGAACGTTGCTTTGATGCTGCGGTGGGTGTGGCGGATTCTGTAGGGGGATGGGGGTCTTTGGCTACAATTGATCGAGGCCAAATACCTTCAGGGTAGACCCCTATTGGCATGTTCTCTCGCGACTGGGTCGCAGTTCTGGAAATCTATTCAAGGCATCAAGGATGAGATTAGGCTGGGTATTCGGTTCTCGGTGGGTAATGGGGCTGGGACCCAGTTTTGGTTAGACCCATGGCTAGATGGGGAACCGCTTCGCCTGCGCTTTCCTAGGCTTTTTGCTATTTGCGAGGTCCCTGCCGCTCTTGTCTCCGCGACTGCTCGGGAGGATGGCTGGCATGTGGCGTTCCGCCGCCCACTCGGTCCAGCAGAGGTCCAAGAGTGGGATGCTTTGCAGGTATCGGTGCCTTTCCCTTCCTCGTCGGATAGAGACTCTGTGGCATGGAGCCTCTCTCCTTCGGGAGAATTCTCCGCTAGCTCGGCATATTTGGCTCTATGTAGGGTGTCGGTCCTTCCGTGGTTATCCCCCCTGTGGAAGGCACCGCTGCAACTGAAGATTAAGATCTTTGTCTCGCAGCTTCTCCGTGACCGCCTGCCGTTTGGGACTGAGGTACTGAAGCGTCACGGTCCGGGTAACAGCCTTTGCCCCCTATGTCTCGTCCTGGAGACTAGAACCCATATTCTTTTCTCCTGCGTTGGGGCTCAAGCCCTTTGGGGCTTTGTGCGTGAGGCTCTGGGTCTGGAGTGGGAGGCCCAAGACCTCACAGAATTTTTGCAAAGGAGGGCCACCCAGGCTGGTCGTAAGCGCCGTTTGTTCTGGATGATTTTCGCAGCACTGTCTTCGACTCTTTGGACGACTTGTAATAAGATGGTGATTGAGTGGGTGTTTCAGCGGCTTGCATCTGACTTTTTCTTCAAATTTCTTGCCTTCTTGCAGCATTGGCATCCGCTCGTTAGGCAACTAGACCGTGTTCAACTTCAGGGCTTCCTAGACGCGCTGATGTTGTCCGCCCGGCGGCTTTCCCGTCCCCCCTTGCTGCTTAGCCTGCCCGATGATGGCTTTTCCCATTTTCTGTTTTCTTTCTTCTTTCCTTGGGCATGATTGTGTTGTTGCCCCAACCTTTTTGGATATTCTTATGTGTTGGGCCGGGTTGGTGGATGTTGGTTCCTATGCTTTATATATAAAGCGGGGCGAAAGCCTATTTCGAGAGGGGAGGTAGCCCTGGGTTACGAGGCACTGTAGTTGAAGACGTGTCACGACAGTTCCCTGGTCTCCCTTGAGGGGGCCGTGAGGGTGATTTGGAGGATCCTGCAATGGTGGCCATGGCTGAGAGCGTCCTGAAGTTGAGCTTTGAGGAAGATAGGTGGAGCTAGATGACAAGGACAAACATCGAGATGCACTTGGATGCAGGCCTGAAGCTGCGGGTGGGATTCATGAAGTTAAAAAGAAATCAACGCTTCGGTGCGTGGTCTTAAAAAGTGAAATGCCCCCACCCCCACACATGGTGCGGTGCTCGAGGCGGCACAGGGTGGGGCTGAGGCTCAGGAGCACCTCAATTTTCAACAACTAGGATGTTCGGAAGGAGGGCAAGAACTTGCCTACTAAGCCGAATACTATCAAGCCCAAGACAGCGTCCAAACAATAATATCATCCTCGGTTTCGAAGACAAGTTCGGGGGCTACTAGTGGTTTCCTGGATGAAGGGGTCGCAACCGAGCTAGTCTAGTCTATGGGTCGGACTAGGGGCCCGTGTTGGGGGACGTTGCATGGGAAACAAAAAATTTCCTACGCACGCGAAGACCTATCATGGTGATGCTCATCTACGAGAGGGAGATCGGATCCACATACCCCTGTAGATCGCTAAGCAGGAAGCGTTAAGAAACGCGGCTGATGTAGTGGTACAGCTTCGTGATTCAAATCACCGTCGTCCCATGATCCGTCCCATGATCCATCCCGATCTAGCACCGAACGGACAGCACCTCCGCGTTCAGCACACGTACAGCTCGATGACGACCTCCGCCTTCTTGATCTAGAAAGAGAGACAGGGAAGTAGATGGGTTCTGTGGTAGCGTGACGGCGCGCTGGTGATGGTGATGATCTATTCCTGCAGGGCTCTGCCCGAGCTCCGCAGAAATCTGATCTAGAGGAAGAACTACAAGGTATATCATGCCCAAGATGCGACCCTATCCTCAATTTGGCACAAGGGCCTCATCAGGAATAGAAGCGCATCTCGTCGTGTCGCAAGAATGGATATCGTTACAAGTACATGTACTGAAAAGAAGAGATATATATAGAATTGGCTTACACTCACCACAAGCTACATCAGAGTCATATCAGTACAATACATCAACATCATGAAGAAGAGCAGGGTCCGACTACGGATGAAATCAAACCAGAAAAGAAGAACGACGTCCATCCTTGCTATCCTAGGCTGCCGGCGTGGAACCCATCCTAGATCGATGAATAATAATAAGAAGAAGCAACTCCAAATGTAAAATCAACGTCCTCGCGTCAAGTAACCCTTACCTGTACCTGCAACTGGTGTTGTAGTAATCTGTGAGCCACAGGGGACTCAACAATCTCATTTCCAAAGGTATCAAGACTAGCAAAGCTTAATGGGTGAGGTATGGTTAAGTGGTGAGGTTGCAGCAGCGGCTAAGCATATATATATGGTGGCTAACTTACGAGTACAATAATAAAGAGGGGGATGATCTACGCATAGCAGACGTGAACTAATGATGATCAAATGAATGATCCTGAACACCTACCTACGTCAGACATAGCTCCACCATGTCCTCGATCGGAGAAGGAACTCATGAAAGAGACAGTCACGGTTACGCACACAGTTGGCATATTTTAATTAGGTTAACTTCAAGTTGTCTAGAACCAGTGTTAAACAAAGCTTCGACGTTGCCACATAACCGCGGGCACGGCTTTCCGAAAAGATTTAACCCTGCAGGGGTGCTCCAACTAGTCCATCACAAATTACCACAAGCAGCATAGAAATCCTCAATCACGAAGCTCGTGATCTCGTCGGAATCCCTAGTGGAAAACCTCAACTCTGAGATTACCCAAAGCATCACCGGAATCCCGATGCACAAGATATTTCGTCAAAGGTAAAACTAATCTGCAAGGCCGCCCGACGTGTCGACGATCCCGATAGGAGCCGCGTATCTCCTTCTGAGGACACGACGGATGAGCTAGACATCGGGATCGCTAAAACTCTGGGTGACCAGAGGGGCGCCGGACATCGCTCATGTGGGACCAACACTCATGAGGAGCACTGGCCCGGTGGTTGATTAAATTTCCTCGGGTTAATTACTCCCTATGCAGTTCATTTGTTATTAGGAAAATGTAGTACCAAAGTTGGGCCTTGCCAGACCAGCTTTAATCTAAAACGAATTATCAAGGGGGTCCCCATAACAACCCCGATCGTGTTAGGAGCGCTCAATTATGGAACGTAACACGGGTAGCCGAAACTAAGGGGCCAAAGGTGGAACAAAACACCAGGCTAGAAAGGCCGAGCCTTCCACTTTTTACCAAGTATAGAGGTGCATTAAATTAAATAGCATTTAAATATGCTGATATGACAAGGAACCCATGTTATCACATGGAAGCAACTACACCTCCAACTAGCAACACTAACAACATGGTTAAGCAAGTAGTAACATAGCCAATCAGTGGTTTGCTACGTCGAACAGGTTGAACGTTATCATGGCATTGTTGAGAGGCTGATATTTAACATGTGGTAGGCAACGAGACGTAAACGTAGAAACGGTAAAACTAGCATGGCAATGATAGTAATGGTATCTGGGGAAATGGTCATCTTGCCCGAGATCCCGCTTGGAAGAAGAACAACTCCGTGAAGTCGGCGAACCAACGTAGTCGAACGGGTCCTCACATTCTGACATATATTCACCACGGCAAAACCGGAAACAATCATCAACACAGATATTCACCATGGCAAAAGTAAGACCTGATGCATACCCTAATATGATGCATGATCAGTTCAATGATGCAAGGCATGCATGGCAATACACCTCACACAAACACTACACATTAAGTGAAGCTCGATATGCAATGAGTTGCATATCGAAGAAACTTCGTGTTTAATTATTAGTTCACTCCTGTTAATTTACACGGCAATATTTAATTGTTGTTAACATGGCAAGCGGTGAAGCGGGTGATTCTACCTGTCATCCTAGTCGGTTTACACGCGGAGCATAGATCGGAGCTACGTCACAAGAAACATGCAACATAAGATATCATGCCATGAATGCATCATGCATGCAAGTTACAACAACACGGGCCAGAAGGTGAAGAAGCATGTGTCGCCACGGCGAGCGAAAAGGAACCATGGCGGCAAAAACGGAAACGATGCCACGGCAACGTTCCTATCTCGATACTCAACGAGAAATCGGTGCCAACGTATAGGGTGCGCGTGCGGGACAAGCCAGTCAATGATGGGGTGATCCCGTTTATCGGGTTCCCATGTGTCGGGGCACAACATAAGAGGGACAACATGCTACGGGCAACAATTATAGGCGCAAACATACGATACATCTCATGCAATATTTGCATTCGGTACACGACACGTCCCATCGGTATACCTTCGAAGCATGCATATCGGAGCAGATCGGTTCGTTGCGGCAAAGGAGAACATGGGTCATCATGGACGTAGTGGAAGTCGTCTCGTAGGCGAAGTAGTTGTCATCGTGGTACCCGGGTCTCGTCGACGGTAGTCGTACTCTTGGCGTCGGTACACTGGTCTTCTCGTCGGTAGTCGAACACGTTTCCGAAGATGTCTGGGGGTCGTCCAGGACGTCGTGGACTCGGCGAACTTGTCGACGACCCACGGTGGCGGGGATGGTGCATGCGGTCTTCGGCGACGTTCCCGAAAGGCGATAGGGCGAGGCACGCAATAGCAAGCAGCAACATATAGCAGTAGTAGGGTTTAGCTAGTAACTAACACAAGCTACCGCAAGGCAAGCAGCAACTAGCAACATGCTAGCAAGCAACACGGCATGGCACGCAGCCTCGACGACACAACAACATGCATAGTAACGGCAGCCTAGCATGCAGAAACATATAGTAGCAGCAGGCTACAGGCTACCTAGCATGCAAGCAACAACTAGGCAGCAACTAGCAGCAGCACAAGCAGGAAACTGCTAGCATCATCTAGCATCGGCTAGCAGCAAAGCAGGCAACAGCTAGCAAAACGGCAAGCAGCGATAGCGAGCGACAGCAGCAGCTACAGCATAGCAAGCAGGCAGGCAGGCAGCAGCAGCACAAGCAGGCAATAGCTTCAGCAAATCGCATGCAGTAGCAAGCTGGCAGCAACATGCGCAGCAAGGCAGGCAGGCACAGCGGCAGCAACAAAACGGCATCGCGGCGCGGGGGATCGGCGCCCGGCGAGCTCACAAGACCAAGGCCATGGGTGCCGGCGGCGGGGACAGACGAGGTCGGCAGCGCAGGGAGGCGAGGTTGGCACGGCGGCCAGCTGCTACGGGGCCTGGGGCGAGGCGCCGCGCGGGCGGAGCAACTCGAAGGGAACGGCGGCGAGGCGTGGCAAGCTCGCGAGGGCAAGGGGCAAAGGGAGGCCGCGGCACGAGGCGTGGAGGCGGCGACTGGCGCCCGCACGGGAGGCCCGGGAAAACGGCCATGGCGGCGGCCGCGAGGGGACAGTGCAGGCGGCGCGGCGGCCAGCTGCTGGCGGCTCGGCAGAGGGGAACAGGCGGCCATGGTTGCGGGCCGATGGGATCGGGACTTGGGGGAGGCTGCGCGAGGGGGAAGGCACGGAGGGGAATCGGGAGGAGAGGGGATCGGCTGAGTGAGGAGACGAGAGGGGCTACGACAGGGGCGAAAGATGGGACGAGGGGCTCCCCTGTCGCTAGGTTCGGGGAGCTGCTTGGGCCTTGCCGGCTCGGCCTTGGGCAGGGCTCCTCTCCCTCCCTCAAACTTGATTTCTTTTTTTAAATAGAAATACACACAAAAGAAAAATGATTAAACTAATTAAAAAATACTTTTGACTCTTTAAAAAAAACATACCCCATCTATAAAAATAGATTGGGCATTTTTATATAGAATAAAAATGAAACCTCTTTTGAAGAATAAAAATAAACCCCTTTTCTAAATAAAATGAGACTCTATATTTGAAAATAAACAAAAGGATAAAATAAAGGAAACCCAAGGGTTGCCCCCACATTTAATAAAAGGGTTTTAAAAGAAGAAGAACTTTTTTAATGGGGTTAAAACTGAAACTTTCACACAGCCACAAAAGAAAAAGAGAGGAAAGAGAAGGGAGTTACTATCGCACTAAAGACTCCGAAAGTACTTGAACCACACACACTCAAAACACCACATGCGACAGATGATGCAAGATGCCATGATGCAAACTACATGATGGTACCACAAAATAAAATAATCATACGACGGAAACGGAAATAAAGGGGAATCTTCTGGTACGTCGGCATCGGGCTATCACGGTATAGGTTTGAGTTGCACGTGGCAAAGTTGTGTCTCAAAAACCCTAAAACCTCTAGTATATATAGGAGGAGGGGAGGGGATAGCCTTGGGGCTCAAGAGAGCCCCAAGGGCGCCGGCCGAAAGGATGAGGACGACTCCAACTCCAATTTGGTTTGGGAATGAGGAGTCCTCCTCTTCCTTCCCACCTCCCTCTTTTTTTTCTTTGGTTTTCTTCTTGTGGCGCCATTTTCCACTTGGGATGGCCTCACCAGCCCAGTAAGGGATGGTGCGCCACCCTAGGACTATTAGGCTCACTCCCGGGTGGGTGGGCCCCTCCCGGTGAAAACCCGGAACCCATTCGTCACTCCCGGTACACTCCCGGTAATGCTCGAAATCTTTCTAGTGACCAAATGAAACCATCCTATATATCAATCTTTGTTTCCGGACCATTCCGGAATCCCTCGTGACGTCCATGATCTCATATGGGACTCCGAACAACCTTCGGTCACCAACACCTATAACTCAACTATACCGAAACGTCAGCGAACCCTAAGTGTGCAGACCCTGCGGGTTCGAGAATTATGCAGACATGACCCGAGACACTCCCCGGTCAATATCCAATAGCGGGACCTGGATGTCCATATTGGATCCTACAGATTCTACGAATATATTATCGGCTGAACTTCTGTGCCAAGGATTCATATAATCCCGTATAACATTCCCTTTGTCCTTCGGTTTGTTACTTGTCCGAGATTTGATCGTCGGTATCTCTATACCGATTTCAATCTCGTTACTGGCAAGTCTCTTTACTCGTTCCATAATACAAGATCCTGTGACTTACACTTGAGTCACATTGCTTGCACGGCTTATATGTGATGTTGTATTACTGAGTTGGCCCCGAGATACCTCTCCGTCACACGGAGTGACAAATCCCAGTCTTGATCCATGCTAACTCAACAGACACCTTTGGAGATACCCGTAGAGCACCTTTATAGTCACCTAATAACGTTGTGATGTTTGATACACACAAGGTATTCCTCCGGCATCAGTGAGTTACATGATCTCATGGTCATAGGAATGAATACTTGACACGCAGAAAGCAATAGCAACAAAATGGCACGATCACATGCTACGTTTATAATTTGGGTCTTCTCCATCACATCATTCTCCTAATGATGTGATCCAGTTATCAAGTGACAACACTTGCATACGGTCAGAAAACCTTAACCATCCTTGATCAACTGGCTAGCCAACTAGAGGCTTACTAGGGACATTGTTTTGTCTATATATCCACACATGTATCTTTGCTTTCATTCAATACAATTATAGCATGGATAATAAACGATTATCTCGAAACAGGCAATATAATAATAACTATTTTATCATTGCTTCTAGGGTATATTTCCTACAGTCTCCCACTTGCACTAGAGTCAATAATCTAGTCTCACATCGCTATGTGATTTACATTGGAATGAATCTAACACCCATGCAGTTCTGGTGTTGATCATGCTTCGCTCGTGGAAGAGGTTTAGTCAGCGGATCTGCTACATTCAGATCCGTGTGCACTTTGCAAATATTTACGTCCTCTCCTTCGACGTAGTCACGGATGAGGTTGAAGCGTCGTTTGATGTGTCTGGTCTTCTTGTGAAACCTTGGTTCTATTGCTAGAGCAATGGCACCAGTGTTGTCACACAACAGAGTTATTGGATTTAGTGCACTAGACACAACTCCAAGATCCGTCATGAACTACTTCATCAAGACACCCTCCTTAGCTGCCTCTGAGGCAGCCATGTACTCCGATTCACATGTACAATCTGCTACGACGCTTTGCTTGGAAGTGCGCCAGCTTACCGCACCCCCATTAAGAATGAGTACGTAGCCGGTTTGAGACTTAGAGTCATCCGGATCAGTGTCAAAGCTTGCATCGATGTAACCCTTTATGACGAGCTCTTCATCACCTCCACCAACGAGAATCATTTCCTTAGTCCTTTTCAGGTACTTCAGAATATTTTTGACCGTCTTCCAGTGATCAACTCCTGGATTACTTTGAAACCTGCCTGCCATACTTATGTCCAGGCTGTCGTCCGGTCTCGTGCACAGCATTGCATACATGATAGACCCTATGGCTGAAGCATAGGGGGCGGTACTTATCTTTTCTCTATCTTCCGCGGTTACTGGACATTGAGTCTTACACAACTTTATAACTTGTAACAATGGCAAGAACCCCTTCTTGGACTGCTCTATTTTGAACTTCTTCAAAACTTTATCAAGGTATGTGCTTTGTGAAAGTCCTATTAGGCGTCTCGATCTATCCCTATAGATCTTAATGCCTAATATGTAAGTAGCTTCTCCTAGGTCTTTCATTGAAAAACATTTGTTCAAGTAATCCTTTACGCTCTCTAAAATCTCCACATTGTTTCCAATCAACAATATCTCATCCACATATAATATTAGAAAATCTACAGAGCTCCCACTCACTTTCTTGTAAATACAAGATTCTCCAACAACTTGTATAAACCCAAATGCTTTGATCACCTCATCAAAGCGCTTATTCCAATTGCGAGATGCTTGCACCAGTCCATAAATGGATCGCTGGAGCTTGCATACTTTGTTAGCATTCTTTGGATCGACAAAAACTTCGGGTTGCATCATATACAACTCTTCCTTAAGAAAACCGTTAAGCAACACTGTTTTAACATCCATTTGCCGTATTTCATAATCGAAAAATGCAGCTATTGCTAACATGATTTAGAAGGATGATACGTCTCCAACGTATCTATAATTTTTGATGGTTTCATGCTATTATCTTGTCAAACTTTGGATGTTTTGTATGCCTTTTATATCTTTTTTGGGACTAACTTATTAACTCAGTGCCATGTACCCGTTCATGTTTTTTCCATGTTTTTGACCCCTTTCAGAGGAGGATTTTAAACGGAGTCCAAACGGAACGAAACTTCCAAAAAGTTTTTTCCGAAACAGAAGAAGATCGGGAAGCCTGAGAATCAGGGAGGGGGGCCAGCAGGTACCCCACAAGCCCCCTAGCCGTGGCCACGGGGGCTGCACCTCCCAGCCTTGTGGGCTCCCTGGGACACCTCTGCCCTAGGTCTTTTGCCTATATATTCCCTAAAATCCCAGAAAAAATTAGGAGATCATCGAAAGTACTTTTCCGCCGCCGCAACCTTCTATCTCCGTAAGATCCCATCTAGGGCATGTTCTGGTGCCCTACCGGAGGGGGGATTCGGATACGGAGGGCTTCTTCATCAACACCATGACCTCTCCGATGACGCGTGAGTAGTTCACCACAGACCTACGGGTCCATAGCTAGTAGCTAGATGGCTTCTTCTCTCTCTTGGATCTTCAATACAAAGTTCTACATGATCTTCATGGAGATCTATCTGATATAATCTTCTTTTGCAGTGTGTTTGTCGAGATCTGATGAATTGTGGATTTATGATCAGATTATCTATGAATCTTATTTGAGTTTCTTCTGATCTCTCTTATGCATGATTTCATATCCTTGTAATTTTCTTCGAGTTGTGGGTTTTGTTTGGCCAGCTTGATCTATGATTCTTGCAATGGGAGAAGTGCTTGGTTTTGGGTTCATACCGTGCGGTGACCTCACCCATTGACAGAAGGGGTAGCGAGGCACACATCGTGTTGTTGCCATCAAGGGTAAAGAGATGGGGTTTTCATCATTGGTTTGAGTTGATACCTCTACATCATGTCATCTTGCTTAAGGCGTTACTCTGTTTGTCATAAACTCAATACACTAGATGCATGCTGGATAGCGGTCGATGTGTGGAGTAATAGTAGTAGATGCAGAAATTATCGGTCTACTTGTCTTGGACGTGATGCCGATATGTATGGTCATTGCCTTAGATATCGTCATGACTTTACACGGTTCTATCAATTGCTCGAGAGTAATTTGTTCACCCACCGTAATATTTGCTATTTTGAAAGAAGCCTCTAGTGAACACTATGGACCCCGGGCCTACTTCATACCATATTTTCATCCTTACTCTTTTTCTTCGTTGCACTTTCCGCCTTCAGATCTCACTTTGCAATGAATCTTGAAGGGATTGACAACCCCTTTATAGCATTGGGTGCAAGCTCTTTTGTGTTTGCGCACGTACTCTGGACTTGACGAGATTCTCCTACTGGATTGATACCTTGGTTCTCAAACTGAGGGAAATACTTACTGCTCCTGTGCTGCATCACCCTTTCTTCTTCAAGGGAAAAACCAACGCAAGCAAGTCTTCGTCAACGTGTCAAATTATGACGCTGTTGTTTGAGAAGTAGCAGAAGGATTTCTAGTGTCGTTGCCGGGGAGGATCAAGTTAAGAACTCATCCAAGTAAGTGTCGCAAACTCAGCTCTTGCATTTACTTTTTTGCCTCTCGCTTTCCTCTCCCCCACTTCTGAAAAACAAAAATTTACAAAAAAATATTTGCCTTTTTCGTTCGTCCTTTTTTTCTCGCTTGCTCTTTGTTCGCTTATGTGCTTGCTTGCTTGCCGAAGTCACCATGACTGAAAACACCAAACTTTGTGACTTCTCGAATACAAATAATAATGATTTTATTAGTACGCCGATTGCTCCCACCACTAGTGCGGAGTCATACCAAATCAATGCCGCTTTGCTGAATCTTGTTATGGAAGAGCAATTCTCCGGCCTTCCTAGTGAAGATGCCGCATCCCATCTTAATACCTTCATAGAGCTTTGTGATATGCAAAAGAAGAAACATGTGGATAATGATGTGATTAAATTGAAGCTTTTTCCTTTCTCGTTGCGAGATCGAGCAAAAACTTGGTTTTCGTCTTTGCCCAAAAATAGTATCGATTCTTGGGATAAGTGCAAAGATGCTTATATATCCAAGTATTTTCCACCGGCTAAGATTATCTCTCTCCGTAATGATATCATGAATTTTAAGCAGCTTGATCATGAACATGTTTCACAATCTTGGGAGATAATGAAATTGATTATTAGAAATTGTCCCGCTCATGGCTTGAGTCTTTGGATGATTATACAAATCTTCTACGCTGGCTTGAATTTCACTTCTCGAAATATCTTGGACTCCACCTCGGGTGGAACGTTCATGGAAATCATGTTAGGAGAAGCCACGAAACTCCTAGAGAATATCATGACGAACTACTCTCAGTGGCACAATGAAAGGTTACCTACTAGTAAGAAGGTACACGCTATAGAAGAAATTAACTCGTTGAGTGCGAAGATGGATGAGTTAATGAATTTGGTTGCTAGTACAAGTGCTCCTTTAGATCCTAATGATATGCCCTTGTCTTCCTTGATTGAGAGTAGCAACGCTAGCTTGGACGTTAATTTTTTTGGTAGGAATAATTTTGGCAACAACAATGCTTTTAGAGGAAAGTATGTTCCTAGGCCTTTTCCTAGTAACTCCTCTAATAACTTTGGCAACTCCTACAACAATACTCATGGAAATTACAATAGATTACCCTCTGATCTAGAGAGTAATATCAAAGAGTTTATCAACTCGCAAAAGATTTTCAATGCGTCCATAGAGGAAAAACTACTCAAAATTGATGATTTGGCTAAGAGCGTTGATAGAATGTCTAGTGATATTGATGCTTTTAAAGTTATATGTGCTCCTCCCAAGATCAATATGGATGAAACTTTGAAAGCTATGTGTGTTTCCATGAATGAGAGCAAAGAAAGAACCGCCCAAATTCGTGCTAGACATGAATGGCTTAAAAAGGCGTGTTCTCGTGATAAGAATCACGAAGATCCTAAAGTGCTTGGTGTGACTCCCATAGAATCTTTCTTTTCTTGTGTCAAACCTAATGATTATGGGGCTCGATATGAATCCACTTTGGTTGAAAAACGCCCCATTGATTCGGTGTCCATCTATCTTGATGCTAAAAGCATTGAAAGTGGAGTAGAAAATATTAAAACTTTGAGTAGTAATGAGATTACAACTTTGGATTTCAAGGAATTGAATTATGATAGTTGCTCCTTGATTGAATGCATTTCCTTGATGCAATCCATGCTAAACTCTCCACACACTTATAGCCAAAACAAGGCCTTTAACGATCATATCGTCGAAGCTATGATAAAATCTCTTGAAGAGAGACTTGAATTGGAAGTCTCTATCCCTAGAAAGCTTCATGATGAGTGGGAACCTACTATCAAAATCAAAATGAAAAACTATGAATGCAACGCTTTGTGTGATTTGGGTGCTAGTGTTTCCGCGATTCCAAAGTCTTTATGTGATGTTCTGGGTTTTAATGAGATTGAAGAGTGTTCTCTTAATTTGCATCTTGCGGATTCTACTATCAAGAAACCAATGGGGAGGATCAATGATGTTCTTATTATTGCAAATGGGAACTATGTACCCGTGGATTTCATTGTGCTTGACATTGATTGCAATCCAACATGCCCTATTGTTCTTGGTAGACCTTTCCTAAGGACTATCGGTGCTATCATCGATATGAAGGAAGGGAATAATAGATTTCAGTTTCCTTTAAAGAAGGGCATGGAGCACTTTCCTAGAAAGAAAATAAGATTGCCTTATGAATCCATGATGAGGGCTACTTATGGTTTGAGCACCAAAGACGACGATACGTGATTCTATCGCCTAATGCCTAGCTAAGGGTGTTAAACAATAGCGCTTGTTGGGAGGCAACCCAATGAATTTATTTCTTTTTCTTTCTATTTTGTTGCGTCCACACAATCATAATTCTTTTATTATTGTGTATTTTGTGTTTATTTTTGTGTTTGAGCCAAGCAAAACCTTTATGGCTAGTCTTGGTGATGGTTGTTTGATCCTGCTGGAAAAAGACAGAAACTTTTCGCTCACGAGATTATTTTTCATTTTTATTCAGAAAGAGATTTTGAGTTGATTCTTTTTTGCTTCTGGTTGACATGCCTTTTTCCGAGGCAATCGTAATTTTGCAGAATTTTTGAGGTACCACAAGTATACAAAGTATACAGATTGCTACAAACTGGTCTGTTTTTGACAGATTCTGTTTTTTGTTGAGTTGGTTGCTTGTTTTGATGAAACTATAGATAGTATCGGGGGGTACTAGCCCTGGAAAAGTGAGAATACAGTAATCTAACACCAATATAAATAGAAATCAAGATTTCTACAGTACCTAAAGAGGTGGTAGTTTGTTTTCTTGTGCTAATGTTATCACGAGTTTCTGTTTAAGTTTTGTGTTGTGAAGTTTTCAAGTTTTGGGTGATGTTCTCATGGACAAAGAGATAAGGAGTGGAAAGAGCTCAAGCTTGGGGATTCCCAAGGCATCCCAAGCCAAATTCAAGGACACCAAAAACCCTAAGCTTGGGGATGCCCCGGGAAGGCATCCCCTCTTTCGTCTTCAACCCATCGGTAGCATTACTTGGAGCTATATTTTTATTAACCACATGATATGTGTTTTGCTTGGAGCGTCTTGTATCTTAGGAGTCTTTTCTTTTTCTTGTGTCACAATCATCCTTGATGCACACCTTTATAGAGAGACATGCACTCATCGTGATTTTGCTAGAATGCTCATAGTGCTTCACTTATATCTTTTGAGCTAGATAATTTTCCTCTATGTGCTTCACTTAGATCTTTTAGAGCACGGCGGTGCATGACTTGGTAGTTGGCTTATGCTATGAAAAGTAGTCCCAAAGATTATAGGTACCCAAAGAGGATACAAAAACCTCCATCTTCATGTGCATTGAGTAGAAAGAGAAGTCTTGATTCCTCTCAATTAGTTTTGAGGCGTGGATTTGGTAATATTAAGAGTCATGTTAGTAGGGTGTTGTGAATCTAGAAATACTTGTGTTGAAGTTAGTGATTCTCGTAACATGCACGTATGGTGAACCGCTATGTTAGGAAGTCGGAGCATAATTGATCTATTGATTGTCATCCTTTGTGTTGAGGTCGGGATCGCGCGATGGTTAACACCTACTAACCCTTCCCCTAGGAGAATGCGTTTAGCACTTTGTTTCGATTACTAATAAAAACTTTCTCAACAAGTATGTGAGTTCTTCATGACTAATGTGAGTCCATGGTATAGATGCACTTTCACCTTCCACCATTGCTAGCCTCTCTAGTGCCGCGCAATTCTCGCCAGTGCACAAACCCACCATATGCCTTCCTCAAAACAGCCACCATACCTACCTACTATGGCATTTTCATAGCCATTCTGAGATATATTGCCATGCAACTCCCACCGTTCCGTCTCATGACTTGTGCCGTCACTCTCATATTGCCATTGCATGATCGTAAGATAGCTAGCGATATGTTTCAACGTCATACGCCAAGCTAGATCGTTGCACATCCCGGTACACTGCCGGAGGCATGTCCTATAGAGTCATCATTGTTCTAAGCTTTGAGCTGTGAGTAAATAAAAGTGTGATGATCATCATTATTAGAGCATTGTCCCATGTGAGGAGATAAAAAAAGAGGCCAAAGTGCCCAAAAAAAAGAGGCCCAAGAGCCCATAAAAATAAAAATAAAGAGAAAAAGAGAGAAGGGACAATGCTACTATCTTTTTCCACACTTGTGCTTCATAATTGCACCATGTTCTTAATGATTGAGAGCCTCTCGTTTCGTCATCACCTTATGCTAGTGGGAATCTTCATTATATAACTTGGCTTGTATATTCCAGTGATGGGCTTCCTCAAAATTGCCCTAGGACTTCGTGAGCAAACAAGTTGGATGCACACCCATTAGTTCTCCTTTTGAGCTTTCACATACTTATAGCTCTAGTGCATCCTTTGTATGCCAATCCCTACTCATTCACATTGATATCTATTAATGGGCATCTCCATAGCCCTTTGATACGCCGAGTCAATGTGACCATCTCCTCCTTTTTGTCTCACAACCACCACCACACTCTATTCCACCTATAGTGCTATACCCATGGCTCATGCTCATGTATTGCGTGATAGTTATAAAAAGTTTGAGAAAGTAAGAGTGCGAAAAGAATTACTTGGCCAATACCGGGGTTGTGCATGATTTAAATTAGTTGTGTGAGGATGATGGAGCATAGCCATACTATATGATTTTGTAGGGATAACTTTCTTTGGCCTTTTTATTTTGAAAGTTCATGATTGCCTTGCTAGTTTACTTGAAGTATTATTGTTTTCATGTCAATAGAAAACTATTGTTTTGAATATTACGGATCTGAACATTCATGTCACACAAAAGAAGTTGCAAAGGACAACTATGCTAGGTAGCATTCCACATCAAAAATTCAGTCTTTATCACTTCCCTACTCGAGGACGAGCAGGAGTTAAGCTTGGGGATGCTTGATACGTCTCCAACGTATCTATAATTTTTGATGGTTTCATGCTATTATATTTTCAAACTTTGGATGTTTTGTATGCCTTTTATATCTTTTTGGGGACTAACTTATTAACTCAGTGCCAAGTGCCACTTCCTGTTCCATGTTTTTGACCCCTTTCAGAGCAGGATTTTAAATGGAGTCCAAACGGAACGAAACTTCCAAAAAGATTTTTTCCGAAACAGAAGAAGATCGGGAAGCCGAAGAATCAGGGCAGGGGGCCAGCAGGGACCCCACAACCCCCCTAGCCGCGGCCAGGGGGCCCGTGCCTCCTAGGCTTGTGGGCTACCTAGGCCACCTCTGCCCTAGGTCTTTCGCCTATATATTCCCTAAAATCGCAGAAAAAATCAGGAGATCATTGAAAGTACTTTTCCGCCGCCGCAAGCTTCTGTCTCCGCAAGATCCCATCTGGGGCACGTTCTGGTGCCCTTTCGGAGGGGGGGATTCGGATACGGAGGGCTTCTTCATCAACAGCATGACCTCTCCGATGATGTGTGTGTAGTTCACCACAGACCTACGGGTCCATAGCTCGTAGCTAGATGGCTTATTCTCTCTCTTGGCTCTTCAATACAAAGTTCTCCATGATCTTCATGGAGATCTATCCGATGTAATCTTCTTTTGCGGTGTGTTTGTCCAGATCTGATGAATTGTGGATTTATGATCAGATTATCTATGAATCTTATTTGAGTTTCTTCTAATCTCTCTTATGCATGATTTCATATCCTTGTAATTCTCTTCGAGTTGTGGGTTTTGTTTGGCCAGCTTGATCTATGATTCTTGCAATGGGAGAAGTGATTGGTTTTGGGTTCATACCGTGCGGTGACCTCACCCAGTGACAGAAGGGGTAGCGAGGCACACATCGTGTTGTTGCCATCAAGGGTAAAGAGATGGGGTTTTCATCATTGGTTTGAGTTGATACCTCTACATCATGTCATCTTGCTTAAGGCGTTACTTTGTTTGTCATAAACTCAATACACTAGATGCATGCTGGATAGCGGTCGATGTGTGGAGTAATAGTAGTAGATGCAGAAATTATCGGTCTACTTGTCTTGGACGTGATGCCGATATGTATGGTCATTGCCTTAGATATCGTCATGACTTTACACGGTTCTATCAATTGCTCGAGAGTAATTTGTTCACCCACCGTAATATTTGCTATTTTGAGAGAAGCCTCTAGTGAACACTATGGACCCCGGGTCTACTTCATACCATATTTTCATCCTTACTCTTTTTCTTCGTTGCACTTTCCGCCTTCAGATCTCACTTTGCAATCAATCTTGAAGGGATTGACAACCCCTTTATAGCATTGGGTGCAAGCTCTTTTGTGTTTGCGCAGGTACTCTGGACTTGACGAGATTCTCCTACTGGATTGATACCTTGGTTCTCAAATTGAGGGAAATACTTACTGCTCCTATGCTGCATTACCCTTTCCTCTTCAAGGGAAAAACCAACGCAAGCAAGTCTCCGTCAACGTGTCAAATTCTGGCGTTGGTGTTTGAGAAGTAGCAACGGACTTAAGCATCCGTCAGTGTCTCATCTTAGTCAACTCCTTGAACTTGTGAATAACCCTTTGCCACAAGTCGAGCTTTATAAATGGTCACATTACCGTCTGCTCCGTCTTCTTCTTAAAGATCCATTTGTTCTGAATAGCCTTGCGACTTTCAGGTTATACTTCCAAAGTCCACACTTTGTTTTCATACATAGATCCTATCTCGGACTTCATGGCCTCCAGCCATTTGTTGGAATCCGGGCCCACCATTGCTTCTTCATAATTCACACGTTCATTGTTGTCTAACAACATGATAGGTAAGACAGGATTACAGTACCACTCAGGAGCAGTACTGTAACGACTAAGATGCGGTCCTTTCCGATCTGGGGATCGAGGCCCCGAATTGGAAAGGAGCGCATCTAAGCGTTTCGCAAACATGGTATCATAGCACATACATAATATCAACAGAATGACAATAAGGGATTCAATTGACATCTCATAAATATATCAGAGTACATCACGCATACAATCAAGGTAGTTCCGCTACGGACTACAAAACATGGGAAATGACTATGCTACCCTGCCTGCTGGCCCACGATCACGACCACGCCTCAATCTTCTGGATAGTTCACGTACAGGCGGTCGTTCTCCTCATCGTACTGCCATGCCAGCTGAATGTCGTCGAGATCACCTGTCTCGGGGGTACCTGAACCTGTTGGTGTTGTGAAGGAATCTATGAGCCACGGGGACTCAGCAATCTATGACCTCGGTTCCAGAACTAGTCAAGCTATTAGGTTGGAAAGGTGGAGTATTTGGGTTGCAGCATCCTAAGCTTGATATGGTGGCTAACTTACGTAGAACATATATGAAGGTGGTCTATGCTAGCGGTCGATGATAGATGATCACTAAGTGATCGTGAACACCTACCGACGTCAATCACAACCCCACCATGTTCCCGATCGAAGAGAGATCTTCGAAGGGGACAGTCATGGTTACGCACACAGTTGGCAATTTTATTAGCTTATGTTTAAGTTATCTATTACCGGATGTTAACAAATTATTCCAAGTTCTGACATAACCGCAGGCACGGCTTTCCGAAAGATTAAACCCAGCAGGGGTGCTCCAACTAGTCCATCACAAATGTACACGGGCGGCAAAGTAATCCTCTATCACGAATCTCGTGATCTCGTCAGATTCCTTAGAGGAAAACCTCAACTCTGTGGAGAACATAAGCTTCACCGAGGTTCCTATACGCAAGATATACCGCTAAGGTAAGACAAGACTAGCAGGACCTCCCGACGTGTCGACGACCCTGATAAGAGCTGCGTATCTCAGTCTCAGGACACGCCGGATGAGCACAGCGTACAGTGGCCTGATAGACATCTCCCGAGTTGCCCCGGGTTGGCCCCGCACACGACTCTAGTTTGGACCAACACTCATGAGGAGCACTGGTCCGGGTTGTTGATTAAAGATCCTCGGGGTGATCATTCCCTATGCAGATTATTATTAAGTGATTAGCAAATTAACACCAATGTTGGGTCCTGCCGGACAAGTCTTAACACTACGCGATTTATCGAGGGGCTCCCCATAACAACCCTGAACGTGTTAGGAGCAATCAATATGGAATCAAACACCGGTAGCCGGTAACTATGGCGGCTATAACGGAAAAAAACACCAGACAAAAGGCTAGGCCTTCTGTTATTTACCAAGTATATAGGTGCATTAATTAAATAACAGAATTAAGATAATGATATCAAGCTCATGTTATCACATGAGGCAAAGCACCTGCATCTAGACACGCTAACATTAGTAGCTGAGCAAAGCCTACTTAGCCATTCAAGTTTTGCTAGGAAGGGATAAGTGTTTGGGTTTAATGGCATATCAGGAGGCAAATATTTCAGTGGTAGGCAGCGAGCATAAGATGGAAGAAACGTAATCTAGCATAACAAGTCTAGAGATGGAATCAAGGTCATGTCATCTTGCTTGTGATATCCTCAGCTTGGAATTGTTCTTGATCATCCTGCACGTACTCTCTCGAATCCACGTACTCATTCTCCGATCCCGGTGCTACCCAACATAATAATAACATCCAATGAACAACAGCACCTCAAGATGCAACAAGCACATGATGCATGAGATGAATATGAGCATGCATCACTATTTCTATCACTAGCACAAGCATGAGGAGTAAATACATGTTCCTGGACAGAAATGCATTCTAAGCTGTATTGACATGCCTGAGAATGACACGATCAGATGCGTCTCGAGGAAACGATGCAAAACCCTATAAAGAACATTACATTCGGAGCTACGGATCAACGGGAATCAACAAAACAAGATATAAAGCCCTACGTGTCAAATTCACCACAACACACTCCAATGGCCCAACTCTGGTATATCCAGGTAGCCAAGACATAAATCAATCCAACATGGATGGGGTGGAGCAAAGAAGAACATCACATCATCAACTAAGCACTCACAAACATCAAAATGCCAAAACAACACAATCTGCCATAAACTGCATCATAGCACTTTGTGAGCTACATGCAAAGAACCTACAGCCACCCAAATATGCCAAATAATATATGTGTCTGTAGCTATGCAAGAGTACTACAAGTACAAGAAAAAATATCACACAAAGGAGTTAAACACAGAAAGTTACACAGCTGCAAACTTGCCAAAAAATATCAGATTTCATGGACTTAGTGAAAATTCCAGATTCTCACTATCTGTTTATGCTCTAAAGCATTTTGACAACACCCAAAACAATATTACATGACTCCAAATGGAATGAAAATTTAGAGGGAGCTAGACAAACATATCATATTCAACTTTCCAGTTGAAAGCTAAGGATAAAACACAACACATTGACATGCACAACCTCATCAACAGGAGAAGAAAATATAAACAGATTCTCAGACTTGGTGAGATTTTCACTAATATGGAATTTCAGCCACATGCCTATTTTGAATGGGAACAACTAGCACATATGGATACCTAAACATGAAATGAAACCAACATGTGGTAGAGGGGGTCACCCTCTACTAGCACCACCAAGAAGCAAACCATTGTGCTCAACAAATAAAATGGAACCAAGCTCTAAACATGGAACAAATCTAAAATATGTCATCTCCAGAAAATGTTCCAATGGAAAAACTAATCTCACCAATGGATTCCTGGGATGATTCTACCCCAAAAGCATATAAAATACATATGCACTTGCTTGGAGCAAGTGTGCACAGACTAGGAAAGAAAATGTACATAGAATCCTATATAGTGAATAGTGCTACATCACATGTGCAAAATCACTAGAGCAAAACCTACATAAGCATATACACATGTCCATAACATCAATGTGGGTACATGAGGGGTAGACCTCATGCCTATGTGCCTTGGCACATCTCCACTACATCACAAGCCACAAGCACAACATGATAATATCACCTACACATGAAATCTTGCACATATGCCCATCAAGGCACAACTTGCCATGACATGTGTGTGTGGACATACTCACATGAGCACCCACACACTCACATAGGGTCCAGCAAAGCTATATATACATGCCTCAACCAACAAGAACTTCTACACATGATATAACTACACAATCTACTAGAGCAAACACTCACACACCCACATACCAAGTGCACATGATCCCTAGTCCATGTGTGTGTGACGCACACACACCATGTATCACAACACCAAATGTCATCACACATGTATGTGTGATACCACACACATCACAACACCATGCCCTACACCATCACTCTTGTATCAACTACACATACACATCACAACACCAATCTGCACCAACACTTACATCACATCTAGCTACACAATTGGCAACACAAGCTGTAATTGAGAGGAGGAAAAATAAATTCCACAAGTTGTTGAAATAACATAGCATCACATCTAGCTACACAAGAGAAAACAACAAGAAAACAACAAAAAAATAAAAGGGTGTGAGGGGGAATCGAACCATGCATCCTCTGGTGCACAGCCCTGCCTCACACCACTCTGCTACCCTGTTCTAGTTCGACAGAAGAGGGAAACAGAGCAGATTAAGTCTCTCTGCTGATGCTACTACTATCAACCGAAAAAATATGATGCAAAAGGGGGGAGGTGCACCACCGCGGATTCGATCACTGCACCGTACGAGAACAGACACAGGCGCACACCACTGCGCTACGTTGCGGGAGCTTAACAGAGTAAGGAGGGCAACTCTCAGGAGCACCTGCAACTACTACCAGCCACCGCACCGGCGACCGAACCAGAGGAGGACGGCGGCGACTACCACGTCTACCAACGTCGGCTACACGATACTGGGGTGACTTAGAACCCACAGGGGGTTCCATTCCTGCCTTGAAAACACCTGAAAGCGCATCACCACGAGCACTGCCTACTGTCTACCGTTGCGCTGCACTCTGTCCTCTGCAACAGAACAGAGCACCTCGTCGATGGATCGAGGCTACGCCACACTAGAGAGGGAAGGGAGGGGTTCCACGCGCTGCTCACCGAGGGGGAGGAGAGGGGAGGACGATGGCGTAGAAGGAAGAAGAGGCGTCGACGATCCACTACAGGAAGTAGCTATCGGAGTCGAGGAAGAAGGCGTTCATCGTGGACGTCGAGGAGGAAGCCCCTGCTTCGGCTCCGTGCAAACATGGAACCCCTCCTGGGTCCTCTTGCTCGTGCGACTACGGAGAGGAGACGAGGTCGACGCTACGCTGGCGTCGAGCTTGACCGGAAGCTAGCCATAGCGATGGGGACGTCGAGGTGGTTTCTGGCGCTGGAGAGAGAAGAGGAGGGGGAGGAGGATCCCTAGCTGCAGGGGGAGGCGAGGAGCAGCTTATATCACCCTTGGGGGCGAGCTGGAGCCGCAAGATCGAGGTATGGACGATCGGGAGGCTGAGGGGTGTTCTTACAAGCGTGACATCACTAGGAGGAAGAAGAGGGACGGCGTGTGGGCTCCTGTGCTGCGAAGAGGTAATGGAGTGGGCCGGCCTTGTGGGAGGGAGCCCACAGGGTGGCGCCACTTAAAAGAAAAACTCTCTCGGGCCTTTTCTATTTATAGGAAAAGCATAGAAGAAAATAATACATAGAAAGATCCACTGGGATAAAAATACAACAAAAATACCCCTGACCATGGAAAAATATAACCTATTTGAATAAAATGAAAAATAAATAAATATTAGGGTCAAATATATATTTACAAAACAGCATTATGTGGTCTGTTTTGTAATCATTTTGCACCTTTAAAACTAAAGTCAAATCAGAAACTTCACCTCTCCACATCCCTCTCAAATCAACCTAAATCATGGGCATTTTAAAATCAGGGAAGGAAGAAGTGGAACTTGAGCTTGGAATAAAAGGGAGAGGGAAGGGTTTTTTTAAAACCTAAGCAACTAAAACTATTCCTACTAACACATGCAAACTACTAGAGTTGCACCACTCCAAACATTCACAAGCCACATATCCACAAGATCACAAACATCACACGAAATCATATGACCACAATGCAACATCACAAAGACATGGGCATGATATGATATGGCATGCATGCATGCAAGGGAATAAGTAATAAAGAGACAACACATGAAATCATAAGCATGAACTCTCTCATAGCATTGACAAGGTGGACCCACATGGGAAGGTTCCAAAAGGGGAAGGTTACACACTTGGGGCATTACAAACTCTCCCACACTACAAAAAGATCTCGCCCCAAGATCTACGCCTGAAAGAACTCTGGAAATTCAGAACGGAGGTGATCCTCGCGTTCCCAAGTAGCCTTTTTATCGGAATGGTGTGACCACTGCACTTTGAGAAATTTGACAGTCTTGTTGCGGGTCTTGCGCTCAGTCGCCTCGAGAACCGCAATTGGATGCTCACGATAAGAAAGGTCAGGCTGACGGTCGATGTCTTGAAGATGAACAGTGCGCTCGGGGGTCTTGAAGCACCTCCGAAGCTGAGAAACATGGAACACGTCATGGACATTTGCAAAGTTTGACGGGGTCTCGAGCTGGTACGCAAGGTCGCCTCTCTTGCCAACCACTCTGAATGGACCAACGAAGCGAGGCATAAGCTTGCCTTTGATGCCAAAGTGATGCATACCCTTCATAGGCGACACCTTGAGATAGACGAAGTCATCAAGATCATAAGACATGTCATGGTGCTTGCTATCATAATAGCTCTTCTGACGGGACTGAGCTGCTCTGAGGTAGTCGTGAATGACCCGACACATCTCCTCAGCTTCTTCTATCAAATCATTCCCAAGGATCTGACGCTCGCCGGTCTCGGACCAGTTGAGCGGGGTACGACACTTCCTGCCATAGAGAATTTCAAATGGAGCCTTGCCAGAACTAGCTTGATAACTGTTGTTATAGGAGAACTCCGCAAAAGGCAGGCAATCCTCCCACTTCATGCCAAAATAGATAATACAGGCTCTTAGCATATCCTCAAGAACTTGATTGACTCTCTCCACTTGACCACTAGTATGAGGATGAAAAGCTATGCTGAAGCGGATCTTCGTGCCCATAGCAGACTGAAAGGAGTCCCAGAACTTGGAAGTGAAGATACTTCCGCGATCCGAAGAGATCATCATAGGCACGCCGTGCAAGGACACAATCCTGGAGGTGTACAACTCTGCAAGCTGAGCTGCGGAAATGGATTCCTTGACTGGAAGAAAATGAGCCACTTTACTCAACTTGTCGATGACGATGAAGATGGCATCATTACCCTTCTTGGACTTCGGAAACCCGGTGACGAAATCCATCTCAATGTGATCGAACTTCCCCTCGGAAATGGGCAATGCATGCAAAAGACCTGTTGGACGTTGATGCTCTGCTTTCACCCTTCGGCATACATCACATTCATTTACGAACTGAGCAATCTCATGCTTCATACGAGTCCACCAGAAGGTCTGTTTCAAGTCGTGGTACATCTTAGAGCTTCCAGGATAAATAGAGAGTAGAGAGTTATGATCTTCTTCCATGATTACCTTTCTGAGATCACCTTTCAGGACGACCAGACGATCCTCGAAGGACAACGTGTCTCTGGCATCAGCAATGAAGCACTTATACTTGGGAAGACTCTTTGCCACGCCAATCTTGACTTTCTTCACCATAGCGTCAAGAAGCTGTGCTGCTCGGACCTGATCTTCCAAGGTAGGAGAGATCTGAAGGTTTGCAATAAATCCCTGAGGTACTAACTGAAGGTTGAGCTTCGTGAAAGACTCACAAACACCAGACTGGAGAGGTTGCAGAATCAGACTGTTGCAGTATGCCTTCGTGCTCAATGCATCCGCCACGACATTAGCTTTGCCTGGCGTGTACTCAACACTCAGATTAAAATCCTGGAGCATTTCCACCCAACGTGTTTACCGAAGATTCAAGTTAGGCTGAGTGAAGATGTACTTGAGACTCTTGTGATCGGTGAAAACTTCAACCTTACATTCCAACAAGAGGTGTCTCCAAGTCATCAGAGCGTGTACCACAGCTGCTAGCTCAAGATCATGCACAGGATAGTTCTTCTCCGCTGGCTTCAACTGCCTGGAGGTATAAGCAACCACCTTCTTGTCTTGCATCAGGACTGCACCAAGACCCTTGAGAGAAGCGTCGCAGAAGACCTGGTAAGGCTTGGAATCATCCGGATGAACCAAGACTAGAGTGGAGGTAAGCTTCTCTTTGAGTGTGTCGAAGGCCAACTAACACTCTGGAGACCAAGCATACTTCACACCTTTCTGAAGAAGACTTGAGAGAGGCTTGGCGATCTTGGAGAAGTTCTCAACGAACCTTCTACAGTAGCCAGCAAGCCCAAGAAAGCTTCGAAGCTACTTCGCATTCTGCGGAGGCTCCCATTCAACAATGGCACGAACTTTGGATGGATCAACTTTAATGCCCTCGGCAGAGATAATGTGACCCAGATAGACAACTTCTTTCAGCCAGAACTCACACTTGGAAAACTTGGCATACAGCTTGTACTCTCTCAGCTTATCAAGCACCAATCTGAGATGTTCTTCATGTTCTTCCTCAGTTTCAGAAAAGACCGGAATGTCATCGAGATAGAGCAAGACAAAGTCATTCTTGAACGGAGAGAATATGTAGTTCATCAATCGACAGAATGTCGGAGGAGCATTTTCCAGACCAAAAGACATGACCGTATACTCATACGAGCCAAAACTAGTCCTGAAGGCAGTCTTCGGAATATCTTCCTCGCGAATGCGAATTTGATGATAGCCCATTCTAAGGTCAAGATTGGAGAAGACCTTAGCACCTTTCAACTGTTCGAACAACTCAGTTATGTTCGGAAGTGGATATTTGTTCCTGATTGTCTTCTTTTCAATGGACGGTAATCGACACACAGCCGGTCCGTGCCATCCTTCTTCTTGACAAACAGAACTCCACAGCCCCACGGAGACGAGCTCGGTCTGATCAAACCCAAACGCTCCTGCTCATCGAGTTGCCTCTTAAGTTCCTTCAACTCTTCTGGACCCAATTTGTACGGCCGTTTGCACACCGGCTCGGTGTCTGGCTCAAGCTCAATGACAAACTCAACTTCACGGTGCGGAGGCATGCCTGGTAGCTCTTCAGGAAACACATCTTCATATTCGCAGACCATTGGGACTTGCGAAATAGGATTAATCTCACCCTTTTCATTCAAAGAGAACAGACGGATTGTATCATCACGCGTCACGAATACAATCACGTCCTCTGAAGAGTGGGTAAGCTTCACTTCTTTAGCTTCACAATCAATCGATGCCTTGTTCATGGCCAACCAGTCCATACCAAGGATCAAGTCGATGTCGAAACTACCCAAAACAATAGGAGATGCCAGAAAAGCATAAGCACCCATCTTGACAGAAACATCCGGGACCCGACAATTGGAATTCATCAATCTCCCAAGAGAAACTACTGAGATAAGCTTACCCAATTCTTGACAAACAAACTCATGCTTTGCAAATAATGGACAGGACATGAAGCAATGTGATGCACCAGAATCAAATAACACTTTTGTAGGAATATCATTAACAAGGAGGTTACCCATGATCACATCTGACGAGTTTTCTGCCTCATCCGCATTCACCATGTTAACTCGAGCTGATCTGGGGTTGAACTTGACAAGAGCATTGCTTGGAGGTTTGCCTGGAGGAGGAGGCGGCAGTCGGAGCTGAGAAGTGCACTTGCTGGCATAATGACCCTTCTGACAGCACTTGTGACAAGTAACCTCTGCTGGCTGCCGGTACTGAGACTGAGGAGGCCCTTGCTTCTGATGATGGAATCTCTTCTGGAAGACAGGGTTGGGTGGGTGGGAAGAACCACGACCACCAGAGTGCTTGAGCTGTTGCGAGTGCCGAGGAGGAGGAGGAGACACCCAAAACTTTTGTTGCTTCTGAACCACCTGAGTCGAGGAAGAGCTGGAATCTCTTAAGCGCTTCTTAGAATCCTCCACCGTGAGCAAGGCTGCCTCTGCCCTGAGAGCTAAGTTGTAGAACTTGTCGAACTCCTCAGGATCGTGCAAAGCAAGAGCTAACTGCAAATCTTCTTTCAAGCCACCTCTGAACTGATAAATCTTGCTCTTTTGATCAGGGATAGCCTGCAAGGCGTATCGGGCAAGCTCGTGGAACTCAACGTTGTACTTGTACACGGAATTGCCACCCTGCTTCAAACGCCTGCACTTCTCACGCATCTCCTCCACAAAGATGGAAGGAATGTAGTGGGACCTGAAGTGACGGGAGAACTCATCCCAAGTGATCACTCTAGCGCCTCTGGAGTCCTTCAACTGTTGCCACCAGATAGAAGCCTGCCCCTTCAACTGGAATGTTGCAAATTTGGCAAAATCCTCAGGATGAACATTGCTACACTCGAAATGCTTGTTCATATCACAGATCCAATCATCTGCATCAAATGGCTGGTCACAGGAAGTGAAAGTCTTTGGCTGATTCGACAGGAACTGACTCACACTAGCAAACTGATTGCCACCATGATGGAAATTGCCTTGCTGCTGATTAGCTCTCTCTTGCAACAACTGTAGCAGCATGTGGGTGTTTGCATTAGTAGCAGCCATCACCACTTGCCAGGCCTCTGCAGGAGGAGGCAGCGGCGGCGGAGGATTCTCCGAAGGAGGAGGTGGTGGCGGCACATCCTCACGGCCTGGGTTCTGACGAGTTGGTGGAGCCATCCTGAAGACGGACAACACATTAGCCCATAGAATAAATTGAAGATATAGCTGAATCAAAATGACAGGAATATCAGAACAGGAATATAGCAATTGCATTCGAGCAAAATAGTAAGAATGCTTCCTCAAAGTGACGGTCGACAAAATTCTGATTAAGACCACTTCAAACAAGTATGAGCTAGAACTGCTCGGAACAAACATATGATCGAGATTTCATCCGATATCTTCGTGGATAAGATCGCACGGGCTCGAATTTACAGTAGCCATCCTGTGCAAGGTAGTGCACACGACATACGAAGTATCCCCGAGTCGTAGCGAGCTACAAGGACTCTTTAAGACACAACGAGAACCGTTGTAAGACGACCGTGAACAAACGCACCCACTGAACATCGAATCCCAACCTCCATCATGCATCTGTAGGAAGATAGTCCTGTAAGATACTACTTGATATCCCACCTACGAATTCCCGAAATAACTGGTCATGCAATCTGGTACACGGATACAAGGAGTAATATCACACAACTCCTATACTAACCTGTCACCTGTATCACATCCGTCAAGACACAACCAGCATCTTGTACCTTCATCTACAACAGACCCTCGTGATCACAATGATACCAAGTATGGCAGTACTCCCGAACAATCTGCACCAGTACTGGGGACATCGGGGTTATCTCGCCACTACCAGTATTGAAGCAATAACGAACATCCTTCGTTCTTAGATACTCAGAAATCTGAAAGATGGCGATGTGCGCAAGAATCCCCTGGAGCTCAACTCCCCGGAAGAAATCAAGGCACACAGGAGGCACCAAGACAGAACTCCGTCACATCGAAATCATATAGATTTCACAAATACACGCGTGATCCTAAAAAAAATTTGAGCGAGAAAAGGAGTAGAATTTAAGATTTCCTAAGTCGGGAACCTCACCAGAGCATGGAAGAGGAGAAAAAAGAATCCTACTCCCCGATATAACTAAGACTCAAAACATTTTACTAGACTCGACTCGGCCAAGTACGACCACACAAAGGCTCCTATGGTCGCAAGGCTCTGATTACCAACTTGTAACGACTAAGATGCGGTCCTTTCCGATCTGGGGATCGAGGCCCCGAATTGGAAAGGAGCGCACCTAAGCGTTTCGCAAACATGGTATCATAGCACATACATAATATCAACAGAATGACAATAAGGGATTCAATTGCCATCTCATAAATATATCAGAGTACATCATGCATACAATCAAGGTAGTTCCGCTACGGACTACAAAACAAGGGAAATGACTATGCTACCCTGCCAGCTGACCCACGATCATGACCACGCCTCAATCTTCTGGATAGTTCACGTACAGGCGGTCGTTCTCCTCATCATACTGCCATGCCAACTGTGTGTCGTTGGGATCACTTGTCTCGGGGGTACCTGAACCTGTTGGTGTTGTGAAGGAATCTGTGAGCCACGGGGACTCACCAATCTATGACGTCGGTGCCAGAACTAGTCAAGTTAATAGGTTGGAAAGGTGGAGTATTTAGGTTGCAGCATCCTAAGCTTGATATCGTGGCTAACTTACGTAGAACATATATGAAGGTGGTCTATGCTAGCGGTCGATGATAGATGATCACTAAGTGATCCTGAACACCTACCTACGTCAATCACAACCCCACCGTGTTCCTGATCGAAGAGAGATCTTCGAAGGGGACAGTCACGGTTACGCACACAGTTGGCAATTTTATTAGCTTATATTTAAGTTATCTATTACTGGATATTAACAAAGTATTCCAAGTTGCCACATAACCGCGGGCACAGCTTTCTGAAAGATTAAACCCTGGAGGGGTGCTCCAACTAGTCCATCACAAACGTACACGGGCCGCAAAGTAATCCTCTATCATGAATCTCTTGATGTCGTCGGATTCCTTAGAGGAAAACCTCAACTCTAGGGAGAACCAAATCTTCACCGGGATTCCTATACGCAAGATATATCGCTAAGGTAAGACAAGACTAGCAGGACCTCCCGACGTGTCGACGACCCTGATAAGAGTCGCGTATCTCAGTCTCAGGACACGCCGGATGAGCACAGCGTACAGTGGCCTGATAGACATCTCCCGAGTTGCCCCGGGTTGGCCCCGCACACGACTCTAGTTTGGACCAACACTCATGAGGAGCACTAGCCCGGGTTGTTAATTAAAGATCCTCGGGGTGATCATTCCCTATGCAGATTATTATTAAGTGATTAGCAAATTAACACCAATGTTGGGTCCTGCCAGACAAGTCTTAACACTACGCGATTTATCGAGGGGGTCCCCATAACAACCCCGAACGTGTTAGGAGCGATCAATATGGAATCAAACACCGGTAGCCGGTAACTATGGCGGCAATAACGGAACAAAACACCCGGCAAAAGGCTAGGCCTTCCGTTATTTACCAAGTATATAGGTGCATTAATTAAATAACAGAATTAAGATAATGATATCAAGCTCATGTTATCATATGAGGCAAAGCACCTGCATCTAGAAACGCTAACATTAGAAGCTGAGCAGAGCCTACTTAGCCATTCAAGTTTTGCTAGGAAGGGATAAGTGTTTGGGTTTCATGGCATATCAGGAGGCAAATATTTCAGTGGTAGGCAGCGAGCTTAAGATGGAAGAAACGTAATCTAGCATAACAAGTCTAGAGATGGAATCAAGGTCATGTCATCTTGCCTGTGATATCCTTAGCTTGGAACTGTTCTTGATCGTCCTGCACGTACTCTCCCAAATCCACGTACTCGTTCTCTGATCCCGGTGCTACCCAACATAAGAATAACATCCAATGAACAACAGCACCTCAAGATGCAACAAGCACATGATGCATGAGATGAATATGAGCATGCATCACTATTTCTATCACTAGCACAAGCATGAGAAGTAAATACATGTTCCTGGACAGAAATGCATTCTAAGCTATATTGACATGCCTAAGAATGACATGATCAGATGCGTCTTGAGAAAACGATGCAAAACCAAATAAAGAAAAATTACAATCGGAGCTACGAATCAACGGGAATCAACAAAACAAGATATAAAGCCCTACGTTTCAAATTCACCACAACACACTCCAATGGCCCAACTCTGGTATATCCAGGTAGCCAAGACATAAATCAATCCAACATGGATGGGTTGGAGCAAAGAAGAACACCACATCATCAACTAAGCACTCACCAACATCAAAATGCCAAAACTACACAATCTACCATAAACTGCATCATAGCACTTTGTGAGCTACATGCAAAGCACCTACAGCCACCCAAATATGCCAAATAGTATATGTTGCTGTAGCTATCCAAGAGTACTACAAGCACAAGCAAAAATATCACACAAAGTAGTTAAACACAGAAAGTTACACAGCTGCAAACTTGCCAAACATATCAGATTTCAGGGACTTAGTGAAAATTCCAGATTCTCACTATCTGTTTATGCTCCGAAGCATTTTGACAGCAGCCAAAACAATATCTACATGACTCCAAATGGAATGAAAATTACAGGGGGCTACACAAACATATCAGATTCAACTTTCCAGTTGAAAGCTAAGGCTAAATCACAACATATTGACCTGCACAACTTCATCAACAGGAGAAGAAAATACAAACAGATTCTCAGACTTAGTGAAAATCTCAGATTTTCACTAATCTGGAATTTCAGCCACATGCCTATTTTGAATGGGAACAACCTGCACATATGGATTCCTAAACATGAAATGAAACCAACGTGTGGTAGAGGGGGTCACCCTCTACTAGCACAACCAAGAATCAAACCTTTGTGCTCAACAAATAAAATGGAACCAAGCTCTAAACATGGAACAAATCTAAAATATGTCATCTCCAGAAAATGTTTCAATGGCAAAACTAATCTCACCAATGGATTCCTGGGATGATTCTACCCCAAAAGCATATAAAATACATATGCACTTGCTTGGAGCAAGTGTGCACAAACTAGGAAAGAAAATCTACATAGAATCCTATATAGTGAATAGTGCTACATCACATGTGCAAAATCACTAGAGCAAAACCTACATAAGCATATACACATGTCCACAACATCAATGGGGGTACATGAGGGGTATACCTCATGCCTATGTGCCTTGGCACATCTCCACTCCATCACAAGCCACAAGCACAACATGATAATATCACCTACACATGAAATCTTGCACATATGCCCATCAAGGCACAACTTGCCATGACATGTGTGTGCGGACATACTCACATGAGCACCCACACACTCACATAGGGTCTAGCAAATCTATATATACATGCCTCAACCAACAAGCACTTCTACACATGATATAACTACACAATCTACTAGAGCAAACACTCACACACCCACATACCAAGTGCACATGATCCCTAGTCCATGTGTGTGTGAGGAACACACACCATGCACCACAACACCACATGTCATCACACATGTATGTGTGATACCACACACATCGCAACACCATCACCTACACCATCACTCTTGTACCAACTACACATACACATCACAACACCAATCTGCACCAACACTTACATCACATCTAGCTACACACTTGGCAACACAAGCTGTAATTGAGAGGAGGAAAAATAAATTCCACAAGCTGTTGAAATAACATAGCATCACATCTAGCTACACAAGATAAAATAGCAAGAAAACAACAAAAAAATAAAAGGGTGTGAGGGGGAATGGAACCCTGCATCCTCTGGTGCACAGCCCTGCCTCACACCACTCTGCTACTCTGTTCTAGTTGAACAGAAGAGGGAAACAGAGCAGGTTAAGTCTCTCTGCTGATGCTACTACTACCAACATAAAAAATATGATGCAAAAGGGGGAGGTGCACCACTGCGGATTCGATCCCTGCACCTTACGAGAACAAACACAGGCGCACACCACTGCGCTACGTTGCGGGAGCTTGACAGAGTAAGGAGGGCAACTCTCGAGAGAACCTGCAACTACTACCAGCCACCACGCCGGTGACCGAACCAGAGGAGAACGACGGCGACTACCACGTCTACCAACATCGGCTACACGATACTGGGTGACGTAGGATCCACAAGGGGTTCCATTCCCGCCTTGAAAACACCCAAAAGCGCATCACCACGAGCACCACCTACTGCCTACCGCTGCGCTGCACTCTGTCCTGTGCAACGGAACAGAGCACCTGATCGATGGATCGAGGCTACGCCGCACTAGAGAGGGAAGAGAGGGGTTCCACGCACTGCTCACCAAGGGGGAAGGAGAGGGGAGGACGACAGCGTGGAAGGAAGAAGAGGCGTCGATGATCCGCTGCAGGAAGTAGCTGTCGGAGTCGAGGAAGAAGGCGTTCGTCATGGACGTCGAGGAGGAAGCCCCTACTTCGGCTCCGCGCAAAAATGGAACCCCTCCTGGGTCCTCTTGCTCGCGTGGCTACGGGGAGGAGACGAGGTCGACGCTACGCCAGCGTCGAGCTTGACCCGAAGATAGCCATGGCGATGGGGACGTCGAGGTGGTTTCTGGCGGCGCTGGAGGGAGAAGAGGAGGGGGAGGAGGAACCCTAGCTGCAGGGGGAGGCGAGGAGCAGCTTATATCACCCTTGGGGGGCGAGCTGGAGCCGCAAGATCGAGGTATGGACGATCGGGAGGCTGAGGGGTGTTCGTACAAGCTTGATGTCGCTAGGAGGAAGAAGAGGGACGGCGTGTGGGCTCGTGTGCTGCGAAGAGGTAAGGGAGTGGGCCGGTCTTGTGGGAGGGAGCCCACACGGTGGCGCCACTTAAAAGAAAAACTCTCTGGGGCCTTTTCTATTTATAGGAAAAGCCACAAAAGAAAACAATACACAGAAAACTCCACTCGGATAAAAATACAATAAAAATACCCCTGACCATGGAAAAATATAACCTATTTGAATAAAATGAAAAAAAAAATTAGGGGCAAATGTATATTTACAAAACAGCATTATGTGGTCTGTTTTGTAATCATTTTGCACCTTTCAAACTTAAGTCAAATCAGAAACTTCACCTCTCCACATCCCTCTCAAATCAACCTAAATCATGGGCATTTTAAAATCAGGGAAGGAAGAAGTGGAACTTGAGCTTGGAATAAAAGGGAGAGGGAAGGGTTTGTTTAAAACCTAGGAAACTCACAACTATTCCTACTAACACATGCAAACTACTAGAGTTGCACCACTCCAAACATTCACAAGCAACATATCCACAAGATCACAAACATCACATGAAATCATATGACCACAATGCAACATCACAAAGACGTGGGCATGATATGATATGGCATGCATGCATGCAAGGGAAGAAGTAATAAGGAGACAACACATGAAATCATAAGCATGAACTCTCTCATAGCATTGACAAGGTGGACCCACATGGGAAGGTTCCAAAAGGGCAAGGTTACACACTTGGGGCATTACAAGTACATGATCTTGTCAACCTGTGAGGTCCGATAGTAACTTGATCCGACGCTTCATTATCATCATTATTAGCTTCCTCCTCAACCGGTGTTGTCTCGACAGAGGTTCCCCCTGCCCTGCGCCACCATCTAGAGGGAGCAAAGGTTCTACAACCTCATCAAGTTCTATCTTCCTCCCGCTCAATTCTTTCGAAAGAAACTCCTTCTCAAGAAAATCTACGTTCTTAGCAATAAACACTTTGCCCTCGGATATTAGATAGAAGGTATACCCAACTGTCTCCTTTGGGTAACCTATGAATACGCACTTTCCCACTTTGGGTTCCAGCTTTTCAGGTTGAAGCTTTTTGACATAAGCATCGCATCCCCAAACTTTATGAAATGACAACTTTGGCCTCTTGCCATACCATAGCTCATATGGTGTCATCTCAACGGATTTTGATGGTGCCCTATTTAAAGTGAACGCAGTTGTCTCTAATGCATAACCCTAAAATGATAACGGCAAATCAGTAAGAGACATCATAGATCGCACCATATCTAACAAAGTACGATTATGACGTTCAGACACACCATTACGCTGTGGTGTTCTAGGCGGTGTCAATTGTGAAACGATTCCACATTGTCTTAAGTGAGCATCAAACTCGAAACTCAGATATTCGCCCCCTCGATCAGAACGTAGGAACTTGATCTTCTTGTTATGATGATTTTCAACTTCACTCTGAAATTGCTTGAACTTCTCAAACGTTTCATACTTGTGCTTCATCAAGTAGATATATCCATACGTACTCAAATCATCAGTGAAGGTGAGAAAATAATGATATCCACCGCGCGCCTCCACACTCATTGGACCGCACACATCAGTTTGTATGATCTCCAATAAGTCACTTCCACGCTCCATTTTTCCGGAGAATGGAGTCTTAGTCATCTTGCCCATGAGGCATGGTTCCCACGTGTCAAGTGATTCAAAATCAAGTGACTCCAAAAGCCCATCGGTATGAAGTTTCTTCATGCGCTTTAATCCAATATGACCTAAGCGGTAGTGCCACAAAAGCGTGGTGCTATCATTGTTAACTCTACATCTTTTGGTCTCAATGTTATGTATTTGTGTGTCATCACAATCATGATTCAATATGAACAAACCCCTCACATTGGGTGCATGACCATAAAAGATATTACTCATAAAAATAGAACAACCATTATTCTCTAACTTAAATGAGTAACCTCTTGCAATAAACAAGATCCATATATAATGTTCATGCTTAACACAGGCACTAAATAACAATCATTTAAGTTCATAAATAATCTTGATGGTAATTGAAGTGAGACTATGCCGACGGCGATTGCATCAACCTTGGAACCATTTCCCATGCGCATCGTCACTTAATCCTTCGCCAGCCTTCGTTTATTCCGTAATTCCTGCTTCGAGTTGCAAATATGAGCAACAGAACCGGTATCAAATACCCAGGCACTACTACGAGAGTTGGTTAAGTATACATCAATAACATGTATATCACATATACCTGGTTTTACGTTGGCCGTCTTCTTATCAGCCAAGTACTTGGGGCAGTTGCGCATCCGGTGACCCATCCCCTTGCAATAATAACATTCTGTTTTCGGCTTAGGTCCAGCCTTGGGTTTCTTCGTCAGATTGGCAACAGTTTTGCCGCTCTTCTTGGAGTTACCCTTCTTGCCTTTGTTGTTTCTTTTGAAACCAGTGGTCTTATTGACCATCAACATTTGATGCTCTTTCCGGAGTTCTAACTCTGCGACTTTCAGCATTGCGAATAACTCGCCGGGTGACTTGTTCATCCCTTGCATGTTATAGTTCAACACAAAGCTCTTATAGCTAGGTGGCAGTGATTGAAGAATTCTGTCAGTGATAGCCTCTTGCGGGAGTTCAATCCCCAGCTCAGCTAGACGGTTTGAGTACCCAGAGCTTTTGAGCACATGTTCACTGACAAACGAATTCTCCTCCATCTTGCAAGCATAGAATTTATCGGAGGTCTAATACCTCTCGATCCGGATGTTCTTCTGAAAGATAAACTTCAACTCCTGGAACATATCATATGCTCCATGACGCTCAAAGCATCGTTGAAGTCCCGGTTCTAAGCCATACAATACTGCACATTGAACTACAGAGTAGTCCTCCTTACGTGATCCCAAGCGATCAAAACATCTTGGTCAGACGTAGCGGGTGGTTCATCTCCTAGCACAGCATCAAGGACATAAAAAAATTCCCAGCTTGTAGGATGAGCCCAAGATTACGAGCCCAGTCTACAAAGTTTCTTCCATCATCTTTGAACTTAGCTTTCTCTAGGAACGTATTGAAATTCAGAGTTGCTACTGCGTGAGCCATTGATCTACAACATAAAATATTGCAAAGTGGACTTAGACTATGCTTAAGACTATTAGAGTTTAACTAATCAAATTACTAATAAACTCCCACTCAAATAGACATCTCTCTAGTTACTTGAGTGTGGCATGATCCAAATTAACTAACTCAAGTTCGATCATCACGGGAGTTGAGTATAGTTTCAGTGGTAAACATCTCTATGCTAGTCATATCAACTATACGATTCATGCTCGACCTTTCGGTCTCTTGTGTTCCGAGACCATGTCTGCACATGCTAGGCACATCAAGTTTAACCCGAGTGTTCCGTGCGTGCAACTATTTTGCACCCGTTGTATGTGAACGTTGAGTCTAGCACACCCGATCATCACGTGGTGTCTCAAAACAATGAACTATCGCAATGGTGCATAGTCGGGGAGAACACAATTTTATCTTGAAATTTTAGTAACGGGTCACCTTATAATTCTACCGTCGTTGTAAACAAGATAAGGTGCATAAAAGGATTAACATCACATGCAATTCATAAGTGACATGATATAGCAATGATCTTGTGCTTCTTGATCTCCATCACCAAAGCACCAGCATGATCTTGATCATCACCGGTGCCACACCATGATCTCCATCATCGTGGCTCCATCGAGGTTGTCGTGCTATATATGCTATTACTACTAAAGCTACAACCTAGCAATATAGTAAATGCATCTGCAAACAAAAGCGTTAGTTTAAAGACAACCCTATGGCTCCTGCCGGTTGGCGTAGCATCGACGTGCAAGTCGATATTAAGTATTACAACATGATCATCTCATACATCCAATATATCACCTCATGTCTTTGGCCATATCACATCACAAGCATACCCTGCAAAAACAAGTTAGACGTCCTCTAATTTGTTGTTGCATGTTTTACGTGGCTGCTATGGGTATCTAGTATGATCGCTTCTTACGTACACAAAAACCACAACGGAGATGTGCAAATTGCTATTTGACCTCTCTCCAAGGACCACCTCGGTCAAATCCAATTCAATTAAAGTTGAAGAAACCGACACCCGCCAGTCATCTTTATGCAACGAGTTACGTGTTGGTCGATGAAACCGGTCTCTCATAAGCATACGAGTAATGTTGGTCCGGGCCGCTTCAATCCAACAATACCGCCGAATCGAGAAAAGACTAAGGAAGGTAGCAAATCGAACATCAACACCCACAAAAACTTTTGTGTTCTACTCGATATTACATCTACGCATGAACCTAGCTCTGATACCACTGTTGGGGGACGTTGCATGGGAAACAAAAAATTTCCTACGCACACGAAGACCTATCATGGTGATGTTCATTTACGAGAGGGAGATCGGATCCACATACCCTTGTAGATCGCTAAGCGGGAAGCGTTAAGAAACGCGGTTGATTTAGTGGTACAGTTTCGTGATTCAAATCACCTTCGTCCCATGATCCGCCCCGATCTAGCACCGAACGGACGGCACCTCTGCGTTCAGCACACATACAGCTCGATGACGATCTCCGCCTTCTTGATCCAGCAAGAGAGACGGGGAAGTAGATGAGTTCTCCGGCAGCGTGACAGCACGCCGGTGATGGTGATGATCTATTCCTGCAGGGCTCTGCTCGAGCTCCACAGAAATCCGATCTAGAGGAAGAACTACAAGGTATAGGTTTGAGTTGCACGTGGCAAAGTTGTGTCTCAAAAATCCTAAAACCTCTAGTATATATAGGAGGAGGGGAGGGGCTAGCCGAGAGCCCCAAGGGTGCCGACCGAAAGGAGGAGGAGGACTCCAACTCTGATAACCCACAAGTATAGGGGATCAATTGTAGCCTTTCTAGATAAGTAAGAGTGTCGAACCCAACGAGGAGCTAAAGGTAGGACAAATATTCCCTCAACTTCTATCGACCACCGATACAACTCCACGCACACTTTACGTTCACTTTACCTAGAACAAGTATGAAACTAGAAGTACTTTGTAGGTGTGATAGGATAGGTTTGCAAGAAAAGAAAGAACACATAAATAAAAACCAAGGGCTGGTTAGATAAAGGAACAATTACGTTAGTTTAACGAGTGTGGAAAGGTGGTGGTAGGAGTTGTGGAACTGTCCCTAAGCAATTGACTATGTTACTAGACCGAAAGCAAGTTTTATGTAGGAGAGACCACTGCTAGCATGTCATCCCTTACTTGGAATTCTATGCACTTATGATTGGAACTATTAGCAAGCACACGCAACTACTAACGTTCATTAAGGTAAAACCCAACCATAGCAATAAGATATATTGGTCCCCCTTCAATCCCGTATGCATCATTTTCTATGCTAGGCTGAAGATTCTGTCACCCTTGCCCTCCAATACATAGTCCTATCAACATACTACTAACCCTATGATGTGATCCACGCGCGAGCTCATATGATGGCACCAAAGGACAGCAACATAACCACAAGCAAATTAAACCAATCATAGCAATTCATCAATCACCGATTGGACAACGAAAATCTACTCAGACATCATAGGATGGCAACACATCATTGGATAATAATATGAAGCATAAAGCACCATGTTCAAGTAGAGGGTACAGTGGGTTGCGGGAGAGTGGACCTATGAATATAGATGGGGGAAGGTGATGGAGGTATTAGTGAAGATGACGGAGGTGTCGGTGTAGATCACCGTCACACGATGATGTCCCGGGCAGCGTACCGGCGCCGCCGGGAGAGAGGGAGAGAGAGCCCCCCCCTTCTTCTTCTTCTTCTTCCTTGACCTCCTCCCTAGATGGGAGAAGGGTTTCCCCTCTGGTCCATGGTCTCCATGGCGGCGGAGGGGCGAGAGCCCCTCCGAGATTGGATCTCTCTCTTTGTGTCCTTTTGTTTCTGCGCTCCCAGATTCTGGCTTTCACCGTTTCTTAAATTTCCGAAGATCCGTAACTCCGATTGGGCTGAAATTTTAACACGATTTTCTTTCGGATATTAGCTTTGTTCTGGCGAAAGAAGGCCCCCAACGCCTTAGGGATTGGTCACAAACCTGCCAGCCGCGCCCTAGGGGGCGTGCCTCCTAGGCTTGTGACCCCCTCGGGCATCGTTTCGTGTTGATTCTTCTTCCCAAAAATCATAAATATTCCAAAAAAATCCCCGTAGGTTTTTTATTGCGTTTGGACTTCTATTGGTATGGATATTGTGCGAAACAAAAAACAAGCAAGAAACACGAACTGGCACTAGGCACTGGATCAATATGTTAGTCCCAAAAATAGTATGAAAACTTTCCAAAATTTTATAAAAGTTGTAGAATATTGGCATGAAACAATCAAAAATTATAGATTCGACGGAGACGTATAAGCATCCCCAAGCTTAATTTCTGCTGTTCCTCGAGTAGGTAAATGATAAAAAAGATAATTTTTGATGTGGAATGCTACCTAGCATAATCTTGATCATATAATCTAATGATGGCATGAATACTAAAACACGAGTGATTCGAAGCAATAGTCTATCATTTGACATAAAGACAATAATATTTCAAGCATACTAACAAAGCAATCATGTCTTCTCAAAGTATCATGGCCAAAGAAAGTTATCCCTACAAAATCATGTAGTCTGGCTATGCTCCATCTTCCCCACACAACGTATTTAAATCATGCACAACCCCGGTTTTAGCCAAGCAATTGTTTCATACTTCAGTGTTCTCAAACTTTTTCAACTTTCACGCAATACATGAGCATGAGCCATGGAGATAGCACTATAGGTGGAATAGAATATGGTGGTTGTGGAGAAGACAAAAAAGAGGAGATAGTCTCACATCAACTAGGCGTATCAACGGGATATGGAGATGCCCATCAATAGATATCAATGTGAGTGAGTAGGGATTGCCATGCAACAGATGCACAAGAGCTATAAGTGTATGAAAGTTCAAAAAGAAACTAGTGGGTGTGCATCCAACTCGCTTGCTCAAGAAGACCTAGGGCAATTTGAGGAAGCCCATCATTGGAATATACAAGCCAATTCTATAATGAAAATTTCCCACTAGTATATGAAAGTGACAACATAAGAGACTCTCTATCATGAAGATCATGGTGCTAGTTTGAAGCACAAGTGTGGTAAAGGATAGTAGCATTGTCCCTTCTCTCTTTTCTCTCATTTTTTTTTCCTTTTTTTTGGTGGGCTTCTTTGGCCTCTTTTTTTTGGGCTTCATTGGCCTCTTTTATTACTTCCTCACATGGGACAATGCTCTAATAATGATGATCATCACACTTTATTTACTTACAGCTCGATATTTAGAACAAAATATGACTCTATATGAATGCATCCGGTGGTGTACCGGGATGTGCAATGATCTAGCATAGCAATGACATCAAAAAATGTACAAGCCATGAAAACATCATGCTAGCTATTTTACGATCATGCAAAGCAATATGAAAATGATGGTGCGTGTCATAATAAACGGAACGATGGAAGTTGCATGGCAATATATCTCGGAATGGCTATGGAAATGCCATAATAGGTAGGTATGGTGGCTGTTTTGAGGAAGGGTATATGGTGGGTGTAATGCACCGGCGAAAGTTGCACGGTACTAGAGAGGCTAGCAATGTTGGAAGAGTGAGAGTGTGTATAATCCATGGACTCAATATTAGTCATAAAGAACTCACATACTTATTGAAAAAGTCTATTAGTCATTGAAACAAGGTACTACACACATGCTCCTAAGGGAAGGGTTTGTAGGAGTTAACCATCTCGCGATCCCGACTTCCACACAAAGGATGACAATCAATAAATAAATCATGCTCCCACTTCGTCACATAACGGTTCACCATATGTGCATGCTACGGGAATCACAAACCTTAACACAAGTATTTCTATGAATACATAATTACTCACTAGCATGACTCTAATATCAAATCTTCATGTCGCAAACTATTGCAAGGAACCAAATATATCATATTCAGTGATCTACAAGTTTTATGTAGGATTTTATGACTAACCATGTGAATGACCAACTCATGTTAACTCTCTAAATAGGTATAAGTGAAGCATGAGAGTTTAATTCTTTCTACAAAATATATGACCCGCTCTAACAAATATAAGTAAAGCAAAAGAGCATTCTACAAATGGCGGTTTTCTATGTGTAGGGAAACAGACAATCCAAACTTCAAATGATATAAGTGAAGCACATGAGGCATTCTATAAATCCATACTCAAAAGATATAAGTGAAGTGCAAAGAGAATTCTATAAATCAACCAAGGACTATCTCATACCAGCATGTTTCATAAAATAAAAAGGAAAAATAAACACAAAAGACACTCCAAGCATTTGCACATATCATGTGACGAATAAAAATATAGCTCCGAGTAAAATTACCGATAGATTGTAGACGAAAGAGGGGATGCCTTCTGGGGCATCCCCAAGCTTATACGCTTGAGTATTTCTTGAATATTACCTTGGGGTGCCTCACGCATCCCCAAGCTTACGCTCTTGCCTCTTCTTATTCCTTCATCCATCGTGGTCTCACCCAAAACTTGAAAACGTCAATCAAACAAAACTCAACAAAACCTTCGTGAGATCCGTTAGTATAATAAAGTAAATCACCACTTTAAGTACTGTTGTGAACTCAATAATAATTCATATTAGCATTATATCTATTGTAATCGAACTTCACCATGGTTCGTACCCCCCGATACTACCCATAGATTCATCAAAATAAGAGAACAATGCATAGAAAACAGAATCTGTCAAAAACAGAACAGTCTGTAGTAATATGAACTTATACCATAATTATGTTACTCCAAAAATTCTGAAAAATTATGAAAATTAGGGAAATTTGAATATCAATCATAAGAAAAAAGAATCAACTCAAAAGCTCTTTCTGGATAGGAACTAAAAATAATTTCGTGAGCACAAAGTTTCTGTCTTTTTCAGCATGATCAAACAACTATCACCCAAACTAATCATAAAGGCTTTACTTGACACATTATTTTTATAATACAATGGAATTGTACAAGGGGATAATTGTTTTTGAGAGAAACTTCCATGAAAAATTCTACATTGTTTCCATGAGCATGAACATAAATGTTCAAGGTCGACCCTCACTTTCGCAATGCATCACCTTTCAATCACTTCTCTTTTTGAAAAAGTTTTAAGTTCCCCTCAATATTTTTTTGTTTTTAAACTATATAAAAGCACTCAACAGAAATAAATGACTCTCTAGAACTTCCGGGTTGTCTCCCAGGCAGCGCTTTCCTTAAAGCCATTAAGCTAGGCATAAAGTGCTCAAGTAATGGACCCACCCGGATCCCAAGGTATATCAAAGCCAATTTTAATTAACAATGATTTGTAATTTAGTATTGAGCACAAGGTAACATATATCATGCAATGACGAAGTCTAACTCTCTTCCTATGCATTGACATGTCATAAAAGAACAATTCATGCACATCAAGTAAAGGCCAATACATAGCATAAGCAGTTTCTTGCAATTTTATCGTATTGGAAACATAGAGAGGTGGAGATGTAGTTCCTCTCTCATAATAATTGCAAGTAGGAGCAGAAAGCACATGCATATTATATTCATCAAAATCATCATGTGTAATAGTAGAAGGCAACCCATCTATGTAATCCCTAATAAGAGCAAACTTCTCCGATATAGTGTAATTGGGAGAGTTCAAAAAGATAATAGGACTATCATAAGTGGGCGCGATCGCAACAGTTTCATGTTTAACATAAAGAACTATAGCAAGTTCATCCTCATAAGCATCATTCATATTCGCACCATGGCCACAAGCATAGCAAGCATCAAGTTCATCAAAAAGGGATATTTCAAACGAATCCAAGGGATCATAGCAATCAACATAGCATTCATCCTTCGGTAAGAACAAAGGGAAATTAAACAATGTATGAGTTGAAGAGTTACTCTCATTAGAAGGTGGGCCCGGGTAGCTAGTCCGCTATTCCACCTTTTGTTCTTCGCTCTCCTCGTCATCTTTTTCATCTAATAAGCTCACAGTTTCAGCATTTTCTTCTGCCATAGTTTCCTTCAAAATATTAGTCTCTTCTTGGGTAGCGTAGAATTTCTCCATAAATCGATCAATATGGGCATTATATTCATAATTAGTATAACAATAACGAACCATAACCAAATTTTCAGATCGGTAAGCAGCATCATCATTATCATCACACCTTTTAACAGAGCTTCAATTTCATAAGCACCCATAAAAGCAACAAACTCTTCTATTTGTTCCACATCATAGTAATCATATATACCATTATCATAAGAAGACAAGGTTGCATTAGCATTAAATTTACAAGAAAAGGGAAGGTGTTTAGCCTTAATCCAAGAGCAACAAGTAATATCATATCTCGAGCATAGCTCCCAAGCATACCATTTCAACATATGAATTTGATCCCATAATAGTTTCCTTTTTGAGTCAAGCGATAATCCCTAAAGTATTCACGTTGATCCAATGTGTATCCCATTATATAATTTAATGGGGTTTTCTCAGGATTATTAAAGAAGTGCATAATATTTTCCACATAACGAGCATCGAGGGTTTTAGGAGGTTCCCCATCTCCATGAGTTGCAAGTGTACCCAATTGTTTTGGTATTTCGTGTTCCATATCCATAACTAAAGATAGAGAACAACTAAGAACAACAAATAAATCTACTTAGTGATAAAGAAAACAAGCACACACGAGAATATTCACGCCACGCTATTGCTCCCCGGCAACGGCGCCAGAAAAAGGTCTTAATAACCCACAAGTATAGGGGATCAATTGTAGCCTTTATCGATAAGTAAGCGTGTCGAACCCAACGAGGAGCTAAAGGTAGGACAAATATTCCCTCAAGTTCTACCGACCATCGATACAACGCTATGCACACTTTACGTTCACTTTACCTAGAACAAGTATGAAACTAGAAGTACTTTGTAGGTGTGATATGATAGGTTTGCAAGAAAAGAAAGAACACATAAATAAAAACCAGGGGCTGGTTAGATAAAGGAACAATTACGTTAGTTTAACGAGTGTGGAAAAGTGGTGGTAGGAGTTGTGGAATTGTCCCTAAGTAATTGACTATGTTACTAGACCGATAGCAAGTTTTATGTGGGACATGCCACTCCTAGCATGTCATCCCTTACTTGGAATTCTATGCACTTATGATTGGAACTATTAGCAAGAATCCGCAACTACGAACGTTCATTAAGGTAAAACCCAACCATAGCAATAAGATATATTGGTCCCCCTTCAATCCTGTATGCATCAATTTCTATGCTAGGCTGAAGCTTCTGTCACCCTTGCCCTTCAATGCATAGTCCTATCAACATACTACTAACCCTATGGTGTGATCCACGCGCGAGCTCATATGATGGGCACCAAAGGACAGCAAGATAACCAAAAGAAAATTAAACCAATCATAGCAATTCATCAATCACCGATAGGACAACGAAAATCTACTCATACATCATAGGATGGCAACACATCATTGGATAATAATATGAAGCATAAAGCACCATGTTCAAGTAGAGGGTACAACGGGTTGCGGGAGAGTGGACCTCTGAATATAGATGGGGGGAGGTGATGGAGGTGTTGGTGAAGATGACAGAGGTGTTGGTGTAGATCGTCATCACACGATGATGTCCCGGGCAGCGTTCCGGCACCGCCGGGAGAGAGGGGGAGAGAGCCCCCCCTTCTTCTTCTTCTTCTTCCTTGACCTCCTCCCTAGATGGGAGAAGGGTTTCCCCTCTGGTCCATGGTCTCCATGGCGACGGAGGGGCGAGAGCCCCTCCGAGATTGGATCTCTCTCTCTCTGTGTCCTTCTGTTTCTGCGCTCCTAGATTCTGGCTTTCACCGTTTCTTAAATTCTCGGAGATCCGTAACTCCGATTGGGCTGAAATTTTAACACGATTTTATTCCGGATATTAGCTTTCTTGCAGCGAAAGAATGTCCCCAACCGCCTTAGGGATTCGTCACAAGCCTGCCAGCCGCGCCCTAGGGGGGCGCCTCCTGGGCTTGTGACCCCCTCGGGCATCGTTTCGCGTTGATTCTTCTTCCAAAAAATCATAAATATTACAAAAAAAATCCCCATCGGTTTTTTCTTGCGTTTGGACTTCGTTTGGTATGGATATTCTGCGAAACAAAAAACATGCAACAAACAGGAACTCGCACTGGGCACTAGATCAATATGTTAGTCCGAAAAATAGTATAAAAAGTTGCCAAAAGTTTATGAAAGTTGTAGAATATTGGCATGAAACAATTAAAAATTATAGATGCGACGGAGATGTATCAAACTCCAATTCGGTTTGGGAAGGAGGAGTCCTCCTCTTCCTTCCCACCTCCCTCTCTTTTTTTTGGTTTTCTTCTTGTGGCGCCATAGTCCACTTGGGCTGGCCTCAGCATCCCACTAAGGGCTGGTGCGCCACCCTAGGACTATTGGGCTCACTCCCGGGTTGGTGGGCCCCTCCCAGTGAAAACCCGGAACCCATTCGTCACTCCCGATACACTGTCGGTAATGTCCGAAATCTTTCCGGTGACCAAGTGAAACCATCCTATATATCAATCTTTGTTTCCAGACCATTCTGTAAACCCTCATGACGTCTGTGATCTCATCCGGGACTCCGAACAACCTTCGGTCACCAACACCTATAACTCAACTATACCGAAACGTCACCAAACCTTAAGTGTGCAGACCCTGCGGGTTCGAGAATTATGCAGACATGACCCGAGACACTCCCCGGTCAATATCCAATAGCGGGACCTCAATGTCCATATTGGATCCTACATATTCTACGAAGATCTTATCGGTTGAACCTCTGTGCCAAGTATTCATATAATCCCGTATAACATTCCCTTTGTCCTTCGGTATGTTACTTGCCCGAGATTTGATTGTCGGTATCTCTTTACCTATTTCAATCTAGTTACCAGCAAGTCTCTTTACTCGTTCCGTAATACAAGATCCCGTGACTTACACTTGAGTCACATTGCTTGCAAGTCTTATATGTGATGTTGTATTACCGAGTGGGCCCTGAGATACCTCTCCGTCACACGGAGTGACAAATCCCAGTCTTGATCCATGCTAACTCAACGGACACCTTCGGAGATACCTGTAGAGCACCTTTATAGTCACCCAGTAACGTTGTGACATTTGATACACACAAGGTATTCCTCTGGCGTCAGTGAGTTACATGATCTCATGGTCATAGGAATGAATACTTGACACGCAGAGAACAATAGCAACAAAATGACACGATCACATGCTACGTTTATAATTTGGGTCTTGTCCATCACATCATTCTCCTAATGATGTGATCCAGTTATCAAGTGACAACACTTGCATATGGTCAGAAAACCTTAACCATCCTTGAACAACTGGCTAGCCAACTAGAGGCTTACTAGGGACATTCTTTTGCCTATATATCCACACATGTATCTTTGCTTTCATTCAATACAATTATAGCATGGATAATAAACGATTATCTTGGAACAGGAAATATAATAATAACTATTTTATCATTGCTTCTAGGGCATATTTCCAACAGCCCGGTGAGGAGGAAAGACTTCAGAGGCCTTCAACGAAGGCTGCTACCTCTTGAGCATGCGTGTGTTTTCGCTTTAAGAGGAAAGGGTGATGCAGCGAAGTAGACAAGTATTTCCCTCAGTTTGTTGTGAACCAAGGTATCAATCGAGTAGGAGGAACAAGCAAGACCCCAATCGTAGTACCTACACAAAGAATCAAACTCTTGCACCCAACGCTAAAAAGGGGTTGTCAATCCCTTGAGAGTTATTTGCAAGGATGAGATCTGATAGAGATAGATATAAAGATTGCGGAAAAAATTAAATAAACTGCAGCAAAGTATTTTTGGTATTTTTGGTTTATAGATCTGGAAATATAATATGGAAAATAGATCGGGGGTCATAGGTTTCACTAGAGGCTTCTCTCATAGAGGAAAATAATACGATGGGTGAACAAATTACTGTCCAGCAATTGATAGGAAAGTGAATAATTATGAAGATATCCAAGGCAATGATTATGCATATAGGCATCACGTCCGTGTCAAGTAGACCGAAATGATTTTGCATCTACTACTATTACTCCACACATCGATCGACTCCTACCTGCATCTAGAGTATTAAATTCATGAAGAACAGAGTAACGCATTAAGTAAGATGACATGATGTAGAGGGATAAACTCAAGTAATATGATGAAAACCCCATCTTTTTATCCTCGATGGCATCAATACAATACGTGCCTCGCAACCCCTACTTTGTCACTCGGTGAGGACACCGCAAGATTGAACCCAAAACTAAGCACTTCTCCCATTGCAAGAATTACCAATTTAGTTGGCCAAACCAAACCAATAACTCGAAGAGACTTGCAAAGATATGAAATCATGCATATAAGAGTTCAAAAGAGACTCAAATAATATTCATAGATAATCTGAATATAAACTCACAATTCATCGGATCTGGATAAACACACCGCAAAAGAGTATTACATCGGATAGATCTCCATGAAGATCATGAAGAACATGGTATTGAAGATCAAAGAGAGAGAAGAAGCCATCTAGCTACTAGCTATGGACCCGTAGGTCTATCGCGAACTACTCACGCTTCATTGGAAGGGCAATGGAGTTGATGTAGATGCCCTCCATGATCAATTCCCTCTCCGGCAGATTACCGGAAAAGGCTCCCACATTGGATCTGACGGGAACAAAGGCTCCCGGTGGCAGAAAAGTATTTGCATTCCTCTTTTTTTGCGATACGGGAATATTCGGGAATTTATAGGCCAAAGAATAGGGTTAGGAGACCTGCAGGAGGCCCACAAGCCAGGGAGTGCGGCCACCCCCTATGGCACGCCCTGCAGGCTTGTGGCCTCCCGGCAGATGCCTTGACCCGTGCTCCAAGTCTTCTAGGTGTCTTCTGGTCCAAGAAAAATCTTTCCGGAGATTTTGTTCCGTTTGGACTCCATTTAATATTCCTTATCTGCAATACCTAAAAACGTGGAAAAACAGAAACTGACACTAGGCTCTATATTAATAGGTTAGTCCAAAAATAATATAAAACAGCATATTAATGCATATAAAACATCCAAAACAAATAATATAATAGCATGGTAAAATAAAAAATTATAGATACGTTGGAGACGTATCAGCATCCCCAAGCTTAATTCCTGCCCATCCTGGAGTAGGTAAATAATAAAAAACAGAATTTTTGATGTGGAGTGTTACCTAACATATTTAGCCATGTAATATTCTTTATTGTGGCATGAATATTCAAATCCATAAGACTCAAAACAAAAGTCTAATATTGACATAAAAACATTAATATTTCAACCATACTAATAAGGCAATTGCTTCCTTTCAAAATAACATGGTCTTAGAAAGTTACCCCTACAAATTCATATGGTCTAGCTATGCTCCATCGTCACCACACAAAGTATCTAAATCATGCACAACTCTGATGAAAATCAAGAAATTGTTTCACACTTTTTTTGTTCTCAAACCTTTTCAACTCTCACGCAATACATGAGTGTGAGCCATGGATATAGCACTATAGGTGGAATATAGTGTGGTGGAGGTTACAAAAAGAAAGGAAGAAGATAGTCTCACATCAACAAGGCATATCAACAGGTTACGGAGATGCCCATCAATAGATATCAACGTGAGTGAGTAGGGATTGCCATGCAACAAATGCACTAGAGCTGTAAGTGTATGAAAGCTCACAACAGAAAACTAAGTGGTTGTGCAAAAGATGTAATTCCACTAGTTATATGGAAGTGCAAAATAGGAGACTCTCTATGAAGAACTAATGATCGACAAGTATAGGGGATCAATCGTAGTCCTTTCGATAAGTAAGAGTGTCGAACCCAACGAGGAGCAGAAGGATCTGACAAGTGGTTTTCAGCAAGGTAAAATCTGCAGGCACTGAAATTGTCGGTAATAAGTGATTGTGTGGTGATATGATTCGTAGCAAGAAACAAGTAACAAAAGTAGCAACGGTGCAGCAAAGTGGCCCAATCCATTTTATAGCAAGGGACAAGCCTGGACAAAGTCTTATAGGAGGAAAAACGCTCCCGAGGACACACGGGAATTTTTGTCATGCTAGTTCCATCATGTTCATATGATTCACGTTCGTTACTTTGATAGTTCGATATGTGGGTGGACCGGCATTTGGATACTGCCCTTACTTGGACAAGCATCCCACTAATGATTAACCCCTCTCGCAAGCATCCGCAACTACGAAAGAAGAATTAAGACAAAGTCTAACCATAGCATTAAACTAGTGGATCCAAATCAGCCCCTTACGAAGCAACGCATAAACTAGGGTTTAAGCTTCTGTCACTCTAGCAACCCATCATCTACTTACTACTTCCCAATGCCTTCCTCTAGGCCCAAATAATGGTGAAGTGTTATGTAGTTGACATTCACATAACACCACTAGAGGAAAAACAACATACAACACATCAAATTACTGAACGAATACCAAATTCTCATGACTACTATTAGCATGACTTATCCCATGTCCTCAGGAACAAAAGTAACTACTCACAAAGCATAATCATATTCATGACCAGAGAGGTAATGAGTAGCATCAAGGATCTGAACATAAACTCTTGCACCAAATAATCTAACTAGCATCAACTACAAAGAGTAATTAACACTACTAGCAACCTTACAAGTACCAATCGGAGTCGCGAGACGGAGATTGGTTACAAGTGATGAACTAGGGTTTGGAGATCAGATGGCGCTGATGAAGATGTTGATGGTGAAGAGTCCCCTCTGATGAGAGGACTCTTGGTGATGACGATGGCGACGATTTCCCCCTCTGGGAGGGAAGTTTCCCCGGCAGGATCGTCCTACCGGAGCTCTAGATTGGTTCTGCTCAAGTTCCTCCTCGTGGCGGCGACGAAACCACGAAAGAGCTCCTCCCTGATTTTTTTTTCTGGACGAAACCCTTCATATAGCAAAAGAGGGGTCAAGTGGGTCTGCAGGCTGCCCACAAGCCCTCATGGCGTTGCCTGGGGGGTGGCCGCGTCGTGCAGGCTTGTGACTACCTGCACGCCCCCCTCTGGCACTTCTTCGGCCCAGTATTTTTGATAAATCGGAAAAAAATCCTCGTTGATTTTGACGGCGTTTGGAGTTGCGCAGAATAGGTATCTCAACTTTGCTCCACTTTCAGGCCAGAATTCCAGTTGCCGGCATTCTCCCTCTTCATGTAAACCTTGCAAAATAAGAGAGAAAACGCATAATTATTGTACCGTGAAGTGAAATAACAGCCAAAGAAGCGATAAATATCAAAATGAAAACATGATGCAAAATGGACGTATCAACTCCCCCAAGCTTAGACCTCGCTTGTCCTCAATAAATATGTCCACATGTTTATGGAGAGAGGTGTCGACAAAACAAGATATGAACAAGCATGCATCATAATCAAGATCAGAACAGCAATACCAACATATAATCTCTCATGCTAAAGTGGTAATTCCTTCACAAAGTAAAGCATGGATCAAGAACCTTACCAAGAAGTAACAACCGATAGCCTTTAGTCATTGAAGCAATTGCAATTTTTCACAACATCAGAAAGAGTCAAATAAGAGCTTGTAAAGCAAATCCACATACTCGATCATTCTTTCGTTCTCTACAATTTCTACAACTCACGTGGTACTCCTGAGATCAAAGTTTCAGCTGGACACAGAGAAAGATAGGGGCTTACTGTTTTGCCTCCCAACTGCTTACCTCAAGGGTAATGTCAACAATAATAATTCATGAATACTTACCTCCAAGTTGACATACGAATATAGATCTTTCCCAAGCATATGACGTTAGCCAAGATAAAGGCGAAATAAGGAATTGGTGAAGATCACCATGACTCTTTCAGGGGCAAAAAGTAAAGGTACAAGATAGGCCCTTCGCAGAGGGAAGCAGAGGTTGTCATGCGCTTTTGAGGTTTGGATGCGTGTCCTCTTAGTGCGGAGGAACATCACTTTATATTGCCTCCTGTGATAAAGAACTTTATTATGCAGTCTGTCGCTTTTATGTCTTCCTCATCACAGGTTCGTATAAAGCTTGTTTTCCACACACTAATAGATCATACATATTAGATAGCAATTTTTATTGCTTGCACCGATGGCAACTTACTTGAGGGATCTTATTCGATCCATAGGTAGGTATGGCGGACACTCAAGGCAAAACCGGTTTGAAGGTTTATGGATGCACAAGTAGTATCTCTACTTAGTGCGGGAGGTTTTGGCTAATATGAGGTGGAAGAAATCGTCACATCCTAAGGGATCTCTAACCATATAACATTGTTCAGAGCCAAGCAAACACAATTCATTATGTTGTCTTCCTTGTCCAACATCTACTTCTAGGCATGCAATAGTTTGGTGATTGTTCAGAATCATAGATGGTGTCAGAGATGATATATTTATATGTGAAACTCTCCTTCTTTATCACTTCCTATTAATTGCAACCATGACCAAGGTCTACGTTTGCATACTCTCAACAAGTTTCAATCCTCATCCTTTTTATATGTGAAGCTATCACTTTCCATAAGATCATTACATGATCTTTCATGCTTTTGTTCTATTCTTACTCTTTTGATCATGGCAAGAGGCAAAGCCCTTCAACTAAGACACTCTTTATTATATGGCTCACGAGCAAGAATACATCGGGGGTGACACAAAGCAAAACTCAAGACTAAAACACTAAGACCTTTAAACTACTAGAGAAAAATAAAACTAAAAAGGAACAAACTAAAACAAAGGTAAAGGCAAAAGATGTGATCGTGATACGATACCGGGGAAACTCCCCCAAGCTTGGCACAAGCCAAGGAGATTGCCCATACCAATGCTCAGTTGTCTTACTTTGGTGGTGATGGTGGAGGAGTTGTTGCAATCTTTGACTCCAAGAGGGCCATTAATCTTTGATTTATACCTTGGAGATCTGCGATATGTTTTTCCAGCAAAACAACTTCATGAGTGAGACAAGTATTGCGAGCACGAGTTGTTTCACAAAACCTCAAGAGTTCAATCAAGGATGGAGACAGTAGGTGGAGGTAGGGTTAGAGGAAATCCACTTCTTCAACTTCTTCCTTGTTAAGCACAGATTGCACTTCGTCCCATGCATGATCCTTCTCCTTAGCTTTGCCCTTGGTTTATTTAGGTAGCCTCTCCTTAGCCTCCATGACCTCCATCATTTTCATATCAGCATGAATTTCTCCATAGATTTGACGGAGGTTGTTCTCCCCCACAGATTCTTGGGACGACATCTTGACCTAGATCTGCGGCAGAAACAGGCTCGAAACGAAAAACAGAGGAAATCTGCGTGATGCAGGGGTCAGACCAAACGGAAGAGTATATATTGATTTTTTTCAGACCAGAAGGAATACCCTACACGAAAACAGAGTCCGGGAGGTGTACGAGGTGGCCACAAGCCCTCATGGAGCAGCCAGGGGGTGGGCCCGCACCGTGCAGGCTTGTCGCCTCCTCGCGCCCTTTCCGGACTACTTCCAATTTTTGTATTTTTTTCAAATATTCCAAAACGGAGAAAATTTCCTACTAGAAAAGTTTTGGACTCTGTTTTCTGACCGAATCACATACCTCTTCGTTTTCAGAGTCTAAAACAGGCAGATAAATATCCCTTAGGTATTCTTCTGGAGTTATGGTATTGATAATATTGCTTTCAACATTTATGGGAGTACCTGAGATATAATGCTTGATTCTCTGCCCATTTACCACTCTCGGACAATTACCTTCCGTGTTGTTGATCTTGATAGCACCGGAACGATATACTTCCTCAACAACATAGGGACCTTCGCATTTAGAGAGAAGCTTGCCTGCAAAGAATCTTAAACGAGAGTTATATAGCAAGACATCGTCACCTACATTGAACTCACGCTTTTGTATCCTCTTATCATGCCACCTCTTAACCTTATCTTTGAACAGCTTGGCATTCTCATATGCCTGAGTTCTCCATTCATCAAGTGAGCTAATCTCAAATAACCTCTTCTCACCGGCAAGTTTGAAATCAAAGTTGAGCTCTTTGATTGCCCAATAAGCTTTATGCTCTAGCTCAAGAGGTAAGTGACATGCTTTCCCATACACCATTTTGTACGGAGACATGCCCATGGGATTCTTATAGACAGTTCTATAAGCCCACAGTGCATCATCGAGCTTCTTAGACCAATTCTTTCTAGACCTATTGATAGTCTTTTGCAGAATCAGTTTAATCTCTCTATTACTTAGCTCTACTTGACCATTGTACTGAGGGTGATAGGGAGATGCAATTCTATGGTTGACATCGTACTTAGCAAGCGTTTTACGAAAAGCACCATTAATGAAATGTGAACCACCGTCGGTCATTAGATATCTAGGGACTCCAAATCTAGGGAAGATAACTTCTTTCAGCATCCTGATAGAGGTGTTGTGATCAGCACTACTAGTGGGGATAGCTTCTACCCACTTAGTGACGTAATCAACAGCAACTAAGATGTGAGTATACCCATTGGATTTTGGAAAAGGTCCCATATAATAAAAGCCCCAAACATCAAATGGTTCAATGACAAGTGAATAGTTCATAGGAATTTCTTGACGTTTGCTAATATTACCTATTCTTTGACATTCGTCACAAGACAAGACAAACTTACGGGCATCCTTGAAGAGAGTGGGCCAATAGAAACCTGATTGCAATACCTTGTGTGCAGTTCTATCTCCCGCATGGTGTCCTCCGTAGGCCTCGGAGTGACACTTCTGTAGGATCTGTCCGTGTTCATGTTCAGGTACACAACGTCTAATAACACCATCTACTCCTTCCTTATAAAGGTGAGGATCATCCCAAAAGTAATGTCTCAAGTCAAAGAAGAATTTCTTCTTTTGCTGGTACGTGAAACTAGGTGGTATGTATTTGGCAATGATATAGTTTGCATAATCAGCATACCACGGTGCACTACGTGAAGCATTGATGACATTCAGTTTCTCATCGGGAAAGCTATCATCAATAGGTTGTGGGTCATCAAGAACGTTCTCCAACATAGACAAGTTATCTGCTACTGGGTTATCTGCACCCTTTCTGTCGACAACGTGCAAATCAAATTCTTGTTGCAAGAGAACCCATCTGATAAGTCTAGGTTTAGCGTCCTTCTTCTCCATGAGGTACCTAATAGCAGCATGATCAGTGTGAATAGTGACTTTGGAATCAACTATGTAAGACCTGAACTTTTCACATGCAAACACGACAGCTAAAAACTCCTTCTCCATAGTAGCATAGTTTCTCTGGGCACTGTCTAGAGTTTTACTAGCGTAGTGAATAACATTCAACTTCTTATCAACTCTTTGCCCCAGAACAGCACCAACAGCATAATCACTAGCGTCACACATGATTTCAAAAGGTAAGTTCCAATCAGGTGGTTGAACAATAGGTGCAGTTATCAAAGCCCTCTTAGGTATTTCGAAGGCTTCCTCACAATCATCGTAAAAGACAAAAGCAATATCCTTTTGCAAGAGATTGGTAAGAGGCCTAGAAATCTTAGAGAAGTCTTTAATGAACCTTCTATAGAAACCAGCATGACCAAGGAAACTTGGTATACCTTTGTTATCTATGGGGTATGGCATTTTCTCGATTGCATCAACCTTAGCCTTATCGACTTCAACACCTCCTTCAGAAATTTTATGTCCTAAGACGATGGCTTCATTAACCATAAAGTGGCACTTCTCCCAATTCAAGACAAGATTTGTGTCTTTACATCTCTGCAAGACTCGATCAAGGTTGCTGAGGCAATCATGAAAAGAAGACCCGTAAACGGAGAAGTCATCCATGAAAACCTCAACAATCTTTTCACAAGTCACAGAATATAGCCATCATACATCTTTGAAAGGTGGCAGGTGCATTACATAAGCCAAAAGGCATACGTCTATAGGCAAAGGTACCGAAAGGGCAGGTGAAAGTGGTTTTCTCCTCATCAGATAGTGCAACTGGTATTTGGGAGAAACCAGAATAACCGTCTAGAAAGCAGAAGTGTGTGTGTTTAGAGAGCCTTTCTAGCATTTGGTCGATAAAGAGCAAAGGGTAATGATCTTTCCTAGTGGCTTTATTCAGTTTCCTGAAATCGATCACCAACCTATAGCCACTAATAATCCTTTGTGGGATTAATTCATCCTTATCATTAGGGACAACGGTAATGCCTCCCTTCTTAGGGATGCAATGCACCGGACTCACCCAATCGCTATGAGCAATAGGGTAGATAATACCCACTTCCAGGAGCTTTAGTATTTCTTTTCTAACTACTTCTTTCATCTTAGGATTTAATCTCCTTTGATGATCAGCAATTGCTTTGAAGTCAGGATCAGTTTTTATCTTGTGTTGACATAGGGTAGGACTAATGCCCTTAATGTCATCAAGAGTATATCCAATAGCAGCACGGTGCTTCCTCAGAGTTTTTAGTAACTTCTTTTCTTCATGCTCTGAGAGGCTAGCACTAATTATAACAGGATATATCTCATTTTCATCAAGGTAGGCATACTTAAGAGTATCAGGAAACTGTTTAAGCTCGGACACAGGATCACCCTTTGGTGGGGGTGGATCCCCAAGCAGTTCAACAGGCAAGTTATTCTTAAGGATAGGATATTGTTCTAAGACAACTCTATCTATCTTATCCCTTTCATCCATATGCATATCATTTTCATGCTCAAGCAAGTATTGCTCTAAGGGATCAGTAGGAGGCACGGCAATAGAAGCTAAGGCAATAGTTTCATCCCTACTAGGAAAATCATTTTCATGAGGTTGTCTACCAAACTTAGAGAAATTGAACTCATGTGACACACCTTCAAAGCCAACAGTGACAGTTTTCTTCTCACAATCAATATGAGCATTAACAGTATTGAGAAAAGGTCTACCAAATATGATGGGACAAAAGCTATCTTGTGTGGTTGCAAGAACGAGGAAATCAGCTAGATACTTCGTATTACCACACAAGACTTCAACATCCCTAACAATTCCCACACGACAGATAGTATCTCTATTGGCAAGCTGAATAGTGACATCAATAGGCTCTATCTCAACAGGTGCAATCTCATCTTTGATTTCATCATATAAGGATTGAGGTATTGCACTAACACTAGAACCCACGTCACATAAGCCATGATAACAATGATCTCCTATCTTAACAGAAACCATAGGCATGCCAGCAATAGGCCTATGTTTGTCTCTAGCGTGAGGTTTAGCAATTTTAGCAGCATCTTCACAGAAGTGAATATCATGTCCCTCAACATCATCAGACAGAAGATCTTTGATAATAGCAATGCTAGGTTCAACTCTAATTTGCTCAGGGGGTGTAGGTGTTCTAATATAGCCTCTACGTATCACAGTTGAAGCTTTAGAATGATCCTTTATCCTAACAGGGAAAGGTGGTTTCTCAATGTAAGCACTGGGAACAACAAGATCATTATAGGCAATGACTTTCTCTTCAACTGGAGTGGGTTTAACTACATTGACTTCTAAAGGAGGGTGATATTTAAACCACTTCTCTTTGGGGAGATCAATATGAGCAGCAAAGGATTCACACAATGAAGCTACTATCTCAGAGTCAAGTCCATACTTAGCGCTAAAATCACTAAAGGTATTTGTCTCAACAAACGATTTAATGCAATCAAACGTGAAATTCATACCTGACTCCTTACCTTCTTCAAGCTCCCAATCTTCAGAGTTGCGTTTAATTCTCTCCAATAAATTCCATTTGAAGTCAATATCTCTCTTCATAAAAGAACCGGTACAAGAAGTGTCAAGCATGGTGCGATCATCATGAGAAAGCCGAGCATAGAAGTTCTAAATGATAATTTCTCTCGAGAGCTCATGATTGGGGCATGAATATAGCATTGATTTAAGCCTCCCCCAAGATTGAGCGATGCTTTCTCTGTCACGAGGCCAAAAATTATAAATATAATTCCGATCACGATGTACTAAATGCATAGGATAAAACTTTTGATGAAGTTCCAATTTCAACCGATTGTAGTCCCATGATCCAGTGTCATCACATAGCCTATACCATGTCAACGCCTTATCCTTCAAAGATAAAGGAAAGCCCCTCTTCTTGACCTCATCCTCGGGCACATATGAAAGCTCAAATAAACCACAAACTTCATCTACATATATTAGATGCAAGTCTGGATGTGATGTTCCATCTCCTGTAAAAGGATTAGCCAGCAGTTTCTCAAGCATACCCGAAGGAAATTCAAAGCAAATATTTTCAGTAGGTGCAGCAGGTTGGGGACCAACTCTTTGTGCTTCCGTTCGAAGTGAAGATACCCCGAACAAGCCCCTCAAAGGATTAGTATCCATAGTCACAAGTGACAATAAATTTCAGCACACTATATGAATGTTTCCTTACCAAGTTCCACTTACCAGAGGCGCTTCACTCTCCGGCAACGGCGCCAGAAAAGAGTCTTGATGACCCACAAGTATAGGGGATCAATTGTAGTTCTTTCGATAAATAAGAGTGTCGAACCCAACGAAGAGTAGAAGGATCTGACAAGTGGTTTTCAAGGAGGTAAAATCTACAGGCACTGAAATCGTCGGTAACAAGTGATTGTGTGGTGAGATGATTCGTAGCAAGCAACAAGTAAAAAAAGTAGAAACGGTGCGGAAAAGTGGCCCAATCCCTTTTGTAGCAAGGGACAAGCCTGGACAAAGTCTTATAGGAGGAAAAAACAGTCCCGAGGACACACGAGAATTTCTGTCATGCTAGTTTCATCATCTTCATATGATTCGCGTTCGTTACTTTGATAGTTTGATATGTGGGTGGACCAGCGCTTGGGTACTGCCCTTACATGGACAAGCATCCCACTTATGATTAACCCCTCTCGCAAGCATCTGCAACTACGAAAGAAGAATTAAGACAAAGTCTAACCATAGCATTAAACTAGTGGATCCAAATCAGCCCCTTACGAAGCAATGCATAAACTAGGGTTTAAGCTTCTGTCACTCTAGCAACCCATCATCTACTTACTACTTCACAATGCCTTCCTCTAGGCCCAAATAATGGTGAAGTGTTATGTAGTCGACGTTCACATAACACCACTAGAGGAAAAACAACATACAACACATCAAATTACCAAACGAATACCAAATTCTCATGACTACTATTAGCATGACTTATTCCATGTCCTCAGGAACAAAAGTAACTACTGAGAAAGCATAATCATATTCATGACCAGAGAGGTAATGAGTAGCATCAAAGATCTGAACATAAACTCTTCCACCAAATAATCCAACTAGCATCAACTACAAAGAGTAATTAACACTACTAGCAACCTTACAAGTACCAATCGGAGTCGCGAGACGGAGATTGGTTACAAGTGATGAACTAGAGTTTGGAGATGAGATGGTGCTGATGAAGATGTTGATGGTGACGAGTCCCCTCCGATGAGAGGAGTGTTGGTGATGACGATGGCAACGATTTCCCCCTCCGGGAGGGTAGTTTCCCCCGCAGGATCGTCCTGTCGGAGCTCTAGATTGGTTCTGCTCAAGTTTCGCCTCATGGCGGCGGCGAAACAACGAAAAAGCTCCTCCCTGATTTTTTTTTCCTGGATGAAACCCTTCATATAGCAAAAGAGGGGGGCAAGTGGTCCTACAGGCTGCCCACAAGCCCTCAAGGTACGGCCTGGGGGGGTGGCTGCGCCGTGCAGGCTTGTGGCCACCTGCACGCCCCCCTTTGGCACTTCTTCGGGCCAGTATTTTTGATAAATCGGAAAAAAATCCTCGTTGATTTTTACGGCGTTTGGAGTTGCGCAGAATAGGTATCTCAACTTTGCTCCACTTTCAGGCCAGAATTCCAGTTGCCGGCATTCTCCCTCTTCATGTAAACCTTGCAAAATAAGAGAGAAAGGGCATAAGTATTGTGCCGTGAAGTGAAATAACAGCCAAAGAAGCGATAAATATCAACATGAAAACATGATGCAAAATGACGTATCAAGAACATGGTGCAACTTTGGAGCACAAGTGTGGAAAAAGATAGTAACATTGTCCCATCTCTCTTTCTCTCATTTTTTTCTATTTTTTTCCTTTTTTGTGTGGGCTTCTTTGGTATCTTTTATTTTTCATATGGGCTTCCATGGCTTCTTTTAGTCTTGGTAAAGTACGGAGACTCATCTTAACTTGTGAGGGAATCATAGCTTCCATCATCCTTTTATCACATGGGACAATGCTCTAATAATGCAAAATCATCACACTTTTATTTAGTTACAAGTCAAAGATTACAACCCGATATCTAGAACAAAGTATGAGTCTATAAGCAATATGGAAGTGATGGTGTATATCATAAAAGCGAGACGGTGGTGTTGCATGACACTATATCTCAAAATGGCTATGTAAATGCCATAATGGGTAGATATGGTGGCTGTTTTGAGTAAAATATATGGTGTCTGTTTTGAGGAAGGCGGGTTTAATGTATCGGCAAAAGTTGTGTGGTACTAGAGAGGCTAGCAAAGGTGGAAGGGTGGGAGTGCGTATAATCCATGAAATCAACATTAATCATAAAGAACTCACATACTTATTGCAAAAGCCCATTAGTTATCGAAGCAAATTATTAGATGCATCCTCCTAGGGGAAGGGTTGGTAGGAGTTAACCATCACGCAATCCCGACCTCCACAAGAAGGTTGACAATCATTAAACAAATCATGCTCCGACTTCATCACATAACGGTTCACCATACGTGCATGCTACGGGAATCATAAGATTTAACACAAGTATTTCTTCTAATTCACAATTACTTACTAGCATGACTCTCATATTACCATCTTCACATCTCAAAGCTATATGCAAGGAATCAAACTTGTCATCATATTCAATGCACTTAATATGCAAGTTTTGATTATATCCCTCTTGGATGCATATTATATTAGGACTAAATTCATAACCTAAGCCAATTACCATGCTGTTTAAAAAACTCTCATAATAATATAATTGAGGTTCAAGATTTTAATAATTTATATAAAACACAATATCGTCGTGCTCTAAAAGATATAAGTTAAGTACTAGAGAAACATTGCCTAGCTCAAAAGATATAAGTGAAGCACAAAGAGTATTCTAATAAATTCATGATTCAGCATGTGTCTCTCTCAAAAGATGTGTGCAGCAAGGATGATTGTGGCAATCTAACAAGTAAAGACTCAAATCATACAAGACGCTCCAAGCAAAACGCATATCATGTGGTGAATAAAATATAACCTCAAGTAAATTTACCGATGGATTGAAGACGAAAGAGGGGATGCCTTCGGGGGCATCCCCAAGCTTAGGCTTTTTGGTATCCTTGAATATGGCTTGCGGTGCCTTGGGAATCCCCAAGCTTAGGCTCTTTCCACTCCTTATTCCGTAGTCCATCAAATCTTTACCCAAAACTTCACAACACAAAACTCAACAGAAAACTTATGACATCCGTTAGTATAAGAAAAATAAATCACTACTTTAGATATTGTTGTGAACTCATTCTTTATTTATATTGGTGTAATATTTACTGTATTCCAACTTATCCATGGTTCATACCCCCCGATACAACGCATAGATTCGTCAAAATAAGCAAACAACACAAAGAAAACAGAATGTGTCAAAAACAGAACAGTCTGTAGCAATATGTTTACTTCGAATACTTCTGTAACTCCACAAATTCTGAAAACTTGTGAGAATCTAGGAAATTTGTAAACCAATCTTGTGTAAAAATTTTAGATCAAAAGCGAGTTCCAGTGAATATACAAAATTCCTGGACTAAGAGCAAAAGTTTCTGATTTTCAGCAAAATCAACTTGCAAACATCGTAGACCATCCCAATGGTCTTACTTGGCTCAAACACTAATTAAACAATAAACAACAATTATTACAGAGGTAGTAATGTGTGCAACACTCAAAAACAGAAGCAAAAAACAAAAACATAAAAATAAAATTGGGTTCCCTCCCAACAAGCGCTATCGTTTTATGCCCCTGTCTAGGCATGATGATTTCAATGATGCTCGCATAAAGGTAAAGAATTGAAACATAAAGAGAGCATCATGAATCATATGGAAAGCAAATTTAAGTATGACCCACTTCCTATGCATAGGGATTTTGTGAGCAAACAAATTATGGAAACAAGAATCAATTAGCATAGGAAGGGAAAACAAGTATAACTTCAAAATTTCCAACACAAGAAACTTGATATTATTGCAATATGTAAAAGCATATGTTCCTCTCTCATAGTAATTTTCAGTAGCATCATGAATAAATTAAACAATATAGCTATTTCATAAAGCATTATTTTCATGATCCACATGCATAAAAGTCTTACAATCTTCTAAGGCAGTGGGATTAACATTAACTAAAGTCATGACCTCTCCAAACCCACTTTTATCAAAAAATTCATAAGATTGAACACTCTCCAAATATGTGGGATTATTTTTACCTGAAGTTTAAACTCTTCCAATCCCCTTTCGATATCATATTCATCAAGAGTATTAAATAAATTATCAAGATCATAAGAAGCATTATCACCCCAATCATGATCATTGCAATAAGTAGTGGTCATGGCAAACTCGTCAAATATAGAATCCCTAACCTTGTGGGTTTTCATATCATTAGCACAATTGATATTAATAGAATTTATAAAAATATCATTGCAATCATGCTTTTCGTTCAAGGAAACATCATGAATCACTTCATCACAATTTACAGATTCACGAATCTCAAGCAAAACTTCATGGAGATAATCAAGTACACTCAACTCACTAGCAATTGGTTCATCATAATTGGATCTCTTGAAAAGATTAGCAAGTGGATGAGGATCCATATCAATAGATTTTTAGCAAGCAAATAGAAGGCACATGGTAACACAAGTAGACAAAAAGAGATCCGGCGATAAAAAGGTGAATAAAATGGCAAATTGGTAAAGTGGGGGATAGGAAAACGAGAGGCAAATGACAAATAAAGTAAATGCAAGAGATGAGTTTGTGATGAGTACTTGGTAAGCGTGATCTTGCTATGTATCCCCCCCCCCCCGGCAACGGCACCAGAAATATTTCTTGCTACCGCTTGAGCTTGCGTTGGTTTTCCCTTGAAGAGGAAAGGGTGATGCAGCGAAGTAGACAAGTATTTCCCTCAGTTTGTTGAGAACCAAGGTATCAATCGAGTAGGAGGAACAAGCAAGGCCCCAATCGTATTACCTACACAAAGAATCAAACTCTTGCACCCAACGCTAAAAAAGGGTTGTCAATCCCTTTAGAGTTATTTGCAAGGATGAGATCTGATAGAGATAGATATACAGATTGCGGAAACAAAAGTAAATAAATTGCAGCAAACTATTTTTGATATTTTTGGTTTATAGATCTGAAAATATAATATGGAAAATAGACCCACGGGCCATAGGTTTCACTAGAGGCTTCTCTCATAAAGGAAAATAATACGGTGGGTCAACAAATTACTGTCGAGCAATTGATAGAAAAGCAAATAATTATGAAGATACCCAAGGCAATGATTATGCATATAGGCATCACGTCCGTGTCAATTAGACCGAAACGATTCTCCATCTACTACTATTACTCCACACATCAATCGACTCCTTCCTACATCTAGAGTATTAAATTCATGAAGAACAGAGTAACGCACTAAGTAAGATGACATGATGTAGAGGGATACACTCAAGCAATATGATGAAAACCCCATATTTTTATCCTCGATGGCAACAATACAATACGTGCCTCGCTGCCCCTACTTTGTCAATTGGTGAGTACACCGCAAAATTGAACCTGAAACTAAGCACTTCTCCCATTGCAATAATTACCAATCTAGTTGGCCAAACTAAACCAATAACTCAAAGAGACTTGCAAAGATATGAAATCATGCATATAAGACCTCAGAAGAGACTCAAATAATATTCATAGATAATCTGAACATAAACTCACAATTCATCGGATCTCGACAAACACACCGCAAAAGAGTATTACATCGGATAGGTCTCCATGAAGATCATCAAGAACATGGTAATAAAGATCAAAGAGAGAGAAGAACCCATCTAGCTACTATCTATGGACCCGTAGGTCTATGGTGAACTACTCACACTTCATCGGAGGGACAATGGAGTTGATGTAGATGCCCTCCATGATCAATTCCCTCTCCGGTGGATTACCGGAAAAGGCTCCCACATTTGATCTCATGGGAACATAGGCTCCCGGTGGTGGAAAAGTATTTGCATTCCTACTTTTTGGGATACGGGAATATTTGGGAATTTATAGGCCAGATAATAGGGTTAGGAGAACTGTAGGGGCCCACAAGCCAGGGGATGCGGCCACCCCCATAGGGAGTTCCCTGCAGGCTTGTGGCCTCCCGGTAGATGCCTTGCCCCCTACTCCAAGTCTGCTGGGTGTCTTCTGGTCCAAGAAAAATCTTTTCGGTGATTTTGTTCCGTTTGGACTCCATTTAATATTCCTTATCTGCAATACTTAAAAACATGGAAAAAAATAGAAACTGACACTTGGCTCTAGATTAATAGGTTAGTCCCAAAAATAATATAAAACAGCATATTAATGCATATAAAACATCCAAAATAGATAATATAATAGAATGGAACAATCAAAGATTATAGATACGTTGGAGACGTATCAGAGGCATGAGCACATCGGATTCCACCGAAGACCTGGCATGTATTCCAAGGAAGGGTGATTTGTTCGGCATGTAATCTTTAGATGGTAACCGACGTTCATGTAATCCTAGACAGATCCGATGTATACATACTCATCATCACCCCTAAGTTTAGACAACACATTGATGACCCACAAGTGTAGGGGATCAATCGTAGTCCTTTCAATAAGTAAGAGTTTCGAACCCTATGAGGAGCAGAAGGAAATAATAAGTAGTTCTCGGCAAGGAATTTTCTGCAAGTGTTGTATGTAACAATGGTAACAAGATAATTTGTAACAAGTGACAAGTAACAATAGCAGCAAAGGTGCAATAAGGTAGCCCAATCCTTTTTATAGCAGTGGACAGGCCTGAGAGTTCTCTTATATAAAACAAGCGCTCCCGAGGACACATGGGAATTTCTGTCTAATCATGTTTATCATATTAAATAGGTTCGCGTTCGCTACTTTGATGATTTGATAGGTGGGTGGACGAGTGCTAAGGTGATGTTCTTACTTGAACTAACAACCTACTTATGATTACCCCCTCTTGCAAGCATCCACAACTATGAAAGAAAAATTAAGAATAATCTAACCATAGCATGAAACATGTGGATCCAAATCAGCCCCTTATGAAGCAGCACATAAACTGGGGTTTAAGCTTGTGTCATTCTCGCAACCCATCATCTATAGGTTACACCACAATGACTTCCCTTAGGCCCATAACATGGTGAAGTTTCATGTAGTTGACATTCACATGACACCACTAAGAGAAGTAACAACATCCATATCATCAAAATATCAAACGAATACCAATTTTGCATGATTACTTATAACAAGACTTATCCCATGTCCTCAGGAACAATAATTACTATTCACACAACATCAACATGTTCAATATCAGATGTGTAATAATAATAATTAAGGATCCGAACATAATGTCTTCCACCAAGTAATCCAACAAGCATCAACTACAATATGGAATCAACACTACTAGCAACCCATAGGTACCAATCTAAGGTTTTGAGACAAAGATTAAATACATGTGACGTACTAGGGTTGGAGATGAGAGGGTGCTGGTGAAGATGTTGATGAAGATTGGTCCTCCCACGAAGGTGAAAGCATCGGTGATGACGATGGCTTCGATTTCCCCCTCGGGGAGGGGAATTCCCCCGACAAAATCTCTCTACCGGAGAACAAAAGCGCCTCTGCCAGGTTTCCGCCTCAAGATGGTAGCGCTTAGCTCCGAAAGATAACTTGTGATTTTTTCTAGGGTAAAATAAACCATATAGGAGAATATGGTCGCCATAAGGCCAGCTGGGGCTCCACAAGCTATCATGGAGCGAACAGGGGTGTCCTCATGGCTTCTGCCCAGCTGGTGGCCCCTCTCCGGTATATTTTTGACCTTGAAATTCTTAAATATTCCAGAAAAAATCTCCATAAAATTTCAGGTCATTTGGAGCAAGTTGGGTTTTCTGCCTTTTTCTCGGTTTGCCGGTCCAGAATTCCAGTTTCCACATATTTCCCTCTTAGTGATGCATGATACATCTCCAACGTATCTATAATTTTTTATTGTTCCATGTTGTTATATTATCATTCTTGGATGTTTTATGATCATTTTATAGCAACTTTATATGATTTTTTGGGACTAACCTCTTGACATAGTGCCTAGTGCCAGTAGTTTTTTTTTGCTGTTTTTTCCTTCATAGAAAATGAATATCGGATGAAGTACAAATGCCATGAAACTTTACAGAGATTTTTTTGGAACAGAAGGAAACTTGGGAGCAAACAAGGAGCACCAGAGGAGGCCCAGGCGGCCCATTAGACACCAGGACATGCCCAGGGCCCCTCGCATGACCTGGTGTCTACTGGGGCCCTTGGGCACCTCCTCCACCGCCTCTGAGCTCTGTAAATACCGCAATATTCAGAAAACCCTAGAGGAGTCAATGAAAATTCATTTCAGCCACCACAAGTCCCAGAAGCCACGAAATCCAATCTAGAGGTTCCACAAAGGAACACGATCACGAAGGGGTTCATCATCCTCATTGGTGCTCCTTCGATTATGCGTGAGTAGTTCATATCATACCCACGGGTCCGTATGCAGTATCTATATGGCTTTCTCTCTCGTTTTGTTTCTCAATACAATGGTCTCGAGATCCATACGATGTAACTTTTTCTTTTGTGGTGTGTTTGTTGGGATCCGATGAATTGTGAGTTTATGATCAGATCTACGAAATCATATTCATGCTTGATTATTATAGCCTCGTATTTGTTCTCTGATATTTGGTTTTTGACTAGCCAACTTGATATTTTATCTTGCAATGGAAGAGGTGCTTTGTGATGGGTTCGATCTTGTGGTGCTCAATCTCAGTGACAGAAAGCGACATGACACACATGTATCATTACTATCAAGGATGAAACTATGGGGTTTATTCGTACATGAATAGATCTTGTCTACATCATGTCATCATTCTTAAGGCATTACTTCATTTCTCCATGAACTCAATACACTAGATGCATGTTGGATAGCAGTCGATGCATGGAGTAATAGAAGTAGATGCAGGCAAAAGTCGGTCTACTTGTCTTGGACGTGATGCCTATATATATGATAATTGTCTTGCATATCGTCATAATTATTTTCTCTTCTATCAATTGCCCAACAGTAATTTGTCTACCCATCGTGTGCTATTTTCTAGAGAGAAGCCACTAGTGAAACCTATGCCCCCCGGGTCTACTTCACATCATCTATTTGCAATCTCTACTTTGCTATTCGTGTTTCTGTTTTATGTATTCTTCCATGTTTAGATCTATATCATCAAAAAGCCCAAAAATAGCTTGATGTGTTTTATTTGCTATCACTCTTATTTGCATCTATCAATCTACCCTTACTTTACCCACGAGGGATTGACAACCCCTCCACGCGTTGGGTTGCGAGGATTTGGTATTTGTGTGCATGTGTTGCTTACATAGTCTTGTGGATCTTCCTACTGGATTAATACCTTGGTTTCATAACTGAGGGAAATACTTGTGATCATTGTGGAGGGAAACAAAAGCAAATCAGCGTGGAGTCAAGATTTCTGGCGCCGTTGTCGGGGAAGATCAAGTCAAGATCTATCAGGTTCCTACACACAACTCTCATCTCCTTGCAATTACATTATTTGCCATTTGGCTCTCGTTTTCCTCTCCCCCACTTCACAAAACTTTCCTTTTTATTTTCCTTCTTTCCATTTGTCCTTTTCTTGCTTGCTTGCTTCTATTGCCTTCATGAAAACACTTGAAAACATAAAAATAAACAGGAAAAGTAAAGACATATGGTTCCTCGTCCACTTGCTAATCTTTTCAAAAGATCTAATTATGTTAAACCAGTTGCTTGTGGCTCGAGTTCTCTTGATTATTTTTGTGAAGTTCTACTTGAAAATCGTGAATCTAAATATTGTGATGAAGTGTTAAAAGAAGAAATTCATAAAGTGATTCATGATATCTCCTTGAACAAAAAGCATGATTCAATGACATTATTATAAACTCTATTAATGTCAATTGTGCTAATAATATGAAAAACTACAAGTTTGGGGATGGCAATTTTGCATTGTCCACTACTCATTGTAATGATCATGACTGGGGTGATGCTTCTTATTATCTTGAAAATTTATTTAATCCTCGTGATGATGATAATAATGTTTGGAATATTATTGAAAGTGGGTTTGGAAGAGTGTAAACTTTAGGTAATAATGATCCCAATATTTTGGAGAATTATCTATCTCTCGAATTTATCGATAAAAGTGGGTTTGGAGAGGTCATGACTTTAGTTAATGTTAATCCAACTACCTCGGAAGATTATAAGACTTTTATGCATGTGGATCATTGCTACCTCTTGAGCTTGCGTTGGTTTTTCCCTTGAAGAGGAAAGGGTGATGCAGCATAGTAGCAGTAAGTATTTCCCTCAGTTTGAGAACCAAGGTATCAATCCAGTAGAAGTATCAAGCCAAGTCTCCAAAGTACCTGCGCAAAAACAGCAAACTTGCACCCAACGCTACAAAGGGGTTGTCAATCCCTTCACGATTGATTGCAAGGTGAGATCTGAAGGCGGAAATTGTGACAAAGTAAAAGTGTAGGGCTGAAATATGATGTGAAGTAGACCCGGGGGCCATAGTGTTCACTAGAGGCTTCTCTCATGATAGCAAATATTACGGTGGGTGAACGAATTACTGTCGAGCAATTGATAGAACCGCGCAAAGTCATGACGATATCTAAGGCAATGATCATACATATAGGCATCCCGTCTGAGACAAGTACACCGATACTTTCTGTATCTACTACTATTACTCCACACATCGACCGCTATCCAGCATGCATCTAGTGTATTGAGTTCATAACAAACAGAGTAACGCCTTAAGCAAGATGACATGATGTAGAGGGATAAATTCATGCAATAGATATAAACCCCATCTTTTTACCCTTGATGGCAACAACACGATGCATGCCTCGCTACCCCTTTTGTCACTGGGTGAGGTCACGCACGGTATGAACCCAAAACAAAGCACTTCTCCCATTGCAAGAATTATAGATCAAGTTGGCCAAACAAAACCCACAACTCGAAGAGAATTACAAGGATATAAAATCATGCATATAATAGATCAGAAGAAACTCAAATAAGATTCATAGATAATCTGATCATAAATCCACAATTCATCGGATCTCGACAAACACACCGCAAAAGAAGATTACATTGGATAGATCTCCATGAAGATCATGCAGAACTTTGTATTGAAGATCCAAGAGAGAGAAGAAGCCATCTAGATACTAGCTATGGACCCGAAGGTCTATGGTGAACTACTCACGCATCATCGGAGAGGCAATGGTGTTGATGAAGAGGCCCTCCGTGTCCGAATCCCCCCTCCGACAGGGCACCAGAACGTGCCCCAGATGGGATCTTGTGGAGACAAAAGCTTGCGGCGGCAGAAAAGTATTTTCGTGGCTGTTTTCCGTGGTTTCAGATTTTTCGGGGATTTATAGGCGGAAGAAGTAGGGCAGAGGAGCCACAGGGGCCCCACAAGCCTGCTAGGCGCCCCCCCCACCCTAGGCCACGGCTAGGGGGCTTTTGGCCTCCCCTTGTGCCCTTTGCCTTGGTTCTCAAGCTCCCTCGTATCTTCTGTTCTGGAAAAAAAATCTTTTCGGAGGTTTTATTCCGTTTGGACTCTGTTTAATATTCTCCTCTAAAAAAGGTCAAAAACACGGAAAAAACAGGAACTCACACTTGGCACTGAGTTAATAAGTTAGTCCCAAGATATAAAATGCATACAAAACATCCAAAGTTTGACAAGATAATAGCATGGAACCACGAGAAATTATAGATACGTTGGAGACGTATCAATCATGAAGAGAATATTTTATGTGATAGCTATATTTATGAATTTGAATATGATCCTACATGTAATCATTATGAGAGAGGGAAATAGGGTTATAGAAATATTCATGTTACTAAATTATCTCTCTTCATGTTGAGATTGCTATTGTTTCTTTCTTCTTCCATGCATATGTTAGATATTTCTTGTCTTGATAATTTGTTTGCTTATGAGATGCCTATGCATATGAAGTATGTGAGACTTAAATGTGTTTGTATTATGCTACATGATTCTCTCTTTGTGTTTGAACTACTGATGTCAACTGTTCTTCCCTTTGCAACGGCACCAGAAAAATGTTGATTGCAATCCCCGGCAACCGACACTAGAAGAATGTTGTTGACGCCCACCAGCGCGTGGGATCGTAGCAGTTTTCGAGGGTAGAGTATTCGACCCAAATTTGTTGATTCGCATGACGGGGGGTGAGAGAATACTCTCAAGTATTAGCAGTTGAATTGTCAGATTCAACCACACCTAAAAGATTAGTATCTGCGAGCACAGTAGTAACAGCAAAGTAATATGATAACAAAAGTGTCAGAAACGATCTATTGACGGCAGACTATTCCTAACGATTGTATCAATGGCGCCAAGTTTCCCGTCGACGGAAATTATCAGTTCCCGTCAACGTCCAGCAAAAGAGTAATGTAGCAGGTAGCAGCAGTGTAACGAGTAATAGCAGTGGCAAGGAACAGCAGTAGTGACAGCAGTAGCAGAGCAAGACAAGTAACAGCAGTAGCAACAGTAGTAGCAGAGCAAGACAAGTAACAGTAGCAGTAGGACAAACTCGTAGGCAATGGATCGGTGATTTGTTTGGATGATATTCATCACGCAATAGTTATAACACGGAGAGATATGTGGCTAGCTCCCGTTCTTCAATGTGATGTAGGCATGCATTCTGTGTGTCGTCAGACGTGCTTAGGGAAAAGAACTAGCATGACATCTATTGTCCATCCCTCCCGTGGCAGCGGGGTCCAAAAGGAAACTACGGGATATTAAGGTTCTCCTTTTAATAAAGAACCGGACCAACACATTAGCACTTGGTGAACACATGAACTCCTCAAACTATGGTCATCACCGGGAGTGGTTCCGGTTATTGTCACTCCGGGGTTGCCGGATCATAACACATAGTAGGTAACTAAAACTTGGAAGATCGGATCTAAAACACACATATATTGGTGACAACATAATAATTTCACATCTGAAATCATGGCACTCGGGCCCTAGTGACAAGCATTAAGCATGGCAAAGTAGTAGCAACATCAATCTCAAAACATAGTGGATACTAGGGATCAATCCCATCAAAACTAACTCGATTACATGATAGATCTCATCCTACTCATCACCGCCCAGCGAGCCTACGAATAGATTACTCACGAACGGCGAAGAACTTCATTGAATTGGAGAGGGAAGAAGGTTGATGATGACGATGGCGGCGATTTCCCCTCTCCGGAGCCCAAGACGAACTCCGGATCTGCCCTCCAGATGAAGAACGGGTGGTGGCGGCTGTGACATCCTCGACTTTTGCAACAGTAATTATTGTAATTAAGCTACAGTGATCACCCGCTAATGATGCCACGTCATCGAATTCCCATCTCAGACCAGCGTAGATTCGAGTCTGTCCGGATCCAAAATGTGAAAACAAAAGAAAAGTACTTTATAAGTTCATTACAAATGTTTAAAGAATATATATATAAAGGAAAGTATTAAAAATAATAATGATAAAATAAAGTATATAAAAAAGTATTTAAAAAGAAAATTCAAATAGTAAAATAAATAATAAAATAAACCGACCGGTCCAACTGGGCCAAATGGCCGAGCCGGCCACCCCACCCCTCCAAACCGTAGCGCCCCCCCCCCCCCCCCCCCGTGGCGAGGGAGCCCCTACCTCGCTCCCTCCCCTCCCCTTAGCGCCGCCACTCCCCACGCCCCCCCCCCACCTCTCGTAACCGCCCCCCCCCCACGATCTCCCTCTCCCCCACCGAGGCCTCCTCTCCCACGTCGCCTCCTCCCTCCCAGCTCCTCCCGCCGGCGAGCCCCCCCACGGCCTCCCTCCACCGGCTCCTCCACCCGAAGCCCCACCCCCACTCCACCGGCCTCCCTCCTCGCCGGCCTTCCATCCCCACCCCGACCGGCCACCTCGCCTCTCCCCTAGAGCCGGCCACCACCCCTCCGGATCCGGCAGCCGGGGCCCTCCCCATCCCGTCGGCCGGCCCCTCCGGCGTTCCCCCTCCTGCTCCCCCCGGCACCCGAGCCCCCCCACCATTGGCGGCCTTCCTCCGCTGGCCTCCGGTGGCCACATCCCGGCGTCGTACCGGCCCATGAAGGAACCGCACCGGCGCCTCCGGATCTCCCCGCGTCAACCCGGTTGGCCACCTCCGGGAGGCTTCTCCGGCGATCGTCCTCACCGGCATCACCACCACCGTGTCATCACCGCCGTCAACCTCGTCTTTCCCGTGAACTCCGGCTTCACCGGGCCCTCTCGTCAACGTCGGTGAGCCCCTCCTCGGGCTCCTCCCACCGTCGCGTTCCCCTCACCGTCCCGGTTCCGGTCCGGCAAACGGGACCCCGATCCGTCGACGGTATTGACCGGTAGGAGGATTTCAAGAACGTGCTCTCCTATGTTGAGTTAGCACAGAGTTGTGTTCTCTGTCTCTGTGTTAACAAAGAGGGAGATGAGAGTTTTGATAGAAAGAAAAAGAAATATATGTATTGCGTATGTATGTATGTATGAGATGCGATGTATGTATTTGCGTATGCGGATATTTGGAGGAATACGATATTTGCATGGTTATGTATCTGTAAAAAATGAGTAAATAGCCTTAGGTCACTTACCGGTGGGGCCAACGCACCCGCTGTCTATGACAGGGAGGCCCCACGCGATAGTTAAAATTAAAATAAAAATAATGTTTTTATTATATAAATAAATAGATATAATAGTTAAAATTAATTAATTAGAATAATTAGAATATGACACGTGGGTCCCCCACTAAATTAATCTGATTAATTAATAATTAATCTTAATAAAAACGTGTGCCTATGACGTTCGGGACCCGCTGGTCAGTTGACCAGTCAACTACTGATGTCAGCCTGACATCGCGATGATGTCATAATAGGATTTTATTAAAATAATTAAATCTGTTTTTAATCCCTAATTATTAAATAAAACTTTAAAAATTAATATTAAATAATCCGTAAGTCAGATCGAAATATTTTCAACATGAAAGTTGATCAGCAAAACGAGACGAACCCGGATACACGGTCCATTCGTCTGTCACGCGTCCCTAGCATAGCAAACTTGGAACTTTTCCATCGTTTCCAGTATAACCGGTAGTAGCCCGAGACCTGGAAAATATCGTCAGATATTCTTCCGACCCGTCTATGACGGATGTTGCTACGTTAGCTCATGTCTAGCCTACATCTTGCCATGTCATGCTTTGTGTTGCATCGGTGCTATTATTTATTGTTTCTTCCCCCTCTTCTTACCGGTAGACCCCGAGACTGACGCTGCTGCCGGGTACATCTACGACCCTGTCGATCAGTCCTTTGCCGCAGAACAGCAAGGCAAGCAAACTCCCCTTGATCATTCCTATATCACCTATGTCTTTCTTCCTACTGCTTGCATTAGTATTTTGCTACTGTTGTAGTTAGCTCCTATATCTGATGCATAGCCTGTTTTTGATGAACTGCTACTTTCAGTCATGTACCTTTATTATGCTTAGTATAGGTGGAGCAGTCATCCCCTCTGACCCCATAGTTCAGTTGCCCCGCTTGTTTTCAAATCTCGATCTCTGATCGACGAACCAGGCCCGACACAGCACATACACCCCCTTCGTTGTACGACGCTATAGGGATACTATCGAGTACCGAGGGTGACACCTCGCTAAGTACTCCTGATGATATCTCTGTAGTATAGCTAGTCGGTCGTGGTTACCGAGGGTGATTCCTCTTTCACCATTCCCGATGATGCCCCTGTCGTGCAACCCCTCAAGTGTGGGACCCCCGAGGGTGATTCCTCTAAGCCCACCTTGACGGGTACATCGTTCGGAATCCAACGAGGGTGATACCTTGGATCCCCCCCGATGTTACAACCACACAGTTACTCGACCATGTTACTGGGATATTCGGTGATTAGTTGTAAGACGGGTGGATTCCCGTGAGATTGTGTTGTTGGCCTAATTAAAATGTTAATGGATTTGGGTATTTGATCTGGGTTGGTCGGAGACCTTTTCGCACTAACCGGCTATGCGGGAAGAATTATGGGTACTCGGCGTCGCGGTATCAGCCGAAGCTTTTCAGATGCCAGCATTGTAGCGGCGCGCGCCCGAGTGGTCCCGAGATGCATCGCACTTGTGATTAAGGGATGCTAGGACTGACGTCGGCCGCCCACGCCACGTGCAGGAGCGTGAAGGGGAACTAGGCCCACGTACCCTTTGTGCTTAGGAGTTAGACCGCCGGGCTGGCCTCTCTGATTAGTCTTAGGTGGGGCTGCGACGTGTCGATATTCCGAGGCCGGGCAGGACCCAGAAAAGTATGTCCGGCCAGAGTGTTATCGAGCGTGACGGGACATGTGGTGCACCCCTGCAGGGATGAAAATTAACTATTCGGATAGCCGTGTCCACGGTTACAGGACGACTTGGAGTTGTGCCCCGATCTTTTACAACTACAATTGATACTTAACTGGAATTAGTTTGCCTCGGGATTGCTTCCTCGCAGGGAGTCGAGGGAGGATCTTTAGGCGTGACCTCACTTTAATATTGCTGCAACAATATGACTATTAATGTGTTACCCCTGTTCTACTCTTGTCTATTGATGCAAGACCCTGAAGATGCTAGCCTTCGATAGGACTAGGCCTTCTCTCTCTATTCTCGCATTGCTGCAGTCAGTCCACATATAACCCCCCTTCTTTGATACTGATGCATAATTAGAATAGTTCTGATGTAAGACTTGCGAGTACTTTGGATGAGTACTCACCGCTGCTTTGCTCCCCCTTTGTCCCCTTGATCCGTTTGCTGCGACCAGATGATGGAGCCAGAAGATGGAGGTCCCCGCCACCGACGGCTGCTACCCCGACGGTGCCTACTACTACGTGGAGGCTGCTGATGACCAGGAGTAGTTAGCAGGTTCCCAGGCAGGAGGCCTTGCCTCGTTCAATCATTGTATCTTTTGTGCTAGCCTTCTCTAAGGCACCCCCATGTTTTATGTCTGTACTCAGATATTTGTTGCTTCCGCTGACTCGTGTGTTTATCGAGCTTTCGTATTCTACCCCTCGAGGCCCCTGGCTTGTAATATGAAGCTGATGTTATTTTATTTGTGTCTAGAGTTGTGTTGTGATATCTTCCCGTGAGTCCTTGGGTTTGATCGTACGCATTTGCGTGTATGTTTAGCGTATGATTAAATCAAGGGTGTCACAGCGGCGCCTCCGTATCATAAACGCGATGAAAACTTCTCTTTTTATTTTTTCTGGGATGAAAGTGAACTTATAGACCTGAGGTTGGGGGCGGCAGAGCCGTGTGGGCCCCACAAGCCTGCCCACGGCCACCAGGGGGGTGGTGGCGGAGCCAGGGCTTGTGGCCCACTGGCCCACCCCCTCAGGTGGAACTTGGCGCAGATATTTTTCATATTTTCCAAAACTGCTCCCCGTAAATTTTCAGGACGTTTGGAGATCTTTGATTTCTGCACAAAAATAGCACCAAGGCAACTCTGTTGAAAACAGCGTCAGTCCAGGTTAGTTCCATTCAAATCATGCAAATTAGAGTCCAAAACAAGGGCAAAAGAGTTTGGAAAAGTAGATACGATGAATAGGTATCAACTACTATCTTTCATGTGAGCATCAATAAAATCTCAAGCCTATCTTAATGGCTATAACGATAGCCTTATTGGGAGGCAACCCAATGAATAAAATGTATTTTTCACTTTTGTGTCCTCTTCTTGCGTGTTTGCACAATTATGCTACTGTTACAATTGTGTTTTTGTGTTTTATTTAGTGTTTGTGCCAAGTAAAGCCTTTGGGATCATGTGGGGTGTTAGTTGTTTTAGTCCTGTTGAAAAGCAGAAACTTTTGTGTCCAGTATAAAAAATCCTAAACATCGCACAAACATCAAAAGTGTCTGAATTTTTTACACAACATTTATATACAAATTCCCTATGTTGTCCTAATTGTTCAGAATTTTTGGAGTTACAGAAGTATGAGTAAAAATTCGAGTCTTTAGAGATTGTTCTGTTTTTGACAAATTCTGTTTTCTTTGCGTTATGTGCTTGTTTTGATGATTCTATGGTTTGTATCGGGGGTATAAGCCACGATAAAGTTAGAATACAGTAGGTATAATGAAAAACAAAATTGGAATATGTTTTCAACAGTACCTGAAGTAGAGTTTGGTTTTCTTATACTAACGGATCTGACAAAAAAATTTGTTCGGTTTTGTGTGATTAAAGTTTTCATGTTTAAGTGAGATCACAATGGATGAAGGAATAAGGAGTGATAAAATCCTAAGCTTGGGTATGCCCCATGGCACCCCAAGGTAATATCCAAAGAGTACCAACCAACTAAGCTTGGGGATGCCCCAGAAGACATCCCCTCTTTCTTCTAACAACCATCGGTAATTTTACTTGGAGCTATATTTTAATTCGGCATATATCATGAGTTTTGCTTGGAGCGTCTTGTATCAGTTGTGTCTTTGCTTTCTTTTCTAGTTAGTTTGTCATAATAAACCTTGCTGGACACACCCATTTGACAAAACCAAATTATGCTATGATTTGTTAGAATTGCTCTTTATGCTTCACTTAAATTTTTTGAGCCATGGAATTGCTCAAGTGTTTCACTTATATATTTTTCAGCACAATGGTGCTGATATTTTGAAGAAATTTTCTTTCATCCTTCACTTAGATTATTCTGAGAGTAGTAGAAATTTTGAAGAAATCCTCTCTTGCTTCACTTATATTATTTTCAGAGTTGAAAATTTTAAACTAACTTGTGCTCTCGTTCTTCACTTATATTTATTTTAGAGCTTGTTATTTGCATTGGCAATTTGCTTTAAATTAAATAAGTCCCAAAGTGATGAATATCGAGTAAGGAATAATAAAAACTTTCATGAAGATCATTGGATGTTAAACTTGATTGTTTGCAATAGTTTTGCGATATGAAGATAGTGATATGTGAGTTATGTTGATGAGTAATTATGCTTTAGTAAGAATATTGGTGGTAATGTTTGTGATACCTTGTGCATGCACATGAAGTCAAAAATTATTCTATGAAATTACATCCTAGTTGTGTTGCATTATTCGGTGTCAGTTATGTTTAATGTTCACTTATGATGATTTCCGTTCCTTGGTTGGGCGCTTCTCAATCTATTTGCTAAAATTTCTGTTTACTAACTTAGGTGCCCCCGAGATGGTGTGCGCATAAGATGGATTCTTGGGAGGCATTGGTGGATGAGTGGCGCATGGACCACGGGCAAGCCGTCCACAACAACGCAAAGGAGCGGTGTGCCCAAATGGTTGGTGTGCCACACTATCAAGGCAGCGCCAACTTATATCTGTTCGGGCGGAACTGGGTACGTGGTTTGATTCATGATTCATGCAATTCATTCTTCATGATGGATTGATACCTTCACTAATACTTTGTACATCTATTTTAGGCAAGGCACAATAACACGAAGGTGATAGAGGTGTACTAACTCTATGCCATAGCCCATACTGCCTCGTACAAGAAGGCCAGGGCATTCTCTGAGTCTGACCTCGATCATCCAGAAAAGTTCACCAACATCTCCTCCTACCACAAGCTCATGAGGTAAAACGAGGAGGGGAAGGCGAGGAAAGGGGAGGAATTTAACCCGAGCCAATGGCCTATTGATCCATAGCTAGTGATGATAGCTGGCGGGAGGTGTCACCATGGCTCGATAGCCATTGGAGATGGACTGATACGCTGTCCTCTCACTCTCCCGAAGATCAAGACACACCAAATGAGCTCCTGTCCTGAGATAAGCACTCGTCCATGCCCAGTCGATCTCACCATCGAGGTTAGTTATATTGACTCAGATATCTTTCCTCAATTACATTGTGTGTGCGGCCATCGATGATTACAATGCTAACAAGGAGTGGTGTTGCAGGTTGTTCTTCAGAAAGAGAGAGCGACAACCCGGGCGCTTCTGGAGGAGAGGGACCAGGTGGCGGCTGATAAGAATCTGTCCATGGACAGGGGGAGAGAGCATGGAATGAGGCGGCTCACCGGGCCATGTATGAGAGCCTCATGGTAAGTTTCTTCTGCATATCAGCCAAATCATGCACGTAAATGTTCGTTTCATTACTAACTAATATGACTACCTCGTCAAAACCAAATGTGCAGTCGGTGTGCGAGAAGAGCGATCAGACCCCTCCACCGATGCCAATCATTACTATGGTGGGAACGGTAAGTTTCATTCGATTGGTCATTAGTTACTAGTCTTAACATTTTAGTGTCATCATGCTAACGAGACATTGCAAATGATTTTTGGTGCAGCATAACTCCCGAGCCGCATCGCACACTCCTTCTCCACGTGAAACCGTCCTGAGCAACCCCGATGCTTCACCTACGTGATGACGATGATGGTAAGTTTTCTTATTATTTTTCTTCTCTTCATCTTCTTCTTGTTAGTATTATTCTTATTATTCTTCTTCTTATAGTCTTCTTCTTTTTCTTCTTCTTCTAACTTTCTTATTCCCATTTTGCAGATTTGATTCACATCATGGAAGCTGGCATGATGGACTCCTAGTGTTTACTTTTTGTTTTGGTTTGTATTAATGAACAATGTGAAGCTATGTATGGATGAACAATGTGAAACTATGTGTATTGGTTCTTTTAATAGCCTATGTGTTCTCTTGTTTAATAATTCACGATGATGTTGGATATTACATAGTACTTGTTGAAATACATGGCCTATATTAGTGCTTGAAACTATATATATGTGTGTGTGTGTGTGTGTGTTTGTGTGTGTATCATATATGTGTTTTGAAAATGTAGGGAATAACAAAAACAAATTTAAAAGAGGTAATACAAGCACTTTGCCATCTGCCACCCGACGGCAAAGGCCTTTGCCGTCTGCCAACTGATGGCAAAGCTGCCATGTGGCAGCTATGTGTGCAACCTGGGAGCACTAGGTCTGACCCATTTGGTCACTTTGTCGTGAGCTAGCGGCTGACAGACAGCAAAGAGCCAATTGGCAGACAACAAAGGTGGAGGAAGAAGACGGCAAAGGTGAAGGCATGAGTGATGTGCAGCCACACAACTGCTGACGTCAACAGGCAGACGACAAAGGCACAAATTCTTTGCCGTCAGCTGGCGGATGACAAAGGCTATAGTTAGCCACCTAACAGGGCTAACAACTATGCTTTGTTGTCTCGCACCTTTGCTGTCAACTTGCCCAGGAAGACCGACAGGAAAGTTCTTTGTCGTCCGCTGTGGTTTTGTAGATAACAAAGAAGCTGATTACCGTGACTTACAGTGCTGGAAGTGGGGCCGTCGGCCAGCGGGCGGCAAAGGTGTTTGTTGTCCGTGACCTCGAACTTTGTCGTCCCCTATGGTAAACGGCAAAAAGTTGATTCATGTAGTGAACTATTCGTTTTTCTGTCAATTTCCCAACAATAATTTGTTTAGACATTGTATGCTATTTTTCATGAGAGATGCCATAAGGGAAAGCTATGGCCCTCGGGTCTATTCACAACATATTGATAAAACATTCACTACCTTGCTGCCATTTACTTGTTTTTATTTTATCTTGCTACCTACAATTATCTACACACCTCACTTTCTTGCAAATAACAAGACAAGAGGAATGACAACCCTCTTGCCCATGTTGGGTGCAAGTTGTTTGTTCTCTTGTGTGCAGCCAGTGAAGACGGTTGTGGTTGATATTACTATTGGTTCAATAAACCTTGGTTTCATATCTTAGGGAAATATTTACCCACATTGTGCTGCGATAACCCGTTCTCCTTCACGGAAAACCCAACGCAGATCACAAGTATCAATGCCTGATATCAAGTGGCACCTAAGGAGTCTCATCTAAAGGTTGTGAAAATAATTGTGAGATACTTGATACATACACCAAACTTTGGCATATGGTATCACAAGGGATCTTCTTTTAATCTTGTTGGCTATTTCGACTCAGGCTATGCCCCAAACAATGTTGATAGAAAATCCACCTCGGGTACATGTCAATTTCATGGAAGATCTCTTGTGTCTTGGTCATTGCTACGGCGACAGAAATCTTCTGTTGTCTCTTGATCTTGCGTTGGTTTTTCCCTTGAAGAGGAAAGGGCGATGCAGACAGGAGCAGTAAGTATTTCCCTCAGTTTGAGAACCAAGGTATCAATCTAGTAGGAGAATCGCGTAAAGTCCAGAGTACCTGCACAAACACAAAAGAGCTTGCACCCAACGCTATAAAGGGGTTGTCAATCCCTTCAAGATTGATTGCAAAGTGAGATCTGAAGGCGGAAAGTGCAACAAAGTAAAAGTGTAAGGCTGAAAATATGATGTGAAGTAGACCCGGGGGCCATAGTGTTCACTAGAGGCTTCTCTCAAAATAACAAATATTACGGTGGGTGACCAAATTACTGTCGAGCAATTGATAGAACCGCGCAAAGTCATGACGATATCTAAGGCAATGATCATACATATAGGCATCACGTCTGAGACAAGTAGACCGATACTTTTTGCATCGACTACTATTACTCCACACATCGACCGCTATCCAGCATGCATCTAGTGTATTGAGTTCATGACGAACAGAGTAACGCCTTAAGTAAGATGACATGATGTAGAGGGATAAACTCAAACCAATGATGAAAACCCCATCTTTTTACCCGTCATGGAAACAACTCGATGCGTGCCTCGCTACCCCTTCTGTCACTGGGTGAGGTCACGGCACGGTATGAACCCAAAACAAAGCACTACTCCCATTGCAAGAATCATAGATCAAGTTGGCCAAAAAAAACCCACAACTCGAAGAGAATTACAATGTTATGAAATCATGCATATAAGAGATCAAAAGAAACTCAAATAAGATTCATACATAATCTGATCATAAATCCACAATTCATCGAATCTCGACAAACACACCGCAAAAGAAGATTACATCGGATAGATCTCCATGAAGATCATGGAGAACTTTGTATTGAAGATCCAAGAGAGAGAAGAAGCCATTTAGCTACTAGCTACGGACCCGTAGGTCTATGATGAACTACTCACGCATCATCGGAGAGGTTATGGTGTTAATGAAGAAGCCCTCCGTACCCGAATCCCCCCTCCGGCAGGGCACCAGAACGTGCCCCAGATGGGATCTTGCGGAGACAGAAGCTTGCGGCGGCGGAAATGTACTTACGTGGATCTCCTGATTTTTTCTGGGATTTTAGGGAATATATAGGCGAAAGACCTAGGGTAGAGGAAGCCCAGGGAGCCCACAAGCTTGGGAGGCGTGGGCACCCCTGGCCGCGCCATGAGGGCTTCTGGGGTCCCTGGTGACCCTCTGCCCATGGTTCTCAAGTCTCCCGATCGTCTTCTGTTTCGGAAAAAATCTTTTTGCAAGTTTCATTCTGTTTGGACTCCGTTTAAAATCCTCCTCTGTAAAGGGTCAAAAACACGGAAAAAACTCGAACTGGCACTTGGCACTGTGTTAATAAGTTAGTCCCAAAAAAGATATAAAAGGCATACAAATATCCAAAGTTTGACAAGATAATCGCATGAAACCATCGAAAATTATAGATACGTTGGAGACGTATCAGTCATCCAGAAAACAAAACTCGGTATCTTTATCTACTGCCGAAGCGGAATATATTGCCGCTAGATCATGTTGTGTGCAATTATTATGGACGCTTCAAACTCTTAAGGATTATGGCATTCATGTGAAATATGTTCCATTGTTGTATGACAATGGAAGTGCTATTAAAATTTCCCATAATCCCGTGCAACATTATCGAACTAAATATATTCAAGTTCGACATCATTTCATTTGTGATCATGTTGGTAAAGGATACATTAATCTCAAGCATGTTCGTACCGACATATAATTGGTTGGTATCTTTACCAAGCCACTTGATGAGAAATTGTTTTGCCACTTGAGGAGTGAGTTTAACATCATTTATGCCTCAAACTTGAGCTAGACTCACTCGGATGCATGCAAGGGCATGAGCTTACTTGATTACTCCATGATGATATTAATTTGACACTATCTTATATATTGGAAAACTATGCTCTCTTGTGTTGCATCTAATCTTTTATAGGTACTTGGAAGAACTACATTTTACAAGGTTGCCATCAACTCACATCAAAAGCAGTCTTGTCAAGCCCAAGTATCAACAACCCCTTCTTCGAAGATGAAGGAAGAAAACAACAAAATCATATGCTTGACAACTATTCGATGGATAAACTAACTCTTGTCATTTGGATATATTGTGTTCTCCTTGCATGATTAAGCTACGTAGGTGAAAAGTGAACTAAAAAACAAGGATAGCTCCCAACTCGAGATGATCTTCATCAACACTGAGCACTCACAACAAGTTCACCTACATGCCATGTCATCAACAACATTCGAAGGTATGTACTCTGATACGTCTCCAACGTATCTAAATTTTTTGATTGTTACGTGCTATTATATTATCTATTTTGGATGTTTTATATGCATTAATATGCTATTTTATATTTTTTGGGACTAACCTATTAACCTAGAGCCTAGTGCCAGTTTTTTTCTATGTTTTTGAGTATTGCAGATAAGGAACATTAAACGAAGTCCAAACGGAATAAAATCTCCGGAATGATTTTTCTCGGACCAGAAGAAACCTGTCATACTTGGAGAAGGGGGCAGGAGACCTAGAGGGAGACGACAAGCCTGCAGGGTGCACCCTAGGGGGGATGTCTTGTGGCCCCCATGCAGGCCTCCTAACCCTAATCTTCGTCCTATAAATTCCCAAATATTCCCCCAATACCAGAACGACACCAAAAAATACTTTTTCGCCGTCGGGAGCCTCTGTTCCCGTAAGATCCAATTTGGGGGCCTTTTCCAGTAATCTGCCAGAGGGGGAATCGATCACGGAGAGCATCTACATCAACTCCATTGCCTCTCCGATGATGCGTGAGTAGTTCACCACACCTATGGGTCCATAGATAGTAGTTATATGGCTTCTTCTCTCTCTTTGTTCTTCAATACCATGTTCTTCATGATCTTCATGGAGATCTATCTGATGTAATACACTTTTGCGGTGTATTTGTCGAGATCCGATGAATTGTGGGTTTATGTTCAGATTATCTATGAATATTATTTGAGTTTCTTCTGATCTCTCTATGCATGATTTCATATCCTTGTAATTCTCTTCGAGTTGTGGGTTTTGTTTGGCCAACTAGATCTATGATTCTTGCAATGGGAGAAGTGCTTGGTTTTGGGTTCTGTCATTGGGTGAGCTCACCGCACGGTATGAACCCAAAACCAAGCACTTCTCCCATTGCAAGAATCATAGATCTAGTTGGCCAAACAAAACCCACAACTCGAAGAGAATTACAAGGATATGAAATCATGCATAAGAGAGATCAGAATAAACTCAAATAAGATTCATAGATAATCTGATCATAAATCCACAATTCATCGGATCTCGACAAACACACCGCAAAAGAAGATTACATCGGATAGATCTCCATGAAGATCATGGAGAACTTTGTATTGAAGATCCAAGAGAGAGAAGAAGCCATCTAGTTACTAGCTATGGTCCCGTAGGTCTATGGTGAACTACTCACGCATCATCGGAGAGGTCATGGTGTTGATGGAGAAGCCTTCCGTGTCCGAGTTCCCCCTCCGGCAGGGCACCAGGACGTGCCCCAGATGGGATCTTGCGGAGACAGAAGCTTGCGGCGGCGGAAAAGTGATTACGATGCTCCCCTGATTTTTTTGGGAATATTTGGGAATTTATAGGCGCAAGATCTAGGTCAGGGGACCTCCAGGGGGCCCACAAGCCTGCATGGCGCGGCCCCCCTGGCCGCGGGGTGGGGGCTTGTGGGGCCACTGGGGCTCTTCTGGCTTGGCCCCCAAGCTCTCCAATCTTCTTCTATTCCAGAAAAAATCTTTTCGGGGATTTTCTTCCGTTTGGACTCTGTTTCAAAATCTCCTGTCAAAGGGGTCAAAAACATGGAAAAAACAGGAACTGAAACTTGGCACTGAGCTAATAGGTTAGTCCCAGAAAATAAATAAAAGGCATGCAAAACATCCAAAGTTTGACAAGATAATAGTATGAAACCATCAAAAAGTATAGATACGTTGGAGACGTATCACGCGGCACGTATTGCATTGTTTCCATCCAGGATAAAAACATGGGGTTTTCATCATATTGCTTGAGTTTATCCCTCTACATCATGTCATCTTACTTAATGCTTTACTCTGTTTTCATGAACTTAATACTCTAGATGCACGCAGGAGTCGGTCGATGTGTGGAGTAATAGTAGTAGATGTAGAATCGTTTTGTTCTACTTGACACGAACATGATGCATATATGCATAATCATTGCCTTGGATATCTTCATAATTATTCGCTTTTCTATCAATTGCTCGACAGTAATTTGTTCACCGACCGTATTATTTTCCTTCATGAGAGAAGCCTCTAGTGAAACCTATGGCCCCTGGGTCTATTTTCCATATTATACTTTCAGATCTGTAAACCAAAAATACAAAAATATATTGCTTCCATTAATTTACTTTTGTTTTACTTTTAATTCTATCAATCTTTTATATCTATCTCTATCAGATCTCATCCTTGCAAATAACCGTGAAGGGATTGACAACCCCTTTTTAGCGTTGGGTGCAAGTGTTTGGTTGTTTGTGTAGGTGCTAAGATTGGGGCCTTGCTTGTTCCTCCTACTAGATTGATACCTTGGTACTCAACAAAATGAGGGAAATACTTATCTACTTTACTACATCACCCTTTCCTCTTCAAGGGAAAACCAACGCAAGCTCAAGAAGTAGCAAGAAGCATTTTTGGTGCCGTTGCTGGGGAGGATACATAGCAAGATCAAGCCTACCAAGTACCCATCACAAACTCATCTCTTGCATTTACTTTATGTTCCATTTCCCTCTCCCCACTTATAAAACGATTTTCAGAAAATACCAAAAAGATTGGCCTTTTTATTTGCCCTTCTTCCGTTCGTCTTTTCGTTTGATTGCTTGTGTGCCTGATTGCCTGCTTTGTCACAATGACTCAAGAGAATACCAAGTTATGTGATTTTTTCCACTACTAATAATAATGATTTTATTAGCACTCCGATTGCTCCTGCCACTAGTGTGGAATCTTATGAAATTAATGCCACTTTGCTCAATCTTGTTATGAAAGAACAATTTTCTGGCCTTCCTAGTGAAGATGACGCATCCCATCTAAATACTTTCGCTGAGTTGTGTGATATGAAAAAGAATAAAAATGTGGATAATGAAATTTTTAATTTGAAGCTATTTACTTTCTCACTACGAGATCGTGCTAAAACTTGGTCTTCATATTTACCTAAAAATAGTGTTGATTCGTGGAATAAGTGTAAAGATGCTTTTATTTCCAAGTACTTTTAGCCCGCTAAGATTATCTCCCTTAGGAACGATATAATGAATTTTAAGCAACTTGATTATGATCATGTTGCACAATCTTGGGAGATGATGAAACTAATGATTAGGAATTGCCCGCACATGGTTTGAGTTTATGGGTGATTATACAATTTTTTATGCGGGATTGAATTTTCCTTCTAGAAATCTTTTAGATTCCACCGCGGGGGGGTACTTTTATGGAAATCACATTAGGAGAAGCTACTAAAATCCTAGATAATATTATGGCAAATTACTCTCAATGGCACACCGAAAGTTCTCCTACTAGTAAAAAAGTGCACGCTATTGAAGAAATAAATACTTTGAGTGAAAAGATGGATGAATTGATGAAATTGTTTGCTAGTGATACGTCCATTTTGCATCATGCTTTTATATCGATATTTATTGCATTATGGGCTGTTAATACACATTATGGTACAGTACTTATGCATTTTCTCTCTTATTTTACAAGGTTTACATGAAGAGGGAGAATGCCGGCAGCTGGAATTATAGACTAGAAAAGGAGCAATTATGAGAGACCTATTCTGCACAGCTCCAAAAGTACTGAAAAGTTACGGAGAATTTTTTGGAATATATAAAAAATATTGGGCGAAATAAATACCAGAGGGGACCCACCAGGAGGTCACAAGCCAGGGGGCGCGGCCTACCCCCCTAGACGCGCCATACAGGCATGTGGGCCCCCTGGCAGGCTTCCGGTGCCCATCTTCTGCTATATGAAGGGTTTTGACCTCGAAAAAATCATACTAGAACTTTAGGGGTGAAGCGTCGCCGTATCGAGGCGGAACTTCAACAAAACCAATCTAGCGCTCCGGTGGAGCTATTCTACCGGGGAAACTTCTCTTCCAGAGGGGGGAAATCGAAGCCTTTGTCATACCAATGATCCTCTCATCATGAGGGGGTGAATCTCCATCAACATCTTCATCAGCACCATCTCCTCTCCAAACCCTAGTTCATCTCTCTTATCCGACCTTTGTCTCAAAACCTCAGATTGGTACGTGTGGGTTGCTAGTAGTGTTGATTACTCCTTGTAGTTGGTGCTAGTTGGTTTACTTGGTGGAAGATCATATGTTCACATCCTTAATGATTATTAATAATCCTCTCCTTATTAACATGAATATGCTTTGTGCGTAATTACGTTTGTTCCTGAGGACATGGGATAAGTCTGGCTATAAGTAATCATGTGAATTTGGTATTCGTTCGATATTTTGATGAGATGTATGTTGTCTTTCCTCTAGTGGTGTCATGTGAACATCGACTACATGACACTTCACCATTATTTGGTCCTAGAGGAAGGCATTGGGAAGTAATAAGTAGATGATGGGTTGCGAGAGTGACGGAAGCTTAAACCCTAGTTTATGTGTTGCTTCGTTAGGGGCTGATTTGGATCCATATGTTTCATGTTATGGTTAGATTTATTTTAATTCTTCTTTCGTAGTTGTGGAGGATTGCGAAAGAGGATAATCATAAGTGGGATGTTTTTCCAAGTAAGGGCAGCACCCAAGTATCGGTCCACCCACGTATCAAATTATAAAGTAACGAACGTGAATCATATGAGCATGATGAAAACTAGCTTGACACAAATTCCCATGTGTCCTCGGGAGCGCTTTGATCCATATAGGAGTTTTTCAAGGCTTTTCCTTTGCTACAAAAATGATTGGGACACCTTTCTTCACCTTTGTCACAATTTTACTTGCTACCCATTACAAATTACCTTATCACAAAACTATCTATTACCGATAATTCCAGTGCTTGTAGAGAATACCTTACTGAAAACCGCGTGTCATTTCCTTCTGCTCCTCGTTGGGTTTGACACTCTTATTTATCGAATGGACTATGATAGATACCCTATACTTGTGGGTCATCAAGACTCTTTTTTGGCGCCGTTGTCGGGGAGTGAAGTGCCTTTGGTGAGTGGAACTTGGTAAGGAAAATTTTATATATTGTGCTGAAATTTACTGTCACTTGTCACTATTGAAAATAAACCTTTGAGGGGCTTGCTCGGGGTATCTTCACCCCGACCGAAAGCAAAAAAGAGATGCTCCTCAACCTACTGCACCTACTGAAAATATTTATTATGAAATTCCTTTGGGTATGATAGAAAAGGTGCTAGATAATCCTTATGCACGAGATGGAACACTACATCCTGATTTGCATCTAATCTATGTGGATGAAGTTCGTGGATTATTTAGGCTTGTAGGTCTGCCCGAGGATGACGTCAAGAAGAAGGTCTTTCCTTTATCTTTGAAGGAGAAGGCATTGACGTGGTATAGTCTATGTGATGATATTGGATCATGTATCTACAACCGATTGAAATTGGAATTTCATCCGAAGTTTTATCCTATGCATCTGGTTCATCGTGATTGGAATTAAATTTATAATTTTTGGCCTCATGAAGGAAAAAGATTCGCTCAAGCTTGGGGGAGGCTTAAGTCAATGTTATATTCATGCCCCAATCGTGAGCTCCCGAGAGAAATTATTATTTAAAAATTTTATGCTCGGCTCTCTCGTGATGATCAATCCATGCTCGATACTTGTTGTGTTGGTTCCTTTATGAAGAAAGATATTGAATTCAAATGGGACTTATTGGAAAGAATTAAACGCGACTCTGAATATTGGGAACTCGAGAAGGTAATGAGTCAGGTATAAGCCTTATGTTTGATTGTGGTAAATCCTTTATAGACACCGATGCTTTTCGTGATTTTAGCACTAAATATGTACTTGACTCTGAGGTAGTAGCTTCATTCTGTGAATCTTTTGCTACTCATGTTGATCTCCCTAAGGAGAAGTGGTTTAAATATCATCCTCCCATTGAAGTTAAAGTGGTTTAACCTATTAAAGTTGAAGAAGAAACTATTATTTATAATGTTGATCATGTTATTCCTACTACTTATATTGAGAAACCACCCTTTCCTGTTAGAATGAAGGAACATGCTAAAGCTTCAACTATGGTTCGTAAGAGTTGTACTAGAACACCTATACCTACTGAACAAATTAAAGTTGAACCTAATATTGCTATGGTTAAAGATCTCTTGGTTGATAATATTGATGGGAATGTCATTCATTTCTTTGATGAAGCTGCTAGAATTGCTAGACCTGATACTAAAGGTAAACATATACCTATTGTTCGTGTGCCTATTGTTTCTGTTAAAATAGGAGATCATTCTTATCATGGCTTATGTGATGTGGGTGCTAATGTGAGTGCAATTCCCTTTACCTTATACCAAGAAATTATGAATGATACTGCACCAGCTGAATTAGAAGAAACTCATGTTACCATCAAGCTTGCTAATAGAGATGCTATTGCACCAACTGGGATTGTTAGAGATGTTGAAGTCTTGTGTGGGAAAATAAAGTATCCTACTGATTTTATTGTTCTTGGTTCCCCACAAGATGATTTTTGTCCCATCATATTCAGTAGACCCTTCTTGAATACTGTTAATGCTAAGATTGATTGTGAGAAAGAAAAGGTTACTGTAAGTTTTGGGGATGTGTCTCATGAGTTCAATTTCTCTAAATTTCGTAGACAACCCCATGACAAAGAATTGCCTAGTAAAGATGAAATTATTGGTCTCGCTTCTTTCGCTGTGCCTCCTACTGATCCCTTAGAACAGTATTTGCTAGACCATGAAAATGATATGCATATGAATCAAAGGAATGAAATAGATAAGATTTTCTTTGATCAGCAGCCTATTTTGAAACACAACCTGCCTGTAGAAATACTAGGGGATCCTCCTCCACCCAAGGGTGATCTCATGTTTCGGCTTAAACAATTACCCGATACTCTGAAGTATGCTTATCTAGATGAAAAAGAGATATATCATGTTATTATAAGTGTTAACCTTTGACAACATGAAGAAAAGATATTATTGAAGACTATGAGGACGCACCGTGCTGCTATTGTATATACTCTTGATGATCTTAAGGGCCTTAGTCCCACTCTATGTCTGCATAAAATTATATGGAGCCTGATGCTAAACCAGTTGTTCATCACCAAGGACGATTAAATACTAAAGTGAAGGAAGTGGTAAGAAATGAAATATTAAAGCTTCTGGAGGAACGTATAATTTATCCTATTGCTGATAGTAGATGGGTTAGTCCCGTTAATTGTCTCCCTAAAAAGGGAGGTATTACCGTTGTTCCTAATGATAAAAATGAATTGATCCCGCAAAGAATTGTTATAGGATATAGAATGGTAATTAATTTTAGGAAATTAAATAAAGCTACTAGGAAATATCATTACCCTCTACCTTTTATTGATCAAATGCTAGAAAGACTATCCAAACATACAAATTTTTGCTTTCTAGACGGTAATTCTGGTTTCTCTCAAATACTTGTGTCGAAAAAGGATCAAGAGAAGACCACTTTTACTTGCGCTTTCGGTACCTTTGCTTATAGGTGTATGCCTTTTGGTTTATGCAATGCTCCTGCTATCTTTCAAGGATGTATGATGGCTATATTCTTTGACTTTTGTGAAAAGGTTGTAGAGGTTTTCATGGATGATTTTTCTGTTTAGAGAACTTCTTTTGATGATTGCTTGAGCAACCTTGATTGAGTATTGCGGAGATGTGAAGAAACTAATCTTGTCTTGGATTGGGAGAAGTACCACTTTATGGTTAATGAAGGCATTGTCTTGGGACACAAAATCTCCGAAAGAGGTATTAAAGTTGATAAAGCTAAAGTTGATGCTATTGAAAAAATGTCGTGTCCAACAGATATCAAAGTTATAAGAAGTTTCCTTGGTCATGCTGGTTTCTATGGGAGGTTTATTAAAGACTTCACTAAGATTTCTAAGCCTCTCACTAATCTTTTGCAAAAGGGTGTTCCATTCGTTTTTTGATGATGATTGTGTAGAAGCATTTGAAATTCTTAAGAGAGCCTTGATCACTTCACTTGTTGTTCAAGCATGTCATTGGAACCTACCCTTTGAAATTATGTGTGATGCTAGTGATTATGATGTTGGTGCTATTCTAGGACAAAGAGTTGATAAGAAATTAAATCGTATCCATTATGCTAGTAAAACTCTAGGCAGTGCTCAAAGAAACTACGCTACCACTGAAAATGAATTTTTAGCAGTTGTGTTTGCTTGTGATAAATTCAGACCTTATATTGTTGATTCCAAAGTAACTGTTCACACTGATCATGCTGCTATTAAATATCTTATGGAAAATAAATATGCTAAACCTAGACTTATTAGATGGTTTCTTCTTCCACAAGAATTTGATCTGCATATTATTGATAGAAAGGGTGTTGATAACCCCGTAGTAGATAACTTGTCTAGATTAGAGAATGTTCTTGATGACCCACTACCCATTGATGATAGCTTTCCCGATGAACAATTAGTTGGCATAAGTGCTTCACGCAGTGCTCCTTGGTATGCTGATTATGCTAACTACATTGTTGCTAAATTTATACCGCCTAGTTTCACATACCAACAAAACAAAAAAGTTCTTCTATGATTTAAGACATTACTTTTGTGATGATCCATGCCTTTATAAAGAAGGAGTAGATGGTATTATTAGACGTTGTGTACCTGAGCATGAACAGGGACATATCCTACACAAGTGTCACTCCGAGGCCTATGGAGGACATCACGCTGGAGATAGAACTGCACACAAGGTATTACATTCTGGTTTTTATTGGCCTACTCTCTTCAAGGATGCTCGTAAGTTTGTCTTGTCTTGTGATGAATGTCAAACAATTGGTAATATTAGTATACGTCAGGAAATGCCTATGAATTATTCTCTGGTTATAGAACCATTTGATGTTTGGGGTTTTGATTATAAGGGCCCTTTTCCAAAGTCTAATGTGTATACGCATATTCTAGTTGTTGTTGATTATGTTACTAAGTGGGTATAAGATATTCCAACTAGTAGTGCTGATCATAACACTTCTATTAAAATGTTGAAATAAGTTATTTTCCCTAGATTTGGAGTCCCTAGATATTTAATGACTCGCGGTGGTTCACACTTTATTCATGGTGCTTTCCATAAATAGCTTGCTAGATATGATGTTAATCATAGAATTGCATCTCCTTATCATCCTCAGTCTAGTGGTCAAGTAGAATTGAGTAATAGAAAAATTAAATTGATCTTGCAAAAGACCGTTAATAGATCTAGAAAGAATTGGTCTAAGAAACTTGATTATGCATTATGGGCTTATAGAACCGCTTACAAAAACCCTGTGGGTATGTCTCCGTATAAAATGGTTTATGTTAAAGCATGGCATTTAACTCTAGAGCTAGAACATAAAGCTTATTGGGCAATTAAAGAGTTTAACTATGATTTCAAACTTGTTGGTGAGAATAGGTTATTTTACATTAGCTTGCTTGATGAATGGAGAACCCAGGCCTATGAGAATGCTAAGTTGTTTAAAGAAAAAGTTAAGAGATGGCATGATAGAAGGTTACAAAAGCATGAATTCAATGTAGGTGATCATGTATTGCTATACAACTCACATTTAAGATTTTTTTTGCAGGAAAACTTATCTCTAAATGGGAAGGTCCTTACATTATCGAGGAAGTATATCATTCAAGTGCCATCAAGATCAAGAACGCCGAAGGCACAAATCCGAAGGTGGTAAATAGGCAAAGAATCAAACATTATATCTCAGGTACTCCCATAAATGTTGAAACCAATATTATCAATACCATAACTCCGGAGGAGTACATTAGGGAGACCTATCAGAACGTTTCAGACTCCGAAAAGGAATAGGCATGTGTTACGGTAAGCAAACCGACTCCAAAACTTTTCTAATGGCAATTTCCATCAGTTTTGGAATATTTAAAAAATTAGGAAAATTTAAAGCAGTCCAAAAAGTGCACAAGGAGGCGACAAGCCAGAGGGCGCGGCCTACCCCCCTAGCACACCCTGTAGGCTTGTGGCCACCTCGTGTACCCTCCGAACTCCGTTTTCTTGTGGAATACTCTTTCTGGTCAGTAAAAATTCATTATATAATCTCCCAAAGGTTTTGACCTTCGTATCACCACAATATCTCCTATTTTTGTTTTGAGCTATTTCTGCACCAGATTTAGATCAACATGGCGTCTTCAAGTGCTTTGAAGGACAAGTTCTTCGAGATGGTCATCAATCCCTACCTTGCGGAGGTGCTGCAACACCCTCAAACCATTGAGATGCATGAGGGGGTGTTGCACATCCGTGATGTTGAGGGGGCAAAGAAGACCGGAAGCGTGGAGACAAGGCTCCAAGCAACGGAGCAACAAGTCTTCAAGTGCCAAGGGATGGTGGAACGAGGACTCAATGCCAATCACATGATGATCGCGAAGTTTACCCATAAGCACAAGTTAGACGCCAAGGACATCTGGCGTCACGTCTTCAAGATTTACGAGAAAATCGAGCATCTCCAAGCTCAGATCTATGACCTACAAAACCAAAACTGTGAGTATGAATACAGATTTAAGAGAATGATTTTGGCTGGAGATTTGAGGATCCCGGAGACTCGTTCATCTTTTTACGATGGTGAGCCCATGCCTTAGAAGATGGAGGACGATTCCTCAACCTCACCAAGAACTCCAACATCACCACCTCCGAAGAAAGACAACTAAACACATGGGTATGGGCACTCTACTTGGCTTGTGCCAAGCTTGGGGGAGGTGCCCCGGTATTGTATCACCATCACACCTTTTACTTTCTTCGTTTTTCTTTGTTCGATCCTTTTGGTTATATCTTGACCTAGTAAAATAAAGTTTTAGTGTGATCTAGTTTTGAGTTTTGCTTTATGTTCCCCCTATGTAAGCAAGTCCGAGTATTATATAGTAAAGAGTAGTGTTGAGTTGAGGGCTTTGCTTGCTTGCTATGATCTTGAGAAATATAAATAGAAAAAAGTATAAAATAAAAGCAAAATAGTATATATATAATGATCTTATGGGGAGTGATGACTTCACATATAAAAAGTATGTCGATTGAAATTTGTTGTGAGTTGACAAACAAAGCTATTGGTCATTGTTGCAATTAAAAGGAAGTAATAAAGAAAGAGAGGTTCACATATAAATATATTATCTTGGACATCTTTTGTGATTATGAGCACTCATTAAAATATTATATGTTAAGAAGTTGATGTTGGACAAGTAAAACAACATAATGAGTTATCTTTGCTTATTTCCTAATAGAAGTTATATGGTTATAGATCCTTCAACATGTGTCGCTTGCTTCCACCCCATATCAGCCAAAAACTTCCGCTCCAAGTAGAGATACTACTTGTGCATCCAAACACCTTTAACCCAGTTTTGCCTTGAGAGTCCACCATACGTACCTATGGATTGAGTAAGATCCTTCAAGTAAGTTGTCATCGTTTTAAGCAATAAAAATTGCTCTTTAAATGTGTGTGATTTATTAGTGCGAGCAAAATAAACTTTATATGAACTTGTCATATGGAAGAAATAAAAGTGACGGACTACATAATAAAGTTTTCTATCACAAGGGGCAATATAAAGTGACGTTCTTTTGCATTGAGGGATTGTGCATCCAACTATAAAAGCGCATGACAACCTCTGCTTCCCTCTACGAAGGGCCTATGTGTTACCTTTACTTTCTAGTACTTACCTTTATGTAAGAGTCATGGTGATCTTCACCATTTCCTTTCTTTCGCCTTTATCTTTTGGCAAGCGTCATGTGTTGGGAAATGATCTATACAAATATATCCACTCGTATGTGGGTGATCATGATTTATTACTGTTGACATTACCCTTGAGGTAAATAGTTGGAAGACAAAACTATAAGCCCCTATCTTTCTCTGTGTCCGGTTGAAGCTTTGACCTCATAGGTACCGCATGAGTTTTAGCAATTATGAAAGACTATAAGATGATTGAGTATGTGGATTTGCTTTACAAGCTCTTATATTGACTCTTTCCTACGTTGCGATAAATTGGAATTGCTTCAATGACTGAAATCATAGTTTGTTAGTTCTCAATAGAGTTCTTGATTCATATTTTACCTTGTGAATGAATTGTTACTCTAGCATAAGAAATTATATGTCAATATGTGTTGTTGTTCTAAAGATAACCATGATGCCTTCATGCCCGTATTTTATTTTATTGACACCTCAATCTCTAAACATGTGGGCATATTTATCGATCTTGGTTTTCGCTTGAGGACAAGCGAGGTCTAAGCTTGGGGAGTTGATACGTCCATTTTGCATCATGATTTTATATCAATATTTTGCATTATGGGCTGTTAATACACATTATGGTACAATACTTATGCCTTTTCTCTCTTATTTTACAAGGTTTACATGAAGAGGGAAATGTCGACAGGTCGAATTCTGGACTGGAAAAGGAGAAATTATGAGAGACCTATTCTGCACAACTCCAAAATTTATGAAAAGTTACGAAGAATTGTTTTGGAATATATAAAAAATATTGGGCGAAAGAAATACCAGAGGGGACCCACAGGAGGTCACAAGCCAGGGGACGCGGCCTACCCCCTGGCCGCGCCCTGCAGGCTTGTGGGCCCCCTAACAGGCCTCGAGTGACCATCTTCTGCTATATGAAGGGTTTTGACCTCGAAAAAATCATATCAAAATTTTCGGGGTGAAGCCGCCATCTTGAGGCGAAACTTCGGCAGAACCAATCTAGAGCTCCGGCAGAGCTATTCTACCGCTAGAATACATGCTAAGCATGAATGGCTTGAAAAGGTGGTTTTCGTTATAATAATGATGAAGATCTTAAAGTGATTGATGTGAATCCTATTGAATCTTTGTTTTCTAGTATAAATCTTGAAAAAGATGGGACTGGAGATAAGTCAACTTTAGTTAAAAGGCGTCCCAATGATTCGGAGTTTACAAATCTTAATGCTAAGATTGATAAAAGTGGGATTGAAGAGGTCAAAACTTTAAATAGCAATGAAGCCACTCTTTTGGATTTCAAGGACTTTAATTATGATAGTTGTTCTTTGATTGATTGTGTTTCCTTGTTGCAATCCATGTTGAATTCTCCGCATGCTTATAATCAAAATAAAGCTTTTGCTAAACATATTGTGGATGTTATGATGAAATCTTTTGAAGAAAACTTGAGTTGGAAGTTTATATACCTATAAATATTTATGATGAGTCATAACCTAATATTAATATTAAAATTAAAGATTACCATGCTTTGTGTGATTTGGGTGCTAGCATTTCCACGATTCCAAAAACTTTATGTGATGTGCTAGGATTCCGTGAATTTGATGATTGCTCTTTAAATTTGCATCTAGCGGATTCTACAATTAAGAAACCTACGGTAAGGATTAATTATGTTATTTTTATTGCAAATAGGAATTATGTGCCCGTAGATTTCATTGTTCTTGATATATATTGCAATCATACATGTCGTATTATCTTGGTAGACCTTTCCTTAGAACGATTGGTGAAATTATTAATATGAAAGAAGGAAATATTAGATTCCAATTTCCATTAAGGAAAGGCATGGAGCACTTTCCTAGAAAGAAAATAAAATTACCCTATGAATCTATTATGAGAGCTACTTATGGATTGCATACCAAAGATGACAACACCTAGATCTATTGCATTATGCCTAGCTAGGGGCATTAAACAATAGCGCTTGTTGGGAGGCAACCCAATTTTATTTTTATGCTTCTGTTTTTGAGTGATGCACACATTATTACCTCTGTAATAATTATGTTTTCTTGTTTTAATTAGTGTTTGAGCCAAGTAAGACCTTTGGGATGGTCTACGGTGTTTGCAAGTTGATTTTGCTGAAAAACAGAAATTTTCGCTCTCGGTCCAGGAATTTTGTAAACTCACTGGAACGTGCTTCTGATCTTCAATTTTTACAAAAGATTGATATACAAATTACCCTGATTTTCCTAATGTTTCAGAATTTTTGGAGTTACATAAGTATTCGAAGTTTATAGATTGCTCCAGTTTGTTCTGTTTTTAACAGATTCTGTTTTCTTTGTGTTGTTTGCTTATTTTGATGAATCTATGGGTTGTATCGGGGGGTATGAACCATGGGGAAGTTGGAATATAGTAAATATTACACCAATGTAAATAAACAATGAGTTCACAATAGTACCTAAAGTGGTGATTTATTTTTCTTATACTAACGGATCTCATGAGTTTTCTGTTGAGTTTTGTGTTGTGAAGTTTTCAAGTTTTGGGTAAAGATTTGATGGACTATGGAATAAGGAGTGGCAAGAGCATAAGCTTGGGGATGCCAAAGGCACCCAAAGCCATATTAAATGATACCAAAGAGCGTAAGCTTGGGGATGCCCCGGAAGGCATCCCCTTCTTTCGTCTTCAATCCATTGGTAAATTTACTTGAGGCTATATTTTTATTCACCACATGATATGTGTTTTGCTTGGAGCATCTTGTATGATATGAATATTTACTTTTTAGTTGGCAACAATCATCCTTGCTTCACACATCTTTTTAGATAGACAGTTGAATCGTGAATTTATTAGAATCGTCTATGTGCTTCCTTTATATCTTTTGAGCTAGGCAATGTTGCTCTAGTGCTTCACTTATATCTTTTAGGGAAGGGTGGTGTTTTATTTTATAGAAATTATTAAACTCCCATACCTCACTTATATTATTTTGAGAGTCTTTTAAACAGCATGGTAATTGGTTTCGGTTATGAATTTAGTCCTAATATAATGGGCATGCAAGAGGGATATAATAAAAACTTTCATATTAAGTGCATTGAATATGATGAGAAGTTTGATTCCTTGCATATAGTTTTGAGATAGGAAGATGGTAATATGAGAGTCATGCTAGTAAGTAATTGTGAATTCGAACAAATACTTGTGTTAAACCTTGTGATTCCCGTAGCATGCATGTATGGTGAACCGTTATGTGATAAAGTCGGAGCATGATTTGTTTAATTATTGCCAACCTTTGTGTGGAGGTCGGGATCGCACGATGATTAACTCCTACCAACCCTTCCCCTAGGAGCATGTGTCTAATACTTTGCTTCGATAAATAATAGACTTTTGCAATAAGTATGTGAGTTCTTTATGACTAATGTTGAGTTCATGGATTATACGCACTCTCACCCTTCCACCTTTGCTAGCCTCTCTAGTACTGCACAACTTTCCCCGGTACATTAAACCCACCTTCCTCAAAACAGCCACCATATACTTTCCTCAAAACAACCACCATATCTACCTATTATGGCATTTTCATAGCCATTCCGAGATATATTGCCATGCAACACCACCGTTCCTGTAAGTGCATCTAGTGCCCCTTAGTGATTTTGGTGGTTTGAAGACTTATAGGTTAAGTATCTAATGTGTTTATAAGTGTACACAGGATCTATAAGTCATTGAGGAGTTTGAGATAATTGAAGAATATCGACCCCTAAAAATATATGTCTTCAGTTGAAGAAATTGGTCTGAAGCTGAAGAAATGAATCGCGAAGAATCTGCGATGAAATTGATATTCCTCATGAAGATATTGATATTGAGAAGATCGATGGTTCCTGAAGAAAATCGTTCTGAAGAAATTGAAGCGTGAAGATTTACGTTTTCTGTTTACTTTCTTCGCATTTGATGAATAGGAACACCGTACTGTTAAAGGGGGTCAAAGTAACACTATGGAATGGATTTCCTCATGATGCTCAACCCAAGCCAAATCCTACCAAAAGCCTCAAGTGAGGAATATGAGTGACATGAGGACTCTCACAGTTGAGAGTCCCGACCGTTTCGATAAGCCACGCCAAGTCACTGATCTTATCCACTCCAACGGTCATATTATTTAAGGGCATTAATGTCAAATCATGTCGGGATGCTCCCAGGCTATAAATAGCCGCCCCCCACAACCACTAGCTGGTTGGCTGCTCCGTTCGAAACTGACACTTGTCATAAGAGCAACCCAAATTCCTCAGAGCCTATGAGAGTAAATCATTAGTGAGGAAAAACACCACCCTGTTGGGGAACGTCGCATGGGAAACAAAAATTTTCCTACGCGCACGAAGACCTATCATGGTGATGTCCATCTACGAGAGGGGATGAGTGATCTACGTACCCTTGTAGATCGTACAGCAGAAGCGCTAGTGAACGCGGTTGATGTAGTGGAACGTCCTCACGTCCCTCGATCCGCCCCGCGAACAATCCCGCGATCAGTGCCACGATCTAGTACCGAACGGACGGCACCTCCGCGTTCAGCACACGTACAGCTCGACGATGATCTCGGCCTTCTTGATCCAACAAGAGAGACGGAGAGGTAGAAGAGTTCTCCGGCGGCGTGACGGCGCTCCGGAGGTTGGTGATGACCTTGTCTCAGCAGGGCTCTGCCCGAGCTCTGCAGAAACGCGATCTAGAGGAAAAAACGTGGAGGTATGTGGTCGGGCTGCCGTGGAAAAGTCGTCTCAAATCAGCCCTAAAACCTCCGTATATATAGGTGGGAGGGAGGGGAGGAAGCAGCCTCAAAACCTAAAGGTTTGGCCGAAATTGGAGGTGGAGGAGTCCTACTCCAATCCTACTTGGAGTAGGATTCCACCTTCCCACTTGGAAACTCTTTCCACCTTGTGTTTTTTTCTTCTCAAACCTTATGGGCCTTAGTGGGAACTTATTCCAGCCCACTAGGGGCTGGTTTATCTCTTTCCATAGCCCATGAGACCCCTTGGGGTGTGACACCCCTCCCGATGGTCCCCGGCACCCCTCCCGGCACTCCCGGTACACTACCGATGAGCCCGAAACTTTTCCGGTAATGCACGAAAACCTTCCGGTAACCAAATGAGGTCATCCTATATATCAATCTTCGTTTCCGGACCATTATGGAAACCCTCGTGACGTCCGTGATCTCATCCGGGACTCCGAACAACATTCGGTAACCAACCATATAACTCAAATACGCATAAAACAACGTCGAACCTTAAGTGTGCAGACCCTGCGGGTTCGAGAACTATGTAGACATGACCCGAGAGACTCCTCGGTCAATATCCAATAGCGGGACCTGGATGCCCATATTGGATCCTACATATTCTACGAAGATCTTATCGTTTGAACCTCAGTGCCAAGGATTCATATAATCCCGTATGTCATTCCCTTTGTCCTTCGGTATGTTACTTGCCCGAGATTCGATCGTTAGTATCCGCATACCTATTTCAATCTCGTTTACCGGCAAGTCTCTTTACTCATTCCGTAATACAAGATCCCGCAACTTACATTAAGTTACATTGCTTGCAAGGCTTGTGTGTGATGTTGTATTACCGAGTGGGCCCCGAGATACCTCTCCGTCACACGGAGTGACAAATCCCAGTCTCGATCTATACTAACTCAACGAACACCTTCGGAGATACCTGTAGGCATCTTTATAGTCACCCAGTTACGTTGCGACGTTTGATACACACAAAGCATTCCTCCGGTGTCCGTGAGTTATATGATCTCATGGTCATAGGAACAAATACTTGACACGCAGAAAACAGTAGCAACAAAATGACACGATCAACATGCTACGTCTATTAGTTTGGGTCTAGTCCATCACATGATTCTCCTAATGATGTGATCCCGTTATCAAGTGACAACACTTTCCTATGGCCAGGAAACCTTGACCATCTTTGATCAACGAGCTAGTCAACTAGAGGCTTACTAGGGACAGTGTTTTGTCTATGTATCCACACAAGTATTGTGTTTCCAATCAATACAATTATAGCATGGATAATAAACGATTATCATGAACTAAGAAATATAATAATAACTAATTTATTATTGCCTCTAGGGCATATTTCCAACAGTCTCCCACTTGCACTAGAGTCAATAATCCAGTTCACATCACCATGTGATTCCAACGAATCCAACACCCATATAGTTATGGGGTCTCATCACGTCTTGCTCGTGAGAGAGGTTTTAGTCAACGGTTCTGAAACTTTCATATTCGTGCGTTCTTTACAAATCTTTATGTCATCTTATAGATGCTGCTACTACGTGCTATTCGGAAATGCTCCAAATATCTACTCTACTATACGAATCCGTTTCACTACTCATAGTTATCCGGATTAGTGTCAAAGCTTGCATTGACGTAACCCTTTACGACAAACTCTTTAACCACCTCCATAATCGAGAAAAATTCCTTAGTCCATTAGTTACTACGGATAAATTTCGACCGCTGCTAGTGATTCAATCATGGATCACTCTGTGTACCTCTCAACATACTTTGAGTCAAGGCACACTTCAGGTGCGGTACACAGCATGGCATACTTTAGATTCTACGGCTAAGGCATAGAAGACGACCTTCGTCTATTCTCTTTATTCTGCCGTGGTCGGGTTTTGAGTCTTACTCAAATTCACACCTCACAACGCAACCAAGAACTCCTTCTTTGCTGGTCTATTTTGAACTCTTTCAAAAACTTGTCAAGGCATGCATCTTGTTGAAACTTCTATTAAGCGCTTTCGATCTATCTCCATAGATCTTTGATGCTCAACGTTCAAGTAGCATAATCCAGGTACTCCTATGAAAACTTCTTTCAAACAACCTTGTATGCTTTACAGAAATTCTACATTACTTCTGATCCACAATATGTCAACCACAGATACCTATCAGAAAATCTATAGTGCTCCCACTCACCTCCTTGGAAATACAAGTTTCTCATAAACCTTGTACAAACCCAAAATCTTTGATCATCTCATCAAAGTGTATATTCCAACTCCGAGATGCTTGCACCAGTCCATTGAAGGATCACTGGAGCTTGCATACTTGCTAGTATTTTTAGGATCGACAAAACCTCCTGGTTGTATCACATACAATGTTTGCTCAAGGAAACCGTCGGGGAAACAATGTTTTGACATCCTACGTGCAATATTTCATAAATAATGCAGCAACTACTAACATAATTCCAACAGACTTTTATCATCGCTACGATTGAGAAAGTCTCATCATAGTCAACTGTTTGATCTTGTCGGAAACATCTTTGCGACAAGTCGAGCTTTTCTTAATAGTGACTTATCACCATCATCGTCTGTCTTCCTATTAAAGATCCATCTTTTCATCAATAGTCCTATGACCATCAAGTAGTTCTTCCAAAGTCTACACTTTGTTTTCATACATGGATCTTCTCTCGGATTTCATGGCTTCCAGCCATTTGTTGGAATCCAGGCCCACCATTGCTTTCTCCATAACTCGTAAGTTCACTGTTGCTCAACAACATGACCTCCAAGACAGGGTTACCGTACCACTCTGCAGTAGTACGCGACCTTGTCAACCTATGAGGCTTGTAGTAACTTGATCCGATGCTCGATGATCACCATCATCAGCTTTCACTTCAATTGGTGTAGGCGCCACAGGAACAACTTCCCGCGCCCTGCTACATACTGGTCGAAGTGATGGTTCAGTAACCTCATCAAGTTCTACTACCCTCCCACTCAATTCTTTCGAGAGAAACCTTTCCTCGAGAAAGGATCCGTTTCTAGAAACAAACACTTTGCTTTCGGATCTGAGATAGGAGATGTACCCAACTGTTTTGGATATCCTATGAAGATGCATTTATCCGCTTTGGGTTTGAGCTTATCAGACTGAAACTTTTTCACATAAGTGTTGAAGCCCCAAACTTTCAAGAAACGACAGTTTAGATTTCTCTAAACCTCAGTCTATACTGTGTCATCTCAACGGAAATACGCGGTGCCCTATTTAAAGTGAGTGCGGTTGTCTCTAATGCATAACCCATAAACGATAGTGGTAATTCGATAAGAGACATCATAGTATGCACCATACCAAATAGTGTGTGGCTATGACGTTCAGACACATCATCACACTATGATGTTCCAGGTGGCATGAACTTCGAAACAATTTCCACATTGTCTTAACTGTGTACCAAAACTCGTAACTCAGATATTCATTTCCATGATCATATCGTAGACAGTTTATCCTCTTGTTACGACGAACTTCACTCTGAAACTGAATTGAACTTTTCAACATTTTAGACTTGTGATTCATTAAGTAAATACTCCTGTATCTACTCAAATCATCAGTGAAGTAAGAACATAATGATATCCATTGCGTGCCTCAGCACCCATTGGACTGCATACATCAAAATGTATCACTTCCAACAAGTTACTATCTTATTTCATCTCAATGAAAACAAGGCATTGCTCATGTGGTATGATTCGCATGTCACTAGTGATTCAAAATCAGGTGAGTACAAAGATCCATCAGCATGGAGCCTCTTCATGCAATTTATACTAACATAACTCAAGCGGCAGTGCCACAAGTAAGTGGTACTATCATCATCAACTCGTATCTTTTGGCACCAATATCATGAACATGTGTAACACTACGATCGAGATTCAATAAACCATTGAAGGTGATTATTCAAGAAAATAGAGTAACCATTATTCTCTTTAAATGAATAATCGTATTGCAATAAACACGATCCAATCATGTTCATGCTTAACGCAAGCACCAAATAACAATTATTTAGGTTTAACACCAATCCCGATGGTAGAGGGAGCGTGCGACGTTTGATCATCTCAATCTTGGAAACACTTCCAACACGTATCGTCACCTCGCCTTTAGCTAGTCTCTGTTTATGTCGTAGCTTTCATTTCGCGTCACTAATCACTTAGCAACCGAACCAGTATCCAATACCCTCATGCTACTAGGAGTACTAGTAAAGTACACATCAACATCATGTATATCAAATACACTTCTTCCGACTTTTGCCAGCCTTCTTATCTACCAAGTATCTTGAGTTGCTTCGCCTCAGTGATTGTTCCCCTCATTACAGAAGCACTTAGTCTCGGGTTTGGGTTTAATCTTGGGTCTCTTCATTAGTGCAGCAACTATTTTGCCGTTTCACGAAGTATCCCTTCTAGCCCTTGCCTTTCTTGAAACTTAGTGGTTTTACAAACCATCAACTATTGATGCTCCTTCTTGATTTCTACTTTCACAGTGTCAAACATCGCGAATCGCTCAAGGATCATTGTATGTATCCTTGATATGTTATAGTTCATCACGAAGCTCTCACAGCTTGGTGGCAGTGACTTTGGAGAACTATCACTATCTCATCTGGAAGATTAACTCCCACTTGATTCAAGCAATTGTCGTACTCAGACAATCTGAGCACATGCTCAACGGTTGAGCCTTTTCTCCTGTGCTTTGTGGACAAAGAATCTTGTCGGAGGTCTCGTACCTCTTAACAAGGGCGCAAGCATGAAATCACAATTTCATCTCTTTAGAACATCACTTATGTTCCGTGACGTTTTACAACGTTTTCAGCACCTTGCTTCTAAGCCATTAAGTATTTTTGTACTGAACTATCGTGTAGTCATCAGAAACGTGTATGTCGGATGTTCACAGCATCCATAGACGACGCTCGAGGTGCAGCACACCGAGTGGTGCATTAAGGACATAAGCCTTCTGTGCAGCAACGAGGACAATCCTCGGTTTTACAGACTCAGTCTGCAAAGTTTGCTACTATCAACTTTCAACTAAATTTTCTCTAGGAACATATAAAACAGTAGAGCTATAGCGCAAGCTACACCGTAATTCGCAAAGAGCATTAGACTATGTTCATGACGATTAGTTCAGTTAATCATATTACTTAAGAACTCCCACTCAAAAAGTACATCTCTCTAGTCATTTGAGTGGTACATGATCCAAATCCACTATCTCAAGTCCGATCATCACGTGAGTCGAGAATAGTTTCAGTGGTAAGCATCTCTATGCTAATCATATCAACTATACGATTCATGCTCGACCTTTCGGTCTCATGTGTTCCGAGGCCATGTCTGCACATGCTAGGCTCGTCAAGCTTAACCCGAGTGTTCCGCATGCGCAACTGTTTTGCACCCGTTGTATGTGAACGTTGAGTCTATCACACCCGATCATCACGTGGTGTCTCGAAACGACGAACTGTAGCAACGGTGCACAGTCGGGGAGAACACAATTTCGTCTTGAAATTTTAGTGAGAGATCACCTCATAATGCTACCGTCGTTCTAAGCAAAAAAAGGTGCATAAAAGGATTAACATCACATGCAATTTATAAGTGACATGATATGGCCATCATCACGTGCTTCTTGATCTCCATCACCAAAGCACCGGCACGATCTTCTTGTCACCGGCGTCACACCATGATCTCCATCATCATGATCTCCATCAACGTGTCGCCATCGGGGTTGTCGTGCTACTCATGCTATTACTACTAAAGCTACGTCCTAGCAAAATAGTAAACGCATCTGCAAGCACAAACGTTAGTTATAAAGACAACCCTATGGCTCCCGCCGGTTGCCGTACCATCGACGTGCAAGTCGATATTATCTATTACAACATGATCATCTCATACATCCAATATATCACATCACATCGTTGGCCATATCACATCACAAGCATACCCTGCAAAAACAAGTTAGACGTCCTCTAATTTTGTTGTTGCATGTTTTACGTGGTGACCATGGGTATCTAGTAGGATCGCATCTTACTTACGCAAACACCACAACGGAGATATATGAGTTGCTATTTAACCTCATCCAAGGACCTCCTCGGTCAAATCTGATTCAACTAAAGTTGGAGAAACCGACACTTGCCAGTCATCTTTGAGCAACGGGGTTACTCGTAGCGATGAAACCAGTCTCTCGTAAGCGTACGAGTAATGTCGGTCCAAGCCGCTTCAATCCAACAATACCGCGGAATCAAGAAAAGACTAAGGAGGGCAGCAAAACGCACATCACCGCCCACAAAAACTTTTGTGTTCTACTCGAGAAGACATCTACGCATGAACCTAGCTCATGATGCCACTGTTGGGGAACGTCGCATGGGAAACAAAAAATTTCCTACGCGCACGAAGACCTATCATGGTGATGTCCATCTACGAGAGGGGATGAGTGATCTACGTACCCTTGTAGATCGTACAACAGAAGCGTTAGTGAAAGAGGTTGATGTAGTGGAACGTCCTCACGTCCCTCGATCCGCCCCGCGAACAATCCCGCGATCAGTCCCACGATCTAGTACCGAACGGACGGCACCTACGCGTTCAGCACACGTACAGCTCGACGATGATCTCGGCCTTCTTGATCCAGCAAGAGAGACGGAGAGGTAGAAGAGTTCTCCGGCGGCGTGACGGCGCTCCGGAGGTTGGTGATGACCTTGTCAGATACCATTTGCCATCATGCATCTTCATTTTCTTCATATGATATGTTATATGTATGCATGACTTACAAGATTCAGGGGGAGATCTCCATGATATATATCATCAATGTGCATATGCTACAAAAGCAAAATCCTCAAGGTATGCACATCTTCAGGGGGAGTCTCTGTGAATCTTGTTTTCAAATTCCTCAATTGAGTATTTACACTTCATATTTTTTATCCCTGTTGAAGACTTAACCTAATTGTCATCAACCACCAAAAAGGGGGAGATTGTAAGTGCATCTAGTGCCCCTTAGTGATTTTGGTGGTTTGAAGACTTATAGGTTAAGTATCTAATGTGTTTATAAGTGTACACAGGATCTATAAGTCATTGAGGAGTTTGAGATATTTGAAGAATATCGACCCCTAAAAATATATGTCTTCAGTTGAAGAAATTGGTCTGAAGCTGAAGAAATGAATCGCGAAGAATCTGCGATGAAATTGATATTCCTCATGAAGATATTGATATTGAGAAGATCGGTGGTTCCTGAAGAAAATCGTTCTGAAGAAATTGAAGCGTGAAGATTTACGTTTTCTGTTTACTTTCTTCGCATTTGATGAATAGGAACACCGTACTGTTAAAGGGGGTCAAAGTAACACTATGGAATGGATTTCCTCATGATGCTCAACCCAAGCCAAATCCTACCAAAACCCTCAAGTGAGGAATATGAGTGACATGAGGACTCTCACAGTTGAGAGTCCCGACCGTTTCGATAAGCCACGCCAAGTCACTGATCTTATCCACTCCAACGGTCATATTATTTAAGGGCATTAATGTCAAATCATGTCGGGATGCTCCCAGGCTATAAATAGCCGCCCCCCACAACCACTAGCTGGTTGGCTGCTCCGTTCGAAACTGAAACTTGTCATAAGAGCAACCCAAATTCCTCAGAGCCTATGAGAGTAAATCATTAGTGAGGAAAAACACCACCCACCGAAACCACAAACCAAACCTAGTGATTGAGCATCACTGAAGAAGTTGTTCCTGTGTGGGACTGAAGCATTTTACCTTTGAGGACTGTGCATCCTCCAGACGGTTAGGCGTCATGGTCTAGAGCAATCCAGCAGTCAATTGTGGATCGCCGGGTGACCGAGTTTGTGAGGGTTTGGAAGTCTGCCCTGAAGACTTACCACGAGTGTTGGGCGAGGACTGTGTGTCCTTAGCTCAAGGAGAATACGGTAGGGACTGTGTGTCCCGGGACTGGGTGTCCTTTGGTTTAAATACCAAGCCGCTCCAAACCAGATGTACAACTGTCACAGCAGTTGGAACTGGGTCATCAACAACAGTCTTCACCAAGAATCGGGTTCGAATTCCTCAACTCTTTACATTCTCTGTATTATGTGTTGATGACTTTCACTCTGACTGTTTGAAGAATTTGCTGAAGACTTTCTCTGAATTTCCTCAACCCCAAATTCTTCACTTGAGTAAATCATCATCTGTATTCTGCGTGCCTGCTTGCTGTGCAATCTGTTTTCATAATCTTCACTCTGTAATACTGCTGTTGTGAACAATTGCACAACTGATCCTTAACTGTTTCCGCTGTAAGTTAGTCATCAGTGAGGAATTTCCTCAAAAGGAATTTCCTCAGTGATGAAATTCTAAAAATCTCCTATTCACCCCCCCCCCTCTAGTCGATATAACGCACTTTCAATTGGTATCAGAGCAAGGTACTCCCTTGTTCTGTGTGATTTTGGTTTAACCACCTGGAGTTTTAGTTATGTCGACTGCAGGCATGTTTAAGGTGACTGCAGCATGTCCAGGAAAGAACTTTCCCTTCTGGAAGAACAAAATGCAAATGCATCTACAAGCTATAAACAATGATCTCTGGTATATTGTGGAAAATGGTGTCCCCATCATTTCTGCTAGTGTCACTGCAGCTGATGTGAAGAAATTCAAGCAACTCGATTCTCAAGCGAAGAACATCATCTGTGGTCATCTGATCCCTGGCCAGTTTGGAAGAGTAAGTGCCTTAGGCTCTGCAACACTGATCTGGGAAAGACTGTGCAAGGTAAATGAAGGAGTATCAACCCAGCGCGACTCTCGTGTTGATATTCTTCGCAATCTCTTCAATCGCTTCAAAAGACATAACAATGAAAGCTGCCAAGACACCTTTGATCGCCTAACTGACATATCAAATGAATTGCAAGCACTGGGAGCTCGAGACATCACTGATCACGAAGTTGTGAAGAAACTGCTGAGATCTTTGGATTCTTCATTTGACACTTTAGTTCTGATGATACAAGAAAGACCAGACTACAAGATGCTAGATCCTGCTGATATCCTTGAAAGGCTAAATACTCATGAATTCCAGCTAGAAGAAAAGAGAGATCTATATGAACAAAGCTATTCCAGACCACGTGCACTGAAGGCAAGAGCAATTTCCTCATCTCAAGAAGAAGACACAGATGACAGCAGTTGTGACCCTGAAGAATTTGGTCAGGAACTTGCAATGCTTGTGAGGAAATTCCAGAGATTTACACGACGAGGCCAGTTCGGTAAATCATCAAGAAGAGACATGAGGAAATCAGAATCTGCATCTGAGGACTACAAGAAACGGACCTGTCACAAGTGCAAGAAATCAGGCCATTACATTGCTGATTGTCCTCGCTGGGGAAAGGAATCAAAGAAGAAGAAATACAAGGATGACAGTTCTGATGACTCAAAGAAGAAGAAGAAATCTTCAAAATCCTCATCCTCAAAGTCCTCCTCACACAAGAAGACTAGCTTCAGAAAGGCTCGGGCACTTATTGGCAAGGAAATGGATTCCGAGGCAGAATCAGAAGAATGTGATGATGAAGAAGGCTCTGGAGAAGATTCAGAATCCGGACAGGCTAGTCTTGCACTAGCAACCAATTTCGTCAGCAAGTCAATCTTCAATCTTGAAGAAAATGAGTGCACCATCCATACTGATGACTATGCTGATGACTTCGCTCCAACCTATTGCTTCATGGCAAAAGGTTCAAAGGTATCACATAATGCCTCCTCATCTGATTCAAGTGACTGTGAACATGATGATTACAAAAAACCCAGTTACAGTAAACTTGCCATCATTGCCACCAAACAACAAACTGCTCTGGAAAAGCTTCAAAAACTGCTAGACAAAAGTGATGATCTGTTGAATGATGAAATGAATCTTAATCAAATCCTCGTTGATGACATGAAAAATCTTCAGTCTAGATTTGATATTCTTCAGGATCGATATGATACACTCCTCACTGATCATGAGAAGCTTTCCTACGAATTTCTTCAAAGGAAGCTTGATCTTGAGAAGCTGAGGATGTCTTATGATGATCTTCGTATGGAAAATGATTCATTACTAGCTCAACAGATCAGCGCTAGTCAAGTTGAATTTATTCCTCCATGTCTTAAATGCATTGATCGTGAAACTGCTAATTCTTCACCAGAATCTTCAAATGCTACCACTGCTACAAATACTTCAACTGCACCTGTTGTGTCTATTTCCTCACTTGAGGAAAACACAAATGCCACTGATGAAAATGCAGGGTTGAAGGAATTGTACGTGACAGGCATGTACAAAAGCCTCAAAGGACATCAAATCCTTTGTGATGTGCTCAAAAAGCAGATCTTGAACAGGAACCCGAGGAAAGAAGGAATTGCCTTCGAGAGGAAATTGAATGCTGATGGATCTTATTGGAAATCTGAGCAGTATCCCAAAACCTCATGGGTTGCTGCTACTGGGCCTCCTTTTGATCCATCTAATCTAACTGGCTTCTCATGTGAATTATCCTATTCCTCGGATGATTCATTTGATTCCAACTATAAACTGTTCAAAAATCAATGTGGTGAAGTATTTGCTCGATATGTTGGAACTAACTGCAGGAATGGCCCTCCTCTAAAGAAAATCTGGGTTCCCAAAAGTTGTCTTGAAAATCTTCAAGTAAATGTCCTCATGTCATCACCTCTGAAGAATCTGAACCCCACATCAAATTCCTCAGGAGGACCAAAGTCTTCAAGAGGATCAAAATCCTCAACTGGTCAAAACTATGCTCATACTCGTGCTTATGCGTCTAACATGCAGGGAAACTACAAGGAATATGATTATGAGCGCTATTCTTCAAATCATTATGTTCATAAATCCTCAAACCAGTTCTCTGCATACTCATATGAGTACTTTAACCCCCCTACTGTTAAGAGAAGTGCATTAGCTTCAATGCCACCTTTCTCATATGGTGCTCGCAGGATGATGAACGCTTTGCCACCCCTTCATATGTGGGTGGTGAAGAAATCAAACTAATCACTTCTGCAGGTCAGGTCTCCAGATGAAAATCATCATCTGAAGAATTTGCTGGAGACCTGAGGAAATGCTTGACAGGACGCAAGCTAATGATTGATGAAATAGAAATATTTCACACGTCCTTACATTTCTGTTACGATGAAATCACTAAACTGGTGAAATTAGTATCATATTCTTCAAACTTGAAGCATATGAGATGGTAAGCTGTACTAATTCATCTGCAGGATGACAAACCCAAAAATACTGAGTGAGTTCTCGATAGTGGCTGCACACATCACATGACTGGTGATAAAAGCCTACTGATGAATATGCCACTAACTCCATCACCTCTGAAGCAAATCACATATGCTGATAAAGGTAAAAGCAAGGTATTGGGACTTGGCAAAGTAGCTATTTCCAAGGATAGGCATACGGACAAAGTAATGCTCGTTGAATCCCTTGGTTTTAACCTCATGTCAGTCTCGATGCTTTGTGATTTGATATGATTGTTATCTTTGGTAGATATAGATGTGTAGTCATCATGGAATCTGACAGATCCAAAGTCTTCGAAGGTGTAAGAAGAGGGGATTTGTACATTGTTGACTTCTCTACAGGTCCTCAACCAGCCACTTGCTTACTAGCAAAAACCTCAGAAGGATGGCTGTGGCACAGAAGACTAGGTCATGCAGGCATGAGGAATTTGCACACACTTGCTAAGAAGAAGCATGTCATTGACATCGAATTAGTCAAATTCCTCAAGGATCATCTCTGCGGTGCTTGTGAATCTGGGAAAATGACCAGATCCAAACATCCCTCCAAAACCATCATGACCACTACACGTCCATTTGAATTGCTTCATATGGATTTATTTGGACCTACACACTATGCAACACTAACCAATGCAGCATCTCTATATGGCTTTGTCATAGTTGATGATTATTCCAGATACACTTGGGTGCACATTATCGTGTATAAAACTGAAGTGCAGGAAATCTTCAAACGATTTTCTTCAAGGGCATCAACGAACTTCGGCATCAAGATCAAACATATCAGGAGTGATAATGGAACCGAGTTCAAAAACACTGGTCTTGATGATTATCTTGATGAACTTGGTATTACTCACGAATTGTCTGCTCCTTATACTCCTCAGCAGAATGGTGTCGTCGAAACAAAGAACAGGACTCTAGTTGAAATGGCAAGAACTATGCTTGAAGAATATCAGACTCCTCGACGCTTCTGGCCTGAAGCAATCAACACTGCATGTCATATCATCAACAGGGTATATCTTCACAAATTCCTCAAGAAAACCTCATATGAACTCCTCACAGACAAGAAACCCAATGTAAGTTATTTCAAAGTCTTCGGTGCAAAATGCTGGATTAGAGATCCTCATCATAGCTCGAAATTTGCACCTAAGGCACATGAAGGTTTTATGCTCGGTTATGGAAAGGACTCGCACACCTACAGAGTCTTCAACAACTATCACAACAAAGTTGTTGAGACTGTAGATGTGCGGTTCGATGAAACTAACGGCTCACAAAGAGAGCAATTGCCTTCCGAACCAGATAAGGTGTCTCCTGAGGAAGCAATAAAGCTTAAGCCTACTGAAGACATTGTTACCACTGAGGAAATTGGTGAAGAAACAATCCCCATCGCTGATGAAAGACAAGAAGATGCTCCTGAGGAAATTGCAACAACACCACTTCCTCAGCCCAGACAAAATCCTCAACCAGCACATCCGAGGATTGCAAATGAAGTAGAACTTGACAAAATCCTCAACGACATCAACGCGCCAGGTCCTCTCACTCGCTCAAAAGCTTCACACTTAGTTAACTTCTGTGGGCATTTTTCTTTTGTATCTATCACAGAACCCTCAAAAGTAGCTGAGGCTTTTCTGGAACCGGAGTGGATCCAAGCCATGCAAGACGAACTTCTTCAATTCAAGCTGAATGACGTATGGGAGCTCGTCAAACGACCAGATCCTCGCAAGCATAACATAATCGGCACCAAGTGGATTTTCCGAAACAAGCAAGATGAGGACGGTCAAGTGGTGAGGAACAAGGCACGACTTGTAGCCCAAGGCTACACCCAGGTTGAAGGAATAGATTTCGATGAAACTTTTGCACCTGTTGCTAGACTTGAAGCTATTCGAATTTTACTTGCTTATGCTAATCATCATAACATCATCTTATATCAAATGGATGTGAAAAGTGCATTCCTCAATGGTAAGCTTGAGGAAGAAGTATATGTTGCTCAGCCCCCAGGTTTTGAGGATCCAAAGAATCCAGACAAAGTTTTCAGACTCAAAAAGGCTCTGTATGGTCTCAAGCAAGCCCCTCGGGCATGGTATGATACATTGAAGGAATTCCTCATGAAGAAAGGCTTCAAACCTGGTTCACTCGATCCAACTCTTTTCACAAAATCTTATGATAATGAACTGTTTGTATGTCAAATATATGTTGATGATATCATATTTGGCTGTACTGACAAAAGATACAGTGATGAATTTGCTTATACGATGAGTGAAGAATATCAGATGTCTATGATGGGGGAGCTGAAATTCTTCTTAGGTCTTCAAATTCGTCAACAAAGCAATGGAATCTTCATATCACAGGAGAAATACCTCAAGGATGTTCTGAGGAAATTCGACATGCATGAGTGCAAAGGTGCCAAGACTCCAATGCCTACCAACGGTCACCTCGGCACTGATGAAAATGGTAAAGATCTCAATCATCAGGTATACCGTTCTATGATTGGTTCTTTATTGTATCTATGTGCATCTAGGCCAGACATAATGCTTAGTGTTTGCATGTGTGCATGTTTTCAAGCAAAACCGAAGGAATCACACCATAAGGTTGTGAAACATATTCTTCGATACTTAGCTCACACACCAACACTAGGATTATGGTATCCCAAGGGCTCCAATCTTCATCTGGTAGGGTATTCTGATTCAGACTATGCTGGTGACGTGTGGATCGCAAGTCAACGTCTGGCACATGCCATTTCCTCGGAAGATCACTAGCTTGCTGGTCCTCAAAGAAGCAGAACTGCATATCACTCTCCACTGCCGAAGCTGAGTACATTGCTGCTGGTTCTTGCTGTGCTCAATTACTATGGATGAAGCAAACCCTCAAGGACTACGGCATCAACATGAAGAATGTGCCTCTCGACTGTGACAATGAGAGTGCTATCAAGATCGCCTACAACCCAGTGCAGCACTCGAAGACCAAGCACATCCAGATTCGTCATCATTTTCTTCGGGACCATGTCCTCAAGGGCAATATCCTCATCGACCATGTGAAGACTGATGATCAACTGGCTGATATCTTCACTAAGCCCTTGGATGAGAAAAGGTTTTGCAAGTTGCGGTGTGAGCTAAATATCTTAGATTCTTCAAATGTTTTGTAAAAACATGCACACATCCTAACACTTATGCAAAGTTGATGACTTAGATGTGCAACACATGATGAAAAGATTTTCTTCAACTAATGAAGAAAGTCACTCTGAATGTGAAGAAATTAACGAAGAAATTGATTCTCAGGGCCCTACGACAATTGTACGCGGCGTCTGTAATCAACATTCTTATATGGTGGGTAACGCCACCGCCCAATGTGAAATTACTCAAGTTGATTTTCTTCAAATGATCAATTTCCTCACAATGCAATTTTCTTCAAAACAGTTGTTCTTCATTGTGATGATCTATTACAAAATCTTCAAAAATACTTGATGACTTTCATTTGCCTAGGTAGACTGTGAATTCTAGTCCTTAACAACATTCACTTATTGCTATTTCTTCAAGTTGATGTTTCTGCTAAGTGAATGTGATCGGACCCTACTTTCCCTCTATGCTATACTTATCCAGTCTATTCAATTCTTCATATGCGTTCTACTTGAAACTTTGTTCAAAATCCTCACTGCATCCTTGTCAGCTGATGATTTTGTAACAAAAATCCTCAAATCTTCAAAAATTATTTTCTTCAAAGGAACAGTAACTGAACCCCACTTCCCACGATCGGATAACCACGATCTCCACTATCTCCACCGCATCATACGGGAGCTACACGTGTCCTGCGGAGACGTAGAGGCAAGGGCTATTCGGTCCGAAACTTTCGCGCCAAACAGTAACTTTCGGGCTATAAATAGGTCCTTATCCCCCTCGGTATCTTCTTCTTCGCCTCATCGCTCTCCTGCCATAGCACACCGAACCCTAGCGCCACCGCTGGAAGTCTTGTCGCCGGCAAGGAAGAGCTTCACTGCCTCAACCTTCTCGCCGCTAGGATCACGCCGGAGTCGGAACATCTACGTCCGCCGCCGCCGTAGACGTCCTCTGCTGCCAAGTTAGGGTGCATTGGACACTTGACCGAAGAACCTCTCCAACACCACCTTTTTGTGTTCTTCGTTCGCACCTTCCAGGGTAATTATATCCCATTTTTACAACAGATTAGATCTGAAATTTTACCGCTCCCATGTGAAATCTGTTTTTCCTCAAGATACGATGCGCACATGATTCCTCAAACACTATCCATCACCACAATCGTTGATGAACTAGCTAAGCATCTAAGATTTTCACGAGATTCCTCAATTGTGCGAATTTTCGGATCTGTACAACTCTGGAACCCAAGAACAGAATGCTTAAGCAAATTCCTCAACCACTGGTTATATTCCTCAAACTGTCAAACTTTTCCATTTTCTTCAAATCTGAGAACGCATATGACCTCTCCAAATTCCTCGCAACTATACTATGTTCACAGGTACACACATGTCAGCTGATGAATCTCTCGGTTCTCATCACATTAACTCATTTGCAGCGTTTCTGGACGAAACTCTTCAAGGCTCATCAGAATCCTCAAGAGTTCAAAATCCTCAGAAAGTTCCTCGTCTGAAGAAAATGGAGGAAGAAAGGAAACTGAAGGGAGGAAAGAAACTCGAGCAGAACACAGCAGTTGACATTCCTGATGACATATACCTGGACTATTGCACGCCTGATGATGAACCTGAGACTATGCCTAAAAGAAAGATTAGGCTGCAGAAAATTGAACGCAGATGGGCAAAGGAGTGGAAAGAGTACAGGTTTGTGACTCCAAAATATGCGAAGAAATTCGCTTTGAAGCCTCCTTGCAGAAGGGCCCCGCTTGAGGATCATCAAGTAGCTCATCCCTCAAGTCTTATGACACTTGATGACTACCAAGAGGAAAAAGAAAGGCATCTGGCCAAGCTCAAGAAGCAAGCAGAAATAGCAGTGAAGAAATTTCATGAATCCTCAGCTGCTGCCTCCGGTGCTGCTCATTCCTCAGCAACAGAAACCTCAGGCTCCGAGATTCCTCAACCAAAGTCTGTGCCAACAAAGCCAAAAGCTTCAAAACCCCAAGAGAAGTTTGCATAGACTTCTGTCACCAAAACCCTCAGCACCCATCTCATCTACACCAAAGTCCTCAGCTCCACCTCCAAAGCCAGTACAGAAGAAAGTCGTGAAGACTACGACTGCCAGCTCTAGCTCCTCACTCCCAGGTGCAACTAGCTCGGAGACAAAGTCTTCAACACCCCATGTGAAGACTTTGGCAACTACTGAACCTGCACCTCTGCCCAGCCCAAGCAAAATCATCACAGTCCCGTCTGCATCAGAGGGAAGTGAAGAATATGATGATGAAACTCTGGAAGCCATCATCAGGAACAAGCAAGAAAGGGTAGCACAAGCATCACGCAGTGCTATTCCTTTGGCGATGGACCCCAAGGTCCTCCTCGATTTCATCAATGTGTGGTATGAAGACCCAAACACACCCATTGATGATTTGAAACTTCCTCCTGGTGTCAGCCACATGGTGGCTACTTTCATAAACAAAGCCAAGTGGAAGGAACAGAAGGCCAAGCAGGCGAAAATTGCAAAGGCCAGAAAGGAGAAATTCCTCAGGCAAAATGTCCTCAAGCTGACGCCTGAAGCATTGGTGTCCACCCAGGCAGAGCTGCAAGTCCTGACTGACAAGTGTGAGAAACTGTCAGACCGCACAAGCATCAAACACAATTTCATCAAGCTAGCCACTAGTGATGTTGATGACTACAACAGACGTCACCCCCCACCAGCACCAACTCCTCAGCCCCTGGTTGAACAGCCAGAAGATGCATCTCCTGTTGAGGAGGAAATTCCTCAAGCTGAGGAACAACACCAAGAGCGCCGTGCTGATGAGCCGGCCATTGAAGAGATCATCACTGAGACCGCTCCTGATGAAACTGCTACTGATCCAGCTGCTTCACCAAAGCAGGCTGATGACTCTGTTCCAGCTGGTTCCTCACTGCCAGTTGAAGAATCTGTTGAGAAATCACCTTCACCAAAAACTTCAAAGGTGAAGAAGTTAATCCCGTCTGCATCAGACGCGAAAAAGACAAGAGCTGCTGAGAAGGAAGCAAAGAAGAGAAAAGCTTCCTCAACAGAAGAAAAGATTGAGGTAAAACGCCTCAAGGAAACTGAAGAATCTGCCCCTCTGGACCCGGTGCCTCTTAATGTTGCACCCTCATTTGAAATGGTCGTCCTTGGTGATCACACTACAAGGGCAGATGAGGAAATGAAGGATGCTGCCTCTGAGGAGCATACTGATGAGGAAATACAAATTGATGACAGTCCTCAACCTCATATTCCTCCGAAAGAGATTACTGAAGCTTCAGCTGCAGCAGCTGATGAATCTGCGTCTGCCACAAAGTCAGCTGATGAAAATCAAGCTGAAGAAAATGTCCAGTCTGAGCAGGCTCCTCCCACTGAACAGACTGATCAAACTTCTCAAGCTGAGAAGGATGAAGAAATTCCTCAGCCTGATGCTCAGCTAGAACAAGAAATTCCTCATCCTGGGGAAACTGCTGAAGAAAATGTTCCCGGCCCTGACAATGAATTCATTGTCCTCAACCCAGAATCTGCCATGGTTGTTTCCCCTCCCATTCCTCAGCACACTCTCAATCCAGTTCAGCGCCTGCCATTCTCGAAGAGGCCAAAGTTTCAGAAAGAGAATTTCTTTGAGGAACGCATGTATTTCATCGGAGAGAATCCTTATGACAGGCCTCAAATGAGGCATCTCAAGTTTTGGACAAGGACTCAGATGAACTACTATGCTTCAGTGCTCTGTGGACGCAACAAGATATTCTAGTACAGGCACATTCCTCATGATGAACTTGAAGAGATTCCCTGTATGGAACCAGTCCTCAGTGTACTACATGATGCAGGTTTGCTCCCTATGTGCTCAGACATATCAGATTGGAATAGTGAGCTAATTCTTCAGTTCTATTCAACTCTGCACATCTCGGGCAATGCTGATGACATCAACACTTGGGTGTTCGACTGGATAACCCAAAATACTCACTACAAGGCTCCAGCGTCTGAACTCCTTAGAGAACTGCCCGTACCAATTCCTTCAGAAGGGGCAGTGAAGCTTTATGGTGAGCGTGAGCTGCCAAATGGAATGATGGAAGTCCTCATGAAGCCTTTGGCTGCAGGAAAACCCTCAAGAACCACATTCCTCGTCCATGAGATAAAGTACACACCTCGGTCTGTCTACCGCATTCTCTGCAGTGTGCTAGCGCCAATCAAAGGCCATGATGATGACGAAGATGTCGTCGGCCTCATGAAGAATATCCTCTTCAACATCATTCACGGTATCCCCATGAATATCCATGATTTCTTCTTGAGGACTTTGGCTGACAATGCAATGTGCCCATATGATCACAAAATTTATGCACCATGGATCATGAGATTCCTCAGGACAAGGACAGGCATCAACTTTCACGCAGATTTCCAGAACCATGTTGGTTATATGCCTCCTATCCGGGTCAACAAGAAGACTTTCGAGCCCATTGAGGGAAAAGGAAAGTCTGTAATTGATGAAGGAAGCAGGCCTCTTGATGGTCAATTTAAAGAGCGAGATGCATATTCCTCATGGGACGATACTGAGACTCGTCCACCAAGCCCAGTTCCTCCTCGCGTGCTAAACACCAGAGAGCTTCTTCTCAGTCTTCATCAGAAGGTGGATCACAACCACAAATGGGTCAAACGCCAGTTTGGTGCCATTGTGAAAACCCTCACTGAGACACAGAACAGTGTGAAGCTTAATCATCACTATCTGCATGAGGTTTTTGATCGCACCTGGGCTACCCTTGCACATCTGAAGACCCAGACTGAGCTTGAAGAATTGAACTTTGAGCAGGACTTTGACTGGTCGTGGCCTCCCAAGAAGAAGTTCAGGCCCATTCCAGTGCCAGATCTTGAAGACAGCTCCTTCTCGTCCTTCCGCACCGCCAAATCTCATGAGGAACAGCTCGACACCGCAACAGGCCCAAGGAAGAACACTACACCCAAGAAGCGCCAAGGATCTTCATCAACCGCCAAGAAATGAAGTCTTCACGGGCGTTAGTCCTCAGTTTGTCCCTTTTTGTCACTTGATGACAAAGGGGGAGAAACTTGAGAGTTAGTCTTCAAACGGGATTTATTTTTGGGGCTTATGAACAATATTTAAGTTACAAACTCTTGGCTCTTTTGAAGTTTTTATGTAATGAGTTGTAACTTAAGCCCGATGGTACTCTGACGCTTTTGAACGTTTTTATTCGCATGCTTATTCCTCAAGTTTTAATGCACGCATGCTGAAATTCGTCAGATACCATTTGCTATCATGCATCTTCATTTTTTATTCATATGATATCTTATATGTATGCATGATTTACAAGATTCAGGGGGAGATCTCCATGATATAAATCATCAATGTGCATATGCTATAAAAGCAAAATCCTCAAGGTATGCACATCTTCAGGGGGAGTCTCTGTGAATCTTGTCTTTAAATTCCTCAAATGAGTATTCACACTTCATATTTTTGATCCCTGTTGAAGACTTAACCTAATTGTCGTCAACCACCAAAAAGGGGGAGATTGTAAGTGCATCTAGTGCCCCTTAGTGATTTTGGTGGTTTGAAGACTTATAGGTTAAGTATCTAATGTGTTTATAAGTGTACACAGGATCTATAAGTCATTGAGGAGTTTGAGATATTTGAAGAATATCGACCCCTAAAAATATATGTCTTCAGTTGAAGAAATTGGTGTGAAGCTGAAGAAATGAATCGCGAAGAATCTGCGATGAAATTGATATTCCTCATGAAGATATTGATATTGAGAAGATCGGTGGTTCCTGAAGAAAATCGTTCTGAAGAAATTGAAGCGTGAAGATTTACGTTTTCTGTTTACTTTCTTCGCATTTGATGAATAGGAACACCGTACTGTTAAAGGGGGTCAAAGTAACACTATGGAATGGATTTCCTCATGATGCTCAACCCAAGCCAAATCCTACCAAAAGCCTCAAGTGAGGAATATGAGTGACATGAGGACTCTCACAGTTGAGAGTCCCGACCGTTTCGATAAGCCACGCCAAGTCACTGATCTTATCCACTCCAACGGTCATATTATTTAAGGGCATTAATGTCAAATCATGTCGGGATGCTCCCAGGCTATAAATAGCCGCCCCCACAACCACTAGCTGGTTGGCTGCTCCGTTCGAAACTGACACTTGTCATAAGAGCAACCCAAATTCCTCAGAGCCTATGAGAGTAAATCATTAGTGAGGAAAAACACCACCCACCGAAACCACAAACCAAACCTAGTGATTGAGCATCACTGAAGAAGTTGTTCCTGTGTGGGACTGAAGCCTTTTACCTTTGAGGACTGTGCATCCTCCAGACGGTTAGGCGTCATGGTCTAGAGCAATCGAGCACTCAATTGTGGATCGCCGGGTGACCGAGTTTGTGACGGTTTGGAAGTTTGCCCTGAAGACTTACCACGAGTGTTGGGCGAGGACTGTGTGTCCTTAGCTCAAGGAGAATACGGTAGGGACTGTGTGTCCCGGGATTGGGTGTCCTTTGGTTTAAATACCAAGCCGCTCCAAACCAGATGTACAACTGTCACAGCAGTTGGAACTGGGTCATCAACAACAGTCTTCACCAAGAATCGGGTTCGAATTCCTCAACTCTTTACATTCTCTGTATTATGTGTTGATGACTTTCACTCTGACTGTTTGAAGAATTTGCTGAAGACTTTCTCTGAATTTTCTCAACCCCAAATTCTTCACTTGAGTAAATCATCATCTGTATTCTGCGTGCCTGCTTGCTGTGCAATCTGTTTTCATAATCTTCACTCTGTAATACTGTTGTTGTGAACAATTGCACAACTGATCCTTAATTGTTTCCGCTGTAAGTTAGTCATCAGTGAGGAATTTCCTCAAAAGGAATTTCCTCAGTGATGAAATTCTAAAAATCTCCTATTCACCCCCCCTCTAGTCGATATAACGCACTTTCAGTTCCATTTTTTATGACACGCACCATCACTTCCATATTGCTTATAGAGTCATATTTTGTTCTAGATATCGAGTTGTAATCTTTGAGTTGTAAGTAAATAAAAGTGTGATGATTTGCATTATTAGAGCATTGTCCCGTGTGAGAAAAGGATAATGGAAGCTATGATTCCCTCATTGGCATGAGTCTCCGGACTTTACAAAAAATAAAAGAGGCCAGCGAAGCCCATAAAAAATTAAAAGAGGCCAAAGATGCCCACCAAAAAAATAAAAAATATGAGAGAAAGAGAGAATGGACAATGCTACTATCTTTTTCCACACTTGTGCTTCAAAGTAGCACCATGTTCTTCATAGAGAGTCTCCTATTTTTTCACTTTCATATAACTAGTGGAATTTCATCTTTTGCACAATCAGTTAGTTTTCCTTTTGAGCCTTCATACACTTATAGCTCTAGTGCATTTGTTGCATGGCAATCCCTACTCACTCACATTGATATCTATTGATGGGCATCTCCATAGCCCGTTGATACGCCTAGTTGATGTGCGACTATCTTCTCCTTTTTTTATCTTGCAACCTCCACCATATTCTATTCCACCTATAGTGCTATATCCATGGCTCACGCTCATGTATTGCGTGAGAGTTGAAAAGGTTTGAGAACATAAAAAGTCTGAAACTATTGCTCGACTTTCATCGGGGTTGTGCATGATTTAGATACTTTATGTGGGGAAGATGGAGCATAGCCACACCATATGATTTTGTAGGGATAACTTTCTAAGGCCATGTTATTTCGAAAGGACACAATTGCCTTGTTAGTATGCTTGAAGTATTATTGTTTTTATGTCAATATTAGAATTTTGTTTTGAATCTTATGGATATGAATATTCATGCCACAATAAATAATATTACATGGATAAATATGTTAGGTAGCATTCCACATCAAAATTCTGTTTTTATCATTTACCTACTCGAGGACGAGGAGGAATTAAGCTTGGGGATGCTTGATACGTATCCAACGTATCTATAATTTTTGATTGTTACATGCTATTATATTATATGTTTTGGATGTTTTATATGCATTAATATGCTATTTTATATTAGTTTTGGGAGTAACCTGTTAACCTAGAGCCTAGTGCGAGTTTTTGTTTTTTCCATGTTTTTGAGTATTGCAGATAAGGAATATTAAACGGGGTCCAAACGGAATAAAATCTCCAGAATGATTTTTCTTGGACCAGAAGAAACCCAGAAGACTTGGAGTAGGGGGCAAGACACGTGGCGGGAGGCCACAAGCCTGCAGGCAAAGTTGTCAGAATCGCGACTCAAGTCTTAGAATCTTACGACCTTACGATCCAAACTAGCCCCTCATATTCTACGATTTTTCTTATAGAATCTAGGTTTCTACGATCCTAGTAGTTAAGATTCTATGATTCACGATCCTACCAAAAGAGTTTCGATCCGATTCAAAACTTTGCCTACAGGGCGCGCCCTAGGGGGGCGCCCCCTGGCTTGTGGGTCCCCTGCAGGTCTCCTAACCCTATTCTTCGGCCTATAACTTCCCAAATATTCCCCCATCGCTAAAAAGTGCCACAAAAATACTTATCCGCCGCCGAGAGCCTTTGTTCCCGTGAGATCCTATCTGGGAGCCTTTTTCGGTAATATACTGGAGAGGGAATTGATCGCAGAGGGCATCTACATCAACTCCATTGCCCCTTCGATGACGCGTGAGTAGTTCACCATTGGAATACATCAATTGGTATCCCATATTCACAATTGGAGTACCTCAATTGGTATCCCATATTCACACTTGGAATAACTCAATTGGTATCCCATATTTTTCTTGTATCTACGTATTCATTTGCAACTCGGTATCTCCGAGTTTGGAAAATCGGTCCTATCGATTTCTCTCGGAGGCTCAACATCCACTCCCGGTTCTACCGAACCACTTTGCCTCGAAGACTCCGAATTTTGATGCTACAAGCATTCTTAGTGATTTAACTAGACTTATGCCAGAGGGGGGAATATTCTTGCGATCCCTCAATTTGCCAAGGGAGGGAAACTTCAAATGATCACACAATATAAGGGGGGGGGAATCATCTAGGATCCCTAACCAAAAGGGGGGAGATACATCAAGGACCCCTTGAAGAAGAAGAATCCAGGATCCCTTACACTCAATGAACCCTTACCCTCTAAACTTTTTGGAAATTAATGCCAAAGGGGGAAATATATTAAAGCTTATCTATACTTATACCGAAGGGGGAGATATTCTTCCAAAGGGGGAGATATATCTAAGCTTACACATACTAAGGGAGAAATATCATTAAGGGGAGAGCTATAAAAGAAGGAGAAATCCCTGAGGGGGTGCAGGGGAGAAATTAAAGAGTTATCTAAGCCTATGCTTACCCTAAGGGAGAGATAGTTTTTATTTGCATTTTATATTGCCTACTTTCGATTGAACTTGTCTTACCCTACCTACTCCCAATATGTACATACTATGATTCAGGGGGAGAGGAAATCCTACATATTCATGCTTAGGGGATAAAGTTCTAAATATTCTTGGAGACATATCCATCATCAAATCCTACTTTCAATATGTCTTCCATGTCTTGGTACTTTTGAAGCTCTTTGCATCATTACAATAGAATACTCTTGTGTTATCTAACATTTGTTTTCCCAAGTGTACTCCTACTCCTAAGATGCTCAAGAACCTCAAGGTAAGTATATGCATCATATCCCTGTTCAATATGATTTCTTGCCTCTTGCACATATTGTTTGCAAGAGTGAGTCTTGAACATGGAAACCCTTCATCCACATATGTTTGATGCATATAGCCAAGATTCACATGACTTATCTTGTCCCTTCTACTATGTGTGTGCCCATGCAGTCCAAAGCAAACATCTTTTAAAGGATATTGCACACATTTAGGGGGAGCTTTTATTAGTCATGTATCTTTCAAATCTGTCATATTCTAATGCATATGTATATTTGAAGTTTTAATTGCATGTTGTCATCAATTACCAAAAAGGAGGAGATTCAAAGCATATATGCTCCCTTGGTGGTTTTGATAATTCATGACAACATACATTGTCTCTTGGACTAACACTTTTACCAAGTATATTTCACGTATAGTCCACACAGATGATTGGCTGATCTTGATAACCCACAAGTATAGGGATCGCAACAGTTTTCGAGGGTAGAGTATTCAACCCAAATTTATTGATTCGACTCAAGGGGAAGCCAAAGAATATTCTCAAGTATTAGCAGTTGAGTTGTCAATTCAACCACACCTGAAAGAGTTAGTATGTGCAGCAAAGTATCAGTAGCAAGGTAGGGTGATAGCAGCAGTAGCAACAGTAACCAGTAGCAGCAAAGTAACGGCAGTAGCAATAGAGTAACAGCAGTAGCAATAGAGTAACAGTAGCAGCAGCGACAGCAGTAGCGGCAAAGTAACATAGCAAGGACCAGTAGGAAAAGACTCGTAGGCATTGGATCGGTGATGGATGATTATGCCGGATGTGATTCATCATGCAACAGTTATAACACGGAGAGATGTGTAACTAGCTCCAGTTCGTCAATCTAATGTAGGCAAGTATTCCGTATGTAGTCATACGTGCTTAGGGAAAAGAACTTGCATGACATCTATTGTCCATCCCTCCCGTGGCAGCGGGGTCCTAATGGAAACTACGGGATATTAAGGTTCTCCTTTTAATAAAGAACAGGACCAACGCATTAACACTTGGTGAGTACATGAACTCCTCATACTATGGTCATCTCCGGGAGTGGTTCCGGCTATTGTCACTCCGGGGTTGTCGCGTCATAACACATAGTAGGTGACTACAACTTGCAAGATAGGATCTAAAACACACATATATTGGCGACAACATAATAGGTTCAGATCTGAAATCATGCCACTCGGGCCCTAGTGACAAGCATTAAGCATGGCAAAGTAGTAGCAACATCAATCTCAGAACATAGTGGATACTAGGGATCAATCCTCGTCAAAACTAACTCGATTACATGATAGATCTCATCCAACCCATCACCTTCCAGCAAGCCTACGATGAGATTACTCATGAACGGTGAAGAGCATCATGGAATTGGCGATGAAGGAAGGTTGGTGATGACGATGGAGACGATCTCCCCTCTCCGGAGCCCAGAACGGACTCCAGATCTGCCCTCCAGATGAAGAACAGGAGGTGGCGGTGCCTCCGTATTGTAAAACGCGATGAACTCTTCTTTTGATATTTTTTTCGGGAGAGACGGACTAAATAGAGCTGGATTTCGAGGCGGTGGAGCGTCGTGGGATCCACAAGCCTGCCAGGTGCGGCCAGGGGGCGCGCCTGGTGGGCTTGTGGCCTCACCGCTCCACTTCCTCTGCTGATTCTTGTGCCAGTATTTTTCATAAATTCCGGAAAAATTCTCCATAAATTATCAGGTCATTCCAAGAACTCTTTTTCTGCACAAAAACAACACCATGGCAATTCTGCTTAAAACAGCGTTAGTCCAGGTTAGTTCCATTCAAATCATGCAAATTAGAGTCCAAAACAAGGGCAAAAGAGTTCGGAAAAGTAGATACGACGGAGACATATCAACTCCCCCAAGCTTAAAGCCTTGCTTGTCCTCAAGCAATTCAGTTGACAAACTGAAAGAGACAAAAGAAAAACTTTGACGAACTCTGTTTGATCTTGTTGTTGCAACTATGTCTAGCTCATATTTAGAATTTCAGCAAGATCGCAAGCAAACCACATAAGCAAATGACATTTAGGACTCACGGTAAACTCATATCAAAGGCATAATCAACTAGCGAGCAAATAATAATAAGTCTCAAACGTCAACACTTCAATCAAAGCAATCATGAAGCAGTACGAATAGATGGTATCTCGCTAGCTCTTTTTGAGACCGCAAAACATAAATGCACAGCACCTTCAAAGACCAAGGGCTGACTAATTCATGGCAAAGAAGATCCAGTCACAGTCATACTCAAGATAGATAAAAGCAAAGCATAAAAATGACATAGGTGCTCTCTAATTGGTGCTTTTATAAGAAGAGGATGACTCAACAGGAACATAAATAGACAGGCCCTTCGCAGAGGGAAGCACTGATTTCCAGAGGTGCTAGAGCTCAAGCTTTGAAAACAGAGATAATAATTTTGGATGGCATGCTTTCATTGTCAAGGCAATGACCAAGAGTTCTCACCATCTTCCACGCTACACATGCTATAGGCGGTTCCCAAACAGAAAAGTAAAGTTTTGACTCCCCCACCACCGATCAATCACACTCCACGACTAGCCGAATACTCAGGTGCCGTCCATACCAACATCAATCCAGGGGAGTTTTGTTTGCAACTATCTTTTAGATTTGAGCATGGAACTGGGCATTCCAATTGTTGGGGAACGTCACATGGGAAACAAAAAATTTCCTACGCGCACGAAGACCTATCATGGTGATGTCCATCTACGAGAGGGGATGAGTGATCTACGTACCCTTGTAGATCGTACAGCAGAAGCGTTAGAGAACGCGGTTGATGTAGTGGAACGTCCTCACGTCCCTCGATCCGCCCCGCGAACAATCCCGCGATCAGTCCCACGATCTAGTACCGAACGGACGGCACCTCCGCGTTCAGCACACGTACAGCTCGACGATGATCTCGGCATTCTTGATCCAGCAAGAGAGACGGAGAGGTACAGAAGTTCTCCGGCAGCGTGACGGCGCTCCGGAGGTTGGTGATGATCTCGTCTCAGCAGGGCTCCGCCCGAGCTCCGCAGAAACGCGATCTAGAGGAAAAACTATGGAGGTATCTGGTCGGGCAGCCGTGAGAAAGTCGTCTCAAATCTGCCCTAAAAGCCCCATATATATAGGAGGAGGGAGGGGGACCTTGCCTTGGGGTCCAAGGGACCCTCAAGGGGTCGGCCGAGCCAAGGGGGGGAGGACTCCCCCCCAAACCGAGTTGGACTTGGTTTGGTGGGAGGAGTCCCCCTCCCTTCCCACTTCTTCCCTCTTTTTTTTTCTTTTCCTTTGATTTCCTTCTCTTGGCGCATAGGCCCCCTTGGGGCTGTCCCACCAGCCCACTAAGGGCTGGTGTGTCTCCCCAAAGCCTATGGGCTTCCCCGGGGTGGGTTGCCCCCCCCCCCCCCCCCGGTGAACTCCCAGAACCCATTCGTCATTCCCGGTACATTCCCGGTAACTCCGAAAACCTTCCGGTAATCAAATGAGGTCATCCTATATATCAATCTTCGTTTCCGGACCATTCCGGAAACCCTCGTGACGTCCGTGATCTCATCCGGGACTCCAAACAACATTCGGTAACCAACCATATAACTCAAATACGGATAAAACAACGTCGAACCTTAAGTGTGCAGACCCTGCGGGTTCGAGAACTATGTAGACATGACCCGAGAGACTCCTCGGTCAATATCCAATAGCGGGACCTGGATGCCCATATTGGATCCTACATATTCTACGAAGATCTTATCGTTTGAACCTCAGTGCCAAGGATTCGTATAATCCCGTATGTCATTCCCTTTGTCCTTCGGTATGTTACTTGCCCGAGATTCGATCGTCAGTATCCGCATACCTATTTCAATCTCGTTTACCGGCAAGTCTCTTTACTCGTTCCGTAATACAAGATCCCGCAACTTACACTAAGTTACATTGCTTGCAAGGCTTGTGTGTGATGTTGTATTACCGAGTGGGCCCCGAGATACCTCTCCGTCACACGGAGTGACAAATCCCAGTCTTGATCCATACTAACTCAACTAACACCTTCGGAGATACGTGTAGAGCATCTTTATAGTCACCCAGTTACGTTGCGACGTTTGATACATACAAAGCATTCCTCCGATGTCAGTGAGTTATATGATCTCATGGTCATAGGAATAAATACTTGACACGCAGAAAACAGTAGCAACAAAATGACACGATCAACATGCTACGTCTATTAGTTTGGGTCTAGTCCATCACGTGATTCTCCCAATGACGTGATCCAGTTATCAAGCAACAACACCTTGTTCATAATCAGAAGACACTGACTATCATCGATCAACTGGCTAGCCAACTAGAGGCATGCTAGGGACGGTGTTTTGTCTATGTATCCACACATGTAAATGAGTCTTCATTCAATACAATTATAGCATGGATAATAAACTATTATCTTGATACAGGAATTATAATAATAACTATACATTTATTATTGCCTCTAGGGCATAATTCCAACAGTCTCCCACTTGCACTAGAGTCAATAATCTAGCCCTCACATCACCATGTGAATTACATTGTAATAAATCTAACACACATACAGTTCTGATGTCGATCATGTTTTGGACGTGGAAGAGGTTTAGTCAGCGGGTCTGCTACATTCAGATCCGTGTGCACTTTGCATATATTTACGTCCTCCTCCTCGACGTAGTCGCGGATGAGATTGAAGCGTCGTTTGATGTGTCTGGTCTTCTTGTGAAACCTTGGTTCCTTTGCTAAGGCAATGGCACCAGTGTTGTCACAGAACAAGGTTATTGGATCCAGTGCACTTGGCACTACTCCAAGATCCGTCATGAACTGCTTCATCCAGACACCCTCCTTAGCCACCTCTGAGGCAGCCATGTACTCCGCTTCACATGTAGAATCTGCTACGACGCTTTGCTTGGAACTGCACCAGCTTACTGCACCCCCATTAAGAATAAATACGTATCCGGTTTGCGACTTAGAGTCGTCCGGATCTGTGTCAAAGCTTGCATCGACGTAACCTTTTACGGCGAGCTCTTCGTCACCTCCATACACGAGAAACATCTCCTTAGTCCTTTTCAGGTACTTCAGGATATTCTTGACCGCCGTCCAGTGATCCACTCCTGGATTACTCTCGAACCTACCTGCCATACTTATGGCCAGGCTAACATCCGGTCTAGTGCACAGCATTGCATACATGATAGAGCCTATGGCTGAAGCATAGGGGACGGAGCGCATATGCTCTCTATCTTCATCAGTTGCTGGGCACTGAGTCTTACTCAATCTCGTACCTTGTAACACTGGCAAGAACCCTTTCTTGGACTGTTCCATTTTGAACCTCTTCAAAACTTTATCAAGGTATGTGCTTTGTGAAAGTCCTATCAGGCGCTTTGATCTATCCCTATAGATCTTAATGCCTAGAATGTAAGCAGCTTCTCCTAGGTCCTTCATAGAGAAACTCTTATTCAAGTAACCTTTTATGCTTTCCAAAAGTTCTACGTTGTTTCCAATTAGTAATATGTCATCCACATATAATATCAGAAACGCCACAGAGCTCCCACTCACTTTCTTGTAAATACAAGATTCTCCAACCACTTGTATAAACCCAAATGCTTTGATCACCTCATCAAAGCGTTTGTTCCAACTCCGAGATGCTTGCACCAGTCCATAAATGGATCGCTAGAGCTTGCACACCTTGTCAGCATTTTTAGGATCGACAAAACCTTCGGGTTGCATCATATACAACTCTTCCTTAAGGAAACCGTTAAGGAACGCCGTTTTGACATCCATCTGCCAGATGTCATAATCGAAAAATGCAGCTATTGCTAACATGATTCTGACGGACTTAAGCATCGCTACGGGTGAGAAGGTCTCATCGTAGTCAACTCCTGGAACTTGTGAAAAACCCTTTGCCACAAGTCGAGCTTTATAAATGGTCACATTACCGTCAGCGTCCGTCTTCTTCTTAAAGATCCATTTGTTCTGAATAGCCTTGCGGCCCTCAGGTAGTATCTCCAAAGTCCACACTTTGTTCTCATACATGGATCCTATCTCGGATTTCATGGCTTCTAGCCATTTGTTGGAATCTGGGCCCACCATTGCTTCTTCATAATTTGCAGGTTCATTGTTGTCTAACAACATGATTGATAAGACGGGATTACCGTACCACTCTGGAGTAGCGCGTGATCTCGTCGATCTGCGTGGTTCAACAGAAACTTGAACTGGAGTTTCATGATCATCATCATTAACTTCCTCCTCAACCGGCGTCACAATGACAGAGGTTTCCCCTTGCCCTGCGCCACCATCCAGAGGGATGAGAGGTTCGACAACCTCGTCAAGTTCTATCTTCCTCCCACTCAATTCTCTCGAGAGAAACTCCTTCTCGAGAAAAGTTCCGTTCTTAGCAACAAACACTTTGCCCTCGGATTTGAGATAGAAGGTGTACCCAACTGTCTCTTTTGGGTAACCTATGAAGACGCATTTTTCCGCTTTGGGTTCCAGCTTTTCAGGCTGAAGCTTTTTGACATAAGCATCACATCCCCAAACTTTAAGAAACGACAACTTTGGTCTTTTGCCATACCACAGTTCGTATGGTGTCGTCTCAACGGATTTTGATGGTGCCCTATTTAAAGTGAATGCAGCTGTTTCCAATGCATAACCCCAAAATGATAACGGCAAATCAGTAAGAGACATCATAGATCGCACCATCTCTAACAAAGTACAATTACGACGTTCGGACACACCATTACGTTGTGGTGTTCCAGGCGGTGTTAACTGCGAAACAATTCCACATTGTCTTAAGTGAGCACCAAACTCGAAACTCAGATATTCACCCCCACGATCAGACCGCAGGAACTTGATCTTCTTGTTACGATGATTTTCCACTTCACTCTGAAATTGCTTGAACTTTTCAAATGTTTCAGACTTGTGCTTCATCAAGTAGACATAACCATATCTACTTAAATCGTCAGTGAAGGTGAGAAAATAATGATATCCGCCGCGTGCCTCCACGCTCATTGGACCACACACATCGGTATGTATGATTTCCAACAAGTCACTTGCACGCTCCATTGTTCCGGAGAACGGAGTCTTAGTCATCTTGCCCATGAGGCATGGTTCGCACGTGTCAAGTGAATCAAAGTCAAGTGACTCCAAAAGTCCATCAGCATGGAGTTTCTTCATGCGCTTTACACCAATATGACCCAAGCGGCAGTGCCACAAAAATATGGCGCTATCATTGTTTACTCTAACTCTTTTGGTCTCAATGTTATGTATATGCGTATCGCTATCAAGATTCAATATGAACAATCCTCTCACATTCGGTGCATGACCATAAAAGATGTTACTCATAGAAATAGAACAACCATTATTCTCAGACTTAAAAGAGTAACCGTCTCGCAATAAACAAGATCCAGATATAATGTTCATGCTCAACGCAGGCACTAAATAACAATGATTTAAGTTCATCACTAATCCCGATGGTAGCTGAAGTGACACTGTGCCGACGGCGATTGCATCAACCTTGGAACCGTTTCCTACGCGCATCGTCACTTCGTCTTTCGCCAGCCTTCGTCTATTCCGCAGTTCCTGCTTCGAGTTGCAAATGTGAGCAACAGAACCGGTATCAAATACCCAGGCACTACTACGAGAGCCGGTTAAGTACACATCAATAACATGTATATCAAATATACCTGATTTTTCTTTGCCCGCCTTCTTATTTGCCAAATACTTGGGGCAATTGCGCTTCCAGTGACCCACACCCTTGCAATAGAAGCACTCTGTTTCAGGCTTAGGTCCAGCTTTGGGCTTCTTCGGCGGATTGGCAACAGGCTTGCCGCTCTTCTTCGAATTGCCCTTCTTGCCTTTGCCGTTTCTCTTGAAACTAGTGGTCTTGCTCACCATCAACACTTGATGCTCTTTACGGAGTTCAGACTCTGCGACTTTCAGCATCGCAAACAACTCGCCGGGAGACTTGTTCATCCCTTGCATGTTGTAGTTCAACACAAAGCCTTTATAGCTTGGCGGCAGTGATTGAAGGATTCTGTCAGTGATAGCTTCTTGCGGGAGTTCAATCCCCAGTTCAGCTAGACGGTTTGAGTACCCAGACATTTTGAGCACATGTTCACCGACAGACGAGTTTTCCTCCATCTTGCAAGCATAGAATTTATCGGAGGTCTCATACCTCTCGATCCGGGCGTTCTTCTGAAAGATAAACTTCAACTCCTGGAACATCTCAAATGCTCCATGACGCTGAAAGCAACGTTGAAGTCCCGGTTCTAAGCCATACAAGACTGCACATTGAACTATTGAGTAGTCCTCCTTACGCGCTAACCAAGCGTTCTTAACATCCTGATCAGCCGTAGCGGGTGGTTCATCTCCTAGCGCAGCATTAAGGACATAATCCTTCTTTCCATCTTGTAAGATTAGCTTAAGATTACGAGCCCAGTCTACAAAGTTGCTTCCATCATCTTTCAACTTAGCTTTCTCTAGGAACGTATTAAAATTCAGGATGACACTTGCGTGAGCCATGATCTACAACACAAATATATTCAAAGTGGACTTAGACTATGTTCAAGATAATTAGAGTTCAACTTAATCAAATTATATGCTAAACTCCCACTCAAAAAGTACACCTCTCTAGTCATTTGAGTGGTTCATGATCCAGTTACACTATCCCAAGTCCGATCATCACGTGAGTTGAGTATAGTTTCAGTGGTAAGCATCCCTATGCTAATCATATCAACTATATGATTCATGATCGACCTTTCGGTCTCATGTGTTCCGAGGCCATGTCTGCACATGCTAGGCTCGTCAAGCTTAACCCGATTGTTCCGCGTGCGCAACTATTTTGCACCCGTTGTATGTGAACGTTGAGTCTATCACACCCGATCATCACGTGGTGTCTCGAAACGACGAACTGTAGCAATGGTGCACAGTCGGGGAGAACACAATTTCGTCTTGAAATTTTAGTGAGAGATCACCTCATAATGCTACCGTCGTTCTAAGCAAAATAAGGTGCATAAAAGGATTAACATCACATGCAATTCATAAGTGACATGATATGGCCATCATCACGTGCTTCTTGATCTCCATCACCAAAGCACCGGCACGATCTTCTTGTCACCGGCGCCACACCATGATCATCCATCAACGTGTTGCCATCGGGGTTGTCGTGCTACTTATGCTATTACTACTAAAGCTACATCCTAGCAAAATAGTAAACGCATCTGCAAGCACATATGTTAGTATAAAGACAACCCTATGGCTCCTGCCGGTTGCCGTACCATCGACGTGCAAGTCGATATTTCTATTACAACATGATCATCTCATACATCCAATATATCACATCACATCGTTGGCCATATCACATCATAATCATACCCTGCAAAAACAAGTTAGACGTCCTCTAATTTTGTTGTTGCATGTTTTACGTGGTGACCAAGGGTATCTAGTAGGATCGCATCTTACTTACGCAAACACCACAACGGAGATATATGAGTTGCTATTTAACCTCATCCAAGGACCTCCTCGGTCAAATCCGATTCAACTAAAGTTGGAGAAACCGTCACTTGCCAGTCATCTTTGAGCAAAGGGGGTTACTCGTAACGATGAAACCAGTCTCTCGTAAGCGTACGAGTAATGTCGGTCCAAGCCGTTTCAATCCAACAATACCGCGGAATCAAGAAAAGACTAAGGAGGGCAGCAAAACGCACATCACCGCCCACAAAACCTTTTGTGTTCTACTCGAGAAGACATCTATGCATGAACCTAGCTCATGATGCCACTGTTGGGGAACGTCGCATGGGAAACAAAAATTTTCCTACGCGCACGAACACCTATCATGGTGATGTCCATCTACGAGAGGGGGTGAGTGATCTACGTACCCTTGTAGATCGTACAGCAGAAGCGTTAGAGAACACGGTTGATGTAGTGGAACGTCCTCACGTCCCTCGATCCGCCCCGCGAACAATCCCGCGATCAGTCCCACGATCTAGTACCGAACGGACGGCACCTCCGCGTTCAGCACACGTACAGCTCGACGATGATCTCGGCCTTCTTGATCCAGCAAGAGAGACGGAGAGGTAGAAGAGTTCTCCGGCAGCGTGACGGCGCTCCGGAGGTTGGTGATGATCTCGTCTCAGCAGGGCTCCGCCCGAGCTCCGCAGAAACGCGATCTAGAGGAAAAACAATGGAGGTATGTGGTCGGGCAACCGTGAGAAAGTCGTCTCAAATCTGCCCTAAAAGCCCCATATATATAGGAAGAGGGAGGGGGACCTTGCCTTGGGGTCCAAGGGACCCTCAAGGGGTCGGCCGAGCCAAGGGGGGGAGGACTCCCCCCAAAACCGAGTTGGACTTGGTTTGGTGGGAGGAGTCCCCCTCCCTTCCCACTTCTTCCCTCTCTTTTTTTCTTTTCCTTTGATTTCCTTCTCTTGGCGCATAGGCCCCCTTGGGGCTGTCCCACCAGCCCACTAAGGTCTGGTGTGTCTCCCCAAAGCCTATGGGCTTCCCCGGGGTGGGTTGCCCCCCCCCCCCGGTGAACTCCCGGAACCCATTCGTCATTCCCGGTACATTCCCGGTAACTCCGAAAACCTTCCAGTAATCAAATGAGGTCATCCTATATATCAATCTTCGTTTCCGGACCATTCCGGAAACCCTCGTGACGTCCGTGATCTCATCCGGGACTCCGAACAACATTCGGTAACCAACCATATAACTCAAATACGCATAAAACAACGTCGAACCTTAAGTGTGCAGACCCTGCGGGTTCGAGAACTATGTACACATGACCCGAGAGACTCCTCGGTAAATATCCAATAGCGGGACCTGGATGCCCATATTGGATCCTACATATTCTACGAAGATCTTATCGTTTGAACCTCAGTGCCAAGGATTCGTATAATCCCGTATGTCATTCCCTTTGTCCTTCGGTATGTTACTTGCCCGAGATTCGATCGTCAGTATTCGCATACCTATTTCAATCTCGTTTACCGGCAAGTCTCTTTACTCGTTCCGTAATACAAGATCCCGCAACTTACACTAAGTTACATTGCTTGCAAGGCTTGTGTGTGATGTTGTATTACCGAGTGGGCCCCGAGATACATCTCCGTCACACGGAGTGACAAATCCCAGTCTTGATCCATACTAACTCAACGAACACCTTCGGAGATACCTGTAGAGCATCTTTATAGTCACCCAGTTACGTTGCGACGTTTGATACATACAAAGCATTCCTCCGGTGTCAGTGAGTTATATGATCTCATGGTAGTAGGAATAAATACTTGACACGCAGAAAACAGTAGCAACAAAATGACACGATCAACATGCTATGTCTATTAGTTTGGGTCTAGTCCATCACGTGATTCTCCCAATGACGTGATCCAGTTATCAAGCAACAACACCTTGTTCATAATCAGAAGACACTGACTATCATCGATCAACTGGCTAGCCAACTAGAGGCATGCTAGGGACGGTGTTTTGTCTGTGTATCCACACATGTAAATGAGTCTTCATTCAATACAATTATAGCATGGATAATAAACTATTATCTTGATACAGGAATTATAATAATAACTATACATTTATTATTGCCTCTAGGGCATAATTCCAACACCAATTACCGGCCCCTTTCTCGTGAATGATGGTGAATAAACACATATCGAGGATAACACGCCTAGCATGGAAGATACTGATAGCCCCCTGTCAGCACATGAGCGGTTCGGGCATGCAAAAGAGATTATTTCTTGAAGATTTAGAGAGTGGCACATGCAAATTTACTTGGAACGGCAGGTAGATACCGCATATAGGTAGGTACGGTGGACTCATATGGAACAACTTTGGGTTTATGGAAGTGGATGCACAAGCAGTATTCCCGCTTAGTACAAGTGAAGGCTAGCAAAAGACTGGGAAGCGACCAACCAGAGAGTGACAACAGACATCAAGATGCATTGATATTAACTAACATTGAATGCAAGCATGAGTAGGACATAAATCACCATGAACATGAATATCATAGAGGCTATGTTGATTTTATTTCAACTACATGCGTGAACATGCGCCAAGTCAAGCCACTTGAATCATTCAAAGGAGGATACCATCCTATCATACTACATCATAGTCATCTCAAAATTCATGTTGGCATCCAAGGCAAACCATTATAAGCTCCTAGCTAATTAAGCATGGCATCAGAAACTATGATCTCTAAGTTGTCATTGAAAACATGTTTCTCTCACAACAAAGCTGAATCTGGAACGATGAGCTAGTCATATTTACAAAAACAAAATAGATCGAGTTCATACGAGCTTTTCCATGCTCAGTCACTTCATCATATATCGTCATTATTGCCTTTCACTTGCACGACCGAAAGATCTGAACAATAATAAGAGTGCTCGTGCATTGGACTAAAGCTAGAATCTGCAGGCAAACACAAAGGAGGAGACAAAGTAATATGCCTAGTCAATGTGACCATCTTCTCCTTATTTACCTTGCAACCTCCACCACACTCCATTCCACTTTTAGTGCTAAAACCATGGCTCACGCTCATGTATTGCATGAGAGTTGAAAAAGTTTGAGAAAGTAAAGGTGTGAAAACAATTACTTGGCAAATACCGAGGTTGTGCATGATTTAAATTCGTTCTGCAAGGATGATAGAGCATAGCCAGACTATATGATTTTGTAGGGATAACTTTCTTTTGGCCTTGTTATTTTGAAAGTTCATGATTACCTTGCTAGTTTGCTTGAAGTATTATTGTCTCCACGTCAATAGCAAACTATTGTTTTGAATCTAACAGATCTGAACATTCATGTCACATAAGAGGAGTTACAAAGGACATCTATGCTAGGTAGCATGAAAGCATTAAAAATTCATTCTTTATCACTTCCCTACTTGAGGACGAGTAGGAGTTTAGCTTGGGGATGCTTGATACGTCTCAAACGTATCTATAATTTTTTATGGTTTCATGCTGTTATCTTGTCAACTTTGGATGTTTTATATACCTTTTATATCTTTTTTGGGACTAACTTATTAATTCAGTGCCAAGTGCCAGTTCCTGTTTTTTGTGTGTTTTTGACTCTTTTCGTATCTGATTTTGGAACGGAGTCCAAATGGAATAAAATCCCCGAAATGAATTTTTCTAGAACAAAAGAAGATCGGGGGACTTGAGGGCCAAGGCACGAGGCCCACAGTGAGCCCACAACCACTATAGCCGCTGACAGGGGGGCCCGCGGCTACCAGGCTTGTGGCCTCCCTGGAGCTCCCCTGCCCTAGCTCTTTGGCCTATATATTCCCTAAAATCCCAGAAAAAATCAGGGCATCCACGAAACCACTTTTCCGCCGCCGCAAGCTTCTGTTTCCGCGAGATCTTATCTGGAGACCCTTCCCGGTGCCCTGCCAGAGGGGACTTTGGAGCTGGAGGGCTTCTACATCAACATCATTGCCTCTCCAATGACTCATGAGTAGTCTACTTCAGACCTAAGGGTCCGTAGTTAGTAGCTAGATGGCTTCTTCTCTCTCTTGGATCTTCAATACAAAGTTCTCCATGATCTTCATGGAGATCTATCCGATCTAATCCTCTTTGGCAGTGTATTTGTCGAGATCCGATGAATTGTGGATTTGTGATCATATTATCTATAAATTGTATTTGAGTCTTTGCTAATTTCTTATATGCATGATTTGATATCCTTGTAAGTCTCTCCGAGTCTTGGGTTTTGTTTGGCCAACTAGATCTATGATTCTTGCAATGGGAGAAGTGCTTGGTTTTGGGTTCATACCGTGCGGTGACCTTTCCCAGTGACAGAAGGGGTAGCAAGGCACGCATCGTGTTGTTGCCATCAAGGGTAACAAGACGGGCTTTCATCGTAGATTTGAGATTGTCCATCTACATCATGTCATCTTGCTTAAGGTGTTACTCTGTTCTTATGAACTCAATACACTAGATGCGTGTTGGATAGCGGTCGACGTGTGGAGTAATACTAGTAGATGCAGAAAGTATCGGTCTACTTGTTTTGGACGTGATGCCTATATGTATGATCATTGCCATAGATAACGTCATGACTTTGCGCGGTTCTATCAATTGCTCGACAGTAATTCGTTCACCCATCGTCTACTTGCTTTCATGAGAGAAGCCACTAGTGAACACTACGGCCCCTGGGTCTATTTACAACTATCATCTCAGCTTTTACTATTACTTTGCTTTGTTTACTTTTTGCTTTCAGTTCTCACTTTGCAAACAATCTATAAGGGATTGACAACCCCTTCATAGCGTTGGGTGCAAGCTCTTTGTGTTTGTGCACGTACTTGTGACTTGGCGCGATCCTCCTGCTTGTTTGACACCTTGGTTCTCAAACTGAGGGAAATACTTACTACTGCTGTGCTACATCACCCTTTCCTCTTCAAGGGAACACCAACGCAAGGCTCCAAGGCCGTGGGGGAATCCTTCGCATATTTGCCAAGGAAATCCCAATAGGCGTAGCCAGCAGCACAAGGATTTCTGGCGCCGTTTCCCGGGAGATCAAGTCAAGATCTATCCAAGTAAGTGTCACAAACTCATCTCTTGCATTTACCTTTTTTGCCAGTTGCCTCTCATTTTCCTCTCCCCCACTTCTCATTTGCCGTTTTCATTTGCCTTTCTCCTTTGTCGTTTTCATTTGCCTTTCTCCTTTGTCGTTTTCATTTGGCTTTTGCCGTTTACCTTTGCCAGTTTTCTTGCTTGCTTGTGTTCTTGTTTGTTTGTGGAAGTCATCATGGCTGAAAACACCAAACTTTGCGACTTCTCGAATACTAATAATAATGATTTTCTTAGTACTCCGATTGCTCCCGCCACTAGTGCGGAATCATATGAAATCAATGTTGCCTTGCAGAATCTTGTTATGAAAGAGCAATTTTCTGGCCTTCCTAGTGAAGATGTCGCATCCCATCTTAATACTTTCATTGAACTTTGCGATATGCAAAAGAAGGAAGATGTGGATAATGATGTTGTTAAATTGATGCTTTTTCCGTTCTCTTTGCGACATGGTGCAAAAACTTGGTTTTCTTCTTTGCCTAAAAATAGTATCGATTCTTGGAATAAGTGCAAAGATGCTTACATATCCAAGTATTTTCCGTTGGCTAAGATTATCTCTCTCCGTAACGATATCATGAATTTCAAGCAACTTGATCATGAACACGTTGCACAATCTTGGGAGAGGATGAAGTTAATGATTAGAAATTGTCCCGCTCATGGCTTGAGTTTGTGGATGATTATACAAATCTTTTATGCTGGATTGAATTTTGCCTCTCAAAATATCTTGGACTCCGCCTCAGGTCGAACGTTCAAGGAAATCACGTTAGGAGAAGCTACAAAACTCCTAGACAATATCATGACCAACTACTCTCAGTGGCACACTGAAAGGTCACCTGCTAGCAAAAAGGTACACGCTATAGAAGAAATTAACTCGCTTAGTGCTAAGATGGACGAGTTGATGAATTTGGTTGCTAGTAGAAATGCTCCTTTAGATCCTAATGACATGCCACTATCTTCCTTGACTGAGAGTAGCAACGCTAGTTTCGACGTTAATTTTGTTGGTAGGAACAATTTTGGCAACAACAATGCTCTTAGGGGAAACTATGTTCTTAGGCCTTATCCTAGTAACTCCTCTAACAATTATGGCAATTCCTACAACAACACTTATGGAAATCATAACAAATTACCCTCTGATTTAGAGAGTAATATCAAAGAGTTCATCAACTCTCAAAAGATTTTCAATGCGTCCATAGAGGAAAAACTACTAAAAATAGACGATTTGGCTAAGAGCGTTGATAGGATGTCTTGTGATATTGATGCTTTGAAAGTTAGATGTGCTCCTCCCAAGGTTAACTTGGATGAAACTTTAAAAGCTATGCGTGTCTCCATGAATGAGAGCAAAGAAAGAACCGCCCAAATCCGTGTTAGGCATGAATGGTTTAAAAGGGTGTGTTCTAGTGATGCAAATCACGAAGATCTTAAAATGCTTGGTGTGACTCCTCTTGAATCTTTGTTTTCACGTGTCAAACCTATTGATGAAGGGGCTGGATATGAATCCACTTTGGTTGAAAAACGCCCCAATGATTCGGAGTCCACCTATCTTGATGATAAAGGTGTGGAGAGTGGAGTAGAAGAAATAAAAATATTGGGTAGTAATGAAACTCCCACTTTGGATTTCAAGGAATTCAATTATGATAGTTGCTCCTTGTTTGAATGCATTTCCTTGATGCAATCCATTGCAAACTCTCCACATGCTTATAGCCAAAGCAAAGCCTTTACCGCACATATCGTAGATGCTATGATGAAATCTCTTAAAGAGAAACTCGAATTAGAAGTCTCTATACCTAGAAAACTTCATGATGAGTGGGAACCTACTATCAAAATCAAAATCAAGAACTATGAATTCAATGCTTTGTGTGATTTGGGTGCTAGTGTTTCCGCGATTCCAAAGTCTTCATGTGATATTCTTGGTTTTCATGAGATTGAAGAGTGTTCTCTTAATTTGCATCTTGCAGATTCTACTATCAAGAAACCCATGGGAAGGATCAATGATGTTCTTATTGTTGCAAATAAGAACTATGTACCCGTGGATTTCATTGTACTTGACATAGATTGCAATCCTTCATGTCCCATTATTCTTGGTAGACCTTTCCTAAGGACTATTGGTGCTATCATCGATATGAAGGAAGGGAATATTAGATTTCAATTTCCTCTAAGGAAGGGCATGGAGCATTTTCCTAGAAAGAAAATAAGATTGCCTTATGAATCTATGATGAGGGCTACTTATGGTTTGAGCACCAAAGATGACTATACGTGATTCCATCACCTTATGCCTAGCTAAGGGCGTTAAACAATAACGTTTGTTGGGAGGCAACCCAACGAATCTATCCTTTTTCTGTTTGTTTTGTGTTTTCCACACTTTCATAATTCTGTTATGATTGTGTTTTTTGTGTTTCTTTTGCGTTTGTGCCAAGTGAAACCGTTATGATTAGCCTTGGGGATGATCGTTTGATCATGCTGGAAAAGACAGAAACTTTCTGCTCACGAAAAGAATTTTCGTTTTTTTTCTATGAGAGATTTTGGGTTGATTCTTTTTTCTTCTGATTGCTACGCAAATTCTTCAGACTGTCGTAAGTTTTCAGAATTTTTTAAGTACCAAAAGTATACGAAGTATACAGATTTCTACAGACTGGTCTGCTGTTAACAGATTCTGTTTTTGTTGAGTTGGTTTCTTATTTTGATGAAACTATGGATAGTATCGGGGGGTATTAGCCATGGAAGATTGAAAATACAGTAACCCAACATCAACATAAGTAGAATTTAAGTTTGCTACAGTACCTAAGGAAGTGGTGATTTGCTTTCTTATACTAATGATATCACAAGTTTCTGTTTAAGTTTCGTGTTGTGAAGTTTTCAAGTTTTGGGTGAAGTTCTTATGGACAAAGAGATAAAGAGTGTAAAGAGCTCAAGCTTGGGGATGCCCACGGCACCCCAAGTTGATTCAAGGATGCCGAAAAAGCCTAAGCTTGGGGATGCCCGGGAAGGCATCCCCTCTTTCGTCTTCAATCCATCGGTAACGTTACTTGGGGCTATATTTTTATTCACCACATGTTATGTGTTTTGCTTGGAGCGTCTTGTATCATAGGAGTCTTTTATTTTTGTTGTGTCACAATCTTCCTTGCTGCACACCTAGAGAGAGAGACATGCACTCACCGTGATTTTGTCGAGCTTCACTTATATCCTTTGGTTAGGCAATTCAGCTCACATGTGTTTCACCTATATCTTTTGAGCTAGTTGATTTTGCTCTATGTGCTTCACTTCTATCATTTGGAGCACGGCAGTGCATGGCGTGGTAATTGATCTATGCTATGAAAGTAGTCTCAAAAGGGGTAGTTATCCAAAGGGATATGAAAACTTCCACCTTCATGTGCATTGAGTACTTAGAGAAGTTTGATTCATCTCAATTAGTTTTGAGTTGTGGTTGTGGTAATATTGAAGTTATACTAGTAAGGTGTTGTGGATCTAGAAATATTTGTGTTGAAGTTAGTGATTCCCGTAGCATGCACGTATGGTGAACCGCTATGTGATGAAGTCTGAGCATGATTAGTTTATTGATTGTCATCCTTTGTGTAGCGGTCGGGATCGCGCGATGGTTTATACCTACCAACCCTTCCCCTAGGAGTATGCGTTGAATGCTTTATTTCGATTACTACTAAAACTTTTGCAACAAGTATATGAGTTCTTCATGACTAATGTTGAGTCCATGGTTTAGATGCACTTTCACCTTCCACCATCACTATCTTCTTTAGTGTCGTGCAACTTTCGCCGGTGCATAAAACCCACCATTAGCCTCCCTCAAAACAGCCACCATACCTACCTACTATGGATTTTTCAAAGCCATTCCAAGATATATTGCCATGCAACTACCACCATGACATGTGCCACCACTTCTACATTGCCATTGCATGATCATAAGATAGCTAGCATGATCTTTCCATTGATGTCTATGCCATGCTAGATCATCGTCACGGTACACTACCGAAGGCATTTCATATAGAGTCATCATTGCTCTAAGTTTTGAGCTTGTAAGTGTGATGATCATCATTGATGGAGCATTGTCCCATGTGAGGAAATAAAAGAGGCCAGCGAAGCCCATTTACAAAAAGAGGCCAAAGATGCCCACCAAAATATATTAAAAAAAGAGGCCAAAGAGCCGACCAAAAAATGAGAGAAAAAGAGAGAAGGAACAATGCTACTATCTCCTTTCCACACTTGTGCTTCATATTAAGCACCATGATCTTCATGACTGAGAGTCTCTCGTTTTGTCACCACCATATAGCTAGTGGGAATTTTCATTATATAACTTGGCTTGTATATTCCAATGATGGGCTTCCTCAAAATTGCCTTAGGTCTTCGTGAGCAAGCAAGTTGGATGCACACCCACTAGTTTTCTTTAAGAGATTTCACATACTCTTAGCTCTAGTGCATCATTTGTATGGCAATCCCTACTCATTCACATTGATATCTATTGATGAGCATCTCCATAGCTCATTGATATGCCTAGTCAATGTGACCATCTTCTCCTTATTTGCCTTGCAACCCCCACCACACTCCATTCCACTTTTAGTGCTAAAACCATGGCTCACCATCATGTATTGCATGAGAGTTGAAAAACTTTGAGAAAGTAAAGGTGTGAAAACAATTACTTGGCCAATAACGAGGTTGTGCATGATTTAAATTCGTTGTGCAAGGATGATAGAGCATAGCCAGACTATATGATTTTGTAGGGGTAACTTTCTTTTGGCCTTGTTATTTTGAAAGTTCATGATTACCTTGCTAGTTTGCTTGAAGTATTATTGTCTCCACGTCAATAGCAAATTATTGTTTTGAATCTAACGGATCTGAACATTCATGTCACATAAGAGGAGTTACAAAGGACATTTATGCTAGGTAGCATGAAAGCATCAAAAATTCATTCTTTATCACTTCCCTACTCGAGGACGAGCAGGAGTTAAGCTTGGGAATACTTGATACGTCTCAAACGTATCTATAATTTTTGATGGTTTCATGTTGTTATCTTGTCAACTTTGGATGTTTTATATACCTTTTATATCTTTTTTGGGACTAACTTATTAATTTAGTGCCAAGTGCCAGTTCCTGTTTTTTTTGTGTTTTTGACTCTTTTCAGATCTGATTTTGGAACGGAGTCCAAACGGAATAAAATCCCTGAAACGAATTTTTCCAGAACAGAAGAAGATCGGGGGACTTGAGGGCCAAGGCAGGAGGCCCACAGGGAGCCCACAAGCCCTGCAGCCGCGGACAGGGGGGCCCGCGGCTACCAGGCTTGTGGCCTCTGTGGAGCTCCCCTGCCCTAGCTCTTTGGCCTATATATTCCCTAAAATCCCAGAAAAAATCAGGGCATCCACGAAACCACTTTTCCGCCGCCGCAAGCTTCCGTTTCCGCGAGATCTCATGTGGAGACCCTTCCTGGTGCCCTGCCGGAGGGGACTTTGGAGCTGGAGGGCTTATACATCAACATCATTGCCTCTCCAATGACTCGTGAGTAGTCTACTTCAGACCTACGGGTCCGTAGTTAGTAGCTAGATGGCTTCTTCTCTCTCTTGGATCTTCAATACAAAGTTCTCCATGATCTTCATGGAGATCTATCCTATGTAATCCGCTTTGGCGGTGTGTTTGTCGAGATCCGATGAATTGTGGATTTGTGATCAGATTATCTATGAATTATATTTGAGTCTTTGTTGATTTCTTATATGCATGATTTGATATCCTTGTAAGTCTCTCCGAGTCTTGGGTTTTGTTTGGCCAACTAGATCTATGATTCTTGCAATGGGAGAAGTGCTTGGTTTTGGGTTCATATCGTGCGGTGACCTTTCCAAGTGACAGAAGGGGTAGCAAGGCACGCATCGTGTTGTTGCCATCAAGGGTAACAAGATGGGCTCTCATCATAGATTTGAGATTGTCCATCTACATCATGTCATCTTGCTTAAGGTGTTACTCTGTTCTTATGAACTCAATACACTAGATGCATGCTGGATAGTGGTCGACGTGTGGAGTAATACTAGTAGATGCAGAAAGTATCGATCTACTTGTTTTGGACGTGATGCCTATATGTATGATCATTGCCATAGATAACGTCATGACTTTGCGCGGTTCTATCAATTGCTCGACAGTAATTCGTTCACCCACCGTCTACTTGCTTTCATGAGAAAAGCCACTAGTGAACACTACGGCCCCGGGGTCTATTTACAACTATCATCTCCGCTTTTACTTTTACTTTGCTTTGTTTACTTTTTGCTTTCAGTTCTCACTTTGCAAACAATCTATAAGGGATTGACAACCCCTTCATACTGTTGGGTGCAAGCTCTTTGTGCTTGTGCAGGTACTTGTGACTTGACGCGATCCTCCTACTGGATTGATACCTTGGTTCTCAAACTGAGGGAAATACTTACCGCCGTTGTGCTACATCACCCTTTCCTCTTCAAGGGAACACCAACGTAAGTCTCCAAGGCCGTGGGGGAATCCTTCGCATATTTGCAAAGGAAATCCCTATAGGCGTAGCCAGCAGCAGCGCCCAAGCTATAAGTTTTGTCATTATAAAGGGCTTCACTCAAGTCCGCAAGATCGGGGGAGCTAAGGGACCCAGCTTTCCCACGGCCAATCAAACATAGTGAGAAGTACCGAAGCACGGGAAAATGTATGCTAGCAGCTCTAGCGCAAGACACTCCTCTCTCCTTCCCTACAGCGATTGTATCGATGAAAGCCTCCAAGTCCCGTGGATGAGGTTCATGAATATCCCCAACAAAGGGCAATTTGCAAACATTGGAAAAATCCTGGAGTGACAAGCGCTGGGGGATATCATATAATTTGAACTCAACCATAGGAGGATTCCTCCTTGGGTAGAAGTTAAAGCTTTGTACGAAGATATTAGTGAGGAGGAGGTATTACGGACACTTATCTTCAACGAAGGCAGTAAGGCCTGCGTTCTCCACCAAGTGATAAAAGTCCTCATAAAGTCCAGCGGGGCATAAGAACACATCGCTTGGCCACTGGCATGCTCGAACTTCTGCGACTCGAGGGACCGGATACTTGGGCTTCTTCTCACTTCCATCATCCTTGGGGTCATGGCTTGAAGAGCCTCTTAAGAACCTCCTCATCTTTTCCTTTCCCTATCTCTGAAAAATTCTTAATTTTTTAGTGATTCTAAGGAAAAGAGAATAAGGCTCAACAAAACTCATAGCAACTACTCCCACAAGTGCCTAGAGGCCATATTACGCATCAAAACTACTTGGGACCAGCTAAAATTAGCATGCAAAGCTCAAGAACAGGGTCACCAAGGTAGCAAAAATATGCGAAGTATAAGGCACTAGAGCAAAAACTAATTGGACCAATGGAGGAGTCACTTAACAAGGAGTAATTTCCCAAAACAGTTCGGAGAATGGTGCTTTGAGCAAGGAGATCTGAAATCCCAGGAAGAAGAGCAAAAGCACGGGTTTGAGCTGCAAAACGATTTTTTTTGAGGTAGGAGAAGCAGATGAGAGCTAGAATGAGTGGAGGGGTGCACGTGGGCCCCACAGGCCAGGTAGTGAAAGTGCGTTATATCGACTAGAGGGGGGTGAATAGGAGATTTTTAGAATTTCATCACTGAGGAAATTCCTTTTGAGGAAATTCCTCACTGATGACTAACTTACAGCGGAAACAGTTAAGGATCAGTCGTGCAAACGTTCACAACAGCAGTATTACAGAGTGAAGATTGTGAAAACAGATTGCACAATAAGCAGGCACGCAGAATACAGATGATGATTAACTCAAGTGAAGAATTTGGGGTTGAGGAAATTCAGAGAAACTCTTCAACAAATTCTTCAAACAGTCACAATAAATGTCATCAACACATAATACAGAGAATGTAAAGAGTTGAGGAATTAGAACCCGATTCTTGGTGAAGACTGTTGTTGATGACCCAGTTCCAACTGCTGTGACAGTTGTACATCTGGTTTGGAGCGGCTTGGTATTGAAACCAAAGGACACCCAGTCCCGGGACACACAGTCCCTACTGTATTCTCCTTGAGCTAAGGACACATAGTCCTCGCCCAACACTCGTGGTAAGTCTTCAGGGCAGACTTCCAAACCCTCACAAACTCGGTCACCCGGCGATCCACAATTGACTGCTGGATTGCTCTAGACCATGACGCCTAACCGTCTGGAGGATGCACAGTCCTCAAAGGTAAAAGGCTTCAGTCCCACACAGGAACAACTTCTTCAGTGATGCTCAATCACTAGGTTTGGTTTGTGATTTCGGTGGGTGGTGTATTTCCTCACTGATGATTTACTCTCAAAGGCTCTGAGGAATTTGGGTTGCTCTTATGACAAGTGTAAGTTTCTAACAGAGCAGCCAACCAGCTAGTGGTTGTGGGGGCGGCTATTTATAGCCTGGGAGCATCCCGACGTGATTTGACACTAATGCCCTTAAATAATATGACCGTTGGAGTGGATAAGACCAGTGACTTGGCGTGGCTATCAAAACGGTCGGGACCCTCAACTGTGAGAGTCCTCATGTCACTCATATTCCTCACTTGAGGCTTTTGGTAGGATTTGGCTTGGGTTGAGCATCATGAGGAAATTCATTCCATAGCGTTACTTTGACCCCCTTTAACAGTACGGTGTTCCTATTCATCAAATGCGAAGAAAGTAAAACAGAAAATGTAAATCTTCACGCTTTAATTTCTTCAAAATGATTTTCTTCAGGAACCACCGATCTTCTTGATATCAATATCTTCATGAGGAATATCAATTTCATCGCAGATTCCTCATGATTCATTTCTTCAGCTTGAGACCAATTTCTTCAACTGAGGACATATATTTTTAGGGGTCGAGATTCTTCAAATATCTCAAACTCCTCAATGACTTATAGATCCTGTGTACACTTATAAACACATTAGATACTTAACCTATAAGTCTTCAAACCACCAAAATCACTAAGGGGCACTAGATGCACTTACAATCTCCCCCTTTTTGGTGGTTGATGACAATTAGGTTAAGTCTTCAACAGGGATCAAAAATATGAAGTGTAAATACTCAATTGAGGAATTTGAAAACAAGATTCACAGAGACTCCCCCTGAAGATGTGCATACCTTGAAGATTTTGCTTTTGTAGCATATGCACATTGATGATATATATCATGGAGATCTCCCCCTGAATCTTGTAAGTCATGCATACATATAACATATCATATGAAGAAAATGAAGATGCATGATGGCAAATGGTATCTGACAAATTCCAGCATGCGTGTATTAAAAACTTGAGGAATAAGCATGCGAAGAAAAACGTTCAAAAAGCGTCACAGTACCATCGGGCTTAAGTTACAACTCATTACATAAAAACTTCAGAAGAGCCAAGAGTTTGTAACTTAAATATAGTTCATAAGCCCCAAAAATAAATCCCGTTTGAAGACTAACTCTCAAGTTTCTCCCCCTTTGTCATCAAGTGACAAAAAGGGACAAATTGAGGACTAACGCCCGTGAAGATTTCATTTCTTGGCGGTTGATGAAGATCCTTGACGCTTCTTGGGTGTAGTCTTCTTCCTTGGGCCTGTTGCAGTGTCGAGTTGTTCCTCATCAGATTCGGCGGTGCGGAATGACGAGAAGGAGCTGTCTTCAAGATCTGGCACGGGAACGGGCCTGAACTTCTTCTTGGGAGGCCACGACCACTCAAAGTCTTGCTCAAAGTTCATTTCTTCAAGCTCAGTCTGGGTCTTCAGATGTGCAAGAGTAGCCCAGGTGCGACCGAAAACCTCATGCAGATAGTGATGATTAAGTTTCACAGAGTTCTGTGTCTCAGTGAGGGTTTTCACAATGGCACCAAACTGGCGTTTGACCCATTTGTGGTTGTGATCTACCTTCTGATGAAGACTGAGGAGAAGCTCTCTGGTGTTGAGCACGCGAGGAGGAACAGGGCTGGGTGGACGAGTCTCAGTATCGTCCCATGAAGAATAAGCGTCTGGTTCTTTAAACTGACCATCAAGCGGCCTGCTGCCTTCATCAATCACAGACTTTCCTTTTCCCTCAATGGGCTCGAAAGTCTTCTTGTTGACCCGGATAGGAGGCATATAACCAACATGGTTTTGGAAATCTGCGTGGAAGTTGATGCCTGTCCTTGTCATGAGGAATCTCATGATCCATGGGGCATAAATTTTGTGATCATAGGGGCACATTGCATTGTCAGCGAAAGTCCTCAAGAAGAAATCATGGATATTCATGCGAATACCGTGAATGATGTTGAAGAGGATATTCTTCATGAGGCCGACGACATCTTCTTCATCATCATGGCCTTTGATTGGCGCTAGCACACTGCAGAGAATGCGGTAGACAGACCGAGGTGTGTACTTGAGCTCATGGACGAGGAATGTGGTTCTTGAGGGTTTTCCTGCAGCCAAAGGCTTCATGAGGACTTCCATCATTCCATTGGGCAGCTCACGCTCACCATAAAGCTTCACTGCCCCGTCTGAAGGAATTGGTACGGGCAGTTCTCTGAGGAGTTCAGACGCTGGAGCCTTGTAGTGAGTGTTTTGGGTCATCCAGTCAAACACCCAAGTGTTGATGTCATCAGCATTGCTCGAGATGTGAAGAGTTGCATAGAACTGAAGAATAAGCTCACTATTCCAATCTGATATGTCTGAGCACATAGGGAGCAAACCTGCATCATGGAGTACACTGAGGACTGGTTCCATGCAGGGAATTTCTTCAAGCTCATCATGAGGTATGTGCGTGTGCTGGAATATCTTGTTGCGTCCACAGAGCACAGAAGCATAATAGCTCATCTGAGTCCTGGTCCAAAACTTCAGATGCCTCATTTGAGGCTTGTCATAGGGATTCTCTCTGATGAAATACATGCGTTCCTCAAAGAAATTTTCTTTCTGAAACTTTGGCCGCTTCGAGAATGGCTGGCGCTGAACTGGCTTGATATTGTGCTGAGGAATGGGAGGGGAAACAACCATGGCGGTCTCTGGGTTGAGCACAATGAAGTCATTGTCAGGGGCGGGAACATTTTCTTCAGCAGTTTCCTCAGGTTGAGGAATTTCATCAGCTGGTATTTCTTGCTCAGGTTGAGCTTCAGGCTGAGGAATTTCTTCTTCCTTCTCAGCTTGAGGAGTTTGGTCAGCCTGTTCAATGGGAGGAGCCTGCTCAGACTGGACATTTTCTTCAGCTTGTTTTTCATCAGCTGACTTTGTGGCAGAAGTAGATTCATCAGCTGTTGCAGCTGAAGCTTGAGTAGTCTCTTTCTGAGGAATATGAGGTTGAGGACTGTCATCAATCTGGATTTCCTCATCAGTGTGCTCCTCAGAGGCAGCATCCTTCATTTCCTCATCTGCCCTTGTAGTTTGGTCACCAATGACGACCATTTCATATGAAGGTGCAACATTTAGAGGCACCGGGTCCAGAGGGGCAGATTCTTCAGTTTCCTTGAGGCGTTTTGCCTCAATCTTTTCTTCTGCTGAGGAAGCATTTCTCTTCTTCGCTTCCTTCTCAGCAGCTCTTGTCTTTTTCGCGTCTGATGCAGACGGGATTAACTTCTTCACCTTTGAAGCTTTTGGTGAAGGTGTTTTCTCTACAGATTCTTCAGCCGGTAGTGAGGAACCAGCTGGAACAGAGTCATCAGCCTGCTTTGGTGAAGCAGCTGGATCAGGAGCAGTTGCGTCAGGGGTTGCAGTTTCATTAGGAGCGGTCTCGGTGATGATTTGTGTTGTTCCTCACCTTGAGGAATTTCCTCCTCATCAGGAAATGCATCTTGTGGCTGCTCAACCAGGGGCTAAGGAGTTGGTGCTGGTTGTGGGTGTCGCTTGTTGTAGTCATCAACAGCACTAGTGGCTAGTTTGATGAAATTGCGCTTGATGCTTTTGCGGTCTGACAGTTTGTCACACTTGTCAGTCAAGACTTGCAGCTCTGCCTGGGTTGACACCAATGCTTCAGGCGTCAGCTTGAGGAGATTTTGCCTGAGGAATTTCTCCTTTTTGGCCTTTGCAGTCTTTGCCTGCTTGGCCTTCTGTTCCTTCCACTTGGCTTCGTTTATGAAGGTGGCCACCATGTGGCTGACGCCAGGAGGAAGTTTCAAATCATCAATGGGTGTGTTTGGGTCTTCATACCATACATTGATGAAGTTGAGGAGGACCTTGGGGTCCATGGCCAGAGGAATAGCACTGCCTGATGCTTGTGCTACCCTTTCTTGCTTGTTCCTGATGATGGCTTCCAGGGATTCATCATCATAATCATCACTTCCCTCTGATGCAGACGGTACTGCGATGATTTTGCTGGGGCTGGGCAGAGGTGCAGGTTCAGTAGTTGCCAAAGTCTTCACAAGGGGTGTTGAAGACTTTGTCTCCGAGCTAGTTGCAGCTGGGAGTGAGGAGCTGGAGCTCACAGTCGTAGGCTTCACGACTTTCTTCTGTACTGGTTTTGGAGGTGGAGCTGAGGACTTTGGTGTAGATGAGATGGGTGCTGAGGGTTTTGGCGCTGATGGTTTTGGTGTTGACGGTTTTGGAACCGAGGGTTTTGGAGCTGAGGGTTTTGTGACAGAAGCCGGTGCAGACTTCTCTTGAGGCTTGGAAGGCTTTGGCTTTGTGGGCGCAGACTGCTTTTGAGGAATCTCTGAGCCTGAAGTTTCTGCTGCTGAGGAATGATCAGCACCGGAGGCAGCAGCTGAGGATTCATTAAATTTCTTCACTGCTGTTTCGGCTTGCTTCTTGAGCTTGGCCAGATGCCTTTCTTTTTCATCTGGGTAGTCATCAAGTGTCATAAGACTTGAGGGATGAGCTACTTGATGATCCTCAAGTGGAGCCCTTCTGCCAGGAGGCTTCAAAGCGAATTTCTTCGCATATTTTGGAGTCACAAACATGTACTCCTTCCACTCCTTTGCCCATCTGCGCTCAATTTTCTGCAGCCTAATCTTTCTTTTGGCCATTGTCTCAGGTTCTTCATCAGGCGTGCAATAGTCCATGTATATGTCATCACGAATATCAACAGTTGTGTTCTGCTCCAGTTTCTTTCCTCCCTTCTGTTTCCTTTCTTCCTCCATTTTCTTCAGACGAGGAATTTGCTGATGATTTTGAACTCTTGAAGATTCTGATGAGCCTTGAAGAGTTTCTTCCAGAAACGCTGCAAATGAGTTAATGTGATGAGAACCGAGAGATTCATCAGCTGACATGTGTGTACCTGTGAATAGAGTATAGTTGCGAGGAATTTGGAGAGGTCATATGCGTTCTCAGATTTGAAGAAAATGAAAAAGTTTGACAGTCTGAGGAATATAACCAGTGGTTGAGGAATTTGCTTAAGCATACTGTTCTTGGGTTCCAGAGTTGTACAGATCCGAAAATTCGCACAATTGAGGAATCTTGTGAAAATCTTAGATGCTTAGCTAGTTCATCAATGATTGTGGTGATGGATAGTGTTTGAGGAATCATGTGTGCATCGTATCTTGAAGAAAAACAGATTTCACATGGGAGAGGCTCTTCGGTCAAGTGTCCAATGCACCCTAACTTGGCAGCAGAGGACGTCTACGGCGGCGGCGGACGTAGATGTTCCGACTCTGGCGTGATCCTGGCAGCGAAAAGGTTGAGGCAGTGAAGCTCTTCCTTGCCGGCGACAAGACAACCAGCGGTGGCGCTAGGGTTCGATGGAGAGTGTGATGACAGGAGAGCGATGAGGCGAAGAAGAAGATAACGAGGGGGATAAGGACCTATTTATAGCCCGAAAGTTACTGTTTGGCGCGAAAGTTTCGGACCGAATAGCCCTTGCCTCTACGTCTCCGCAGGACACGTGTAGCTCCCGTACGATGCGGTGGAGATAGTGGAGATCGTGGTTATCCGATCGTGGGAAGTGGGGGTTCAGTTACTGTTCCTTTGAAGAAAATAATTTTTGAAGATTTGAGGATTTTTGTTACAAAATCATCAGCTGACAAGGATGCAGTGAGGATTTTGAACAAAGTTTCAAGTAGAACGCATATGAAGAATTGAATAGACTGGATAAGTATAGCATAGAGGGAAAGTAGGGTCCGATCACATTCACTTAGCAGAAACATCAACTTGAAGAAATAGCAATAAGTGAATGCTGTTGAGGACTAGAATTCACAGTCTACCTAGGCAAATGAAAGTCATCAAGTATTTTTGAAGATTTTGTAATAGATCATCACAATGAAGAACAACTGTTTTGAAGAAAAATGCATTGTGAGGAAATTGATCATTTGAAGAAAATCAACTTGAGGAATTTCACATTGGGCGGTGGCGTTACCCACCATATAAGAATGTTGATTACAGACGCCGCGTACAATTGTCGTAGGGCCCTGAGAATCAATTTCTTCGTTAATTTCTTCACATTCAGAGTGACTTTCTTCATTAGTTGAAGAAAATCGTTTCATCATGTCTTGCACATCTAAGTCATCAACTTTGCATAAGTGTTAGGATGTGTGCATGTTTTTACAAAACATTTGAAGACTCTAAGATATTTAGCTCACACCGCAACTTGCAAAACCTTTTCTCATCCAAGGGCTTAGTGAAGATATCAGCCAGTTGATCATCAGTCTTCACATGGTCGATGAGGATATTGCCCTTGAGGACATGGTCCCGAAGAAAATGATGACGAATCTGGATGTGCTTGGTCTTCGAGTGCTGCACTGGGTTGTAGGCGATCTTGATAGCACTCTCATTGTCACAGTCGAGAGGCACATTCTTCATGTTGATGCCGTAGTCCTTGAGGGTTTGCTTCATCCATAGTAATTGAGCACAGCAAGAACCAGCAGCAATGTACTCAGCTTCGGCAGTGGAGAGTGATATGCAGTTCTGCTTCTTCGAGGACCAGCAAACTAGTGATCTTCCGAGGAAATGGCATGTGCCAGACGTTGACTTGCGATCCACACGGTCACCAGCATAGTCTGAATCAGAATACCCTACCAGATGAAGATTGGAGCCCTTGGGATACCATAATCCTAGTGTTGGTGTGTGAGCTAAGTATCGAAGAATATGTTTCACAGCCTTATGGTGTGATTCCTTCGGTTTTGCTTGAAAACGTGCACACATGCAAACACTAAGCATTATATCTGGCCTAGATGCACACAGATACAATAAAGAGCCAATCATAGAACGATATACCTGCTGATCGAAATCTTTACCATTTTCATCAGTGGCGAGGTGACCGTTGGTAGGCATTGGAGTCTTGGCACCTTTGCATTCGTGCATGTCAAATTTCCTCAGAACATCCTTGAGGTATTTCTCCTGTGATATGAAGATTCCATTGCTTTGTTGACGAATTTGAAGACCTAAGAAGAATTTCAGCTCCCCCATCATGGACATCTGATATTCTTCACTCATCATATAGGCAAATTCATCATTGTATCTTTTGTCAGTACAACCAAATATGATGTCATCAACATATATTTGACATACAAACAGCTCATTATCATAAGATTTTGTGAAAAGAGTTGGATCGAGTGAACCAGGTTTGAAGCCTTTCTTCATGAGGAATTCCTTCAATGTATCATACCATGCCCGAGGGGCTTGCTTGAGGCCATACAGAGCCTTTTTGAGTCTGAAGACTTTGTCTGGATTCTTTGGATCCTCAAAACCTGGGGGTTGAGCAACATATACTTCTTCCTCAAGCTTACCATTGAGGAATGCACTTTTCACATCCATTTGATATAAGATGATGTTATGATGATTAGCATAAGCAAGTAGAATTCGAATAGCTTCAATTCTAGCAACAGGTGCAAAAGTTTCATCGAAATCTATTCCTTCAACCTCGGTGTAGCCTTGGGCTACAAGTCGTGCCTTGTTCCTCACCACTTGACCTTCCTCATCTTGCTTGTTTCGGAAAATCCACTTGGTGTCGATGATGTTATGCTTGCGAGGATCTGGTCGTTTGACGAGCTCCCATACGTCATTCAGCTTGAATTGAAGAAGTTCGTCTTGCATGGCTTGGATCCACTCCGGTTCCAGAAAAGCCTCAGCTACTTTTGAGGGTTCTGTGATGGATACAAAGGAAAAATGCCCACAAAAGTTAACTAAGTGTGAAGCTTTTGAGCGAGTGAGAGGACCTGGCGCGTTGATGTCGTTGAGGATTTTTTCAAGTTCTACTTCATTTGCAATCCTCGGATGAGCTGGTTGAGGATTTTGTCTGGGCTGAGGAAGTGGTGCTGTTGCAATTTCCTTAGGAGCATCTTCTTGGTTTTCATCAGTGATGGGGATCGTTTCTTCACCAATTTCCTCAGTGGGGACAATGTCTTCAGTAGGCTTAAGCTTTATTGCTTCCTCAGGAGACACCTTATCTGGTTCGGAAGGCAATTACTCTCTTTGTGAGCCGTTAGTTTCATCGAACCGCACATCTACAGTCTCAACAACTTTGTTGTGGTAGTTGTTGAAGACTCTGTAGGTGTGCGAGTCCTTTCCATAACCGAGCATAAAACCTTCATGTGCCTTAGGTGCAAATTTTGAGCTATGATGAGGATCTCTAATCCAGCATTTTGCACCGAAGACTTTGAAATAACTTACATTGGGTTTCTTGTCAGTGAGGAGTTCATATGAGGTTTTCTTGAGGAATTTGTGAAGATATACCCCGTTGATGATATGACATGCAGTGTTGATTGCTTCAGGCCAGAAGTGACGAGGAGTCTGATATTCTTCAAGTATAGTTCTTGCCATTTCAACCAGAGTCCTGTTCTTTCTTTCGACGACACCATTCTGCTGAGGAGTATAAGGAGCAGACAATTCGTGAGTAATACCAAGTTCATCAAGATAATCATCAAGACCAGTATTTTTGAACTCGGTTCCATTATCACTCCTGATATGTTTGATCTTGATGCCGAAGTTCGTCGAGGCCCTTGAAGAAAATCGTTTGAAGATTTCTTGCACTTCAGTTTTATACACTATAATATGCACCCAAGTGTATCTGGAATAATCATCAACTATGACAAAGCCATATAAAGATGCTGCATTGGTTAGTGTGGCATAGTGAGTAGGTCCAAATAAATCCATATGAAGCAATTCGAATGGCCGTGTAGTAGTCATGATGGTTTTAGAAGGATGCTTGGATCTGGTCATTTTCCCAGATTCACAAGCACCGCACAGATGGTCCTTGAGGAATTTGACTGATTCGATGCCGATGACATGCTTCTTCTTTGCAAGCGTGTGCAAATTCCTCATGCCTGCATGACCTAGTCTTCGGTGCCACAGCCATCCTTCTGAGGTTTTTGCTAGTAAGCAAGTGGTTGGTTGAGGACCTGTAGAGAAGTCAACAATGGACAAATCCCCTCTTCTTACACCTTCGAAGACTTTGCATCTGTCAGATTCCATGATGACTACACATCTATATCTACCAAAGATAACAATCATATCAAGATCACAAAACATCAAGACTGACATGAGGTTAAAACCAAGGGATTCAACAAGCATCACTTTGTCCATATGCCTATCCTTGGACATAGCTACTTTGCCAAGTCCCAATACCTAGCTTTTACCTTTATCAGCATATGTGATTTGCTTCAGAGGTGATGGAGTTAGTGGCATATTCATCAGTAGGCTTTTATCACCAGTCATGTGATGTGTGCAGCCACTATCGAGAACCCACTCAGTATTTTTGGGTTTGTAATCCTGCAGATGAATTAGTACAGCTTACCATCTCATATGCTTCAGATTTGAAGAATATGATACTAATTTCATCAGTTAAGTGATTTCATCATAACAGAAATGTAAGGACGTGTGAAATATTTCTATTTCATCAATCATTAGCTTGCGTCCTATCAAGCATTTCCTCAGGTCTCCAGCAAATTCTTCAGATGATGATTTTCATGTGGAGACCTGTCCTGCAGAAGTGATTAGTTTGATTTCTTCACCACCCACATCTGAAGGGGTGGCAAAGCGTTCATCATCCTGCGAGCACCATATGAGAAAGGTGGCATTGAAGCTAATGCACTTCTCTTAACAGTAGGGGGGTTAAAGTACTCATATGAGTATGCAGAGAATTGGTTTGAGGATTTATGAACATAATGATTTGAGGAGTAGCGCTCATAATCATATTCCTTGTAGTTTCCCTGCATGTTAGACGCATAAGCACGGGTACGAGCATAGTTTTGATCAGTTGAGGATTTTGATCCTCTTGAAGACTTTGGTCCTCCTGAGGAATTGGATCTGGGGTTCAAATTCTTCATAGGTAGTGTCATGAGGACATTCACTTGAAGATTTTTAAGACAACTTTTGGGAACCCAGATTTCCTCAGAGGAGGGCCATTCCTGCAGTTAGTTCCAACATATCGAGCAAATACTTCACCAGATTGATTTTTGAACAGTTTATAGTTGGAATCGAATGACTCATCCGAGGAATAGGATAATTCACATGAAAAGCCAGTTAGATTAGATGGATCAAAAGGAGGCCCAGTAGCAGCAACCCATGAGGTTTTGGGATACTGCTCAGGTTTCCAATAAGATCCATCAGCATTCAATTTCCTCTCAAAGGCAATTCCTTCTTTCCTCGGGTTCCTGTTCAAGATCTGCTTTTTGAGCACATCACAAAGGGTTTGGTGTCCTTTGAGGCTTTTGTACATGCCTGTCACATACAATTCCTTCAACCCTGCATTTTCATCAATAACATTTGTGTTTTCCTCAAGTGAGGAAATAGACACAGCAGGTGCAGTTGAAGAATTTGTAGCATTTGATGTTTCTGGTGAGGAATTAGCAGTTTCACGTTCAATGCATTTAAGACATGGAGGAATAAATTCAACTTGACTAGCGCTAATCTGTTGAGCTACTAATGAATCATTTTCCTTACGAAGATCATCATGAGACATCCTCAGCTTCTCAAGATCAAGCTTTCTTTGAAGGAATTCGTAGGAAAGCTTCTCATGATCATTGAGGAGTGTATCATGACTATCCTGAAGATTATGAAATCTAGACTGAAGATTTTTCATGTCATCAGCGAGGATTTGATTAAGATTCATTTCATCATTCAACAGATCATCACTTTTGTCTAGCAGTTTTTGAAGCTTTTCCAGAGCAGTTTGTTGTTTAGTGGCAATGATGGCAAGTTTACTGTAACTGGGTTTTTTGTAATCATCATGTTTACAGTCACTTGAATCAGAGGAGGAGGCATTATTTGATACCTTTGAACCTTTTGCCATGAAGCAATAGGTTGGAGCGAAGTCATCAGCATAGTCATCAGTATGGATGGTGCACTCATTTTCTTCAAGATTGAAGATTGACTTGCTGAAAAAATTGGTTCCTGGTGCAAGACTAGCCTGTTCGGATTCTGAGTCTTCTCCAGAGCCTTCTTCTTCATCACATTCCTCTGATTCTGCCTCGGAATCCATTTCCTTGCCAATAAGTGCCCGAGCCTTTCTGAAGCTAGTCTTCTTGTGTGAGGAGGACTTTGAAGATGAGGATTTTGAAGATTTCTTCTTCTTCTTTGAGTCATCAGAACTGTCATCCTTGTATTTCTTCTTCTTTGATTCCTTTCCCCAGCGAGGACAATCAGCAATGTAATGACCTGATTTCTTGCACTTGTGACAGGTCCGTTTCTTGTAGTCCTCAGATGCAGATTCTGATTTCCTCATGTCTCTTCTTGATGATTTACCGAACTGGCCTCGTCGTGTAAATCTCTGGAATTTCCTCACAAGCATTGCAAGTTCCTGACCAAATTCTTCAGGGTCACAACTGCTGTCATCTGTGTCTTCTTCTTCAGATGAGGAAATTGCTCTTGCCTTCAGTGCACGTGGTCTGGAATAGCTTTGTCCATATGGATCTCTCTTTTCTTCTAGATGGAATTCATGAGTATTTAGCCTTTCGAGGATATCAGCAGGATCTAGCATCTTGAATCATCAGAACTAAAGTGTCAAATGAAGAATCCAAAGATCTCAGCAGTTTCTTCACAACTTCGTGATCAGTGATGTCTCGAGCTCCCAGTGCTTGCAGTTCATTTGATATGTCAGTGAGGCGATCAAAGGTGTCTTGGCAGCTTTCATTGTCATGTCTCTTGAAGCAATTAAAGAGATTGCGAAGAATATCAACACGAGAGTCACGTTGGGTTGATACTCCTTCATTTACCTTGCACAGTCTCTCCCAGATCAGTGTTGCAGAGCCTAAGGCACTTACTCTTCCAAACTGGCCAGGGCTCAGATGACCACAGATGATGTTCTTCGCTTGAGAATCGAGTTGCTTGAATTTCTTCACATCAGCTGCAGTGACACTAGCAGAAATGATGGGGACACCATTTTCCACAATATACCAGAGATCATTGTCTATAGCTTGTAGATGCATTTGCATTTTGTTCTTCCAGAAGGGAAAGTTCTTTCCCTCGTAGGTAGGACATGCTGCAGACACCTTAAACATGCCTGCAGTCGACATAACTAAAACTCCAGGTGGTTAAACCAAAATCACACAGAACAAGGGAGTACCAGGCTCTGATACCAATTGAAAGTGCGTTATATCGACTAGAGGGGGGTGAATAGGAGATTTTTAGAATTTCATCACTGAGGAAATTCCTTTTGAGGAAATTCCTCACTGATGACTAACTTACAGCGGAAACAGTTAAGGATCAGTCGTGCAAACGTTCACAACAGCAGTATTACAGAGTGAAGATTGTGAAAACAGATTGCACAATAAGCACGCACGCAGAATACAGATGATGATTAACTCAAGTGAAGAATTTGGGGTTGAGGAAATTCAGAGAAAGTCTTCAGCAAATTCTTCAAACAGTCACAGTGAATGTCATCAACACATAATACAGAGAATGTAAAGAGTTGAGGAATTAGAACCCGATTCTTGGTGAAGACTGTTGTTGATGACCCAGTTCCAACTGCTGTGACAGTTGTACATCTGGTTTGGAGTGGCTTGGTATTGAAACCAAAGGACACCCAGTCCCAGGACACACAGTCCCTACCGTATTCTCCTTGAGCTAAGGACACACAGTCCTCGCCCAACACTCGTGGTAAGTCTTCAGGGCAGACTTCCAAACCCTCACAAACTCGGTCACCCGGCGATCCACAATTGACTGCTGGATTGCTCTAGACCATGACGCCTAACCGTCTGGAGGATGCACAGTCCTCAAAGGTAAAAGGCTTCAGTCCCACACAGGAACAACTTCTTCAGTGATGCTCAATCACTAGGTTTGGTTTGTGGTTTCGGTGGGTGGTGTATTTCCTCACTGATGATTTACTCTCAAAGGCTCTGAGGAATTTGGGTTCCTCTTATGGCAAGTGTCAGTTTCTAACAAAGCAGCCAACCAGCTAGTGGTTATGGGGGCGGCTATTTATAGCCTGGGAGCATCCCGACGTGATTTGACACTAATGCCCTTAAACAATATGACCGTTGGAGTGGATAAGACTAGTGACTTGGCGTGGCTATCAAAACGGTCGGGACCCTCAACTGTGAGAGTCCTCATGTCACTCATATTCCTCACTTGAGACTTTTGGTAGGATTTGGCTTGGGTTGAGCATCATGAGGAAATTCATTCCATAGCGTTACTTTGATCCCCTTTAACAGTACGGTGTTCCTATTCATCAAATGCGAAGAAAGTAAAACAGAAAATGTAAATCTTCACGCCTTAATTTCTTCAAAATGATTTTCTTCAGGAACCACCGATCTTCTCTATATCAATATCTTCATGAGGAATATCAATTTCATCGCAGATTCCTCGTGATTCATTTCTTCAGCTTCAGACCAATTTCTTCAACTGAGGACATATATTTTTAGGGGTCGATATTCTTCAAATATCTCAAACTCCTCAATGACTTATAGATCCTGTGTACACTTATAAACACATTAGATACTTAACCTATAAGTCTTCAAACCACCAAAATCACTAAGGGGCACTAGATGCACTTACAAGTAGGCGCGGCCAGGGGGGTGCCCGCGCCTCCCGGGCTTGTAGCCCACTGGTGCAGTGATGTCCCACAAGCGTATGGGATTGCAGCAGTTTTCGAGGGTAGAGTATTCAACCCAAATTTGTTGGTTCGCACAATGGGAAGCGAAAGAATATTCTCAAATATTTGCAGCTGAATGTGTCGGATTCAACCACACCGGAAAGATTAGTGTCTGCAAGCAAAGTATCAGTAGCAAAGAAGTATGATAGCAACGGTGCAAGAAACGATTTGTTGACGGCAGACTATTCCTAACTATTGTATCAATGGCGCCAGCACATTGACGGGGGATTATTCTTGAGAAGAATGCATCCCCGACTACGGCTCCAGAAAAGTCTTGCAACAAGTAACAGCGAAGCAGCAAGGAACAGCAGTAGCACCAGCAACAAAGTAACAGCAGTAGCAACAGTAGCAGCAAAGTGGCCCAATCCATTTTGTAGCAAGGGACAAGCCAAGACAAAGTAACATAGCGAGAACCAGTAGTAAAAGACTCGTAGGCAGTGGATCGTTGATGCATGAATCTGACGGATGTGATTCATCATGTAACAGCTATAACACGGAGAGATAAGTAACTAGCTCCCGTTTGTCAATCTAATGTAGGCATGTATGTCATATCTAGTCATACGTGCTTAGGGAAAAGAACTTGCATGACATCTATTGTCCATCCCTCCCGTGGCAGCGGGGTCCTAATGGAAACTACGGGATATTAAGGTTCTTCGTTTAATAAAGAACCGGACCAACGCATTAACACGTGGTGAATACATGAACTTCTCATACTATGGTCATCTCCGGGAGTGGTTCCGGCTATTGTCACTCCGGGGTTGTCGGGTCATAACACATAGTAGGTGACTACAACTTGCAAGATAGGATCTAAAACACACATATATTGGCGACAACATAATAGGTTCAGATCTGAAATCATGGCACTCGGGCCCTAGTGACAAGCATTAAGCATAGCCAAGTAGTAGCAACATCAATCTAGAACATAGTGGATACTAGGGATCAATCCCCGTCAAGAACTAACTCGATTACATGGTAGATCTCATCCAACTCATCACCGTCCAGCAAGCCTACGATGAGATTACTCACGAACGATGAAGAGCATCATGGAATTATCGATGGAGAAAGGTTGATGCTGACGATGGCGACGATTTCCCCTCTCCGGAGCCCGAAATAGACTTCAAATCTGCCCTCCAGAAGAAGAACAGGATGTGGCGGCGCCTCCGTTTCGCAAAATGCGATAAAACCTTCTCTCTGATTTTTTCCAGGCGAAACGAAAGATATAGAGCTAAGTTTGGGGGCGGTGGTTCCACGTGGGCCCCACAAGCCTGCACGGCGTGGCCATAGGGGGTGGTCGCGGCCTGTGGGCTTGTGGCCCACTGGCACGCCCCCTCCGGTGGATCTTTGTGCACGTATTTTTCTTTTATTCCAAAGAAAATCTCCGTAAATTCTCAGGACGTTCCGAGAACTTTTATTTCTGCACAAAAACAACACCATGGCAATTCTGCTGAAAACAGCGTCAGTCCGGGTTAGTTCCATTCAAATCATGCAAATTAGAGTCCAAAACAAGGGCAAAAGAGTTCAGAAAAGTAGATACGACAGAGACGTATCAACTCCCCCAAGCTTAAAGCCTTGCTTGTCCTCAAGCAACTCAGTTGACAAACTGAGAGAGACAAAAGAAAAACTTTGACGAACTCTGTTTGATCTTGTTGTTGCAACTATGTCTAACTCATAACCAGAATTTCAGCAACATCACAAGCAAACCACATAAGAAAATGACATCTAGGTCTCACGGTAAACTCATATCAATGGCATAATCAACTAGCAAGCAAATAATAATAAGCCTCAAACGTCAACACTTCAATCAAAACAACATGAAGTAGTACGAATAGATGGTATCTCGCTAGCTCTTTCTGAGACCACAAAACATAAATGCAGAGCACCTTCAAAGACCTAGGGCTGACTAAACATTGTAATTCATGGCAATGAAGATCCAGTCATAGTCATACTCAACACAGTTAAAAGCAAAGCATAAAAATGACACAGGTGCTCTCTAGTTGGTGCTTTTGTAAGAGGAGGATGACTCAACACGAACATAAATAGACAGGCCCTTCATAGAGGGAAGCATTGATTTGCAGAGGTGCCAGAGCTCAAGCTTTGAAAACAGAGATAATAATTTTGGGTGGCATGCTTTCATTGTCAACGCAATGACTAAGAGTTCTCAACATCTTCCACGCTACACATGCTATAGGCGGTTCCCAAACAGAAAAGTAAAGTTTTGACTCCCCCACCACCAATCAATCACACTCCATGGCTAGCCGAATCCTCGTGTACCGTCCAAACCAACATCAATCCTGGGGGAGTTTTGTTTGCAATTATCTTTTCGATTTGAGTATGGAACTGGGAATTCCAATTACCGGCCCCTTTCTCGTGAATGATAGTGAATAAACACATATCGAGGATAACACGCCTAGCATGGAAGATACCAATAGCCCTCTGTCACCACATGAGCGGTTCGGACATGCAAAACAGATTATTTCTTGAAGGTTTAGAGAGTGGCACATGCAAATTTACTTGGAACGGCAGGTAGATACCGCACTTAGGTAGGTATGGTGGACCCATATGGAACAACTTTGGATTTTGGGAGGTGGATGCACAAGCAATATTCCCGCTTAGTACAAGTGAAGGTTAGCAAAAGACTGGGAAGCGACCAACTAGAGAGCGACAACAGTCATCAAAATGCATTGAGATTAACTAACATTGAGTGCAAGCATGAGTAGGACACAAATCACCATGAACATGAACATCATAGAGGCTATGTTGATTTTGTTTCAACTACATGCGTGAACATGCGCCAAGTCAAGCCACTTGAAACATTCAAAGGAGGATACCATCCTATCATACTACATCATAGTCATCTCAACATTCATGTGGGCATCCAAGACAAACCATTATAAGCTCCTAGCTAAATAAGCATGGCATAAGCAACTATGATCTCTAAGTTGTCATCGCAAACATGTTTCTCTCACAACAAAGCTGAATCAGGCATGATGAGCTAGTCATATTTACAAAAACAAAATAGATCGAGTTCATACCAGATTTTCTAGGCTCAGTCACTTCATCATATATCGTCATTATTGCCTTTCACTTGCACGACCGAACGATGTGAACAATAATAAGCGTGCTCGTGCATTGGACTATGCTGGAATCTACAGGCAAATACAAAGGAGAAGACAAAGTAATATGGCTCTTTGAAAGCTAAACAAGTATGCATGCAAGAGCCACTAAACATTGTAACCAATATCTTCTACCTTGACCCAAAAAAAAGAAAACTACTTACACGGGAAAGCTCCCAACAAGCAAAAGAAGAAAAATAAAAAAATGGTTTTTTTCTCAAACTAGACAGACACACGAAAAGAAAACGAGAAAAGGAAAATAAACTAGCATGGATGATACAGTGGCAAAGTGTGAACACCGGCTAACAAGGTGAAAGCATAAGCAAGAATATAAAGTCGGTGAGAACACGTACTCCCCCAAGCTTAGACTTTTGGCCTAACTTGGTCTACTCCCAAGGATGGTCCTGGCAAAACCCAAAATCATAATCGAGGTTATACGGGAGCGCTGCAGCCACTGCCTGAATAGCTGCCTCACGGAGACGAGCAGCCTTCGCCTCCCTCTCATACTCCTCTGCCTCTCCTCTGGTTATGTAATATCTTTGTTTTACCTGAAAGTCAAAGAGAGCAGGAGCAGGAAGGGTAATATGGAAAACACGCTTCCGGTTAAATATCAATTGGTATAGGAGGGATTCATCATCCCTCTCAAGGAACTGGTAGCGTGCCAAAGCGACACGGTCAAGGAAAGCTATATGGAGCAGGGGATCTCCTTCACGGATCGGTACTACAAGAAAATTTGCTATGCGAGTGGCATAGATCCCGCCAAAGAAATCCCCTTCTATAGCATTCTTATTCAGCCTCCTTGCTATAATAGCTCCCATGTTGAAGCTTTTGTCACCCGTCACTACGCTCTTAAGGATACTAAGGTCGGGTGCGTAGAGGTGACAATGCTCAATCTTGCCATTAATGCATCTGCATATGAAGAGGGCAAAGTAATGCAAGGCAGGAAAATGAATACTCCCCATGGTAGCTTGCGTAATCTCTCTAGTTTCTCCAACCGTAATACCAGAGCAAAAATCTCTAACCGAAGATTTAGGAGGATCATTGAGGCTACCCCAAGAAGGTATTTTGCAAATTCTATTGAAATCCTCTAAATCCATGGTATACGATTTATCATAGAGATTAAACAGTACCGATGGCTCACGACCAGCTGAAAATTTGAATCTACGAACAAAAGAGGCAGTGAGAGCAACATACTATTCACATTCATCGGAGATGAATTCTTCGAGTACGACGTTGCGAACAAGTGCATCAAACTCATCTTTGAAACCTGTCACAATCATAAATTCATCAGAAGGCCATTCACATGGTTGTACCTACGCATCCCTAGGTTGGTAAGGATCAGGCTCCCGAATCGCAAGACGGGGACCTCTCTTGCTTGAGGAACCACCATGAAAGTTTCTCCTGAACATCTTCCTTTTCTGAAATTTTAAGTGACCCAAAGGAAAGGTGAACAAGGTTCAACTAAACTTGTAGCAACTACTCCAACAAGTGCCTAGAGGCCATATTACGCATCAAAACTACTTGGGACCAGCTAGAATCACCATACAAAGCTCAAGAACATGGTCACCAAGGCAGCAAAAATACGCGGAGTATAAGGCACTAGAGCAAAACCTAATTGGACCAATGGAGGAGTCACTTACCAAGGAGTAATTCCCCAAAACAGTTCGGAGAACGGTGATTTGAGCAAAGAGATCAAAAATCCCAACAAGAGGAGCAAGAACACGGGTTTGAGCTGCGAAACGATTTTTTCTGGAGGTAGGAGAAGCGGATGAGAGCAAGAATGAGTGGACGGGGTGCCTATGGGCCCCACAAGCCTGGGTGGCGCGGCCAGGGGGGTGCCCGCACCCCTAGGGCTTGTGGCCCACTGGTGTGGCCCCTAGACAGACTCTTTGTCCCAGTATTTTTCAAAAAATCCAGAAAAAATCATACTTGATTTTCACAGCGTTCGGAGAACTTCTATTTTCGGGGTACTTTTCTAACGGACGCTAAAACAAAAAACAGGGAAAATAAACTAAATCTATCATTTTTCTTCTAAGCAACCTAAGGTGAAATCTTGGAATAGAGGTTTGTGACTCCTTGATTCATCCATCTCTTGGTCATCAAAGAAATCCATCAATGGGGTTGATCAAGTCTTCTTGACAAACTTTTCGAATCGCAAAAGAATACGGAGAATTTTTAAATAGTCACTATGTCACCTCAATGGGGATGTGTATATCCCCCAACAAGCAAATTATACTTCATCTTGACACGAGGAATAGGGCATTCAAAGCTCCCAATAAGAATCGATGAAGTCTTTTCGATGGCATTGATGCAATGTACTCGATATTGTTTCTTCGGAAAGTGCACCGTATGCTCATTACCGTTGACATGGAAAGTGACATTGCCTTTGTTGCAATCTATAACAGCCCCTGCGGTGTTTAAAAAGGGTCTTCCAAGGATGACAGCCATGGCATCGTCCTCGGGAATATCCAAGATAAGAAAGTCTGTTAAGATAGTGGTGTTAGCAACCACAACAGGCACATCCTCGCAAATGCCGATAGGGAAAGCAGTTGTTTGAAGGCCATTTGCATAGAGATTTCAGTGGGTGTCAACTTATCCAGTTCAAGTCTACGATAAAGAGAGAGAGGCATAACACTAACACCGGCTCCAAGGTTGCATAAAGCAGTTCTAACGTAGTTGCCTTTAATGGAGCAAGGTATAGTGGGCACACCGGGATCACCTAGTTTCTTAGGAGTTCCACCCTTGAAGGTGTAATTAGCAAGCATGGCGTAAATCTCAACCTCAGGTATCCTCCTCTTATTAGTCACAATATCTTTCATGTACTTAGCATACGGAGACATTTTGAGCATATCTGTCAAACGCATCTGCAGAAAGACAGGTCTGATCATTTCAACGAAGCGCTCAAAATCCTCATCGTCCTTTTTCTTGGATGGTTTGGGAGGAAAGGGCATGGGTTTCTGAACCCATGGTTCCCTTTCTTTACCGTGCTTCCTAGCAGCGAAGTCATTCTTATCGTATTTCCTAGTCTTAGGTTGTGGGTTATCAAGATCAACACTAGGTTCAGTCTCCACATCCTTTTCATTGCTAGGTTGAGCATCAACATGAACATCACTATTGATATCATCATTAGGCTCATGTTCATCACCAGATTGTGTTTCAGTATCAGAGACAGAGGCATCGTTTGGACTCCCAGGGGTAGCAGCAACAGGGTTGCTAGCGTGCAGGTTCCTATCATCTTTCTTATTCTTTCTAAGATGACTAGGTGCATCAGTGCTAACTCCTTGAGAATGTTGTTCAATTCTCTTCAGATGACCCTCAGGATACAGAGGTTCCTGGGTCATTCTACTGCCTCTAGTAACGACTCTAACGGAATTTTCATTCAACTCATTGAGCAAGTCATTTCGAGCTTTAAGTACTTGTTCTACCTGAGTAGTAACCATAGAGGCATGTTTACTCAGAAGCTTAAGATCATTGACGTTTCTGTCCACACAAGCACTTAAATGACTAAGCATACGAGCATTCTTTTCCAATTGTCTGCTAACATAATCATTGAAACTTTGTTGATTTGCAACGAAGTTATCAAATTCATCCATGCATAAGCTAGCAGGTTTATCAAAAGGAATATCACTCTCATCAAACCTACGCAGAGAATTTACTTCTACTACCTGTATCGGGTTATCGAGACCATGGATCTCTTCGATAGGTGGTAGATTTTTTACATCTTTAGATTTAATGCCTTTCTCTCGCATAGATTTCTTGGCTTCTTGCATATCTTCAGGACTGAGGAATAGAATACCTATTTTCTTCGGAGTTGTCTTAGGAGGTGGTTCGGGAATAGTCCAAGCATTCTCATTGCACAGGATGTTATTCAACAGAATCTCAGCTTGTTCTACGGTACGTTCCGTAAAAACACTACCAACACAACTATCTAAGTGGTCTTTAGAAGCATCGGTAAGTCCATTATAGAAGATACCAAGTATCTCATTATTCTCAAGAGGGTGATCAGGCAAAGCATTCAGTAGCTGGATGAGCCTCCCCCAAGCTTGTGGGAGACTCTCTTCTTCAGCTTGAGCAAAGTTGTATATTTCCTGCAAGGCAGCTTGCTTCTTATGGGCGGGGAAATATTTTTTAGAGAAGTAGTAGACCATATCCTGTGGGCTACACACACAACCAGGAGCAAGAGAAGTGAACCAGGTCATAGCATCATCCTTTAGCGAGAAAGGGAAATAGCTTGAGCATATAGTAGTGGCAGATCTTTTCCTCACTAGTGAATAGGGTGGCTATATCGTGCAGTTTGGTAAGATGGGCTACAACCGTTTCAGACTCATAACCGTGAAAAGGATCAGATTCGACCAGAGTGATTAACTCAGGGTCGAGAGAGAATTCATAATCCCTATCGGTCACAAAGATAGGCGAAGTGGCAAATTCGGATCGTATTTCATCCTAGCATTCAGAGATTTTTCTTTCCACTTGCGCAGAAGTTTCTCAATATCATAGCTATCCTTACATGCAAGAAAATCCTCAGCTGTCTCTCCCTCCATAACATAGCGCGTATCAGGCATAACAGGCAATTCAGGCATAGTAGCAGGTTCTACTTCAATGGTATCAGCAGCTTCAGAAATATCATCACATCTAGCAGCAGCTCTAGCAATATGTGCATCAAGGAATGCACCTAGTGGCAAAGCAGTATCAGGCATAGCTGGCATAGTATCAAGCATAGCATCATCAAGCACAGGCGACTTATCAAGATTTCTAGCAGGAGGCGAAGTCGCAAACTTAATCAAAACTGAAGGTGGATCAAGTGCAGAGCTAGATGGCAGTTCCTTACCTCTCCTCGTAGTGGAAGGTAGGATTTTAGTTCTTGGATCTTTCGGATTCCTCATAGTGATCAGCAGACGTCAATCCCAAGTGACTCAGAGAATATAGTTGTGCCTTCCCCGGCAACGGCGCCAGAAAAAGCCTTGATGTCCCACAAGCGTATGGGATCGCAACAGTTTTCGAGGGTAGAGTATTCAACCCAAATTTGTTGGTTCGCAGGACGGAAGCGAAAGAATATTCTCAAGTATTAGCAACTGAATGTGTCAGATTCAACCACACCTGAAAGATTAGTGTCTGCAAGCAAAGTATCAGTAGCAAAGTAGTATGACAGCAACGGTGCCAGAAACGATATGTTGACGACAGACTATTCCTAACTGTTGTATCAATGGCGCCAGCACGTTGAAGGGGGATTATTCTTGATAAGAATGCTTCCCCGACTACGGTTCCAGAAAATTCTTGCAGCAAGTAACAGCGAAGCAGCAAGGAACAGCAGTAGCAGCAGCAGCAAAGTAATAGCAGTAGCAACAGTAGCAGCAAAGTGGCCCAATCCCCTTTGTAGCAAGGGACAAGCCAAGACAAAGTAACGTAGCGAGAACCAGTAGTAAAAGACTCGTAGGCAGTGGATCGGTGATGGATGAGTGTGACGGATGTGATTCATCATGTAACAACTATAACACGGAGAGATAAGTAACTAGCTCCCGTTTGTCAATCTAATGTAGGCATGTATGTCATATCTAGTCATACGTGCTTAGGGAAAAGAACTTGCATGACATCTATTGTCCATCCCTCCCGTGGCAGCGGGGTCCTAATGGAAACTACGGGATATTAAGGTTCTCCTTTTAATAAAGAACCGGACCAACGCATTAACACGCGGTGAATACATGAACTCCTCATACTATGGTCATCTCCGGGAGTGGTTTCGGCTATTGTCACTCCGGGGTTGCCGGGTCATAACACATAGTAGGTGACTACAACTTGCAAGATAGGATCTAAAACACACATATATTGGCGACAACATAATAGGTTCAGATCTGAAATCATGGCACTCAGGCCCTAGTTACAAGCATTAAGCATAGCCAAGTAGTAGCAACATCAAGCTAGAACATAGTAGATACTAGGGATCAATCCTCGTCAAGAACTAACTCGATTACATGATAGATCTCATCCAACTCACCACCGTCCAGCAAGCCTACGATGAGATTACTCATGAACGATGAATAGCATCATGGAATTGTCAATGGAGAAAGGTTGATGATGACGATGGCGACGGTTTCCCCTCTCCGGAGCCCGAAACGGACTCCAGATCTGCCCTCCAAATGAAGAACAGGATGTGGCGGCGCCTCCGTTTCGCAAAATGCGATAAAACCTTCTCTCCGATTTTTTGATATAGAGCTGAGTTTAGGGGCGGTGGTGCCACGTGGGCCCCGCAAGCCTACACGGCGCGGCCATAGGGGGTGGTCGCGGCCTGTGGGCTTGTGGCCCACTAGCACGCCCCCTCCGGTGGATCTTTGCGCAGGTATTTTTCTTTTATTCCTGAAAAACAATTTTCAGGACGTTCCGAGAACTTTTATTTCTGCACAAAAACAACACCATGGCAATTCTGTTGAAAACAGCGTCAATCCGGGTTAGTTCCATTCAAATCATGCAAATTAGAGTCCAAAAAAAGGGCAAAAGAGTTCGGAAAAGTAGATACGACGGAGACGTATCATGCAGCCCCCAGACTAGCTCTTCGTCTCAGTACTTTTCAAAAAATCCAGAAAAAATCATACTTGATTTTCAGTACGTTCGGAGAACTTTTATTTTCGGGGTACTTTTCTACGGGACGCAAAAACATAAAACAGGGGAAACTAAACTAAATCTGTCATTTTTCTTCTAAGCAACCGAAGGTGAAAGCTTGGAACAGAGGTTTGTGACTCCTCGATTCATCCATCTCATGGTCATCGAAAGAAATCCGTCAATGAGGTTGATCAAGTCTCCTTGAGAAACCTTTTCCAATCGCAAAAGAGAACGGAGAATTTTTGAATAGTCACTAGGTTACCTCAATGGGGACGTGTATCTCCCCAACAAGCAAATCATACTTCATCTTAACAGGAGGAATAGGGCATTCAAAGCTCCCAATAAGAATTGATGAAGTTTTTTCGAAAGCATTGATGCAATGTACTCGATATTGTTTCTTCGATAAATGCACCGTATGCTCATTACCGTTGACATGGAAAGTGACATTGCCTTTGTTGCAATCTATAACAGCCCCTTCAGTGTTTAAAAAGGGTCTTTCGAGGATGACCGCCATGGCATCGTCCTCGGGAATATCCAGAATAACAAAGTCTGTTAAGATAGTGACGTTAGCAACCACAACAGGCACATCCTCGCAAATGTCGATAGGGAAAGCAGTTGATTTGTCGGCCATTTGCAGAGAGATTTCAGTGGGTGTCAACTTATCCAGTTCAAGTCTACGATAAAGAGAGAGAGGCATAACACTAACACCGGCTCCAAGATCGCATAAAGCAGTTCTAACATATTTGCCTTTAATGGAGCAAGGTATAGTGGGCACATCAGGATTACCTAGTTTCTTCGGAGTTCCACCCTTGAAGGTATAGTTAGCAAGCATGGTGGAAATCTGAACCTCGGGTATCCTCCTCTTATTAGTCACAATATGCTTCATGTACTTAGCATACGGAGACATCCTGAGCATATCTATCAAACGCATTTGCATAAAGACAGGTCTGATCATTTCAACAAATCGCTCAAAATCCTCATCATCCTTTTTCTTGGATGGTTTGGGAGGAAAGGGCATGGGTTTCTGAACCCATGGTTCCCTTTCTTTACCATGATTCCTAGCAGCGAAGTCATTCTTATCGTATCTTCTATTCTTAGGTTGTGGGTTATCAAGATCAACATGTTCAATCTCCACATCCTTATCATTGCTAGGTTGAGCATCTTCATGAACATAACTATTGATATTATCATTAGGCTCATGTTCATCACCAGATTGCGTTTCAACATCAGAAATAGAGACATCGTTTGGACTCTCAGGTGTAGCAGTGATGACCCACAAGTATAGGGGATCAATCGTAGTCCTTTCAATAAGTAAGAGTGTCGAACCCAACGAGGAGCAGAAGGCTCTGATAAACGGTTTTCAGCAAGGTAATAACTGCAAGCACTGAAAGTAGCGGTAACAAGTGATGGTGTAGTGAGGTGAAACGTAGCAGGTGAAAAGTAACAAGTAACAAGTAGTAGCAACGGTGCAGCAAAGTGGCCCAATCCCTTTTGTAGCAAGGGACAAGCCTGAACAAAGTCTTATAGGAAGTAAAACGCTCCTCAGGACACACAGGAATTTCTGTCATGCTAGTTTCATCATGTTCATATGATTCGCGTTCGTTACTTTGATAGTTTGATATGTGGGTGGACCGTTGCTTGGGTACTACCCTTACTTGGACAAGCATCCCACTTATGATTAACCCCTCTCGCAAGCATCCGCAACTACGAAAGAAGAATTAAGACAACGTCTAACCATAGCATTAAACTAGTGGATCCAAATCAGCCCCTTACGAAGCAACGCATAGACTGGGGTTTAAGCTTCTGTCACTCTAGCAATCCATCATCTACTTACTACTCCCCAATGCCTTCCTCTAGGCCCAATTATGGTGTCAACGTTCACATAACGCCACTAGAGGAAAAGACAACATACAGCATATCAAAATACCGAACGAATACCAAATTCACATGACTATTATTAGCATGACTTATCCCATGTCCTCAGGAACAAAAGTAACTACTCACAAAGCATAATCATAATCATGATCAGAGGTGTAATGAGTAGCATCAAGGATCTGAACATAAACTCTTCCACCAAGTAATCCAACTAGCATCAACTACAAAGAGTAATCAACACTACTAGCAGTTTCAGAAGTATCATCACATCTAGCAGCAACTCTAGCAATTTGTGCATCAAGGAATGCACCAAGTGGCAAAGCAGTACCAGGCATAGCATCATCAGGCAAAGTCGTATCAAGCATAGCATCATCAGGCAAAGCAGTATCAAGCATAGAATCATTAGGCAAAGCAGTATCAAGCATATCATCATCATAAGCATCATGGGCAACAGAAATAGCATCATCAAGAACAGGCGACATATCAAGATTTCTAGTAGGAGGTGATGTCGCAAACTTACTCATAACTGAAGGTGAATCAAGTGCAGAGCTAGATGGCAGTTCCTTACCTGTCCTCGTAGTTGAGGGCAAGACTTTAGTTCTTGGATCTCTCAGATTCTTCATATTGACCAGAAGACATAAATCCCAAGTGACTCAGAGAATATAGTTGTGCTTCCCCAGCAACGGCGCCAGAAAAAGGTCTTGATAACCCACAAGTATAGGGGATCGTAACAGTTTTCAAGGGTAGAGTATTCAACCCAAATTTATTGATTCGACTCAAGGGGAAGCCAAAGAATATTCTCAAGTATTAGCAGTTGAGTTGTCAATTCAACCACACCTGAAAGATTTAGTATCTGCAGAAAAGTATCAGTAGCAAGGTAGGGTGATAGCAGCAGTAGAAACAGTAACCAGTAGCAGCAAACTAACGGCAGTAGCAACAGAGTAACAGCAGTAGCAACAGAGTAACAATAGCAACAGTGACAGCAGTAGCGGTAAAGTAACGTACCAAGGACCAGTAGGAAAAGAATCGTAGGCATTGGATCGGTGATGGATGATTATGCTGGATGTGATTCATCATGCAATAGTTATAACACGGAGAGATGTGTAACTAGCTCCAGTTCGTCAATCTAATGTAGGCATGTATTTCGTATGTAGTCATACGTGCTTAGGGAAAAGAACTTGCATGACATCTATTGTACATCCCTCCCGTGGCAGCGGGGTCCTAATGGAAACTACGGGATATTAAGGTCCTCCTTTTAATAAAGAACCGGACCAACGCATTAACACTTGGTGAATACATGAACTCCTCATACTATGGTCATCTCCGGGAGTGGTTTCGGCTATTGTCACTCCGGGGTTGTCAGGTCATAACACATAGTAGGTGACTACAACTTGCAAGATAGGATCAAAACACACATATATTGGCGACAACATAATAGGTTCAGATCTGAAATCATGGCACTCGGGCCCTAGTGACAAGCATTAAGCATGGCAAAGTAGTAGCAACATCAATCTCAGAACATAGTGGATACTAGGGATCAATCCCCGTCAAAACTAACTCGATTACATGATAGATCTCATCCAACCCATCACCGTCCAGCAAGCCTACGATGAGATTACTCACGAACGGTGAAGAGCATCATGGGATTGGCGATGAAGGAAGGTTGGTGATCACGATGGCGACGATCTCCCCTCTCCGGAGCCCAGAACGGACTCCAGATCTGCCCTCCAGATGAAGAACAGGAGGTGGCGGCGCCTCCGTATCGTAAAACGTGATGAACTCTTCTCTTTGATTTTTTTCGGGCGAGACGGACTAAATAGAGCTGGATTTGGAGGCAGTGGAGCGTCGTGGGCTCCACAAGCCTGCCAGGCACGGCCAGGGGGCCCGCGCCTGGTGGGCTTGTGGCCTCAAGGCTCCACTTCCTCCGCTGATTCTTGCGCTAGTATTGTTCATAAATTCCGGAAAATTCTCCGTAAATTTTCAGGTCATTCCGAGAACTTTTATTTCTGCGCAAAAACAACACCATGGCAATTCTGCTGAAAACAGCGTTAGTCCGGGTTAGTTCCATTCAAATCATGCAAATTAGAGTATAGGGGATCGCAACAGTTTTCGAGGGTAGAGTATTCAACCCAAATTTATTGATTCGACTCAAGGGGAAGTGAAAGAATATTCGCAAGTATTAGCAGTTGAGTTGTCAATTCAACCTCACCTGAAAGATTTAGTATCTGCAGCAAAGTATCAGTAGCAAGGTAGTATGATAGCAGCAGTAGCAACAGTAACCAGTAGCAACAAAGTAAAAGTAGTAGCAACAGAGTAATAGTAGCAGCAGTGACAGCAGTAGCAGCAAAGTAATGTAGCAAGGACCAGTAGTAAAAGACTCGTAGGCATTGGATCTGTGATGGATGATTATGCCGAATGTGATTCATCATGCAATAGTTATAACACGGAGAGATAAGTAACTAGCTCAAGTTCGTGAATCTAATGTAGGCATGTATTCCGTATGTAGTCGTATGTGCTTAGGGAAAAGAACTTGCATGACATCTATTGTCCATCCCTCCCGTGGCAGCGGGGTCCTAATGGAAACTACAGGATATTAAGGTTCTCCTTTTAATAAAGAACCGACCAACGCATTAACACTTGGTGAATACATGAACTCCTCATACTACGGTCATCTACGGGAGTGGTTCCGCCTATTGTCACTCCGGGGTTGCCGGGTCATAACACATAGTAGGTGACTACAACTTGCAAGATAGGATCTAAAACACACATATATTGGCGACAACATAATAGGTTCTGATCTGAAATCATGGCACTCGGGCCCTAGTTACAAGCATTAAGCATAGCCAAGTAGTAGCAACATCAAGCTAGAACATAGTAGATACTAGGGATCAATCCTCGTCAAGAACTAACTCGATTACATGATAGATCTCATCCAACTCACCACCGTCCAGCAAGCCTACGATGAGATTACTCATGAACGATGAATAGCATCATGGAATTGTCAATGGAGAAAGGTTGATGATGACGATGGCGACGGTTTCCCCTCTCCGGAGCCCGAAACGGACTCTAGATCTGCCCTCCAAATGAAGAACAGGATGTGGCGGCGCCTCCATTTCGCAAAATGCGATAAAACCTTCTCTCCGATTTTTTGATATAGAGCTGAGTTTAGGGGCGGTGGTGCCACGTGGGCCCCGCAAGCCTGCACGGCGCGGCCATAGGGGGTGGCCGCGGCCTGTGGGCTTGTGGCCCACTGGCACGCCCCCTCCGGTGGATCTTTGCGCAGGTATTTTTCTTTTATTCCTGAAAAAATCTCTGTAAATTTTTAGGACATTCCGAGAACTTTTATTTCTGCACAAAAACAACACCATGGCAATTCTGCTGAAAACAGCGTCAATCCGGGTTAGTTCCATTCAAATCATGCAAATTAGAGTCCAAAAAAAGGGCAAAAGAGTTCGGAAAAGTAGATACGACGGAGACGTATCATGCAGCCCCCAGACTAGCTCTTCGTCTCAGTACTTTTCAAAAAATCCAGAAAAAATCATACTTGATTTTCAGTACGTTCGGAGAACTTTTATTTTCGGGGTACTTTTCTACGGGACGCAAAAACATAAAACAGGGGAAACTAAACTAAATCTGTCATTTTTCTTCTAAGCAACCGAAGGTGAAAGCTTGGAACAGAGGTTTGTGACTCCTCGATTCATCCATCTCATGGTCATCGAAAGAAATCCGTCAATGAGGTTGATCAAGTCTCCTTGAGAAACCTTTTCCAATCGCAAAAGAGAACGGAGAATTTTTGAATAGTCACTAGGTTACCTCAATGGGGACGTGTATCTCCCCAACAAGCAAATCATACTTCATCTTAACAGGAGGAATAGGGCATTCAAAGCTCCCAATAAGAATTGATGAAGTTTTTTCGAAAGCATTGATGCAATGTACTCGATATTGTTTCTTCGATAAATGCACCGTATGCTCATTACCGTTGACATGGAAAGTGACATTGCCTTTGTTGCAATCTATAACAGCCCCTTCAGTGTTTAAAAAGGGTCTTTCGAGGATGACCGCCATGGCATCGTCCTCGGGAATATCCAGAATAACAAAGTCTGTTAAGATAGTGACGTTAGCAACCACAACAGGCACATCCTCGCAAATGTCGATAGGGAAAGCAGTTGATTTGTCGGCCATTTGCAGAGAGATTTCAGTGGGTGTCAACTTATCCAGTTCAAGTCTACGATAAAGAGAGAGAGTCATAACACTAACACCGGCTCCAAGATCGCATAAAGAAGTTCTAACATATTTGCCTTTAATGGAGCAAGGTATAGTGGGCACATCAGGATTACCTAGTTTCTTCGGAGTTCCACCCTTGAAGGTATAGTTAGCAAGCATGGTGGAAATCTCAACCTCGGGTATCCTCCTCTTATTAGTCACAATATGCTTCATGTACTTAGCATACGGAGACATCCTGAGCATATCTGTCAAACGCATTTGCAGAAAGACAGGTCTGATCATTTCAACAAATCGCTCAAAATCCTCATCATCCTTTTTCTTGGATGGTTTGGGAGGAAAGGGCATGGGTTTCTGAACCCATGGTTCCCTTTCTTTACCATGATTCCTAGCAGCGAAGTCATTCTTATCGTATCTTCTATTCTTAGGTTGTGGGTTATCAAGATCAACATGTTCAATCTCCACATCCTTATCATTGCTAGGTTGAGCATCTTCATGAACATAACTATTGATATTATCATTAGGCTCATGTTCATCACCAGATTGCGTTTCAACATCAGAAATAGAGACATCGTTTGGACTCTCAGGTGTAGCAGTGATGACCCACAAGTATAGGGGATCAATCGTAGTCCTTTCAATAAGTAAGAGTGTCGAACCCAACGAGGAGCAGAAGGCTCTGATAAACGGTTTTCAGCAAGGTAATAACTGCAAGCACTGAAAGTAGCGGTAACAAGTGATGGTGTAGTGAGGTGAAACGTAGCAGGTGAAAAGTAACAAGTAACAAGTAGTAGCAACGGTGCAGCAAAGTGGCCCAATCCCTTTTGTAGCAAGGGACAAGCCTGAACAAAGTCTTATAGGAAGTAAAACGCTCCTCAGGACACACAGGAATTTCTGTCATGCTAGTTTCATCATGTTCATATGATTCGCGTTCGTTACTTTGATAGTTTGATATGTGGGTGGACCGTTGCTTGGGTACTACCCTTACTTGGACAAGCATCCCACTTATGATTAACCCCTCTCGCAAGCATCCGCAACTACGAAAGAAGAATTAAGACAACGTCTAACCATAGCATTAAACTAGTGGATCCAAATCAGCCCCTTACGAAGCAACGCATAGACTGGGGTTTAAGCTTCTGTCACTCTAGCAATCCATCATCTACTTACTACTCCCCAATGCCTTCCTCTAGGCCCAATTATGGTGTCAACGTTCACATAACGCCACTAGAGGAAAAGACAACATACAGCATATCAAAATACCGAACGAATACCAAATTCACATGACTATTATTAGCATGACTTATCCCATGTCCTCAGGAACAAAAGTAACTACTCACAAAGCATAATCATAATCATGATCAGAGGTGTAATGAGTAGCATCAAGGATCTGAACATAAACTCTTCCACCAAGTAATCCAACTAGCATCAACTACAAAGAGTAATCAACACTACTAGCAACCTTACAAGTACCAATCGGAGTCGCGAGATGGAGATTGGTTACAAGAGATGAACTAGGGTTTCGAGATGAGATGGTGCTGATGAAGATGTTGATGGTGACGAGTCCCCTCCGATGAGAGGAGTGTTGGTGATGACGATGGCGACGATTTTCCCCTCCGGGAGGGAAGTTTCCCCGGTAGGATCGTCCTGCCGGAGCTCTAGATTGGTTCTGCTCAAGTTCCGCCTCATGGCGGCGGAGAATCTATGAAAAAGCTCCACCCTGATTTTTTCCCGGACAAAACCCTTCATATAGCAGAAGAGGGGGGCTGGTGGGCCACCAGGGTGCCCACAAGCCCTGACGCCGCGGCCAGGGGGGTAGGTCACGGCCACCAGGCTTGTGGGCCCCTGGCAGCCCCCCTCTCGCACTTATTTAGCCCAATATTTTTTATATATTCCCAAAACATTTCATGTTGATTTTCAGGGCATTTGGAGTTGCGCAGAATAGAGGACTCAGACTTGCTCCTTTTCTAGTCCGGAATTCCAGGTGTCGGTATTCTCCCTCTTCAAATAAACCTTGCAAAATAAGAGAGAAAAGGCATAAGTATGGTACCACAAAGTATAATAACAGTCCATAAAGCGATAAATATCAACATGAAAGCATGATGCAAAATGGACGTATCAAGCAGCAACAGGGTTGCTAGCGTGCAAGTTCCTATCATCTTTCTTTCTAGGATGACTAGGTTCATCAGTGCTAACTCCTTGAGGATCTTGTTCAATTCTCTTCGGATGACCCTCAGGATACAAAGGTTCCTGAGTCATTCTACCGCCTCTAGTGACAACTCTGACAGAATTATCATTCAACTCATTGAGCAAGTCATTCTGAGCTTTAAGTACTTGTTCTACTTGAGTAGTAACCATAGAGGCATGTTTACTCAGAAGCTTAAGTTCATTGACATTTCTGTCCACACAAGCACTTAAATGACTAAGCATACGAGCATTCTGTTCCAATTGTCTGCTAACATAATCATTGAAACTTTGTTGTTTGGTAACAAAGTTATCAAATTCATCCAGGCATAAGCTAGCAGGTTTATCAAAAGGAATATCACTCTCATTGAATCTACGCGGAGAATTTAATTCTACTACCTGTATCGGGTTATCAATACCATGGTTCTCTTTGATAGGCGGTAGATTTTTGACATCTGCAGATTTAATGCCTTTCTCTCGCATATATTTCTTAGCTTCTTGCATATCTTCAGGACTGAGGAATAGAATAACTCTTTTCTTCGGAGTTGGCTTAGGAAGTGGTCCGGGAATAGTCCAAGCATTCTCATTGCACAAGATATTATTCAATAGAATCTCAGATTGCTCTATGGTTCGTTCCCTAAAAACACAACGAGCACAACTATCTAGGTGGTCTCTAGAAGCATCGGTAAGTCCATTATAGAAGAAATCAAGTATTTTGTTCTTCTCAAGAGGGTGATCAGGCAAAGCTCTCAGCAGCTGGACGAGCCTCCCCCAAGCTTGTGAGAGACTCTCTTCTTCAGCTTGAGCAAAGTTGTATATTTCCTGCAAGGCGGCTTGCTTCTTATGGGTAGGGAAATATTTTTCAGAGAAGTAGTAGACCATATCCTGGGGGCTACGCACACAACCAGGAGCAAGAGAAGTGAACCAGGTCTTAGCATCATCCTTTAGCGAGAAAGGAAACAGCTTGAGGATATAGTAGTGGCGTATCTTTTTATCACTAGTGAATAGGGTGGCTATATCATGCAGTTTGGTAAGATGGGCTACAACCGTTTCAGACTCATAACCGTGAAAAGGATCAGATTCGACCAGGGTGATTAACTCAGGGTCGACAGAGAATTCATAATCCTTATCGGTCACAAAGATAGGTGAAGTAGCAAACTTTGGGTCGTACTTCATCCTAGCGTTCAGAGATTTTTCTTTCCACTTGAGCAGTAATTTCTCAACATCATAGCTATCCTTACACGCAAGAAAATCCTCAGCTATCTCTCCCTCCATAACGTAACGCTCAGGCATATTAGGCAATTCAGGCATAATAGCAGGTTCTACTTCAATAGTATCAGCAGTTTCAGAAGTATCATCACATCTAGCAGCAACTCTAGCAATTTGTGCATCAAGGAATGCACCAAGTGGCAAAGCAGTACCAGGCATAGCATCATCAGGCAAAGTCGTATCAAGCATAGCATCATCAGGCAAAGCAGTATCAAGCATAGAATCATTAGGCAAAGCAGTATCAAGCATATCATCATCATAAGCATCATGGGCAACAGAAATAGCATCATCAAGAACAGGCGACATATCAAGATTTCTAGTAGGAGGTGATGTCGCAAACTTACTCATAACTGAAGGTGAATCAAGTGCAGAGCTAGATGGCAGTTCCTTACCTGTCCTCGTAGTTGAGGGCAAGACTTTAGTTCTTGGATCTCTCAGATTCTTCATATTGACCAGAAGACATAAATCCCAAGTGACTCAGAGAATATAGTTGTGCTTCCCCAGCAACGGCGCCAGAAAAAGGTCTTGATAACCCACAAGTATAGGGGATCGTAACAGTTTTCAAGGGTAGAGTATTCAACCCAAATTTATTGATTCGACTCAAGGGGAAGCCAAAGAATATTCTCAAGTATTAGCAGTTGAGTTGTCAATTCAACCACACCTGAAAGATTTAGTATCTGCAGAAAAGTATCAGTAGCAAGGTAGGGTGATAGCAGCAGTAGAAACAGTAACCAGTAGCAGCAAACTAACGGCAGTAGCAACAGAGTAACAGCAGTAGCAACAGAGTAACAATAGCAACAGTGACAGCAGTAGCGGTAAAGTAACGTACCAAGGACCAGTAGGAAAAGAATCGTAGGCATTGGATCGGTGATGGATGATTATGCTGGATGTGATTCATCATGCAATAGTTATAACACGGAGAGATGTGTAACTAGCTCCAGTTCGTCAATCTAATGTAGGCATGTATTTCGTATGTAGTCATACGTGCTTAGGGAAAAGAACTTGCATGACATCTATTGTACATCCCTCCCGTGGCAGCGGGGTCCTAATGGAAACTACGGGATATTAAGGTCCTCCTTTTAATAAAGAACCGGACCAACGCATTAACACTTGGTGAATACATGAACTCCTCATACTATGGTCATCTCCGGGAGTGGTTTCGGCTATTGTCACTCCGGGGTTGTCAGGTCATAACACATAGTAGGTGACTACAACTTGCAAGATAGGATCAAAACACACATATATTGGCGACAACATAATAGGTTCAGATCTGAAATCATGGCACTCGGGCCCTAGTGACAAGCATTAAGCATGGCAAAGTAGTAGCAACATCAATCTCAGAACATAGTGGATACTAGGGATCAATCCCCGTCAAAACTAACTCGATTACATGATAGATCTCATCCAACCCATCACCGTCCAGCAAGCCTACGATGAGATTACTCACGAACGGTGAAGAGCATCATGGGATTGGCGATGAAGGAAGGTTGGTGATCACGATGGCGACGATCTCCCCTCTCCGGAGCCCAGAACGGACTCCAGATCTGCCCTCCAGATGAAGAACAGGAGGTGGCGGCGCCTCCGTATCGTAAAACGTGATGAACTCTTCTCTTTGATTTTTTCGGGCGAGACGGACTAAATAGAGCTGGATTTGGAGGCAGTGGAGCGTCGTGGGCTCCACAAGCCTGCCAGGCACGGCCAGGGGGCCCGCGCCTGGTGGGCTTGTGGCCTCAAGGCTCCACTTCCTCCGCTGATTCTTGCGCTAGTATTGTTCATAAATTCCGGAAAATTCTCCGTAAATTTTCAGGTCATTCCGAGAACTTTTATTTCTGCGCAAAAACAACACCATGGCAATTCTGCTGAAAACAGCGTTAGTCCGGGTTAGTTCCATTCAAATACTCACCCATTCTCCCACAAAAGTTCTCTGTACAAAGCCTAAACATCAAAATCGGTGCCACCAAGTTTTTCCATTCGGCCCTACCGATTTTCCACCAGACAAAACCTTTGCCAAACCCTAAAATATCGATACCACCAACATTTCATTCGGTACCACACAAAACTAGTGACCAAGTTTCTCGTATGTCATTTTCAAGAATCAGAAATTCCGAGTCTTGAAATCGATCTCACCGAGATTTGGAAAATGCCCTAGGTCACCATATCGGTACCACCAAGATTCCTATAGCAGTCTCGCCGAGAATTCAAAAGTTACCAAATTTTGTGCAAATGGTGCCACCGAGATTCACTTTGGTTTCACCAAGTTGGGCAATGATGTTGTAATGGTTGTATTTTGGGAGATGCCTATATATACCCATCCACCACCTCTCATTCGCAGAGAAAGCACTAAAAAACACATACACTTCCCATATCCATTTTTTCTGAGAGAGAGTCACCTACTCATGTGTCGAGATCAATATATTCCAATCCATCCATTTGAAGCTTGATCTCTAGCCTCCCCAAGTTGATTTCCACCCAATCAATCTTTTCTACCCAAGCCAAATCTGTGGGAGAGTGATTGAGTGTTGAGAAGGCTATATTTTGAAGCACAAGAGCAAGGAGTTCATCGTACTACCGCATATATTAACTTTTGGAGGGTGGTGCCTCCTAGATTGGTTAGGTGTCGCTTGGGAACCTCCTACTTCGTGGTGTGGAGTTGTACCAAGAAGTTTGTATGGGCAAGGAGATCGCCTACATCGTGAAGATCTACCCCAAGTAAGGCTAGTCCTTTGTGGACGTAGACCATCATGGAATAGACAAGGTTGCTTCTTCATGGACCCCTTGTGGGTGGATCCCTCCATGGACTCTCGCGATCGTTGCCCTTCATGGGTTGAAGTCTCCATAAACATGGATGTACGATAGCACCACCTATCGGAACCACATGAAAAATCTTTGTGTCCATCTTTGTGTTTGATCTTCCTAAACTCTACTCCTTACTTTCCACTTGCATGTCTTTACTTTCCGCTGCCATATATGTTGGGTAGCATGTGTAGGGTGCATTATACTTGTTAGAATTGCTAAAGTCTGCCAACAATTAAAATTGGGAAAAACTAGGTTTTAATCTTTGCAAGTAGTCTATTCACCCCCCCCCCCCTCTAAACATCCCTACTTGTGATCCCACAACAATCTCCTCAAATTGCTTACTTCTAGCAAGACTCTTGTCGGCACCTTTCTCTATAATTCCTTCCAATAAATCATTTTCTTGATCAATTGTAACTTGGCTAAGAGAATCAGTAGTGGAATCAATAGAGCTACTAGTAACAACATAATTGGATTTAGCATTTGCATTGTTGTTACTAGATGGAGAACCTTTCTTGCCTTTGTTACTAGTTTGCTTAGGTTTAACTTGTGGAACAAAAGTAGAAAAGAGTAACCGTTCGGGTAGATAAGAGTTCGAAGATCGTCATTGATAGCTTTAAGAAACTCGTGTTATTACTCTAAATTTAGCTTCTCAAAGCGTAACTTCTCATGAGTTCTTACAAGATCTCTATAATCTTATAGAATAGATTCATGAACTAACTTAAGAGTTTTTAATTCTTTAGTTAGACGCTCAATATCCTTCTTATCATCGTCACACAACTTATCTTGACTAGCATCATTATTATCAAGTTCATCTTGACTAACATTACTAGTTTTATCAAAGAGCAAGTCATCATCTCCAAGTAAGTCATCCTCATCACTATTAAAGTCAAAGTATTAGGGGTGTGATAGCTTGGGGCCTTTAGCCATGAGGCAATTTCTAGTTCCTTCATTTGGTGAATCAAATATGTCAAAGGAGTTGGAGGATATGAGCCCTAGTCCGGAAACACCTTCATCCTGACTATAGTCGGAGTTGGAGTGGTAGATTCTCTCAGATTGGTTGTCGGATTCGGAGCCAAATACCCGTTCACCAACATGAGCTTGATATATTCTTCTTGAGTGGCTCTTGGTCTACTTGCCTTCTTCTCCGAGTCGTTGCTTCTCCACGAGGGTCTTTGTTCATAGCGATCTTCTCTACTCCTTCTCTATCTATTAGGTGACTCATCTCCTGAGCTTTTTCTTCTAGTTGACTCTTCTCTTCTTTTGTGAGGGATCGTGCACTCATTGGAGTAGTGTCGGTGCCTTCCACAATTATAAAAATTCCGGTCACAACTAGATGAACGTTTCTCTTCATATCTTGAGTTTGAGCTTCTCTCTTTCTCTCTACTCTTGTAGAACTTGTTGAATTTATTGACCATGAGGCTTATCTCTTCGTTGGTAACAAGGTTGTCACTTGAGGTAGCGGGAGTGTCACTTGAAGCTTTCTATGCACCGGTTGACTTGTTATGAAGCTCTTCTTTGTCTTTGAGTGACATCTCATGAGCAACAATCCTTCCAGTGACTTTCGTAGGCTTGAGATCTTTTTAGTTTGGCATCATTTTGATCAATGTGCACACGGTATTGTACTTTTCATCCAACGCTCTAACGATCTTCTTGATGATGAATTTGTCGGTCATCTATTCACTTCCTAAGCAGACAATCTCATTGGTGATTAGAGCAATCCTAGAGTACATTTTTGCGACTCCTTCACCATCCGTCATCTTTAACTTGTCAAGTTGACTTTGTAACACAACCAACTTAGATTCCCTGACGGATTCGGTACCTTGCAATCCAACATGAACAACAGCCTAAACGGCAGTGTTATGACCAAGAATATGCATTTTCATTTTATGCTTCCAACTAGCAAAGTTTGCACCACCAAAATATGGACCTCTACGGTGATAATTTCCCTCACTAGCGCCATACTCTCCTAGGTTGTGAAACCAATGCGATGAAGACCAAAGCTCTCATACCACTTGTAGGATCCGAAGTATGTCTAGAGGGGGTGTGAATAGACTACTTGACCAAATAAGAACTTAGACTTTTCCAAATTTTAGTTGTGGGAAAGTATTAGCAATTATAGAAAGCCAAGCACACCCTACAAATGCAAGTCTAAGAGTATAGCAGTGGAAAGTAAAGACATGCACATGTAAGTATAGGGTAGGGATAGTAAGATCAAGCACAAAGATGACAAGGAGATTTTTGGTGTGGTTCCGATAGGTGGTGCTATCGTACGCACATTGATGGAGACTTCAACCCACAGAGGGTAACAGTCGCGAGAGTCCACGGAGGGCTCCACCCATGAAGGGTCCACAAAGAAGCAACCTTGTCTATTCCACCATGGCTTAGATCAATGAAGGACTAGCATCACTCGGGGTAGATCTTCAAGAATTAGGCAATCTCCTTTCCCTTACAAACTTCTTGGTTCGACTCCAATAAAGTCGGAGGCTCCCAAGCGACACCTAGCCAATCTAGGAGACACCACTCTCCAAAAGATAATAGATGTGGTAGTATGATGAACTCCTTGCTCTTGTGCTTCAGCAGATAGTCTCCTCAACACTCAATCACTCTCTCACAAATTTGGCTTGGTAGAAGAGATTGATTGGGTGGAAAGCAACTTGGGGAGGCTAGAAATCATGATTCATATGGTAGGAATGGAATATCTTGATCTCAACACATGATAGGTGTCCCTCTCTCAAAAAATAGATGTGGCAAGCGTTGGTTCGTTCTGAGTGCTTCCACTTTGAATGAGAGGCTGGTGGAGGGGTATATGTAGGCATCTCCAAATATCCAACCGTTATAACGTTATTGCCCAACTCAATGGAACCGAAGCAAAAAAACTGAGTTGCACCGACTAGTGCAAAATGTGGCAACTTTTGGCGTTTCGGTGAGACAAATATATAAACCTCGGTGGATCCGATTCTGGCTGGCCTAGGCAGTTACCGATACTCGGTGGCACCGATTTGAAAAACTTGTAGATTCTGATTTTAGCAAATGGTTAACTAGGGAGTTGGTCACTGTTTTTTGGTCAGGCCAAACTCAAACTTGGTGGTACCGAGATTGTTGGGTTGGTTGTGGATTCTATCTAGGGTAAAACTCGGTTGGGCCGATTTGGAAATATTGGTGGCATCAAATTGGACTTTAGGGTTTGGATAGAATATTTTGTGGGAGAACTTATGAGTATTTTTGGTGGCTAGTATCTAAGCACTTGAGCAACCAGATCATTATAGACACCTCATCCCTTTTAATAGTATTGGATTTCCTATGGACTCAAATGTGTTTTATCACAAAATGCAAAATGTAGAGTCCTGAAGCTTGTTGCCAATAGATGTTCCTTGCATCTAGGGGATCTCCTCACAATCCTTATCCAATCCATTCATTGAACTTTTCCTCAAATATACTTGGTAGAATCATTAGTCCAATGAAATATACGTTGTTATTAATTACCAAAACCACCTAGGGAGAAGTTTTATTTTTATTCAGAGAAAAAAATCAGAGAGAAGTTTTCATTGCGATCTATGAGACAAAGTCGCCGCCACTTCCAGTTCTTCCTCGGGAGGGATGGTGGAGTCTATTTAGGGCTCTGGAGAGGGGGGTCCTTCGTTGTCGACATCATCAACCCTTCTCCATCAACTATTCCATGATGCTCACAACCCAGAGTGAGTAATTCCTTTGTAGTCTTGCTGGTTAGTGATGGATGTGGATGGAATTGATCATGTAATCGAGTTAATTTGATAGGGATTGATCCCTAGTATCCACCATGTTTTGAGATTTATGTTGATATGACTTTGCTATGCTTAATGCTTGTCACTAGGGCCCGAGTGCCATGATTTCAGATCTGAACCTATTATGTTCTCATGAATATAAGAGTAATTTGGATCATATATTGCAAGTTGTATGCACCTGTTATGTGTATTGACCCGCATACCCCCAAGGTGACAATAATTGAGATTCTTTCCGATGATTGACGTAGTTTGAGGACTTCATGTATTCATCATGTGTTAATGCTTTGTTCTGGTTCTCTATTAAAAGGAATCCTTAATATCTCTTAGTTTCCAATAGGACCCCGTTGCCACGGGAGGGTAGGATAAAAGATGGCATGCAAGTTCTTATCGCAAGCACGTATGACTATATATGGAATACATGCCTACATTATATTGATGAATTGGAGCTAGTTCTGTGTCCCTCTAGTGTGTACCTGTTACATGATTGATGCCGTACATATATTTCCATCGCTCCACCATGGCCTACGCTTTACATATACTGAATCTTGCTAAATTACTATTGCTATTGTCACCGTCACTATTGTTACAAAGTTGCTACTATCATTGTTACTGCTACTACTATTATTTGTTGTGCAACTAAACCTTTGTTGGAGAGAAATATCCAAGTGCGGTTGAATTGAAAACTCAATTGTCAAGGTCGGTAAATATTCTTTGGCTCCCCTTGTGTCGAACCAATAAATTAGGGTGAAATACCATCCGTGAAGATTGTCGCGATCCCCTATACTTGTGGGTTATCAGTGCCCATGGTGACAAAGGCTCCTCCTTTTTCCCTTGGTATTGTCCCTTCTTCTCACGTGGTGGAGTAGCAATGGAGATGGCCTTGTATGTGTTGGCAATGAGATGATGATGGCTAGGGTTGAGGATGAAATATATAAGGAGCCTCGCTAGCCTCCTCTCTTGATGGGCTTCATCCAAGTGCTCAAGATGAGCCAAATTCTCTCCCAATCTTTTCTCTATGAACCAAGGATCTCCTGGGAATGAACGTGGACGAAATCGGTGAAGAATTATGTGTGGAAGGGTAACTTTCAGATATGTGGGCACGTCAAACGACCGCATGTGATCGCATGAAAGACCTTCTTTCAATTTGTCCCCATAGGAACTCGGAATTTCAAGTTCTTGGGCTCGTTGGATTCGTATGAACGACATTGATCCATTCCTCATCTTGGATGTTGATTTCGAGCACTTTGTCTCAAACCTATACTTGGTTCTTTTGGCGTGCTTGGTCCTAGGTTGCTCCAAAACATATGAGGACACAAGAAAAAAAACTAAATAAAATACTAAATGTGCAATGCTAACAAGGAACGGATAATCATGCACAATGGACAACTATTTGGTTTAATGGGACATGATATATGACGATAAGATGCAACAAATGAGATCTAAAATGTGTAAAACATAGCGCCATCAGTTATTGCTAATGAATTAATCTATGCTCCCGCTCTTCTCCAACACCACAACAAGGAGCCTCGATCAACATGGGAGGAGACCTAAATTGATTGACAAGACAAGCATCGCCTCAACCGACTAAGCCTAACACCCTCGAAGTTCATTTGTCATGCATTTGATGTCGCTTTTCACTCAAAAGTATACCAAAGTGTATCAAATCACTTCAACATCGGGGGTGGCACACATACGATTCATCGAGGTAGCGAGATAGGAGAGAGATCAGAAAGGGGAAGGTGAGCATAGCCTAAAGTTGAGATGCTCGTTTGCTGAAATGGGCTTCTTGTGGAAGGGCCCAATCAACCACAAAGAACGAATTTTCTATCGGAGTAGCCTCCCTTTAGGACAGATTTTTTTTGAATGGTCACTAGGGGAATAAATCCCCACCTGATTTTTTCCATTCATAGTTTCCTATGAGGCTTTAGAACCTCTACAAGATGGTTTCAAATGAATAAGATTTTTATAGGGGCTACATGACAGAAGAAGGAAAAGAAAACACACACACACACATCAAACAACACAAAAGAGGGAGAAAGGTAGTCACCACGAGAACCATGAGAGACAACTGGTTGATGAGAAAGCTCATCACGACCCAAGCATAATGTTCATAGGGTAGAGATCGCATGACAAGAAAGTGGAAGGGACAACCCAGCTTGATGCATTATTGGAGTAGTCAAATGACCCTGGTCAGCCGAGACCAAGGCTCGAGACCGCATGATATGTCTTCAATGTATCTATAGTTTTTGATTGTTCCATGCTATAAAATTATCATTCTAGGATACTTTTTGGGTATTTATTTACCAATTAATATTATTTTTGAGCTCTAACCTATTAATCCGGTGCCCAGTGTCAGTCGTTGTTTTCTCCATGTTTTTCACTTTTCATGTTTACAGTACCAAACGAAGTATAATTGCCCCCAAATTTTTTTTATGTTTTTCTGGACCAAAAGAAGACGTGGAAGCTTCGGAAGGAGACCGGAAGCCACACGAGGGAGCCCCCACATAGCAGGTCGCGCCCAGGGGGTGGTCGCCCCCATATGTGTGTGGGGGGGGGGGGCAGGCGCCTCCTAACGTCCCTCTTCGTTCTATATATCCTCAAATATAGCAAAAAAAACATAGGGATGCACGAGAAACACTTTTTTCGCCACCGCAAGTATTTGTTCCGCCGTGTGCCTATTTGGAGTCCTTTTCCGGTGCCATGCCGGAGGGAGGACCGATCACTGAGGACCACTACATCATTGCTCCCATGGTGATGTGTGAGTAGTTTACCACAGACCTACGGGTTCGTAGTTAGTACCTAGATGGCTAGCTATATGTCTCTCTCTTGATCTTCAATACAATGATCATCGCATCTTCGCTTTGATCTATCCGATGTAATCCTTTTATGCGGTGCGTTTGTTGGGAACCGATGAATTATGGATTTATGTTCAAATTATTTGTGAAACTTGAGTCTTCTCTGAATTCTATTATGATTCTTATTTGCATGATTATCATAGCTTCGTAAATCTCTCCGATTTATTGAAATAGCTTGGCCAACTAGATTGATATTTCTTCAGCGAGAGGGGTGCATTATAGTGGGTTCAGTCTGATGGGTTTCTATATCCAAGTGACAGAAGGGGACAAGATACGTCTGTGTATTGTTGCCACTAAGGATAAATGGTGGGGTTAATTCATATTGATTGAGTTATCTTTTCTACATCATGTCATTGTTCTCCAAATATTACTTTATTTTATTTAATACTCTAGATGCATGTTGGATAGCGGTCAATGAATGGAGTAACAGTAATAGATGCAGGCAGAAGTCGACCTATTTGCTTATGGATGTGATGCCTATATATACACGATCATTACCGTAAATATTAAATAATTATATGTTTTTCTATCAATTACACAACAGTAATTTATTTACCCTTGTAAACCTACTACATAAGAGATGTCATTAGAGAAAACTACGGCATCGGGTCTATTCACTTATAAGTTTCCAAACTCTATAATTATAATGCAGAGACACACCATAGAGATGATGCGACGATGTGTGTGCCACCGACTATCGTGTCGTAGGTGTGGTCAAAGGATTGCGCGCGGTCGAGATGATGCGACGCTTGTGTGCCACCGACTGGAGTTGAAGGGCATCACAATGCAGAGACACACCATAGAGCATTGTCACATGGACCACCCTCATCACACGTTGTGGTCATCGCCGTAGACAAAACCGAGGGAGACCCCAACTGGATTCGATGTACCCAAAGGATGAGCTAGCCGAGAGCACGTGCATAGACCACCGATGCTAGAAACACCATAGAGCTTCGGCAAGGATCCGACGCATGAGTAAAGTAACCGGCAAGGAATATACCACCACAACTGCCATAGCTTAGCTAACATCGGAGGGAAGACCGCATCCATGGCTGCCATTTGCAAACCACGGGGCACACCAGTACAGACGAAAACAACGTCCTTTCTCACTGGTGGCGAGACACAACAGGCTCAAGAACCGGCCACTGCGACCCCTCTCGTCAGGAGCACGTCGCCACCATGGCCGCCTTCTCCGAAGCCACGACACCAACCAGCCCCAATGGCACTCCCGTTGTGGGCTGATGGTCGAGCAAAGAGGTGCATCAGAACTCACGAACACGAGGGGGCACACCACCGACCCAGGGTTGGGCCCACGGTTGTGCCAACTATGTGGCCCGCACAAGGCCCGTAATATTGAGGGGCCCAAATTTTTTGTATAGACCTACTATTTCTAAAAGAAAAAATATCATGGGCACTGTCCAATTGGGCCGTTGGGCGCTGGTGATGGGCCGCTCGGAGCTGGCGCTGGCGTTCTGCGAGGGCCAACGCATCGAGCGCTGGTGTAGGATGCTTGATAGTTGTTTAAAAAAAATGTTGGATCATTCATTATGGGTAAGATGGAAATGTGATAGACGGTTTGAAAAATAATGGGATCAGGGAAATTGATCGACCGCCAAACCACAAAACCGGAAGGCGGGGGATAGGTGTCGGTCGACCTGCCTAAAACCCATGACGCATGCGTGTCCGACAGAGTCTTTGGCCGGTCGACCGGGTGGTGTCGTTTCCCAAACCAGAAATGGGATCCTCGTCTTTGCCTCATCATAATCGGATCGATTGGCAGTCAATTGTCGCTTCATCGCCTCGTTGGATCGATCGACGATGCGAGCCGCCTCTGGTGCTTCAGGGCTTCCATCCTCCATGTGCTTCATGACTTTAAAATAGTAAACATGTAGCTTGTCGGTAGCAAGTCCTCCTTTTCAATTAACTTCGGCTCCTAATTTCTAATTAGTATTTTTTAATTAACTTTGACACGGATCGTTAGTTTATTAAAGATTGGTTTTTTCCTGCTCGATGAAAGATCACGGTGTAGCAGTTCAATAGGGCGGGATACAAAACAAGACGAGTTAAATAGTTCGTCTAATTGCAAAATTTTGAAGCATGATCTCCATTTAGTATCAGCTACCGTGTGACTCTAATTCTATTATATTCATCTTTTGTATTTTATATTTTAATAATACAAATTTGAGTCATCATAGAAACTCATATTGATGTTAACTTAAATAATATGAGATAAGGCCTCATTTTTAATTTCACACAGGCTCCTAAATTTTTCCGGCCCGGCCTTGCACCGACGAACAGAGGCTAACACAAAGTCGCCCTCATCTCAGGACTTTTTCACTGTTCCGACCTTAATCTAAAACTATAGCATAAAATGAACTTTGTACAAAACCATTTCACGATCTGACCCTTTTAGACACGCCACAACCCGTGGCGTTGCTATTGCACGTAGAAACGTTAGTCTACCATGACGTTTCTACTCCACATTCACACGCCGAACTAGCTCGCGTTGCAGTCCACATAGAAACGCCAGTGACTCTCGCCTTGCTACAGAGGCGGCAAACATCATGGACCATGACGTTTCCACCTTATACTTTCATATGTGTGCTCTCATATAGATTGATCACACTAATGGCACTGTGTTTCTTCTTGTGTTTCAGGTATCACTTACTCATGCATTGGACTACAGCACTGCAGAAGCACGCGGTTCCCAGCCGGCTTGCCGAGCTGCAAGCAAGGAGTGGGAGGGATGGTGGGAGTGTGCAGCTCCCCGAAGGCCTGCCAGCAGAAGGGGCTGCTGCATATGTTTGGTACTGAGGCACTATCAGGGGTCTCAGTTGTATGCCGGTCAGGGTGATGTCCGAGCACGACGAGCTGTCGCTGCACGCGAAATGGGCGGGCTTGATCGTGAAGGTACCCTGGATGTTCTCATACTGCACGTTTGAAACTGCCACCGCCGAGGTCTGGTTCGTGCATGATGTTTTGTCACAGTAGAATGAACCTCTGACATGTGTAGGTTGGAGAACCTTATGCCCTGGACCAGCCCTGAGCCACCCTGCATTGGAAACCCAGTGTGCTTAGATATATGTATATAATTACAGGGGTCCTTGCTAGATGGATAGCTTTGGGCAGTTGGATTATGATTGGTTACCTGCCAAGTCTTGATTCTGACACCCGTCATTGTTTTGAACATGTTGATATCTTTTACAGTGAACACCACGGCAGACCACGGTAGACTGGGAGGTGGTGACGTTTGCCAGTAGCAACGTTCTATGTGGGCTGCAACCCGAACTAGTTCGGGGGGTGAATGTGGAGCAGAAACGCCACGATATATAACGTTTTTACGTGCAACAGCAAAGTCACAAGTTGTGGCTTTTTTAAAAGATCAAATCGTGAAATAGTTTTGTATAGAGTTTATTTTACACTTCTGCTTCGGTACACCCCCTAAACACAATTACGGTCCAGATTAATCGATACATCTTCATAATAAAGTGTAGGATGGTCATATTTAGGTATAAGTTGTATTTTTTTTCATACGCACACATCCTCCTCTACTGGACAGGCATGTATATGTTTTCTCTATTTTTTGAACATGCTTTCTCTATTTTTTAAACCGTCAAAAAAGAATGTGAGAAGCAAGATTTGAACCATGCATCTTATTGTCACAACTGCACTAACCAACTAAGCAACAAGACCTCACATGCTACAATTGTTTTTTATTCTAATAAACAACTTGAACCAACTAGAGACAGCGCGCGGCTCGCGCTAGCGCGGGACCGCCGCCGCCGCCGGCTGATCTCCCTCCTCCGTCCACCTCCGGCCCAGCCAAACGCAGATCCGGAACACCCCCCCCCCCCAGCGTCCTCTCTCCATCCATCCCGAAGCCCGGCGTCGTCTTCACCGGCTCTCTCCTCGCGGCGGATTTCGAGTCGGGTCCTCCCCTCTTCCTGACCCGCTCCCGTGCGGCCGCGCCGGCCGCACCGGGGCGCCCCTGCGGGCTCGAGTCGGTCCCCCCGCGCCTCTCTCTCCGCTCGCCGCCGCCGGAGGCGTCGCCGGGCAAAGCCCTGGCGGTGCGGCGGTGGCGGGACCCCTCGGTCGCCGTCTCAAGAGCGGGGGCGGCGTTGCTCCGCTGCTCCAGGCAGTGATGATGTGGGGCCTGCCGTGGCTGCATGATGCAGTGGAGGAAGCCGAGGCGGCAGTCCGGGGTGATGATTGCAGTGGCTGGGGAGTGCGGCGGATTCGGCGGGACTGAGATCCCGTGTCGCTGGGGGTTGCTGCGGTGCTGCGTGGAGGAGGTGCTTGGTGGCTCTCCAGTGCCGCTGGCGCGGTGGCTTCGTGGGAGGCGTGTGGGCTAGCGGAGGTGTTGTTCGTGGGGTTGTGGTGTTGGGAGGTGCTCCGGGCGAAAGCTTGCCGGGCAAGAGCTTGCCGGCCGACGGTGTCGGCGTCTGTGGACGTCGTCTCACCTTCTTGGAGGCACCGTTGAGGAGTTCTCTCCCTACACACCCTCGGATCCAGTTCTTCGGGTGAAAACCTTAGGCCCGGTTGGGCCGAACGACGGCGTCGGCGTCGTCGCTTCCTCCTTGGGGGCGTCGTCTTGAAGAGCTTTGGATTTCGATTGCACTCTCCAGGGGCTAGACGCTCGCAACATTGCGGTCGGCTGGGGATCGTCCGGCAATGTGGATGATCTGCGCGGTTTCTTGTGTGGCAACGATGGCCCCTTCAAGCGGAGAAGGATTTGTTGTTGGGTCCTCGTAGTCGGCCTCGTCCGGCGTGTTCGAGGGGTAGTCGTGCCTCTCTTGTCTTCTGAAGTCGGAGCTGTTTGAGGGGGATCCTTGCGGCGACGATGACGTGAAGATGGGTGGTTTGTTCTGGTGCTGGCTCGACTCAGGTCCAGTGCTTTTCTTCCTTCAATGCTCGTCGGCTGAGTCGAAGTTGCCTGGTCGCCGGCGCGTGTGGTGGACTGTTTGGCGTTGTCCGACGCAGGCCTCTATGCTGGTCTGAGGTGGAGGCTACATCGGTGGTCGTCGATGCTGAAGTCGGAGTCGCCCTCGCGGAGGCGTGATGACGATGACGCCGGATTACAACCTCGACGGAGTTCTTCCCTTAGGCGGCGTGCGTGCATTCTTGTGAAGGTTGCCAGGTCGCCCTGTGTGTCCTGTTGTGGCGGGCGCATTGTGACGGTTTTAGCCCGGTTTTCCGATTATTAACCGGGCAACTCTCTTCGACCTTTTTTAATGACATCGGTACCTAAGGGACCGTGTTTCAAAAAAACAACTTGAGGAATGCGGTATTCTCTGTTTTGTTTTCTTTTTCTCTTTATTTTTTCCTTTTTCTTTTTTTATTTTCTTTTCCTTTCTAAATGCGTTAGCTTTTTAAACCTCGCACCATTTGTTTTTTAAAATGATAAATTTTTTCAAGTTCGTCAATTTTTCTTCAAAATAGGTTATTTTTTTCACAAAATGATGATGTTTTTTTTCTAAATTCGTGAACTATTCCTCAAATAGGCGAACTTTTCTTGAAAGTTAATGAACTTTTTATAAAGTTGATGATGTGTTATTTTAAAAATTGATGAACCATTACTTAAACCGTAATTTTGGTATTCTAAACCCTAAACCCTAAATTGTCGGGAAGTTGTTAAAAACTTTGGAAAATATATTGAAGTTTTTAAAATTTTCATACATAATTTGAAATTCTAAAATTATGAACAAATTAAAATTAGGTCCGTTTCATGAGTCGGAGTAACATCATCGCATTATAACACCCTTCTCCCCTTATCGACACCCGTGTGTTCCACATGATGTACATGCATATGTTTATCAATTCTACCCAACTTTTGTCAAGTGAGAATGAACATACAAATGACCCATGAAAAATTTGAGCGAAATCGGATATCAAACGTACATTGTGTTACATCCGACAATTGTTTTTCCGTGATTTTACATGGAAAATCATAAAAAATGCACGGAATGTCAGAAACTAAAAAAAATGCGTGTCTCCTTGAGATGATCATTAGGTCATGTGAAAAACAATTAGATACATTTCATGAGTCGAAGAATTGGTATTCTAAATTGTTTTTCAATTTATTGAATAAGTTTCAAAAGAATAATAATAAATATCAAAAAGGAGAAAATGAATTTAAGAAAAGTTCAAGATATTTAAAAATCACGATCTTTTTTAAAATAAGGTGAAAAAGAAATACGAAAGAAAAAGGAACCGAAAGGCAAAATTTAAACCAAAATAGGAAAGCCGCTGTAGTTTTTATATTAAAAAATACCATACTAGAATTTGTCTTATCCAACAACATGTCCTGTTGGTTGCCGCTACGTTGGCAACAGGTTTGGAGTTCAAGACGTAGTACTTGAAGCCATTTAAATGGTATACTTAACCCGGTCAAGGACGTATATATAATGGATTTATCATACATACGAAAATTAATGTGAAGGCTCCATATCTTTATCTAATAATAAAGAGGCTATCGCTTCCGTCGGAAAACCCACCGAGGTGATTTTACAAAAAAAAAAACCTTATTGTTTATGACATTAAACTCGTAGTATATATTAAATATTTTTTAAATACTCATATCTTTTAAACCGTAACTCCAAATTTAACATATTATACATGGAATTTGATTAGAAAAATATGTAGAATTTAAATATGATATTATTTTATCTGTTAAACGTTTAATAAAAATACTATCTAGGGTGCAATCTTAATAAATAAGTCATTATTCGTCTTTCTTTCATACCGGTACTCATCCGGGTTGGGAATGAACACGTCAACAAAATCAGGATTAGAGATGAAACTGAAGGTCACTTGACTGATTCTTTGTACGTATTAAATCTATATGTAAGCCGTGTTAAAATAGAAGACCTGTGAAATTTTGAACTGCATTTTTGTAGGATAAGACCATCTTTATTTGTATCGTAACTATAAATTCTTAAATTATAGACATTTTTTATAAATTAAGAACGTGTGCCGTGTGGTATTTTTTTCTCCCGTTACAACGCATGGGCCCTTTTGCTAGTTATTCTTATACGGTTTGTAAGGGTGTGTACCGAAGCGGAGCTCTTTATTTTATGTTATAATTTTAGATTAAGATCAGAACATTAAAAAAGCCCTCCATCTCACACGCCGGACACCACACCAACCAAAGACCGCCCCAGACCCCAACTCGCAACCAATTCGGGCAGAACCTGTCGGATCTAACGCAATAGCGCCAGGTCCGCGCACCACGGGGGAGCATCATGTGCCACAAATGGGGTGGGGGAGGTTGCCAGACCATATCCAATCGAGCTACCACACCATACGACAGCTGGATCGGGGAGGAGAGCGTCACCAGATCGGGGAGGACACCAGTCGAGCCCCCTGCTTGATGGGGCGCAACCCTGAGTGCCATGGCGTGCTGCCGGGCCAAAGACATTCTAGACATGACATCACACATGCACCGACTGGTCGTGCACCTCTGCCTGGACAGGCACCGGTGCTTGCATGAACCACATCGTCTAGGTAGCTAGCTACTAAAGGTATCCTCGCAAGGCGGTGTGTACAAAGATGGTGGCGTACGCTCGCCTGCGTTGACCCTGTTCGATTCAATCATCTTTAGGAAACAACTAGCGAGTAGTGCGCGCTTCAACGATAAATCTATATGTGGTTTTATATTTTTTTGGTTCAAATATGTTGTACTATCTGTTTGGTCTTAGCTTGCTAGATTAATTTTTCTCTGACAGTCTGCACGTTATACATAAAATCATATACAACTATAGAAGTTCATGTGAACTGAAATTTACATGTGATATGTGATGGTACAATGCCACAAAAGAATGTAGCATGTTTCATTTTATGTTTGAAAATAATGTTTTAACTTGATTATAAAATGGTTAAACAAATATCTTAGGCGGCGGTTCAAACTTCACAAATGTCGACTCGAAGTCTGCAACAAGCCAACAATATGTCAAAATTTCTCAAAACCAACTTAACGAGAAGAAATGTAAGCATCACTATTCCATATCGATTATTTCGTTCTTGTATGCTCTAGATTATATTACCTTTTTTCCTTGCATGTTCTACATATTTCAAAGAAAACCAAAGCACTGAATGGAGGTTACACATGTTGTTAGAAAGAGTATCTTTATTTGATATAATGAAGTGTACAAATAAATTTTGAGTTAGTCATAATTGTAGTAACTTTTATTGATGATCCTTGAATGAAAGGACAATGCTATTGCGCTAACGTTCAGTCAATACTCATGCGTGCAACACAATCTTGGTCAGCCATCTATTCACACGCGTGTTACCTTAGGTGCACCTCGACCGAAGCGCTTGGCGTGGACTGAGATCCACTCTTACTTAGCTTGTTGAATATCCTTGTACATTCCCCACATACACCATTTGATTTCCCCATCCCCTAACTCATTTGTTGCTCGCGTTGTCGGCTCGACGCCGCACCTCACCGCGGCTCCCCCGTCTCCTCTCAGCCGGCAGCAGGAATCGAGCGCACCTCGCATGCGCGGCAACCCCCGACAAAGTAAGATGTTCCCCTCGAGGCAGAGTGTGGCTTATAGAAGTCGATGGGTTGCCTTTTCCCCAGCTACAGTAAGGAGAAATGATTTTTATCCGATTCTAGGAAGGTCCGAGGATGACGGTGTAGGCGGGTGGCTATTCTGGTGGCATCAGTCCCGCAAAGGTGCTGGCGAGTGGTGAGGGCGTAGGCAGAGGTGGCTATCAGGCTATGGTAGCTGTGGCGATGGTCTAGTGATTGATGGAGGGACATGTGGTTTGCGAACTTGGAGGGGGGTGGAACAGTCTACGTGGGAGGACCCTTGAGCTTTTTCGACGCTCAAGGAATCCCACGAAGTGCTTGGATTTGACGCGGGGTACGGTAGACATGGGATGCCAATTTTTCTGAAAACAGGGATTTTGAAAGAAGATTTGGGGAAGAAGAAAGCTAAGGAAAAGCCGAAGTGTAGCAACGTACAACCGATGATTACTCAGTTTGAAGCCAAGGTTCGGGACCATACTGCAAGAAATCAGAGTAGGTACAGGAGGAAGAAAAGTTCAACACCGACCAAGAAGGTTTCTGCACAAGGGAAGTCAAGTGTATTGTTATCAAGGATCGACGGTTGGGGTCTTTAGATGATCCATGCTCTTCGTGATCTTAGCACCATGGAAGCGACAGGAGGTCCGACATGCTCACTATTGGGGAGTGGCGGCGGACAGAGCTAGCTAGGTGCGGTAAGTTTCGATGAGGTTTCATTTCCTGCAGGTTGGTCGGGTCGATTGATTATCTCCTCTCGGGCATCACCAAGGTCGTCGCACGTCGACATCCTAGCCAAACCAATAAGCAAGTCGTGCAGGTATGATACGTCTCAAACGTATCTATAGTTTTTAATGGTTTCACGTTGTTATCTTGTCATCTTTGGATGTTTTGTTTACCTTTTTATCTTTTTTGGGACTAATTTATTAATTCAGTGCCAAGTGCCAGTTCCTGTTTTTTCTATGTTTTTGACTCTTTTCAGATCTGATTTTGGAACGGAGTCCAAACGGAATAAAATCCCCGAAATATTTTTTTCCAGAACGGAAGAAGATCGGGAGGCTTGAGGGCCAAGGCAGTGGGCCCACAGGGGGGGGCACAAGCCCTGTTGCCGCAACCAGGGGGGAGGCCACGGCAACCAAGCTTGTGGCCCCCCTGGCACTCCCCTGCCCTAGGTCTTTGGCCTATAAATTCCCTAAAAATCCAGAAAAAATCAGGGCATCCACGAAAACACTTTTCCGCCGCCGCAAGCTTCCGTTTCCGCGAGATCTCATCTGGAGACCCTTCCCGGTGCCCTGCCGGAGGGGACTTTGGAGTTGGAGGGCTTCTTCATCAACATCATCGCCCCTCCAATGACCCGTGAGTAGTTCACTTCTGACCAACGGGTCCGTAGTTAGTAGCTAGATGGCTTCTTCTCTCTCTTGGATCTTCAATACAAACTTCTCCATGATCTTCATGGAGATCTATCCGATGTAATCCTCTTTGGCGGTGTCTTTGTCGAGATCCGATGAATTGTGGATTTGTGATCAGATTATCTATGAATTATATTTGAGTCTTTGCTGATTTCTTATATGCATGATTTGATATCCTTGTAAGTCTCTCCGAGTCTTGGGTTTTGTTTGGCCAACTAGATCTATGATTCTTGCAATGGGAGAAGTGCTTGGTTTTGGGTTCATAACGTGTGGTGACCTTTCCCAGTGACAGAAGGGGCAGCAAGGCACGCATCATGTTGTTGCCATCAAGGGTAACAAGATGGGCTTTTATCGTAGATATGAGATTTTCCATCTACATCATGTCATCTTGCTTAAGGCGTTACTCTGTTCTTTTGGACTTAATACACTAGATGCATGCTGCATAGCGATCGACGTGTGGAGTAATAGTAGTAGATGCAGAAAGTATCGGTCTACTTGTCCTGGACGTGATGCCTATAGATATAATCATTGCCTTAGATAACGTCACGACTTTGCGCGGTTCTATCAATTGCTCGACAGTAATTCGTTCACCCACCGTCTACTTGCTTTCATGAGAGAAGCAACTAGTGAACACTACGGCCCCCGGGTCTATTCACAACTATCGTTTCCACTTTCACTTTTACTTTGCTTGTTTACTTTGTTGCTTTCAGTTCTCACTTTGCAAACAATCTATAAGGGATTGACAACCCCTTCATAGCGTTGGGTGCAAGCTCTTTGTGTTTGTGCAGGTACTTGTGACTTGACGAGATCTTCCACTGGTTCGATACCTTGGTTCTCAAAACTGAGGGAAATACTTACCGCCGCTGTGCTACATCACCCTTTCCTCTTCAAGGAAACACCAACGCAAGGCTCCAAGGCCGCGGGGAAATCCTTTGCATATTTGCCAAGGAAGTCCCTAAAGGCGTAGCCGTAGCAGCAGGATTCCTGGCACCGTACCAGGGAAGGTCTGTTGTCGTAGTAGGAGAAGGATTTCTGGCACCGTTGCCGGGGAGGATCAAGTCAAGAATATTCTCTCGTCAACGTGCTAATTTCTGGCGCGGGGAGGAGATCTATCCAAGTAGGTGTCACAAACTCATCTCTTGAATTTACCTTTTTTGCCAGTTGCCTCTCGTTTTCCTCTCCCCCACTTCCCATTTGCCATTTTCATTTGCCTTTCTTCTTTGCCGTTTTCATTTTCCTTTTTGGTTTGCCTTTTTCGTTCGCCCTTTTCTCTTGCTTGCTTTCTGTTCGCTTGTGTGCCATGTGCCTTCAATATGCTTGCATCTTCACTTGCTGAAAATCTAGTGATATGGATCCTCATCCACTTGCTAATCTCTTTAAGAGATCCAAGCATGTCGAACCAATTGCTAGTGAGTTGAGTGCACTTGACTTTTTCTATGGAGTTTTGCTTGAGATGCGTGAATCTGAAAATTGGAATGAGGAAATTTATGAAGTGATTCACGAGGGCTCCTTCGATGAAAAGCATGATTGCAATGGTTTCACTACAAGTTCTATTAGTGAGAATCATGCTAAAAATATGCAAAACCCTAATCTTGGGGATGCTAGTTTTGCTTTGTCCTCTACTTGTTGCAATGATCATGAATGGGGTGATGATCTTTCGTATGATCTTGAAAATTTGTTTAAGCCTCATGATGAGTATGATATTTGTAATAATGTTGAAAGTGGGATTGTAGAAGTCATGACTTTATTTGATGATAATCCCACTATTTACAAAGAGCGTCAACTTTGCATGCATATGGATCATGAAAAGAATATCCTATGTGATAGTTACATTATTGAATTCGAATATGATCCCACATGTAATTATTATGAGAGAGGAAAATATGGGGGTAGAAACATTCATATCACTAAATCACCTCTCGTGATGTTGAGATTGCTCTTGTCTCTTTCTTCTTCCTTGCATATGGCAGCTATTGGTTGTCTTGACAATCTGTTTTCCTATAAAATGCCTATGCATAGAAAGTATGTTAGACTTAGATGTGGTTTTCACATGCTTTAGGATGCTCTCATTGTGCTTCAATTCTTGTCTTTTGTGAGAGCATCATTGAATGCCTAGCTAAGGGCGTTAAACAATAGCGATTGTTGGGAGGCAACCCAACGAATCTATCCTTTTTCTTTCTGTTTTTGTGTTTCTTTTTGCGTTTGTGCCAAGCAAAACTGTTATGATTAGTCTTGGGGGTGATCGTTTGGTCATGCTGGAAAAGACAGAAACTTTCTGCTCACCAAAAGAATTTTCATTTTTTTTTCCTGTAAGAGCTTTTGAGTTGATTCTTTTTGCTGATGATTGCTATGCAAATTCTTCAGACTGTCGTAATTGTTCAGAATTTTTGAAGTACCAGAAGTATACGGAGTATACAGATTGCTACAGACTGGTCTGCTGTTAACAGATTATGTTTTTGTTAAGTTGGTTGCTTATTTTGATGAAACTATGGATAGTATCGGGGGGTATTAGCCATGGAAGATTGAAAATACAGTAACCCAACATCAACATAAGTAGAATTTAAGTTTGCTACAGTACCTAAGGAAGTGGTGGTTTGCTTTCTTATACTAATGTTATCACGAGTTTTAGTTTAAGTTTCATGTTGTGAAGTTTTCAAGTTTTGGGTGAAGTTCTTATGGACAAAAAGATAAAGAGTGGAAAGAGCTCAAGATTGGGGATGCACAAGGAACCCCAAGTTGATTCAAGGATGTTGTAAAAGCCTAAGCTTGGGGATGCCCCTGAAAATACCTCGATGACGCCTAGAGGGGGGGTGAATAGGTTATTTAAAAACTTCTTCGGATTTGGCTTGAACCTAATGCGGAAATAAACTAAGAGGGTACTTGTCAAGCACAAATCCTAAATGCACTAGGCACTGCAACGTGTATCAACAACACGATCTACCAAGATGGACACAATACAGTTACTAACAAGCACAAGTAAGTTACACAAACTTACTTGAGCTATAACACACGACAAGTAGGTGAACAACACAAGATACTAGATCACACTATATCAACACGATGTATCAAGGGATGCAAGTATGAACGTGTGGATATAGAGGGTATGCTTGAATGATTAATCTTGTACAAGAAATAGCCAACACAACATAATGAGCACAAGCAATATGCAATGTATGTATGCTCAAATAACACAAGTAAACCACAAGTAAGGAGTTAGGGTTAAGGATAACCAAGGTCACTGAGACGAAGATGTATCCCGATGTTCCCTTCCTTGGAGGGAAGCTAGTCACCGTTAGAGAGGTGGATGTTACCACGAAGGCACACCAACGCCACGAAGGCTCGCCCTATTCTCCCTTTGAGATAACACCACGAAGGCGTTTCTCAACCACTAGTGGTAAGCCTTTGAGGTGGCTTCCAAACCCTCACAAACATTTCCGGGGGAAATCACACGGATTGATTCCTCTCCGAATAACTCCTACCGCCTAGGAGTCTCCAACCTCCAAGAGTAATAAGATCACGGGGAATGCTCAAATCACAAATAGCTTGGGTTGAGAGAAGGAGAGGGAGACAATCTATCTTTTGATTGGAAAAACTCTCAAAGGGGCTCACAAATGCTCTTGGGATCTAAGATTTGGAGTGAGCAAATGTGTGTGAGGTGGAAATGTGTTCTTATGAGGATAAGGCTGTCTTGGGCGACCCTCTCACGAAGTGGGGAGAGAAAAAGAGTCGTTGGGGACACTTTAAGTCACACAGGGTCCGGACGTCCGACAGTTGTCGGAAGTCCGGGCGTCCGCGAGGGGTCGGACGTCCGACACGGGTCGGTCGTCCGAGGCCTGTAGATACAACTGAAACTATTTTGAATTAAACAACGACCGGAAGTCCGACAGGGGTCGGTCGTCCGAGGCCTGTAGATATGACTGAACCTATGTTGAATTTATCAGCCACCGGACATCCGGAGAGGACTGGAAATCCGAGTTATACAACTCAACTTCTACTAGTGGTAGGTTCCGGATTTCCGACGGGTGTCGGACGTCCGGCGCTCGGACGTCCGGAGGGAGCTGGATTTCCGAGATATAGAACTCAACTTCTACTGGTGCAGGCTTCTGGATTTCCGGGGCTTGGCCGGACATCCGGGCCTCGGACGTCCGGAGGGAGCCGGAAGTCCAAGTTATATGGCTCTGATTTCTCTGGTATAGGATTCCGGATTTCCGAACTAGTCGGTCGTCCGGTCCTCGGACGTCCGGAGAAAGCCGGATGTCCGAGGCACTGGTTCTGTTTTGAGATAACAACAAAACAGTGGAGATGTGGACTGAGCAGAAAGTGATGATGTAGTTTGAGCAAGTTCATCGCAAAACCTGTGATCCCCTCTTAATAGTGCGGGATCCCTAAGCACTCAAGAATCATAAAAGAGTACTGATGATCCATACTTGAGTGTATACTTTTATTCGCTGATCATTGGATTGATGTAGTAGATAGTTGTTCTTTGATCATCCTAACTTGGCTCCAATAATCATATGGTATCAACATCTTCCTTATAGGTGAGCCGAGAATCCAATGCATCTCCAGTTGTTCCTGGAACAACAAAAACAAACAAAATGGTGCCCAACCTCATTGGGACCAAAGAGTTAGAAAACCAACAATACATAGGACAAACTCCACACACATATCTGCATATAGATATGAATTTGAATTTCATGCACACCTTAGCCAATTTATGACAGGGTGGAGTTTCCCTTATATATTGGGTCAAAGGAGGAAAGCAAGCAAAAGAAGTTGTATATAGTAGCTAGATATGCATGCTCAAGACTCTCAAGAATCAACTCAACACAAAGTTGATAAGTCATCAAAAGACAAGGTATCAAGTGATAATAAGATCCTAAAACAAAAGAACTAACACTTGAAAGATATCAATTAAAAGATACATATGTAATGAAATATCCATTGACACATGCCAAATAGAAGGCAACAAGAAACCAATTGAAGGAAAACAAACACGAGGTATCTAGTTTCTAAGAGAGAGCTAGGTTCCAACAAACAAAGCCCTCTACAAATTTTCATGATGGCACAAAGCATCATAAAGAGCAAGACTTGCCTCCCATCAACACACACTTGATGGGGATCAAATGATTTTATGATGGGTGAATAAAGAGAGTCTTTTTAAAGAGAATAGGATAGCTCCCCCAAGGGACGTGCATTATATAGAATTTGCATTTGAATACAAAACGCACATGATGGGATCATCACTTTCTCTATATCTATAACCATACTAGACATGTTAAAATAGATTCATAAGACTCAAGAAAGACAAACGAAACACAAAATTCAATGTAAAGACGATTATCAATTCCAATCATATGATGGGAATACCAATTGTCAAGGACAAGAAGTATTTTTGAAATGATACTCATTGGTAGATCACAAATATATCCAAGATCATCTTTACCCATAAAACGCAAGCAAATGACACTTGTAGAGCTAACATGCCACCTAGGAACAAGATAGTTTACAATATCAACGCTAAGTGGCAATACGTCAAATGTAAACATTTTCTAGGTTTGTAATATGCACATAGCATATTACTCCCCCATAATGTGATAAACCAGTAACATTAACAAGTGGCAAATTAAAACCAACAAGAGATACTTAATGGACCATATAGAATTTGAATTTCTCATGAGAAGACATACCACATAGACACTAGATAATCTTGAAGCATCAAAACTAAGTGGTATTCCCCATGTATACACATTTATAGGATTGTGAGGTGTGCAAAGCACATCACTCCCCCATAATGGGGTAATCCATTAATCTCTCACAAGAGCCAACAAAAAATACAGACAAGATGCAAATAGGCTCAATACAAGACTCACATGTACATGATGTGCAAACCAACATACACATACTTGATTACTCAAGATAAGCAAGTTGGAGGCACAACATATACAAACGCATGCAAGGTACAAAACCACAACATGCAAAGGGGCAAGCACCTAACAATGTAAACAGTTTAAGTATAAGTTACCGTAAGGAGGCACATTGGATATAAGATAGAAACTCGATAATCCAAATGACTTGGCTTGAGATAATATGAATGATGAAGACCCCTTAATTCTTCATTAGTATCCAAGTCTCTAATGTCCTCCGTAGTCACCTATTGATCAAGTTTGAGCTTGTTGGTCCCCAACTACGTTGGGTCCTAAGAGGTTAATCACAATAGGCTTGGCAACCCAAATGGTTCTTTTCTTGACACCATTTTGAGTACCAACAAACTTGGCAAACACATTGCCAACCTTATCCTTCCCAAGGGAATAGATATCATCAATAGTGATTGGGTTGGATAAGTTACCTCTTGTGCAAGACGAAGCGATGTGACCCTTCTCACGACATAAGTAGCAACATCTACCCTTTGCTTTCTTCCCAGTTGATTTCTCACCTCGGGGAGTGTTGGCTTGGGTCTTATTGGGAAGAGGCCTTCCTTCAACTTGTAGTTGAATATGTGATTGAGTTTGTGGCCGCTTCCCTTGTTGCTTGTGACTTTGAGACTTCGTCTTCAGAGGGCAAGATCTAACGTGGTGCCCTTTAACTTTGCACTTGAAGCAAATGATTTTGGCCGAATTCTTGACTTGTTCTAGGCCCCTCTTGTTCTTGTTTGAGTTTACTCCAAACTCATTTTTGTCATTTGGAGACGTTTGCTCACACAGGACGTTGTTGAGTGTGGGCATCCCTTCATGACACTGTTCCAAGTCTTTGTTCAAAGAAGTGACTTGGGCCTTGAGCTCTTTGATTTCCTCTGCACGGTTAGTATCAATGCAAGTACTAGAGGAAGTGTAAGCTTCAATGTTAGAGCAACAAGGCAAGGAAAGTAATTCATCACACGAGGTAGCAACATTATGAGTAGACGAATTACAAGGACTAGCACATGGAAATATAGTACTTTGGCTAGAAGTAGTGCCATTGTCCACATGAGGCTCGCTTGATGTTACCTTAGTGATGATAGCCTCACGAGCTAACTTTTGCACATTATGGGATGTTAGAAGATCGGCATGAGAGCTTGTGAGCATTACATGGTTTTCTTCCAACTTCCCATAATTGCTAGTTAGTAAATCAAGTTGAGCACGTAGCTCAACGTTCTCCTTCAGTGTTGATACTTCAAATGAGGTAGAGTTAGATGTACAAGTATCATCAACAATATGAGAGGAGTAAGTAGCAAATAGAGACTTCTCATGAGTAGATTGAAGCTCCTCAAATATCTTAGAGGTTTTGACGAGCTCTCCCTTGACATTCTTGCATTCAAGGAGAAGGACCTCAAAATCCCTTTTAAGTTTATCATGAGCAACTTCAATCTCTCCTTTTGAAGATCTTAAGTCTCTACATGCTTGATGACTCTTCTCAAGTTCATGTTCAAGTTGTTCGCTTTTAGCTTGTTCATGATTAAGTGAATCATTACAATTTTCAAAGTAAGCAAGAACATCTTGGAACCTTTGAAGAGCGTTATTTTTAGCTTTATGAAGAATTTTACTGATCACATAGATATTTTCAGTCAAGTCATCATCATCATCCTCATCGCAAATATCATCGTTATTGCACAGGGAAGATGATACCTCATTATTACCTCTTGCCATGAGGCACATGTGAACTGGAGGAGTTGATGACGATTCTTTTGGTGAATCAGATTCTTCATTAGTCAAAAGTAGTTCATATTTCTTGATTTCCCTTAAATGATTAGTCATAGAGCAACTAGGGAGAAACAAGATGTTTTGATCAAGAGGACACGAGGAAGCAGGCATATCACCACAGTCATTTGTCGAGGAATCTTTAGGTGAAATGCATGACCTATCAGCACAATAATTTACAATATGTGTGGTGCTAGATATGCTCGTGTCCATAGAGGCTATGACATTTTCATCAACATATATTTCTTCACTCACCATGTCATTACCTTGTGAGATTGAAGATGATGAGGTGTGCAAGCAATCGGATATGGAAGTAGTGGTGGACTCTTTAAGATGGAAAAGAGTAAAGAGCTCATGCACCAACTCCTTCATCATAATACCGTCTTCATCAAGATTGGACCCACCATATATATCTTCAAGTTTAGTCCAAACTTCATGAGCTGACTTGCAAGTCGAGATAGACTTAAACACTTCAGGACTTATGGTTCGATGAATGGCAAGAAAAGCCTCACAATCAAGATACATTTCATTAGTAGATGAAGATGCATCATCCTTTTTGTCGACAATCCCTACAAGAACAATTCATAAAGTATTTGGGCCCATGGCCCGCAAGTGATGAAGCATACGAATTCTCCATAGGGTATAATTTGTGCCATCAAAGTCAAAGATGCCATTGTGCACTAATCCAGTAGTCGACATCGATACTCTCTAGGTCGTGAAACCTAATTAAAGAGAGACCTAGCTCTGATACCAATTGAAAAGACCTCGATGACGCCTAGAGGGGGGGGTGAATAGGCTATTTAAAAACTTCTTCAGATTTGGCTTGAACCTAATGCGAAAATAAACTAAGAGGGTACTTGTCAAGCACAAATCCTAAATGCACTAGGCACTGCAACGTGTATCAACAACACGATCTACCAAGATGGACACAATACAGTTACTAACAAGCACAAGTAAGTTACACAAACTTACTTGAGCTATATCACACGACAAGTAGGTGAACAACACAAGATACTAGATCACACTATATCAACACGATGTATCAAGGGATGCAAGTATGAACGTGTGGATATAGAGGGTATGCTTGAATGATTAATCTTGTACAAGAAATGGCCAACACAATATAATGAGCACAAGAAATATGCAATGTATGTATGCTCAAATAACACAAGTAAACCACAAGTAAGGAGTTAGGGTTAAGGATAACCAAGGTCACTGAGACGAAGATGTATCCCGATGTTCACTTCCTTGGAGGGAAGCTAGTCACCGTTAGAGAGGTGGATGTTACCACGAAGGCACACCAACGCCACGAAGGCTCACCCTATTCTCCCTTTGAGATAACACCACGAAGGCGTTTCTCAACCACTAGTGGTAAGCCTTTGAGGTGGCTTCCAAACCCTCACAAACTTTTCCGGGGGAAATCACACGGATTGATTCCTCTCCGAAGAACTCCTACCGCCTAGGAGTCTCCAACCTCCAAGAGTAACAAGATCACGGGGAATGCTCAAAACTTGCTCAAATCACAAATAGCTTGGGTTGACAGAAGGAGAGGGAGACGATCTATCTTTTGATTGGAACAACTCTCAAAGGGGCTCACAAATGCTCTTGGGATCTAAGATTTGGAGTGAGCAAATGTGTGTGAGGTGGAAATGTGTCTTATTAGGATAAGGCTGTGTTGGGCGACCCTCTCACGAAGTGGGAGGGGGGTATTTATAGTGGGGAGAGAAAAAGAGCCGTTGGGGACACTTTAAGTCACACAGGGTCCAAACGTCCGACAGTTGTCGGAAGTCCGGGCGTTCGCGAGGGGTCGGACGTCCGACAGGGGTCGGTCGTCCGAGGCCTGTAGGTACGACTGAAACTATTTTGAATTAAACAGCGACCGGACGTCCGACAGGGGTCGGTCGTTCGAGGCCTGTAGATACGACTCAACCTATGTTGAATTTATCAGCCACCGGACGTCCGGAGAGGACCGGAAATCCGAGTTATACAGCTCAACTTCTACTGGTGGTAGGTTCCGGATTTCCGACGGGTGTCGGACGTCCGGCGCTCGGACGTCCGGAGGGAGCCGGATTTCCGAGATATAGAACTCAACTTCTACTGGTGCAGGCTTCCGGATTTCCGGGACTTGGCCGGACATCCGGGCCTCGGACGTCCGGAGGGAGCCGGAAGTCCGAGTTATATGGCTCTGATTTCTCTGGTATAGGATTCCGGATTTCCGAACAGTTGGTCATCCGGTCCTCGGTCGTCCGGTCCTCGGACGTCCGGAGAAAGCCGGATGTCCGAGGCACTGGTTCTGTTTTCAGATAACAACAAAACAGTGGAGATGTGGACCGAGCAGAAAGTGATGATGTAGTTTGAGCAAGTTCATCGCAAAACCTGTGATCCCCTCTTAATAGTGCGGGATCCCTAAGGACTCAAGAATCATAAAAGAGTACTGATGATCCATACTTGAGTGTATACTTTTATTCGCTGATCATCACTCCGCACCACTAACGTCAAAGGAAACTGATACCTTTGAGTTAGCCCTTTCACCTGAGCTTGATGTTGTTGTTCCTTCTTGGCTCAAGTTGAAAGCAAGACATGATGAAGTCTTCAAGTAGCTTTCCCATACACAATGCGGAAAGCCTAGCTTATGTATTTATCTTCATTTGTCCACCATGTGAACATCCACAAGAATCAAGCATGTAGTGCTCAAGAATGCTTATCTTGATCTTGTCCTTGTTAGCACATGAGATTGTCCTTATCAACACATGATTATTGACAATAGTTTCAATGATATATTCGTGCTGATCCACTTGAACTTGCACACAACAATCTTGATGACGATCACCACTTGACGTCATCCTTCATGGGTTGTATGAGATCTTCCTTTTGACGCAAGCCCAATGGAAACACACCTAACCCCCACATAGGAGTCTCAAAAAGACCATGGGTTAGTACACAAACACGTAATGGACAATGCTTACCATACCATGGGATCACTTGATCCCTCTCGGTACATCTTATACGCTTTGTGTGTTGATCATCTTGATTTACTCTTAGTCTGAGATCTTGATCAACCTAGTGTTTCTATGACCATTCTTTGGATAATACCTTGAATAACATCTTGGTCAACATATAAACTCCTTGAACCCAACAGATGGACTTCAAAGAAGTGCCTATGGACAAATCCTATAAATATAACTTAAGGCAACCATTAGTCCATAGGAATTGTCATCAATTACCAAAACCATATATGGAGATATATGCTCTAACAATCTCCCCCATTTTGGTAATTGAAGACAACCACTTCAAGAGAGTTTATATAAGGAAATAAGCATAACCAAACGCACACATACAAGGTAATAATGCATGTGAGCAAGATGTAAATGCTTTACGCAATAAAAGCAAAACCCTCTACATATCTACATATCCAAAGTAAACTCTCTAAACTTCTCCCCCATTGGCATCGATTGCCAAAATGGACGAAAAGGTTAGAAAGCAAATATAGTAGGTGGTCCTCCAAAAAGTGTGTACTTCTCAGCAAATGAGTGCAGAAAAATACACAAATACAATGATAAGTAGTTGGAGGAAAACAGACTATATTGAGGGCCCAAAGATTGCAAATAAAAGGATCGTATGCCACAAAGACATACATAGATAGAGGCAAGCAATCAAAAGATTCCAGATGGAACAAACAATCATATGGTCCTTCGAACCACATGAATAAAAGATATTATGATAAAGGCAACATAGTGCTTTATCAAAAACTAGAGAAGGTCCCCATGATTTGTGCACAAATATAAGATTTTTGTATTTGACACAGGTGCACAAAATAGGATCGTTGCTCCCCCAGAATTTATAAAACACACAACGAGTGCAAGAGGATAGATGAGACAATAAGCATATCACTTGCACAAAACAAATGGTTGAGCAACATGTAATAGAAGCAACTTAAGAATAGGCTCAAACAAAGTAATGTGTATGACTCATGGCAAAGCACTTGAGAAGACTAAGATAAGGTTGAGCATTACTCATCAACATAGTCTTGATGAAATGAGATACAAAGTGCAAGACATATCATTCCCACACACACATACTAGAAAATGGGTTCACAAGCTTACTAATAAACAAAATAAGAACCAACGCTTGTGAGAACCCAATGTGAAGATAGGAAGTAAGAACCTTGTCAAGAGGAGGGATACTAATTGAAAATGGCAAAAACCCTCAACAAGACAAGCATGAGGAAAAATAATCTTCACGGCCAAAGAGTGCATCAAGATGTAGAAATAGAGATGCGCACTCAAAACAAATCCTTTCACGAAGCCATCAAAAAAAACTTGAAAGAGGAAATGCAACGATGGACGTGAAAGAAAAGAGGATATCAATTAGAGATGTAACTTCTCTCATGTGTAAAAGATTCTAAGTAGAAGACAATCATGATGATATATATCCACAAAGAAGGATGTACACACGAAATGGTTACAAGAAGGAACAAACTAGATATCCAAAAAGGAAGTCATAAATATATCAATGAGATCTTTTGCTTGGAAGCATAGTACATGGCCTAATATTTTCTTATTGTATAATATGAACTTCCAACATACGAACATCAAAGACATCCCAACTAGTAGTAAGACATCATCGTTCGGATGCTTTGAGAAAGCAAACAAGCACTACAAGAACGAATCAAGAGATTCATGCCATGATGCAACCTGGAAAAGAAAAGACAGGTTGGGTCCTTTGTAAGAGAAGAATGCATGAAGTGGATACTTGTTACCGAGACAGCATTGGATTGATGTAGTAGATAGTTGTTCTTTGATCATCCTAACTTGGCTCCAATAATCATATGGTCTCAACATCTTCCTTATAGGTGAGCCGAGCATCCAATGCATCTCCAGTTGTTCCTGGAACAACAAAAACAAACAAAATGGTGCCCAACCTCATTGGGACCAAAGAGTTAGAAAACCAACAATACATAGGACAAACTCCACACACATATCTACATATAGATATGAATTTGAATTTCATGCACACCTTAGCCAATTTATGACAGGGTGGAGTTTCCCTTATATATTGGGTCAAAGGAGGAAAGCAAGCAAAAGAAGTTGTATATAGTAGCTAGATATGCATGCTCAAGACTCTCAAGAATCAACTCAACACAAAGTTGATAAGTCATCAAAAGACAAGGTATCAAGTGATAATAAGATACTAAAACAAAAGAACTAACACTTGAAAGATATCAATTAAAAGATACATATGTAATGAAATATCCATTGACACATGCCAAATAGAAGGCAACAAGAAACCAATTGAAGGAAAACAAACACGAGGTATCTAGTTTCTAAGAGAGAGCTAGGTTCCAACAAACAAAGCCCTCTACAAATTTTCATGATGGCACAAAGCATCATAAAGAGCAAGACTTGCCTCCCATCAACACACACTTGATGGGGATCAAATGATTTTATGATGGGTGAATAAAGAGAGTCTTTTTAAAGAGAATAGGATAGCTCCCCCAAGGGACGTGCATTATATAGAATTTGCATTTGAATACAAAACGCACATGATGGGATCATCACTTTCTCTATATCTATAACCATACTAGACATGTTAAAATAGATTCATAAGACTCAAGAAAGACAAACGAAACACAAAATTCAATGTAAAGACGATTATCAATTCCAATCATATGATGGGAATACCAATTGTCAAGGACAAGAAGTATTTTTGAAATGATACTCATTGGTAGATCACAAATATATCCAAGATCATCTTTACCCATAAAACGCAAGCAAATGACACTTGTAGAGCTAACATGCCACCTAGGAACAAGATAGTTTACAATATCAACGCTAAGTGGCAATACGTCAAATGTAAACATTTTCTAGGTTTGTAATATGCACATAGCATATTACTCCCCCATAATGTGATAAACCAGTAACATTAACAAGTGGCAAATTAAAACCAACAAGAGATACTTAATGGACCATATAGAATTTGAATTTCTCATGAGAAGACATACCACATAGACACTAGATAATCTTGAAGCATCAAAACTAAGTGGTATTCCCCATGTATACACATTTATAGGATTGTGAGGTGTGCAAAGCACATCACTCCCCCATAATGGGGTAATCCATTAATCTCTCACAAGAGCCAACAAAAAATACAGACAAGATGCAAATAGGCTCAATACAAGACTCACATGTACATGATGTGCAAACCAACATACACATACTTGATTACTCAAGATAAGCAAGTTGGAGGCACAACATATACAAACGCATGCAAGGTACAAAACCACAACATGCAAAGGGGCAAGCACCTAACAATGTAAACAGTTTAAGTATAAGTTACCGTAAGGAGGCACATTGGATATAAGATAGAAACTCGATAATCCAAATGACTTGGCTTGAGATAATATGAATGATGAAGACCCCTTAATTCTTCATTAGTATCCAAGTCTCTAATGTCCTCCGTAGTCACCTATTGATCAAGTTTGAGCTTGTTGGTCCCCAACTACGTTGGGTCCTAAGAGGTTAATCACAATAGGCTTGGCAACCCAAATGGTTCTTTTCTTGACACCATTTTGAGTACCAACAAACTTGGCAAACACATTGCCAACCTTATCCTTCCCAAGGGAATAGATATCATCAATAGTGATTGGGTTGGATAAGTTACCTCTTGTGCAAGACGAAGCGATGTGACCCTTCTCACGACATAAGTAGCAACATCTACCCTTTGCTTTCTTCCCAGTTGATTTCTCACCTCGGGGAGTGTTGGCTTGGGTCTTATTGGGAAGAGGCCTTCCTTCAACTTGTAGTTGAATATGTGATTGAGTTTGTGGCCGCTTCCCTTGTTGCTTGTGACTTTGAGACTTCGTCTTCAGAGGGCAAGATCTAACGTGGTGCCCTTTAACTTTGCACTTGAAGCAAATGATTTTGGCCGAATTCTTGACTTGTTCTAGGCCCCTCTTGTTCTTGTTTGAGTTTACTCCAAACTCATTTTTGTCATTTGGAGACGTTTGCTCACACAGGACGTTGTTGAGTGTGGGCATCCCTTCATGACACTGTTCCAAGTCTTTGTTCAAAGAAGTGACTTGGGCCTTGAGCTCTTTGATTTCCTCTGCACGGTTAGTATCAATGCAAGTACTAGAGGAAGTGTAAGCTTCAATGTTAGAGCAACAAGGCAAGGAAAGTAATTCATCACACGAGGTAGCAACATTATGAGTAGACGAATTACGAGGACTAGCACATGGAAATATAGTACTTTGGCTAGAAGTAGTGCCATTGTCCACATGAGGCTCGCTTGATGTTACCTTAGTGATGATAGCCTCACGAGCTAACTTTTGCACATTATGGGATGTTAGAAGATCGGCATGAGAGCTTGTGAGCATTACATGGTTTTCTTCCAACTTCCCATAATTGCTAGTTAGTAAATCAAGTTGAGCACGTAGCTCAACGTTCTCCTTCAGTGTTGATACTTCAAATGAGGTAGAGTTAGATGTACAAGTATCATCAACAATATGAGAGGAGTAAGTAGCAAATAGAGACTTCTCATGAGTAGATTGAAGCTCCTCAAATATCTTAGAGGTTTTGACGAGCTCTCCCTTGACATTCTTGCATTCAAGGAGAAGGACCTCAAAATCCCTTTTAAGTTTATCATGAGCAACTTCAATCTCTCCTTTTGAAGATCTTAAGTCTCTACATGCTTGATGACTCTTCTCAAGTTCATGTTCAAGTTGTTCGCTTTTAGCTTGTTCATGATTAAGTGAATCATTACAATTTTCAAAGTAAGCAAGAACATCTTGGAACCTTTGAAGAGCGTTATTTTTAGCTTTATGAAGAATTTTACTGATCACATAGATATTTTCAGTCAAGTCATCATCATCATCCTCATCGCAAATATCATCGTTATTGCACAGGGAAGATGATACCTCATTATTACCTCTTGCCATGAGGCACATGTGAACTGGAGGAGTTGATGACGATTCTTTTGGTGAATCAGATTCTTCATTAGTCAAAAGTAGTTCATATTTCTTGATTTCCCTTAAATGATTAGTCATAGAGCAACTAGGGAGAAACAAGATGTTTTGATCAAGAGGACACGAGGAAGCAGGCATATCACCACAGTCATTTGTCGAGGAATCTTTAGGTGAAATGCATGACCTATCAGCACAATAATTTACAATATGTGTGGTGCTAGATATGCTCGTGTCCATAGAGGCTATGACATTTTCATCAACATATATTTCTTCACTCACCATGTCATTACCTTGTGAGATTGAAGATGATGAGGTGTGCAAGCAATCGGATATGGAAGTAGTGGTGGACTCTTTAAGATGGAAAAGAGTAAAGAGCTCATGCACCAACTCCTTCATCATAATACCGTCTTCATCAAGATTGGACCCACCATATATATCTTCAAGTTTAGTCCAAACTTCATGAGCTGACTTGCAAGTCGAGATAGACTTAAACACTTCAGGACTTATGGTTCGATGAATGGCAAGAAAAGCCTCACAATCAAGATACATTTCATTAGTAGATGAAGATGCATCATCCTTTTTGTCGGCAATCCCTACAAGAACAATTCATAAAGTATTTGGGCCCATGGCCCGCAAGTGATGAAGCATACGAATTCTCCATAGGGTATAATTTGTGCCATCAAAGTCAAAGATGCCATTGTGCACTAATCCAGTAGTCGACATCGATACTCTCTAGGTCGTGAAACCTAATTAAAGAGAGACCTAGCTCTGATACCAATTGAAAAGACCTCGATGACGCCTAGAGGGGGGGTGAATAGGCTATTTAAAAACTTCTTCAGATTTGGCTTGAACCTAATGCGAAAATAAACTAAGAGGGTACTTGTCAAGCACAAATCCTAAATGCACTAGGCACTGCAACGTGTATCAACAACACGATCTACCAAGATGGACACAATACAGTTACTAACAAGCACAAGTAAGTTACACAAACTTACTTGAGCTATATCACACGACAAGTAGGTGAACAACACAAGATACTAGATCACACTATATCAACACGATGTATCAAGGGATGCAAGTATGAACGTGTGGATATAGAGGGTATGCTTGAATGATTAATCTTGTACAAGAAATGGCCAACACAATATAATGAGCACAAGAAATATGCAATGTATGTATGCTCAAATAACACAAGTAAACCACAAGTAAGGAGTTAGGGTTAAGGATAACCAAGGTCACTGAGACGAAGATGTATCCCGATGTTCACTTCCTTGGAGGGAAGCTAGTCACCGTTAGAGAGGTGGATGTTACCACGAAGGCACACCAACGCCACGAAGGCTCACCCTATTCTCCCTTTGAGATAACACCACGAAGGCGTTTCTCAACCACTAGTGGTAAGCCTTTGAGGTGGCTTCCAAACCCTCACAAACTTTTCCGGGGGAAATCACACGGATTGATTCCTCTCCGAAGAACTCCTACCGCCTAGGAGTCTCCAACCTCCAAGAGTAACAAGATCACGGGGAATGCTCAAAACTTGCTCAAATCACAAATAGCTTGGGTTGACAGAAGGAGAGGGAGACGATCTATCTTTTGATTGGAACAACTCTCAAAGGGGCTCACAAATGCTCTTGGGATCTAAGATTTGGAGTGAGCAAATGTGTGTGAGGTGGAAATGTGTCTTATTAGGATAAGGCTGTGTTGGGCGACCCTCTCACGAAGTGGGAGGGGGGTATTTATAGTGGGGAGAGAAAAAGAGCCGTTGGGGACACTTTAAGTCACACAGGGTCCAAACGTCCGACAGTTGTCGGAAGTCCGGGCGTTCGCGAGGGGTCGGACGTCCGACAGGGGTCGGTCGTCCGAGGCCTGTAGGTACGACTGAAACTATTTTGAATTAAACAGCGACCGGACGTCCGACAGGGGTCGGTCGTCCGAGGCCTGTAGATACGACTCAACCTATGTTGAATTTATCAGCCACCGGACGTCCGGAGAGGACCGGAAATCCGAGTTATACAGCTCAACTTCTACTGGTGGTAGGTTCCGGATTTCCGACGGGTGTCGGACGTCCGGCGCTCGGACGTCCGGAGGGAGCCGGATTTCCGAGATATAGAACTCAACTTCTACTCGTGCAGGCTTCCGGATTTCCGGGACTTGGCCGGACATCCGGGCCTCGGACGTCCGGAGGGAGCCGGAAGTCCGAGTTATATGGCTCTGATTTCTCTGGTATAGGATTCCGGATTTCCGAACAGTTGGTCATCCGGTCCTCGGTCGTCCGGTCCTCGGACGTCCGGAGAAAGCCGGATGTCCGAGGCACTGGTTCTGTTTTCAGATAACAACAAAACAGTGGAGATGTGGACCGAGCAGAAAGTGATGATGTAGTTTGAGCAAGTTCATCGCAAAACCTGTGATCCCCTCTTAATAGTGCGGGATCCCTAAGGACTCAAGAATCATAAAAGAGTACTGATGATCCATACTTGAGTGTATACTTTTATTCGCTGATCATCACTCCGCACCACTAACGTCAAAGGAAACTGATACCTTTGAGTTAGCCCTTTCACCTGAGCTTGATGTTGTTGTTCCTTCTTGGCTCAAGTTGAAAGCAAGACATGATGAAGTCTTCAAGTAGCTTTCCCATACACAATGCGGAAAGCCTAGCTTATGTATTTATCTTCATTTGTCCACCATGTGAACATCCACAAGAATCAAGCATGTAGTGCTCAAGAATGCTTATCTTGATCTTGTCCTTGTTAGCACATGAGATTGTCCTTATCAACACATGATTATTGACAATAGTTTCAATGATATATTCGTGCTGATCCACTTGAACTTGCACACAACAATCTTGATGACGATCACCACTTGACGTCATCCTTCATGGGTTGTATGAGATCTTCCTTTTGACGCAAGCCCAATGGAAACACACCTAACCCCCACATAGGAGTCTCAAAAAGACCATGGGTTAGTACACAAACACGTAATGGACAATGCTTACCATACCATGGGATCACTTGATCCCTCTCGGTACATCTTATACGCTTTGTGTGTTGATCATCTTGATTTACTCTTAGTCTGAGATCTTGATCAACCTAGTGTTTCTATGACCATTCTTTGGATAATACCTTGAATAACATCTTGGTCAACATATAAACTCCTTGAACCCAACAGATGGACTTCAAAGAAGTGCCTATGGACAAATCCTATAAATATAACTTAAGGCAACCATTAGTCCATAGGAATTGTCATCAATTACCAAAACCATATATGGAGATATATGCTCTAACAATCTCCCCCATTTTGGTAATTGAAGACAACCACTTCAAGAGAGTTTATATAAGGAAATAAGCATAACCAAACGCACACATACAAGGTAATAATGCATGTGAGCAAGATGTAAATGCTTTACGCAATAAAAGCAAAACCCTCTACATATCTACATATCCAAAGTAAACTCTCTAAACTTCTCCCCCATTGGCATCGATTGCCAAAATGGACGAAAAGGTTAGAAAGCAAATATAGTAGGTGGTCCTCCAAAAAGTGTGTACTTCTCAGCAAATGAGTGCAGAAAAATACACAAATACAATGATAAGTAGTTGGAGGAAAACAGACTATATTGAGGGCCCAAAGATTGCAAATAAAAGGATCGTATGCCACAAAGACATACATAGATAGAGGCAAGCAATCAAAAGATTCCAGATGGAACAAACAATCATATGGTCCTTCGAACCACATGAATAAAAGATATTATGATAAAGGCAACATAGTGCTTTATCAAAAACTAGAGAAGGTCCCCATGATTTGTGCACAAATATAAGATTTTTGTATTTGACACAGGTGCACAAAATAGGATCGTTGCTCCCCCAGAATTTATAAAACACACAACGAGTGCAAGAGGATAGATGAGACAATAAGCATATCACTTGCACAAAACAAATGGTTGAGCAACATGTAATAGAAGCAACTTAAGAATAGGCTCAAACAAAGTAATGTGTATGACTCATGGCAAAGCACTTGAGAAGACTAAGATAAGGTTGAGCATTACTCATCAACATAGTCTTGATGAAATGAGATACAAAGTGCAAGACATATCATTCCCACACACACATACTAGAAAATGGGTTCACAAGCTTACTAATAAACAAAATAAGAACCAACGCTTGTGAGAACCCAATGTGAAGATAGGAAGTAAGAACCTTGTCAAGAGGAGGGATACTAATTGAAAATGGCAAAAACCCTCAACAAGACAAGCATGAGGAAAAATAATCTTCACGGCCAAAGAGTGCATCAAGATGTAGAAATAGAGATGCGCACTCAAAACAAATCCTTTCACGAAGCCATCAAAAAAAACTTGAAAGAGGAAATGCAACGATGGACGTGAAAGAAAAGAGGATATCAATTAGAGATGTAACTTCTCTCATGTGTAAAAGATTCTAAGTAGAAGACAATCATGATGATATATATCCACAAAGAAGGATGTACACACGAAATGGTTACAAGAAGGAACAAACTAGATATCCAAAAAGGAAGTCATAAATATATCAATGAGATCTTTTGCTTGGAAGCATAGCACATGGCCTAATATTTTCTTATTGTATAATATGAACTTCCAACATACGAACATCAAAGACATCCCAACTAGTAGTAAGACATCATCGTTCGGATGCTTTGAGAAAGCAAACAAGCACTACAAGAACGAATCAAGAGATTCATGCCATGATGCAACCTGGAAAAGAAAAGACAGGTTGGGTCCTTTGTAAGACAAGAATGCATGAAGTGGATACTTGTTACCGAGACAGCATTGGATTGATGTAGTAGATAGTTGTTCTTTGATCATCCTAACTTGGCTCCAATAATCATATGGTCTCAACATCTTCCTTATAGGTGAGCCGAGCATCCAATGCATCTCCAGTTGTTCCTGGAACAACAAAAACAAACAAAATGGTGCCCAACCTCATTGGGACCAAAGAGTTAGAAAACCAACAATACATAGGACAAACTCCACACACATATCTGCATATAGATATGAATTTGAATTTCATGCACACCTTAGCCAATTTATGACAGGGTGGAGTTTCACTTATATATTGGGTCAAAGGAGGAAAGCAAGCAAAAGAAGTTGTATATAGTAGCTAGATATGCATGCTCAAGACTCTCAAGAATCAACTCAACACAAAGTTGATAAGTCATCAAAAGACAAGGTATCAAGTGATAATAAGATCCTAAAACAAAAGAACTAACACTTGAAAGATATCAATTAAAAGATACATATGTAATGAAATATCCATTGACACATGCCAAATAGAAGGCAACAAGAAACCAATTGAAGGAAAACAAACACGAGGTATCTAGTTTCTAAGAGAGAGCTAGGTTCCAACAAACAAAGCCCTCTACAAATTTTCATGATGGCACAAAGCATCATAAAGAGCAAGACTTGCCTCCCATCAACACACACTTGATGGGGATCAAATGATTTTATGATGGGTAAATAAAGAGAGTCTTTTTAAAGAGAATAGGATAGCTCCCCCAAGGGACGTGCATTATATAGAATTTGCATTTGAATACAAAACGCACATGATGGGATCATCACTTTCTCTATATCTATAACCATACTAGACATGTTAAAATAGATTCATAAGACTCAAGAAAGACAAACGAAACACAAAATTCAATGTAAAGACGATTATCAATTCCAATCATATGATGGGAATACCAATTGTCAAGGACAAGAAGTATTTTTGAAATGATACTCATTGGTAGATCACAAATATATCCAAGATCATCTTTACCCATAAAACGCAAGCAAATGACACTTGTAGAGCTAACATGCCACCTAGGAACAAGATAGTTTACAATATCAACGCTAAGTGGCAATACGTCAAATGTAAACATTTTCTAGGTTTGTAATATGCACATAGCATATTACTCCCCCATAATGTGATAAACCAGTAACATTAACAAGTGGCAAATTAAAACCAACAAGAGATACTTAATGGACCATATAGAATTTGAATTTCTCATGAGAAGACATACCACATAGACACTAGATAATCTTGAAGCATCAAAACTAAGTGGTATTCCCCATGTATACACATTTATAGGATTGTGAGGTGTGCAAAGCACATCACTCCCCCATAATGGGGTAATCCATTAATCTCTCACAAGAGCCAACAAAAAATACAGACAAGATGCAAATAGGCTCAATACAAGACTCACATGTACATGATGTGCAAACCAACATACACATACTTGATTACTCAAGATAAGCAAGTTGGAGGCACAACATATACAAACGCATGCAAGGTACAAAACCACAACATGCAAAGGGGCAAGCACCTAACAATGTAAACAGTTTAAGTATAAGTTACCGTAAGGAGGCACATTGGATATAAGATAGAAACTCGATAATCCAAATGACTTGGCTTGAGATAATATGAATGATGAAGACCCCTTAATTCTTCATTAGTATCCAAGTCTCTAATGTCCTCCGTAGTCACCTATTGATCAAGTTTGAGCTTGTTGGTCCCCAACTACGTTGGGTCCTAAGAGGTTAATCACAATAGGCTTGGCAACCCAAATGGTTCTTTTCTTGACACCATTTTGAGTACCAACAAACTTGGCAAACACATTGCCAACCTTATCCTTCCCAAGGGAATAGATATCATCAATAGTGATTGGGTTGGATAAGTTACCTCTTGTGCAAGACGAAGCGATGTGACCCTTCTCACGACATAAGTAGCAACATCTACCCTTTGCTTTCTTCCCAGTTGATTTCTCACCTCGGGGAGTGTTGGCTTGGGTCTTATTGGGAAGAGGCCTTCCTTCAACTTGTAGTTGAATATGTGATTGAGTTTGTGGCCGCTTCCCTTGTTGCTTGTGACTTTGAGACTTCGTCTTCAGAGGGCAAGATCTAACGTGGTGCCCTTTAACTTTGCACTTGAAGCAAATGATTTTGGCCGAATTCTTGACTTGTTCTAGGCCCCTCTTGTTCTTGTTTGAGTTTACTCCAAACTCATTTTTGTCATTTGGAGACGTTTGCTCACACAGGACGTTGTTGAGTGTGGGCATCCCTTCATGACACTGTTCCAAGTCTTTGTTCAAAGAAGTGACTTGGGCCTTGAGCTCTTTGATTTCCTCTGCACGGTTAGTATCAATGCAAGTACTAGAGGAAGTGTAAGCTTCAATGTTAGAGCAACAAGGCAAGGAAAGTAATTCATCACACGAGGTAGCAACATTATGAGTAGACGAATTACGAGGACTAGCACATGGAAATATAGTACTTTGGCTAGAAGTAGTGCCATTGTCCACATGAGGCTCGCTTGATGTTACCTTAGTGATGATAGCCTCACGAGCTAACTTTTGCACATTATGGGATGTTAGAAGATCGGCATGAGAGCTTGTGAGCATTACATGGTTTTCTTCCAACTTCCCATAATTGCTAGTTAGTAAATCAAGTTGAGCACGTAGCTCAACGTTCTCCTTCAGTGTTGATACTTCAAATGAGGTAGAGTTAGATGTACAAGTATCATCAACAATATGAGAGGAGTAAGTAGCAAATAGAGACTTCTCATGAGTAGATTGAAGCTCCTCAAATATCTTAGAGGTTTTGACGAGCTCTCCCTTGACATTCTTGCATTCAAGGAGAAGGACCTCAAAATCCCTTTTAAGTTTATCATGAGCAACTTCAATCTCTCCTTTTGAAGATCTTAAGTCTCTACATGCTTGATGACTCTTCTCAAGTTCATGTTCAAGTTGTTCGCTTTTAGCTTGTTCATGATTAAGTGAATCATTACAATTTTCAAAGTAAGCAAGAACATCTTGGAACCTTTGAAGAGCGTTATTTTTAGCTTTATGAAGAATTTTACTGATCACATAGATATTTTCAGTCAAGTCATCATCATCATCCTCATCGCAAATATCATCGTTATTGCACAGGGAAGATGATACCTCATTATTACCTCTTGCCATGAGGCACATGTGAACTGGAGGAGTTGATGACGATTCTTTTGGTGAATCAGATTCTTCATTAGTCAAAAGTAGTTCATATTTCTTGATTTCCCTTAAATGATTAGTCATAGAGCAACTAGGGAGAAACAAGATGTTTTGATCAAGAGGACACGAGGAAGCAGGCATATCACCACAGTCATTTGTCGAGGAATCTTTAGGTGAAATGCATGACCTATCAGCACAATAATTTACACTATGTGTGGTGCTAGATATGCTCGTGTCCATAGAGGCTATGACATTTTCATCAACATATATTTCTTCACTCACCATGTCATTACCTTGTGAGATTGAAGATGATGAGGTGTGCAAGCAATCGGATATGGAAGTAGTGGTGGACTCTTTAAGATGGAAAAGAGTAAAGAGCTCATGCACCAACTCCTTCATCATAATACCGTCTTCATCAAGATTGGACCCACCATATATATCTTCAAGTTTAGTCCAAACTTCATGAGCTGACTTGCAAGTCGAGATAGACTTAAACACTTCAGGACTTATGGTTCGATGAATGGCAAGAAAAGCCTCACAATCAAGATACATTTCATTAGTAGATGAAGATGCATCATCCTTTTTGTCGGCAATCCCTACAAGAACAATTCGTAAAGTATTTGGGCCCATGGCCCGCAAGTGATGAAGCATACGAATTCTCCATAGGGTATAATTTGTGCCATCAAAGTCAAAGATGCCATTGTGCACTAATCCAGTAGTCGACATCGATACTCTCTAGGTCGTGAAACCTAATTAAAGAGAGACCTAGCTCTGATACCAATTGAAAAGACCTCGATGACGCCTAGAGGGGGGGGTGAATAGGCTATTTAAAAACTTCTTTAGATTTGGCTTGAACCTAATGCGAAAATAAACTAAGAGGGTACTTGTCAAGCACAAATCCTAAATGCACTAGGCACTGCAACGTGTATCAACAACATGATCTACCAAGATGGACACAATACAGTTACTAACAAGCACAAGTAAGTTACACAAACTTACTTGAGCTATATCACACGACAAGTAGGTGAACAACACAAGATACTAGATCACACTATATCAACACGATGTATCAAGGGATGCAAGTATGAACGTGTGGATATAGAGGGTATGCTTGAATGATTAATCTTGTACAAGAAATGGCCAACACAATATAATGAGCACAAGAAATATGCAATGTATGTATGCTCAAATAACACAAGTAAACCACAAGTAAGGAGTTAGGGTTAAGGATAACCAAGGTCACTGAGACGAAGATGTATCCCGATGTTCACTTCCTTGGAGGGAAGCTAGTCACCGTTAGAGAGGTGGATGTTACCACGAAGGCACACCAATGCCATGAAGGCTCACCCTATTCTCCCTTTGAGATAACACCACGAAGGCGTTTCTCAACCACTAGTGGTAAGCCTTTGAGGTGGCTTCCAAACCCTCACAAACTTTTCCGGGGGAAATCACACGGATTGATTCCTCTCCGAAGAACTCCTACCGCCTAGGAGTCTCCAACCTCCAAGAGTAACAAGATCATGGGGATGCTCAAAACTTGCTCAAATCACAAATAGCTTGGGTTGACAGAAGGAGAGGGAGACGATCTATCTTTTGATTGGAACAACTCTCAAAGGGGCTCACAAATGCTCTTGGGATCTAAGATTTGGAGTGAGCAAATGTGTGTGAGGTGGAAATGTGTCTTATGAGAATAAGGCTGTGTTGGGCGACCCTCTCACGAAGTGGGAGGGGGGTATTTATAGTGGGGAGAGAAAAAGAGTCGTTGGGGACACTTTAAGACACACAGGGTCCGAACGTCCGACAGTTGTCGGAAGTCCGGGCGTTCGCGAGGGGTCGGACGTCCGACAGGGGTCGGTCGTCCGAGGCCTGTAGGTACGACTGAAACTATTTTGAATTAAACAGCGACCGGACGTCCGACAGGGGTCGGTCGTCCGAGGCCTGTAGATACGACTGAACCTATGTTGAATTTATCAGCCACCGGACGTCCGGAGAGGACCGGATATCCGAGTTATACAGCTCAACTTCTACTGGTGGTAGGTTCCGGATTTCCGACGGGTGTCGGACGTCCGGCGCTTGGACGTCCGGAGGGAGCCGGATTTCCGAGATATAGAACTCAACTTCTACTGGTGCAGGCTTCCGGATTTCCGGGGCTTGGCCGGACATCCGGGCCTCGGACGTCCGGAGGGAGCCGGAAGTCCGAGTTATATGGCTCTGATTTCTCTGGTATAGGATTCCGGATTTTCGAACTAGTCGGTTGTCCGGTCCTCGCACGTCCGGAGAAAGCCGGATGTCCGAGGCACTGGTTTTGTTTTCAGATAACAACAAAATAGTGGAGATGTGGACATGATGAAGTCTTCAAGTAGCTTTCCCATACACAATGCGGAAAGCCTAGCTTATGTATTTATCTTCATTTGTCCACCATGTGAACATCCACAAGAATCAAGCATGTAGTGCTCAAGAATGCTTATCTTGATCTTGTCCTTGTTAGCACATGAGATTGTCCTTATCAGCACATGATTATTGACAATAGTTTCAATGATATATTCGTGCTGATCCACTTGAACTTGCACACAACAATCTTGATGACGATCACCACTTGACGTCATCCTTCATGGGTTGTATGAGATCTTCCTTTTGACGCAAGCCCAATGGAAACACACCTAACCCCCACATAGGAGTCTCAAAAAGACCATGGGTTAGTACACAAACACGTAATGGACAATGCTTACCATACCATGGGATCACTTGATCCCTCTCGGTACATCTTATACGCTTTGTGTGTTGATCATCTTGATTTACTCTTAGTCTGAGATCTTGATCAATCTAGTGTTTCTATGACCATTCTTTGGATAATACCTTGAATAACATCTTGGTCAACATATAAACTCCTTGAACCCAACAGATGGACTTCAAGAAGTGCCTATGGATAAATCCTATAAATATAACTTAAGGCAACCATTAGTCCATAGGAATTGTCATCAATTACCAAAACCACATATGGAGATATATGCTCTAACAGCCCCAGGAAGGCATCCCCTATTTCATCTTTAGTCCATCGGTAACGTTACTTGGGACTATATTTTTATTCACCACATGTTATGTGTTTTGCTTGGAGCGTCTTGTATCGTAGGAGTCTTTTATTTTTGTTGTGTCACAATCATCCTTGCTGCACACCTAGAGAGAGATACAAGCACTCACCATGATTTTGTCGAGCTTCACTTATATCTTTTGAGCTAGTTGATTTTGCTCTATGTGCTTCACTTATATATTTTAGAGCACAGCGGTGCGTGGCTTGGTAGTTGATCTATGCTATGAAAGTAGTCTCAAAAGGGGTAGTTATCCAAAGGGATATGAAAACTTCCACCTTCATGTGCATCGAATAGTTAGAGAAGTTTGATTCATCTCAACTAGTTTTGAGTTGTGGTTATGGTAATATTGAAGTTATATTAGTAAGGTGTTGTGGATCTAGAAATACTTGTGTTGAAGTTAGTGATTCCCGTAGCATGCATGTATGGTGAACCGCTATGTGATGAAGTCTGAGCATGATTAGTCTATTGATTGACATCCTTTGTGTGGCGGTCGGGATCGCGCGATGGTTGATACCTACCAACCCTTCCCCTAGGAGTATGCGTTGAATGCTTTGTTTCAATTACTACTAAAACTTTTGCAACAAGTATATGAGTTCTTCATGACTAATGTTGAGTCCATGGTTTAGATGCACTTTCACCTTCCACCATCACTATCTTCTTTAGTGCCATGCAATTTTCGCCGGTGCACAAAACCCACCATTAGCCTCCCTCAAAACAGCCACCATACCTACCTACTATGGCTTTTTCAAAGCCATTCCGAGATATATTGCCATGCAACTACCACCATGACATTTGCCACCACGTCTACATTGCCATTGCATGATTGTAAGATAGCTAGCATGATGTTTCCATTAATGTCTATGTCATGCTAGATCATTGTCACGGTACACTACTGAAGGCATTCCATATAGATTCATCATTGTTCTAAGTTTTGAGTTGTAAGTGTGATGATCATCATTGATGGAGCATTGTCCCATGTGAGAAAACAAAAGAGGCCATCGAAGCCCATTTACAAAAAGAGGCCAAAGATGCCCACCAAAATAAAAATAAAAAGAGGCCAAAGAGCCCACCAAAAAAATGAGAGAAAAAGACAGAAGGGACAATGCTACCACCTTTCCACACTTGTGCATATTAAGCACCATGATCTTCATGATTGAGAGTCTCTCGTTTTGTCACCACCATATAGCTAGTGGGAAATTTTCATTATATAACTTGGCTTGTATATTTCAATGATAGGCTTCCTCAAATTTGCCTTAGGTCTTCGTGAGCAAGCAAGTTGGATGCACACCCACTAGTTTTCTTTAAGAGCTTTCACATACTCTTAGCTCTAGTGCATCATTTGTATGGCAATCCCTACTCATTCACGTTGATATCTATTGATGAGCATCTCCATAGCTCATTGATATGCCTAGTCAATGTGACCATCTTCTCCTTGTTTGTCTTGCAACCTCCACCACACTCCACACCACTTATAGTGTTAAAACCATGGCTCACGCTCATGTATAGCGTGAGAGTTGAAAAGGTTTGAGAAAGTAAAGGTGTGAAAACAATTTCTTGGCCAATACCGGGGTTGTGCATGATTTAAATTCGTTGTGCAAGGATGATAGAGCATAGACAGACTATATGATTTTGTAGGGATAACTTTCTTTTGGCCTTGTTGTTTCGAAAGTTCATGATTACCTTGCTAGTTTGCTTGAATTATTATTGTCTCCACGTCAATAGCAAACTATTGTTTTCAATCTAATGGATCTGAATATTCACGTCACATAAGAGGAGTTACAAAGGACATCTATGTTAGGCAGCATGAAAGCATCAAAAATTCATTATTTATCACTTCCCTACTCGAGGACGAGCAGGTGTTAAGCTTGGGGATGCTTGATACGTCTTAAACGTATCTATAATTTTTGATGGTTTCACATTGTTATCTTGTCATCTTTGGATGTTTTGTTTACCTTTTTTATCTTTTTTGGGACTAACTTATTAATTCAGTGCCAAGTGTCACTTCCTATTTTTCTGTGTTTTTGACTCTTTTCAGATCTGATTTTGGAACGGAGTCCAAATGGAATAAAATCCCCAAAATAATTTTTTCTAGAACGGAAGAAGATCGGGAGGCTTGACAGCCAAGGCAGTGGGCCCACAAGCCCTGTTGCCGCGGCCAGGGGGGAGGCCACGACAACCAAGCTTGTGGGCCCCCTGGCACTCCCCTGCCCTAGGTCTTTGGCCTATAAATTCCCTAAAAATCTAGAAAAAATCAGGGCATCCACGAAAACACTTTTCCGCCGCCGCAAGCTTCCGTTTCCGCGAGATCTCATCTGGAGACCCTTCCCGGTGCCCTGCCGGAGGGTACTTTGGAGTTGGAGGGCTTCTTCATCAACATCATCGCCCCTCCAATGACCCGTGAGTAGTTCACTTCAGACCTACGGGTCCGTAGTTAGTAGCTAGATGGCTTCTTCTCTCTCTTGGATCTTCAATACAAAGTTCTCCATGATCTTCATGGAGATCTATCCGATGTAATCCTCTTTGGCGGTGTGTTTGTCGAGATCCGATGAATTGTGGATTTGTGATCAGATTATCTATGAATTATATTTGAGTCTTTGCTGATTTCTTATATGCATGATTTGATATCCTTGTAAGTCTCTCCGAGTCTTGGGTTTTGTTTGGCCAACTAGATCTATGATTCTTGCAATGGGAGAAGTGCTTGGTTTTGGGTTCATACCGTGTGGTGACCTTTCCCAGTGACAGAAGGGGCAGCAAGGCACGCATCGTGTTGTTGCCATCAAGGGTAACAAGATGGGCTTTTATCGTAGATATGAGATTTCCGATCTACATCATGTCATCTTGCTTAAGGCGTTACTCTGTTCTTTTGGACTTAATACACTAGATGCATGATGGATAGCGGTCGACGTGTGGAGTAATAGTAGTAGATGCAGAAAGTATCGGTCTACTTGTTTTGGACATGATGCCTATAGATATAATCATTGCCTTAGATAACGTCACGACTTTGCGCGGTTCTATCAATTGCTCGATAGTAATTAATTCACCCACTGTCTACTTGCTTTCATGAGAGAAGCCACTAGTGAACACTACGGCCCCCGGGTCTATTCACAACTATCGTTTCCACTTTCACTTTTACTTTGCTTGTTTACTTTGTTGCTTTCAATTCTCACTTTGCAAACAATCTATAAGGGATTGACAACCCCTTCATAGCGTTGGGTGCAAGCTCTTTGTGTTTGTGCAGGTACTTGTGACTTGACGAGATCTTCCACTGGTTCGATACCTTGGTTCTCAAAACTGAGGGAAATACTTACCGCCGCTGTGCTACATCACCCTTTCCTCTTCAAGGGAACACCAACGCAAGGCTCCAAGGCCGCGGGGAAATCCTTTGCATATTTGCCAAGGAAGTCCCTAAAGGCGTAGCCGTAGCAACAGGATTCCTCGCGCCGTACCAGGGAAGGTATGTTGTCGCAGTAGCAAGGTACATACTCACCCAACTTCTACAACTCCATATGTCCAATTTCTCTTTTTCTGCCAACTGCAATTCTCACACCATGCGGTTTGACCTCCTGTGTGAAGGTAAGCTACATCAATAGAGTCACGCAAAATGTATACATATACCCATGAGGAATTTCACACTCTAGTCCAGTCTACTACTTACATTACATATCTATAATACACAAAGTGATGTGTGATAGGACGCGAGCAGAAGAGGAGTGAATTTGTTCATTTTTTTATAAAGGGCTTTTATTAATTAAAAAGTAAGTTACACCCGGCCTCTTCATAGCTAAGATGTACACAACCACAGTTTGAAAACGAAAAAATGAAACAACAACCGCCGTAATACAATCTAGTGGGTAAAGCGTGAATTTGTTCAGTTTTTGTAGTGGCCATTTTTTCGTGATTCAAATGTAACAATACAATGGCAGCTAAATACAATATATGTTTTTGCCATGGCTAATTATATGCAACATTATACATGCATCTTTCTCTTGATGGAGTTTTTCTTTTGCTAATTCATATAAATAGATAAACCAATACAAGGGAACACTGGAAGGATGAAAATCAGGCGAATAATGAGTTCGATGCATTGTTGTCATTATTTAATGCCTTGAAAAGTCATCTATTTTTCAGAAACACCAGTATACATCCCGATACATTATATTTTAGTCAATACACACCATAACACATACAGATTGGAACAACAATCAAGTGCGGTCAATTTATTTTGACAGTTAGTCTAAAATATGGATCATGTAGGTCGAATAATCCACCCAACATGTAAGTTTGGACAGGTTTCTCAAAAGCTCATTTTTCTAATTAATTAGTATATATGATAGGAAGTATAATTAGAGCATGTACTTGCACAATCTCCTCTCTTGACAGACCTTGCTGTTTTTTGTTTTGTTTCTTGCTCCCCCATGGAAATATCCAAGTTCAGGCTTCTCGCAAAGCATGGTCATAGGATTTTCACTAAAATATTTTGGAAAAACCTTAGTGGCAGGAGAGGGAACTATTAGCATGAGTCCACTGAAGTTTTGGCCTCTTCTGAGCTACAAGAGCATGTCCAAACCAGATCACACAAAGAGAGCTTTGAGTCTAATTGACTAACTGAAGGGAGAAGTAGTAAAGTGCACAACAGTTGGGAACAATTCAACTTCTAGTCAATGAGTTTTAAATAGTTTTTTTATTAAGGTTATGCCTGGCATGTGATCGGAGAGACTAAAATCAAAAGATCAAAGTTAATTTGCACATTATCTAAACTATGCATGTAATCATATATATAAATATTTCTAAAAATAAAAACATAGGCCAAATAGGTGTATCCAATTGGTATAGGCAAAGAGCAGCAAAAAAAATATATGATCACACATGAAGAAGAGGTTACCATAGTGAAGATCGGAGACACATTCATCGGTGAGGAGCCAATCGAGACGGGGAGCTAGAGTCACGAGACACAAGCAAGGCTAGCATGGCCGACGTAGGGGTGCCGATGGTTATTCAACGATCGCTCCACGCAGAGCTCGCTGTGACGGACAAAGAGAAGTGAAGGAAGAGGCGAACAATATTCACCAGAAACTGACTCAACACAGCCTGAAGAACCTTGCCCAGACAATGGTCCATCGACAGCACCAACCGAAGAAGGGCCCAAGGAGAGACGATCAACTGGCAGAAAAGCATCAAAAGTGGTGCATATCATAACAGAACAACCGTCTCCTGCCCAGGCTCCTCCGACGCTGGGTGTGTTCTCATCTGAAAGGATCGATATGGTTGACTAGAGGGGGGGGTGAATAGGCAACGACCACTTTTTAATTAAACTTAGCAAGTTAGGGTTAGTAGCATAAAGGTTCTCTAAAATGTCAACAAGGAGGTGAACCTATATGATGCTACCAACGAAGATAACTAAGACAAGTAAGAGATAGACAACAACAAAAGCATACACAATGTAAAGGTTAGAGATAACCGCAAGTGGAACCAATGAAGGCGAGGATGTGTTACCGAAGTTCCTTCCCTTTGACAGGAAGTACGTCTCCGTTGGAGCGGTGTGGAGGCACAATGCTCCCCAATAAGCCACTAGGGCCACCGTATTCTCCTCACGCCCTCACACAATGCGAGGTACCGTGATTCCACTATAGGTGCCCTTGAAGGCGGCGACCGAACCTTTACAAACAAGGTTGGGGCAAACTCCACACAAAGCTTGGAGGCTCCCAACAAGACCACGGAGCTTCACCACAATGGAATGTGGCTCCAAGGTGACCTCAACCGTCTAGGGTGCTCAAACACCCAAGAGTAACAAGATCCGCAAGGGATTGGTGGGGGAATCAATTTTCTCTTGGTGGAAGTGTAGATCTAGGCCTTCTCAACCAATCCCTAGGAAATCAACAAGTTTGATTGGCTATGGAGAGAGATCGGGCACTTTTGAGCTTAGGGAGCAACAATGGAGCTTGGGAGGGTCAAAGGTAGAGTTCTAGAGCAAGAAGAACCCTTTATATAGTGGGGGGGAATTCAACTGTTTTCCCACTCACATCCCGAGCCCAGCGGTACTACCGCTGGCTGCAGCGGTACTACCACTAAGCCCATGGTAGTGTAGAGGCACTACCGGGACAACCACCGCCAAGAAAGTCTTCGCAAAAAGTCCGACGAAGTACAGCCGCTAGGAAGGCGGTACTAAGTTCCTGGAGCGGTACTACCGCTGACCAGGGGCAGTACTACCGCCAGCACAGCGGTACTACCGCCAGCTTTAGCGGTACTACTGCTAGGGCCAGCGGTACTACCGCTAGGGACAACGGTACTACCGCTAGGAGACCTTTTTGCAAGAGGAGATAAACCAGAGGCGGGAACCGCTCCAAAGTTGCAGGGAAAGGAAAAGGAGATAAAGTGTGTGCAGGCAAAATTGATTCCACCCAAACCTTTCTACTACGGGTCCCCTCTTAATAGTATGGCGTTCCTATGACTCAAAGAACGAGAATCGTAGAGGACACCGTGCTTCTGTTCCACTGAGGGTGCTGGGTCGTCTTGTGCCATTGACATGAGTTATCTGAAAGCTTAATGCACATAATTAGTCCTTTACGATACTGTCATAAATCACCAAAATAACTTAGGCATAAATATGCCCTAACAATCTCCCCCTTTTTGGTGGATTGACGACAATACCGGATTTGCACAGTAGATAGCATGTGAACACAAAGATAAATGATAGAGATAATTGAAGAGCATATGACTCACAGCATATGATGAAAATAAGTCTCACAATAGACCAAGTCTCACATCGCACAAAGCAAAGATAGCAAATAAGATCAAACCAAGTTCAAAGCAAACACGATAAAGATAAGCAAGGCTAAAGTAAAGCGCAAATCCAGCTCCTAGACTCTCTCCCCTTTGGCACAAGACACCAAAAAGGGGCACACCTAACGACACAGGTGGCCACTCCGCATCCTCATCATCCCCAGACGCGTATGTGGCATATTGATCGTCCTGCTCCTCCTCAATGTCCTCCTCCGAAGCCTCCTCCTCTGCATCAGACCCAGTCCACTGATAACCTTGAGCCCGCATCCAATCAGACTCTGGAGTGATGTCGTCCTCTGAGCCGCTTGAGATGTTGACATCAAGGGTCCTCAAGACATGCTTGTGCCTCTGACGGTTCTCCTTCTGGGCCACATGAGACTGATATTGTCCCTTGGCCTGCATACAGAAGAGAGTCTTCATTTGATCCTTCAGTTTCACTGCCCAAGATGGCATAGCAGAAGAGCGGGTTTGTGAAGCAGGTCCTCCTCCAGCAGCAGTCTCTGTGTCCGTGTCCATGTGCTGAGAAGAAGTTTATGGGTTGGCCCATTTGTATTTGATACGGAGCTTGATAGGATCATGCACAAAGTAGTCAGCCTGAATAGGGAAGGGATCTACGAGAAAGGCCTCGTGCCACCTCTTCTGAATATAGGCAAACAAGTTGGGCCCGTAGATGGGAACCTTGCGGTTCATGATGCAGTTCCACAGCTCATTGAACATCACGTGGGAGATATCAAGAGGGGCAGTTTCCTTAGTCCTAGCCTTCTCATAGAGCAGAAGCATCTCAGCTAGATGACCATGCACCTCGTCAAAGTTGCCAATGCGAGGAAAGAGAGAGTTGCGGAAGATCCGATGCATGATATCCAGATGCTTGGGGAGCACACCTTTCTTCACATAAAGTTGTTGCAGCCTATCCTTGGGGGTGGCAGTAGATGAAGAAGGAGCATGAGGATGCATCCCAAGAGAATTTCCGTCCCCTTGAAAGTCGACTTTGAGAAGTTGCATGAATTCTGACCAGGAACTTGTCATCTTCTGAGTATCGGTCATCCAAGTCATGGTGCACACGTCATCAGGTGCAAAATGAACAGTGACATAGAATTGGGCCACAACATCTGGGTCAAAGTCTTGCCTGAAGGTGATGATCTCTTTATGGCCAAGCTTTTCAATCAAGGAGAGAGCCTCACCAAAGTAGTCCGGATTCCGCTGAAGGTGAGCAAGGTCAATTCACTGCACTGGGACAAATATCTTCTTGAATGGCTTGATGATGTCGCGATAGATCATGCAGTGATCCCATGACCAAACATGCTCGATGTTCTTGATCTGAGCCTTGTCTTCAAGATAGTGATTGCGGGTGCGGAATACCAGAAAATCCCTCGGGGGCATAGTGCGAACGTTGATCCCTTTGTTCTTGGTAGCTGCCTTCTTGAAGGACCTCTTCTTGGGATTCAGACTGGAGGTGGCGGAACCCTTTGGAGCCTCTGAAGAGCGATACTGCTTGGGTTGGGTGTTACGTGCGGGATTCGAGCGGCGAGCACCACCGGCGTCCATGGCACTTGACGGAGGAAGGAGGAGAGGAGCAAACCCTCCAACTCAAGGGAGAGAAGGGGCTCCGCAGAGAGAGATCCAAACGGGGGGAGGTCGGAGTAGAGGAAGGGAGAGCCACGAGGAAGAAGAAACAGGGCAAGAAAAACGGTCTCCCCCTCCTTTATATAGCCCAAGGGGTACGGGCGAGCGGTAGTACCACCGGGGTCCTAGCGGTCGTACCGCTGCCGTAGCGGTAGTACCGCTACCCCTGGCGGTAGTACCGCTGGGGTCCTGGCGGTAGTACCACTACCCCTGGCGGTAGTACCGCTCAAAATGGCACAACGAGACATAGGATTTCGTGGAAAAGACATGGGCAGCGACTAGTCAGTGAAATAACAAGATAACACCAGCAAGGTATACTGACTAGTCATTGTGTATCCTTTCTTTCATATGAGAGAAAGGTGGGGGCGGTGGCCGAGGCCACCTATGTTTGAGGCAAAGGTATGACATCGCGAAGAATTATCCTTGGGTTCATGACCAACGCTCGTCTTTGAAGCACAAGTGCCATTTAGTAATGGCTAAAGTGAAAGACTTGATCGATTTATGCATAATGGGGGGGAGGGAAAGTTCATTGAGAGAACAACACCCCCCTATGTCCATGCCTACATCTAGAACCGGATGTAATGCATAGTGAGGTGCAAAGTGCCTAGTTTCAATCCACATTACTTGACAATGATATTTAGCTCATGCCTTAACTCCCGGAACCTTGCTTCATCTAGGGGCTTAGTGAAAATATCTGCAAGTTGCTCTTCAGTGTTGATGAAGTGGACCTCAATATCACCTAGCTTGATATGTTCACGAATGAAATGATGACGAATATCAATATGCTTGGTCTTGCTATGTTGCACCGGATTGAGGGAAATCTTGATAGCACTTTGATTGTCACATAGAAGAGGCACTTTGTCACAAGTGACACCGTAATCCTTTAAAGTTTGCCTCATCCATCGTAACTGTGCACAACAACTTGCAGCTGCCACATACTCAGCTTCGGTGGATGATAGTGAGACACAATTCTGCTTCTTTGAAGACCAACTTACCAGTGAGCGACCAAGGAATTGGCATCCTCCAGAAGTTTACTTCCTCTCCACACAATCTCCTGCCCAATCTGAGTCAGAATAGCCCACTAGGTTGAAGTTTCTCCTTTGGGATACCATAGACCAAAGTTTGGGGTATGAGCCAAATATCGAAAGATTCGCTTAACAGCCATATAATGACTTTCTTTTGGTGCGATTGAAACCGTGCACAAATCCCTACACTCAACATAATATCCGGTCTAGATGCACAAAGGTAAAGGAGGGATCCAATCATGGAGCGATATACCTTTTGATCCACTGCTTTACCATTGGGATCATTGTCAAGCTTGCATCTTGTTGGAATGGGGAACTTGACCGACTTGACATCCTCAAGCTCGAACCTCTTGAGCATGTCTTGAGTGTACTTGGCTTGTTTGATGAAGGTCCCTTCTAAGCCTTGTTTAATCTCGAATCCGAGGAAGAACTGTTGGGGAACGTCGCATGGGAAACAAAAAATTTCCTACGCGCACGAAGACCTATCATGGTGATGTCCATCTACGAGAGGGGATGAGTGATCTACGTACCCTTGTAGACCGTACAGCAGAAGCGTTATAGAACGTGGTTGATGTAGTGGAACGTCCTCACGTCCCTCGATCCGCCCCGCGAACAATCCCACGATCAGTCCCACGATCTAGTACCGAACGGACGGCACCTCCGCGTTCAGCACACGTACAGCTCGACGATGATCTCGGCCTTCTTGATCCAGCAAGAGAGACGGAGAGGTAGAAGAGTTCTCCGGCAGCGTGACGGCGCTCCGGAGGTTGGTGATGATCTTGTCTCAGCAGGGCTCCGCCCGAGCTCCGCAGAAACGCGATCTAGAGGAAAAACCGTGGAGGTATGTGGTCGGGCAGCCGTGAGAAAGTCGTCTCAAATCAGCCCTAATTGCTCCATATATATAGGAGGAGGGAGGGGGCCTTGCCTTGGGGTCCAAGGACCCCCCAAGGAGTCGACCGAGCCAAGGGGGGGAGGACTCCCCCCCAAACCGAGTTGGACTTGGTTTGGTGGGAGGAGTCCCCCTCCCTTCCCACCTCCTTCCTTTTTTTTCCTCTTGATTTTTCTTCTCTTGGCGCATTGGGCACTTGTGGGCTGTCCCACCAGCCCACTAAGGGCTGGTGTGGCTCCCCCAATGCCTATGGGCTTCCCCGGGGTGGGTTGCCCCACCCGGTGAACTCCCGGAACCCATTCGTCATTCCCGGTACATTCCCGGTAACTCCGAAAACCTTCCGGTAATCAAATGAGGTCATCCTATATATCAATCTTCATTTCCGGACCATTCCGGAAACCCTCGTGACGTCCGTGATCTCATCCGGGACTCCGAACAACATTCGGTAACCAACCATATAACTCAAATACGCATAAAACAACATTGAACCTTAAGTGTGCAGACCCTACGGGTTCGAGAACTATGTAGACATGACCCGAGAGACTCCTCGGTCAATATCCAATAGTGGGACCTGGATGCCCATATTGGATCCTACATATTCTACGAAGATCTTATCGTTTGAACCTCAGTGCCAAGGATTCGTATAATCCCGTATGTCATTCCCTTTGTCCTTCGGTATGTTACTTGCCCGAGATTCGATCGTCAGTATCCGCATACCTATTTCAATCTCGTTTACCGGCAAGTCTCTTTACTCGTTCCGTAATACAAGATCCCGCAACTTACACTAAGTTACATCGCTTGCAAGGCTTATGTGTGATGTTGTATTACCGAGTGGGCCCCGAGATACCTCTCCGTCATACGGAGTGACAAATCCCAGTCTTGATCCATACTAACTCAACTAACACCTTCGGAGATACCTGTAGAGCATCTTTATAGTCACCTAGTTACGTTGCGACGTTTGATACACACAAAGCATTCCTCCGGTGTCAGTGAGTTATATGATCTCATGGTCATAGGAATAAATACTTGACACGCAGAAAACAGTAGCAACAAAAAGACACGATCAACATGCTACGTCTATTAGTTTGGGTCTAGTCCATCACGTGATTCTCCCAATGACGTGATCCAGTTATCAAGCAACAACACCTTGTTCATAATCAGAAGACACTGACTATCATGGATCAACTGGCTAGCCAACTAGAGGCATGCTAGGGACGGTGTTTTGTCTATGTATCCACACATGTAAATGAGTCTTCATTCAATACAATTATAGCATGGATAATAAACTATCATCTTGATACAGGAATTATAATAATAACTATACATTTATTATTGCCTCTAGGGCATAATTCCAACAGTCTCCCACTTGCACTAGAGTCAATAATCTAGCCCTCACATCACCATGTGAATTACATTGTAATAAATCTAACACCCATAGAGTTCTGGTGTCGATCATGTTTAGGCCGTGGAAGAGGTTTAGTCAGTGGGTCTGCTACATTCAGATCCGTGTGCACTTTGCATATATTTACGTCCTCCTCCTCGACGTAGTCGCGGATGAGGTTGAAGCGTCGTTTGATGTGTCTGGTCTTCTTGTGAAACCTTGGTTCCTTTGCTAAGGCAATGGCACCAGTGTTGTCACAGAACAAGGTTATTGGATCCAGTGCACTTGGCACCACTCCAAGATCCGTCATGAACTGCTTCATCGAGACACCCTCCTTAGCCGCCTCCGAGGCAGCCATGTACTCCGCTTCACATGTAGAATCTGCTACGACGCTTTGCTTGGAGCTGCACCAGCTTACGGCACCCCCATTAAGAATAAATACGTATCCGGTTTGCGACTTAGAGTCGTCCGGATCTGTGTCAAAGCTTGCATCGACGTAACCTTTTACGGCGAGCTCTTCGTCACCTCCATACACGAGAAACATCTCCTTAGTCCTTTTCAGGTACTTCAGGATATTCTTGACCGCTGTCCAGTGATCCACTCCAGGATTACTCTGGAACCTACCTGCCATACTTATGGCCAGGCTAACATCCGGTCTAGTGCACAGCATCGCATACATGATAGAACCTATGGCTGAAGCATAGGGGACGGAGCGCATATGCTCTCTATCTTCATCAGTTGCTGGGCATTGAGTCTTACTCAATCTCGTACCTTGTAACACTGGCAAGAACCCTTTCTTGGACTGTTCCATTTTGAACCTCTTCAAAACTTTATCAAGGTATGTGCTTTGTGAAAGTCCTATCAGGCGTTTTGATCTATCCCTATAGATCTTAATGCCTAGAATGTAAGCAGCTTCTCCTAGGTCCTTCATAGAGAAACTTTTATTCAAGTAACCTTTTATGCTCTCCAAAAGCTCTACGTTGTTTCCAATCAGTAATATGTCATCCACATATAATATTAGAAACGCCACAGAGCTCCCACTCACTTTCTTGTAAATACAAGATTCTCCAACCACTTGTATAAACCCAAATGCTTTGATCACCTCATCAAAGCGTTTGTTCCAACTCCGAGATGCTTGCACCAGTCCATAAATGGATCGCTGGAGCTTGCACACCTTGTCAGCATTTTTAGGATCGACAAAACCTTCGGGTTGCATCATATACAACTCTTCCTTAAGGAAACCGTTAAGGAACGCCGTTTTGACATCCATCTGCCAGATTTCATAATCGAAAAATGCAGCTATTGCTAACATGATTCTGACGGACTTAAGCATTGCTACGGGTGAGAAAGTCTCATTGTAGTCAACTCCTGGAACTTGTGAAAAACCCTTTGCCACAAGTCGAGCTTTATAAACGGTCACATTACCGTCAGCGTCAGTCTTCTTCTTAAAGATCCATTTGTTCTGAATAGCCTTGCGGCCCTCAGGTAGTATCTCCAAAGTCCACACTTTGTTCTCATACATGGATCCTATCTCGGATTTCATGGCTTCTAGCCATTTGTTGGAATCTGGGCCCACCATTGCTTCTTCATAATTTGCAGGTTCATTGTTGTCTAACAACATGATTGACAAGACGGGATTACCGTACCACTCTGGAGCAGCGCGTGATCTCGTCGACCTGCGTGGTTCAACAGAAACTTGAACTGGAGTTTCATGATCATCATCATTAACTTCCTCCTCAACCGGCGTCGCAACGATAGAGGTTTCCCCTTGCCCTGCGCCACCATCCAGAGGGATGAGAGGTTCGACAACCTCGTCAAGTTCTATCTTCCTCCCACTCAATTCTCTCGAGAGAAACTCCTTCTCGAGAAAAGCTCCGTTTTTAGCAACAAACACTTTGCCCTCGGATTTGAGATAGAAGGTGTACCCAACTGTCTCTTTTGGGTAACCTATGAAGACGCATTTTTCCGCTTTGGGTTTCACCTTTTCAGGCTGAAGCTTTTTGACATAAGCATCACATCCCCAAACTTTAAGAAACGACAACTTTGGCCTTTTGCCATACCACAGTTCGTATGGTGTCGTCTCAACGGATTTTGATGGTGCCCTATTTAAAGTGAATGCAGCTGTTTCTAATGCATAACCCCAAAATGATAACGGCAAATCAGTAAGAGACATCATAGATCGCACCATCTCTAACAAAGTACGATTACGACGTTCGGACACACCATTACGCTGTGGTGTTCCAGGCGGTGTTAACTACGAAACAATTCCACATTGTCTTAAGTGAGCACCAAACTCAAAACTCAGATATTCACCCCCACGATCAGACCGTAGGAACTTGATCTTCTTGTTACGATGATTTTCCACTTCACTCTGAAATTGTTTGAACTTTTCAAATGTTTCAGACTTGTGCTTCATCAAGTAGACATAACCATATCTACTTAAATCATCAGTGAAGGTGAGAAAATAACGATATCCGCCGCATGCCTCTACGCTCATTGGACCACACACATCTGTATGTATGATTTCCAACAAGTCACTTGCACGCTCCATTGTTCCGGAGAACGGAGTCTTAGTCATCTTGCCCATGAGGCATGGTTCGCACGTGTCAAGTGAATCAAAGTCAAGTGACTCCAAAAGTCCATCAGCATGGAGTTTCTTCATGCGCTTTACACCAATATGACCCAAACGGCAGTGCCACAAAAATATGGTGCTATCGTTGTTTACTCTAACTCTTTTGGTCTCGATGTTATGTATATGCGTATCACTATCAAGATTCAATATGAACAATCCTCTCGCATTCGGTGCATGACCATAAAAGATGTTACTCATAGAAATTGAACAACCATTATTCTCAGACTTAAAAGAGTAACAGTCTCGCAATAAACAAGATCCAGATATAATGTTCATGCTCAACGCAGGCACTAAATAACAATGATTTAAGTTCATCACTAATCCCGATGGTAGCTGAAGTGACACTGTGCCGACGGCGATTGCATCAACCTTGGAACCGTTTCCTACGCGCATCGTCACTTCGTCTTTCGCCAACCTTCGTCTATTCCGCAGTTCCTGCTTCGAGTTGCAAATGTGAGCAACAGAACCGGTATCAAATACCCAGGCACTACTACGAGAGCCGGTTAAGTACACATCAATAACATGTATATCAAATATACCTGATTTTTCTTTGCCCGCCTTCTTATCTGCCAGATACTTGGGGCAATTGCGCTTCCAGTGACCCATACCCTTGCAATAGAAGCACTCTATTTCAGGCTTAGGTCCAGCCTTGGGTTTCTTCGGCGGATTGGCAACAGGCTTGCCGCTCTTTTTCGAATTGCCCTTCTTGCCTTTGCCGTTTCTCTTGAAACTAGTGGTCTTGCTCACCATCAACACTTGATGCTCTTTACGGAGTTCAGACTCTGCGACTTTCAGCATCGCAAACAACTCGCCGGGAGACTTGTTCATCCCTTGCATGTTGTAGTTCAACACAAAGCCTTTATAGCTTGGTGGCAGTGATTGAAGGATTCTGTCAGTGATAGCCTCTTGCGGGAGTTCAATCCCCAGCTCAGCTAGACGGTTTGAGTACCCACACATTTTGAGCACATGTTCACTGACAGACGAGTTTTCCTCCATCTTGCAAGCATAGAATTTATCGGAGGTCTCATACCTCTCGATCCGGGCGTTCTTCTGAAAGATAAACTTCAACTCCTGGAACATCTCAAATGCTCCATGACGCTGAAAGCGACGTTGAAGTCCCGGTTCTAAGCCATACAAGACTGCACATTGAACTATTGAGTAGTCCTCCTTACGCGCTAACCAAGCGTTCTTAACATCATGATCAGCCGTAGCGGGTGGTTCATCTCCTAGCGCAGCATTAAGGACATAATCCTTCTTCCCAGCTTGTAAGATTAGCTTAAGATTACGAGCCCAGTCTACAAAGTTGCTTCCATCATCTTTCAACTTAGCTTTCTCTAGGAACGTATTAAAATTCAGGATGACACTCGCGTGAGCCATGATCTACAACACAAATATATTCAAAGTGGACTTAGACTATGTTCAAGATAATTAGAGTTCAACTTAATCAAATTATATGCTAAACTCCCACTCAAAAATACATCTCTCTAGTCATTTGAGTGTTTCATGATCCACTTACACTATCCCAAGTCCGATCATCACGTGAGTTGAGTATAGTTTCAGTGGTAAGCATCCCTATGCTAATCATATCAACTATATGATTCATGATCGACCTTTCGGTCTCATGTGTTCCGAGGCCATGTCTGCACATGCTAGGCTCGTCAAGTTTAACCCGAGTGTTCCGCGTGCGCAACTGTTTTGCACCCGTTGTATGTGAACGTTGAGTCTATCACACCCGATCATCACGTGGTGTCTCGAAACGACGAACTGTAGCAACGGTGCACAGTCGGGGAGAACACAATTTCGTCTTGAAATTTTAGTGAGAGATCACCTCATAATGCTACCGTCGTTCTAAGCAAAATAAGGTGCATAAAAGGATTAACATCACATGCAATTCATAAGTGACATGATATGGCCATCATCACGTGCTTCTTGATCTCCATCACCAAAGCACCGGCACGATCTTCTTGTCACCGACGCCACACCATGATCATCCATCAACGTGTTGCCATCGGGGTTGTCGTGCTACTTATGCTATTACTACTAAAGCTACATCCTAGCAAAATAGTAAACGCATCTGCAAGCACAAACGTTAGTATAAAGACAACCCTATGGCTCCTGCCGGTTGCCGTACCATCGACGTGCAAGTCGATATTTCTATTACAACATGATCATCTCATACATCCAATATATCACATCACATCATTGGCCATATCACATCACAATCATACCATGCAAAAACAAGTTAGACATCCTCTAATTTTGTTGTTGCATGTTTTACGTGGTGACCAAGGGTATCTAGTAGGATCGCATCTTACTTACGCAAACACCACAACGGAGATATATGAGTTGCTATTTAACCTCATCCAAGGACCTCCTCGGTCAAATCCGATTCAACTAAAGTTGGAGAAACCGTCACTTGCCAGTCATCTTTGAGCAAAGGGGGTTACTCGTAACGATGAAACCAATCTCTCGTAAGCGTACGAGTAATGTCGGTCCAAGCCGCTTCAATCCAACAATACCGCGGAATCAAGAAAAGACTAAGGAGGGCAGCAAAACGCACATCACCGCCCACAAAAACTTTTGTGTTCTACTCGAGAAGACATCTACGCATGAACCTAGCTCTGATACCACTGTTGGGGAACGTCGCATGGGAAACAAAAATTTTCCTACGCGCACGAAGACCTATCATGGTGATGTCCATCTACGAGAGGGGATGAGTGATCTACGTACCCTTGTAAACCGTACAGCAGAAGCGTTATAGAACGCGGTTGATGTAGTGGAACGTCCTCACGTCCCTCGATCCGCCCCGCGAACAATCCCGCGATCAGTCCCACGATCTAGTACCGAACGGACGGCACCTCCGCATTCAGCACACGTACAGCTCGACGATGATCTCGGCCTTCTTGATCCAGCAAGAGAGACGGAGAGGTCGAAGAGTTCTCCGGCAGCGTGACGGCGCTCCGGAGGTTGGTGATGATCTTGTCTCAGCAGGGCTCCGCCCGAGCTCCGCAGAAACGCGATCTAGAGGAAAATCCGTGGAGGTATGTGGTCGGGCAGCCGTGAGAAAGTCGTCTCAAATCAGCCCTAATTGCTCCATATATATAGGAGGAGGGAGGGGGGCCTTGCCTTGGGGTCCAAGGACCCCCCAAGGAGTCGGCCGAGCCAAGGGGGGAGGACTCCCCCCCCCAAACCGAGTTGGACTTGGTTTGGTGGGAGGAGTCCCCCTCCCTTCCCACCTCCTTCCTTTTTTTTCTTTCCTCTTGATTTTTCTTCTCTTGGCACATTGGGCACTTGTCGGCTGTCCCACCAGCCCACTAAGGGCTGGTGTGGCTCCCCCAATGCCTATGGGCTTCCCCGGGGTGGGTTGCCCCCCCCCCCCCGCGGTGAACTCCCGGAACCCATTCGTCATTCCCGGTACATTCCCGGTAACTCCGAAAACCTTCCGGTAATCAAATGAGGTCATCCTATATATCAATCTTCGTTTCCGGACCATTCCGGAAACCCTCGTGACGTCCGTGATCTCATCCGGGACTCCGAACAACATTCGGTAACCAACCATATAACTCAAATACGCATAAAACAACGTCGAACCTTAAGTGTGCAGACCCTACGGGTTCGAGAACTATGTAGACATGACCCGAGAGACTCCTCGGTCAATATCCAATAGCGGGACCTGGATGCCCATATTGGATCCTACATATTCTACGAAGATCTTATCGTTTGAACCTCAGTGCCAAGGATTCGTATAATCCCGTATGTCATTCCCTTTGTCCTTCGGTATGTTACTTGCCCGAGATTCGATCGTCAGTATCCGCATACCTATTTCAATATCGTTTACCGGCAAGTCTCTTTACTCGTTCCGTAATACAAGATCCCGCAACTTACACTAAGTTACATCGCTTGCAAGGCTTATGTGTGATGTTGTATTACCGAGTGGGCCCCGAGATACCTCTCCGTCATACGGAGTGACAAATCCCAGTCTTGATCCATACTAACTCAACTAACACCTTCGGAGATACCTGTAGAGCATCTTTATAGTCACCCAGTTACGTTGCGACGTTTGATACACACAAAGCATTCCTCCGGTGTCAGTGAGTTATATGATCTCATGGTCATAGGAATAAATACTTGACACGCAGAAAACAGTAGCAACAAAAAGACACGGTCAACATGCTACGTCTATTAGTTTGGGTCTAGTCCATCACGTGATTCTCCCAATGACGTGATCCAGTTATCAAGCAACAACACCTTGTTCATAATCAGAAGAGACTGACTATCATTGATCAACTGGCTAGCCAACTAGAGGCATGCTAGGGACGGTGTTTTGTCTATGTATCCACACATGTAAATGAGTCTTCATTCAATACAATTATAGCATGGATAATAAACTATCATCTTGATACAGGAATTATAATAATAACTATACATTTATTATTGCCTCTAGGGCATAATTCCAACAAGAACTTCAACTCACCCATCATAGACATATCGAATTTCTCGGTCATTAGTGCAGCAAATTCTTCATCGAAAGAAATGTTAGGAGAACCAAAAATGATATCATCAACATATAGTTGGCATATGAACAAATCCCTTTAACCCTCTTAGTAAAAAGAGTGGGATCTATCTTCCCAATTTCGAACCCATGATCTTGTAACAACTCAGTAAGATACTTATACCACACATGTGGGACTTGTTTAAGGCCATAGAGTGCCTTATTAAGTTTGTACACATGATTGGGGAGCTTGGGATGTTCGAATCCCGGGGGTTGTTTGACATAGACAAACTCATTTAAAGGACCATTAAGAAAGGCACTTTTCACATCCATTTGCTGTAATTTGAAATTATGATGAGAAGCAAATGCAAGCAGCATGCGAATAGATTCTAGACGAGCAACAGGGGCAAAGGTTTCACCATAGTCGATACCCTCGACTTGGGAGTAGCCTTGAGCCACCAATCTTGCCTTGTTTCGAATCACAATTCCATTTGCATCTTGCTTGTTTTTGAAATTCCATTTGGTCCCGATGACATTATGTTCCTCCTTTGGTCTTGGCACTAAATCCCAGACTTGATTACGCTCGAAGTTGTTGAGTTCTTCATGCATGGCCATAAGCCAATCCTCATCATCGAGTGCTTCATGTACCTGTTGAGGTTCACAATATGAAACAAACGCGTGATGCTCACAATAATTCCAAATCTGTTGACGAGTGGATACTCCCCTTTTCAAACTGCCAAGCACATTCTTCATAAGATGTGACTTGACTCTTAGCTTGTTCGCAATCTTGGCTGCTCGACGCTCCAAGAGTTCTGCATCGGATAACTGGGGAGCATCGACTTGATTACTTTGCTTGCCCTTGCGTTTTGAACCTCCCTTGGCACCATTAGCCCTTTTTGGCGCTTCAGAAGGGAATTGAGAGACAATATCCTGATCAACTTGATTTTCAACTTCAGCAGGTTCACTGGTTTGTTCTTGTGGCTGCTCTTGATCTTGATCTTGTGCTTCTATTTGGTCTGGATCTTGTAGTTGCACTTGATCTTGATCTTGAGCAGGTTCGAAACCTTGGGTAAGTGCTTGTACATCATGGGACACATCACCATCTTTGGGTAATTGGTCTTGTCCTTGAGCTTGTTCAACTTGTTGAGGGTCTTCTCTTTGTTCATCGGAAGCGTGTGGGGCTTGTGAGGATGATGGCTCCACTTGAGTAGAGCATTGTACTTCTCCTTCGGCCACAAGGGGTTCCTCAATGGGGAGTATTTGACCAATCCCCATTCTTCTTATGGCTTGGGGAGGAATTTCATCACCTACATCACAAAGACCACTTTGCTCCACTCAGGAGCCATTATTTTGATCAAACTCCACGTTACACGTCTCCTCAATGAGCCCGGTGGACTTGTTGAGGACACGGTAAGCATGAGAGTTTGTAGCATAACCAACGAAGATGCCCTCTTGTGCTCTAGAATCAAATTTAGCTAAACGTGCACCTTTCTTGAGAATGAAACACTTACAACCGAATACCCGGAAGTACTTGAGATTGGGTTTGTTTCCGGTGAGAATCTCATACGGGGTCTTGTTCAAGCCTTTGCGGATATAGAGCCGATTGGACGCATGACATGCTGTGTTGATAGCTTCAGCCCAAAAGTTATATGGAGATTTGAATTCCGCCATCATTGTTCTTGCAACATCCATCAATGTCCGGTTCTTCCTTTCCGCCACACCATTTTGTTGAGGGGTATATGGTGCTGAATATTGATGTTTTATTCCCTCGTCACCTAGAAACTCATCCAAGGTGTAGTTCTTGAACTCGGTGCCGTTGTCACTTCTAATCATCAAAATCTTTGCTTTATGTTGACGTTGAGCTTCATTAGCAAAGTTGATGACAGTTTGTTGAGTCTCACTCTTCCTCTTCAAGAAATATACTCAGGTGTATCTTGAGTAGTCATCAACAATCACCAAGCAGTACTTTCTGCCTCCAAGACTATTAAATGATGGAGGACCGAAAAGATCCATATGGAGAAGCTCCAATGGCCTCTTAGTGTAAATGAGAATCGTTGGACGATGAGCAGTTTCATGAATCTTTCCTTCAATGCAGGCACTCCAAGCACGATCTCTGGCAAAACTCACATTCGTTAGTCCACGAATATGGTCCCCTTTGAGGAGACTTTGCAAAGATCTCATATTGACATGAGCTAGTCGACGATGCCAAAGCCAACCCACATCAACTTTAGCCATTAGACAAGTCGCAGTCTTAGTGGGTTGCTTTGAAAAGTTCACCACATAGAGACCATTTTCGACATATCCAGCATAGGCTACTTTAAGAGTCTTGCTCCACAAGAGGACCACGGTATCAAGATTAAAGAATGTGGAAAAACCCATAATTGCAAGTTGACGAACCGAAAGTAAATTGTAAGCAAGGGACTCAACAAGCATGACCTTCTCAATAGATAACTCTTGAGAGATGACCACCTTACCAAATCCCAATACCTTTGAAGATGATGCATCGGCGAATTGGACATGGGTGGGCATAGATGGAGAAGGATGCACATCCACCACTAAGTCCTTGCTTCCGGTCATATGATTGGTTGCTCCACTATCGAGCAACCATGACACCCCACCGGAAGCAAACTCCTGCAATAGATCAAGACTTGGTTTTAGGTACCCATTTTTGAATGGGTCCTTTAATGTTAGAGACAAGGGTCTTAGGAACCCAAATAGCCCATTCAATGGACTCATAGTAAGAACCAACAAATCTGGCATAAACATGCCCGTCACTAGCACGACATAAAACATAGGAAGGGTTGAGTTTGCCGGCTGTGTTGGTAGGAATGGTTTTGCCCTTCTTGACGCTACCATCGTCCACCTTGTTTCTGTGCACCTCCTGAGTCCCTTCACCCTCTCTGACAAAGATGTCCATGAGGGTAGGGGATCGTCTGTTCCTGTTCTTCCTTTTTCTTTTTGACTTGGATGTAAGTCCAAGTCCTTGCTTTCCTACCACACCCTTTTGATTGCTCAAGAGGTCGTTCAGGCTCTTCTCTCCTTGGATGCATGACACAAGGCCCTTCTCAAGTTTCTCCTTCAACTTGGCATTTTCCTCCACAAGATGTACATGCTCACAACAAGGGTTAGTTGTACAAGCATTATCAATTAAAACGAAAGGAGGACACGTAGAGATTTCCTTGGTAAGCTTTGCTTGGAGTTGATCATGAGACTCTTTCAGGGAGAAATGAGCACCTTTCAAGACCTTGTGAGCCTTGTCAAGTGTGTCAAACTCCACTTTGAGTCTGTCATGGCCAACCCCAAGAGCATCCTTTTCAGACTTAAGCATACGAGTAAGAACAGTAGCATGATCTAGTTTCTTTTGCACTTTAGCGCAGTCATCGTTGTATGACTCCTCAAGAGACAAACGAAGAGTGTGCTCCTTTTCTAGTGCAATGGATAGTTTAGCAATCCCATCGGCATAGTCACGACTATGTCCTTGAAGCTCAGAGATGGTCTTCTCATGAGACTCGATGAGGTCACTAGCCTCACCCAGTTGTTCCAAGAGAGCAACAAAGTGCTTCTTGGATTCTCCCTTGATTGTGCACAGAAATTTGTCAAGAACATGCTCATTAAGTTCCACAACATCACTATCATCAACACAATTCAACAATGAAGGAGCAGTAGCGATGTTGGTCTTAATGATGGGGGTTACCTGATCGATACCTTTGGCCATGTGGTTCTCGTTGGGGGCGTTGAAGAGAGACACCTTCTTGGGAGAAGGGGTGGCAATGGCGACAGTTGTAGTTGCCACCATATCATCATCGTCATCATCATCAGAGGGGTACTCTTCAAGTGCTACCATAACCTTTGGGTGGGGTTTCTTCACAAAGTTGGTCTTGTTTGGGAATGACTTGGTTTTGTCTTTGCGAATGAGCTTGCTCCCATTGTCTTCCCTCTTCTCATAGGGACATTCTGCCACGAAGTGACTCACATTACCACAGTTATAGCAAGTCCTCACTCGTTGCTTGGATTTTAACCCACTTGAGTTGTTCTTGGTGAAGTTGGGTCTTGAGTTCCTCTTGTTGCCCCAGAATTGCCTTGACGCAAGAGCCATGTGCTCGTGGTAAGCATACTTAGTGTCTTCAGGGCAGCTCTCCTCTTCCTCATCCTCTTCTTCTTCTTCAAAAGCAACTTCTGCCTTTAAAACAAGGTTGGGTGAAGCTGTATTTGAGCGAACTCGAGCAAGTGCATTGTCAGCTGTCTTGTTCATGATTGACATTGCAATGAATTCATCCAACACTTCACAGGAAGACAAGGAGTGGAAATATGGTCGTTGGCGAATGAGAGATGACATGGCTTTATTGAAAGGCATGATGGCCTTGAGAAACTTGCGCTTGACCCATGTATCATCCACATCCTTGCTCCCATGGTCCTTGAGAGCCACAACAATAGCAGTCACCCTTCGATAGAGATCACGAGGGTCCTCATCTTTCTTCATCACAAACTCATCGGCCTTATCAAGTACCACTTCATAGTTGGACCGTTGGATGCTTGAGCTTCCCTTGTAAAACACCATAATGTGCTCCCAACAGTCCTTAGCCATAGTGAAGGGGGCGCAAATGAGGAAGATCTTCAGGCGGTACTGCTGACTGGAGAATAAACAATGCGGAGTGATTATATTGATTGTCCGCTTCTTCTCTTGGAGTGAGGTTGCTTGGGTCATGGGGATAGTAGCCTTGCTTGATGATTCTCCATAAATTTGTTGAGCTGTGATTTAAATGAGACTTAATAGAAAATACCAAGTTAGCAAAATCACCCTTTACAAGCTTAGGAGGAGGACCAACAGGGTTAAGACGCGGTGTGGGAACCAGTCCTCCATACACCATGGGTGGTGGAACTCAGGCATAAGTTTCAGTCCCATCATTTTCGAGAAGAGGCGAGGGTTGCATACCTTTAGCCGTTTCCTTAGAGGAATTGGCCTCCGAATCTGTGTTGGTGGGTTTAACCACCAACGCCGGTTCGGGAGAACTTTTAATTCCCTCAATTAACTATTTAAGCATGGTCTTGACCTCGTTCGTCAAGGACGTCTTGAGTGCGGCCATAGCCATATTCAAGTTGTCCCTTGTGATCGAAGTCAAGTCCATGGCCTCGGTTTGCGCACGGGGAACTCCCTCATCATCTTCCATACTCTTCGGGTGGTGAAACCCTTAATAAAGAGACGTGGCTCTGATACCAATTGAAAGGATCGATATGGTTGACTAGAGGGGGGGGGTGAATAGGCAACAACCACTTTTTAATTAAACTTAGCAAGTTAGGGTTAGCAGCATAAAGGTTTTCTAAAATGTCAACAAGGAGGTGAACCTATATGATGCTACCAACGAAGATAACTAAGACAAGTAAGAGATAGACAACAACAAAAGCATACACAATGTAAAGGTTAGAGATAACTGCAAGTGGAACCAATGAAGACGAGGATGTGTTACCGAAGTTCCTTCCCTTTGATAGGAAGTACGTCTCCGTTGGAGCGGTGTGGAGGCACAATGCTCCCCAATAAGCCACTAGGGCCACTGTATTCTCCTCATGCCCTCACACAATGCGAGGTACCGTGATTTCACTATAGGTGCCCTTGAAGGCGGCGACCGAACCTTTACAAACAAGGTTGGGGCAAACTCCACACAAAGCTTGGAGGCTCCCAACAAGACCACGGAGCTTCACCACAATGGAATGTGGCTCCGAGGTGACCTCAACCGTCTAGGGTGCTCAAACACTCAAGAGTAACAAGATCCGCAAGGGATTGGTGGGGGAATCAATTTTCTCTTGGTGGAAGTGTAGATCTAGGCCTTCTCAACCAATCCCTAGGAAATCAACAAGTTTGATTGGCTAGGGAGAGAGATCGGGCACTTTTGAGCTTAGGGAGCAACAATGGAGCTTGGGAGGGTCAAAGGTAGGGTTCTAGAGCAAGAAGAACCCTTTATATAGTAGGGGGGGGGAAATCCAACCGTTTTCCCACTCACAGCCCGAGCCCAGCGGTACTATCGATGGCTGCAGCGGTACTACCGCTGGCACTCCAGCGGTACTACCGCTGAGCCCATGGTAGTGCATTGGCACTACCGGGACAACCACCGCCAAGAAAGTCTTCGCAAAAAGTCCGACGAAGTACAACCGCTAGGAAGGCGGTACTAAGTTCCTGGAGCGGTACTACCGCTGACCAGGGGCGGTACTACTGCTGACCAGGGGCGGTACTACAGCCAGCAGAGCGGTACTACCGCCAGGGCTAGCGGTACTACCGTTAGGGACAGCGGTACTACCGCTAGGAGACCTTTTTGCAAGAGGAGATAAACCAGAGGCGGGAACCGCTCCAAAGTTGCACGGAAAGGGAAAGGAGATAAAGTGTGTGCGTATAAAATTGATTCCACCCAAACCTTTCCACTATGGGCCCCCTCTTAATAGTACGGCGTTCCTATGACTCGAAGAAAGAGAATCGTAGAGGACACCGTGCTTCTGTTCCAGGAGGGTGCCGAGTCGTCTTGTGCCGTTGACATGAGTTATCTGAAAGCTTAATGCACACGATTAGTCCTTTACGGCACTGTCATCAATCACCAAAATTACTTAGGCATAAATATGCCCTAACATCATCCTCTACCCAAGCTGCTTTTCCAAGATTCCAACGGCATTGCCGCCCCATCCTTCGACGGCAACACCGCTAAGCAGCGATCGAGAAGCCCCTGGCCTCATGGCGTGTCCCCATTCCGTGATTTCCGTCGCCTTGGAGAAAGAGGAGCGGCGTGCGACAAGAGAGTAGCAGAGCTCCCGCCGACATCGGTAAGAGATGAGATGGAGGGCATGGGGAGGGAGGGGCGTGGCCGAGTGGGGAACCGCTGGCTGGCTGGCTCGGTATCGAACGACTGCTAGGAGGCGATGAGAGGAGACGTTTGTCTCATTTATATAGGGGAGAGGACGTCTCTAGATAAGTTGACGTGTCGAGCCGGTGAACATTCTTTACCCTCAGGATTACACTCGTGACGTCTAGATTGATGTGTTCTACACCCGAAATGCTTTAATAAATAAAAAAAAGATGCAACAACGCGTGGGGCGCGAGCAACCCACTTCAATCGGCAACCGCCATATGATATCGTGCAGAGACAAATAAAAAAGAAGACAATGACTACTCATCAGCTTGAAGATAATATATTTTAGAACAATGAAGTTATAATGAATTTGTTTAACATAACATATATTAGAAGAACAAATCCAAAACGAACTCACCTGTTTTAAAGATAATATATTTTAATTCATCTATTCTAAAAATAATATATTTAGAAGGACAAATCAAGAGATTATATATTTTAACTCACATGTTCTGAAGATAATATATTTTAAGAGGCAAATTCAGATATTTTAATTCGTCAAACTGTTTTTTAGACATGTGCCAGAAAACCGTAGGGCATAATTTTTTTTCCAAAAACATGACCGCACAGGGCCGCATCTTTGCGAGCGTGGATTTTTTTTTGCCACATCAGCTCTGACTAATGGGTCTCACTGGTATTTTTTTTGTGAAGATGTGATTAACCGGGAATCAGTGCAATGTGTTACGGCATGTCCCAGATTTGATAATGACCTAAAACAAAATGTAAAGTGGTACCAATTCGTTAACCTAGCCTAGTTTTAAGGTCCTTATATGCAATTAACTGAGTTTTATGGTATGCCAATTTTCTTTTGTTGGTTTGATTCTTTGTGGAGTTGAATTTTTTTATTGACATCATGCTAAAAATATTATGATTCGACCATGTGCATTTCTACGGAATGATCTTGGCCCAAGTTATCGATCAAGGCTTCTTGTCTTCTTGGATGGGCAACTAAAGACGTTTTCGAAAGCCATTATTAATAATGTTCGTGCAAGCGAAAGAGTAACAACATCATTGCTTCATTTTAATTGCATCATTTTTATCGAAGTTTTTGGAGTATTTCTATTAACAGAGATTGATACAACGAAGGAGGTGTCTTTAAATTTTTTGTTGTAATTCATAAACATAAGAGTTATTTTGTGTTTTATTAGATTTTAGATCCAAATCAGTTTATCGATAATTTTTTTAGCTGAACAGTGTATCGATAATTGTTATGAGTATGAACAAAATTGTGAACCAATCTATGGTTGGATGGTTAGAAAGACGGTGGTATTTCCAATATAGCAGGGTTCAAATCTTGATGTTTGTATTTACTTTTGAATTTTTGATGATACACATTCAACAAAAGGAGACGTACCGTCGACGACGAGGTGTCTACGGTGACTTCGTAAATTTCAAAAGAAAAACGTTTTCATATGGCGCGCCGGCGGAACCGACGCGTCGGTCGCTCGCTCGCTTGCGCGGGCCATGCAACATTTTCCGCACGTGCGCGCTTTGCTGGTCAGTGGATGCAACTTTTATACCGTGTAAATTTACTGCAACTACTGTTTAATTTTGCTACTACCATTTTTCATTTGTTACATCTGTTCATTAAAAAGCTGCATCCACGGTTGGTTGCAACTCGAGTTCGTTGTATTTTTGTTACAATCGGCGTTTTGAATTTTGCTACAGCCGTGTTAATTTTTGCTACAGCCGGCATCATGTTTTGCTGCAACCGTTCACTTAAAAAGTTGCATACACGTTCACGTAGATTTTTGCTACAACCGACGTTTGACTTTTGCTACCACGCACCATCAACTTCGTTTTTTTGCTACATTTTTTTTGTTGCATCCGTTGATGAAAATTGCTGCATCACATCGAAATTTTGCTGTATTGGAGAAAAAAATGTTGCATAAAGATCTAACGGTGCGGATGCGCGGCGGTTGGTGGATCGTGCGGCCCTCGCGTGGCCGGCCGAAAGTTTGGGCCCGCGCGCCGGCGGAGAGCACTGGTCATTTCAAAATGATATAACAACTCATTCTTTTGCTCATACGGATAAGGTATACGTGTATGTGTTTATAAAGATAAGAATATATACATGTATATATAAACGTCTATATTATTTAAAAAATAAAAATAAAATTACAGGTGTTTTTAGAAAAAAAAAACTCCGGAACCGCGGAAGGGCATATGCTGCTGATACCCCGTTATTTTTCTTCCCTTTTGTTTTTCTTCCTTCGGGCGCCGCCTTTCTCTGGAGACTTCGGAGTCTCGAGGGCACCAACGGCGTCTTCTCCGAGAGCCAAGCTCCCGATTCCTTGACCCACCGACACCCCCGCGCCACCTGCACCCGCACCTCCGTCTCGGCCACCCCTGACATCCTCTTCCGTAAGATTCCGCGATCCGCTAGGACGCAGGTTTGAAGAGGGAACCCCATCCCGCCGCCTCCGCCGCCGCCGAGCACCGGACGACGACGTTCGCGGGCACGCGAAGTGGAATGCGATGTGTGGTGAGCATATCCCGTCAATTTGATCCCCATTCTTCAGGACTGGGATAGTATGATTCCATTCCTAAGAGCATCTGGGGCATCGCGTACTAATCTAGCAATTTGTTTTCACCTGTTCTGCTCGTTATGAGGCTGCGCAGTTCCATATAGCAAATCTCAAACCAATGTGTATGTGTATGCTGTATGCATAGTTTGTTTCCATAGTAGCATCCATATATGGCTGTACGGTTTAGATTTCCTAGCAGTCGCGTGCTGCCTTCTTTAGGTAGAAGACACGTAGATACATGAATAGCCGCTCCCTCGAGGGTCTGCAAGATTCTTCTTCTTCTGAATTAAGCCGGATTTAAAATTTCAGGAAATACATAAAAATGCATTCTCAAACGCAAATAGTATCTTATATTTGGTACTTCTACTGTTGTTATCATATCCTTTTTATGTTCATATATTTGACTGTCTCTTTCTGTCAGAGTGATCCGTGTGCAGTGCACTAAATGGCACGGAAGTGACTTCTAGCTCAAAAAATGCAACGTTTTGTATATATCAACGATGAGTCCTGCCGGGATTCCTACTGTGACAATCGGGTTTCCAATACCAAATACACATTGTGGAATTTTCTCCCTAAGAATTTATTGGAACAATTCAGGTTAGGTTCTCAGTTATTTTCTACTGTTTTGGTATTTTTACACACTCTTTGCCATTCAAGTATAGTACTCTGACCTCAACGTACATGGGACCCATGATCTTTTTTAGCACTTCGTCAAAAATCCAACAAAACCGTACTATTTCCTTTTCTAGTGAATTTTTGCCGTCACTATTTCTGCAATAAATTACATTTCTTTGATGTTAACTTCACTAAAATATTTCAGGCGTTTCATGAATCAGTATTTTCTGCTAATCGCCTGCCTTCAGTTGTGGCCCACTATTACTCCTGTAAGTCCTGCAACTACATGGGGTCCGCTTGCCATAATCTTCATTGTTTCTGCTTCAAAAGAGGCTTGGGATGATTACAATAGAGATCTTTCCGACAAGAAAGCAAATGAAAGGACAATCTGGGTGGTAAAGGATGGCATCCGTAGACAGGTTTTTCCCCCTTTCTCTACAAACATTTACTTCTCTCTCAGTGGAGAGAGAACAACATGCTCCTTAGTCTGTTACAAGTTGTGTCAATATTTGCGTTCATCATCACTTCTGTTTGTCAGCCATAATCTGATATCAATTGTTCAGTTTAGTAGTCTGTACCACAAATTTATACCGTGTAAAGCCTTTCTAATTTCACAGCATTTGTTAGTAGAAGAAAAGGAACTAATAATATGCTATGTTTTTGTTGTTGAATTCTCATCAACTAATTTGGCCATCTCTGCTTGCTACTTATGGAAATCCTACACATTAAGCACCAGGCTTGCGCTAAAAGTTGTATCACTCACATATTTATATCTGATGGCATCGGACTTCTGTGGTGGAAATATTGGAAAATAATGGACATTATGAAGGGCCTAAAGCCTAAAATTTATTGCACTCACTTGTAATTTGCTTAGTTATTGGTTGCTGGAACTTGTATGCCCATCTGTATACTGTAAAGACCTAACAGTGCATGGTTACGTGTGCCTTATGGATCATCGATATCAGTGAGAGTGAACAGATTATAGGAGTTCTCAGTGTATCTTTCATGTTCGGCTAAATGGATGAAATTGTATTTCTTTGAAAAATTAACTCTGGGACATTGCAAAGTATGATGTTTGCTGAGAACATTGAACAATTGATAATTTTGTATCGACATTCCAGAATCAGTAATCATGGTCATATGACAGAACATGTTATGTCCTTTGAAAACCAGATACTATTCTGAGGTTTAGCAGAGAGCAGGGACGAGGAAAATCTTATTTGTCAAATACTTTAATCAAAGGCTTAATAGTTGATTATATATGGTCGAATTATCAGATTTTATGGCTAATTGTTAGGACTTCTTTCAGTATATGACTGCAGGCGAGCTTCTTAGGTGGACTTATATCAAACTGAAATAGGATCTAAGACTAAGATTGACATCTTACACACCTCTCCCCTAGATTTTGAACCAACAATATTCTACTGGGCCTTTTATAGCAAATGACCATATTTTTTTGTAGAGCCTTCAGTGAATTGTTGGTTTTAGATTCACGTTCAGCAACCACCACACATTTGTGTTGTCATAGAACAATTTTGCCTATTTCAAATTATTCTACTTAGGGCTACTTGGGTTTAGATTGATGAATATTTGATTGTACAATACTGATTTATGTTTTCAGATCAAAGCAAAGGAGATACATGTCGGAAATATAGTGTGGCTCCATGAGAATGATGAGATCCCATGCGATCTTGTTCTTATTGGAACCTCTGATCCTCAAGGCATCTGTTATGTTGAGGTAAATGATTCTACTAACAAACATCAGATAATATGTTTAATTGCTATACCTGCTACATGATATGTGTGATATGAATCACTTGGGTGCTACGTTGCGTGGATACCTGGATATGTATCGGATATGCGATACAGGGATATGCCTGATACGCCAATTTTCTAAAAACTAGGATGCAGGGATACGTTTGTATATTGAGAAGATGGCTCTCCGCTCCCGCCCCGCTCCCGCACCCCGTGCCTAGCTTCGCCGCCCGCCAGCCTCCGCCGCCGCTCCTGCACCCCTTCCGGCCCACCCCAAGCCTGCGCGATGGCTGCTTCCGCCGCCGCTGACCCTGTCGACAGCCGAGCGACCCCCTCCGGCGAGCACGTCTCCTACGGGGAGCGCTGGAGCAGCTCGGAGGGCGAGTCCTCGGCGAGGTCGTACAGCGACGTCGCGCGCGCGCCCCCCGCATGCCCGCCGGCCGCCGCTGGTCTCAGGCGCGCCACCACCGCCCCCGGACGTGCTGCGCACACCACCCGCCCGGCGGTCCAGGACCGCCTGGGGCCCCGCTCGGAGGTGCACCGCGCGTCGGGCGGCCCGGTGCTCGACGCGGAAGGATTCCAGCAGGCCCGGCGCAGACATCACCACCGTCGGCCTCGCCGCGACGCCCCGGCCGGCCCTGCATCTCCGCCGCATCGACGCAGTCCAACCCCGGAGGAGGCCGCCGGCCTATGCTTCCGCTGCCTCGACCCCCGGCACCACGTACGCGACTGTCCTAATATGTCCGGTGCCGACGCTGCCTCGTCTTCGGCCACGCCTCACGCTCCTGCGGCGGACGCCGCGCCGTCGACGCATCCCGGCGCACCACGGACGCACCGCGGCGACCCACGCGCTCGGCTGAGAACGCTCCGCCACCCCCTCCTCGCGGTGCCGCCGCCGACGCCAGAGGCCCTCCCCCAGCGGCGCACCTCCGCACCGCTCCCCCGCCTCCACCCCCACCCCCTCCGGCCCCAGCCACCCCGACGCCATGCGATGGCCCTGCGAGGGTTATCGTCGCGCAGACGGCGGAGATGGACGACGCCGAGCTCGTCCTCGCTTGCGCAATGGTGGCCACCATCACGGGCAGCAGGCCGCGGGTGACTCCGGCCGAGGTGACCGAGCTGCTGCTGAGTTCGCTAGAGCTTGCCGAGGGCGATTTCACCGTGCACATGCACCACCCAGAGGACTTCCTCATCCTCTTCTCCTCCGTGGCCACCATGCGCCGGCTCCTCGGCGAACACCTCCTCTGCTCGCCCCGGTTCTCGCTCTCCCTGCGGCCATGGTGCAAGCTGGCGCATGCCAACGCCGACGGCCTGGGGTACCGCGTAGAGCTCGAGCTCCGCGGCATCCCCGCCCACGCGTGGCACCTCGCCACGGCGGAGCACCTACTGGGCGCGAGCTGCTGGGTGGAGAGGCTGCACCCTCGCACACGTTCGCGCGACGACCTCGCCGTCTTCCGTCTCTCCGGCCGCGCGCATGACCCTGCTGGCATCCGGCGTGCCGCGGTGCTGGTCATCGTTGATCAGGTGCCTGGGCGAGTGCCTTCGGACCCCCCCGCCGTCCGGTCTCTGTCCTACCCCATCTCTATTGAGCTCACCATGGCGGCGCAGATCAGGGACGCGTCGGACGGCCACCAGGCTGCCGGAGACCCAAATGGGGACGGCGCTGGCGAGGGCGGTGGACGCGGCCCGGGCCACGACCAAGGGACAGCCCGAGGGCGCGCGCGCCGCCGCGGCCGCAAGCGCAGGCGCTACGACGAGGTCCCGTCGGGGCGCGCGGACGGCATGGCCATTGATGCGCCGGCCTGGCGCGTGCGTCATTCTGGCCGTGCCGATGGCACTGCCACGGCGGCCTCCTGGCCCGGCGCGGCGGCCGCCGAAAGGCACCAGCACGGCCAGGCTGGGCATGCTGGCGTGGCCTAGGCAGCAGGGGCCCATCGAGATGCGTCACCGCGTCAACAAAGCCCCGCTAAACCGCGTCACCCCCTGCAAAAGGGAGCTTCCCAGGGGCCCGCGCGCACCCACCTTCCGACCAGGACATGACGGTCTCGAGCAAGGACAGACCGGTCTCCGCTTTGGTGCCGGTAAGAACATGCCCAGGGACAGCTGGCGTGCAGCCGTTGGCTGCCGAAGTCCACACGCCCTCTGCCGTTCCTAATCCCAACAGCCCCACCACTGCCGAGGAGGATCCGCTCGGGACCGCGCGCCCCCGCGCTCTCCCCGCGCCGGACCAAAACACGACTGGGGCCACTTCGGCTTCGGTTGAGCTTGCGCTCGCCAGCCAGGTCCCAGACTCGCAGCCAGTCGGCCCCACCCTGCCAGTCTCGCCTGCCGCCTGGTCAGGGCAAAGTGGCGCTGCGCTCACCCCTACGGCGAGGGTCCCGCATGATGCACCGGATCAGACGCCGTGGTCATGCGCCGAAACCGCTTTTGCATGTGCGGGAATCAAGGACGCCGATGCTGCTGATACGCCCCTGGCGCCTGGGCCCCTGGCCAGTGACCAGCACGCTGCAGAGGCGCCCCCAGCCATGCGCACCCTCCCTGCGCCAGCAGCGCAAGAAGCCCACCCTCCTGCCCCCCCCCCCCCCCCCCGCAGCGCCCGACGAGGCCAGATGCCACAACAGCCCCCAGCAGATTCGCCTTCTGCAGCGGCCCACTCACAGCGACCCCGAAAGCGCCCCGGTTCCAGCACCCCGCGCGACGGCAACGAGCAGATTTGCCTCCCCCCATCACCATGCAACGGCCACGCAGCCGGACTGCCACATGGCCTTCTTCCTGGACGTTGGAACAGTTCCTGGCAGCCGCCACTAAGCAACTCAACGCCACCCTGCCATCTCCTGGGAAGCGCCCGCGGCCGCCTCTGAACTTCAGTCCACGGCGAGGACGATCTGCGGCATCTCCAGCGGCCACTGCAACGCAGCCCAGGACCGAGAGGCGAGCCCAAGTCCAGATTCTGCGTACCCTCGGCATAGTCGGCATCGACCAGCACATCTCCGCGGCCGAGATGAAGGCCTACAACGATCTGTTCGCTGCACCGATCCGGCTGCCCGTGCTGCAGGCCATGGCCTCCCTCGTGGACAGGGTGATCCCAGAAAGCCTGTCTGCTGCACCAAACGCCGCTGCCTGCGTGCGCTAGCGTCGTCGCTCCTCCTCCGTCGACCCCTTGCTCATGGATCACGACTTGAAAATCGTTGTATGGAATGTTAGAGGCCTTAACTCGCGCGCTCGGCGCTGCGCTATCCGTTCGCTGCTATGTAACACTCGTGCGGCCATTGTATGCCTCCAAGAAACAAAGATGGCCTTGATCTCGTCGTCTGTTGTGTTGGATACGTTGGGGTCTGAATTTGATGGATCCACCTATCTCCCGGCTGATGGCACGCGTGGCGGCATCCTTCTCGCTTGGAACACAAGGGTTGTCACGATCTCCGACCTCCAGTTCTCACAGCACGCGGTGACCGCGAAGGTGTGCGTGCCCGGCGGCAACCCCTGGTGGCTCACCACGGTTTACGGACCCCAGAGTGACCAGGACAAACTGGCGTTCTTGCAGGAGCTGCGCGACATACGCACCACCAGCCCAGGACCATGGATGTTGTGCGGGGATTTTAACTTGATATGCCACGCCTCGGACAAGAGCACGGGCAACGTGAACCATCGCATGATGGGCAGATTCCGCCGCGTGATCAACGACCTCGCCCTGAAGGAGGTGTATACGCACCACCAGCCCAGGACCATGGATGTTGTGCGGGGATTTTAACTTGATATGCCACGCCTCGGACAAGAGCACGGGCAACGTGAACCATCGCATGATGGGCAGATTCCGCCGCGTGATCAACGACCTCGCCCTGAAGGAGGTGTACCTCAACGGGCGCCGCTTCACGTGGTCCAATGAGCAGTCGCCTCCTACGCTCGTGCGCCTTGACAGGGTGCTCTGCACCGCGGACTGGGAGGATTGCCATGGCGAGTGCCACCTTCGCTGCCTGGCATCCGTCGTCTCCGACCACTGTCCCCTGCTCCTGGACTGCTCGCCCATGCCCACGGCTCACCGGCGCTTCCACTTTGAGGAGTTCTGGTTGTGCTTAGATGGGTTTCATGACACGGTGGCTGCAGCCTGGAGCTCGGTGTCGGACACTGACCCCTTCCGGCGGCTTGTCGGTCGCTTGCAGGCCACGGGCCGGCCCTCACGAGCTGGAGCGCCAAATCCACGGGCAACATTAGGGACAAGCTCGCCGTCTCCCGCGAACTCATTCTGCGCTTTGATCAGGCCATGGAGACGCGCACACTCACGCCCTCGGAAGACTGGCTGCGTAAGCAGCTCAAGATGTCCTACCTGGGCCTGGCCTCGCTTGAGCGCACGATCGCCCGGCAGCGTGCCCGCCTCGCCTCGCTCAAGGACGGCGATGCGAACACGAGCTTCTTCCATCGGCAATGCACCTACCGTCGTCAGAAGAACCGTGTGCACAACCTGCTTGTGGATGGGCAGACATTAGTAGAGCACGACGAGATGGCCCAGGCTGCATATGATCACTTTGACGGGCTGCTCGGCACCGCAACCGACCGAGCACACACGCTAGATCTCGAGCACCTCATTGAGCCTACTGACCTAACGAGCCTCGAGGAGCCTTTCAGCCCAGAGGAGATCTGGGAGGCTGTGAGGCGCATGCCCGCACACAAGGCGCCAGGACCGGATGGCTTCACCGCGGAGTTCCTGCGCGCTTGCTGGGCCATCATCAAGCACGACATTCTTGAGGTTTTCGAGCTGCTATACGCTCTGCGAGGGCGTGGATTCCACAGGCTCAATCAAGCGCTGCTCACCTTACTGCCGAAGCGCGCCGACGCCCACAGGCTGAATGACTATCGGCCGATCTGCTTGATACATATCGTGGCGAAGCTCTTCGCGAAGGTGCTATCCTTGCGCTTAGCCCCGAAGCTTGATTCCCTGGTGAGCCGATATCAGAATGCATTCATTGCCGGGCGCACCCTCCACGACAACTTCATCCTAGTCCGGCAATCTCTAAGGCTGCTGCACCAATTGGGAGCTCCGAGAATCATGCTCAAGCTCGACCTCACCCGGGCTTTCGACTCCATATCTTGGCCCTTCCTCTTCGAGACCCTGCGTCAATATGGGTTCGGAGCAAGGTTCCGGGAGTGGCTGGCCATTCTGCTCTCCTCGGCCAGCACCCGGGTCCTTCTCAACGGAGTGCCTGGGCCCCCGATATGGCACCGCCGCGGGCTGCGCCAAGGTGACTCGACGTCTCCGCAGCTATTCGTCCTGGCCGTCGACACCCTCAGTCGCCTCATGCAACGAGCGCTCCAGACCGGCATCCTCCGGAGCCTCCACCCCCGTCGAGAGGTGCCGGCCATCTCGCTATACGCCGATGATGTGATGCTGTTCTGTCACGCCACGACCAGCGAGGTCAGGGCCGTGAAGGGCATCCTAGGAGTCTTTGGTGCCGCCTCTGGCTTACACGTGAACTATGGGAAGAGCTCCGCCACGGCACTGCATGGGGACGAGACGATCGTCACAGTGCTGGAGACCCTGGGTTGCCAGACGGCAGACCTACCCATCTCATACCTGGGCATCCCCCTCTCCACACGCCGCCTCTCCGCTGCCCAGATGCAACCACTCGTCGACAGGGTGGCAGGCCGCCTCCCGTCGTGGAAGGCGTGGCTCATGAACAAAGCTGGGCGACTGGCGCTCGTCAAATCGGTGCTAAGCGCCATTCCCACGCACCAAATGCTTGCCCTCGCCCCCCCGAAAAAAACACTGAAGCAGCTCGAGAAGATTCAGCGCGGGTTCCTTTGGGCAGGACGCCAGGCAGCTCACGGAGGGCACTGCCACGTGAACTGGCGCTAGGTATGCCGTCCGATTGAGTTTGGTGGCCTGGGAGTCCGTGACCTCGAGCGCACGGGGCTCGCCCGTCGGCTCAGATGGCTATGGCTCTCGCGGACGGACACTGGTTGCGCTTGGCATGGCCTGGACATGCAGTTCACCCCCGAGGAGCACGGCCTCTTCCACGCCTCCACCACCATGCAGCTCGGGGATGGAACCACAGCGCTCTTCTGGGAGGACCGATGGCTGCTCGGCCTCTCCATCCGCGAGCATGCGCCCGCGCTGTAGATGTGCATCCCAAAGAGTCGCAGGAATTCCCGGACGGTGGCGGAGGGCGTTCACGGCAATGCTTGGGCGCGGGACATCCGCGGCACCCTTGGCCTCCAGGAGATTGGGCAGTACCTCCAACTCTGGATGCTGGTGTCCCGCGCCACCCTCTCCCACGAGCCAGACAAGCTGATCTGGAAATGGACAGCCAACGGCAGCTACACAGCTAGGTCCTGCTATCAGGCCACCTTCCACGGATCTATCACTTGTCGCTCCTGGAAGCTGATATGGAAGAGCTGGGCCCCGCCGAAGGTCAGATTCTTCCACTGGCTCGCTAGCCAGGACCGCTGTTGGACTGCGGAGCGCCTCGCCCGCCATGGCCTCACTCACCACCCTCGGTGCCTCTTATGTGATCAAGAGCCAGAATCCATGCAACACCTGCTGCTCGCATGCCCATTCGCGAGACAGACCTGGCACGGCATCATGTCCTGGCTGCGTCTCCCGTCGCCGGTGCCCGACCAGGACGCCACGCTCCACGACTGGTGGCTGCGGGCTTGTGATGCTACTCCCCCCCTGCTCCGCAAAGCGTTGGCCTCAGTAGCGCTCCTGGTCCCTTGGATGATCTGGAAGCATAGAAATGCGTGTGTATTCGACCATGTAACCCCATCCTTAGTCGAGCTAGACGCTGCGATCAAGGACGAGTCCAGGAATTGGGCTAAGGCAGGAGCCAAAGGGCTTCGAGTCACCCTGCCTTCCTCCTGGGACGTCCATTGATCCGCTTGTAACACTGATGTACTGACCTCTTAGGAGGATGTTCTCCCCTCTCTTTTCAATGCAATGAAACACAAAGGCTTTTTGCGTTTTCTCGAAAATATTAATTATTAAAAAAATCAAAATAAGAATTTTTGATAGGAAGCATACCTTTTTATTGAATTGATGAAATCCTGCAGCAAATACTCCAGATTTCCTTTAGATCATCTGAGCTTCCAAATGGAAACATGGCATCAAAACAGAGTAACTAGTACAGTGGTAAATACAAATAAAATTAAAAAATGGTTAGATACATCATGCTTACAATACAATACAATGAAGTCTTAAAAAACTACTGCAGTTCTTCATTCGATGATTCATATAAGACTGGAAACACAACTCTTCCAAAATTCTTTTGGATGATTATTAATTTTGTCCAAATTAGCTAAAGTGTGTTGCTGAACATAGGAAAGGGCGAGGCGGTGAAACTGGAGGCCTGGAGGGAGATAGCGAAACAGAGGCAGTGTTTGAGAGATTTTAATTTTCACAGATAAAACAAAACAAAAATGCGGAACATGAGATTAGTTGTGTCATATTTTAGTGATGATTAATGGACTAACTAACACTAGTTGCGATATAGACAACTGAAACTTATCGGCATTTGAAAGAAAAGTTCCACTTATTCCGTTGATCATGTTTGATGGATTGTTAAAAGGTGATTAGTATCGCAATACAACTCATACTTATAGATAGTATAGATATGTCTTTTAAGTTTGATTTAAGATTTCAGCCTTTCTTCAAAAGCATGCAAAATTACATGTTTTTATATCTTCCTTCCACATTAACAATATTGAGAATTTGAGAGTAAGAAAACAAGTCAATAGAATATTTTATTTTATTTTTGTTTTCGAATTTGGTTACTTGAAATTGCTTTGCACGTGGAGGGCTACTAATCATGTGCAGAAGTCCTTTTTTCGAGAAAACGTAAAAGAGTTGCGTTTCATTGCATTGAAAAGAGAGAGTTGTGGTTACATTCCTCCTAGGAGGCAGTTACAGGTTCCGAATCAATGAACATCCCATGTTTGAGGGGTGAGGGCGGCCTCTTCCTCAATCTTGGTGTTTACCGATGGGCGCCCTCCATTGAAAACGCAGTCGTTGCGGTGTTTCCATATCATCCATGGGACGAGGAGGGTCATGGTGCCAAGGCCCTTGCGCATGGGCATTGGGACGGATTGTCGTGCTGAATGCCACCAATCGTGAAGCAAGGGCTCGTTGTCTGGTGGGGAGCATGGGATCTGTAGCCAGCTTAGTGCTTGATGCCAGATCTGCTGGGCGAAGGGGCAGGTGAGGATAAGGTGGTGCATGGTCTCGTGGGCCTGGTTGCAGAGAGGGCATCACACAGGGTGCTAAAGCCCGCGGCAGGCAAACCGGTCTGCGGTCCAGCATTTGTCGGGATGGGTGAGCCAATGGAAGAAGCGGACGCGTGGCAGTGCCCAGTTTCTCCAAGTGAGCTTCCAGGTGGCGCAAGTTGTGGAGCCGGCAAAAGTGGTTGTGTAGGCCGACTTGGCCGAGTAGACGACATTTGCGCTCCATCTCCATGTGAGGCGATCTGGCTCGCCAGAGAGGGTCATGTCGTTGATCATGTGCCAAAGTTGTAGGTATTGTCCAATTTCGTGGATACCCACGTTGCCCTAGATGTCTTGTGCCCAGCGGTTGGCCTCTAGCCCCTCCGTGAAGGCCCTGATCCTCCGACGGTGCTGGGGATGCACACGCGTAGGAGCGGAGCGATTTTGCGGATGGAGCGTCCACTAATCCAGCGATCCTCCCAAAAGAGTGCGTCCGTGCCATTTCCTAGTCGCATGATGGTGGAGGCAAAGAAGAAAACGCACTCTTTGTCGAAGATACCGCCGCGAGTACCGAGCGCGGGGAGGTACATGTAGTCGTCGAGTTCCGAGCCAAGGGTCTCCTGGACAGTCGACGAGTAAATCAAGGGCATCTTCGTTTCTTGGAGGCAAACAACGGACGCGTTAGCGGTTACAATAAGCGACCAGATGGCAGTGCGACGGGCGCGCCCGTGCACGTTCCAAATGAGGATTTTGGGATTGTGATCCATTGGAAAGAGGTCGACGTCGTGGCGCGGCTATGCCTCGATGGGGATGCCTGCAACCACTGGTGATCACCGCGATGGTAGGATCTGTGGGCAGCTCGCGATCAACCAGCGCGGCGATGGCCAAGAGGATGGACAGGGGGATGGTCGCCGCGAATAGGCCTTCATATGCCTGCATCTCAGCCGCTGCGATCTTCTGGTCAACCCCAACAATACCCAGGGTGCACATGATATTTATTTGGGCACGACGCTCGGCCGTCGGAGGGGCCGCCGTCTTGCGAGTGGTGGACGTGGCCAATCGTCCGCGTTGAGGCAACCATCGAGGGGATGTGCAGAAGTCTTGTTTTATTACTCTTGGTATATGAGAACTTGGCATAGATGAACCTGTGTATTTACTGGTATGGACTATACGCAGAGGGAAATTGTGCTGGAATGCTCTTTTTTTATTGTGCGCGCCATGTAGTCTTCTGAATTTTAGTAGAATCCTTTTGCAGTCCCCTTCTATACCTGGGAATAGATCTGTTTTGCTTTTGTGATTGGTTTATGATGGTTTGCAGAAATATTGTGCAGCTCGAAAGCCACCATGTTACCTGCTGTCACAATAATCCAAATAGAAAATTTAATTTGGCTGTTGTAAGTACTGATAGTGCCAATTTTCCCCACTTTTACTTCAGACTGCAGCTTTAGATGGTGAAACTGATTTGAAAACCAGAATTATCCCTTCAATTTGTGCTGACCTGTCATCGGAGCAATTGGGGAAAATCAAGGTGAGCCTTTCTGTAGTTGTAGTACATTCTTGACATTTTCTCATGCCTTCTCTGATTGCCTGTGTCTGGATTGAGCAGGGTGTAGTCGAGTGCCCTAACCCAGATAATGACATAAGAAGATTTGATGCTAACATGCGCTTGTTCCCTCCTATCATTGATAATGAGAAATGTCCTTTAACTATCAACAATACACTTCTTCAGTCATGTTACTTGCGGTACACGGAATGGGCATGTGGAGTTGCAATTTACACAGGTAAAGATAGCTATATCAAGCTTTGTTTAGCCTGTTCTTGATTTACTACCCCAAAGATGCATGTTTGAGGCATTTGGTGTGCACTTAACTGACCAAACAAAATGTCATTTGTGTCAGGCAATGAAACCAAATCAGGAATGAGCAGGGGAACTGCGGAGCCCAAGCTTACAGCTGCCGATTCAATGATAGACAAACTCACTGTTGCAATATTTGTTTTCCAAATTGCTGTCGTTCTTTTGTTGGGTCTTGCTGGCAATATCTGGAAGGACCGCCATGGTCGTAAGGTGATATTTATTTCCGACAAAAGCAGTATCCTTAAGTAGCAAATTCACTAGCACTTTCGTTCCATGCATGTTTTTATACTTTCTGTAGGTAAAACTACTTGGTCCTTCAGTTACTGACATGGTTAATGGGGCAAAAAAACAATTATTGCCACAGTTTAATTTGCAGCCCAGTTTCAGTACCCTTTAGTTTGCACCTTACTCTTAATAATGGTGCATATACCCTCCTAGCCAAATGCTAGCAAACCACCTATCCCATCCCCACCGAAAACAGAAATAAACCATCTCATCAAATGGGTATCTTTTGTGTTAGGTGAAGGCACCGAGATGGCTCAAAAGTTACAGCGAAAGGAAAAACTAAGGCAAAGGCAAAAAACTGACAAGAAAACCTACGACAAAAAGCAAAATAAAAGAAAACCAGATGGCCATACATCTACCCTACATGCTAGGAGTCAGACATTGGGAGGGCGCGTGTAGAAATAAACCATCATAAAATCTGTTTAACCCGACCTGTCAACCCCTTGTACCTCTTCTTCTTTATCTTCTCGTCTTCCCTTCCCTTCCTATTTCTATCTCTCCCCTCGCCTTCAGGTCCATGGCCAAGTTTGTGTTGAGGATGCCTGAAGCGGAAACCTCACGACCTGGTTAGCTGTCACGCTCACCACGTGGCACCACTGGGAATCTGCCTCATCATGAATGGTGTCAACGTTGGAGCCGTCTAGGAGGACAGGGCGCGGTAATGTCGCTGCCATCATTTCACTCCTTTGTTTCTGCTGTTATGGACACAAGCTTGTCCAGAGGTGATGAAGTGAAGGATGCCATGGACCATGGTCAGGCTCACCTATGACTGAAGTGTCCTAGTGTGTGATGCTTCTCTATTGGTGGCTGCCAGCAGCCACAGCCAGTTCCCACTCCCAATACCATATCCTCCATCCATACCAAAATCCTTAGGAGCTTTCGGCTATCTGGCGCTGATCGTGCAGCTGTGGAGGGCTGGAGGCCATGTGAGATCCAGATGCCACTCCTGCTATGAGAGCCAGAGAGGCCAGGGTCCCAAAACCCTATGTGAGACCATTTTGGGCACTAATCCAGGCAGGCAACCTCTCCTCGAGTGCTCGCCAGAGGCTGGGATCAGGTGGCTGGAGGGAGGAAAATTATAGAGAAACGGGGAAGGATAGAGAAAGGAGAAAAAGAGTGTCGTTTTTACAAATTTCTTATTTCTGACATGTAGGGCCTAGTGTCCAGTGATGGCAAGGTAAGATTGATGATCTGACAGCGATGCCATCCAAAAATGCCTATGAAATGTCTTGGGACCTAATTTAAACGGTTTTGTTAGGTGCAAATTAAATGGTTTTTAAGTTCTGGGTGTAAATTTTAACTGAACCAATAGTTGAGGGGCTAATTGTAGACTTTCTCCTACTCTTAAATCTAGATATTCAAGGGATTCAGTGAACTTTATGCTATTTTTTCTTTGATCTGATTATTAGTTTACTTTTTGTCCTTTTGTGTAGCAATGGTATCTCATGTATCCTGCTGAAAGACTATGGTACGATTTCCTGGTTATCCCGTTGCGCTTTGAACTACTATGTTCAATAATGATTCCAATTTCCATAAAGGTATGGTTATAAGTTGAATTCTTATTTTCCCTTCGTGTGCTGCTTGTTTGAGGTACTCCAGCTTGTAAATTTGCAATGCATTAAGCTCTGATTTTGAAACTTTATTTGTAAAAGATTTGCAAGAGGACTTATTTTTTTGTCGATCGTTTACATTCATGATAGTGTACAGAAAGTAATATTAAGATGTTTTTGTGCAAATGCCAGTTCACCATTCTTGATTGAACATATAGAGTTGATGGCCTTAGCCCAGCACCTGCCCTTGGATTTTTTTTCCTAGTTCCATCCTGGGCTTTGTTCATTGCCTGGAAGTAAGGCTTGCAAAACCTTACGCCACAGGCTCACAAGCCTGAACGATTAGCCATCAACTCTAGTTTTGAATGATTAAGATTGCATGACATTGGTGTTAATGTTAGAAGAATAGCAACCTCACTTATTAGGAGGGCAAAGCCATCATATATACGCATACATGAGAAAGCCAAAAGGCTACAAGAGGATGCCAGGAGACTAGAATGCAAAAGGCCAAAAGACATTACTAATACTAGTTGAATGCCCGTGCGTTGCCACGGGACAACAAACTTAGAGCAACTGTGTGAGAGTCATCGTATCAGCATCTTCTATAACACATATTGAGCGCCCTCCATAACGATTCACAAACTTTAAATGCAAAATCTACCCATTTCTTTCTGAAGGAAAATGTGTCGTCTTTTACATATAGTGTTCTCAAATCCTATGCGAAATCAGATATGAACATGTGCATATAATCCAAAACAACACTTGCACACATTCGATTTTTGCATTTGTCCTTGGATAATAAACAGTGTTTGTTCATTTGCATATACAACAGATACTTTTTGTATAACTGCGGTAGAAATTCAGCCAATACCAACAAATATGTCATAGATAACATCTCCTTCTCTTGAAAACGAAAATCAAATCTGATAGGTTCATGCTCAGTCTCTAATTCCAGTAGAACAAACCATAGTCAAATATAAATGTAGCACCAGATTGGACTGAGTGGTTAACTTCACTCACTATATCTTTTTCCATCCTAGAATCTCAAACTTTGAAACTCTAAATTCATTTGAGATCGCATCAACTTCTGTGAATCCTTGGATCCTTTTCTGTATATAAGCACAACCGACAATCTTAGCCGAACCTACCATGGGAAAATAAAGTACAATATGTAATTATGCATCAACAAGTAAAGCAAGACACAAACCTAAATCATGCTAGTGGTTGGAGATGGATGAAGAGAAGTCCGGATCTACAATATCATGACCAAAAATGAGGGATTCTCACCGACGAGCTTCCAATTCGCAACAAGAAGGAACTCTACATAGGACGCCTCCCGCCTCATCTTCCTGCTCACATTTGCCTTCCTTTCAAGGCAACACCAACTAAAATCAGAAAAAAAAACTCAGTACCAAAGCCCAGAGACGAATAGAGGGAGGGAGAGAGATAACAAACGAGTGAATTACCAAGTGCACTTCTTGCAATTTCTTCCTGGCGTTGGCGGCTTCTGCTATCAACATGTCGATGACGGTTGTCCGACGTCCGCTTGTCGCCCTGCCATCCATTGCTGCACAATTCCGGAGATAAGCGGGAGACTGCATTAGGATGTGTTGCTGCTCCACGCGAGGATGAGGAGAGGCGTGCATGTTATAACTAACAAGATAACATAAAACCTGACGAAGTGCTACCCTGAATTGTGCAGTACTAAGCTACTCCAACGCCACTGAGTGTCCAGCACTAACGTATGCAACCCAGTAAGATGCATATATCTCAAGCAATTGTGTAAAAGTAGCATATCAGCAGGAAAGTCAACAGCTTGCATCATATAGCAGTATGCCTACGATTATCAAAAAATCAAGGAGCCGTTCTTCTCCAAACCATCATATAGCAGTTAATTACCTTCTTGTCATCAGTCAAGGAGCCGTTCTTCTCCAAACCAACATCCTCCTGAAATCAATAACCAAACCAGATTAACTGACCAGCAATCTCACCAAGACATTCTATCGTAACAAGGTACGCACCTTTGCTGCATCCTTGTGGTCTTTCTCCCCAGCATCAACATTGTCATGCGGTCAACAATTAAATCAGACCAAGTACTATGACACAGTCTCGTCAGTCAGCAGCCTACAGCAACGAATGGGCCGAGAAACCTTTGCTTCCTGCGCGGCGGCGCTCGCGCCCTCCCTGGCGAGGAGGGCCTGGCCGAGCGTGCCGCGGGGGCCGATGACGAAGCTGGGCAGCCGCTTGACGTCCCAGCCGAGCACGCGGCAGACGACGGCGGCGAGCGCGCAGTGCGCCAGCGGCCTCCCGCAATGCTTGGCGTCGCGCGCGTGGTGCACGAGGCTGGTGCAGTCCCGGAACCTCCTGGCTTGGCTCCTGCCCTTCCTCTTCCTCCCCACGCACCGGGACTCCTCCTCCTCGTGGCTCCGCTCGTAGTACCCCGCAGCGCGGCGTCCCGCTCGAACAAGCCGAGGAAGAACCCCGCTGCCGCGTCCCCGCCGTCCTCCGGCTCGGAGCCCTCATCCTCGCCGTCGCCGTCCTCGTCCGAGGAGACGCGCCCGGAGAAGAACTCCCCGGCGGCGCGGAGGGCGTTCGCTGCACGAGCGAGGCGGGGGAAGGCTGCAGCTCTGGCTGCGGCCTGGGCGCGGGGGAGGAGGGGGCGGCGTCGGGCCAGGATGCGGGGGACGGGGAGGCGGGCGGGGAGGGCGCGAGGGGCCAGTCGGCGCCGGGTCCCTCGGGCTCCGCGGCAAGGCGCTCGATCCTGCGGCGCTTCCGTTGGTTGGGGCGAGCGCGGGTGAGGCGGGAGCCTCCGGCGGGTGGCACGGGAGCCGAGGCGGGGGCGCGGGCGGGGGCAGGCAGGCCGCTGCGCCAGAGGGAGTGCAGGTAGAGCACCTCCTCGGCGAGGCGGCGCTCCTCGTAGGCGTCGTAATGCGGGGGGACGGCGGCGGGGCGCGGTGGCTTCGACGCGTCATCGGGGGCGGCGAGCGAGGGATTTGGTGGGCGGTTGCCCTTAGGGAGGGAGAGGAAGAGAAAGGGGCGAGGGATTGTTGGGCCGCAGGTTGAATCGGCAGGTCGTGCTAGCGACGGGGGTGGATCACCAGGTCGTGCGTGCGTTAGTAGGTTTCAGGGTTTTTTATTGAACCCTTATGTTTGGCTGTGCTAGCGACGGGTTTTTATCTTAATCGGCTGGTTTATCGACTGGTTTATGGAGGGATTGAAGAAAATCGGTGAAAAGGCTAGCGGTAGGAGGGGGGATCGCTGCTGGTTGAACCATCACGACAGACGGGAGATCCCCCTTTAGTAGTAGAGATTAACTTCTCGAACAAAATGTTTGGAAACATGTTAGTGTTATATGGAATGCTAAGGAGTTTTGAAGTGATGCCTACATGTATGAAGAAATAGGTGGACCATTTGGCCCTCTAACAAACAGGGTCATTAGAGATACTGAGATTATCCTTGGTCAGCATATATAAACCAGTAGCAGATACTGAAGCCAATTTTTCGGTTGTCCCTCTTAACAAACATGCTCAGGAGAGTAACAAATGCAGGTAGTCAGAATGACTCCAAAGCAAATTGTACATTCAGCAGGAAGAAACAAATAAAATGTAAACAAAGAATTGCTTACCTTCAATACATGGTTTCTCAGTGGATCGCCAGGAACAATAGCCCAGTGGTCAAACACTACACAAAATGCTTGCCCCTGTGTATGGTATCTGAGATCTGTCTCAAACCCAAAAGACTCTATGACAGGTAAAGATGTCTCCGTATGCTACCGTCAACACCTATCCTAGGGAAGCTCTTGTTGGATCCACACTGTGCTGCTGGATTCTTTAGAGCCACATTTTCTGCATACAAACGTTAAGAAGGTCCAATCAGTAGAGAGAGAAAGATGCAAAATGCATCCCTTGACATGCATGAGAAATAAAGACTTTCAAGCAGCATACTCAGGTTGGGAGTGTTTTGTGGTTTCGTTGCCCGATTTGCAGGACAATCAGGGCCTTGCAGAATTGAAACTGATGTCATGCACTCCTTGCTTGATGTAGGATGGCTGTTCTCTTTTGGTAAAACACTCGATGACGGAGGTTTACAACAACAGTTGCTGTACTGGAATAGTTGGCTTCAGGCACGGTCTTTTTTCCAGGAACTTTAGGCACCTTGCTTCGCACATGGAGGTGAGGTGCCATGCTTTTCGGCACACGGAGATGTGGTGCCATACTTCTTGGTGCACAGAGCTCAGGAGCCATACTTCTTGGCGCACGGAGATGCGGTGCCATACTTCTTGGTGCACAAAGCTCAGGCGCCATACTTCTCGCTGCACAGAACTGAGGAACCCTACTTGGAGTATAGGCTTGACATGCTACACCTGGAGTTGCAGCAACGCTTTCATGTGCCCTATTGGACGCAAGAGCGTCATGGGCTTCAGGTGTCGTACCTGGTGCAGCAGAATGCAGGCCTTCCATACTGACAGATGCAGAGTTTCCAAGTGTTGGTCCTGATACATGAGAACCATGGCCTTTAGAATAGCTTCATCCGAGGGGATCATGGCCATTATATTCCATGCTTGGCCCAGAAGAATCCAAGCCATTAACACCGAGCAACGCACTCCTCACAAGGGCATCACGACCTGGAGGTGCCACCATCGGTGCTGAAGGATCCTAGCTGTTAGTACAGCGGGATGAAGAGCTTTCAGAACACATACTTGGAGTGGGCGAATGCTGTCCTCGGACCGCATTCACAGGAGAACCATCACATGTGGAATTCACAGGTTCACAATTCTCGCGAAGTACACTTGGTGCTAGACCATCATGACTAAGAGTTGCAGATACAACATCTGTACTTGTCCCAATGCCGACAGATCCCAGTGTTGCAGGATAATTGGTATTTTTTGCAGGAGAGTTGTACCATAAAGATGGCTGCAATAGGAGGGAAGATGTTAAGAACAGAAATGTGCTTGGCCAGATTTGTCCAAGTCCACAACGTCCACAGACAAGGAATCACCAAATATAAGAAAAATTACTGAAATGGCATACACACAAAGTAGATAATGACATGATAAAACCTCTTTGGTAGCAATAAAAGGAGAGTGGAAATATCGCAATCACTAAACAATTGATTTGTCATTTGGGCCAACATGGGAAACAGAGGTAGTAGTTGCACTACAAAAAAAGCTAATAATAACTTCGGAACATTTACCCTATGAATTATTAAAAACGTCTCAAAAGTAATATTCGATACTCTTTTAGTCTCAGAAATATAATAGGCACAAACCTCCAAAGGCTTGCCCCACTTTCTTAGCCCAAATCCCTAGTGTCATACTCTTATTTTAGTTGATGTGGGCACACTTGAGGCTCTCAGTTGGCACACTTTTGTGCCAAGCCAATCTTTAGCTAACTTAGGTTTGATATGCTTGGGCACCAACCAAAAAGTCTTGTTCATAGGCATTAAGCAATTATATTAGACACATCATAAACATTACTCTGTACACCAATCTTATGTAATTTACTCTTAGTATATGGTTCATCAAATGTGTACTCAGATAAAGTATACCGCGAAGTAACTTACACTGTATTTAAGTTTCGTCAATTAATCCAGAAGTAATTTCTCTCCAACTATTATCATCATTTTCTTGACCATTTCATCACGAGTAATCTTATTTTCCTGTGTAGTAAAATCAGTTGAATGAATAGCCAGAAGCAGCAAACTGACTGCAAAATTCAGTGAGAATTGACAAAAAAATAGTAAAAGTTGCCAAGAAGGCAATACCTTCAACTCTTCATAGTGGCGATAGAGCAATTCTCTTTGTAAAGACGATATACTGTCTTGTATTGTCTCAAAGAGCAACCTGAATGAAATCCCTGGAGACGTTGGCCCTTCATCAGTTTGACACAGTACCTACATACAAGTCATAGATGTCAGATCAATAGGAGAATTATTAGCTTACACACTACAAGTGCTTTTCAACACAGTATTCACTTCCGTGGGGTTCTAAATTGAAAACATGAACACAAACGAAATCGTATTGAAATTACATAAAAAAAGAAAAGGGAGGAGAGCAGTACTTGGAAGTAAAGTTAAAATTTGACAAACACACTCTAGCAAAAATTCCTAACACACAAAGACACAGCCAAGCGAACAGTATGCTTGTAACCTGTTAGCTCCTATTGGGAAGTACTCCCTCTGTTCACAAATATAAGATGTTCCAATTTTTTTCCGAATCGGATGTATATGGACATGTTTTAGTATGTTTGTTCATTCATTTCAGCCCATATGTAGTCCATATTCAAATATCCAAAACATCTTATATTTGTGAACGAAGACATAAGAGTTCAGGTGACTCACTGGTTGAATAATAGAAGGATCCACTTTCACTTCACCTGGAGGTGGGCGCAACCATAAACCCTTCAAGCTACTAAAATACTATGTAAATAAGTACGGTCAAAGTGGATCACTCATTTCTCAATGGATCGCCAGGAACAATAGCCCAGTGGTCAAACACTACACAAAATGCTTGCCCCTGTGTATGGTATCTGAGATCTGTCTCAAACCCAAAAGACTCTATGACAGGTAAAGATGCCTGACAAACGTAGCTTCTGTTGGTAGCGAAAAAGTTGAGCAGTTTTACATCAACAATTACATCTAGCCACAACTCTCGAGTCTCAGCCAACATTAAGTGACCCTATACGGCAAAATAAATAAACCGTCTTATCTTACCGGCAAAGCGAGCCCGACATCGTCGCCGTCCTGGATCCAGAGCTCCATGGGCCCGACGAGCTGGAAGGGCGGCAGTGTGGGTTCGAAGCTCCCCCGTCCGATCTCGGCGAGCGCCGTGTCGTCGGCGTCGGCCTGGGACCGGAAGATGGGCAGGTCGACGAAGTCCCAGCGGTTGTCGTCCTCGAGCAGGCGCACCGGCACGACCTTCCTCCCGACCTCCATGTCGAACTCGTATGCCACCGCTGGCCCACCAGCGTGTCCCTCACGTCGAACCCGGACACCTGGAGCTCCTCCGACTGGAACCCCAACCCCTTCACGATCGCCTCCCTCAGGTCGTGTAGCGCGGATCCGCCAACCGCGTTGGCCCGTCCCCCTGCTTCCCCATCGCCGAGCACCGAACGCACCATGCCACCATCTCCCCCTATCCCTTGACCAGACCAGATGCAAAAAAAGAAGAAAAAACACAAAAATGAATCAGACTTGAGAAAACTGAAGAAATCGACAAGAAGAAAGGGGAGGAGGGAGTGGGGGGACTCACGGAGATGGCCTTGGGGACGGGGGGCTTGGGCGCCGCGTCGAGGCCGCGCGGCGAGCCGGTCGCGAGGAGCAGCGCTGGGAGTGGGGGGACTCACGGAGATGGCCTTGGGGACGTGGGCTTGGGCGCCGCGTCGAGGCCGCGCGGCGAGCCGGTCGCGAGGAGCAGTGCCAGGGGCAGCGCGAGGAGCCGCCATCGAGCTCGAGCGGCGGCGGCCATCGCTGCTCCTCGTCTCCCCTATCAATTCGCTCGGATTGCCTGCTGCTTCTCCTGCGAGGAAGAGGAGGAATAGAAAGGAAACGGAACTCTCTGGAGGAAGGGGGCGGTGCTGCGTGCGTGCGTTAGTGGGTTTGTTGTCAATTGTCATGTTGATCGAGGTGGGGGTATTGAACCGGTTTATGGAGGGTTGGGAAAAAATCCGTGAAAGGGCCGCCTGGTTTATGGAGGGATGAATAAAAATCGGTGGAAGGGTTAGCCGTAGCTACGGGGGATTTGCCGTGGTCGAACCATCACGACGACGGCAGATCCCCCTTTAATAGTAGAGATAACTCTAACCCCCTCCCTCAAACTCATGGTGGATCCACAACAATGAGTTTGAAGAGATGAAATCCATGTTGCGCTCTAGTCTGAGACTTCGTGAAGAAGTCTGCTAGCTGTAACTCGGAAGGCACATACTGAAGAGCAACAACACGATCCTGCACATCAGCGCGCACATAAGAAGCATCAACATCAATATGCTTGGTAAGCTCATGCTTCACAGGCTCCCGCGCAATACTGATAGCACCTGTGCTATCCGACAAGAGGGTGGTAGGTGTAGTAATAGAAACACCAAAATCCTCCAGTAACCATAGTAACCAAGTCACCTCTGCCGTCAGAAGAGCCATAGCTCGCAACTCTGCCTCTGCACTCGAATGGGAAACTGCAGTCCGTTTCTTTGTCTTCGAGGAAATGAGAGAACCACCAAGAAAAACATAGTAGACAGAAAGTGAACGGCGATCCGTAGGATCACTAGCCAACGTAGCATCCGAATAGGCCTGGTGCTGTAACGAGCTTTAACAAGAAAAAAGACGATGAGAGATCGTGCAACGAAGAAGGTGACTAGTGAACTGAAGTGGGAGCAGAAACAAATTGATTCAAAATGTGGACATGATAGGAGATATCCGGACGAGTAACAACAAGATACACAAGACTCCCAACAAGATGACGATAACACGTCGGATCAGACAAGGGTTCACCACCAAAAGCACGAAGGTGAACATTGAGCTCCATAGGAGTCTCGGCAGTGTGCTCATCACTAAGAGCCGCACGAGTAAGAAGATCCTGGATATACTTTTCTTGGGAAATAAATAAGCCATCAGAGGTGGAAGATACCCCAATCCCAAGAAAGCAACGAAGAGGACCAAGATCAAACATAAGGAACTGCTCATTGAGACGAGCCTTGACAAAGGCAATGTACTCAGAATGTCACCGGTGATGATCATGTCATCAACATATAGAAGAATAAGAGTGCAACCACGAGCAGAAAGGTGGACAAACAACGCTGGGTCGTGGTCACTGGGCGAAAAACTAGCAGCAGTGACCACAAAGGCAAAACGCTCAAACCAAAGCACGAGGGGCTTGCTTAAGGCCATAGAGAGAGTGACGAAGACGACAAACCATGCCATCGGGAACGGAATACCAAGGTGGTGGCTGGATATAAGCCTCCTCACGCAACTCACCATTAAGAAAGGCATTTTTAACGTCATGCTAGGATACAGACCAGTGGCGAACAGAGGCCACAGCGAGAAGTGTGCGACAGTGGTCATATGAGCCACATGAGCAAAAGTCTCATCATAATCACGACCATGCTCGTGCTGAAAACCACGAGCCACAAGACGAGCTTTATAACGCTCAGGAGAATCATCAGAGCGAGTCTTAATCTTGTGGACCCACTTACAAGTGATGGGATGGACACGGGGAGGAAGAGAAACCAGATCCCATGTGCCATTGCGCTCAAGAGCGGCGAGCTCTTCTGCCATCGCAAACTGCCACAGGATGAACAACAACATTATGATAAGAGGTAGGCTCAGGTACAACCGAAAGGCCATACAGCTAGGAGAATATCGGTCAGGAGGAGGGCAAGGCCGAGCCCGAAGACCATAAGTCAGCTGGGACGAGGAAGGCGACGCACTAGAAGTAGATGGCACGTCAGTAGATTCATCCATAACACGTCGACGACGGGTATAATGAAAAGGAGAAGTGGGATGAGAAGGAACCACCGGAGGTGATGGAGATGGAGAAGATATCGGCGATGAAGCTGGAGTGTCATGCAATAAGGGAGAAGAAACTATAGGAGAAGACGGTGTCAGATATACAATAGTGAGATGAGGAGGAGCAGGAATATGAGACACAAAGAGAGGTGTATCGGGAAACGTGAGAAAAGAGATATCCTCTACTGGAAAGGTAGAAGAGGATGGCCGTGGGTAGAATGGATGAGACTCATCAAAAGTTACATCCCTAGAAATACGCATCCGACGACCGACAGGATCCCAACACCGATAGCCCTTATGCTCATCACTGTAGTCCAGAAACACACTCGACAGACTGAGCAGTGAGTTCGGTGCGCTCTTGGGGGGCAAGGAGAACAAAACAAACACAACCAAACAATGGAAGAGTAGAATAGTCAGGAGAATGATCGAAAAGACGCTTTAGAGGAATACCTCCCTGTAGAGCAGATAGGGTTGAAATGTTTATGAGATATGTGGTAGTGGAGACAACCTCAGCCCAAAAATGAGGCGGAAGAGAGGCGGCTATCATCGTCGACGAGCTGTCTCAAGAAGGTGAAGGTGCTTGTGCTCGGCCATGCCATTCTGAGCGTGAGCATCGGGACAAGAGAACTGAGCAAGAGTACCCTGCTCAGCAAGAAAACCATGCAACATTTTGGAGATATACTCGCCAGCAGAATCAACACGAAACACACAAATATGTGCAGAGAACTGAGTGTGGACCATGGTGGCAAAACGCTTATAAATAGAGAGAACCTCGCTATGAGAAGACACAAAGTAAAGCCAAGTGTAGCGAGAGAAATCATCTATAAAAATGATGTAGTATTGATGTCCCCCTTTGAAAGCGAAGGGAGCCGGTCCCCACACATCGGAATGAACTAAATCAAAATGGCGTTGGGACATTGATTCACTAGTAGGATAAGGTAACTGAACCTGTTTACCAAGCCTACAACCTTGACACTGCAAAGAGACATCTCCTGAGACAGGCCCTAGAAGACCACGACGAAATAAAGATGATAGTCGAGAACCACAAAGGTCACCAAGTCAATGATGCCATTGTTGGAAGGAGCTGGTAGCTGAAGCGGCGAAGGCAGATGTAGTGGCGAGTGTGGTGGCGGCAGAAGGAACATAAAGCTAGTCTAACTCCCAAAGCCCCTGGGAGTCAAGGCGGCGAGGGCCAGCCCCAACCAGAGCCTTCGTGTGACGATCCTGGACAGTACAAGAATCAACGTCAAGAATGACGCGACAACCACAATCAATAAGCTGACTAGCAGAAAATAGGTTCATGGTAAGGCACGGAACATGAGAAACATATGGAACATAAAATGAAGAAGTGGAAAGAGTGCCTCGACTAGCAACAGTAAGAGGAGTACCATCAGCAGTAAGAACATTAGTATGATGATCGAGAGGTCTAAGAGAGGACAAGACAGAAGAATCGGAAGACATATGGAATGAAGCTCCAGAATCCAGAACCCATGTGGATGTACCTAACTGTGTAGACGGTGGTCGCTTAACACTAGAAGCACGAGTCACAAAGCCTGCAGTACCTGTCGAAGAATCTGAAGCGGCAAGTAGAAGCTTAAGTTCCACAATATCCTGCTCAGTCAAGTAGAGAGTAGACGATGTCAAGGAAGAAGCACGAGTCCCAGAAGAAGAACTGCACTCCTTATTACGCATATCACGCTTCTTCTTGAAGCAATCAGACTCAGGGTGACCATCCCTGCTACAGTAGCCACAATGGGTATGAGAACGAGAGCGGCTCTCGCTACCAGCAGGAGTGGGCAGTAACGATGGAGCACTGGAGCGAGAAAACACTGGTGGAGTAGCAGCTCGAGCAGCAAGCACAAAGGGAACCTGAAGCAAACCAACACAATGGAGGCGAGTCTCCTCAGCACGAAGCTCAGAAAGCACCTCAGAAATAGGCACATGACCACGAGCAAACAACTAAGCACGACGCTCTCCACGAAGCCAAGACAGAAACTCATAGACGCGATGGAACTCCAAGTCTGACCTGACAGTCTGGCAGCATGGGCAAGTACCACAAATGGCAGAGCAAATAACTGAGCACGGCGAGGCTCAAACTGTCCACGAAGCCAAGACAGAAACTCATAGACGCGATGGAACTCCAAGTCTGACCTGACAGTCTGGCAGCATGGGCAACCACAAACAACAGAGCGAAGAGAGTCAAGTTGACGCCAGATGGCAGAACTCTTGAGTGTAGAACTCATCAATAGTAGAGTCTCCCTGCTCACGGACCACCGATAGATAAAGGGCATCACCCGAGGGTTGATAGCACTGAAGAAGATGAGTCCACATCTCGAAGGCAGTAGTGAACCCCATAAACTCGGAAGCAAACTGAGGTAAAACACTGGAAGTGAGGACAGCCGCAACACGAGCATCATCATCACACCATTGAGTGTAGGTAGCCAAATCATCCCGGTAAACAGAAAGAGCATCCGAATAATCCAAGACCCGCTGATTATAAGTAGTCTCCGCATCATCAGCAACAATCCTAGCTGCATTTCTATGAGCATCAAAAGCATCTGCGCCAAGATCAGATGGCGTCGGTGGTGGGGTAGGGGCCACATGAAGAACTGGACATGGAGGACAGGGGACCTCATCGGAAAGAACACCCCAGAGGCGAAGACCACACATGTGAATCAGTGAATGCACATAAATGCAATGAACTCACTGTAGTTAGCCCCATCAAAAATCAACTGGTAGCGCGGGATAGCAACATAGCCTGATGTTGTGGAAGACATGGTGCTCCTCTCTCTCTCTCTCTCTCTCTTTTAGAAAGCAACCCATGAGCCCAAGACAACCAGATTGTCACAGGCAGCGAGCGGTCTGTCACATGCACGCGGCCAAACAGGCAACCGTGAAAGCCACCCACGATGCGGAGAGGGGCAGGACGGGTGGCCGGAGCCGGAGAAGCATCGGGCTGCGGAGGAGGGCCGGGCGGCCGGAGCCGGAGGATCACCGGGCCACGAAGGAGGGCCGGGCGGTGGCTGGAGGAGAGCCGGGCTACGGAGGAGCAGCCTGCCGGAGCCGGAGGAGCAGCCAGGCGCGGTCGGTCGACACTCGAGGCATGCGCGTCGACATCAGGGGTGCCGAGGAGCAGCAAGGAGCAGTTGCCGATCTGGAGGAGGCCGACGGCGGCCAGCGACGGGGAAAAAGAAATCTGAGGATCAGCTTGATCCGGAGGGGTGGGTGGGGAGCAGCGGCAACAGAGGGCTGGGTGGGAGAAGCAGGCAGCGGCGTGGAGCAGCACATCCGATCGGCGGGGCGAGTTGCAGCGCCCAAAAAAATTCCCTAACCTAGGCTCATGATACCATGTTGATGTTGGGAGAATAGCAACCTCACTTATTAGGAGGGCAAAGCCATCGTATATACACATACATGAGAAAGCCAAAAGGCTACAAGAGGATGCCAAGAGCCTAGAATGCAAAAGGCCAAAAGACATAACTAATATAACTCTAACAATTGGTACACCAGTCTAATTTTTCTTACCAATTGAACTATTCCTTTTCTTATTGAAAGAAAAACTGTCAATTGAACTATTCTCTGTAAGTGAATAAACTTACACCGCCACCATCATGGTAACCATTTTCGTGTTCATGCTTACACAAAAATTCCCTGTAGATGTTTGATTGCAAACTTTATTGGTTCTTCTGTGAGGAAAACCTCATTTATTAGATACCATCTTTTTTATTCTACTTACTAGTGCCTTTCATATTTTGTTCATTGACGACTAACTACATTTAGGTGTAGAGTGTTCAACTGTAGAGTGTTCCACTATTAGAGTTGACTACTAACTACATTTAGGTGTGCTCTGGTTAGTGTTAAATAAAGTTCCATTGCCTAACCTTATTAGTGCTTCTAGGTTACTCTTGATCTGGCTAAAGGTGTATATGCGAAGTTTATTGATTGTGATGATCAAATGTTTGATCCGGAAACAAATACACCTGCCCACTCAGCTAAGTATGTGATATAGTTTATTCATTTGTATAAATTTAGGTGTTCATCTGACCTATGTTCTTTATATCTTGAGCTTATATAAGTGCCTCTTTCAGCACAGCTATTAGCGAAGACCTTGGGCAGGTTGAATATATATTAAGCGACAAAACTGGGACATTGACAGAGAATAGAATGATTTTCAGAAGATGTTGCATAAGTGGTGCTCTATATGGAGACAACACTGGAGATGCTTTAAAAGGTTATCAACTTGTTCTTGATATTTGTCCCAACCCGCCAGGCGTATTTTTAGCTTATCTAGTAGGGCTTGAAATTATACATGTTATTCGTTTGCATGAAGTACGAGTTGTACCTGAAGCTCTTCATTGAATGCTAAATATTTCATGCAATTGGATGTGAAGCACGTGCATTTTCATTTGTTGACTAGGTTCTTCCATCATCAGCGTATTTAAGGCCCTCACGCATTTTGAGGTCCTCAGTCTAACTGAGGAAATAGCTTATATGCCATTTATCAAATTGATGACCTTAAGATGTGTGAGGGTCTTGCAAACTTCAAAGCCAGTGTTATCCATTCTCGAAGTTTTAAGTAATTATTTGGATGCGTCAACCAATTCACCCAAAAGTATGAACCGATCGAGGGCAATATATTTCAACACACCCTCTCAGGTGTAGCTCCATCAGTATTTAGACGCGGGATAGATTGAGACCTCAAATATTTTTATTAAATACTCCCTCAATTCCTTTATATAAGGTGTACTTGTTTTTTGATAAAATTCCACAATGTAAGGTGCATTTCTTGTAAATCCTTGTAATTCCTTTATTAGCCCTCCAGAAAAAGGAAAGTATCTCTCTCATGATTGCCTGTATCTCTAACGTATCAAAAAAGGAAACTATCTCTCTCGATTGCGTGTAGTGTATCTCTTACTTTCCTAGACTCATTGATTTACTTGCCACTAACAAATAAATTTATCAAGGGTAATTCTGTCCTAACACCTCTATAACTATGTGCCTTGATCACCGTACCAAAAATTATACACCTTACATAAAGGATTGGAGGGAGTACTGTATTAGTTGTATCTAGAACCCGAGACCTCTTGGCTCTGATACAGTATTGAATTGGATGCACCAACCAGTTCACCCAAAAGTTTGAACTGATGTCGAATAGTGGGCAATATGTTTCAACACTAAATACTACTCCCTCCGTCCCATAATATAAGAGCGTCTTTGACACTCAAAAACACTCTTATATTATGGGACGGAGGGAGTATATAACTTATACTAACCTTCTGTTTCTTGGTCACTACGTACTTTGTGGATGCCAAGAGTTAATCGCGGTTGTTTTGCAGAGATTGTGTTATATAGTTATGTGCCAACAATGGTAATGTATACCTTTCCTTTTGTAAAGAGTAGGTGAATACCTTTATTTCGGAAAACAAGAGGTGAAATACCCGCCTTATATCTTTATAAGGCATGCGCACAGTTTGAGGGTGATGAAGGAGCTGATTTATGTCATCTTTAGGATCAATAATCTTAAATTTCAGACTTCCCTTTACCGCTTTAATGTAGGCAAGTTGATGTGTGGGCATTAGGAATTATACTGGGCATTCTTCTCATGGATTTGTTGAACATTCCATATATTGTATTATCATTCATATGCCAAAAATATTTTTCTGAAACAAACTATAGCCGTCTTTTATGTCCTGTAAGATGCATTTTCCCCTCTAATTAGATGCCAGACTTCTGAATGCTGTCTCAAGTAACGATCCGGATGTAGTCAAATTTCTGATGGTGATGGCTCTTTGCAACACAGTTGTTCCTATCAAAAGGCAAGTAAATCACTATTTTTAAGAAAAAGCAATTCTGAATGTCATGCCTATTTGTGATTTGCATTGTTCCTTATACTTTTCATAATTCTAGCAATGATGGTACTATTTCATACAAAGCACAATCACAAGATGAGGAAGCGTTGGTCAATGCTGCATCAAACCTGAATATGGTGCTTTCAAGTAAAGACAGTGGCGGCATTGTTGGTTAGTAAATGCTTGACAGAATCTCTTAAGATGGTCAACTTCTTACTCTATTTAGGTTTTCTGTTACTTGTCTACTTGATTAATTCTCGTCTGATATTCGACAGAGATTTGTTTCAATGGTTCTAAATTTTATTATGAGGTATTGGACGTTTTGGAGTTCACTTCTGATCGCAAAAGAATGTCTATTGTGGTAAAGGAGGTGAAGAGCGGGAAGTTTCTTCTTCTCTCTAAAGGTGCTGATGAAGCTATGTTCCCACGTTCTTGTCCAGGTACATGGTTTATCAGTATGAAGCTCCCAAATATTGTATTTTCCTCTAAACTAACAAATTATCAGCATGCTTTCATTTGTTAGAAAATGTTATACTTTCAAGCGTACGAGTAGTGCACTCCTGGGAGAATATGTCTTATCATGTGTTTGACTGGAGCACAGCCTGAAGCTTCGTATTGGTTGAGCATCCGACATTAGGCATCTCAGTGTTGAAGACGTAAACATTGCGGTGTTCCTGATCAACCATGCGGTGAGCATGTTGATCGATGACAGCCCCTTGTTTGAGCAGTTGGCGCGGAGGTCAGCCACATGGCCCACACATTTGCAAACTCATCGCAGACGCGTGTAATCTCTTCTTTTAAGCCAATCCACGATAGGTCCTCTGAAGTCACGCTGTCGTCCAGCACCATCGTAGCATGCAAGCCTAATGGAGTTCACTCGGTCTGGTGTCCAGGATTTGGACGTTGGTTTTCATGTTTGTGAGTAGATCGTACTGTGGAAGAGCCTTATGTGAATTTGGGTGGAAGCGTTGGACCTTTGTCTCGGGCCGCATTGCTATATATTGGCTTCAAGCCTTGACGTACAAGCAAGAGAAACCAATCGTTACAGTGAGATTGGTTGAGGAACGATAGAAGAAGAGATAGAGAGAGGTTACAAGTTTAAATAGAATCCTACCTCTATACAACTTGTTCTAACACTCCCTCTCAATCTAAACCTCATGAGACTTTCCTGAGGTTGAGATTGTATTTAAACTCATACAACCTCTTCATAGTAAGCAGTTTTGTGAAGCCATCAGCAAGTTGATCCCCTGTAGGGATGAACCGAATCTCAAGTAGCTTTCGAGCTACTCGTTCTCTGACAAAGTGAAAATCAATTTTGATGTGTTTTGTATGTGCATGAAAACAGGATTAGCTGGGAGATAGGTTGCACCAATGTTGTCACACCACAGCCTCGCAGCTTGTGGAGCCTTGATTCCAAGGTCATAGAGTAAATTCTGTATCCACATTACTTCAGCTGTAGCATTTGCTAAAGCTTTGTATTCGGCCTCAGTACTTGATCGTGAGACAATAGCCTGCTTTCTTGCACTCCATGACACAAGATTTGTTTCCAGAAACACAACAAAGCCACTTGTAGATCTTCTATTATCACCTGCCCAATCTGCATCAGAATATGCAGTAACAAGCATAGAAAAGATTTGGTAATTTTGTAGCCCAAGCCCTTCTGAAAACTTGAGATGCCTCAAAATTCTCTTAACTGTTGTCCAGTGAGTAGTGCTAGGTGCATGTAGATATTGACATACCTTGCTCATAGAGTAAGAAATATCAGGACGTGTAAGTGTCAAATACTGTAAAGCACCTACAACACTCCTGTAATTTGTTGCATCCTCTGGCCCAAGTGCTTCTCTACTGTCAACTGTGAGTTTTTTTGAGGTTGAAATTGGTGTACTTACGAGTTTGCAATTTTCCAATTCTACTCTCTTGAGTATGTCAACGGTGTACTTTTCCTGTGTAAGAAGTATACCATCTTTTATCTGTTTGACCTCTATGCCAAGAAAATAGTGAAGATCACCCAAGTCCTTGAGAGCAAACTCCAATTTTAGATCCTTAAGCAAACAAGCAGTAGCATCTAAACTTGAACTAGCAACAATTATGTCATCAACAAAGACCAGCACAAATATAGTGACATTGCCTTTATTGAAGAAAAACAATGAGGTATCTGCCTTGGATGGCATGAACCCAAGTTGTTGTAAGTGCATACTCAACCTGGAATACCAAACTCTTCGGGCCAGTTTCAAACCATACAAGGCTTTATCCAACTTACAGGCGTAATGTGGTGTGTTGTGATCCTCATATCCTGGTGGCTGCCGCATGAACACTTCTTCCTCAAGAACACCATGAAGAAACACGTTCTGGACATCTAGCTATCTTAGGCTCCAACCTATGGAAATAGCAATTGACAATACAAGTTGAATTGTAGCTGATTTAACAAGAGAACTGAAAGTATCTTCATAGTCAATTCCAAACCTTTGTTTAAACCCTTTGGCAACTAATCTAGCCTTGTATACGTCGATGCTTCCATCAAATTTTTGCTTTATCTTGTACACCCACTTACAATCAATAATGTTGTTACCATGCTTTGGTGGTACTAAATGCCAAGTCTTATTTCTCGTAAGTGAATTATTTTCACTATCCATAGCTTCCTTCCACTCCTTATTAGCAAGAGCATCATGCAAGTGAGTTGGTTCTCCTGTTGTAGTAAGAAAAGCACGCTTGATTTTATCATACCTTATCGTACCATCACTGTATTCCTTTTCCTTGACAATACCCAACTTTGATCTTGTATGCCGGCGAGGAAGTTCAGGAGCTTGACACACAGGAGCATCATGGCGAGAAGCTGCTGTAGGTGCAGGCGCAGAAGATCCTAGTGTATTAGGTTCTGCAGTAGAAAAACCCACCACAGAAGATCCGATCTGATCTTCAGTCGGCTCCCGATCCGAGAGAAACGGCGAGCCAGGAATCGGCCTTGCGATTCCCGCACCAGTCGGCTCCCGATCCGAGAGAAACGGCGAGCCAGGAATCGGCCTTGCGATCCCCGCACCAGTCAGATCACGCCTCATGTCGTCTTGTCGTCGGGCATAGTCGGGCTCGTGCGGCACGGTAACAGTCAAAGCGATGGCTGAAGCTGTCGAGGTAGATGACGAGGTCTCTGTAGATGATGAGCGTGCCTTGCGCAAGTGTTTCTTCTTCGTGTAGCAGTGGGACTCAATATGACCATCATTGTTGCAGTAGTCACAATGTGAACGGGGGCGACCTGAGCCTCCAGAAGGAGTGGGCAAGAGCGGCGGAGCACTCGAGCGGGAAGGGGTCGGTGCAGCAGGTGGCGTAGAAAGAGTCTGAGCAGCGAGCACCGAGGGAACCTCTAGCAAACCAGCACCACGTAAGCGAGTCTCCTCAGCACGAATCTCATAAAGCGCCTCCATGAGAGAAATACGGCCACGAGCAAACAACTGAGCACGCCGGGGCTCAAACTCCTTACGGAGCCGAGACAGGAACTCGTAGACGCGATGAAACTCCAAGTCGGCCTGGACAGCCTGGCAACAGGGGCAAGTACGACAACCAGCACTGCAGAGAGAATCAAGCTGGCGCCAAATAGCAGAACTATGTGCATAGAAGTCATCAACAGTAGAGTCACCCTGCTAAAGAGCATGCTCCTGACGGACCACAGAGAGGAGCGCTGGCGGGCGCTGCAACGAGAGCAGCGCTGGCGGGCGCTGCAACTAGATCGGGAGATTGGAACGGCGGCTGGATTGGATCGGCGGCTGGTGACGAGAGGAGCGCCGGCTGGTGAGGAGAGCAGCGGGCGCTGCAACTGCCTCGATCCGGCGGCTGGGGCAGGTCCATGTCAATCTGGAAGAGCAGGAGCACGGCCGGGCGATGGGAGATCGATCTGGAGCGACGCGGCGACCACGAACCCTGTTGAACTCGATCTGGCGAAACCGAGAGAAGCAGAACCGGGCGAAGCCTCGAGGTGAACTCGATCTGGCGAGAGTGGAGCTACGCGGCTGGAACTCCTCCACGAGCGAGACGAGGCGAGCGGAACGAGAGGTGGGGAAGATTAGATCGGGAAGAGCACGAGTTGCGCGTGCGGAAAAAGAACCTGGGGCTCTAATACCATGTTAGGAATAAGCAACTTGTATTCCCATGAGGCCATAGGCCGGTATATATACATGTACAGGTGATGGACTATATGTAGGAAACCCCTTATATATTGGGATAAATACAAAAGGGTACATGACTTATATTATAACTCTAACAGGATCACGCACCGATGGAAGTGGCAGGGCTGGCGCGTGGATTCGCATGGGGTCTGGTGTTGTTAGCCGAATCAGCAGGGGATCCCATGCTTGTTTTGTCTCCTTCACACATAAAATGACAGACTAAATCTGCACATACATCAACAAAATCACAGTTTTCTTTGGAATTTTTCACATGATCAATTTCAGTTAATTCACCCCCGTGATCAGGAAGTGTGACATAGTCTGGAAGAAGCGCTATTTCAGCACGAATAAGAGCCCCTTCATTGGGATGAAGCTTGGCAAACGGAAAAAGAGTTCCATCAAAAGCAACATCTCAAGAAATATAGATACGTCCAGTTGCAATCTCTAGGCACTTATACCCTTTGTGGAGATTACTACATCCAAGAAAGACACATTGAGTGGAACGAGACTCATGTTTATGACGATTGTATGGACGTAAATTGGGATAACATGCACACCAATTTTTCTGAGAGAGTTGTACTCGGGTTTATGATGATATAAGTGCCCCAATGGAGTAGAGTTGCCAATGACCTTACTAGGGAGACGATTAATAAGATATGTGGCGGTGATAAATGCTTCATCCCAATATTTGAGAGGCATAGATGCATGGACTAGAAGTGAGAGACCAATTTCAATAGTGTGGCGATGTTTGCGCTCGGCACAACCGTTTTGCTGATGAGCATGTGGACGAGAGACATGATGTGAGATGCTGATGCTACGGAAGGAGTTGAGTTTCTCATACTCCCCTCCCTAGTCACTTTGGACTGTCAGAATTTTTCTGTCAAAGTGTCTCTCAACAAGTTTCTGGAACTCTTGGAACACAGAAAAAAACTTCAGATTTGTGCTTAAGCAAATAAATCAAAGTAAACTTGCTATAGTCATCAATGAAACTAACATAGTACTTTCTTCTTCCAAAAGAATATCTGGCATGAACCCATACATCACTGAAAATAAGCTCCAAAGGAGCATGAGACACACTATTTTACTTAGGATAAGGAAGTTGATGACTCTTGGCACATTGACAAGCTTCACAAACATACTCACAAAGTGGACTATGTGACAATGAGAGATTGTCTTTATTGACTACTTGTTTGACTGATCGATGAAGGATGTCCTAATCTTTGATGCCACCTTGCCAAAGAGGGCTTGATGACGGAGTAGATTTGACGACGCTTGCGACTAAGTGTTTCGGATGTGATGGGGTAGAGTCCTCCAATGCATCTACCGTGATGGAGGAGTTCTCTTGTTGCCCGATTCTTTATAAAAAAGTAACGAGAGTGAGTTTCAAAGAAGACATTATTATCGGTGGCTAAACGAGACAGATGCAAGATTCTTTTCAGTGATGGATAAGTCTATGTACTATGGTCTTTGTGGGGCTGCAGCACATGGTCCTTTGTGGGGCTGCAGCACATGGTCCTTGTGGCTGTTAGGATAGAATCCTTGACCATCAAGGACTGGCAGTTAGGATAGCATCTTGGACTAGCATCTTAGCAGCATCTTAGACTAGCATCTTAGACTAGCATCTTAGCATATGCTTGGCTGGCTAGCAGCCTATAAATATGTATCCCCAACCCCTCAGGTTGGCATGGCATTGTGTGAGAAATAAACCAACGAAAATTGTCCCAACTCTCCTAGTGTCATCCACAACTATCAATGCTCAGGCTGAAAGGTCTAACATTCAGCTTGTGGAACATGAAGAACATCTTTTATAACTAGATCATGTTTAGGAGCAGGGGAATTAATAGAAGCTTGGCCGATGTGACAAATATCCATACCTCCACCGCTTGCGGTGTGAATTTGGTCGTTGCCGAGGTACCTCTCACGAAGAGCAAGTTGCTCTAGCTCACTTCTGACATGATCGGTGGCACTGGAGTCAACATACCAAACTCCATCTCCTCCTTGTTCACGCATAGCAGCAGCAACATGACGAGCAACGGGGACGTAATCTTCATCGTAGCAGTGCCAGCAGTCCATGACTTCGTGACCAGACTTTTTACAAAGTTGGCAACGAGGCCGACCGCGAGAGGAGGAACGTCGGCTATTGCTGTTGTGGGAGCCGCCGCCCCCAGCGTTGATGCCATAACCGCCTTTGGTGTTGTGGCCATAGCCATCAGAAGCAGGGGGAGCTCCTTCGCCCTGGTTTGCCCCGCGCCCGTGGTGACTAGCGTCGTTGGAGCGGTTCTGTCCTTGGTGACCGTGCCCACGGTCGTGACCATGAGAGGCAGAGTTTGCCGAAGATTGCTGCAAGTTGGTGTTGTTAGAGTTATAATATAAGTAATGTACCCTTTTGTATTTTATCCCAATATATAAGGGGTTTCCTGCATATAGTCCACCACCTGTACATGTATATATACCGGCCTATGGCCTCATGGGAATACAAGTTGCTTATTCCTAACATGGTATCGGAGCTAAGGTCTTGAGTTCAAGTCCTGGCTTTCGCAATTTATTGAAAATTGCTGGTAGCCCCCCTTTGTGTCCACGAAGAGGCCTCTTGAGTCATACGTGAACTTTGCGCACCGTCGCTCTCTTCCGGTTGCATGTGTTGACTTGTCTTCCCCGTCACACGTGAGAGGGGGTGTTACACTATATTAGAGCCCTAGGTTTTTTCGCACGCGCAACTCGTGCTTGATTCTCTTCCAGTCACAGCCGCCGGCCTCTCTTCCAGTCACAGCAGCCGGCCGCTCCTCTCTGATCCAATCCCGCCGGCTCCATCTCCCGCGGGATCCCATCGCGCCGGATCCAGCCGCCCCGTCCAGATCTCGCCAGTGCTGGATTTTTCCCTCGTGGCTTGTCCCGCCGGATCCATCTCCCGCGGGATCCCGTCCCGTCGGATCCAGCCGCCCCCGTCAATCCCGTAATCCAGCCGCCCTCGTCAATCCCGTGATCCAGCCACCCCCGTCAATCCCGTGATCCAGCCGCCGCCAGTGCTAGAGTTTTCCCTTGTGGATCCCGCGTTTTTCCACTGCCCCTGGATCGGGACTGCTCCTGGATCGGATCTCGCCTGCCTTGTCTTCGTTGCCAACTGCTGCTTGGATCCCGCGTTTTCCACTGCCCCTGCCGACGTGGTGGTTTTCCAACTGCCCCTGCCGATGCGGCTCGTTCTCTCTGCTGTCGACGCGGTCTCAGATCCCGTTGACTGATTCCCTTCCCCCCCCCCCCCCAAAAAAATGTCTACCGTGTCGGGCTATGTTGCTGTCCCTCGTTGTTCGGTGATCTTCGATGGTACTAACTACACCGTGTTCACTGGCTTCATGCGCATTCACATGCGTGGCATCCGTCTCTGGGGAGTTCTCTCTGGCGAGGTCTGTTGTCCGCCACGTCCGGTTCCTCCTGTGGCTCCCACTCCTCCGACTCCACCGGTTCTTCCCGCGGATGCTCCTCAGGCTGCGAAGGATGCGGCTAAGCTTGGTGATGAGGCCGCTATCCGTGCTTATGATGAGAAGGTTTTGGCTTATGAGGAGGCTCTTCAGACGTATCATGGTGCTGTCTGCTTACACCTAGTGGCTTGATGATGATGCTTGTGCTGCAGCTGTTCTCACTGCTAGCGTTCTGCCTCAGTTTGCCTCTGAGTTTCTGGGCCTTCCTACTGTGTTTGAGATGTGGACTCGCCTTCGTCAGCGCTATGAGCCTTCGGGTGATGCCTTATACCTCTCTATGGCCCGTCAGGAGCATGCTCTTCAGCAGGGTGACTCTACTGTTGATGACTTCTATGCACAGAGTTCTGCTATCTGGCGCCAGCTTGACTCTCTCTGCAGTGCTGGTTGTTGTACTTGCCCCTGTTGCCAGGCTGTCCAGGCCGATTTGGAGTTCCATCGCGTCTACGAGTTCCTGTCTCGGCTCCGTAAGGAGTTTGAGCCCCGGAGTGCTCAGTTGTTTGCTCGTGGCTGTATCTCTCTCATGGAGGCGTTTTCTAAGATTCGTGCTGAGGAGACTCGCTTACGTGGTGCTGGTTTGCTGGAGGTTCCCTCGGTGCTCGCTGCTCGGACTCTTTCTACGCCACCTGCTGCACCGACCCCTTCTCGCTCGAGTGCTCCGCCGCTCTTGCCCACTCCTTCTGGAGGCTCAAGTCGCCCCCGTTCACATTGTGGTTACTGCAACAATGATGGTCATATTGAGTCCCACTGCTACACGAAGAAGAAACACTTGCGCAAGGCGCGATCATCATCTACAGCGTCTTCGTCATCTACCTCGACAGCTTCAGCCATCGCTTTGACTGAGCAGGATATTTTGAGACTTAAGCGTCTGCTTGCTGCTACAGGTTCTTCCTCGACGGGTACTGCTGGTTCTGTGACCGAGGCTTCCCGCACTGAGCAACCGCCTTCTACATAGTCAGGTACATCCCCATGGGTTCTGGACTCTGGAGCTTCCTTTCATATGACTTCTAATTCTTTCACTTTGTCCTCTCTTCGATCGCTTGATTCTTTTGTTCATGTCCTCACCGCTGATGGTACTCCCCTTCCTGTCGTTAGTAGAGGCACTCTTACCACTCCTTATTCTGTTCCTGATGTTGCTCATGTTCCTCGACTTACCATGAACCTGTTCTCCGCTGGTCAACTTGCTGATTCTGGTTGTCGTGTCATCCTTGACCTTGACTCTTGTTCTGTCCAGGACCGTCGCACGCACACTCTGGTTGGGGCTGGTCCTCGCCGCCGTGATTCTGAGGGTCTTTGGGAGTTGGACTGGCTTCATGTTCCTTCCGCTGCCCACTCTATCGCCAGTTCTTCCGCTATGGTTGCCTCGGCGACTGGTTCCTTCCAGCAGTGGCATCATCGACTTGGTCATCTGTGTGGTTCTCGTTTGTCGTCGTTAGTTCGTCGAGGTCTTCTGGGGTCTGTCTCAGGAGATGCCTCTTTAGAGTGTCAGGGTTGTCGTCTTGGCAAGCAGATTCAGTTACCATATCCACATAGTGAGTCTGTGTCTAAGCGTCCTTTTGATTTAGTTCATTCCGATGTATGGGGTCCGGCTCCCTTCGCTTCGAAAGGGGGTCATAAATACTATATTATTTTCATAGATGACTTCTCTCGTTACACATGGCTTTATTTCGTGACTTCTCGTAGTGAGGTGTTGTCCATTTATAAGCGTTTTGCTGCCATGGTTCATACTCAGTTCTCTTCTCCCATTCGTGTGTTCCGTGTTGACTCCGCTGACGAGTATATCTCTAAGATGTTGCGTGGTGTTCTTGCTGAGCAAGGGACTCTCTCTCAATTCTCTTGTCCTGGTGCTCACGCTCAGAATGGCGTGGCTGAGCGCAAGCATCGTCATCTTCTTGAGACGGCTCGTGCATTGATGATTGTTGCCTCTCTCCCGCCTTCTACCCACGCCCATCTTCGTGACACACCTATCACACCCGTCGAGCCTTTGCCTATTCGTTCCGCTCCCTCTGCTTCTCCACCTCCAGTCGATTTGTCGCCACCATCTTCCACGGTCTCCTCGTCTAGCATGTCACCGGATTCTACACCTTCATCTCCGGTGACTTCTTCGTCGCCACTCCCCGATTCTATCTTGGCGATTCCTCCTTCCATTGTTCCATCTTTTCCTCAGTGTTACACTCGTCGTTCACGTTCTGTGGATGCCTCGGTGGATATGTCGTCATCCTCGTCTCAGCCTACTTATGGCTTGCGTTCTCGTCCTCGTCCGCCTATTGATCGCTTTGGATTTTCCACCGCTGGAGCTGCTGTTCTTGAGCCGACTACTTATCATCAAGCTGTTGTTCATCCTGAATGGCAGTTTGCGATGGCAGAGGAGATTGCTGCTCTTGAACGCACTGGTACGTGGGATCTTGTTTCACTTCCTCCCGGAGTCCGTCCCATCACTTGTAAGTGGGTCTACAAGGTTAAGACTAGCTCCGATGGTTCTCTTGAGCGTCACAAAGCTTGTCTTGTGGCTCGTGGTTTTCAGCAGGAGCATGCTCATGATTATGACGAGACTTTTGCTCCTGTGGCTCATATGACCATTGTTCGTACACTTCTTGCCGTGGCCTCTACACGCCACTGGTCTATCTCTCAACTTGATGTTAAGAATGCTTTTCTTAATGGTGAGCTGCGTGAGGAGGTGTACATGCAGCCACCACCTAGGTATTCTGTTCCTGATGGCATGGTATGTCGTCTTCGTCGCTCTCTCTATGGCCTTAAGCAAGCCCCCCGCGCCTGGTTTGAGTGTTTTGCCTCTGTGGTGACTGCCGCTGGTTTTTCATCCAGTGTTCATGATCCATCATTGTTTATTCACCTTTCTCCTCGTGGTCGGACTCTTCTTCTTCTCTATGTTGATGACATGGTCATCACTGGGGATGACCCCGAGTATATTGCCTTTGTTAAGGCCCGTCTTAGTGAGCAGTTCCTTATGTCTGATCTTGTACCTCTTCGCTACTTTCTTGGGATTGAAGTCTCTTCTACCTCTGATGGCTTCTTTATATCCCAGGAAAAGTTTATCCAGGATCTTCTTGCTCGTGCTGCCCTTACTGATGAGCGCATTCTTGAGACTCCTATGGAGCTTAATGTTTACCTCTGTGCTACTGATGGTGATTCCCTGCCTGACCCGACGCGTTATCGTCATCTTGTTGGCAGTCTTGTTTACCTAGCTGTCACTCGTTCGGATATCTCTTATCCGGTTCATATTCTGAGTCAGTTCGTCTCTGCTCCCACATCGGTTCACTATAGTCATCTCCTCCGTGTTCTCCGATATCTTCGGGGCACGATCTCTCACCATCTATTCTTTCTTCGCTTTAGTTCTTTACAGCTTCAGGCCTATTCGGATGCTACGTGGGCTAGTGATCCTTCAGATCGCCGTTCACTTTCTGCTTACTGTGTTTTTGTTGGTGGTTCTCTCATTGCCTGGAAGAGAAACAAATTGCAGTTTGTCGTTCGAGTGCAGAGGCTGAGTTGCGAGCGATGGCTCTTTTGACGGCAGAGGTGACTTGGTTACGGTGGTTACTTCAGGATTTTGGTGTTTCTGTCACTACACCGACTCTGCTCTTATCTGACAGTACATGTGCTATTAGCATTGCGCGCGATCCTGTGAAGCATGAGCTCACCAAGCATATTGGTGTTGATGCTTTCTATGTGCGCGCTGCTATGCAGGATCAGGTTGTTGCTCTTCAGTATGTGCCTTCCGAGTTACAGTTGACGGATTTCCTGACGAAGGCCCAGACTAGAGCACAACATGGCTTTTATCTCTCCAAACTCAGTGTTGTTCATCCACCATGAGTTTGAGGGGGGGGGGGGTGTTAGAGTTATAATATAAGTCATGTACCCATTTGTATTTATCCCAATATATAAGGGGTTTCCTGCATATAGTCCACCACCTGTACATGTATATATACCGGCCTATGGCCTCATGGGAATACAAGTTGCTTATTCCTAACAGGTGTCGTGAAGGAGAGTAAGCCGAGCATCAAAACTCAGCAGCTGATTGTACAGCTCACGAACTGAGATGGGCTTGCCCCGAGCAGGAAGCGCCGATACCACGGGGTTATACTTCAGATCGAGTCCAGCGAGAATCTTGGAAGTGATCTCCGAATCCGAGAGCACAACGCCGGTGCAAGCTACTTCATCTGTGAGGCTTTTGATTTTGCCAAGGTATTCGGCCATGGTGGGAGTACCTTTTTGCAGATTGGTGAGCTCGATTCGGGTATTGATGGCTTGGGCTTGGCTCTGGACAGCGAACATGGCTTGGATGGCCTTCCACACCTCGGCCGGCGTCTGTAGCGTCATGACTTGAGCAAGGATGTCGCGGGAAAGAGAACCCATCAGATAACCTTGAAGTTGTTGCTGCTGTGCATACCAGAGGGATTGGGCAAAGTTCGCAATTTGCTCTTCTTTCCCGTCCTTGGTGATGGTGAGAGTGGCCGGCGGTGCCAGGCTTTTCTCGTCGAGATGGTGTGCCATCTATACGCCCTTGATCTGGGGCAGCACAATGGCCTTCCATAGGAGGAAGTTTCCTCTCGCAATCTTCTCCTGTGGTGGCGGTCCGAGAAAGACAGAGGTGGTGCTGGTGGAGGAGGCGGAGGTTGAGGGAGCGGTGGTGGCAAGGGTGCTCAAGGTGGTATCCATGACTGAGGTGGCGGTGGTCATTGTCTCGGCCGAGGGGGTAGACAGATGCGGTCTTTGATCAGTGAGGAAGAGGCTCTGTTACCATGTGAATTTGGGTGGAAGCGTTGAACCCTTTGTCTCGTGCCGCATTGCCATATATTGGCTTCAAGCCTTGACCTACAAGCAAGAGAGATCGATCATAAGATCGTTACAGAGAGATTGGTTGAGGGTTACAGAGAGATTGGTTGAGGAACGAGAGAAGAAGAGATAGACAGAGGTTACACGTTTAAACATAATCCTATCTCTGTACAACTTGTTCTAACACCTTATAGAACAGTTGTGCTGAGTATATGATGTTGCCACCTCTAAGCCGGAGTATCGTCCGTGTCCGTGAGCTAGGCAGACTACACCTCATGCCAGAACCGGACATGCTGGACAATCCAACAATGCTCAGCTTGTCATTGATGTCAGTGATCCAGGACATCTCTTGAATCGCGTATTGCACTGTTGGGCATTTCTTTCTTCTTTTGGCACCAAGTTGTCTTCCTTGACAGATTTGTTGTCAAGTTGTGTCCTTTACTTCCTTGAAGTAGGAGGCAGAGATTTTTGGGCTTTTCTACCCTTTATGTGCTTTTTCTTCGGTTAAACCGTGTGTGTCTACTCTATTTTAAACATGTCAATATATGCTATGCAGTCACCCATTTGGGTGCACTCATTCAAATGAACATATGACTTGGGCACCAATTGATACCATAAGGGTTTGCATAGCAATAAAGCATGTTATTTGAGGGAGTGGATCAAATGATTAAACACCTAGCTTTTGTTATAAAAGATAATCATTTTTCTAGCACATAAATGACAGGGCAACAAACAAGGACCTATCTTGAGGCAGTAGAAATGTATTCTCATTTGGGACTGCGAACATTATGTTTGGGATGCCGTGACTTAGAAGAAGATGAATATAAAGAATGGTCCAAAAAATTTCAAGATGCTAGCTGCTCACTGGACAACAGGGAGGTAAGTCACTCCCGACCTTACCAGTTCATAATGATTCAGCTAGGTTTGTAGCTTTTTATATTTTCGAGCTATGTTACGAGCTTCATAATATACAGCATAGAATTGCCGAAGTCTGTAACAGCTTAGAGCAAAGCATTCACATTCTTGGCATCACTGCCATAGAGGACCGTCTCCAGGTATACATATTGTTTGTTAATTGTTTTTTCTAATAATCGGTAGAGTTACCTGTGCAGTTGCATGCTTGCCGTTCTCCCTCTCAAAGATTGTTGTGACCTGGTAGGATGGTGTGCCTGAAACTATTAAATTGCTAAGGAAGGCCGGAATCAATGTGTGGATGCTAACTGGCGATAAGCAAACTACAGCAATCCAGATTGGACTTCTCTGTAACCTCATAACACCTGGTACTGTATTATCACTAGAAATTGATTATCTGGCAAATGTTCTGTGACAGTCCTGTTGTGATGAATTGTCTTAGAGCAGGAGGAATGTCCACCAAGCCTCTTTCATCTTTTATTATTTCATTGGTGCTTTTACCCGTTGGTTACTATTACTAGTTACTAGTATTTCAATCATCTGTTCAAGCATTGAAAGTTTCATGCGTGGTTTGTCTACCATCTTAATCTCTTTCTAGTATAAGATCTTAGTTCGTTCTTGCCAATAGTGTTGTGTGGTTGGTTCTAAGTTACGACTAGAAGATGGTTACTAGGAGTTCATGGACAGCTAACCGTCAGAAAATGATCATCCTATTTGTCAAAGCAGAATTATGTACTAAAATGGCAACTAACTGCAGGCATCTCAGAAATAAAAACCTCACATTAAAATAGATGTAGAGTAGGTGTAGGACATTTATTACATGACTGTTCCAGAGGGCCCAAATCCTCAATAGCCTTTGCACAACCATATTGCAACTACTACACTCTTTTGTGAATGCATTTATGGTATAAACAGGAAAAGCATCTCCAGAACACAATTTTGCCATTAAGCTATTTTCTTTCTTCTGCACCCTCTGGTAATTGCCTAATTTATAAAATGAATTTATATTTTTATCATGTATTTAGTACTGCAGATCATTGATCATAAAACAACACTATTTTGTATCCATCAACTTGTTGCCAAAATAATCCCTGCAACTCTCGTATCTCCCTGCAGAGTCCAACGGTCAATTGTTGTCCATCAATGGAAAAACTGAAGATGACATATTACAGAGCTTAGAGAGGGCATTGGCAATTATGAAGACTGCGTCGGAAAGAAAGGTACCTTACAGAGGGTATTTTTTTCTGTATTACATACTGTACCTTACACGAGTGGTATCAAATGTTATATGTGGCAAATATCTTTTGTACCCCATTTTTATAGTAGAAATGTATCCATAAGAAAATGACATTAATCTTACGTCAATCCATAAGATGTTCAGACAGAGACAATATGTTACATTAGCTGCAATGCCTTTAGGTCATACTCCCTCCATTCCTTTATCTAAGCTGTATTACTTTCGGCACACTAATCAATGAACAAAATTATGGAGCATTTCGGACGAAATTCCAATCCACTCTTCCGTTTTTTTACTATTACTCTGATTTTTTGCTTTCTATAAGTGTGGGATTGTTCTATGCAGTGGGATTATATGCTCTGAGTGCATGTTCTGTTTTGTGAATCATGATGATTACTTGTTATGGAGTGCATATTGGGTGTTTAACTGTGGACTGGAGTTTTCTTGCATAATGTTTGTGAGAATGCTTATAGGAAAAAAACTTATTTTCTGTTGTCTGTATAAATTATCTGTAGAAGCTTGATAAGTGGCATGCATGTGCAAATCAGCTTATCACAATCAAATACCGGAGCAGGGAGCACTCCATGCTTGTACCTGCCCGGCGGCTCTAGTTTTGTTATTTCTTTAGTCATGTAAAATATTAAAATTTTAGGGCCTCATTTCTCATTTTGCTCCGGGGCCCCAAATCCTTGGAGACGGCCCTGCTTGGACTACAAGTTAAGGTCCTTGGTGGGCCGGTCTTTTTGGGAGGCCTGCTGGCAGGGTTAGGGGCTTGGACTATAGCTGGTCCTAGAGGCCAGTCTGGTGACCAACTTCCGCGGAGGTTGGATACCCCCGATACTATGCATCGTCAGTGGCGTCAGGGATCTTGCTATAGAGTAGGGAGAGGTGGGGGCGAGAAGAATTGTCAACGGTTGTTGGGGAAGAACTCGAGACGAGACCATTCACTTTTTGTTTTTCGAGAAAACGCAAAAGTATTTAGCGTTTCATTATATTGGAAAGATAGTTCGTTACAACCTTTGAAGAGGTGAGTTTACAGTCAAAGGACAAAACTCAATGAACGCCCCATGTATGTGGGAGGGCAAAGGACAAAACTCAATGAACGCCCCATGTATGTGGGAGGGCAAAGGACAAAACTCAATGAACACCCCATGTATGTGGGAGGATGGCACACACGTCTCGGTCGCCAACTCTTGCCTGGAGTTCAACTTCGTCTTTGATCCTTGCGACCAAGGTGTTGATCGATGGGGTTGTAGCGTTGAACACTCAGTCGTTGTGATGCTTCTAGGTTGAGATCGGCAGCGCTGCAGAAGTAAGGCCTTTTTGCAGAAGTTTTGGTATGCTGTGCCGCGCCGAGCGCCACCAATCCGTCAGTGAGTCCTTGCCGTCAAGCACACTACATGTGAGGCGCATCCACGAAGGGATCTCATGCCACACCTGCTTGGAGGGGACATTCGAGGATCAGGTGTCAGATCGATTTAGGTGCCTGGTTGCAAAGTGGACAACGAGGAGGGTGTGGCAATCTGCGGTGAGCAAGGCGATCAGCACGTCAGGCGCATCCACGAAAGGATCTCGTGCATACCTGGCCATGGGCAGCCCGGACCGGTGGCCCGAAATCCTGGGTCGGGCCGGGCCTAATCATGCCATCGGGCCAGGCTCGGGCCTGGAATTTGAGTCTGGCGACCGGGCCGGGCCGGGCTCGGGCTCGAAGAATACTAATTTTACGCTGTGGTCAGGCCGGCCCTGTCGGGCTTAGTCGAGCTCGGGCCCAATATTTAGGCCCGATGGTCGGGCCGGGCAAGGCTCAGGCCTGGGTTTTCAACACGGGCTTTGTTTGGCCCGACCCAGGTATAATCTCGTGCCAGACCTGCTTGGAGAAGGGGCATTCCATGATCAGGTGTCAGATCGATTCAGGTGCCTGGTCGCAAAGTGGACATCGAGGAGGGTGTGGCAATCTGCGGCGAGCAAGGCGATCACCCTCCAACAGCGTCCAAGGTTGGCGAGCCAGTGGAAGAACTTCACACACAGGGGCGCCCAACCCTTCCATATGAGGTTCCATGCGGGGCAGGGAGTCGACCTGTGGAAGGTGGCGAGGTAGGAGTGCAGGTGGTGAGAGCGAGGTGCTCGATCGCCCACCAAGTCAGCAGGTACTGGCCAATCTCTTGGGTGCCAAGGGTGTTAGGAAGTATTAGTATTGGTCTAGGAGTCCTATTAGTCTATGTTTACTTTCCTTGCACCTCAAGTCTTGTGTAATATATATATACCCCTTAGGCCTTCAATAAAGATAAGTTGCTTTCCTAACATGGTATTAGAGCTTAGGTTATTTTTTTGGGGCGCCGCAACTCGCCCTCCCGATCCAATCTTCATTGATAACCGACGCCGATCTACCAGGCCGCTGCCGTCACTTGTTGCTGAGGGTGCTCCGCCGATGCTCATCCAGGCCATTGTCTCCGCACGGCTGTCAGGGTAGTGCCAGCCCCGCACAAGGACGCGGCGCCTTTCTCCAGGATGCGGTATTCGGTCCGTCGTCTGTTTCGCAGTCCCTGTTCCACGCTCGCAAGGCCGTGGTCCTGATCCCTGCACGCATGATGCCTTGATCATGGCCATCGCAGGCGCCCCTTCCAGATCGAGGCTGCCTTCCGCCAAGACGCGGACGATGCACGGCTGCCTCCCGCCAACACGCGCAGGACGCGACTGCTGCCTTCAGCCAACTGGGGCATAACGCGCGGCTGCCAGCCTGCTCGCTGGGACGTGGCTCCAGCTGTCTGGTCAAACCTGGGTTGACGCCTCTTCATGCAGCTACAACGCATGGTTACATGCAGCAACTAGCTGCTTACTATTGCTACGTGATGCTGCTTCCTGCTGCTATGTGATGCTCCTGTCACTTGCAGTTCCATAGTCTACTACTCCCTCCGTTCCTAAATATAAGTCTTTAAAGAGATTTCATTAGTGGACTACATACGGATGTATATAGACATACTTTAGAGTGTAGATTCACTCATTTTGCTTCGTATGTAGACTCTTAGTGAAATATCTTAAAAGACTTATATTTAGGAACGGAGGGAGTATGTGCTTTCTAGTTTTTCTTTTTTGTTTTGTTTTCCGCTGCGTCCACCAAATCCGTCGATGTTTTGTGTTATCATGCCATGCATGTCCACCATACCTTTGTCCGTCGGCCTTTTCTTTGATCCTGATCCTTTCTATGCAACTTTTGTGACCTACTTGCCCTTGTTTTCTATAGGATTTTCTGGACTTCTTTTGCATTGTCCATCTACGTCCATTGTGCCTTATCTGTCGAGCTTCTTTCGCCGACGGTTGTCGTGGATTATTATTTTCTGCGCAATGCTTTATTCTCTTGATGTGCCATCTTCTTTTTGTTAGAGTTATAATATAAGTCATGTACCCTTTTGTATTTATCCCAATCTATAAGGGGTTTCCTGCATATAGTCCACCACCTGTACATGTATATATACCGGCCTATGGCCTCATGGGAATACAAGTTGCTTATTCCTAACATGGTATCAGAGCAAGGTTAAGGATGACACGACAACCAGAATCAGCAAGTTGACCAACGAAAAACAGATTCATGGTAAGTCGAGGAACATGAGCAACATCAGGAACAGAATAAGGAGTGGTAAGAGTGCCTCTACTAACGACAGGAAGGGGAGTACCATCAGCGGCGAGGACATGAACAGGAGAATCAAGCGATCGAAGAGAGGACATAGTGGAAGAATTAGAAGTCATATGAAAGGAAGCTCCAGAGTCCAGAACCCATGGGGATGTACCTGACTGTGTAGAAGGTGGTTGCTCAATGCAGGAAGCCTCAGTCACAGAACCAGCAGTACCCGTCGAGGAAGAACCTGAAGTAGCGAGCAGACGCTTAAGTCTCAGAATATCCTGCTCAGTCAAAGCGATGGCTGAAGCTGCCGAGGTAGATGACAAAGTCGCTGTAGATGATGATCGCGCCTTGCGCAAGTGTTTCTTCTTCGTGTAGCAGTGGGACTCAATATGACCATCATTGTTGCAGTAGTCACAATGTGAACGGGGGCGACCTGAGCCTCCAGAAGGAGTGGGCAAGAGCGGCGGAGCACTCGAGCGGGAAGGGGTCGGTGCAGCAGGTGGCGTAGAAAGAGTCTGAGCAGCGAGCATCGAGGGAACCTCTAGCAAACCAGCACCACGTAAGCGAGTCTCCTCAGCACGAATCTCATAAAGCGCCTCCATGAGAGAAATACGGCCACGAGCAAACAACTGAGCACGCCGGGGCTCAAACTCCTTACGGAGCCGAGACAGGAACTCGTAGACGCGATGAAACTCCAAGTCGGCCTGGACAGCCTGGCAACAGGGGCAAGTACGACAACCAGCACTGCAGAGAGAATCAAGCTGGCGCCAGATAGCAGGACTATGTGCATAGAGGTCATCAACAGTAGAGTCACCCTGCTAAAGAGCATGCTCCTGACGGACCACAGAGAGGTATAAGGCGTCACCAAAGGGCTCATAGCGCTGACGAAGGCGGGTCCACATCTCAAATACAGTAGGAAGGCCCAGAAACTCAGAAGTAAACTGAGGCAGAACACTGGCAGTGAGAACAACGGCAGCACGAGCATCATCATCCAGCCATTGGGTGTAAACGGACAGAGCACCATGATACACCTGAAGAGCCTCCTCATAAGCCAAGACCTTCGCATCATAAGCACTCACAGCGGCCTCATCAGCAAGCTTAGTCGCATCCTCTGCGGCCTGAGGAGCATCCGCAGGAAGAGCCGGTGGGGTCGGCGGAGTGGGAGCCATGGGAGGAACCGGACATGGCGGACAACAGACCTTGCCAGAAAGAAAACCCCATAGGCTGATGCCACGCATGTGAATGCGCATGAAGCCAAGGAACTCGGTGTAGTTAGTGCCATCAAAGATCACCGGACAACGAGGAACAGCAACGTAGCCGGATGCAACAGACAATTTTTTTTAGATCACGTCGAGGCAGGAGAATCCGGCGAAATCCGACGAATTCAGCAGCGGGGGGGGGGGGGGGGGGGGGGGGGGGCGACGAGATCGGGAGATGGTGGTGACGGGAGCTAGCAGGCAGTAGCTTTATAGAGCCGGCGGAGATCCAGGTGCTATGAGCCGAGCCGGATCGGGATTTGATCCAGCGACGCCTGGACAGCCTGGTTTGATTCCGGATCGGGATTGGATCCAGCGGCGCCTGGACAGCCTGGTGCGATTCTGGATCGGGAACGAAATCAGCAGAACAGTTGACCGAACTAGATCAGGATCGGGAGCCTGGTGGTTGACGTTCGCGGGACAGGGAGCGGCGGAACTGGATCAGGATCGGGAGCCTGGTGGTTGACGTCGCGGGACAGGGAGCGACGGCATCCAGATGAGGTCGAAGCAGGTGGAGTCGGCCCGCGGCGACCGGTGACCGAAACCGAGCGGGAGTTGGGCGCCGGGACAGGAAGCGGCGGCGTCCAGATGAGATCGAGGCAGGCGACGACTGCAGGGAGACGAGATTGGATCGAAGCACGAGTTGCGCGTGCGAAAAAGACCTAATGCTCTAATACCATGTTACCATATCCACATATTGAGTCAGTGTCAAAGCGTCCTTTTGATTTAGTTCATTCCGATGTATGGGATCCGGCTCCCTTCGCTTCGAGAGGGGGTCATAAATACTATATTATTTTCATAGATGACTTCTCTCGTTATACATGGCTTTATTTCATGACTTCTCGTAGTGAGGTGTTGTCCATTTATAAGCGTTTTGCTGCCATGGTTCATACTCAGTTCTCTTCTCCCATTCGTGTGTTCCGTGCTGACTCCGCTGGCGAGTATATCTCTAAGATGTTGCGTGGTGTTCTTGCTGAGCAAGGGACTCTCTCTCAATTCTCTTGTCCTGGTGCTAACGCTCAGAATGGCGTGGCTGAGCGCAAGCATCGTCATCTTCTTGAGACGGCTCGTGCATTGATGATTGTTGCCTCTCTCCCGCCTCATTTTTGGGCTGAGGCCGTCTCCACCTCCACCTATCTCATCAATCTCCAGCCTTCCGCTGCTCTATAGGGTGGTGTTCCTTTCGAGCGTCTTTTTGATCGTTCTCCCGATTATTCGATGCTTCACTTGTTTGGTTGTGTTTGCTATGTTCTTCTTGCCCCCCCCCCCCCCCCCCGAACGCACCAAACTGACCGCTCAGTCTGTTGAGTGTGTCTTCTTAGGCTATAGTGATGAGCATAAGGGCTATCGTTGTTGGGATCCTATCGGTCGTCGAATGCGTATCTCTCGGGATGTGACTTTTGATGAGCCTCGTCCCTTCTACCCACACCCATTTTCCTCGACTTTTTCAGTGGAGGATATCTCTTTCCTCACTTTTCCTGACACACCTATCACACCCGTCGAGCCTTTGCCTATTCATTCCGCTCCCTCTGCTTCTCCACCTCCAGTCGATTTGTCGCCACCATCTCCCACGGTCTCCTCGTCTAGCATGTCACCGGATTCTACACCTTCATCTCCGGTGACTTCTTCGTCGCCACTCCCCGATTCTATCTTGGCGATTCCTCCTTCCATTGTTCCATCTTTTCCTCAGTGTTACACTCGTCGTTCACGTTCTGTGGATGCCTTGGTGGATATGTCGTCATCCTCGTCTCAGCCTACTTATGGCTTGCGTTCTCGTCCTCGTCCGCCTATTGATCGCTTTGGATTTTCCACCGCTGGAGCTGCTGTTCTTGAGCCGACTACTTATCATCAAGCTGTTGTTCATCCTGAATGGCAGTTTGCGATGGCAGAGGAGATTGCTGCTCTTGAACGCACTGGTACGTGGGATCTTGTTTCACTTCCTCCCGGAGTCCGTCCCATCACTTGTAAGTGGGTCTACAAGGTTAAGACTAGCTCCGATGGTTCTCTTGAGCGTCACAAAGCTTGTCTTGTGGCTCGTGGTTTTCAGCAGGAGCATGCTCATGATTATGACGAGACTTTTGCTCCTGTGGCTCATATGACCATTGTTCGTACACTTCTTGCCGTGGCCTCTACACGCCACTGGTCTATCTCTCAACTTGATGTTAAGAATGCTTTTCTTAATGGTGAGCTGCGTGAGGAGGTGTACATGCAGCCACCACCTAGGTATTCTGTTCCTGATGGCATGGTATGTCGTCTTCGTCGCTCTCTCTATGGCCTTAAGCAAGCCCCCCGCGCCTGGTTTGAGTGTTTTGCCTCTGTGGTGACTGCCGCTGGTTTTTCATCCAGTGTTCATGATCCATCATTGTTTATTCACCTTTCTCCTCGTGGTCGGACTCTTCTTCTTCTCTATGTTGATGACATGGTCATCACTGGGGATGACCCCGAGTATATTGCCTTTGTTAAGGCCCGTCTTAGTGAGCAGTTCCTTATGTCTGATCTTGTACCTCTTCGCTACTTTCTTGGGATTGAAGTCTCTTCTACCTCTGATGGCTTCTTTATATCCCAGGAAAAGTTTATCCAGGATCTTCTTGCTCGTGCTGCCCTTACTGATGAGCGCATTCTTGAGACTCCTATGGAGCTTAATGTTTACCTCTGTGCTACTGATGGTGATTCCCTGCCTGACCCGACGCGTTATCGTCATCTTGTTGGCAGTCTTGTTTACCTAGCTGTCACTCGTTCGGATATCTCTTATCCGGTTCATATTCTGAGTCAGTTCGTCTCTGCTCCCACATCGGTTCACTATAGTCATCTCCTCCGTGTTCTCCGATATCTTCGGGGCACGATCTCTCACCATCTATTCTTTCTTCGCTTTAGTTCTTTACAGCTTCAGGCCTATTCGGATGCTACGTGGGCTAGTGATCCTTCAGATCGCCGTTCACTTTCTGCTTACTGTGTTTTTGTTGGTGGTTCTCTCATTGCCTGGAAGAGAAACAGATTGCAGTTTGCCGTTCGAGTGCAGAGGCTGAGTTGCGAGCGATGGCTCTTTTGACGGCAGAGGTGACTTGGTTACGGTGGTTACTTCAGGATTTTGGTGTTTCTGTCACTACACCGACTCTGCTCTTATCTGACAGTACATGTGCTATTAGCATTGCGCGCGATCCTGTGAAGCATGAGCTCACCAAGCATATTGGAGTTGATGCTTTCTATGTGCGCGCTGCTATGCAGGATCAGGTTGTTGCTCTTCAGTATGTGCCTTCCGAGTTACAGTTGATGGATTTCCTGACGAAGGCCCAGACTAGAGCACAACATGGCTTTTATCTCTCCAAACTCAGTGTTGTTCATCCACCATGAGTTTGAGGGGGGTGTTAGAGTTATAATACAAGTCATGTACCCTTTTGTATTTATCCCAATATATAAGGGGTTTCCTGCATATAGTCCACCACCTGTACATGTATATATACCGGCCTATGGCCTCATGGGAATACAAGTTGCTTATTCCTAACAGGTGCTCTTCTGGAAGTTGACCCATAGGCCTGACGCGTGGCCAAATAACTGTAGGATTTCTTTGGTGACGAGGTTGTCGTTTAGCAAGGCGTGGCAGAATAGTATGACGTCGTCGGCGTACAACGAGAGGACGGGGATCGCGCGACGTGGGTGCAACTGTTGTAGGACGTTGAGCTCGGCCGCACGGTCGAAAAAGCGCCCCAACGTGTCTACGGTGAGCACAAAGAACTGTGGTGACAAGGGGTCGCCTTGGCGAAGCCCACATCGGTGCCAGATCACGGGTCCTGGCACGCCATTCAAGAAGACCTTGGTGCTTGCCAACGACAGTAGCATAGCGAGCCAGCCGAGGAAGCGATCGCTGAACTTGTAGCGGCGCAGGACCTCAAAGAGAAACAACCACGACACGGAGTCGAAAGCCTGTGCGAGGTCGAGCTTCAAGATCTTCGCGAAGGTGATGTCCCTCCGCCTCGCGCCTAGACTAAACGAGCTGGTCAGCCCTATCTAGAACACATTCATCCCGGGACCTAGACGACAATTTCATGCTTCTCCCATAATATAAGAGCGTTTTTGACACTACACTAGTGTAAAAAACGCTCTTATATTATGGGACGGAGGGAGTAATATTTAAAACTTTATAAACACTAATCTCATCGAGCTGGACACATCATGATTCTAAAACAATCTCCAGTACCAGACTTACAAATGTAATACACATCATGATTGATCTTAAATGCTAAAAAAAGGCTACCCCACTTGTAGCTAATCGTTACATGACAACATCGAAGGACAATGAAAGATAACTATCAGTGTTTAGTCAGAGGCCTCTATCGTCGCCTATAACCTTTGGGTTCTGTGAGCAGATAACTGGTTCCATAGCTTATATAGAGTAAAGAAGGGAAAATCCTCACCATATAAGAACAGGTGAAGAAAATCCATAATTCAAGGGCAAAATGAGGACAAATACATTTCCATCCACGACGGAGAGTAACATCAAAATCATTACAGCTTTAATTTGGGTATGCAAATGAACCAACATCATGAAGACATTTCATTCTATGAACAATTACAGAACAAAAACTGGAACTAAGAAAATAAATGACATGAAAAAAGCAAATCTAGCATGTCATGAAGTACACCTTGAACTTGGCAGAATCTGTCACCAATAATAAGGCAAGGCCTATTTAAATTATGATCTTCCTAATCTGACGAAGTTATGGACAATAAATTACAGATGTACAAATAGATAAACATAGGGAGAAACTTTTGTTACATTTTTTTTCGAGAGAATGCAAAAGACTATGCGTTTTGTTTCATTGAAGAGGTGGAAAGTACAATCCTCCTAAGAGGCTGGTTACACATGGGTCATGCGCCCGGTCAGTGTACATCCTAGGATGTGGGTAGGACAACCCGTAGTCCTTGTGCCCCAGCGAATGCCCAACATTTGGCCTCATCTCTGGTCTTATCCACTAGTGTGTCTACTGAGGGTCGCGAATTATCGAAGGCGCATTCGTTCCAGTGTTTCCAAATCATCCAGGGGACGAGCATGGCGATCGATTGCAGGGCTTTGCGCTGTGCCGAGGGTGTCTGTTCCTTAGCTCTCTGCCACCAGTCAATGAGCGTAGGTTCGCTGGCAGGGGGGGGGGGGGGGTGTTGGTATGCGTGTCCAGGCCAGGATGTCGTGCCAAGTTTGCCGGGATCGGGGATTGGCCACACAATAGGCATCCTGGCCTGGACACTAGCCAACACTGGTAGCTAGACTTGTCTTCCCCGTGTCCAGGCCAGGAGTTCAAGTCCTGGCTTTCGCAATTTATTAAAAATTGCTGGTAGCCCCCCTTTGTGTCCACGTGGAGACCTCTTGAGTCATACGTGAATTTCACGCACTGATACCATGTTAAGCTTCATGCACTAGCCAACGCAACCAAAAGTCTGAACTGAGGGAAATGGCTAGTGCAATCCACATATACTGTAACACCCCCTCTCACGTGTGACGGAGAAGACAAGTCAACACGTGCAACCGGGAGAGAGCGACGGCGCGCGAAACTCACGTATGACTCAAGAGGTCTCTACGTGGACACAAAGGGGCGCTACCAATAATTTTTTAAATAAATTGCGAAAGCCAGAACTTGAACTCAAGACCTTAGCTCCGATACCATGTTAAGCTTCATGCACTAGCCAACACAATCAAAAGTCCGAACTGATGAAAAGGGCTAGGCAATCCACATATACACTTCAACACCCCTCTCACGTGTGACGCGGAAGGTCAACACGTGGAGAGACTCAGAGGTATGGCTCAAGAGGCCTATACGTGGACACATAGGGGGCGACAACATTTTTTGAATAAACTGCGAAAGCTTGGACTTGAACACAAGACCTTAGGGGCGACAACATTTTTTGAATAAACTGCGAAAGCCTGGACTTGAACACAAGACCTTAGGCCCTGATACCATGTTAAGCTTCATGCACTAGCCAACGCAACCAAAACTCTGAACTGATGGAAAGGGCTAGTGCAATCCACATATACTGTAACAGGAGGAACCGAGGAAGAGTGAATGGGTGAGTGAGCTCACCACCAACTCAAATCTTTATAGAAATAGGATAGCATAGGATAGGAAATCAAATACACTTCAGATAAAGGACTGGAGGGAGTATATGTTAACTCTTCATGATTTTTTCCATTTTGTATTTTCAGTTTGAACTATCATATTTTTCAGTGTGTTTGTTTATGCATATTTAACAAACTTAAACTGTGCACTTTCTGAATGGGTTCATTGTTTGTTTTGGTTGACTGGAATATTTCCATGTCAAATCTGTTTATGCAGGATCTTGCATTCGTTCTGGATGGTTGGGCACTCGAAATAATTCTGAAACGTTCGTTGGACTCTTTCACTAAGCTGGCCATGATGTCAAGAACAGCAATATGCTGTCGAATGACACCTTTGCAGAAAGCACAGGTTTGCCTTGGCTGTTTCTACCACAGCTTTCTTACCTTTTGACATGTAAATTGGTATTTTAAAGAACTGAATGGGATGGGCACATGTCGTCTTTGGTACCAAAGATCCTCATGTTGGGCAAGATTGTCTACATTTTTGATTTATTTTTCGTGATTCTACTAATAAGATCCCATACTATTATAATCCACCTCGATGCAAATGGAATCGTAGCATGCAACTGGACTTACTGGACTTTATGTTAATATAAATTACTCAACGAGGGACAGTGTAGATCCTAATAGAGAGCAGGATTGTCTGAAATATTTATGCAGTTATCGTGATGCTACTCAGAAACATATCATGCACTGCTGCTATTTAGCTGGTCACTTAAAAATTATCTTTTATTTTGCATTTGTGCAGCTTGTTGGGATCCTGAAATCCTCTGGTTCTTTAACTCTTGCAATTGGTGATGGTGGTAATGATGTAAGAATGATTCAAGAGGCTAACGTTGGAGTAGGGATTAGTGGTAGGGAGGGACTGCAAGCTGCAAGAGCTGCTGACTATAGCATTGGAAGTATGATTTTTTTAATTAATTTTACACAGTTTCCTGATTTTGCATTTACCTTGTAATGTGTAGTATGTCAGTGCTGCCTTTGTATTGTTGAGCTGAGAGGTGTTTTTCTTATGCTTGCATTATTTTAAGCCGGACACAATGTTTGACATTATGTGGTCGTCTAGAACTTTTGAAGGTTGATTTAATCGTTTTTTTAGCTGAAGCCAGGTACTAGAAACCCACTCCATGTCTGGCTCTGGTTTTGACCATCCAGTCTTCTGAACCCTGTGTAGAGATTCCAAACTAGTGTAGGCAGAGACTCTGAATTTTTGACTTTGTTTATCCATATGAACTGGTATCATTTTGTCATCTGGAAAAGAAAATGTCCAATGTATCACATCTTTATATTGAGAATCCCTACCATCTTATCATTTTGTTCAACTTTACCTCCAAGTTCCATGTACTTTTATACCAAGTCTAAATATGTATGTTTTCTGATTGTTTTGCAGAGTTCAAGTTTCTCAGAAGATTGATACTTGTCCATGGTCGATATTCATACAATCGCACAGCATTTATTTCACAGTACTCCTTCTACAAGTCACTGCTGATTTGCTTTATACAGATTCTGTGAGTCTAGCCTCCTAATGCTCTTTCCATTAGCAGTACCTCTGATTATACTGGGAGCCACTACACATGGACTGCTGACCTGGGTCCTATGTTAGTTTTTCCTTTTCGTCAGGGCTTTCTGGAACTAGTATGTTCAACTCGATTAGCCTGATGGCCTACAATGTTTTCTACACAAGTCTTCCAGTTATGACAATAATTTTTGACAAGGATATCTCTGAAACAACAGTTCTGCGATATCCCCAGATTTTACTTTATTCTCAAGCTGGGAGGTACAAATATAATTTTTTGTTCCTTTATTTTTATTTGTTGAGGCTTCTTGTAAGTGTGCTATGTAGCTGTTTTGTGGCATGACTAATATGAGTAGTTTCATTGTGTTTCCAGGCTTTTGAATCGCAGTACATTTGCTGAATGGTTTGGGCGATCGCTGTACCATGTAAAATAAACATTACTCTTTCTTTCCTTTTGTATTGTACTCATCTGGGTTTCCGTTGTTACAGTGCATGTGGATTGCACTGGTCCTTTCCATCAAGTTCTGACTATTGGTTGCGTTGGCTAGGGCATGAAGCTTAACATGGTATCAGGGCTAAGGTCTTGAGTTCAAGTCCTGGCTTTCGTAATTTATTTAAAAAATAGCTGGTACCCCTTTGTGTCCATGTAGAGGCCTCTTGAGTCATACGTGAGTTTCGCGCACCGTCGCTCTCTTCCGGTTACACGTGTTGACTTGTCTTCTCCGTCACATGTGAGAGGGGGTGTTACAGTACATGTGGATTGCACTAGTCCTTTTCAGGCTAGTGCATGAAGATTAACATCTGTATCTTGAAGAATATATTGAAGTGTAGTGGATATAGGATTGGGACGTTGGTAGTGAAGCTTTTGTTCAAGTATCTCTTGCTCTGTTAATGCAATCTATTGTGGACAACAAACCACTTGCTGACGAGCAGCTTGTGAGATTTTTTAGTAGGCCTGAACATGAAGTGAATAACACATACACCTAACCAAATGCAGTGTGCACTATTAGTACATGAAGTCGGTGATTTTTCATTTACTGTATGTAAAGGAGTACCTAATCAGGACCCACGCATGATCTTTTACATCCACTGTGCTTTAGCTGCACGTGAAAATCTAATCTCCATAACGAGATTTTAATCTTTTGTGGTTTCAGGCATTTGTTGTTTTCGTGATTACCATCAACGCATATGCTGATGAAAAAAGTGACATGGAGGAACTCTCCATGGTTGCCCTGTCTGGATGCATTTGGTTGCAGGCTTTTGTGGTGACCCTGGATACTAAGTAAGTTCTCACGGTTGGTTGCTACAAGCACATCAGAGTGTACTTGACTGATACTGTCTTCTGTCTTCAGCTCATTCACTTGTCCGCAAATCACCCTCATATGGGGGAACTTTGTAGCCTTCTACATGATCAACTTAATACTCAGTGCGGTACCAACCCTTCAGATGCACACTGTCATGTGGCATCTGTGTAATCAACCTTCATACTGGATCACCATGGCCGTAAGTCTACTGTTGTTGGTTATACTAATCTTTATAGCTATGACTGTGGCCTGACCGTTATGTATGGTGAAATATATTTTTCCCAGCTGATTGTTGCCGTAGGAATGGGCCCGGTATTGGCTCTCAGATACTTGAGGAACGTGTACCGACCTAGTGCCATCGATGTTCTCCAGCAAATTGAACAAGCCGATGGACATGCCCAAGCCTCTGGGAATTTGGAGTCGTCGACTGGCACCTATCTCGACTATTTACTGACTGACTTGCGTAGGAACAAGAGTTCTATCCATCAACCTCTGCTTTCGGATTCTGTAGTATCTAGCAGATGATGATGTGTTGGGTCATCAGCGATTCAACCTTGGCAGCTAGCGCCTAGCAGTCACCGGTGCACAAGTTATGTACTCCCTCTAAAGAAATTTAGATCATTAAAGTAGTGATCTAAACACTCTTATATTTCTTTATGGAGGAAGTAGCAGCGAGGCAATGACGGCCTTAGGAAATTGCAACAGCTAACAGTGATAGGCTTATCATCAAATAATTGTTCGGGTAAGCTAGCAATGTTTTTTTTTTTTGAGTAAGCTAGCAATGTTGGGCTGCCCACCAAATTCACCGTAAGACATGTGATGTCAGAACAGTAATTTTACTTCGTCGTAACAGGAGATTGCCTTTCAGTTGTCCCGGTTTTCTTACTGAGGGTTGTATAGTTCTGTAGCCTTTTTGTTGTCACAATTTAAGGGTATTTTCTGCTCCGAAGGATAAGTCTCATGATAGTTTAGCTGCTCTGAGTCGATGCATGTGACGAGATCGCACCTTTTGGGCTGGATGTGGTGAAATTTTTCGCATTGATCTTAAAGGCTGGACTCATCACGCACAGGCATATACTCCTTGCACTCGTTGATAGATTGGGGTGTAAGAGAGAAATGGAAAACAAGAATAGACAAAACAATAATCGTAGAGATAATGCTAAGATACAATGCGTTGTATAACATGTTTTTTTGGAGAACGGATGTTGGAGCCATGGAGGTTGAAATTTTTGAAAAAAATCAAAATTCGAAAATTTAGTTCCAAAAAATCTGAAAAGAACATACATCCATGTGTGTAAAATTTGAGGTCGAAATATTTTAAAATGCGACCTCTACAAAAAAGATAAATTCATGGTCTGAAATGATGAATAGTAACATGCGTTAAAAAGTTTTAAATTTGTTTTTTTTTGCATAGCCCTCATTTTAACGTATTTTACACACTTGCATATTATACCTTCATCTGTCTATGTATTTTTTAATTGTGTTTTTAAATATTAAAATATGGTATTTTACGAAATTTAAAATTTGAATTTAAAGACGTCAATGTATCTCGGGAGCCAAAAGCAATTTCTGTATTTTTGGCTTATCTAAATGTCAGAGTACATAAGAGAATATTGCCTTATCGGGATGCAGCTGGTCAGATCCAAAGCTCATATGAGTTGTGTGAATAGTAAATAAAAATGATTATTTTATGTATTTCTTTTGTGTGTGAAATGTTGGCAAATGTTTTGATAGCTTGCAATATTTTATCGCCGGATGGCATACGAGAAAAATGTGGCAAGGAAACAAAATTGATGCTCCGAAATGTTACGTCTTCCACTGATGCCATCTGCTGATGTTGCAGGCTATAATACATTTTGTCAATATTTCACACAAAAAAACATTTTTATTTATTTTATCGTTCACCCGAGCTCATCCGAGCTTGATTAGAACAACACTTTCGGTCTTATCGTTCATTTTACACGCCATTATTTGTCAATTTAATTTCATTATATATTTGAGAAGAGTGACTATGTAACCTTCTCGGGCATCTGTTGAAGATCCAATGACCACGGGATAAGCTCTTGCAAATTTGTAAAAAAAACATCGGAAGTTCTTTAACTGTGTGTAGATCCTGTGATTCTGACTTTGTAAGGATGTCCGGGAGCACTTGATATTCTCCCATGGATAAGCCATTGTTACTTTTGTGCTAAAAATTAATGCTACAACATGTGACTCCTTTACAATACTCTGTAAAAGCGAAAATGCCTTTTGGAGCTCGGCCTTCATGAGACCGGTTTTCAAAAACCCAAAAATTATCAGATTCATATATTTACAATTTAGAAAAAAATGAAAAATATACAGATATACATGGAGGCATAAAACACATGTGTAAATTTTTAGGACGAAATACATTGAAATGAAGACTGTGTAAAAAGACAAATCTGAGACTTTTTAACACATGGTATTATTTATTCTTAAAGTTCAGGAATTTGTTTTTTTACAGGTCGCATTTAAAGCTATTTCATCTTGAATTTTTACACACATATACATTTCATCCTTGTATAGTTGCATATATTTTCAAAAAAATAAAGTTGAAAAGTTTGATTTTTTTTTTTAAATGAAGGGTTCTATGAAGCTCGATCATCAAAATGCCCTACTCCTGTAAAAGTAATTAATCTGGAAAACACCTCACATTAGTATTTTTTGGTAAATTTGTATACAGCCGTATTTTCAAATACTTCCTTCCACTCAAAATAAATGCCTTAAACTTAATACAACTTTATACTAGTTTTAATATAAAGTTGAGGCAGTTATTTTGGGACAAAAGGAGTAGCATATATTGTACATAACGTGGATGCAAGGCGAAAGAAACTGGACCCTAGGTTTCCTAGGGCTTATTTTTGCATTAGTTTCTTTGGGCAGCTCTATATGTCGTGTTTCTGCACAAGCTGCAGATTAAAAGAACTGCTCCTTAGTAACATGTGAGGTATCGTCTAGTTTCTCTAAACTACATCTGCTCTAAAAGCTTTATGAAAACAACAAAATAAGAAGCATAAACTAAATACGTATTGCCATGAGAAATCAACATATATACCATCCATCGACAAAAAAGTTCTGTTTTCATCCTGCTTCTCTTCGCAGTGTGAGAAAATTTAGAATCCACAAACATCATCTTGGAGAAAGTAGCCAAATAACCAACACCACGTTCGGGCACTCTTTGAGAAAAAGAGACAAGTGTATTTTTCGTCCCTCGTTCCTCTTGAAAGTATAGAAATGACCCCTGCATACACATATTCACTCTGTTCGTTCAAAATGGAGCTCCCCCTTCCCGCTTCCCGACCTGGCCCCGTGCGGGCGCCGGCGGCCGCCCCCTGCTGCTAGCCCACCCGCCGCCTCCTGGTTTATGCCTCCTCCCGCCTCCCCGCTATCGATATCGTCGGCCGCGAGGTCCGCGCTCCTCGTAAGGCTGTCGTCACCGTCTACGGGGTCCTCGGCAAATCTTGTGTCCGAGTCGCCCCGCCGCCGTCGTGGGGTTATCCGTCCGACGCGGAGGCAACCCTCAAATCACCCCTCGGTTCACAGAGCTCGGGCCACCCCCTCCTCCCTGCTGCTGCTCTTGATGGTCCGGATCCGGTCCGTACCGCGCCTCGATCTTGCTTTCAATGAGGGGTTGGCGCCGACATTTACTCCACCGCATCGGGCGCCCGCCCCCGCCCTCCCTCCCAGTAGCCTGCACTTCAATGCCGGCGCCCGACGCATGGCGCGAGAAGGAAGCGGCTGCTGCCTGGCAGCTAGTCAAATCGCGGTGTGCTCCCCGCCGCCCGGCTTTGCCCGACCAAACATTGATGAAGCCACTCCTCCCATGGTGGCTTAAAGGCCGTTGCAGCCGCTGCCTGGCGCCTGGTCACTGCGCCTCCTCCTATCACGAGCCGTTGCCTTCGAAAGGACCACCAACACCGCGACCACAAGAATAAATGGCGCCCCTAAGCTCGTTGCCGTGCCTCCCATTCGTCCCCCCACATCTGCTTCCTCGTCCCTCGCCTGCACCGATCCCGCCCGCGATCCCCATGTTTGGCCCGGGTCGGGGCTGGCCTCTCCCTGCTGTTGTGCCCCTGCAGTTAACGCGTTATATCGACTAAAGAGAATAAGCGATTTTTACAAATTCATCACCGAGGAAATTCCTAGTGATGAAAGTCCTTAGTCATGAACTGAGTGCAATGGAAATAGTACTTAAACAGATATGCAAAGTGACTACAACAAAGTATTCAAAGTGAATTGATGGGTTTGGTTTGCACAGGTCACGTAAATAGGATAAGCAGGTGATGAGTAACTCAGGTGAAGAATTTGAGGTGAGGAATTCAGAGAAAGTCTTTAGTCAAATTCTTCAAACAGTACACACGAAAAGTCTTCAACATGCAATTGAGGAAATGAAAATAGTTGAACAAATTGAACCAGTAGCTCGATGAAGACAGTGGTTGATGACCCAGTTCCAACTGTTGTGACAGTTGTACGTCTGGTTTGGAGCGGCTTGGTATTGAAACCAAAGGACACAGAATCCCGGGACACACAGTCCCTACCGTATTCTCCTTGAGCTAAGGACACACAATCCTCGCCCAACACTCGTGGTAAGTCTTCATGGCATACTTCCAAACCCTCACAAACCCGATCACCCGGCAATCCACAATTGAGTGCTGGATGCTCTAGACCATGACTGCTAACCGCCTGGAGGATGCACATTCCTCAAAGGTAACAAGCGTCGGTTCCACATAGGAACAATCTCTTTAGTGATGCTCAATCACTTTAGGTTTTGGGTTTTCGTTTGGGTGTTTGAGTTTTTTTCTCACTTGATGATTTTCACTCAAAGTCTCCGAGGAATTGGGTTGCTTTAAGTGACAGGTGTGAGTTTCTATCGGAGCAGCCAACCAGCTAGTGGTTGTAGGGGCGGCTATTTATAGACTGGGAGCATCCTGACATGATATGACTGCCCCAATGATATGATAGTTGTGTGGATAAGATTAGGGATAGGTGGAGCCCGACGCGGCAATAGTCGGAACTTTCAACTGTGAAAGTCCTCCTGTCTCTCATGTTCTTCACTTGAAGGATTTGGTATGTGTAGGTTTGAGTTGAGCATCATGAGGAAATTCTTTCCTTAGTTTTACCTCGACCCCCTTTAACATTGTGGCGTTCCTATGACTCAAGAGCGAAGGAAATGAAACAGAAAGAGTAAATCTTCAAGCTTCAAAGTCTTCAGAGCATTTTCTTCGGGACACACCGAATTCCTCATCTTCAATGTCTTCATGAGATAGCAATTTCTTTGCTACCAAAGTCTGCAAGGAATGACCAAAGTCTTCACCCAAAGAGATGCATTTTTAGGGGTCGATATTCTTCAAATAACTCAAACGCCTCAGCGACTTATAGAGCATGTGTACACTCACAAACATACCAGTCTCTTAACCTATAAGTCTTCAATCCACCAAAATCACTAAGGGGCACTAGATGCACTTACAATCTCCCCTTTTTTGGTGGTTGATGACAAACAGGTTAATTTTTCAACGGGAATAAAATTATAAAGGGTAACTACAGAGTTTGAGGAATTTTATTGTAAGATATAGAGAAACTCCCCCTGAAGATGTGCATATTTGAGGAATTTGCTTTGGACTGCAAATGCACGATGCACTTGGAATCACTCCTAGGTCGGTGATGAACTGCTTCATCCAGATTCCTTATTGAGCTGCTTCCAAAGCAGCTATGTAATCCGCTTCACATGTAGATGCCGCCACGACGCTTTGCTTGCAACTGCACCAGCTTACTGCCCCACCATTCAGAACATACACGTATCCGGTTTGTGACTTAGACTCGTCCGGATCTATGTCGAAGCTAGCATCGGCGTAACCCCTTACGACGAGCTCTTCGGCACCTCCATAAACGAGAAACATATCCTAAGTCCTTTTGTGGTATTTAAGGATATTCTTGACCATTGTCCAGTGTTCCATACCGGGATCACATCGGTACCTCCCTACCAAACTTATGGCAAGGTTCACATCAGGTCTGGTACACAGCATGGCATACATAATAGAGCCTGTGGCTGAAGCATAGGGGATGACACGCATCTTTTATCTATCTTCTGCCATGGTCGGGCATTGAGTCTTACTCAATCTCACACCTTACAATACAGGCAAGAACCCCTTCTTCGCCTTATCCATATTGAACTTCGTCAATATCTTGTCAAGGTATGTACTTTGTGAAAGACCTATGAGGCATTTCGATCTATCTCTATAGATCTTAATGCCTAATATGTATGCAGCTTCTCCAAGGTCCTTCATTGAAAAACTATTATTCAACTAGGCCTTTTTGCTTTCCCAGAGTTCTATATTATTTCCCATCAACAATATGTCATCCACATATAATATGAGAAATGCTACAGAGCTCCCACTCACTTTCTTGAAAATACAAGACTCTCCATAAGTCTGTATAAAACCAAACGCTTTAATCACCTCATTAAAGTGAATGTTCCAACTCCGAGATGCTTGCACCAGCCCATACATGGAGCGTTGGAGCTTGCATACTTTGTTAGCACCTTTAGGATCAACAAAACCTTCCGGTTGCATCATATAAAACTATTCCTTAAGGAAACCATCAAGGAATGTCGTTTTGACGTCCATTTGCCGGATTTCATAATCATAAAATGCGGCACTTGCTAACATGATTCGGACAGACTCCAGCATCGCTACGGGTGAGAAAGTCTCATCACAGTCAACTCCTTGAACTTGTCGATAACCCTTAGCGACAAGTCGAGCTTTATAGATGGTCACATTACCATCCGCGTCCGTCTTCTTCTTGAAGATCCATTTATTTTCTATGGCTCGCCGATCATCGGGCAAGTCCACCAAAGTCCATACTTTGTTCTCATACATGGATCCTATCTCGGATTTCATGGCCTCAAGCCATTTGTTGGAATCCGGGCCCGCCATCGCTTCTTCATAGTTCGAATGTTCACCGTTGTCCAACAACATGATTTCCATGACAGGATTGTCGTACCACTCAGGTGCGGTACGTACCCTTGTCGACCTTCGAGGTTCAATAGCAACTTGATCCGAAGCTTCATGATCATCATTATGAACTTCTTCTCTAGCTGGCGCAAGCACCTCAGAAACGTTTTCTTGCACTGCATTACTATCCAGTTCGAGAGGAGCTATAATTACCTCATCAAGTTCTATTTTCCTCCCACTTACTTCTTTCGAGAGAAACTCTTTCTCTAGAAAGGATCAGTTCTTGGAAACAAAGATTCTGACTTCGGATCTAAGATAGAAGGTGTACCCAATACTTTCCTTTGGGTATCCTATGAAGACGCACTTCTCCGCTTTGGGTTCGAGCTTCTCTTGTTGAAGTTTCTTCACATAAGCATCGCAGCCCCAAACTCTTAGAAAGGACAACTTAGGTTTCTTTCCAAACCATAATTCATACGTCGTCGTCTCAATGGATTTAGACGGTGCCCTATTTAAAGTGAATGCGACAGTTTCCAATGCATACCCCCAAAACGATAGCGGTAGGTCGGTAAGAGACATCATAGATCGCACATATCCAATAGAGTGCGATTACGATGTTCAGACACACCGTTACGCTGCGGTGTGCCAGGCGGCGTGAGTTCTGAAACTATTCCACATTTCCTTAAGTGAGTGCCAAACTCGTGACTCAAATATTCTCCTCCACGATCAGATCGTAGACACTTTATTTTCTTGTCACGTTGATTCTCTACCTCACTCTGAAATTCCTTGAACTTTTCAAAAGTTTCAGACTTGTGTTTCATTAAGTAGACATACCCATATCTACATACGTCATTAGTGAGCGTGAGAACATAACGATAGCCACCGCGAGCGTCAACGCTCATTGGACCGCATACATCGGTATGTATTATTTCCAATAAGCTGGTTGCTCGCTCCATTGTTCCAGAGAACGGAGTCTTGGTCATCTTGCCCATGGGGCACGGTTCGCATGTGTCAAATGATTCAAAATCAAGAGACTCCAAAAGTCCATATGTATGGAGTTTCTTCATGCACTTGACACCGATATGACCAAGGTGGCAGTGCCACAAATATGTGGGACTGTCATTATCAACCTTGCATTTCTTGGCACAAACTCTATGTATATGTGTATCATTACGATCGAGATTCATTAGGAATAAACCATTAACCAGCAGAGCATGACCGTAAAACATACCATTCGTATAAATAGAACAACCATTATTCTCAGATTTATATGAGTAGCCATCTTGCATCAAGCGAGACCCCGATACAATGTTCATGCTCAAAGCTGGTACTAAATAACAGTTATTAAGGTTTACAACTAATCCCGAAGGTAGATGCAAAGGTAGCATGCCGACGGCGATCACATCGACCTTGGAACCATTCCTGACGCGCATCGTCACCTCGTCCTTGGTCAGCCTACGTTTGTTCCGTAGTTCCTGCTTAGGGTTGCAAATATGAGCAACAACAACGGTATCAAATACCCAAGAACTACTACAAGCACTGGTAAGGTACACATCAATGATAAGTATATCCTATATACCTTGAATGTTGTCGGCCTTCTTGTCCGCTAAGTACTTGGGGCAGTTCCGCTTCCAGTGACATGTGCCCTTGTAGTAGTAGCACTCAGTTTCAGGCTTGGGTCCTTTCTTTGACTTCTTCCCGGTAACTGGCTTACTGGGCGCGGCAACAGCTTTGTCGTCTTTCTTGAAGTTCTTCTTTCCCTTGCCCTTCTTGAAACTGGTGGTCTTATTGACCATCAACACTTGATGCTCTTTCTTGATTTCTACCTCCGCAAATTTCAGCATTGAATACAACTCAGGAATAGACTTCTCCATCCCTTGCATGTTGTAATTCATCATGAAGCCTTTATAGCTAAGTGGAAGCGACTGGAGGATTCTGTCAATGACCGCATCATCCGGAAGTTCAACTCCCAGTTGCGTCAAACGACCGTGCAATCCAGGCATTCTGAGTATGTGCTCACTGACAAAACTGTTCTCCTCCATCTTACAGCTGAAGAACTTGTCGGACACCTCATATCTCTCGACCCGGGCATGAGCCTGAAAAACTAGTTTCACCTCCTCTAACATCTCATATGCTCCATGTTGCTCAAAACACCTTTGGAGCCCGGTTCTAAGCTGTAGAGCATGCCGCATTGAACGAGGGAGTAGTCATCACTCCGCGACTGCCATGCATTCCTAACGTCCCAGGACACCGCGGGTATGGGAGGGTTACCTAGCAGCGCATCAAGGACATAAGCCTTCTTGGAAGCTATTAGGATAAGCTTCAAGTTACGGACACAGTCTACATAGTTGCTGCCATCGTCTTTCAACTTAGTTTTCTCTAGGAACGCGTTGAAGTTCAGTGGGACATTTGCGTTGGCCATTGGATCTACAATATTTGTAAATACATTTTTAGACTAAGTTCATGATAATTAAGTTCATTTCATCAAATTACTAATGAACTCCCACTTAGATAGACACCCCTCTAGTCATCCAAGTGTTACATGATCCACATCAACTAGCCCGTGTCCGATCATCACGTGAGACGGACTAGTCATCAATGGTGAGCATCTCCATGCTGATCGTCTCAACCATACGACTCATGTTCGACCTTTTGGTCTCCCGTATTTGAGGCCATGTCTGTACATGCATGCTAGGCTCGTCGAGTCAACCTAAGTGTTCTGCGTGTGTAAACTGGCTTACACCCGTTGTATGCGAACGTTAGAGTCTATCACACCTGGTCATCACGTGGTGCTTCGAAACAACGATCCTTCGCAACGGTGCATAGAATACTTTCTCGAAATTTTCATGAGGGATCATCTTATCTTTGCTACCGTCGTTCTAAGCAATAAGATGTAAAACATGATAAACATCTCATGCAATCATATAGTGACATGATATGGCCATTATCATCTTGCTCCTCGGATCTCCATCTTCGGGGCACCATGATCATCAATGTCACCGGCACGACACCATGATCTCCATCATTGTGTCTCCGTGAAGTCGTCACGCCAATCTATTACTTCTACTACTATATCTAACGTTTAGCAATAAAGTAAAGTAATCACATGGCATTTGCATGTCATACAATAAATTAAGGCAACTCCTATGGCTCCTACCGGTTGTCATATTCACCAACATGCAAGTCGTGAATCCTATTACAAGAACATGATCAATCTCATACATCACATTCTTTTGGCCATGTCACATCACATGGCATACCCTGCAAAAACAAGTTAGACGTCCTCTAATTGCTGTTGCAAGTTTTACATGGCTGATTTGGGTTTCTAGCAAGAACGCTGCTTACCTACGTGACAACCACAATGTTGATATGCCAATGCTATTTACCCTTAATAAGGACCCTCTTCACTGAACCCGATCCGACTAAAGTGGGAGAGACAGACACGCGCTAGCCACCTTATGCAACAAGTGCATGTCAGTCGGTGGAACCTATCTCACGTAAGAGTACGTGTAAGGTCGGTCCGTACTTCTTCATCCCACAATACCGCTGAATCAAGATAAGACTAGTAACGGCAAGCAATTGGCAAAATCAACGCCCACAACTTTTGTGTTCTACTCGTGTATATAATCTACGCATAGAACCTTGGCTCGGATGCCACTGTTGGGGAACGTAGTAATTTCAAAAAAAATCCTACAACAAACAAGGATCTATCTATGGGAAACCAACAACGAGTAATGGGGTAGAGCATCTTCATACCTTTGAAGATCGCTAAGCGGAAGCGTTGCTAGAACACGGTTGATGGAGTCGTGCTCGCAGCGATTCAGATTGCGGTGTGATTCCGATCTATGTGCCGAATCACGACACCTCCGCGTTCAACACACGTATAGCCCGGTGACGTCTCCCACACCTTGATATAGCAAGGAGGAGGGAGAGGTCGAGGGAGAGCTACGGCAGCACGACGGCATGGTGGCAGTGGAGCTACGAGTTATTCCAGCAGGGCTTCGCCAAGCACCGCGGAAGAGGAGGAAGAAGAGGAGCAGTCCTGCGCCGAGAGAGAGGTAAATTGTGTCTCAAATTAGCCCCAACTCTTGGGTATATATAGGAGGGAGGGAGAGAGGGTGCACACCCCTAGGGTTCCCTCCCTAGGGGTGGCGGTAGCCCTAGATGGGGCAGGGAGGGCCAGCGGCCAAGGTGAAGAGGAGGGGCGCGCCCAAGGTGGGCCTTGGGCCTCCTCTGCGCCTAGGGTTTTCCCTCTCCCACTCTCCTTGCGCCTTGGGCTGAGAGGGGAGGGTGCACCAGCCCACTCTGGGATGGTTCCCTTTCTCCTTTTGGCCCATGAAAGCCTTTGGGGCTGCTCGCCCCTCCCGGTGGACCCCCGGAACCCTTCCGGTGGTCCCGGTACATTACCGGTGACGCCCGAAACATTTCCGGTGTCCAAAACCCCTCATCCTATATATCAATATTCACCTCCGAACCATTATGTAGCTCCTCACGACATCCAGGATTTCATCCGGGACTCCGAACAACCTTCGGTAACCTCGTACACTATTCCCATATAACCCTAACGTCATCGAACCTTAAGTGTTTAGACCGTACGGGTTCGGGAAGCATGCACACATGACCGAGACACTCTTCGGTCAATAACCAACAACGGGGTCTGGATATCCATGTTGGTTACCACATGTTCCATGATGATGTCATCGGATGAACCACGATGTCAAGAATTCACTTAATCCCGTATGCAATTCCCTTTCTCTATCAGTATGATACTTGCCCGAGATTCGATCGTCGGTATCCCCGTACCTTGTTCAATGTCGTTACCGGCAAGTCTCTTTACTCGTTCCATAGCACATCATCCCGTGGCTAAATCCTTAGTCACATTGAGCTCATTATGATGATGTTCTACCAAGTGGGCCCAGAGATACCTCTCCGTCATACAGAGTGACAAATCCCAGTCTCGATTCGTACCAACCCAACACACACTTTCGGAGATACCCGTAGTGCACCTTTATAGTCACCCAGTTACATTGTGACATTTGATACACCGAAAACATTCCTACGGTATCCGGGAGTTGCACAATCTCACGGTCCAAGGAAAAGATACTTGACATTAGAAAAGCTTTAGCATACAAACAACACGATCTAGTGCTATGCTTAGGATTGGATCTTGTCCATCACATCATTCTCCTAATGATGTGATCCCGTTATCAATGACATCCAATGTCCATGATTAGGAAACCATGATCATCCATTGATCAACGAGCTAGGCAACTAGGGGCTCGCTAGGGACACATTGTGATCTACGTATCCACACATGTATTACGGTTTCCGGTTAATACACTTATAGCATGAATAATAGACAATTATCATGAACTGGAAATATAATAATAACTAGTTTATTATTGCGTCTAGGGCACATTTCCAACATAAAGTTGGTACTATATAACAATTATTAAGGTTTAAAACTAATCCCGAAGGTAGATGTAGAGCTAGCGTGCCGACGGTGATCACATCGACCTTGGAACCATTCCCGACGCGCATCGTCTCCTCGTCCTTTGCCAGTCTCCGCTTATTCTGTAGTTCCTGTTTTGAGTTGCAAATATGAGCAACAACACCGATATCAAATACCCAGGAGCTACTACGAGCGCTGGTAAGGTACACATCAATAACATGTATATCATATATACCTTTGACGTTGCCGGCCTACTTACCGCTAAGTACTTGGGGCAATTCCGCTTCCACTGATCGGTTCCCTTTCAATAATAACACTCAGTCTCAGGCTTGGGTCCATTCTTTTTCTTCTTCCCAACAACTGGTTTACCAGGCGCGACAACTGCTTTGCCGTCCTTCTTGAAGTTCCTTTTGCCCTTGCCTTTCTTGAAACTGGTGGTCTTATTCACCATCAATACTTGATGCTCTTTCTTGATTCTACCTCCGCTGATTTCAGCATCGAGTATAACTCGGGAATGGTCTTCTCCATCCCTTGCACGTTGTAGTTCATCACAAAGCTCTTGTAGCTAGGTGGAAGCGACCGGAGGATTCTGTCAATGACCGCATCATCTGGAAGTTCAACTCCTAGCTGAGTCAGACGGCCGTGCAACCCAGAAATTCTGAGTATGTGCTCACTGACAAAACTATTCTCCTCCATTTTATAGCTAAAGAACTTGTCGGATACCTCATATCTCTCGACCCGGGCATGAGCTTGAAAATCTAGTTTCAGCCCCTAGAACATCTCATATGCTCCGTGTAGCTCAAAACGACTTCGGTGTCCCTGTTCCAAACAGTAAAGCATATCGCACTAAACCAGGGAGTAGTCATCACTGCGCGACTGCCAGACATTCAGAACGTCCTGGGCTGCCGCGGGAATGGGAGGGTCACCTAGTGAAGCATTGCTACTGCAAGAAAAGACCTTCCAACGGCGCCAAAAATAGGAGTTTTGCTTGATACTCCTCAGCAACGGCACCAGGAATCCTTCAGCTGCGGCAACACCTTAAGGGACTTCCTAGGCAAGTATGCAAAGGATTTCCCCCGTGGACTTGGAGCCTTGTGTTGGTGTTCCCTCGAAGTGGGAAGGGTGATGTAGCGTAGCGGTGGTAAGTACTTCCCTCAGTTTGAGAACCAAGGTATCAATCCAATGGAGGAGTATCTCAGGATCCTGCACAAACACAAAAACTTGCTCCCAACGCTATGAAGGGGTTGTCAATCCCTTATAGATTGTTTGCCAAGTGAGAACTGAAAGCAACAAAGTAACAAAGCAAAGTAAAAGTGGAGGTGTAAACGATGGATGTGAATAGACCCGAGGCCATAGTGTTTACTAGTGGCTTCTCTCATGAAAGCAAGTAGACGGTGGGTGAACAAATTACTGTCGAGCAATTGATAGAACCGCGCAAAGTCGTGACGATATCTATGCAATGATTGTTTCTATAGGCATCACGTCCGAAACAAGTAGACCGATACTTTCTGCATCTAATACTATTACTCCACACGTCGACCACTATCCAGCATGCATCTAGTGTGTTAAGTCCATAAGAACAGAGTAATGCCTTAAGCAAGATGACATGATGTAGAGGGATAATCTCAAACCAATGATAAACCCCCCATCTTTTTACCCTTGATGACAACTACCTGATGTGTGCCTTGCTGCCCCTACTGTCATTGGGAAAGGTCACCACATGGTAGAACCCAAAACCAAGCACTTCTCCCATTGCAAGAATCATAGATCTAGTTGGCCAAACAAAACCCAAGACTCAGAGAGACTTACAATGATATCAAATCATGCATATAAGAAATTAGCAAAAACTCAAATATATATCATAGATAATCTGACCACAAATCCACAATTCATCAGATCTCGACAAACACACCGCCAAAGAAGATTACATCTGATAGATCTCCATGAAGATCATGGAGAACTTTGTATTGAAGATCCAAGAGAGAGAAGAAGCCATCTAGCTACTAACTACGGACCCGTAGGTCTGAAGTGAACTACTCACGAGTCATTGGAGGGGCGATGATGATGATGAAGAAGCCCTCCAACGCCAAAGTCCCCTCCAGCAGGGTGTCGGGAAGGGTCTCCAGATGAGATCTCACAAAAACGGAAGCTTGCGGCGGCGGAAAAGTATTTTCGAGGCTCCCCTGATTTTTTGCGGAATATTTGGGAATTTATAGGCCAAAGACCTAGGTGAGGGGGCGGCCAGGGAGGCCACAAGCCTGCCCACCGCCGCCTCCCCCTGGTGGCGGAGTGGGGGCTTGTGGGCTCCCTGGAGCCCACCTGGCTTGGCCCAAAAGCCCCCTAGTCTTCTTCCGTTCGGGAAAAAATCATTTCGGGGTTTTTCTTCCGTTTGGACTCCGTTCCAAAATCAGATCTAAAAAGAGTCAAAAACATGGAAAAACAGGAACTGGCACTTGGCACTGAATTAATAAGTCAGTCCCAAAAAAGATATAAAAGGTACATAAAACAACCAAAGAAGACAAGATAACAGCGTGAAACCATCAAAAATTATAGATACGTTTGAGACGTATCAAGCATCCCCGAGCTTAACTCCTGCTCGTCCTCGAGTAGGGAAGTGATAAGAATGAATTTTTGATGCTTTCATGCTACCTAGCATAGGTGTCCTTTGTAATTCCTCTTATGTGACGTGAATGTTCAGATCCATTAGATTCAAAAAAATAGTTTGCTATTGACGTGGAAACAATAATAATTCAAGCAAACTAGCAAGGTAATCATGAACTTTCAAAATAACAAGGCCAAAAGAAAGTTATCCCTACAAAAGCATATAGTCTGGCTATGCTCTATCATCACTGCACAACGAATTTAAATCATGCACAACCCCGGTATTGGACAAGTAATTGTTTCACACCTTTACTTTCTCAAACATTTTCAACTCTCACTCAATACATGAGCGTGAGCCATGGTTATAACACTATAGATGGTGTGAAATGTAGTGGAGGTTGCAAGACAAAAAAGGAGAAGATAGTCACATTAACTAGGCATATCAATGAGCTGTGGAGATGCTCATCAATAGATATCAATGTGAATGAGTAGGGATTGCCATACAAATGATGCACTAGAGCTACGAGTATGCGAAAGCTCTTAAAGAAAACTAGTAGGTGTGCATCCAACTTGCTTGCTCACGAAGACCTAAGGCAATTTTGAGGAAGCCTATCATAGGAATATACAAGCCAAGTTATATAATGAAAATTTCCCAGTAGCTATATGGTGGTGACAAAACGAGAGACTCTCAATCATGAAGATCGTGGTGCTTAATATGCACAAGTGTGGAAAAAGTGGTAGAATTGTCCCTTCTCTCTTTTTCTCTCATATTTTGGTGGGCTCTTTGGCCTCTTTTTTTTGTGGGCTTCTTTGGCCTCTTTTATTTCCTCACATGGGACAATGCTCCATTAATGATGATCATCACACTTTCAACTCAAAACTTAGAGTAACGATGACTCTATATGGAATGCCTTCGGTAGTGTACCGTGGCAATGATCTAGCATGGCATAGACATCAATGGAAACATCATGCTAGCTATCTTACGATCGTGCACAGGCAAAGTAGACGTGGTCGAACATGTCATGGTGGTAATTGCATGGCAATATATCTCGGAATGACTTTGAAAAAGCCATAATAGGTAGGTATGGTGGTTGTTTTGAGGGAGGCTAATGGTGGGTTTTGTGCACCAGCGAAAGTTGCACGGCACCAAAATTAGTCATGAAGAACTCATATACTTGTTGCAAAAGTTTTATTAGTAATCGAAACAAAGCATTCAACGCATACTCCTAGGGGAAGGGTTGGTAGGTATAAACCATCGCACGATCCCGACCGCCACGCAAAGGATGACAATCAATATACTAATCATGCTCAGATTTGATCACATAGCGGTTCACCATACATTCATGCTACGGGAATCACTAACTTCAACACAAGTATTTCTAGATCCACAACACCATACTAGCATGACTTTCAGTATTACCATAACCACAACTCAAAACTAATTGAGATGAATCAAACTTCTCTAACTATTCATTGCACATGAAGGTGGAAGTTTTCATATCCCTTTGGATAACTTCCCCTTTTGAGACTATTTTCAAAGCATAGATCAACTACCAAGCTACGCACCATTGTGCTCTAAAATATATAAGTGAGGCACACAGAGCAAAAGTATCTAGATCAAAAGATATAAGTGAAACACATGTGAGCTGAATTGTCTACCAAAAGATATAAGTGAAGCTCGGCAAAATCACGGTGTGTGCATGTCTCTCTCTCTCTAGGTGTGCAGCAAGGATGATTGTGACACAACAAAAATAAAAGACTCCTACGATACAAGACGCTCCAAACAAAAACACATAACATGTGGTGAATAAAAATATAGCCCCAAGTAACGTTACTGATGCATTGAAGACGAGAGAGGGGATGCCTTCCCGAGGCATGCCCAAGCTTAGGCATTTACGGCATCCTTGAATCTCTTGGGGTGCCTTGGGCATCCCCAAGCTTGAGCTCTTGCCACTCTTTATCTCTTTGTCCATAAGAACTTCACCCAAAACTTGAAAACTTCACAACACGAAACTTAAACAGAAACTCGTGATAACATTAGTACAAGAAAGCAAACCACCACTTCCTTAGGTACTGTAGAAAACTTAAATTCTACTTGTGCTGATGTTGGGTTACTGCACTTTCAATCTTCCATGGCTAATACCCCCCGATACTATCCATAGTTTCATCAAAATAAGGAACCAACACAACAAAAACAGAATATGTTAACAACATACCAGTCTGTAGCAATCTGTATATTTCGTATACCTCTGGTACTTCAAAAATTCTGAAAAATTACAAAAGTTTGAAGAATTTGCGTAGCAATCAGCAGCAAAAAGAATCAACTCAAAAGCTCTTACATAAGAAAAATGAAAATTCTTTTCTTGAGCAGAAAGTTTCTGTCTTTTCCAGCATGACCAAACGATCATCCCCAAGACTAATCATAATGATTTTGCTTGGCACAAACATAAAAAGAAATACAAAAAACACAATCATAACAGAATTATGAAAGTGTGGAAAACACAAAACAGAAAGAAAAAGGATAGATTCTTTGGGTTACCTCCCAACAAGCGCTTTTGTTTAACGCCCTTAGCTAGGCGAAAGTGATGGAATCACGTATAGTCATCTTTGGTGCTCAAACCATAAGCAGTGTGATCATTTATCATCTTAAGGTTTTCATGTTTATTAGATGACTCAGCACTAGCTTTAGGAACAAAAACAGGCTTGACGATCTTTTTGAGAGTAAGATTTGGAGTATTTTGCACAGCGGCAAAAGCGGAACCCGAGTTGGTTATGAGATCTTCTAATTTGCCAATTCTAGAAGAATCATTAACTATAAGTCCCTTCTCCTTTCAATTTTTCAAATAATTTCCCACTTTGGATCCGTACTGAGTAATTTGATTGTGGATGTTTCTATCCAAACCCTCAATAAGTTCAACTGTGGCAATTTTGTTTTCAATAGCGTCAAGCCTTTGCATCACGTGTTCCAAGGTCAAGATAGTTCCATTAACCTTGAGCGGGGGTGAGCCTACCAAATTAAGGATAGCTCTATAGGGGTCAACAGTATGGCTCCCCAAAAAGTTCCCGCCTACAATGGTATCAAGAATATACCTATTCCAAGGAGAAATTCCAACATAGAAACTGCGAAGGAGGATGGTAGTGGGTTGCTTACGAGTAGATCTACTTTGAGCATTGCAAATCCTGTACCAAGTGTCCTTCAAATTTCTTCCTCATTCTGCCTGAAATTGAGAACTTCATTTTCAGGGGTGTCGTTTGGAGTGGTGGGTCTAGCCATTGATGGACTATCTCACACACAAACGAGCAGGAAGAGAGAGAGTGAAATGGGCAAAAGAGAACAACAAAAAGGCAAAAGAAAACGGAGAAGGAGAAAGGAAAATGAAAACGGCAAAGGCAAAAGAAAAGGCGAAGGAGAAAGGCGAAAGAAAACGGCAAATGTGAAGTGGGGGAGAGGAAAACGAGAGGCAACTGGCAACAAAAGTAAATGCAAGAGAAGAGTTTGTGAGACCTACTTGCATAGATCTTGATTTCTCCTCCCCGGCAACGGCGCCGGAAATACTTCTGCTACTGCAACAAAAGACCTTCCAACGGCGCCAGAAATAGGTGTGTTGCTTGATACTCCTCAGCAACGGCACCAGGAATCCTTCAGCTGCGGCTACGCCTTAAGGGACTTCCTAGGCAAGTATGCAAAGAATTTCCCCCGTGGCCTTGGAGCCTTGTGTTGGTGTTCCCTCGAAGTGGAAAGGGTGATGTAGCGTAGCGGTTGTAAGTACTTCCCTCAGTTTGAGAACCAAGGTATCAATCCAGTGGAGGAGTATCTCAAGATCCTGCACAAACACAAAAACTTGCTCCCAACGCTATGAAGGGGTTGTCAATCCCTTATAGATTGTTTGCCAAGTGAGAACTGAAAGCAACAAAGTAACAAAGCAAAGTAAAGGCGGAGGTGTAAACGATGGATGTGAATAGACCCGGGGGCCGTAGTGTTTACTAGTGGCTTCTCTCATGAAAGCAAGTAGACGGTGGGTGAACAAATTACTGTCGAGCAATTGATAGAACCGTGCAAAGTCGTGACGATATCTATGCAATGATTGTTTCTACAGGCATCACGTCCGAAACAAGTAGACCGATACTTTCTGCATCTACTACTATTACTCCACACGTCGACCGCTATCCAGCATGCATCTAGTGTATTAAGTCCATAAGAACAGAGTAACGCCTTAAGCAAGATGGCATGATGTAGAGGGATAATCTCAAACCAGTGATAAAAACCCCATCTTTTTACCCTTGATGGCAACTACTTGATGTGTTCCTTGCTGCCCCTACTGTCACTGGGAAAGGTTACCACATGGTAGAACCCATAACCAAGCACTTCTCCCATTGCAAGAATCATAGATCTAGTTGGCCAAACAAAACCCAAGACTCGGAGAGACTTACAAGGATATCAAATCATGCATATAAGAAATCAGCAAAGACTCAAATATATATCATAGATAATCTGATCACAAATCCACAATTCATCGGATCTCGACAAACACACCGCCAAAGAAGATTACATCAGATAGATCTCCATGAAGATCATGGAGAACTTTGTATTGAAGATCCAAGAGAGAGAAGAATCCATCTACCTACTATTGAAAGTGTGTTATATCGACTAGAGGGGGGGGGGGTGAATAGGAGATTTTTAGAATTTCATCACTGAGGAAATTCCTTTTGAGGAAATTCCTCACTGATGACTAACTTATAGCAGAAACAATAAAGGATCAGAAGTGCAAAGTTTCACAACAGCAGTTTTTCAGAGTGAGGAATGTGAAAATAGATTGCACAGTGAGCATGCACAGAGAAAACAGATGAGGATTAACTAGCGTGAAGAATTTGGGGTTGAGGAGTTTCAGAGAAAGTCTTCAACAAATTATTCAAACAGTAGCAGTGAAAGTCATCAACACATAATCTCAGGAAAGTAAGGAGTTGAGGAATTAGAACCCGTTTCACAGCGAAGACAGTAGTTGATGACCCATTTCCAACTGCTATGACAGTCGTACATCTGGTTTGGAGCGGCTTGGTATTGAAACCAAAGTACACACAGTCCCAGGACACACAGTCCCTACCGTGTTCTCCTTGGGCTAAGAACACACAGTCCTCGCCCAACACTCGTGGTAAGTCTTCAGGGCAGACTTCCAAACCCTCACAAACTTGGTCACTCGGTGATCCACAATTGACTGCTGGAAAGCTCTAGACCATGACGCCTAACCGTCTGGAGGATGCACAGTCCTCAAAGGTAAAAGGCTTCAGTCCCACACAGGAACAACTTCTTCAGTGATGCTCAATCACTAGGTTTGGTTTGTGGTTTTGGTGTATGGGGTATTTCCTCACTGATGAATTACTCTCGAAGACTCTGAGGAATTGGGTTGCTCTTATGACAAGTGTCAATTTCTAACGGAGCAGCCAACCAGCTAATGGTTGTGGGGGGCGGCTATTTATAGCCTGGGAGCATCCCGACATGATTTGACACTAATGCCCTTAAATAATATGAACGTTGGTGTGGATAAGACCAATGACTTGGCGTGGCTATCGAAACGGTCGGAACCCTCAACTGTGAGAGTCCTCATGTCACTCGTATTCCTCACTTGAGGCTTTTGGTAGGATTAGGCTTGGGTTGAGCATCATGAGGAAATTCATTCCAAAGTGTAACTTCGACCCCCTTTAACAGTACGGTGTTCCTACTACTCAAGTGTGAAGAAAATAAAACAGAAAGAGTAAATCTTCATGCTTCAAAGTCTTCAAAATGATTTTCTTCAGAACACACCGAATTCCTCAATTTCAGTATCTTCATGAGGAATATCAATTTCATCGCAGATTCTTCGCAATTCAATTCTTCAGCTTCAGACCAATTTCTTCAACCGAAGATATACATTTTTAGGGGTCGATATTCATCAAATATCTCAAACTCCTCAGTGACTTATAGATCCTGTGTACACTCATAAACACATTAGATACTTAACCTATAAGTCTTCAAACCACCAAAATCACTAAGGGGCACTAGATGCACTTACAATCTCCCCCTTTTTGGTGGTTGATAACAATTAGGTTAAGTCTTCAACAGGGATCAAAAATATGAAATGTAAATACTCATTTGAGGAATTTGAAATCAAGATTCAGAGAGACTCCCCGTGAAGATGTGCATATCTTGAGGATTTTGCTTTTCACAGCAAATGCACATTGATGATATATATCACGGAGATCTCCCCCTGAGTCTTGTAAATCGTGCATACATGTAAAATATCGTATGAAGAAAATGAAGATGCATGATGACAAATGGTATCTGACGAATTCCAGCATGCGTGCATTAAAACTTGAGAAATAAGCATGCAAAGAAAAACGTTCAAAAGCGTCAGAGTACCATCGGGCTTAAGTTACAACTCATTACATAAAAACTTCAGAAGAGCCAAGAGTTTGTAACTTAAATATAGTTCATACGCCCCAAAATATCCCGCTTGAAGACTAATTCTCAAGTTTCTCCCCCTTTGTCATCAAGTGACAAAAAGTGACAAACTGAGGACTAACGCCCGTGAAGACTTCACTTCTTGGCAGTTGATGAAGAGGCGTGATGCTTCTTGGGGGTAGTCTTCTTCCTTGGACCGGTAGCAGTGTCGAGCTGTTCTTCATCAGTTTCAGCAGTGCGGAATGAAGAAAAGGAACTGTCTTCAAGGTCTGGAACTGGAATGGGCCTAAACTTCTTCTTGGGAGGCCACGACCAATCAAAGTCTCGCTCAAAGTCCATTTCTTCAAGCTTGGTCTGAGTCTTCAGATGTGCAAGTGTAGCCCAGGTGCGATCAAAAACCTCATGCAGATAGTAATGGTTAAGCTTTACAAAGTTTTGTGTTTCGGTGAGGGTTTTCACAATGGCGCCAAACTAGCGTTTGACCCACTTGTGATTGCGATCCACCTTCTGGTGAAGACTGAGGAGGAGCTCTCTTGTATTCATCACACGAGGAGGAATGGGGCTTGCCGGGCGAGTCTCAGTATCATCCCATGAAGAATTAGCTTCTGGCTCTCTGAACTGGCCATCAAGGGGCCTACTGCCTTCATCAATCACTGACTTGTCTTTTCCTTCAATGGGCTCGAAAGTCTTCTTGTTGACCCGGATAGGAGGCATATAACCAACATGGTTTTGGAAATCAGCATGGAAGTTGATGCCTGTCCTTGTCCTGATGAATCTCATGATCCATGGGGCATATATCTTGTGATCAAATGGACACATAGCATTGTCGGCCAAAGTCCTCAAGAAGAAATCATGGATGTTGATAGGAATACCATGGATGATGTTGAAGAGGATATTCTTCATGATGCCTACGGCATCTTCTTCATCATCATGGCTTTGATCGGCGCGAGCACACTGCAGAGGATTCTGTAGACAGACCTTGGTGTATATTTAAGCTCGTGGACGAGTAAGGTTTTTCTCGGTGATTGTCCTTCAGCCAAAGGCTTCATGAGGACTTCCATCATCCTGTTGGGCAGCTCACGCTCACCGTAAAGCTTCACAGCCTCCTCTGAGGGAATTGGTACATGCAGTTCACGGAGGAGCTCAGTAGCAGGAGCCTTGTAGTGAGTGTTTTGTGTCATCCAGTCAAACACCCAGATGTTAATGCCTTCAGGGTTGCCAGATATGTGAAGGGTGGCATAAAACTGAACAATGAGCTCACTGTTCCAATCAGAGATGTCGGAGCACATTGGCAGCAGACCAGCATCATGGAGTACATTGAGGACTGGAGCTAGGCACGGTATTGCTTCAAGTTCAACGTGAGGAATATGCATGTGCTGGAATATCTTGTTTCTTCCACACAGCACAGAGGCATAGTAATTTAGCTGTGTCCTTGTCCAAAACTTCAGATGCCTCATTTGAGGCTTGTCATAGGGATTCTCTCCAAAGAAGTACATGCGCTCTTCAAAGAAATTCTCCTTTTGGAACTGTGGTCGCTTGGAGAATGGCTGACGCTGAACTGGCTAAAGATTTTGCTGAGGAACAGGAGGGGAGACAACAATTGCAGTCTCGGGGTTGAGCACGACGAAGGCATTGTCTTGATCAGGTGCATTTTCCTCAGCATTGTCCTCTGATGCAGACGGGACAGTGATGATTTTGTTGGGGCTTGGCAGAGTTGCTCTTTCAGTAGACACCTGAGTCTCCACAGGAGGTGGTGAAGACTTTGTCTCCGAGTTGGTTGTAGCCGGGAGTGAGGAGCTGGAGGTGGCAGTCAGTGGCTTCATGACCGGCTTCTGTACTGGTATTTCTTGAGGCTTTGGTGGTGGTGCTGAGGATTTTGGAGCTGAGGGTTTTGGTGCTGAGGGTTTTGTAACTGATGTCTGAGCAGACTTCTCTTGAGGCTTTGGAGCCGTTGGTTTTGACGGCACAGACTATGGTTGAGGAATTGCTGAACCAGAGGTCTCAGCGGCAGAGGAAGTAGCTGCAGTTGAGGCAGCAACTGAGGATTCATTGAATTTCCTCACCGCAGCATCTGCCTGCTTCTTGAGCTTAGCCAGATGCTTTTCCTTCTCATCTGGATAGTCATCAATGGTCTTGAGGCTTGAGGGATGTGCTACTTGATGAGCCTCAAGTGGGGCCCGTTTGCCAGGAGGCTTCAGGGCGAATTTCTTCGCATACTTGGCAGTTACAAACCTCTATTCCTTCCATTCCTTAGCCCATCGGCGTTCTATTTTCTGCAGCCGAATCTTTCTCTTGGCCATTGTTTCATTTTCATCAGGTGTACAATATTCCAAGTAAATATCCTCAGGGATATCCAAAGCTGTGTTCTGTTCAAGTTTCTTTCCTCCCTTCTGCTTTCTGTCATCCTCCATTTTCTTCAGCCGAGGATTTTGGTGATGAGATTGAACTCTTGAGGATTCTGATTAGACTTGAAGATTTTCTTCAAGAAACGCTGCAAATGAGTTAATGTGATGAGAACCGAGAGATTCATCAGCTGACATGTGTGTAACTGTGAACAGAGTATAGTTGCGAGGAATTTGGAGAGGTCATATGCGTTCTTAGATTTGAAGAAAATGAAAAAGTTTGACAGTTGAGGAATTTAACCAGCGGTTGAGGAATTTTCCTAAGCATACTGTAATTGGGTTCCAGAGTTGTACAGATCCGAAAATTGGCACAATTGAGGAATCTCGTGAAAATCTTAGATGCTTAGTGAAGTTCATCACCGGTGTGGTGATAGGTAGTGTTTGAGGAATCAAGTGCATATCGATTCTTGAGGAAAAACAGATTTCACATAGGAGATGTAAAATAGTAGATCTAACTTGCTGTAAAAATGTGATTTTTATTTACCCTTGAAGGCGCGCACGAAGAACACAGAAAAGTTGTGTAGAGAAGCTCTTCGGTCGCGTGTCCAATGCGCCCTAACCCGACGACACAGGACGTCTATGGCGGCGGCGGACGAAGATGCTCCGACTCTGGCGTGGTTCCGGCGATGGAGAAGTCGAGGCAGTGAAGCTCTTCTTCGCCGGCGACGAGACTTCCAGCGGTGGCGCTAGGGTTCGATGATTTTTGCTGTAGCAGGAGAGCGATGGGGCGAAGAAGTGTTTGCTGAGGGGGATAAGGACATATTTATAGCCAGACAGTTACTGTTGGCGTGAAGAATTCGGACCAAACAGCCCCTGCCTCTACGTCTCCGCAGGACACGTGTAGCTCCCGAACAAGGCGGTGGAGATAGTGGAGATTATGGTTATCCGAACGTGGGAAGTGGGGTTCAGTTACTGTGCATTAGAGAAACATTTATGAAGATTTGAGGATTTTTGTTACAAAATCATCAGCTGACAAGGACGCAGTGAGGATTTTGAACAAAGTTTCAAGTAGAACGCATATGAAGAATCGAATAGACTGGATGAGAATAGCATAGAGAGAAAGTAGGGTCCGATCACATTCACTTAGATGAAATATCAACTTGAAGAAATAGCTATAAGTGAATGCTGTTGAGGACTTGAAATCACAGTCTATCTAGTCAAACGAAAGTCATCAAGTGTTTTTCAAGATTTGAGTAACTTGAGGATTTTGTGATAAATCGTCACAATGAAGAGCAACCGTTTTGAAGAAAAACACATTTTGAGGAAATGGAACATTTGAAGAAAATCAACTTGAGGAATTTCACGTTGGGCGGTGGCGTGACCCACCATATAAGAATGTTGATTACAGACGCCGCGTACAATTGTCGTAGGGCCCTAAGAATCAATTTCTTCGTTGATTTCTTCACATTCAGAGTGATATTCTTCATTAGTTGAAGAAAATCGATTCATCATGTGTTGCACATCTAAGTCATCAATTTTGCATAAGTGTTAGGATGTGTGCATGTTTTTACAAAACATTTGAAGATTCTAAGATATTTAGCTCACACCGCAACTTGCAAAATCTTTTCTCATCCAAGGTCTTAGTGAAGATATCTGCCAGTTGATCATCAGTCTTCACATGGTCGATGAGGATATTTCCCTTGAGGACATGGTCCCGAAGAAAATGATGACGAATCTGGATGTGCTTAGTCTTCGAGTGTTGTACTGGGTTGTATGCAATCTTGATTGCGCTCTCATTGTCGCAGTAGAGGGGCACATTCTTGATGTTGATGCCCTAGTCCTTGAGGGTTTGCTTCATCCATAGTAATTGAGCACAACATGAACCAGAAGCAATGTACTCAGCTTTGGCAGTGGAGAGTGATACGCAGTTTTGCTTCTTTGAGGACCAGCAAACTAGTGATCTTCCGAGGAAATGGCATGTGCCAGAAGTTGACTTGCGATCCACACGGTCACCAGCATAGTCAGAATCAGAATACCCTACCAGATGAAGATTTGAGCCCTTGGGATACCATAATCCTAGTGTTGGTGTGTGAGCTAAGTATCGAAGAATATGCTTCACAACCTTATGGTGTGATTCCTACGGTTTTGCTTGAAAACGTGCACACATGCAAACACTAAGCATTATATCTGGCCTAGATGCACATAGATACAATAAAGAGCCAATCATAGAGCGATATACCTGCTGATCAAATTCTTTACCATTTTCATCAGTGCCTAGATGGCCGTTGGTAGGCATTGGAGTCTTGGCACCTTTGCATTCATGCATGTCGAATTTCCTCAGAACATCCTTGAGGTATTTCTCCTGTGATATGAAGATTCCATTGTGTTGTTGACGAATTTGAAGACCTAATAAGAATTTCAGCTCCCCCATCATAGACATATGATATTCTTCACTCATCATGTAAGAAAATTCATCACTGTATCGTTTGTCAGTACAGCCAAATATGATATCATCGACATATATTTGACACACAAATAGCTCATTATCATAGGATTTAGTGAAAAGAGTTGGATCGAGTGAACCAGGTTTGAAGCCTTTCTTCATGAGGAATTCCTTCAATGTATCATACCATGCCCGAGGGGCTTGCTTGAGACCATAGAGAGCCTTTTTGAGTCCGAAGACTTTGTCTGGATTATTTGGATCCTCAAAACCTGGGGGCTGAGCAACATATACTTCTTCCTCAAGCTTACCATTGAGGAATGCACTTTTCACATCCATTTGATATAAGATGATGTTATGATGATTAGCATAAGCAAGTAGTATTCGAATAGCTTCAAGTCTAGCAACAGGTGCAAAAGTTTCATCGAAATCTATTCCTTCAACCTGGGTGTAGCCTTGGGCTACAAGTCATGCCTTGTTCCTCACCACTTGACCGTCCTCATCTTGCTTGTTTTGGAAAATCCACTTGGTGCCGATGATGTTGTGCTTGTGAGGATCTGGTCATTTGACGAGCTCCCATACGTCATTCAGCTTGAATTGAAGAAGTTCGTCTTGCATAGCTTGGATCCACTCCGGTTCCAGAAAAGCCTCAACAACTTTTGAGGGTTCTGTGATGGATACAAAGGAAAAATGCCCACAAAAGTTAACTAAGTGTGACGCTTTTGAGCGAGTGAGAGGACCTGGCGCGTTGATGTCGTTGAGGATTTTGTCAAGTTCTACTTCATTTGCAATCCTCGGATGAGCTGGTTGAGGATTTCGTCTGGGCTGAGGAAGTGGTTTTGGTGCAATTTTCTCAGGAGCATCTTCTTTATTTTCATCAGTGATGGGGAACGTTTCTTCACCAATTTTGTTAGTGGGGACAATGTCTTCAGTAGGTTTGAGCTTTATTGCTTCCTCAGGACACAACTTATCTGGATCCGAAGATAATTGCTCTCTTTGCGAGCAATTAGTTTCATCGAACCGCACATCTACAGTCTCAACAACTTTGTTGTGATAGTTGTTGAAGACTCTGTAGGTGTGCGAGTCCTTTCCATAACCGAGCATAAAACCTTCATGTGCCTTAGGTGCAAATTTTGAGCTATGGTGAGGATCTCTAATCCAACATTTTGCACAGAAGACTTTGAAATAACTTACATTGGGTTTCTTATCAGTGAGGAGTTCGTATGAGGTTTTCTTGAGGAATTTGTGAAGATATACCCTATTGATGATATGGCATGTAGTGTTGATTGCTTCAGGCCAAAAGCGACGAGGAGTCTGATATTCGTCAAGCATAATTCTTGCCATCTCAACCAGAGTCCTGTTCTTCCTTTCGATGACACCATTCTGCTGAGGAGTATAAGGAGCAGATAATTCGTGAGTAATACCAAGTTCATCAAGATAATCATCAAGACTAGTGTTTTTGAACTCTGTTCCATTATCACTCCTGATATGTTTGATCTTGATGCCAAAGTTCATCGAGGCCCTTGAAGAAAATCGTTTGAAGATTTCCTGCACTTCAGTTTTATACACTATGATATGCACCCATGTATATCTGGAATAATCATCAACTATGACGAAGCCATATAAAGATGCTGCATTGGTTAGTGTGGCATAGTGAGTAGGTCCAAATAGATCCATATGAAGCAATTCGAATGGACGTGTAGTGGTCATGATAGTCTTCGAGGGATGCTTGGATCTGGTCATTTTCCCAGATTCACATGCACCGCAGAGATGATCTTTGAGGAATTTGACTGATTCGATGCCGATGACATGCTTCTTCTTCGCAAGCGTGTGCAAATTCCTCATGCCTGTGTGATCTAGTCTTCGGTGCCACAGCCATCCTTCTGAGGTTTTTGCTAGTAAGCAAGTGGCTGGTTGAGGACCTGTAGAGAAATCAACAATGTACAAATCCCCCCTTCTTACACCTTCGAAGACTTTGGATCTGTCAGATTCCATGATGACTACACATCTATATCTACCAAAGATAACAATCATATCAAGATCACAAAAGCATCGAGACTGACATGACGTTAAAACCAAGGGATTCAACAAGCATCACTTTGTCCATATGCCTATCCTTGGAAATAGCCACTTTACCAAGTCCCAATACCTTGCTTTTACCTTTGTCAGCATATGTGATTTGCTTCAGAGGTGATGGAGTTAGTGGCATATTTATCAGCAAGCTTTTATCACCAGTCATTTGATGTGTGCAGCCACTATCAAGAACCCACTCAGTATTCTTGGGATTATCATCCTGCAGATGAATTAGTACAACTTACCATCTCATATGCTTCAAGTTTGAAGAATATGATATCAATTTCATCAGATAAGAATTTCATCACAACAAAATTATAAGGACGTGTGAAATATTTCTATTTCATCAATATTAGATTGCGTCCTATCAAGCATTTCCTCAGGTCTCCAGCAAATTCTTTAGATGATGATTTTCATCTGGAGACCTGTCCTGCAGAAGTGATTAGTTCGATTTCTTCACCACCCACATCTGAAGGGGTGGTAAAGCATTCATCATCCCGCGAGCACCATACAAGAAATGTGGCATTGAAGCTAATGCACTTCTCTTAACAGTAGGGGGGTTAATGTACTCATATGAATATGCAGAGAACTGGTTTGAGGATTTATGAACATAATGATTTGAAGAGTAACACTCATATTCATATTCCTTGTAGTTTCCCTGCATGTTAGACGCATTAGCACGGGTACGAGCATAATTTTGACGAGTTGAGGATTTTGATCCTCTTGAAGACTTTGGTCCTCCTGAGGATTTTGATCTGGGGTTCAGATTCTTCATTGGTGGTGTCATGAGGACATTCACCTGAAGATTTTCAAGACAACTTTTGGGAACCCAGATTTTTCTCAAGGGAGGGCCATTCCTGCAGTTAGTTCCAACATATCGAGCAAATACTTCACCAGATTGATTTTTGAACAGTTTGTAGTTGGGGTCAAATGACTCATCCGAGGAATAGGATAATTCACATGAAAAGCCACTTAGATTAGATGGATCAAAAGGAGGCCCAGTAGCAGCAACCCATGAGGTTTTGGGATACTGCTCAGGTTTCCAATAAGATCCATCAACATTTAATTTCCTCTCAAAGGCAATTCCTTCTTTCCTCGGGTTCCTGTTCAAGATCTGCTTTTTGAGCACATCACAAAGGGTTTGATGTCCTTTGAGGCTTTTGTATATGCCCGTCACATACAATTCCTTCAACCCTGCATTTTCATCAGTAACATTTGTGTTTTCCTCAAGTGAGGAAATAGGCACTACAGGTGCAGTTGAAGAATTTGCAGCAATAGAAGCATTTGATGATTCTGGTGAAGAATTAGCAGTTTCGCGTTCAATGCATTTAAGACATGGAGGAATGAATTCAGCTTGAGCAACACTGATATGTTGAGCTAGTAATGAATCATTTTCCATACGAAGATCATCATGAGAAATCCTCAGCTTCTCTAGATCAAGCTTCCTTTGAAGAAATTCATAGGAAAGTTTCTCATGATCAGCGAGGAGTGTATCATAACGATCTTGAAGATTATAAAATCTAGAATGAAGACTTTTCACATCTTCAGTGAGGATTTGGGTAAGATTCATTTCATCATTCAACAGATCATCACTTCTATCTAGCAGTTTCTGAAGCTTTTCCAGGGCAGTTTGTTGTTTAGTGGCAATGATAGCAAGTTTACTGTAACTGGTTTTTTTTATAATCATTAGGTTCACAGTCACTTGAATCAGAGGAGGAAGCATCATTCGGTACCTTTGAACCTTTTGCCATGAAGCAATACGTTGGAGCGAAGTCATCAGCATAGTCATCAGTGTGGATGGTGTTGTCATCTTCTTCAAGGTTGAAGATTGACTTGCTGACGAAGGTGGTTGCCAGTGCGAGACTAGCCTGTCCGGATTCTGAGTCTTCATTAGAACCCTCTTCTTCATCACATTCCTCTGATTCTGCCTCGAAATCCATTTCCTTGCCAATAAGTGCCCGAGCCTTTCTGAAACTAGTCTTCTTGTGCGATGAGGGCTTTGAAGATGAGGATTTTGAAGATTTCTTCTTCTTCTTCGAGTCATCAGAACTGTCATCCTTGTATTTCTTCTTCTTTGATTCCTTTCCCCAATGAGGATAGTCAGCAATGTAATGACCTGATTTCTTGCACTTGTGGCAGGTTCTTTTCTTGTAGTCCTCAGATGAAGATTCTGATTTCCTCATGTCTCTTCTTGAAGATTTACCAAACTGGCCACGTCGTGTAAATCTCTGGAATTTCCTCACGAGCATTGCAAGCTCCTCTCCAAATTCTTTAGGGTCACCAATGCTGTCATCCGAATCTTCTTCTTCAGATGAGGAAATTGCTCTAGCCTTCAGTGCATGTGGTCTAGAATAGCTTGGTCCATATAGATCTTTCTTTTCTTCTAGCTGGAATTCATGAGTATTTAGCCTTTCGAGTATATCAGCTGGATCAAGCATCTTGTAGTCTGGTCTTTCTTGAATCATCAGAACTAAAGTATCAAATGAAGAATCCAAAGATCTGAGCAGTTTCTTCACAACTTCGTGATCAGTAATGTCTCTAGCTCCCAGTGCTTGCAGTTCATTTGATATGTCAGTGAGGCGATCAAAGGTGTCTTGGCAGCTTTCATTGTCATGCCTCTTGAAGCGATTGAAGAGATTGCGAAGAATATCAACACGAGAGTCACGCTGAGTTGATACTCCTTTATTTACTTTGCACAGTCTCTCACAGATCAGTGTTGCAGAGCCCAAAGCACTCACTCTTCCAAACTGGCCTAGGCTCAGATGGCCACAGATGATATTCTTCGCTTGAGAATCGAGTTGCTTGAATTTCTTCACATCAGCAGCAGAGACACTAGCAGAGACGATGGGGATGCCATGTTCCACAATATACCAGAGATCATTATCAATAGCTTGTAGATGCATTTGCATCTTGTTCTTCCAGAAGGGAAAGTTCTTTCCTTCAAAGGTAGGACATGCTGCAGTCACCTTAAACATGCCTCCAGTCGACATAACTCAAACTCCAAGTGGTTATACCAAAATCACACAAAACAAGGGAGTACCTTGCTCTGATACCAATTGAAAGTGCGTTATATCGACTAGAGGGGGGAGAGTGAATAGGATACTTTTAGAATTTCATCACTGAGTAAATTCCTTTTGAGGAAATTCCTCACTGATGACTAACTTACAGTGGAAACAGTAAAGGATCAGAAGTGCAAAGTTTCACAACAACAGTTTTTCAGAGTGAGGAATGTGAAAACAGATTGCACAGTGAGCAGGCACACAGAAAACAGATGAGGATTAACTAGCGTGAAGAATTTGGGGTTGAGGAATTTCAGAGAAAGTCTTCAGAAAATTCTTCAAACAGTAGCAGTGAAAGTCATCAACACATAATCTAAGGAAAGTAAGGAGTTGAGGAATTAGTACCCGTTTCACAGCGAAGACAGTAGTTGATGACCCAGTTCCAACTGCTGTGACAGTCGTACATCTGGTTTGGAGCGGCTTGGTATTGAAACCAAAGGACACACAGTCCCGGGACACACAGTGCCTACCGTGTTCTCCTTGGGCTAAGAACACACAGTCCTCGCCCAACACTCGTGGTAAGTCTTCAGGGCAGACTTCCAAACCCTCACAAACTTGGTCACCCGGCGATCCACAATTGACTGCTAGAAATCTCTAGACCATGACGCCTAACCGTCTGGAGGATGCACAGTCCTCAAAGGTAAAAGGCTTCAGTCCCACACAGGAACAACTTCTTCAGTGATGCTCAATCACTAGGTTTGGTTTGTGGTTTCGGTGTATGGGGTATTTCCTCACTGATGAATTACTCTCGAAGACTTTGAGGAATTGGGTTGATCTTATGACAAGTGTCAGTTTCTAACGGAGCAGCCAACCAGGTAATGGTTGTGGGGGGCGGCTATTTATAGCCTGGGAGGATCCCGACATGATTTGACACTAATGCCCTTAAATAATATGAACGTTGGTGTGGATAAGACCAATGACTTGGTGTGGCTATCGAAACGGTCGGAACCCTCAACTGTGAGAGTCCTCATGTCACTTGTATTCCTCACTTGAGGCTTTTGGTAGGATTAGGCTTGGGTTGAGCATCATGAGGAAATTCATTCCAAAGTGTAACTTCGACCCCCTTTAACAGTACGGTGTTCCTACTACTCAAGTGTGAAGAAAATAAAACAGAAAGAGTAAATCTTCATGCTTCAAAGTCTTCAAAATGATTTTCTTCAGAACACACCGAATTCCTCAATTTCAGTATCTTCATGAGGAATATCAATTTCATCGCAGATTCTTCGGGATTCAATTCTTCAGCTTCAGACCAATTTCTTCAACCGAAGATATACATTTTTAGGGGTCGATATTCATCAAATATCTCAAACTCCTCAGTGACTTATAGATCCTGTGTACACTCATAAACACATTAGATACTTAACCTATAAGTCTTCAAACAACCAAAATCACTAAGGGGCACTAGATGCACTTACAACTACGGACCCGTAGGTCTGAAGTGAGCTACTCACGAGTCATTGGAGAGGTGATGATGATGATGAAGAAGCCCTCCAACTCCAAAGTCCCCTCCGGCAAGGTGCCGGGAAGGGTCTCCAAACGAGATCTCGCGGAAACGGAAGCTTGCGGCGGCGGAAAAGTATTTTCGAGGCTCCCCTGATTTTTTGCGGAATATTTGGGAATTTATAGGTCAAAGACCTAGGTCAGGGGGGCGGCCAGGGAGGCCACAAGCCTACCCACCGCCGCCTCCCCCTGGTGGCGGAGTGGGGGCTTGTGGGCTCCCTGGAGCCCAGCTGGCTTGGCCCAAAAGCCCCCTAGTCTTCTTCCGTTCGGGAAAAAATCATTTCGGGGTTTTTCTGCCGTTTGGACTCCGTTCCAAAATCAGATCTGAAAAGAGTCAAAAACACGGAAAAAATAGGAACTGGCACTTGGCACTGAATTAATAAGTTAGTCCCAAAAAAGATATAAAAGGTACATAAAACAACCAAAGAAGACAAGATAACAGCGTGAAACCATCAAAAATTATAGATACGTTTGAGACGTATCACGCATCTATTACGTCTCCAATGTATCTATAATTTTTGATGGTTTCATGCTATTATCTTGTCAAACTTTGGATGTTTTGCATGCCTTTTATATATTTTTTGGGACTAACTTATTAACTCGGTGCCAAGTGCCAGTTCCTGTTTTTTCCATGTTTTTGACCCCTTCCAGAGGAGATTTTGAAACTGAGTCCAAACGGAAGAAAATCCCCGAAAAGTTTTTTTTCCGGAACGGAAGAAGATCGGGAAGCTTGAGAGCCAAGGAAGAGGAGCCTCAGGGGCCCCACAAGCCCCCACCCCGCGGCCAGGGGGGTAGGCCGCGGCCCATAGGCTTGTGGGCCCCCTGAGCGCCCCCTGACCTAGGGGTTGCGCCTATAAATTCCCTAAAAATCCCAAAAAAACCAGGAGATCATCGAAATTACTTTTCCGCCACCGCAAGCTTCTGTCTCCGCAAGATCCCATCTGGGGCATGTTCTGGTGCCCTGCCGGAGGGGGGATTCGGACACGGAAGGCTTCTTCATCAACACCATGACCTCTCCGATGATGCGTGAGTAGTTCACCATAGACTTACGCGTCCATAGCTAGTAGCTAGATGGCTTCTTCTCTCTCTTGGATCTTCAATACAAAGTTCTCCATGAACTTCATGGAGATCTATCCGATGTAATCTTCTTTTGCGGTGTGTTTGTCGAGATCCGATTAATTTTGGATTTATGATCGGATTATCTATGAATCTTATTCGAGTTTCTTCTGATCTCTCTTATGCATGATTTCATATCCTTGTAATTCTCTTCGAGTTGTGGGTTTTGTCTAGCCAACTAGATCTATGATTCTTGCAATGGGAGAAGTGCTTGGTTTTGGGTTCATACCGTGCGGTGACCTCACCCACTGACAGAAGGGGTAGCGAGGCACGCATCATGTTGTTGCCATCAAGGGTAAAAAGATGGGGTTTTCTTCATTGGTTTGAGATTATCCCTCTACATCATGTCATCTTGCTTATGGCATTACTCTGTTCGTCATGAACTCAATACACTAGATGCATGCTGGATAGCGGTCGATGTGTGGAGCAATAGTAGTAGATGCAGAAAGTATCGGTGTACTTGTCTCGGACGTGATGCCTATATGTATGATCATTGCCTTAGATGTCGTCATGACTTTGCGCTGTTCTGTCAATTGCTCGACAGTAATTTGTTCACCCACCGTGATATTTGCTATTATGAGAGAAGCCTCTAGTGAACACTATGTCCCCCAGGGTCTACTCCACACCATATTTTCAGCCTTACACTTTTTACTTCGTTGCACTTTCCGCCTTCAGATCTCACTTTGCAAACAATCTTGAAGGGATTGACAACCCCTTTGAAGCGTTGGGTGCAAGCTTGTTTGTGTTTGCGCAGGTACTCTGGACTTGACGAGGCCCTCCTTCTGGATCGATACCTTGGTTCTCAAACTGAGGGAAATACTTACTGCTCCTGTGCTGCATCACCCTTTCCTCTTCAAGGGAAAAACCGAGCAAATCAGAGAAGTAACAAGAAGAATTCCTAGCGCCAAGGAAGGACTTTTGTTGCCGCAGCAGCATCAAGGACATATGCCTTCTTGGATGCAATGAGGATGAGCTTTAAGTTATGGACCCAGTCCGCATAGTTGCTTCCATCATCTTCCAGCTTAGTTTTCTCTAGGAACGTGTTGTAATTGAGGTTGACATTTGAGTTGGCCATGGGATCTACAATATTTGTAAAGACAATTTTAGACTAAGTTCATGATAATTAAGTTCATCTAATCAAATTATTTAATGAACTCCCACTTAGACCGACATCCCTCCAGTCATCCAAGTGAAACATGATCCACGTCGACTAGCCCGTGTCCGATCATCACGTGAGAGGGACTAGTCATCGATGGTGAGCATCTCCATGCTGATCGTATCATCCATAGGACTCATGTTCGACCTTTCGGTCTCCCGTATTCCGATGCCATGTCTATACATGCTAGGCTCATCGAGTCAACCTAAGTGTTTTGTGTTTGTAAATCTGGCTTACACCCGTTGTATGCGAACGTTAGAACCTATCACACCCGATCATCATGTGGTGCTTCGAGACAACGATCCTTCGCAACGGTGCACACTTAGGGGAATGATTATCTCAAAATTTTATGAGGGATCATCTTATCTTTTCTACCGTCGTTCTACGCAATAAGATGAAAAACATGATAAACATGACATGCAATCATATAGTGACATGATATGTCCATTGTCATTTTGCTCCTTTGATCTCCATCTTCGGGGCATCGCATGATCATCATTGTCACCGGCATGACACCATGATCTGCATCATCATGATTTCCATCATTGTGTCTCTGTGAAGTCGTCTGGCCAACTATTACTTCTACTACTATAGCTAACCGTTAGCAATAAAGTAAGGTAACCACATGGCGTTGCATCTCATATAATAAATTAAGACAACTACTATGGCTCCTGCCGGTTGTCATACTCAGCGACATGCAAGTCGTGAATCCTATTACAAGAACATGATCAATCTCATACATCACCTATGTAACATCACATCCTTTTGGCCATATCACATCACATAGCATACCATGCAAAAACAAGGTAGACGTCCTCTAATTGTTGTTACAAGTTTAACGTGGCTGATTTGGGTTTCTAGCAAGAACGCTTCTTACCTACGTGACAACCACAACATTGATATGCCAATCCTATTTACCCTTCTTAAGGACCCTTTTCATCGAATCCAATTCGACTAAAGTGGGAGAGACAGATACCCGCTAGCCACCTTATGCACCAAGTGCATGTCAGGCGGTGGAACCAATTTCACGTAAGCGTACGTGTAAAGTCGGCCCAGGGCGCTTCATCCCACAATACCACTGAAAAAATATAAGACTAGTAACCACAAGCAATTGAAAAAATCATTGCGCACAACTTTTGTGTTCTACTCGTCCATAGAATCTATGCATAGAACTGGCTCGGATACCACTGTTGGGGAACATACTAATTTCAAAAAAATCCTACGTCACACAAGGATCTATCTAGGAGAAACCAGCAACGAGCAAAGGAGTAGAGCATATTCGTACCTTTGAAGATCCCTAAGCGGAAGCGTTGCTAGAACGCGGTTGATGGAGTCGTACTCGTAGCGATTCAGATCGCGGTGGATTCTGATCTAAGCGTCGAACAACGGCGCCTCCGCGTTCAACACACACGCAGCATGGTGACGTATCCAATGCCTTGATCCATCTAGGAGGGAGGATAGGTTGAGAAAGAGCTCCAGTAGCCCGACGGTGTGCTAACAGTGGAGCTGCATGGTAGTCCGGCACGGCTTCGTCAAGCTCTACGGAGGACGAGGAGGAGGAGGAGTAGGGCTGCGCCGTGGAGAGGTGTAATTGTGTTGTTTGCAACCCCAAAACCCTCCACTATATATAGGAGGAGAGGGAGGAGGGTGCCCACCCCTATGGTTTCCTCCCTAGGGGGTGCGGCAACCCAAGATGGGCAAGGGGGCGGCGGCCAAGGGTGGAGGAGGTGGTGCCCTAGGGTGGCTTGCCACCCAAGGCAAGCCCACCACGCCTAGGGTTAGCCCACCCTCCCTCTCTTGCGCCTTGGGCTGATGGTAGCGGCTCACCAACCCACTTTGGGGTTGGTTCCCATCCACTGGCCCACATACCCCTTCGGGGTTGGTGGCCCTTCAAGGTGGACCCCCGGAACCCTTCTGGTGGTCCCGATACATTACCAGCAATCTCCGAAACTCTTTCGGTGATCAAAACTCCACTTCCTATATATGAATATTTACCTTCGGACTATTCCAGAGCTCCTCGTGACGTCCGGACTCCGAACAACCTTCGGTAACCATGTATACTATTCTCATAACAACCCTAGCGTCATCGAACCTTAAGTGTGTAGACCCTACGGGTTCGGGAACCATATAGACATGACCGAGAAACATCTCCGGTCAATAACCAACAGTGGGGTTTGGATATCCTTGTTGGTTCCCACATGTTCCACTATGATCTCATCGGATGAACCACGATGTTAGGGATTCAATCAATCCCATATGCAATTCCCTTTGTCTACCGGTATGATATTTGCCCGAGGTTCGATCGTTGGTATCCCTATACCTTGTTCAATCTCGTTATCGGCAAGTCTCTTTACTCGTTCCATAACACATCATCCCGTGGCTAAATCCTTAGTCACATTGAGCTCAGTATGATGATGCATTACCGAGTGGGCCAGAGATACCTCTCCGTCACACGGAGTGACAAATCCCAGTCTCGATTCGTACCAACCCAACAAACACTTTCAGAGATAACTTAAGTGCACCTTTGTAATTACCCAGTTACGTTGTGACGTTTGATACACCCAAAGCACTCCTACGGTATCTGGGAGTTGCACAATCTCATGGTCTAAGGAAATGATACTTGGCATTAGAAAAGCTTTAGCAGACGAACAATATGATCTAGTGCTATGCTTAGGATTGGGTCTTCTCCATCACATCATTCTCCTAATGATGTGATCTCGTTATCAATGACATCCAATGTCGATGATCAGGAAACCATGATCATCTATTGATCTATGAGCTAGCCAACTAGAGGCTCACTAGGGACACATTTTGATCTTTATATTCACGCATGTATTACTGCTTATGGTTAATATAATTATAGCATGAATAATAGACAATTATCATGAACAAGGAAATATAATAATAACCACTTTATTATTGCCTCTAGGGCATATTTCCAACAGTCCCGATCAGCATCAAGCAATGGAATAAGCCTAAGGGCGACGACGTTCGTGAAGGTGATTATGTCACCGATAGACAGAACGATGATCTTTGGATCGTGATGAAGGCAAATTTCACCCTACCGCTAGAGGGGTGTCCGAATAAGCCAGTTATAGAGCCACTAGTCAAGGCATGTGCTCTTAAGAAGATGGCAGATCTATTCAGGAGGTGGAAGAATGAGTTGAAATCAATGTTTGTCGACAAAGCGAAGACTCCATAATTCATTGGCTGATTTGAGAAGATAAGAGATCACTGGCCCGCATATGTGTCCTACAAGACATTGGTCAAGAGTAAGAAAATGTCAGAGACAAACAAGAACAATGCCGCAAAGAAGCAGTATCACCATCACGCGGGGTCAGGTGGCTACCTCAAAGCCCAGCCGTTGTGGGACAAAGCTGAGAATGATCTGATTGCTAAAGGGGTCGAACCACAGACATTGAACTGGCCACACCGTTCAAGGACTTGGTTCTTTGGGGTTGGGAGAACTTTGGACCCTGAAACAGGGAGGTGCCGTTGGACGGACGAGCAACTTGCATTACCCATCAACAAGCTTCAGAAGTATATCACCGCAACACGGGAAGGGACGTTCATTCCCGACAGAGAGAAGGACGAGATGACTGAGGCCCTAGGGAATGCTGAGCACCCTGGACGAACACGAGGCACACCAGGCTCCATTCCATGGAAGGTTGGATTTCCCAATGCAAACGGTTAAAGAAACCGGGAGAGAAAGAGGAAAGCGGAGCTGAGCGATATGCAGAAGATCAATGCAAGACTACAAAAGCTTGAGAAACTTGAGAGCCAGCGAGCTGCCGGCCAACCATCTAAACGGCACGAAGCTACCCTAGAAGGTACCCCGCAATCTAAGCGGAGAAGCAGCATGGCTTCCACGGAGCCCATTCAGCCTGACTTCACGGCTCCTAGCTACCCTGTGGATACTATCACGGAGGCTCAACATTGCGAGCTTATGATGAAATGCCGGAACCTCACTTTCAAGGCGGCTGTCGGCTCTGTTGCACCTCCTCAACCCAACAAAACTTTTCACCGCCTTCCGATTCCACATGGCTATGCTATTGTTATGGTGGATGAAGTAATGGAGGGATTTGAGGAGGTCGAGCTTGACCACCCTACATGTGAAGGGGAGAATCAACTGGTTCGTGCTATGAGGAGTACATGTATATGGCAGAAGGAGTTCATCAAGCTTCCAAACTGGATGCCTCCACCTCCTCCACTGACTCCGGTGAGTCAGGGCACTCTGCCTCCCCCCTCCTCGCGTCAGAGCAGTCCGCCTCCTTCTCCGCCTCGTCAGCAATGACGGAATAGAGACGCCGCCTCTCTGGCGGCTAGCGGTACAAGCAGATGCGGGAGGCAATTCAGATACGGTCCATCTCTCAAGCCTCTGGAAAAGTTACCATATGAGAGGACCAAGGAGGAAAACAAGGAAATATGTCATGCCCAATTGATGGACCATTTTGCAAAGAAAAATCCACGTCCGAAGGAGAAGCTAGATCCAGTGAAAGTGGAGCGCACTATCAATCAACTGAAGCGACCACCATCGGCTCCGCTGGATTCCAAATATGGTCGCATTCTTCAAAAGACGCATGCAACAGCGTGGCGATCGAGAACTATGTCCAGTGATGCAAGGTTAGCACAACGAAGAAGTGGGAAAAAAATTCCCCAGCTCGGCAAACAGGAGAAGCAATCGTGCCCCCCCCGCTCAAGATGTCTAGCGATATCGTTTCTAATCCTTTGGGGATGGTGCCCGGTACCAATCCTGGTGATTACTTAGGGGATGATGTAATTTTTCAAATGTCCGAGGTAACAAAAGAACAATATAAATACATGCACAGGAAGCCTCTTGCCCCCTGATCGTCCTCCTCTAACAACGATGATGCACATATTGCATGAGTGGCACAAGAAAACCTGCAGGGAGTCTGGGAAAGAAAATCTGTATGTGACAGTGAAACCAGAGCACAAATTCATTGGAGCTCAAGTGATGCCTATTGAATCCGTGGATTTATTTCAGTTATACAATCAACTGGCCCTTGACAAAAACCTCTTGACTTTCTACTATCTGTAATTATTACTTCTATAGTTAAGTCTTTAACTTAGCTCGTTCATTGCATGTATATATAATTATCCTCACTATATTATGCAGATTGAAGATCGTCGAATGCAAAAAACGCATGAATCTTCGACGTTGGGATCATTAGACCACATGCCGTAAATGAATGGTCGGTACGAAACACAATCAAAGAGACCGAGAAGAACTTGCTAAAGTCGTTACTTATACATCAAAACAAAAAGGAAACACTCTTTCCTTACAACTTCAATTGAGTGTTGCTGTCTTCTCTGTATACTCGGTTTCGCTTACTCGAGATTAAGTAATGTAATTGGTGAGTTATATATGTGTGCACAGTTTCCACTTTGTTCTGTTATCCATTAAGATTAACGAGGCATTATTAACTGTCCTAGACTCGAGACGTAAAAATCCCGAGGATTATGCAAACATTACTGCAATGCTCGAGAAGTAAGTTCAGTAAATACTGGGACCATATCGGCATGCAACTTTCATTAATTTCCTGATATCAAGTAATCATTTTCTTTGCCTAGCAGGGTTTGGAAGAACTTCACCAAGAAGGCTCCCGGTCTAAACAAAGAGTTGCAATTTATACACCCAGAGTAAGTAGTACTAGCTAGTTCCGCACGTCTCTAATTGATTCAAATTTTCATCAATATATCATTACCATGCTTGCTTATCAGTTTGATTGAACTCTATTCTCGTAAAGTGCATGTACCAGGAAGGTGAGACTGTTTTATGTGCATACTACATATGCGAGTTCATTCGTCGCTCGACCTCTAAGCGGGGCTTATCTGAGAAACAATATCAAGTACGTAAATAATATTCACAATTTTATTTTATATATTACCATCAATTGTGTTGAGTTTTATTCATATATATGCATGTATTGACCCCCCTTCTTTAAATTAGATCTGGCATATGCGGGATGATCTCCTACCACATAATCGCATACGAGCAATTCAAGAGTAATTGCCAGGATTCTTTCTTGACCACATACCTAAACACGAAGAATACCATGTGGATTTGTGATTGGATCTTAGGTAGATGATGTTAGGCATTGTAAAAGATGTTATATTATATATATGTAGTAGCGTCGGATAGATATACGAAAACCTTTTGTTCGACCAAGCACGGAGAAAGAGAGGACACTTCTCTCTATTAACTAGCTAGCACAATATGAAACCCCTAAATTAACCCTCCAAAACCCTCCAACCCCATTATTAAAAACAAAACAAAAATCCCAGCTCCTGCCAGATGCTAACGCGTGGATGCCCTTTGGTCCCGGTACTAAAGCTGGACCGGTCAATGAGCAGCAACTGTTGTGCAGTGCGTCGTTGGATCTAGACGAGCGACTGAGATTAACCAAGGAGGTGGGCAGATCCGTGGGAAATTGGCATGGGCCAATAAGGTTCAAGGATCTTTGTCATGGCCGGACTCACTCGCCCACGATTGATTGTTTTAGTTGATGAAACCAACGAAAAAACAAAAACATAAGGACCCACACTAGACAGCCTGTCGTCACCGATCAGTGATTAGTATACTTTGAACTATGTGTGTCGTTAGATCTGGATGAAGGGCTGAGATGGAGCAGCGTGGGGGGATGGATCCGTGGGACGTTGGCATGGACCAATCAGGGTCTAGATATTGAAACCAACCAACAAAAAACAAACTCTTTCCTCTCCCGACTCACATCACGTCACATCAGATCCCATCCCATTCCCTCAGCCGCCGCCCACTCACCCTCATCATCAACGACCCCCACCGCCGCAGCCGCCGCACACCACCGTCGTCCTCCACTCCCCTCAACCTACGCCCAGATTGAGCAGGAGTCCCAAACTCGCGGACGACAGCGGCCGCAGCCATGGCCATGCCCTCCTCCCTCGATCTGAAACCGGGATTTGGAGGCGAGGTGAGTCAGGGCCCAGATTGGATCGCCTCCCAAGGGAAGGAAGGGGCTCGAGCGATGAGGTGAGGCAGCGCCCAGATTGGATCCACGGTCCATGAATTTCTCCTCTTCTCTGCTCTGCTTTCTTTCTCTCTCTCTCTCTCTCTCTCTCTCTCACCATGGTCTCATCTTTGTAGGAAGGAGATGCCAGCGACCAGGACGAGGAAGCTGCTCCTGCTCTGCTCCTTCCCTACCAGGACCACGCCATGGAAGGTGATTTCATCCCCCCTCATCTCTCTCTTTCTCTCTCTCATGGAAGGTTTCAGTTTGATCTAAAAAACCAATTCTTTATTTTCTTATGCGTGCAGCAGCAGCAAAAAGAGGACACTAGGGTTGCATCTTCAAGGCTAGCAGGAGCACCACCAGAAGCGGCTCCAAGGATGGTCTCCCTTCTCCTCTCGTTTCTTTCTATTTTGGTAGCCCCCCTTATGCTTATGAATAAGTGGTAGGTCTTGTTTCTAGAACCAGAGCCTACTAGTCTAGTATACGACGATACTTGTGTCTCATTCAGATTCGTCTCCACGTATTCCATAGCTTATTAGTGATGACAGGTGTTGATTGCATGTTGGATTCGCATGCAGCAAGGACAAGGGATTTTTCTTCTTCTTCAGATAACTATGGCTTGAGTTGATCATGCTTAATTACTTGGACTGCTTCATTTCTTTTTTATCTTCATCTTGATCTTGATGGAAAAACATCACATGTTTCTTTTCCAAGACACAAACATGTCTTTTTCATTGTTGAGCTTCTAGGCTCCCGTGCCGCATCAACCATTGATTTCGGCGGCGATCCTCACCAACCGTTTCTCCTTGTTGTGCAGCACAAGGGTTGCATGGGTGCAACAGCAGCAGAAAGAATACCATGATTCAATCGAGTTCAAGCTCCGTCAACACAAGGTACCATATTCCCACCCAGCTCGTTCTCTCTTGTATTGTAGGTTGTAGCACATCCATCACCAGTTCACATTTGTTTCTAGTTTACTGTCCCCCCCGATAACTATTGCGTGAGTTGAACATGTTTACTTGGGCTGCTTAATTTTATTTATCTTGATGGATTAAGCACCACATGTTTCTTTTCTGAGACTTGAACATGTCTCATTGTTGAGCTTGTACGTACAACATCACCAATTATTGCTAGTTAACAAGTATAGTTGACCAGGCTAGATATGACTCAGATTTGTGCTCCAGGTTTAATCCTAAGTACAAATGAAATGCTCGTACTTGTTGGTTAATAAAGTAGTGCAATCCATTCAGAGATGGGAAGCCTACAAGTCTCTCATTATTTAACTATATGCGAGAGATGCATGCTAGGGGCATCTACGATTCCTAAAACTTTTTGGTCCCTTACTAGCCATAACATGCTCACTACTACTAGTATACATACTTTTCGCTGGCTCTCCTTGCACTACAAGCAATTCTATAATACAGAGGAAGATCTATTGTTTCTAGTTTAGTGAAAAGCGTTGCATGCATATTGGATTTACATGCAGCAAGGACAAGCGATTTTTTCCAGAAAACTATTGCTTGAGTTGAGCATGTTTACTTGGACCGCTTAATTTTACTTATCTTGACGATAAAGACATCACGTGTTTCTTTTCATTGTCGAGCTTCTAGCTAGGTTCCTGTGCAGCAGCAACCATTGATTTCGATTTTAGCTCATCAACCATTTGTCCTTCTTGTGCAGCAGAAGTATTCCATGGGTACAGAGCAGCGGAAAGAGGTCCATGATTCCGTCTAGTGCAAGCTCCGGCAACACCAGGTACTAATCCCACCCAACTTTTTGTATAACATACATCACCAGTCCATTGCTTATACCTAGAGAGGCTCGATAACCGTCCTGGAGAGTGGGACTTTTTGTTTCCTAGCTTAGCACCTGAGTCAAAGTGACGAAGCACCGTTTTGTTCAATTTTGTAGCTCTGATTCCCTGATTTCTAGTGTTTATGATGGATGGATGGTCTATGCTGCCATACTTGAAGTTGAGATCATTCATATAGGATCACAGCCTACTGCTCCTACTTCTCTCAGTCACATTTGTTTTTTGTATAGTGAGGCTAAGTGCATCAGGGTCACGTCATTTTTTCAGATAATTATTGCTTCGGCATATTAACTTGGACCGCTTAATATTATCTTCTTGGAAAAAAACATCACACACATGTTTCTTTTGAAAGACGCAAACATGTCTTGATTGTTGACCTTCTAAATAGCACACCACCAATTTCTAGTTGTTGATTTGGCTAGCCGTGAGTGAGATTTATCATATATATGCTCTAGGTTCAGTTTTGGGTACAAATTAAATGCTCGTGCTTCTTAGTACAACAGTGCAAGTCTGATTAATTAACTATTTGAGAGATCCATACTAGGGGCGTATAAGATTCTAGACTCCTAAAACTTTTTAGTCGCTTACATACTTTTGGCTAGCTCTTGTCACACTGCAAGAAATTTAATAATGTGAGATCTGAGATCTGAAACTACTTTACCATCTCTTACACGCAAGGTGCACGGAGGTAGGCTCAGCCTCGGTGTCTTCCATTGGACGGCCCCGCTACTGCCGGCGGCGCTGTTTGGCATCAGCACGGTGAGCTCCTCTCCCTCCTCTGCTCCCTGCCTCCTGCCTCTGGTTGCTCTGATGATGCCCGTGGCCTTCGAGCTGCGACCCTGGTGGCTCTATGGCTGTCTGGTTAGGCTTCTAGAGTCCTTTCATAATCATCATGCCATTGTTTGTTTTTAAATTTTCTCGTTTTTCTGCTAACCATGCTAGCTAACAGTAGCCTACCTGATGCAAACTTGCTGAATATATGTATTTGTAGTTCCTCGTGGTCACTTATTACCCAAGGGGCTAGTTTTGGTACTTAACAAATGGTGTTTCAGCCAGCTTGTACCTCATCTAGCTGTTCACTTTTATTGTTACCTAAAATAAAATTGCTTGGTGTTGGATAGACATTGTTTTGCATGACGAAATCCTTTAGTTCGCGTATGATGGCAGGGTGGTTCCTGCATGTGGAGGTCCTGTATGAGCCTAGTTTTTTTGGGAACAAAGTGAGCCTAGTTATTTTGTTGTACTATATATGGTTCCAATTCATATCATATTTGGTCCTTGTGAAGGCTAAGGTTGTTTTTCTTGTTATCGTTGTTGTTTTCGTTTGTTCAATCAATCAGGAGCAGCAGGCTCCATCCCTGGACGGGTATGACGACCGAAACCAAACCTCACCCCTCCTGATACAACGCACTTGATGGATGACACTCGGAAGTGGTCAAGTACCAAGTCAACGACACAGCCATCGTCATCGCCGGCTGGACTAGGTACGTGCTCTCCTTCCATTTTCACTCCCCCAGTATATACATTGTTTGTTGTTGGCTTGATTTGAAGCATGATTTTCTTGTGGAGAAGTTCTCTGGGCGTGCTCCTTTTTATTTGACAGGCTCTGTAAGAGTTCCTGACTTAAGTGATCTGGGTGGTCATATTGCAGTCCAATATACCATTGTAAGAGGCTGTGTAAAAGGTCTTGATAGACTAGGTGGATATTTTCTTTCTGATGATGAGAATAAGTACAAGTAGTAAGTTGCGTTGGATGGTGTCCGCTGCGATAAAGAAAAGATTACTAGACACACGCAGTTCTGTTTGGCTCTTGAACCACTCAGAATAAACCCTTGCGGGCGGCGGCAGCGTGTCACTGTTGATGAAGATTTGTAGTATGACTCGTGTCTTTGATTTGAACCGAACCGCTTGCTGCACATACACCATGTCTGCTTGCTGTGCACACACCATTCTAACGATTTTTTTAAAGATTTTGCACCAGCATTCAATAGCTACAGTACTTGGGTTTAGTTCTTATATGAACATGAGCTCATTTACTTGTATGAATTCTTCTTATATTAATATTTTATCCTGCTGCGTAATGCGTGTGTGTTTCCTGATGGTCACTTGTTATGTAAGGAGGTTGTTTTGCAGCCCAACGAATGCTATTTCAGCCAGCTTGAACCACATTTAGTTGCTCGTTGTTATTGTTACATAAAATAAAATTGGTTGTTGTTTGATAGACATTGTTTTGCATGACGGAATGTATATTTGGTCCTTGTGTAGGCTACGGATATTTCCCTTGCCGTCCTCATTATTTTTGTTTGTTCCATCAATCAGGAGCAGAAGGCGCCATCCATGCATGAGGATGACAACAAGATGGATGTGCCCATGCGTTTTAGCCAAACGACTGATGACCCACAAGTATAGGGGATCTATCGTAGTCCTTTTGATAAGTAAGAGTGTCGAACCCAACGAGGAGCAGAAGGATCTGACAAGTGGTTTTCAGTAAGGTAATCTCTGCAAGCACAGAAATTATCGGTAACAAGTAGTTGTGTGACAAGATGATTCGCAGCAAGTAGCAAGTAACAAAAGTAACAACCATGCAGCAAAGTGGCCCAATCCCTTTTGTAGCAAGGGACAAGCCTGGACAAAGTCTTATAGGAGGTAAAGCGCTCCCGAGGACACATGGGAATTTCTGTCAAGCTAGTTTTCATCATGTTCATATGATTCTTGTTCGCTACTTTGATAGTTTGATATGTGGGTGGACCGGCGCTTGGGTACTGCCCTTACTTCGACAAGCATCCCACTTATGATTAACCCCTCTCTCAAGCATCCACAACTAGGAAAGAAGAATTAAGACAAAGTCTAACCATATCATTAAACTAGTGGATCCAAATCAGCCCCTTACGAAGCAACGCATAAACTAGGGTTTAAGCTTCTGTCACTCTAGCAACCCATCATCTACTTACTACTTCCCAATGCCTTCCTCTAGGCCCAAATAATGGTGAAGTGTTATGTAGTCGACGTTCACATCACACCACTAGAGGAGAAACAACATACAACACATCAAAATATCGAACGAATACCAAATTCACATGACTACTTATAGCAAACTTATGCCATGTTCTCAGGAAAAAAGTGACTACTCACAAAACATAATCATATTCATGACCAGAGAGGTATTGAATACCATCAAGGATCTGAACATATAATCTTCCACCGAGTAATCCTAGCATCAACTACAAAGAGTAATTAACACTATTAGCAACCTTACAAGTACCAATCGGAGTCGCGAGAAGGAGATTGGTTACAAGAGATGAACTAGGGTTTGAAGATGAGATGGTGCTGATGAAGATGTTGATGGTGAAGAGTCCCCTACGATGAGAGGAGTGTTGGTGATGATGATGGCGACGATTTCCCCCTCCGGGAGGGAAGTTTCCCCGGCAGGACGACCCTGTCGGAGCTCTAGATTGGTTCTGCTCAAGCTCCACCTCGTGGCAGCGGCGAATCCTCCCGAAAGCCTCCTCCTGATTTTTTCTAGAATGAAACCCTTCTTGTAGCAAAAGAGGGGGGCCAGAGGGCCACCAGGGTGCCCACAAGCCCCCTAGGCGCGGCAAGGGGGGAGGCCGCGCCTAGCAGGCTTGTGGCCTCCTGCTGGCTCCCCTTTGGTACTTTTTCGGCCCAGTATATTTTATAAATTCCAAAATAAATCCTCGTTGATTTTCACGGCTTTTGGAGTTGCGCAGAATAGGTATCTCAAACTTGCTCCTTTTTCACGTTAGAATTCCAGCTGCCGGCATTCTCCCTCTTCATGTAAACCTTGCAAAACAAGAGAGAGAAGGCATAAATATTGTACCGTGAAGTGTAATAACATCCCATAAAGCGATAAATATCAACATGAAAGCATGATGCAAAATGGACGTATCAACTCCCCTAAGCTTAGACCTCGCTTGTCCTCAAGCGAAAGCCGAGATCATAAAATATGCCCACATGTTTAGAGAGAGAGGTGTCGACAAAACAAGATTCGGACATGCAGGCATCATGATCATATTCAGAACACAAATATCATCATATAATTTCTCATGCCTTTAGTCATTGAAGCAATTGCAATTTATGATAACATTAGAAAGAGTCAAGTATTCATGATCATATTCAAAGTAAAGTAAGGATCAAGAACCTTACTGAGAATTAACAACCAATAGCCTTTAGTCATTGAAGCAATTGCAATTTATGATAACATTAGAAAGAGTCAAGTAAGAGCTTGTAAAACGAATCCACATACTCAATCATCCTTTTGCCTTCTACAATTGCTACAACTTACGTGGTACTCATGAGATCAAAGTTACAGTCGGACACAGAGAAAGATAGGGGCTTATAGTTTCATCTCCCAACCATTTACCTCAAGGGTAATGTCAACAACAATAATTCATGAATACTTACCTCCAAGGTGACATATGAATATAGATCTTTCCCTAGCTTATGATGTTAGCCAAGAAAAAGGTGAAATAAGGAATTGGTGTAGATCACCATGACTCTTTCAAGTACAAAAAGTAAAGGTACAAGATAGGCCCTTCGCAGAGGGAGGCAGAGGTTGTCATGCGTTTTTGAGGTTTGGATGTGCGACCTCTTAGTGTGAAGGAACTTCACTTTATAGTGCCTCCTGTGATAAAGAACTTTATTATGCAGTCTGTCGCTTTTATGTCTTCCTCATAACAGGTTCATACAAAGCTTATTTTCCGCACACTAATAGATTATACATACTGAAGGAGAAATTTTTATTGATTGCGCCGATGACAACTTACTTGAGGGATCTTCTTCAATCCATAGGTAGGTATGGTGGACTCTCATGGAAAAACTGGCTTGAAGGTTTATGGATGCACAAGTAGTGTCTCTACTTAGTGCAGAAGTTTTGGCTAATAAGAGGTGGAAGCAAGCGTCACATGCCAAGGGATGTCTAATCTTATAACATTGTTCGGAACTAAGCAAACATAATTCATTATGTTGTCTTCCTTGTCCAACATCTACTTCTAAGCATGTAATAGTTTAGTGAGTGTTCACAATCATATATGGTGTCAAAGATGATATATTTATATGTGAACCTCTCCTTCTTTATCACTTCCTATTAATTGCAACAATGACCAAGGTCTATGTTTGTCCACCCTCAACAAGTTTCAATCATCATTCTTTCTATATGTGAAGCCATCACTTCCCATAAGATCCTTACATGTTTCTTTCATGCTTTTGTTCTTTTATCATTCTTTTGATCATGGCATGAAGCAAGGCCCTTAACTAAGACACTCTTTATTATATGGCTCACGAGCTCGAATACATCGGGGGTGACACAAAGCAAAACTCAAGCCTAAAACACTAAGAAATTTATTCTACTAGCGAAAGATAAAACCAAAAAGGATCGAACTAAGAAAAGGTAAAGGCAAAAGATGTGATGGTGATACGATACCGGGGCAACTCCCCCAAGCTTGGCACAAGCCAAGGGGATTGCCCATACCCGTGCTTAGTTGTCTTCCTTCGATGGTGATGGTGGTGGAGTTGTTTTGTCTTTTGATTCCAAGAGGGCCATCAATCTTTGATTTATACCTTGGAGCTCTTTGATATGTTTCTCCAGCAAAACAACTTCACGAGTGAGATAAGTATTACGAACACGAGTTGTTTCACATAACCTCAAGAGCTCGATCAAGGATGGAGGTATGGTTGAAGAAAATCCTCTTCCTCAGCTTCTTCCTTGTTGAGCATAGATTGCCCTTCGTCCAACGCCGGATTCTTCTCCTTACTTTTGCCCTTAGTTTCTTTAGGTAGCCTTTCCTTGGCCTCAATGACCTCCATTCTTTTTAGATCATCACTTACTTCTTCATAGACTTGAGGGAGATCGTTCTCCCCTACAGATTCCTGAGACGACATCTTGCTCTAAATCTGCGGCAGAAACACGCTTGAAACGAAAATAGAGGAAATTTGCGTGATACGAGGGTTAAACCTTTCGGGAGATTATATAATGATTTTTTTCCGACTAGAAGGAGTACTCCGCAAGAAAATGGAGTCCGGGAGGCACACGAGGTGGTCACAAGCCCCCCAGGCACGGGCAGACGGTGGCCCGCGCCTGGCAGGCTTGTCGCCTCCTCGTGCGCTTTCCGAACTGCTTTAAATCTTTCTATTTTTTCAAAAAATCCCAAAACAGAGAAAAATTCCTACTGGAAAAGTTTTGGAGTCGGTTTACTTACCGAATCACATTAGAGAATATTTTGAAAGGAAGCAATTTCCTTATTAGTATGCTTGAAGTATTATTGTAGGGATAACTTTCTAAGACCATGCTATTTTGAAAGGAAGCAATTTCCTTATTAGTATGCTTGAAGTATTTTTTTTTGTGTCAATGTTAGACTTTTGTTTTGAATCTTATGGATCTGAATATTCATGCCACATTAGAGAATATTACATGGATAAATATGTTAGGTAGCATTCCACATCAAAAATTCTGGTTTTATCATTTACCTACTCGAGGACGAGCAGGAATTAAGCTTGGGGATGCTTGATACGTCTCCTACGTATCTATAATTGTTTCTTGTTCCATGCTATTCTATTATATGTTTTGGATGTATTATATGCATTAATATGTTGTTTTATATTATTTCTGGGACTAACCTATTAATCTAGAGCCTAGTGCGAGTTTCTGTTTTTCCACGTTTTTGAATATTGCAGATAAGGAATATTAAAAGGAGTCCAAATGGAACAAAATCTCCGGAAAGATTTTTCTTGGACCAGAAGACACCCATGAGACTTGGAGTAGGGGGCATGGCATCTGTCGGGAGGCCACAAGCCTGTAGGGCGCGCCCTGGGGGCGTGGCCGCACCCCCTGGCCTGTGGGCCCCCTACAGGTCTCCTAATCCTATTTCTTAGCCTATAAATTCCCAAATATTTCCGTATCGCCAGAAAGAGCCACGAAAATACTTCTACGCTGCTGGGAGCCTCTGTTCCCGAGAGATCCATCCTCGGAGCCTTTTCCGGTAATTTGTCAGAGAGCGCATCTACATCAACTCCATTGCCCCTCCGATGATGTGTGAGTAGTTCACCACAGACCTACGGGTCCATAGCTATTAGCTAGATGTCTTCTTCACTCTATTTGATCTTCAATACCATGTTCTTCATGATCTTCATTGAGATCTATCCGATGTAATACTATTTTGTGGTCTGTTTGTCGAGATTAGATGGATTGCGAGTTTATGTTCAGATTATCTATGAATATTATTTGAGTCTCTGATGACGAGGTGATGTATATACTTCACGCCCCTCGTTGGATACCCCAAGTGGAAGGTGGATATGTAATCAGCAGCAAAATTTCCCTTACACGGAAACTATAAGGTTTATTGAACCAGGAGCACTCCTAGGCTCAACAAGTACGTGTATTCCACCCTGGCGCTAGCAGAATACGTGGACATGCACACACAACAAATAACTTTGCTCCCAACTAGTACAAAGAGGTTGACAATCTCTCCGGCCTTGTAGTTTGCAAAGGATCAAAACACAAGCGGGAAGGTAATAGTGATTGCAACGGAAAAGTAAAGAAAGTGGTAAATGATGGAGGTGTAAACAATGATGTTGATATGGACCGGAGTCACATGACGTTCACTAGTGATGTCTCTCTCCCAAAAGACGATAAACAACTATGCTATGGTAAGCAAATCACAATTGGGAAATTGACAGAATTATGATCGCACCGTAATGCTAATTATGCTCCTTGATAGTTAGAGGTTCAATAGTAATGGGCAGTACGCCAAGAGAAGTAGACCGTTTATTCATCAGCATCTACTTACTAATCATCCACCTTGAGATATCTATCCACAACATCTCTCCGATATTAAGTTGCGAGCCCCACCCAAAGTGTAAACTCAAAGCATTAGACAACTGCATTAACGAACTATGCGTAAGGTAAACAATCCTTGCAACTGTTGTCACAAGCATCGTCGTTTTCTCCCTGGTGGCAACAAGCACATCCCCTAGTCTCATGTTTCTATCACTCAAGCTAAACATCGAGGGGGCCCGAACCCACAATCATGCATAACGCTCCCTCTTCGGGTTACGATCTACTACTTGGCCAAAGCAATAAAAAGCAACGAAGAGCGTGCATGAACCACTAACGAACATAATATAAAAGTATAATCAAATATATAACTCATAACAATATGAGAATAATCTCATAATCCATTAGATCCCAACAAACCGAGCATAGCAATAGCAAGAGAATTACATAGATTCCTTGATCATCTAGGGCAGCTCACAAGGACTAACCATTGAAGCACAAGATTGGAGAGAAGACATCACATAGCGACTTGTCATGGACTCGTGGTCCAAGGCAAACTAACCACGGCACATCCGGGAGGCGTCCATGGTGGTGGAGAAGCTCCCGCGGGTCAATCCTCCCTCCGGAAGGGTGCCGGGAAGAGGTCTCCTAACGCTCCCGATATTGGAAGCATTGCGGCGGCGGAACGATGGAGAAATTCGCGATTCGAGATAGTCTGTGAGGGTTTCCTCTCAGGACTCTAAATATATGCCAAAGGAGGGCACCGGAGGAGGTGGGACCCACCCAGGCGACCTCCTGGCGCCGCCTAGGGCCTAGTCGCGCCAGGAGGCCCTTTGGGAGGCCCCTGGCCCCCTTCCGTGATCCGGAAGCTTCAATTTCGCTGATTTTTTAATATATTTTTTCTGGATTTTTTCGGGCTATGGAAAATTGGATAAAAGCCCCTACAAAATAGACACCGGCACACAAAAACTGGCATTGGGTGCACTAAGTTAGTAGGTTAGTCCAAATATGTGTAAAATGATATAAAAGTGTAGCAAAACATATAATAATGTCACCCAAAAGATCATGGAACAAGCAGAAATTATAGATACATTTGGGACATATCAACATCCCAAGCTTAATTTCTGCTCGTCCTCGAGTAGATAAATGATAACACAATAATTTCTGTGGTGACATGCTAACACACATATAAGAACTTTATAGTAAAGCAAGTGAGATATGCAATTCAAGTCAAGACAATAACAAGCAGAAGCCTATATCTAGTATTGAATTTAGCAAAGTAAGAACATAAAGGTGCAAGAGCTCTCGCTGTCCGTGACTCGAATGTCTCCAAATGGTGTTTGCGTGCAAGAAGTGGGAGATGGGATGAGATCATAAAATATATTTTTTAACTAAGAACTCAATCTACTAAACCACACACTTAGTCTCCTTTGGAATCTTATTTTGACTCATCCCCATACCACTTCTCAAGCACAAGTCAAAATGATCCTCTCCTTTTCGACTTTGAGCACTCATGCAATGGGCGAGCGTAAGAAAGATATGTTGGCACTTAGTATGGCAAATAGAATAATGATGGGAAGGAAGACAAAAAAAGGTGTGAAAGGCTCACATCAATGGGGACAACCATAGGCGAGAGAGAGCCAAATGATAGATATGATGTGAGGAGTAGGGATTGCCATGTAATGGATGCACATATGAGCTAAGGTAAGCTCTCCAATGGAACTAGTGGGGGTGCATCCAACTTGTTTGCTCATGAAGATCTAGAGCTCATTTGAGGAGGCTCATCATGGGAATATGCAAATCAAGTTCTATAGTGTAAGGATCCCCACATAGTTATGCATGAATGATAATCTCTATGTAGTACCAATATAGTAATGGAGTACGAGTGTGGATCTTTCAAAAGGAATAGTAGTGTTGACCCCTTCTCTCTTTTTTTTCTTTTTTTTGTGGCCTCTTTGGATCTTTCTTTTTATCTCTCATTTGTCCTCTTTGGGATCTTTTGTTTGTCCTCTTTGGGATCTTTTCCTCTCTTAAGGGCAACACTTTATGTTTTACATGAATAAAAAGAAAAATCATAACACTTTATAGGAAGTACTCAACATAAAGACAAGTGAAAACTATCATGATGTATGCAAATGTATGCCTCTACCAGTGTAGCAGGATATGCAATGATACTAGCATGTCATGTAACAATAATAAGGGCAAGGCCCAACTAGCATGCGGCTCCTCAATCAAGCAAAAGCAGGTATGACATGAAGATCAAGTCATGAGATGGTGGATGTTGCATGGCAATGTATCTCAGAAAGTCTATGGAAATGCCCTAATAGGTAGGTATGGTGGTTGTTTTGAGGAAGGATATAATGAGGCTTATGATGATAGAGCGTATCATGCCAAGGGTTTGGATGCACCGGCGGAGTTTGCACCAACTCTCAATGTGAGAAAGGGCAATGCACGGTACCGAAGAGGCTAGGAAAATATGGATGGTGGAAGTGCCAACAATCGAATACTCACATTAGTCTGAAGAACTCATACACTTATTATCGGCAACTCTCTATCTAGTTAGGAAATTCACAAAGAGCCAAGTACCCCGAGGAGGAATGTTTGGGGGTTTGGTTATCCTTGCACATCCTCGACTCATGGTAACGTGAGGGTACTCTATATATTCCAACCCCTCCAGAGGTTAGCGATCAATTTAGTAGCTAGAGTTCTCAACTAATTTTAGTTTTTGAAAACACACAGATTTCCCAAAATACGACACCTATCACTAAAAGGCTCAAGCTCTTGGCACCAATAGTCCAAACATTACTCAAATCAATACCTCAAAACTATTGCAAGTTACTACTATACTTAAATAGCAACCTCAGTTACCTACTCATGCAAGACACACAACTCACTGCAACAAGCCAACTCTCTAAACACTAGTAGAAAATGGCCCATTTGTCCCGGTTCCAGAGGCCCATTAGCCCCGGTTCATGAACCGGGAATAAATGGTCGGGACTAAAGCCCCAAAACCTTTAGTCCCGGTTCGCTTACGAACCGGGACCGAATGGTCTCATGTGGCCGCTGTGGGGAGCCCGGGAAGGAGGGCCTTTAGTCCCGGTTGGTCACACCAACCGGGACAACATGGCATCCACGCGTCAGCATCTAGCCGGAGCTGGGTTTTTTGTTTTTGTTTTTGAATGCGTGGTGTGGGGTGTTTGGAGGGTTAATTTAGTTGTTTCATATTGTGTTAGCTTGCTAATAGAGAGAAGTTTCCTCTCTTTCTCCGTGCTTGGTCGACGCTAGCTACTATACATATAGAGAGAACATGACGCTAGCTAATAAGAAAATGAAGGAAACCATTTACAATACTTAACATCTTTTACAATACAACATCTTTTACAATGCCTAACATCATCTACCTAAGATCCAATCACAAATAGCTCACATGGTATTCTCCGTCTTTAGGTATGACGTGGTCAAGAAAGAATCCCGCCCATTCCTCTTGAATTGCTCGTATGCCAACATCTGATAGGGGTTCATCCCGCTGTTGGAAATATGCCCTAGAGGCAATAATAAATTAGTTATTATTATATTTCCTTGTTCATAATAATCATTTATTATCCATGCTATAATTGTATTCATTGGAAACTCAAATACATGTGTGGATACATAGATAATACACTATCCCTAGTGAGCCTCTAGTTGACTAGTTCGTTGATCAAAGATGGTCAAGGTTTCCTGGCCATAGGAAGTGTTGTCACTTGATAACGGGATCACATCATTAGGAGAATCATGTGATGGACAACACCCAAACTATGAACGTAGCATATTGTTCGTGTCGTTTTATTGCAATCGTTTTCTACATGTCAAGTATTTGTTCCTATGACCATGAGATCATATAACTCACTCGCACCGAAGGAATACCTTGTGTGCATCAAACGTCGCAACGTAACTGGGTGACTATAAAGGTGCTCTACAGGTATCTCCGAAGGTGTCCGTTGAGTTAGTATGGATCAAGACTGGGATTTTTCACTCCGTGTGACGGAGAGGTATCTCGGGGCCCACTCGGTAATACAACATCACACACAAGCCTTGCAAGCAATGTGACTAAGTGTAAGTCACGGGATCTTGTATTACGGAACGAGTAAAGAGACTTGCCGATAACGATATTGAAATAGGTATGCGGATACCGACGATCAAATCTCGGGCAAGTAACATACCGAAGGACAAAGGGAATGACATACCGGATTATATGAATCCTTGACACTGAGGTTCAAGCGATAAGATCTTCGGAGAATATGTAGGATCCAATATGGGCATCCAGGTCTGGCTATTGGATATTGACCGAGGAGTGTCTCGGGTCATTTCTACATAGTTCTCGAACCTGCGGGGTCTACACACTTAAGGTTCGGTGACGTTTTGGTATAGTTGAGTTATAGGTGTTGGTAACCGAAAGTTGTTCGGAGTCCCAGATGAGATCTAGGACGTCACGAGGAGCTCCGGAATGCTCCGGAGGTAAAGATTGATATATAGGAAGTCCTGTTTTGGTCACCGGAAAAGTTTCGGGCTCATCGGTACTGTACCGGGAGTGCCGGGAGGGGTGTCGGGGACCATCGGGAGGGGTGTCACGCCCCAAGGGGTCTCATGGGCTATGGGAAGAGATAAACCAGCCCCTAGTGGGTTGGAATAAGTTCCCACTAAGGCCCATAAGGTTTGAGAAGGAAAAAACACAAGGTGGAAAGAGTTTCCAAGTGGGAAGGTGGAATCCTACTCCAAGTAGGATTGGAGTAGGACTCCTCCACCTCCAATTTCGTCCAAACCTTGAGGGTTTGAGGCTGCCTCCTCCCCTCCATCCCTCTTATATATACTAGAGGTATTGAGGGTTTTTAAGACACAACTTTGCCATGGCGGCCCGACCACATACCTCCATGGTTTTTCCTCTAGATCGTATTTCTCCGGAGCTCGGGCGGAGCCCTGCTGAGATAGATCATCACCAACCTCCGGAGTGCCGTCACGCTGCCGGAGAACTCATCTACCTCTCCGTCTCTCTTGCTGGATCAAGAAGGCCGATATCATCGTCGAGTTGTACGTGTGCTGAACGTGGAGGTGCCGTTCGTTCAGCACTCGATCGGAGCGGATCGTGGGACGGATCGCGGGACGGTTCGTGGGCGGTTCGCAGGGCGGATTGAGGGACATGAGGACGTTCCACTATATCAACCGCGTTTCTTAACGCTCCTGCTGTGCGATCTACAAGGGTATGTAGATCTGAATCACCTCTCGTAGATGAACATCACCATGATAGGTCTTCGTGCGCGTAGGAAATTTTTTGTTTCCCATGCGACGTTCCCCAACAGTGGTATCAGAGCTAGGTTCATGCATAGATGTTATCTCAAGTAGAACACAAAAGTTTTTGTGGGCGGTGATGTGCGATTTGCTGCCCTCCTTAGTCTTTTCTTGATTCCGTGGTATTGTTGTATCGAAGCGGCTCGGACCGACTTTACTTGTACGCTTACAAGAGACTGGTTTCATCGCTACGAGTAACCCTGTTGCTCAAAGGTGACTGGCGAGTGTCGGTTTCTCCAACTTTAGTTGAATCGGATTTGACCGAGGAGGTCCTTGGAGAGAGGTTAAATAGCAATTCATAAATCTCCGTTGTGGTGTTTGCGTAAGTAAGATGCGATCCTACTAGATACCCATGGCAACCACGTAAAACATGCAACAACAATTAGAGGACGTCTAACTTGTTTTTGCAGGGTATGCTTGTGATGTGATATGGCCAACGATGTGATGTGATATATTGGATGTATGAGATGATCATGTTGTAATAGTTAATATCGACTTGCACGTCGATGGTACGGCAACCGGCATGAGCCATTGGGTTGTCCTTAAACTAACGTTTGTGCTTGCAGATGCGTTTACTATATTGCTAGGACGTAGCTTTAGTAGTAATAGCATGAGTAGCACGACAACCCCGATGGCAACACGTTGATGGAGATCATGATGATAGAGATCATGGTGTGACGCCGGTGACAAGAAGATCGTGCCGGTGCTTCGGTGATGGAGATCAAGAAGCACATGATGATGGCCATATCATGTCACTTATGAATTGCATGTGATGTTAATACTTTATGCACCTTATCTTGCTTAGAACGACGGTAGCATTATGAGGTGATCTCTCACTAAAATTTCAAAACGAAATTGTGTTCTCCCTGATTGTGCACCGTTGCGACAGTTCGTCGTTTCGAGACACCACATGATGATCGGGTGTGATAGACTCAACGTTCACACACAACGGGTGCAAAACAGTTGCACACGCGGAACACTCGGGTTAAACTTGACGAGCCTAGCATGTGCAGACATGGCCTCGGAACACAAGAGACTGAAAGGTCGAGCATGAATCGTATAGTTGATATGATTAGCATAGAGATGCTTACCACTGAAACTATTCTCGACTCACGTGATGATCGGACTTCAGATAGTGGATTTGGATCATGTACCACTCAAATGACTAGAGAGATGCACTTTTTGAGTGGGAGTTCTTAAGTAATATGATTAATTGAACTAATTGTCATGAACATAGTCTAATGGTCTTTGCGAATTACGATGTGGCTTGCGCTATAGCTCTACTATTTTTTTATATGTTCCTAGAGAAAATTTAGTTGAAAGTTGAAAGTAGCAATCTTTGCGGACTAAGTCTGTAAAATTGAGGATTGTCCTCGTTGCTACGCAGAAGGCTTAAGTCCTTAATGCACCACTCGGTGTGCTGCACCTCGAGCATCGTCTGTGGATGTTGTGAACATCCGGCATACACGTTTCTGATGACTACGCGATAGTTTAGTGCAAAATACTTAATGGCTTAGAAGAAAGGCGCCGTAGACGTTTTCAAACGTCACGGAACATAAGAGATGTTCTAAAGAGATGAAATTGTGATTTCATGCTTGTGCCCTTGTTAAGAGGTATGAGACCTCCGACAAGATTCTTTGTCCACAAAGTAAAGGAGAAAAGCTCAATCGTTGAGCGTGTGCTCAGATTGTCTGAATACGACAATCGCTTGAATCAAGTGGGAGTTAATCTTCCAGATAAGATAGTGATGGTTCTCCAAAGTCACTGCCACCAAGCTGTGAGAGCTTCGTGATGAACTATAACATATCAGGGATAGATACAATGATCCTTGAGCGATCCGCGATGTTTGACACCGAAAGTAGAAATCTAGAAGGAGCATCAATAGTTGATGATTAGTAAAACCACTAAGTTTCAAGAAAGGCAAGGGCTAGAAGGGATACTTCGTGAAACGGCAAAACAGTTGCTGCACTAATGAAGAGACCCAAGATTAAACCCAAACCCGAGACTATGTGCTTCTGTTATGAGGGGAACGGTCACTGAGGCGGAGCTACCCTAGATGCTTGGTAGATAAGAAGGCTGGCAAAGTCGAAAGAAGTATATTTGATATACATGATATTGATGTGTACTTTACTAGTACTCCTAGTAGCACGGGGGTATTGGATACTGGTTCGGTTGCTAAGTGATTAGTAACTCGAAATGAAAGCTACGGAATAAATGGAGACTAGCTAAAGGAGAGGTGACAATACATGTCGGAAGTGTTTCCAAGGTTGATATGATCAATCATCGCACGCTACCTCTATCATCGGGATTGGTGGTAAAACCTAAATAATAATTATTTGGTGTTTGCGTTGAGCATGAACATGATTGGATCGGGTTTATTGCAATATGATTATTCATTTAAATAGAATTATAGTTATTCTATTTGCTCGAATAATTACCCTCGATGGTTTATTGAATCTCGATCATAGTGTTACACATGTTCATAATATTAGTGCCAAAAGATACAAAGTAATAATGATAGTACCACTTAGTTGTGGCACTGCCGCTTGAGTCGTGTTGGTATAAATTGCATGAAGAGGCTCTATACTGATGGATCTTTATACTTACTTGATTTTGAATCACTTGTGACATGCAAATCATACCACATGAGCAAGGCCTTGTTTTCATTGAGATGAAACAAGATAGTAACTTGTTGGAAGTAATACATTTTGATGTATGCAGTCCAATGGGTGCTGAGGCACGCAGTGGATATCATTATGTTCTTACTTCAATGACGATTTGAGTAGATACAGGAGTATTTACTTAATGAATCACAAGTCTAAAATATTGAAAAACTTCAATTCTGTTTCACAGTGAAGTTCGTCGTAACAAGAGGATAAACTGTCTACAGTATGATCATAGAGATGAATATCTGAGTTGCGAGTTTTGGTACATAGTTAAGACAATGTGGAAGTTGTTTCGCAATTCATGCCACCAAGAACACCATGGAGTGATGGTGTCATAGCCGCGACCTATTTGATATGGTGCATACTATGATGTCTCTTATCGAATTACCACTATCATTTATGGGTTATGCATTAGAGACAACGTCATTCACTTTAAATAGGGCACCGTGTAATTCCGTTGAGATGACACAATATAGACTGAGGTTTAGAGAAATCTAAGTTGTCGTTTCTTGAAAGTTTGGGGCTGCGACACTCATGTGAAAAAGTTTCAGTCTGATAAGCTCGAACCCAAAGCGGATAAATGCATCTTCATAGGATATCCAAAACAGTTGGGTACATCTCCTATATTAGATCCGGAAGCAAAGTGTTTGTTTCTAGAAACGGGTCCTTTCTCGAGGGAAGGTTTCTCTCGAAAGAATTGAGTAGGAGGGTGATAGAACTTGATGAGGTTATTGAACCATCACTTCAACTAGTGTGTAGCAGGGCGCAGGAAGTTGTTCTTGTGGCACGTACACCAATTGAAGTGAAAGCTGATGATAGTGATCATTGAGCATCAGATCAAGTTACTACAGAACTCGTAGGTCAACAAGGTCGCGTACTACTACAGAGTGGTACGGTAACCCTGTCTTGGAGGTCATGTTGTTGAACAACAATGGACCTACGAGTTATGGAGAAGCAATGGTGGGACCGGATTCCGACAAATGGCTGGAGGCCATGAAATTCGAGAGAGAATCCATGTATAAAACAAAGTGTAGACTTTGGAAGAACTACTTGATAGTAGTAAGACTATTAGGTAAAGATGGATCTTTAAAAGGAAGTCAGACGATGATGGTGATAAGTCACTATTAAGAAAAGTTCGACTTGTCGTAAAGATGTTTTCGACAAGATCAAAGAGTTGACTATGATGTGACTTTCTCACTCGTAGAGATGCTAAAAGTCTATTGGAATTATGTTAGTAGTTGATGCATTATTTGTGAAATATTGCACATAGGAAGTCAAAACATTGTTTCCTCGACGGTTTCCTTGAGGAAAGATTGTACGTGATACAATCAGAATGTTTTGTCGACCCTAAGGATACTAACAAGTATGCAAGTTCCAGCAATCCTTCAATGGACTGGTGCAAGCATCTCGGAATTGGAATATACACTTTGATGAGATGATCGAAGATTTTGGGTTTGTACAAGGTTTATGAGAAACTTGTATTTCCAAAGAAGTGAATGGGAGCACTATATAATTTCGGATAAGTATGTGTGGTTGACATATTGTTGATCAGAAGTAACGTAGAATTTCTGTGAAGCATAAAAGGTTGTTTGAAAGGAGGTTTTCAAAGGAATACCTGGGTTGAGCTACTTGAACGTCGAGCATCAAGATCTATGGAGATAGATCGAAACACTTAATAGAAATTTCAACAAGATGCATGCCTTGACAAATTTTTGAAGGAGTTCAAAATAGATCAGCAAATAAAGAGTTCTTGGCTGTGTTGTCAGGTGTGAATTTGAGGAAGACTCAGAAGCCCGACCACGGCAGAAGATAGAGAAAGGACGAAGGTCATCCCCTATGCCTTAGCCATAGACTCTACAGTATGCCATGCTGTGTACCGCACCTGATGTGTGCCTTGCTACAAGTCTGTTAACAGGTACAGAGAGTGATCCAAGATTGAATCACTGAACAGCGGTCAAATTTATCCTTAGTAACCAATGGAATAAGGAATTTTTCTCGATTATGGAGGTTAAAGAGTTCGTCGTAAAGGGTTACGTTGATGCAAGCTTTGACACTAATCCGAATAACTATGAGTAGTGAAACGGATTCGTATAGTAGAGTAGATATTTGGAGTATTTCCGAATAGCACGTAGTAGCAGCATCTATAAAGATGACATAAAGATTTGTAAAGCACGCACGGATCTGAAAGATTCATAACCGTTGACTAAAACCTCTCTCACGAGCAAGACGTGATCAGACCCCAGAACTATATGGGTGTTGGATTCGTTAAAAACACATGGTGATGTGAACTAGAATATTGACTCTAGTGCAAGTGGGAGACTATTAGAAATATTCCCTAGAGGCAATAATAAATTAGTTATTATTATATTTCCTTGTTCATAATAATCGTTTATTATCCTTGCTATAATTGTATTGATTGGAAACTCAAATACATGTGTGGATACATAGATAATACACTGTCCCTAGTGAGCCTCTAGTTGACTAGTTCGTTGATCAAAGATGGTCAAGGTTTCCTGGCCATAGTCAAGTGTTGTCACTTGATAATAGGATCACAACATTAGGAGAATCATTTGATGGACAAGACCCAAACTATGAACGTAGCATATTGATCGTGTCGTTTTATTGTTATTGTTTTCTGCGTGTCAAGTATTTGTTCCTATGACCATGAGATCATATAACTCACTGGCACCGGAGGAATACCTTGTGTGCATCAAACGTCGCAACATAACTGGGTGACTATAAAGGTGCTCTACAGGTATCTCCGAAGGTGTCCGTTGAGTTAGTATGGATCAAGACTGGGATTTGTCACTCCGTGTGACGGAGAGGTATCTCGGGGCCCACTCGGTAATACAACATCACACACAAGCCTTGCAAGCAATGTGACTAAGTGTAAGTCACGGGATCTTGTATTACAGAACGAGTAAAGAGACTTGCCGGTAACGAGATTGAAATAGGTATGCGAATACCGACGATCAAATCTCGGGCAAGCAACATATCGAAGGACAAAGGGAATGACATACGGGATTATATGAATCCTTGACACTAAGGTTCAACCGATAAGATCTTCGGAGAATATGTAGGATCCAATGTGGGCATCCATGTCCCGCTATTGGATATTGACCGAGGAGTGTCTCGGCTCATGTCTACATAGTTCTCGAACCCGCAGGGTCTGCACACTTAAGGTTCGGTGACGTTTCGGTATAGTTGAGTTATAGGTGTTGGTAACCGAAAGTGGTTCGGAGTCCCAAATGAGATCCAGGATGTCACGAGGTGCTCCAAAATGCTCCGGAGGTAAAGATTGATATATAGGAAGTCCTGTTTTGGTCACCGGAAAAGTTTCGGGCTCATCGGTAGTGTACCGGGAGTGCCGGGAGGGGTGCCGGGGACCATCGGGAGGGGTGTCACGCCCCAAGGGGTCTCATGGGCTATGGGAAGAGATAAACCAGCCCCTAGTGGGCTTGAATAAGTTCCCACTAAGGCCCATAAGGTTTGAGAAGGAAAAAAACACAAGGTGGAAAGAGTTTCCAAGTGGGAAGGTGGAATCCTACTCCAAGTAGGATTGGAGTAGGACTCCTCCTCCTCCAATTTCGGCCAAACCTTGAGGGTTTGAGGTTGCCTCCTCCCCTCCCTCCCTCCTATATATACTAGAGGTATTGAGGGTTTTTGAGAAACAACTTTGTCACGGCGGCCCGACCACATACCTCATGGTTTTTCCTCTAGATCGTATTTCTGCGTAGCTCGGGCGGAGCCCTGCTGAGATAGATCATCACCAACCTCCGGAGAGCCGTCACGCTGTCGGAGAACTCATCTACCTCTCTGTCTCTCTTGCTGGATCAAGAAGGCCGAGATCATCATCGAGCTGTACGTGTGCTGAACACGGAGGTGTCGTCCGTTTGGCACTAGATCGGAGCGGATCGTGGGACGGATCGCGGGACGGTTCGAGGGATGGTTCGCGGGGCGGATCGAGGTACATGAGGACGTTCCACTACATCAACCGCGTTTCTTAACGCTTCTGCTGTGCGATCTACAAGGGTATGTAGATCTGAATCTCCTCTCGTAGATGAACATCACCATGATAGGTCTTCGTGCGCGTAGGAATTTTTTTGTTTCCCATGCGATGTTCCCCAACACCCGCTTCTTCCAGATCTAATTTAAAGAAGGGGGTCAATACATGCATATATATATATGAATAAAACTCAACACAATTGATGGTAATATATAAAATAAAATTTTGAATATTATTTACGTACTTCAAATTGTTCGTCAGAGATGCCCCGCCCAGAGGTCGATAGGCGAATGAACTCGCATACGTAGTATGCACATTTTTCAGTCTCAACTACCTGGTACAAGCACTTTACGAGAATATATAGAGTTCAATCAAACTGATAAGGAAGCATTGTAATGATATAATCATGAAAAATTGAATCAATTAGAGATGAGAGGAACTAGCTAGTACTACTTACTCGGGGTGCATAAATTGCAACTCATTGGGTATACCATGAACCTTATTCGTTAACTTCTTCCAAACCCTGCGAGGGAAAGAAAATGATTACTTGATATCAGGAAATTAACGAAAGTTGAATGCTGGTATGGTCCCGGTATTGAGTTAACTTCCTTCTTGCGCATTGCAGTCATGTCCGCATAATCCTCGGGATCATTACATCTCGAGTCTAAGACAGTTACTTTTGCCACGTCAAGCTTAATGGATAGCAGAATAAAGTGGTAACTGCGCACGCATATATAACTCATCAATTGCATTTACTTAACCTCGAGTAAGCAAAACCGAGTATACAGAGAAGACAACAACACTCACTTGAAGTTGTAAGGAAAGAGTATTTCCCTTTTGTTTTGATTTGCAAGCAACGACTTTAGAACCTTAACCTCGGTCTCTTTGGTTTCATTTCGTACCGACAATACATTTACTGATTCTGGGCTAATGAACCTAACGTCGAATATTCCTGCTTTTTTTAATTCGACGATCTTCAATATGCATAATATATATAGTGAGGATAATTATAGATACATGGAATGAACGAGTTGAGCTAGAGACTTAACTATAGAAGTAATACTTACAAATAGTAGGAAGTCAGGAGTTGTTTTTCTAGGGATAGTTCATTATATAACTGAAATAACTCATCAAATTCAACAAGCAGCATTGTAGCTCCAATGAAATCGTGATCTTTTTTCACTCATATACACAGACTCTTTCCTAGTCTCCCTAAAGATGTCCATGTACCACTCATGCAATTCATGCATCCTCGGTGTCAGAGGAGGATGACCAGGATTGACGAGAGGCTTCCCGAGCACGTATTCATATGTTTCTTAATTTGTTACCTCGGCTATCTAAAAAATTACTGAATCGTTCATGTAATCACCAGGATTGGTACCGGGCAGCAACCCCGAATCATTAGCGATGACGATATCACTAGACACCTTGAGCGGGGGGCACGATTTCTTCTTCTGTTGGCCGAGCTGGGAATTGTTTTCCCACTTCTTCGTTTTGCTAACATTGCATCACTGCTAGCCGCTAGAGCGGCGATGGAGTTTGTCTTTTGCTTGAGAGAAGGAGGAGGAGGCGGCATCTTTCTTACTTGTGTAATTTTCCATGGAGCGGCGACGACGTCTGTCTTCCGCCGTTGTAGAGGAGGCGTACTGCTCCGACGCGCCTGAGGAGGAGCCGAAGGAGGAGGACTGCTCCGACGCGCCTGAGGAGGAGCCATAGGAGGAGGACTGCTATGACGCACCTGAGGAGGAGCCGAAGGAGGAGGACTACTCCTACACGCTGGAGGAGGAGCCGAAGAAGGAGGCGGAGTGCCCCGACATGCCGGAGGAGGAGCCGAATAAGGAGGCGGACTACTCCGACGCGCTGGAGGAGGAGTCGAAGAAGGAGGCGGACTGCTCCGACACGCCAGAGGAGGAGTTGAAGAAGGAGGCGGGCTGCTCCAACGCGCCGGAGGAGGAGCCGAAGAAGGAGGCGGACTGCTCTGACGCGCCGGAGAGGGAGTCGAAGAAGGAGGCGGATTGCCCTCACGCACCGGAGGAGGAGCCGAAGAAGAAGGCGGAGTGCCCTCACGCGTCGGAGGAGCCGAAGTGCCTTGATCATTCGCCGTAGGAGGATAAGGAGTGCCCTGATCAGTCATCGGAGGAGGATGAGGAGTGTCGTGATCACTCGCCGGAGGAGGAGGAGGAGGCGTCCAGTTTGGAAGTTGGATGTACTCCTTCGGCCACAAACATGTACTCCTCAAAGCATGAACCAGCTTATTCTCATCTTCACGTGTAGGGTGGTCAAGCTCGAGTTGCTCAAAATCCTCCTTTACTTCATCCACCATCACAACAGCATAGCCATGTGGAATCGGACGGCAGTGAAAAGTTTCGTTGGATTGAGGAGGTGCAACAACTCCGATAGCGGCCTTGAAAGTGAGGTTCCGGCATTTCGTCAAAAGCTCGCAAGGTTGAGACTCCGTGATAGTATCCACGTGGTAGCTAGGAGCCGTGAAGTCAGGCTGAACGAGCTCCGTGGAAGCCATGCTACTTCTCCACTGAGATGGCGGGGTAAATTCTGGGGTAGTTTCGTGTCGCTGAGATGGTTGATCGGCACCTAGCTGGCTCTCAAGTTCCTCTAGAAATTGTAGTATTGCATTGATCTTCTGCATGTTGCTCAGCTCCGCTTTCCTCTTTCTCACTCGGCTTCTGTAACCGGCTGCGTCGGGAAACCTAACCTTCCGCAGATCGGAGCCTGGTGTGCCTCGTATTCGTCCAGGGTGCTCAGCATTCCCTAGTACCTCAGTCATCTCGTCCTTCTCTCTTTAGGGAAAGAATGCCCCTTCCTGCACTACAGTGATACACTGCTGAAGCTTGTTGATGGGAGTGGAAAGTTGCTCGTCTGTCCAACGACACTCCCCTGTTTCAGGGTCAAAAGTGCCCCCAAACCCGAAGAACCAATTCCTTGAATGGTTGGGCCAGTTCCATGTCTGTGGTTGGACCAATTTAGCAATTAGGTCATTCTCAGCTTTGTCCCACAACGGACGGCCTTTGAGGCAGCCACCTAACCCCGTGTGATGGTGATACTGCTTCTTTGCAGCATTGTTCTTGTTTCTCTCTGACATTTCCTTACTCTTCTCCGATGACTTGAAGGCCACAAATGAGGGCCACTGATCTCTCATCTTCTGAAATCGGCCGACGAATTCTCAAGTCTTCCCTTTGTCGCATATGATGACCCACAAGTGTAGGGGGTCTATCGTAGACCTTTCTATAAGTAAGAGTGTCAAACCCAATGAGGAGCAGAAGGATCTGACAAGTGGTTTTCAGCAAGGTAATCTCTGCAAGCACTGAAATTGTCGGTAACAGATAGTTGTGTGATAAGATGATTCATAGCAAGTAGCAAGTAAAAATAGTAACAACGGTGCAGCAAAGTGGCCCAATCCCTTTTGTAGCAAGGGACAAGCCTGGAAAAACTCTTATAGGAGGTAAAGTGCTCCCGAGGACACATGGGAATTTCTGTCAAGCTAGTTTTCATCATGTTCATATGATTCGTGTTCACTTCTTTGATAGTTTGATATGTGGGTGGACCGGTGCTTGGGTGCTGCCCTTACTTGGACAAACATCCCAGTTATGATTAACCCCTCTCGCAAGCATCCGCAACTACGAAAGAAGAATTAAGACAAAGTCTAACCATAGCATTAAACTAGTGGATCCAAATCAGCCCCTTATGAAGCAACGCATAAACTAGGGTTTAAGCTTCTGTCACTCTAGCAACCCATCATCTACTTACTACTTCCCAATGCCTTCCTCTAGGCCCAACTAATGGTGAAGTGTTATGTAGTCGACGTTCACATAACACCACTAGAGGAAAAACAACATACAATGCATCAAAATATCGAACGAATACCAAATTCACATGACTACTTATAGCATGACTTATTCCATGTCCTCAGGAACAAAAGTGACTACTCACAAAGCATAATAATATTCATGACCAGAGAGGTTTTGAATAGCATCAAGGATCTGAACATATAATCTTCCACCGAGTAATCCAACTAGCATCAACTACAAAGAGTACTTAACACTACTAGCAACCTTACAAGTACCAATCGGAGTCGCGAGACGGAGATTGGTTACAAGAGATGAACTAGGGTTTGGAGATGAGATGGTGATGATGAAGATGTTGATGGTGACAAGTCCCCTCCGACGAGAGGAGTGTTGGTGATGACGATGGCGACGATTTCCCCCTTCGGGAGGGAAGTTTCCCCGGCAGGACGACCCTACCGGAGCTCTAGATTGGTTCTGCTCAAGTTCCGCCTCGTGGTGGCAGCGATTCCTCCCGAAAGCCTCCTCCTTTTTTTATGGAACGAAACCCTCCTTATAGAAAAAGAGGGGGGGCCAGAGGGCCAACAGGGGCCGACTAGCCCCCTAGGCGCGGCCAGGGGGGTAGGCCGCGCCTAGCAGGCTTGTAGCCTCCTGCTGGTTCCCCTCTGGTACTTCTTCGGCCCAGTATTTTTTATAAATTCCAAAATAATTCCTCGTTGATTTTCCCAGCTTTTGAAGTTGCGCAGAATAGTTATCTCCAACTTGCTCCTTTTTCAGGCCAGAATCCAGCTGCCGGCATTCTCCCTCTTCATGTAAACCTTGCAAAATAAGAGAGAAAAAACATAAGTATTGTACCGTTAAGTGTAATAACAGCCCATAAAGCGATAAATATCAACATGAAAGCATGATGCAAAATGGACGTATTAACTCCCCCAAGCTTAGACCTCGCTTGTCCTCAAGCGAAAGCCGAGATCAATAAATATGCCCACATGTTTAGAGAGAGAGTTGTCAACAAAACAAGATATGGACATGCACGCATCATGATCATAGTCAGAACAGCACTATCATCATATAATCTCTTATGCTAAAGTGATAATTCCTTCACAAAGTAAAGTATGGATCAAGAACCTTATTGAGAATTAACAACCAATATCCTATAGTCATTGAAGTAATTGCAATTTATCATAACACCAGAAAGAGTCATATAAGAGCTTGTAAAGCAAATCCACATACTCAATCGTCCTTTTGTCTTCTACAATTGCTACAACTCACGTGGTACTCATGAGGTCAAAGTTTCAGTCGGAGACAGTGAAAGATAGGGGCTTATAGTTTCGCCTCAAAACCATTTACCTCAAGGGTAATGTCAACAATAATAATTCATGAATACTTACCTCCAAGTTGACATATGAATATAGATCTTTCCCTAGCATATGACGTTAGCCAAGATAAAGGCGAAATAAGGAATTGGTGTAGATCACCATGACTCTTCCAAGGGCAAAAAGTAAAGGTACAAGATAGGCCCTTCGCAGAGGGAAGTAGAGGTTGTCATGCACTTTTGAGGTTTGGATGTGTGTCCTCTTAGTGTGAAGGAACGTCACTTTATATTGCCTCCTGTGATAAAGAACTTTATTATGCAGTCTGTCGCTTTTATGTCTTCCTCATCACAGGTTCGTACAAAGCTTATTTTCCACACACTGATAGATCATACATATTTAGGGAGCAATTTTTATTGCTTGCACCGATGAAAACTTACTTGAGGGATCTTATTCAATCCATAGGTAGGTATGGTGGACTCTCATGGCAAAATTGGGTTGAAGGTTTATGGATGCACAAGTAGTATCTCTACTTAGTGCGGAAGTTTTGGCTGAGAAGAGGTGGAAGCAATCGTCACATGCTAAGGGATCTCTAGTCATATAATCATTGTTCGGAACCAAGCAAATATAATTCATTATGTTGTCTTCCTTGTCCAACATCTACTTCTAAGCATGCAATAGTTTAGTAAGTGTTCACAATCATAGATGGTGCCCAAGATGATATATTTATATGTGAACATCTCCTTCTTTATTACTTCCTATTAATTGCAGCAATGACCAAGGTCTACGTTTGTCCACCCACAACAAGTTTCAATCAACATTCTTTTTATATGTGAAGTCATCACTTCCCATAAGATCATTACATGATCTTTCATGATTTTGTTCTTTTATAATTCTTTCTTTAGATCATGTCATGAGGCAGGGCCCTTAACTAAAACACTCTTTATTATAAGACTCACGAACTCAGATACATCGGGGGTGACACAAAGCAAAACTCAGGCCTAAAACAATAAGAACTTTATTCTACTAGAGAAAGATAAAACCAAAAAGGATAGAACTAAGAAAACGTAAAGACAAAAGATGTGATAGTGATACGATACCGGGGCAACTCCCCCAAGCTTGGCACAAGCCAAGGGGATTGCCCATACTCGTGCTTAGTTGTTTTCCTTCGGAGGTGATGGTGGTGGAGTTGTTTTGTCTTTTGATTCCAAGAGGGCCATCAATCTTTGATTTATACCTTCGAGCTCTCTCATATGTTTCTCCAGCAAAACAACTTCACGAGTGAGATAAGTATTACAAACACGAGTTATTTCACATAAGCTCAAGAGCTCGATCAAGGATGGATGTAAAAGGTGGAAGTAGGGTTGAAGAAAATCCTCTTCCTCGGCTTCTTCCTTGTTGAGCACAGATTGCCCTTCGTCCAACAAAGGATTCTTCTCCTTACTTTTGCCCTTAGTTTCTTTAGGTAGCCTTTACTTTGCCTCCATGACCTCCATTCTTTTCAGATCAACATTTACTTCTTCATTGACTTGAGAGAGATCGTTCTCCCCTACAGATTCCTGAGACGACATCTTGCTCTAAATCTGCGGCAGAACAGGCTCGAAACGAAAACACAGGAAATTTGCGTGATACGAGGGTTAGACCTTTCGGGAGAATATATAATGATTTTTTCCCGACCAGAAGGAGTACTCCACAAGAAAACGGAGTCCGGGAGGCACACGAGGTGGTCACAAGCCCCCCAGGCGCGGCCAGGGGGGTGAATCGCGCCTGGCAGGCTTGTTGCCTCCTCGTGCGCTTTCCGGACTACTTTAAATTTTTCTAATTTCCTAAAAATTCCAAAACGGAGAAAAATTCCTACTGGAAAAGCTTTGGAGTCGGTTTACTTACCGGATCACATACCTCCTCATTTTGGAGTCTAAAACAGGCTGATAAATATCCCTTATGTACTCCTCCGGAGTTATGGTATTGATAATATTGCTTTCAACATTTATGGGAGTACCTGAGATATAATGCTTGATTCTTTGCCCATTTACCACTCTCGGAAAATTACCTTCCGTGTTGTTGATCTTGATGGCACCGGAACGATATACTTCCTCAAGAATGTAAGGACCTTCCCATTTAGAGAGAAGCTTGCCCGCAAAAAATCTTAAACGAGAATTATATAGCAAGACATAATCACCTACATTGAACTCACATTTTTGTATCCTTTTATCATGCCACCTCTTAACCTTTTCTTTGAACAACTTGGCATTTTCATATGCCTGGGATCTCCATTCATCAAGCAAGCTAATATCAAATAACCTCTTCTCACCAGCAAGTTTGAAATCAAAGTTGAGCTCTTTATTGCCCAACAAGCCTTATGCTCTAGCTCAAGAGGTAAATGACATGTTTTACCGTAAACCATTTTGTATGGAGACATGCCCATGGGATTCTTATAAGCAGTTCTATAAGCCCATAGTGCATCATCGAGCTTCTTAGACCAATTCTTTCTAGACCTATTGACAGTCTTTTGCAGAATTAGTTTAATCTCTCTATTACTTAGCTCTACTTGACCGATGTACTGAGGATGATAGGGAGATGCAATTCTATGGTTGACATCATACTTAGCAAGCGTTTTACGGGAAGCACAATGAAAGAAATGTGAACCACCATCAGTCATTAGATATCTAGGGACTCCAAATCTAGGGAAAATAACTTCTTTGAGCATCCTGATAGAGGTGTTGTGATCAGCACTACTAGTTGGGATAGCTTCTACCCACTTAGTGACGTAAACAACAGCAACTAGGATATGAGTATACCCGTTGGATTTAGGAAAATGTCCCATATAATCAAAGCCACAAATATCAAATGGTTCAATGACAAGTGAATAATTCATAGGCATTTCCTGACGTTTACCGATATTACCTATTCTTTGATATTCGTCACAAGACAAGACAAACTTACGGGCATCCTTGAAGAGAGTGGGCCAATAGAAACCTGATTGCAATACCTTGTGTGCAGTTCTATCTCCCGCATGGTGTCCTCTGTAACCCTCGGAGTGACACTTATGTAGGATCTGTCCCTGTTCATGTTCAGGTACACAACGTCTAATAACACCATCTACTCCTTCCTTATAAAGGTGAGGATCATCCCAAAAGTAATGTCTCAAATCAAAGAAGAATTTCTTCTTTTGCTGGTATGTGAAACTAGGTGGTATATATTTGGCAAAGATATAATTTGCATAATCAGCATATGTCGGGACCCCGATCCTAAGCCATAGGAATCCAGCCTGTAACACATCGCATCCCTTTGTGGTCTCACGCACGGTTAACTCCACGGCTGCAGCCTTACCTTAGCCGGGACCGTTTGCGTCTTTTGACTCACGTATGTGATAGTGTCGCTAGCAATCCAATGTCAAAGAACCCGGATCGACATGTCTAGTCATAAACCAGAGTGGCATTACCGCACAAGGACAGACATACATGACCCAACAAAGCAGGTGTCGGTCATCAGCGAACGTAGACGAGTCGTAGCAAGCTACAAGGACTCCATTACGTCGCGTGACATTTCCCCCAAAGAGGACAGACACAGCAGCTAAGAAGGACACATGCCGGTCAACCAATGTGTCCGGAGCAGTAGCGAACTACCAAGGCTCATTGGATCACAAAGGGGCATTTCCTTGTAAGGAGTGCTACCAAAGTTCACGACTAGGTAATCGAACCCCATACATATCAAGTACGACACACGTACGCATGGCATACCGATATGTATAGATACATCGATGGCATCACAACATAACTATAAACATACAACCTTTATTTAAGAGGCTCGGAAGAGCCACACACATAATATTACACATTAAGGGTCTCACGACCCATAATAGCAGTCATACAAATACAAGCCAGCGGAAGAGTTATAAACTGTCTGGGTACAGACAGTGCAACTAGAAGGCACATGGCCTGACTATACTACAGAGCCGACGTAGGGCCAGATCGTAGCTGGGACACCAGCTACTCGTCGTCGTCGATGTCTACGAAGAACCCTCCATTAGGGTCATTAGCAACCTCTGCAACATTTATTAAGAAAACATGAGTACGAAGGTACTCAGCAAGACTTTAGGAGAACTAACTACTCATGCAAGGTATCAAAAGGTATTGTGGGGTTTCATGCGGAAAGCCAGCATATGACTCGTGGCTAGACACTTACATTTTAAAATAATTTTGACAACTTGATTTCTCGCACGCGAGTCCACTAACACCACAACAATACACTATCGTGGAATCATTCCGTCGCCGTACGGAAATGCCTTCCACGACACTCACGCTTATCTTGGCAATTTTATGAGTAGCCATTGAAGTTATCTATGAACAACATATGTCTCCAAGTAGTCCATATCCACAGACGCGGCTATTCGAATAGATCATAACCCTGCAGGGGTGTACTTCGTCACACACGCTCTCGCCACTTATCGCCATGTGCACGTCATGCACCTCGGCAACCTTCAAGCGGAAGCCCAGCGAGGGAGTCGGCCACTACCGTTAACCACACTAGTACCTAGTCCAGGTTTATCGCCTATCTGAGAGTAACCCGTACGGAAGTCCGGCCGAGGTTTCCGCCACGGCCTCAAACGATGTGCACAGGGTTCCCAAGCCCACCATCCGGGTGCCACTTGGTACACCGTGCCACTGCCTACCGCATCAAGGCCCACCTCTCAGGTCAGCACCATGCACGGCCTCCAGCATTACTATAAACACCAGAAACTACTTGCAACTCCTGGACCGAGTACTACGCGATTAATAGGCCGAGCGGGGTCATATTTCAGGGCCCAGCATGTGGTAGTATCTAGTCTTGGATTACATACACGGAACTCAGTTCCTATGGACGGTTCCAATGAAACAACCCGCCATGTACTCCTACACAGCCTTTCACCGGTACCTTTACCAAATCAAGTTCAACACACAACCTTTGCTCACCGAACACATTCCACATTTCTGTTCATCTCCCAGATGACAGACCATACACAACTCTAAGCATAGCATGCATAGCATGCATAGCAGGATAAGGCACATCATAGCTCAAGCAACTATCAGGTATGCTAGGTTGCAAGGTTTGGCTATTTACTGTGACAAGGTTAAGTCATGCAAAGGAAGTGGGTTCAACTATCGTGGCAAAAGCAGTTGAAGCATTTGATCTTAAATGCAATAAATAGGTGCAGGAGAAAGAACATGGGATTTATCGGGATGATCAAAAGGGTTGCTTGCCTTGTTGCTCAGAGGAGGAACGATATCCGTCAGACGGATATTCGGTGGAATCCGGGGGTGCGGAGCCTACCGAAATGAATGGCAACATTCAATAACAATCATATGCAATCAAAATGATGCATGAGCATGGCATGAGAATGAAAAGCGATAAGTTATTATTTTCAACATGTATTAGGTTTAAAGTTGGTTTGAATCATATTCGAATAGCAATTCAAAACGGGGTATTCGGTTACCGTTTTAATTGATTCGACCTGATGCTCAGATCAACTTGATGTTAACATGCATGAAATGTCATGTTATGGTACTGAATTGTAGCTAGGATAGTGTGTGAGCATTTCAATCATAATGAAATTTGAATAATTTTGCAAATTCCATTTAAAAAGTGATTATAGGAATTGAATTATTCCTTATTCCACAATTTAGGGTTCTGTAACTTTTTCAAACATAGTTGAAAATAGCATATTCGGAATCCTTGAATTTTTCTGATACTTTTTCATATATAAATTATTTTCATTGGAGTTACAGATTAATTTCTATGAATTTTACAAGTTTTAGCAATTTCCTGGAATTATTTCTATACTGGAAATACTTTTATTGCATCAGCATGACATCAGCAGGTCCATCTGGCTGTTGAAAGTCAAACCTGGCCAGTGGGACCCACTGGTCAGTCTCTCTGGTCAATTTTAGCTTAAGATTAAACTTAATTAACTGATTAACCTTGCTGGACCCACATGTCAATGACTGATTAGCTTATTTGATTTATTTTTATTAGTTTTAAACTTGCGAGAGGCTGGCCCCACCAGTCAGTGGCTCAGGCCAGCCGAGATCCACCGGCGGCGTGGTCGTCCTCGCCGGCGGGGAGCCTCCGGCGACCACCAGCACGGCGGAGGGGCTCGGAAACGGCGCACAGGGGGCCAAATGCTGCGCGGAGAGCACCAGAGGAACGACACATCTCCCGCAGCTCCATTTCTGCACTTGGCCGGGGCTGATCTGGCCGGAGATGACGCCGGCGACGAGCTTGGCGGCGGCCAAGGCTCGGGCGTCATCGGGGTCTTTGATCCAGAGGAAACTACGCTCGGTTCTTAGCTGCTACAGCATCTACGCGCCGACCTGAAGCTGCTGGTGCCCTCGGAAGGACGAGCTGATCATCGGAGGGCTACCGGCGACGAGCGGCAGCGGCGGTCCTCGTCGGGCTCCGGTGAAACTAGAGCTAGAGGAGGGGATCAACGGGAAAAACTTAGGGGAAATGACCGCATGCTCACGGGGAGTGCAGAGCAGGGCTTAGACGGCTCAGGGAAGGCCTGGGGGCGACGAATCGACGGGAGAGGTCCGGCGGCCGGAGGTGGAAGACGATGGCGCCGCGGGCGTTGCAGAGCTTGGGGAAGCTTCGACTTCTGCACAGATGACCAGGGCGACGAGGCGGAGCTACCAGACTACTCAGAGGCGGGTTCCCATGGCTAGAGGTGCTGCGGCTCGAGCTCGAGCTCGGCTCCAATGGCGGCAGCAAGGAGGAGGAGGAGATCCGGGAGGAGGGAGAGAGCCGATGCAGGGAATGGATAGGGGGGCCTCAGGGGGCTTATCCCCGGCCTTGCCAGCGCGAGGCGGCGGCCAGGCAGGCGCACAGGTGCGTGGCCGCGCCGGAGGAGGCGGCGGCCACCTCCTGCTGCCTACTGGCGCGAGGGAGGGGACGAGCGAGGAAGATGGGCCGGGCCAGGCTAGGCGACAGGTAAGGGTTTTCCCATTTTTTTCTGTTTTTGTTTTCCTGTTTTGCTAACTATTGTTTTGCTAATTATTTCAGCTCCAAAACAAAAAGTAAAAACTATTTTAGACCTCCTGAAATACTGTTATAATATTCCCAACCATTTCCAAAGTTTTCAACATTTTTGAAAATTTATAGTTTCTGATTTCAAATTTAAAACTTGAAACAAGTAGCCTTTTGCATTTATTTAAAATGCTTAAAGTGTCAAGAATATAGTTTTCTCCAATGCTCATTTACTTTCATGATTTATCAGAAAGTTTGAACATTTCTTGAGGCCATTTTGGATTCATTGATTTTGACTACTTTGAGATTTTCTTTAATTGAAATAGTGGCTAGGGTTTTGGGTTTTTCCTTTGCCACTTTGTTATTTTTGTTGAAACTTCTTAGATGCAAATGCAAAGAAGACATGAGCACAAGACTAACTTGCTTAAGGGTTAGGGATGTGACAGCATACCACGGTTTACTGCATGAAGCATTTATGACATTCAATTGCTCATCAGGAAAGCTATCACAAATAGGTTGTGGGTCATCAAGCACATTCTCCAACCTAGACAAGTTATCTGCTACGGGGTTCTCAGCACCCTTCCTATCGACAACATGCAAATCAAATTCTTGTAGCAAGAGAACCCATCTGATAAGTCTAGGTTTAGCATCTTTATTTTCCATGAGGTACTTAATAGCAACATGATTAGTGTGAATAGTAACCTTGGAATATACAATGTAAGATCTGAACTTTTCACATGCAAACACGACTGCTAAAAATTCCTTTTCAGTAGTAGCATAGTTTCTTTGGGCATTGTCTAGAGTTTTACAAGCATAGTGAATAACATTCAACTTCTTATCAACTCTTTGTCCTAGAACAGCACCAACAGCATAATCACGAGCATCACACATGATTTCAAAAGGTAAGTTCCAATCAGGTGGTTGAACAATAGGCGCAGTTATCAAAGCCTTCTTAAGTATTTCAAAGGCTTCCTCACAATCATCGTCAAAAACAAAAGGAATATCCTTTTGCAAGAGATTGGTAAGAGGCCTAGAAATCTTAGAGAAGTCTTTAATGAACCTTCTATAGAAACCAGCATGACCAAGGAAACTTCTTATACCTTTGATATTTGTGGGGCATGGCATTTTCTCGATCGCATCATCCTTAGCCTTATCGACTTCAATACCTCTTTCAGAAATTTTATGTCCTAAGACGATGCCTTCATTAACCATAAAGTGGCACTTCTCCCAATTCAAGACAAGGTTGGTATCTTTACATCTCTGCAAGACTCGATCAAGGTTGCTGAGGCAATCATCAAAAGAAGACCCATAAACGGAGAAGTCATCCATGAAAACCTCAACAATGTTTTCACAGAAGTCAGAGAATATAGCCATCATACATCTTTGAAAGGTGGCAGGTGCATTACATAAGCCAAAAGGCATACGTTTGTAAGCAAAGGTACCGAAAGGGCAGGTGAAAGTGGTTTTCTCCTTATCAGATTGTGCAACAGGTATTTGGGAGAAACCAGAATAACCATCTAGAAAGCACAAGTGTGTGTGTTTAGACAGTCTTTCTAGCATTTGGTCGATCAAAGGCAAAGGGTAATGATCTTTCCTAGTGGCTTTATTCAATTTCCTAAAATCGATCACCATCCTATAGCCAGTAATAATCCTCTGTGGGATCAATTCATCCTTATCATTAGGGACAATGGTAATACCTCCCTTCTTAGGGATGCAATGCACCGGACTCACCCAATCACTATGAGCAACAGGATAGATAATACCTGCTTCGAGGAGCTTTAGTATTTCTTTTCTTACTACCTCTTTCATCTTAGGATTTAATCTCCATTGATGATCGGCAACTGGTTTGGAATCAGGGTCGGTTTTAATCTTGTGCTAGCATAGAGTGGGACTAATGCCCTTAAGATCATCAAGAGTATATCCAATAGCAACACGGTGCTTCCTCAGAGTTTTTAGTAACTTCTTTTCTTCATGCTCTGAGAGGCTAGCACTAATAATAAGAGGATATATCTCTTTTTCATCGAGATAAGCATACTTAAGAGTATCAGGCAATTGTTTGAGCTCGAACACAGGATCACCCTTTGGTGGGGGTGGATCTCCAAGAAGTTCAACAGGCAAGTTATTCTTAAGGATAGGATATTGTTCAAAGATAACTCTATCTATCTCATCCCTTTCATCCATATGCATATCATTTTCATGCTCAAGCAAGTATTGCTCTAAAGGATCAGTAGGAGGCACAACAATAGAAACTAGGGCAATAGTTTCATCCTTACTAGGCAACTCTTTTTCATGAGGTTGTCTACCAAACTTGGAGAAACTGAACTCATGTGACACACCTTCAAAGCCAACAGTGACAGTTTCCTTCTCACATTCAATATGAGCATTGACAGTATTGAGGAAAGGTCTGCCAAATATGATGGGACGAAAGCTATCTTGTGTGGTAGAAATAACAAGAAAATCAGCAGGATACTTCGTTTTACCACACAAGACTTCAACATCTCTAACAATTCCCAAAGGGCAGATAGTATCTCTATCGGCAAGCTGAATAGTGACATCAATAGGTTCCATCTCAACAAGTGCAATCTCGTCTTTAATTTCATCATATAAGGATTGAGGTATTGCACTAACACTAGCACCCACGTCACATAAACCATGATAACAATGATCTCCTATCTTAACAGAAACAACAGGCGTGCCAACAACAGGCCTATGTTTGTCTCTAGCATGTGGTTTAGCAATTCTAGAGCATCTTCACATAAGTGAATATCATGGACATCAACATTATCGGACAGGAGATCTTTGATAATAGCAATGCTAGGTTCAACTCTAATTTGATTAGGGGGTGTAGGTGTTCTAATGTAGCCCCTACATATCATAGTTGAAACTTTAGAATTATCCTTTATCCTAACAGGGAAAGGTGGTTTCTCAATGTAAGCACTCGGAACAATAGGATAATTATAGGCAATGACTTTCTCTTCAACTGGATTGGGTTTAACTACATTGAATTCTAAGGGAGGATGATATCTAAACCACTTCTCTTTAGGGAGATCTATATGAGAACCAAATTATTCACACAATGAAGCTATTATCTCAGAGTCAAGTCCATATTTAGCGCTAAAATCACAAAAAGTATTTGTTTCGACAAAGGATTTAACGCAATCAAACTTGAAATTCATACCTGACTCCTTACCTTCATCAAACTCCCAATCTTCAGAGTTGCATTTAATTCTTTCCAATAAATTCCATTTGAAGTCAATATCTCTCTTCATAAAAGAACTGATACAAGAAGTGTCAAGCATGGTGCGATTATCATGAGAAAACCGAGCATAGAAGTTCTGAATAATGATTTCTCTCGAGAGCTCATGGTTGGGACATGAATATAACATTGATTTAAGCCTCCCCCAAGCTTGAGAGATGCTTTCTCTATCACGAGGCCAAAAATTATAAATGTAATTCCGATCACGATGTACTAGATGCATAGGATAAAACTTTTGATGAAATTCCAATTTCAATCGGTTGTAGCTCCATGATCCAGTATCATCACATAGCCTATACCATGTAAATGCTTTATCCCTCAAAGATAAGGGAAGACCTTCTTCTTGACCTCATCCTCGGGCAAACCTGCAAGCTTAAATAAACCACAAACTTCATCTACATAGATTAGATGCAAGTCGGGATGTGATGTTCCATCTCCTGTAAAAGGATTAGCCAGCAGTTTTTCAAGCATACCCGAAGGAAATTCATAGCAAATATTTTCAGTAGGTGCAGCAGGTTGAGGAGAAACTCCTTGTGCTTCCATTCGAGGTGAAGATACCCCGAACAAGCTCCTAAAAGGATTGGTTTCCATAGTGACAAGTGACAATAAATTTCAGCACACTATATAAATGTTTCCTTACCAAGTTCCACTTACCAAAGGCGCTTCACTCCCCGGCAACGACGCCAGAAAAGAGTCTTGATGACCCACAAGAATAGGGTATCTATCGTAGTCCTTTCGATAAGTAAGAGTGTCGAACCCAACGAGGAGCAGAAGGATCTGACAAGTGGTTTTTAGCAAGGTAATATATGCAGGCACTGAAATTATCGGTAACAAATAGTTGTGTGATAAGATGATTCGTAGCAAGTAGCAAGTAACAATAGTAACAACGGTGCAGAAAAGTGGCCCAATCCCTTTTGTAGCCAGGGACAAGCCTGGACAAACTCTTATAGGAGGTAAAGCGCTCCCGAGGACACATGGAAATTTCTGTCAAGCTAGTTTTCATCATGTTCATATGATTCGCGTTCGCTACTTTGATAGTTTGATATGTGGGTGGACCGGTGCTTGGGTGCTGCCCTTACTTGGACAAACATCCCACTTATGATTAACCCCTCTCGCAAGCATCCGCAACTACGAAAGAAGAATTAAGACAAAGTCTAACCATAGCAGTAAACAAGTGGATCCAAATCATCCCCTTACGAAGCAACGCATAAACTAGGGTTTAAGCATCTGTCACTCTAGCAACCCATCATCTACTTACTACTTCCCAATGCCTTCCTCTAGGCCCAAATAATGGTGAAGTGTTATGTAGTCGACGTTCACATAACACCACTAGAGGAAAACGAACATACAACGCATCAAAATATCGAACGAATACCAAATTCACATGACTACTTATAGCATGACTTATCCCATGTCCTCAGGAACAAAGTGACTACTCACAAAGCATAATAATATTCATGACGAGAGAGGTTTTGAATAGCATCAAGGATCTGAACATATAATCTTCCACCAAGTAATCCAACTAGCATCAACTACAAAGAGTAATTAACACTACTAGCAACCTTACATGTACCAATTGGAGTCGCGAGACGGAGATTGGTTACAAGAGATGAACTAGGGTTTGGAGATGAGATCGTGTTGATGAAGATGGTGATGGTGACGAGTCCCCTCCAATGAGAGGAGTGTTGGTGATGACGATGGCGATGATTTCCCCTTCCGGGAGGGAACTTTCCCCGGCAGGACGACCCTACCGGAGCTCTAGATTGGTTCTGCTCAAGTTCCGCCTCGTGGCGGCGGCGATTCCTCCCGAAAGCCTCCTCCTTTTTTATGGAACGAAACCCTCCTTATAGCAAAAGAGGCGGCCAGAGGGCCAACAGGGAGCCCACAAGCCCCCTAGGTGGGTTCAGGGGGGTAGGCCGCGCCTAGCAGGCTTGTGGCCTCCTGCTGGCTCCCCTGTGGTACTTCTTCGGCCCAGTATTTTTTATAAATTCCAAAATAATTCCACGTTGATTTTCACGGCTTTTGGAGTTGCGCAGAATAGGTATCTCCAACTTGCTCCTTTTTCAGGCCAGAATCCAGTTGCCAGCATTCTCCCTCTTCATGTAAACCTTGCAAAATAAGAGAGAAAAGGCATAAGTATGGTACCATGAAGTGTAATAACAGCCCATAAAGCAATAAATATCAAGATGAAAGCATGATGCAAAATGGACGTATCAACATATTTTGATTTCAACTCTGTCTCCCACCTCCTGAATAGTCCTGCAATCTTCTTAAGAGCACACGCCTTGACCAGTGGCTCTATAACTGGCTTATTCAGATACTCCTGTGGCGGTATGGTGAAATTTTCCTTCAACGCGGTCCAAAGATCATCTTTCAGCCTATCGGTGACATAATTACCTTACAGGACGTTGTCGCCCTTAGGCTTATTCCATTGCTTGATGCTGATCGGGATGTTGTCCCTGACAATAGCTCCGCGCTGAGCAGAAAATGCGTCCCTGGTCCGCTTGGGTTCAATCGGTAGGCCAGCCTTCGACAGTTTTGTGATCGTGAACTATTGATCCTTCCCCAACCTTCTCGTCGGTCCTCGTCTCGTTACCGAATTTTGGCTCAATCCGGACTTTTCAATAGCTCCCTCCTCCGTTCGGTCACCGGAGTCGTCATCATGTCTCCTTCCTCCAGGATTCGGTAGTCACCGAACCCATCATGATAATGTCCTTCCTCCTCCATTGTTCGATCACCGAAGCCATCATTATAATGTACTTCCTCTGGGATTCGGTAGTCACCGATGCTGTTGAGAAAAAATCAACATTACTACCGTCGACGTGGATTATATCCCCCAAAATTTGTTCTTTTCCTATGTCTCTTGGAATATCCATTGTTTCTGCAAATATTACAAAGTGGGGGAAGCCCTTTATACATAATCCCAAATATTAACATAAAAACTTAATTTGTAACTTAATCTAATCCAAATATTTTTATAATTTTTATAACTTTATTTGCTATTGTAACTGAATCTAATCTAAATATTTTTATAATTTTTATAACTTGTGTCACATTGGGTAATTCATAAATGTACCCAACATATTCTAATACGACTGAAATACACACACATGGATTCGCAATTAGACTACGTCTTCTCACACACATGGATTCGCAAATAGGGAGATGGAGATCGATGGACGTGCTACCGGTGCGTCGACGGGCGACAACGGTAGGCTTCGGAACGACGACGGGCGACGGGTGATACGTCTCAAACGTATCTATAATTTTTGATGGTTTCACGCCGTTATCTTGTCTTCTTTGTATGTTTTATTATGTACCTTTTTTATATCTTTTTGGGGACTAACTTATTGATTCAGTGCCAAGTGCCAGTTCCTGTTTTTCCGTGTTTTTGACTCTTTTCAGATCTGATTTTGGAACGGAGTCCAAACAGAATAAAATCCCCGAAATGATTTTTTCCCGAACGAAAGAAGAACAGGGAACCTTTGGGCCAGGCCAGGTGACCCCAGGGAGCCCACAAGGGCCCACTCCGCCACCAGGGGGAGGCGGAGGTGGGCAAGCTTGTGGCTTCCCTGGCTGCCTCCTAACCTAGGTTTTGCGCCTATATATTCCCAAATATTCCGCAAAAAATCAGGGGAGCCTCAAAAATACTTTTCCGTTGCCGCAAGCTTCCGTTTCCGCGATATCTCATCTGGAGACCCTTCCCGGCGCCCTGCCGGAGGGGACTTTGGAGGTGGAGGTCTTCTTCATCATCATCATCGCCCCTCCAATGACTCGTGAGTAGTTCACTTCAGACCTACGGGTTTTGTTTGGCCAACTAAATCTATGATTCTTTGCTGATTTCTTATATGCATGATTTGATATCCTTGTAAGTCTCTCCGAGTCTTGGGTTTTGTTTGGCCAACTAAATCTATGATTCTTGCAATGGGAGAAGTGCTTGGTTTTGGGTTCTGCCATGTGGTGACCTTTCCCAGTGACAGTAGGGGCAGCAAGGCATACATCAAGTAGTTGCCATCAAGGGTAAAAAGATGGGGTTTTTATCATTGGTTTGAGATTATCCCTCTACATCATGTCATCTTGCTTAAGGCGTTACTCTGTTCTTATGGACTTAATACACTAGATGCATGCTGGATAGCGGTCGACGTGTGGAGTACTAGTAGTAGATGCAGAAAGTATCGGTCTACTTGTTTCGGACGTGATGCCTATAGAAATAATAATTGCATAGATATCGTCACGACTCTGCACAGTTCTATCAGTTGCTCGGCAGTAATTTGTTCACCCACCATCTACTTGCTTTCATGAGAGAAGCCACTAGTAAACACTACGGCCCCCGGGTCTATTCACATCCATCGTTTACAACTCCGCTTTTACTTTGCTTTGTTACTTTGTTACTTTCAGTTCTCATTTGGCAAACAATCTATAAGGGCGTGTTTGGTAGCCTGCATGGAGAGTGTATGAGCCCAAAAGTTCCCTCCCCGACCCACTTTTCGCTGTTTGGTAGGGTGTATGGGCTGAGGAGAGCATGCATCAACTGATGCAAAAAAGGGCCTCAGCATAGCTGAGCCCAGCACCCCCGCAGAGGCGAGCTGAGGCGAGCTATGCTGAGCCCATGCACCCCGTCGCCCCGTCGCTCACCCCATGCGCCTCGCCCCGTCGCCCCGTCGCTCCCCCTTGTCCCTCGCCCCGTCGCCCCGAGCTCCGGCGGCCCCCCTCCCCCCCTGCGCTGAGCCCGAGCTCCGGCGGCCCCCCTCCCCCACTGCGCCGAGCCCGAGCTCCAGCGGCCCCCTCCCCCCCTGCGTCGAGCCCGAGCTCCGGCGGCCCCCCTCCCCCACTGCGCCGAGCCCGAGCTCCGGCGGCCCCCCTCCCCCCTGCGCCGAGCCCGAGCTCCGGCGGCCCCCTCCCCCCCTGCGCCGAGCCCGAGCTCCGGTGGCCCCCCTCCCCCACTGCGCCGAGCCTGAGCTTCGGCGGCCCCCTCCCCCCCTGCGCCGAGCCCGAGCTCCGGCGGCCCCCCTCCCCCCTGCGCCGAGCCCGAGTGCACCTCCCTCCTCTTCCTCCCTCGTAGTGCACCTCTTCCTCCTCCCTCTTCCTACCAAACACAGTCTCATCCAAACATGTCACAACACATGCATGACCACCAAACAACTGAAGAGGAATGTATTCATCATGTCTATACTTAGCATGCATCAATAGGGAACAACTATGCTAGGGTGAGAACAGCTGCCAAACACACCCTAAGGGATTGACAACCCCTTCATAGCGTTGGGTGCAAGCTTTTGTGTTTGTGCAGGTTAGTGAGATACTCTTCCGCCGGATTGGTACCTTGGTTCGCAAACTGAGGGAAATACTTACCGTCGCTGTGCTACATCACCCTTTCCGCTTCGAGGGAATACCAACGTGCCGTAGTAGGAGTATTTCTGGCACAATTGCCAGGGGTGCACAGGAAACATCAACGGGCAACGACGACGACAACGATTGGCTCGGGGGCTATGCCAACGACGGCGATGACGGACGACGATGGGCGACGACGATGGCGGCGATGGGCTCGGGGGCGACGTCGACAGCGCAACGGCGACGACGATGGTCTTGGGGATGACGGCGGCGATGACGATGGTCTCGGGGACGACGGCGGCGACGATGGGCTCAGGGACGATGATGGGCTTGGGGACGGCGGCGACGATGACGGGATCGGGGACGACGGCGACGATGATGGGCTTGGGGGCGAGGGCGACGGCGACGGCAACGACGACGGGCTCAGGAGCGACAGCGACGGCGATGGGCTCGGGGCGACGATGGGCTCGTACGCGACGGCGACGGCGAGGACGGGCTCGTGGAGGAGGCGCGGGCCGGCGGCGATGGGCTCGGGTGCGACAGCGACGAAGAGAGAACGGGGCGGAATGGAAGTTGGTGGAAATTTCGACAACTCCCGCAATATACGAACACCTTTCTTCCGGTTAGCGGCTCAAACCGGAACCAAAGCATACCTTTAGTCCCGGGTTGTTACACCAACCGGGACTAAAGGTCAATTTCGTCAACTCCCGCACTATATGCAAAACCTTAGGTTTCGGTTGGTGGCACCAACCGGGACCAAAGCCACACTTCCGCTAGCCCAAAAGGGCGGGAATAAGAGTACTTTCGTAACGGTTGGTGGCTAGAATAGGGAAAAAAGGTATGTCGGCCCATTTGATATTTTTCATACATTTACTGATTTTTTTTGAGCTAAATGACCCTTAAATTGAAAACCACTACAAATGAACTCTGAAAATGTTGAAAGTTGGCATGGTATAATCATTTCACGCACATAGCATGTGCTAAAAAGTTGAGAGGGTTGCGGCAAAAATTGGGTGCACATCGTGTACAAAACAGACAATCTCTTTCGAAGTATTAGGGTTTCATACGAAAACTCATCTGTTACAAAGGGATTTCATTTTTTTCAACTTATTTGAACTCCAGACTTTTTATGTGTTCAAAATGCACCATTCAAAGACATATCATCAATTTTCAACTATTTCTCACTTCATTTGGTATTTTTCATGCATTTACTCATTTTTTGAGCTAAATGACCCTTAAATTGAAAAGCACTACAAATGAACTCTAAAAATGTTGAAAGTTGGCATGGTATCATCAGTTCACCCACATAGCATGTGCTAAACAGTTGAGAGGGTTATGTCAAAAACTGGATGCACTTCGTGTACAAAACGGACAATCTCTTTCGAAGTGTCACGGTTTCATACGAAAACTCATCTATTAAAAAGAGATTTCATTTCTTGAACTTATTTGAACTCCAGGATTTTTGTGTGTTCAAAATGCACCATTCAAAGACACATCATCAATTTTCAACTATTTCTCACTTCATTTGGTATTTTTCATGCATTTCTGATTTTTGAGCTAAATGACCCTTAAATTGAAAAGCACTACAAATGAACTCTGAAAATGTTGAAAGTTGGCATGGTATCATCATTTCACCCACATAGCATGTGCTAAAAAGTTGAGAGGGTTGCGGCAAAAACTGGATGCACTTCATGTACAAAACGGACAATCTCTTTCGAAGTATCACAGTTTCATACAAAAACTCGTCTGTTACAAAGGGATTTCATTCCTTTGAACTTATTTGAACTCTAGACTTTTTGTCTTTTCAAAATGCACCATTCAAAGACACATCATCAATTTTTAACTATTTCTGACTTCATTTGGTATTTTTCATGCATTTACTGATTTGTTTTGAGCTAAATGACCCTTAAATTGAAAAGCACTACAAATGAACACGGAAAAGGTTGAAAGTTGGCATGGTATTATCATTTCACCCACATAGCATGTGCTAAAAATTTGAGAGGGTAGCGGTAAGAACTGGATGCACTCCGTGTACAAAACGGACAATCTCTTTCGAAGTATGAGGGTTTCATACGAAAACTCGTCTATTACAAAGGGACTTCATTTTTTTGAACTTATTTGAACTCCAGACTTTTTGTGTGTTCAAAATGCACCATTCAAAGTGACATCATCAATGTTCAACTATTCAATTGCACCATTCAAAGCCACATTGCGGATGAAAAGCACTATGAAAACTCATCTGTTACAAAGGGTTTCTTCACTTTTTCTTCGCTTGTGTTCCTTGCTTATTGTACCGTAACCTTGGATAATCTTCATCGTTTAACAGGGTGCTTGGGTCAGCCTTGACTTTGAAGGGAGAAATTTCATTAAACTTTCATAATCTTCAGACATGTCTGTCTTGCCCTCCAATCCCACGATGTCTCTTTTTCCTGAAAGAACTATGTGGCACTTTGGCTCATCGTATGATGTATTCGCTTCCTTATATCTTATTTTTCTCGGTTTGGTAGACATTTTCTTCATATAGAAAACATGTGCCACATCATTGGCTAGGGCGAATGGTTCCTCTGCGTGTGCAAGATTGTTCAGATCCACTATTGTCATTCCGTACTGTGGGTCTATCTGTACCCTGCCTCTTGACAGATTGACCAATTTGCAATGAAACAAAGGGACCTTCAAATCATGTCCGTAGTCAAGTTCTCATATGTCCACTATGTAACCATAATATGTGTCCTTTCCCCTCATGGTTGCTGCATCAAAGCGGACACCGTTGTTTTGGTTGGTGCTCTTTTGATCTTGGGTGATCGTGTAAAATGTATTCCCATTTATCTCGTAACCTTGGTAAGTTAATACAGTCGAAGATGGTCCCCTGGAAAACGAGTACAACTCATCAGAATATGTGTTGTCACACAAGAGACATTTTTGCAACCAACTGTCGAAAGTCCTGATGTGTTCAAATGTAATCCAGTTGTCACACTGCTCCGGGTGTTTGGAGCGCAGAATATTCTTGTGTTCATCAACATACGGGGTCACCAAGGTAGAATTCTATATAACTACGTAGTGTGCTTGAGACCAAGAATGTCCGTCCGTACATATTATTGAGCCCGCTCCTAGTGTGTCTTTTCTAGTCAGTCTCCCCTCATACCGGGATTGAGGGAGACCAATCTTCTTAAGGTCAGGAATGAAGTCAACACAAAACCCAATGACATCCTCTATTTGATGGCCCCTGGAGATGCTTCCTTCTGGCTTAGCGCGGTTACGAACATATTTCTTTAAGACACCCATGAACCTCTCGAAGGGGAACATATTGTGTAGAAATACAAGGCCCAGAACGACAATCTCGTCGACTAGATGAACTAGGACGTGCGTCATGATATTGAAGAAGGATGGTGGGAACACCAGCACGAAACTAACAAGACATTGCACCAAATCACTCCTTAACCTTGGAAGGATTACTGGATCGATCACCTTCTGAGAGATTGCATTGAGGAATGGACATAGCTTCACAATGGCTAATCGAACATTTTTCGGTAGAAGCCCCCTCAATGCATATGGAAGCAGTTGTGTCATAATCACGTGGCAGTCATGAGACTTTAGGTTCTGGAACTTTTTCTCTGCCATATTTATTATTCCCTTTATATTCGATGAGAAGCCAAACGGGACCTTCACACTGAGAAGGCATTCAAAGAAGATTTCCTTCTCTTCATTGGTAAGAGTGTAGCTGGTAGGACCTTCATACTGCTGTGGATGCATGCCGTCTTTTTCATGCACATGTTGATGTTCCTCCCGTGCCTCTGGTGTATCTTTTGTCTTCCCATACACTCCCAAGAAGCCTAGCAGGTTCACGCAAAGATTCTTTGTCACGTGCATTTCTACGGCAACAAAAGTCCTTCCCCGGCAACGCCAGGAATTCTTCTTGCTACTTCTCTTGCTTGCGTTGGTTTTTCCCTTGAAGAGGAAAGGGTGATGCAGCACAGGAGCAGGAAGTAGTTCCCTCAGTTTGAGAACCAAGGTATCAATCCAGTAGGAGAATCTCGTCCAGTCCAGAGTACCTACGCAAACACAAAAGAGCTTGCATCCAACGCTATAAAGGGGTTGTCAATCCCTTCAAGATTGATTGCAAAGTGAGATCCGAAGGCGGAAAGTGCAACGAAGAAAAAGTGTAAGGCTGAAAATATGGTGTGGAGTAGACCCGGGGGCTATAGTGTTCACTAGAGGCTTCTCTCAAAATAGCAAATATTATGGTAGGTGAAAAAATTACTGTCGAGCAATTGATAGAACCGCGCAAAGTCATGACGATATCTAAGGCAATAATCATACATATAGGCATCACGTCCGAGACAAATAGACCGATACTTTCTGCATCTACTACTATTACTCTACACATCGACCGCTATCCAGGATGCATCTAGTGTATTGAGTTCATGACGAACAGAGTAACGCCTTAAGCAATATGACATGATGTAGAGGGATAATCTCAAACCAATGATGAAAACCCCATCTTTTTACCCTTGATGGCAACAACACGATGCGTGCCTCGCTACCCCTTCTGTCACTGGGTGAGGTCACCGCACTATATGAACCCAAAAACAAGCACTTCTACCATTGCAAGAATCATAGATCTAGTTGGCCAAACAAAACCCACAACTCGAATAGAATTACAAGGATATGAAATCATGCATAAAAGAGATCAGAAGAAACTCAAATAAGATTCATAGATAATCTGATCATAAATCCACAATTCATCGGATCTCGACAAACACACCGCAAAAGAAGATTACATCGGATAGATCTGCATGAAGATCATGGACAACTTTGTATTGAAGATCCAAGAGAGAGAAGAAGCCATCTAGTTACTAGCTATGGACCCGTAGGTCTATGGTGAACTACTCACGCATCATCGAAGAGGTCATGGTGTTGATGAAGAAGCCCTCCGTATGCAAATCCCCCCTCCGGCAGGGCACCAGAACGTGCCCCAGATGGTATCTTGCGGAGACAGAAGCTTGCGGCAGCGGAAAAGTACTTTCGATGATCTCCTGATTTTTTATGGGATTTTAGGGAATATATAGGCGCAAAACCTAGGGCAGAGGCGGCCCAGGGAGCCCACAAGCCAGGGAGGCGTGGGCCCCCTGGCCACGCCATGAGGGCTTGTGGGGTCCCTGCAGGCCCCCTGCCCTGATTCTCCGGCTTCCCGATCTTTTTCTGTTTCGGAAAAAATCTTTTTGGTAGTTTCATTCCGTTTGGACTCCGTTCAAAATCCTCCTCTGAAAGGGGTCAAAAACATGGAAAAAACAGGAACTGTCACTTGGCACTGAGTTAATAAGTTAGTCCCAAAAAAATATATAAAAGGCATGTAAAACATCCAAAGTTTGACAAGATAATAGCATAAAACCATCAAAAATTATAGATACGTTGGAGACGTATCATGCATCATGTTGATTGCAGAGCGGACCTCTAGGTCTTTCCAATAGGGTAGGTCCCAAAATATAGATTTCTTCTTCCACGTGGGTGTTTGTCCTGCATCGTCATTCGTAATAGATAGTCCGCCAGGACCCTTTCCAAAGATTACATGTAAATTATTGACCATATCAAGTATGTGATCACCAGTATGGAGGGCGGGCTTCTTCCGGTGATCTGCCTCACCTTTCAAATGCTTTCCTTTCTTTCGACATTGATGGTTGGTCAGAAGAAATTGATGATGCCCCATGTACACATTCTTCCTGCATTTGTCCAAATATATACTATCGGTGTCATCTAAATAGTGTGTGCATGCATTGTATCCCTTGTTTGTCTGTCCTGAAAGGTTACTGAGAGCAGGCCAATCGTTGATGGTTACAAACAGCAACGCATGTAGGTCAAATTCCTCCCGTTCGTTCTCATCCCACACACGTACACCATTTCCATTCCATAGCTGTAAAAGTTCATCAACTAATGGCCTTAGGTACACATCAATGTCATTGATGGGTTGCCTAGGGCCTTGGATGAGCACTGGCATCATACGGAACTTTCGCTTCATGCACAACCAAGGAGGAAGGTTATACATACATAGAGTCACAGGCCATGTGCTATGCTTGCTGCTCTGCTCCCCAAAAGGATTAACGCCATCTGCACTTAAACCAAACCATACATTCCTTGGGTCACGTGTAAAGTCGCTCCACTTTCTCTCGATCTTTCTCCACTGCGACCCATCAGCGGGTGCTCTCAACTTCCCGTCTTTCTTATGGTCTTTTATGTGCAATTGCATCAACTCGGCATGCTTTTTGTTTCTGAACAGACGTTTCAACCGTGGTATTATAGGAGCATACCACATCACCTTGGCAGGAACCATCTTCCCTGTGCGCTCGCCCTCAACATCACCAGGGTCATCTCTTCTAATCTTATACCGCAATGCGCCGCATACCGGGCATGCGTTCAAATCCTCGTACGCACCGCGGTAGAGGAGGCAGTCATTAGGGCATGCATGTATCTTCTGCACCTCCAATCCTAGAGGGCATAGAACCTTCTTCGCTTCGTACGTACTGTCGGGCAATTCGTTATCCTTTGGAAGCTTCTTCTTCATTAATTTGAGTAGCGAACTAAATGCCTTGTCAGATACACCATTGTCTGCCTTCCATTGCAGCAATTCCAGTGTGGTACCGAGCTTTGTGTTGTCATCTTCGCAATTTGGGTACAACCATTTTTTGTGATCCTCTAACATGCGATCAAACTTCAACTTCTCCCTTTCACTTTCGCATTCTCTATGTGCATCAACAATGACCCGACGAAGATCATCATTGGGCACATCATTTGGTTCCTCTTGATCTTCAGCTTCCCCCATTGCAGCATCACCCTAGTCACGGGGCGGGTAGTTGTCATCATCCTCTTCTTCTACTTTGTCTTCCATCGTAACCCCTCTTTCTCCGTGCTTGGTCCGAACATTATAGTGTGGCATAAAACCCTTCTGAAGCAGGTGGGAGTGAAGGGTTTTATAGTCGGAGAATTCCTTTGTATTCCTACAGACAGTACATGGACAATGCATAAAACCATTCTTCTTGTTTGCCTTTAGCCGCTTCGACAAAATTATGCAGGCCATTAATATACTCGGAGGTGCGTCAGTCACCGTACATCCATTGACGGTTCATCTGCGTGCATTATATAATAAAGTGTATTAAAAACTACACAAATCTTGATGAAAATGGAGCTTGTACAAGGAGCTTCTAAAGGAGAAAGCTTAAGTGTGGCTCGGGCGTTTCATCGAACACCTCATGTGCATAGGAGGTCATCTAGAGCACCACAAATCTCTCCCACGGCCGGCCGAAAAAACAGAGCAGTGCACTGCTCTTCTCGCGGGGGTATATGTAGGCCAACCGTTGGTCCCGGTTTGTGGCTGGAACCGAGACCAAAGGACAACCTGAGGTCCCGGTTCCAGCCACAAACCGGGACTACTGGTTGTGGGCCTGGAGCGAGGCACATTTGTCCCAGTTCATGTCTCGAACCGGGACCGAAGGTGACAAACGAACCGGGACAAATGGCCCACGAGGCCCGGTCGGCGCCCTGGCCTCACGAACTGGGACCTATGCCCACATGGGTCCCGATTCGTGAGTGAACCGAGACTAATGGGATTTCATCAAGTGGACCAAAGCCCTCTTTTCTACTAGTGAAACAAGATAAGCATGATAACTCAAGATAGTTCCAAAATCAACCTAAATAAAATCTCTTAAAAAGATAAGCATGAAAGCTAAGAGCTAAGCATGCCAGTAGCTACGATAAGATGAAGAACACACAAAACCTATGTTGTGTTCTATAGTGGAATGGAGCGTGTCTATCTCCCAAACAAGGTAGGCTAGGTTCCTACCTGTTATGAACAGCAAGCAAAACTAAAACAAACTAAAAAGCAAATAGCGGGACGCTCCAAGCATAGCACATATCATATGAAGTGATAAAAATATAGCATTGAGATGGACGACGTGATGATTGTTGATAGAGAAGGGGATGCACAGGGGCATCCCCAAGCTTAGACGCTTGAGTCTCCTTGAATATTTCTTGGGATGCATGGTGGAATCCCCAAGCTTGAGCGCTTGACACTCCTTTATCTTCTTTCATCATCTCTCCCATCGCAATACTTGAAAACTCCCTTCATATGAAACTCATCATAAGCTGATTAGAGTGGTTAGTACCCTTAATAAAATAATTCAATACCTACTGGAAATAAATATTTTCATGAAAATTACTTCTTATCATGAATGCCAGAAGATTTTTTCAAATAAAAGCAAGCTTAGGATTCACAAAACAATGGAAACACAAAACATGGCAGAATCTGTGAAAAACAGAACAGCAGGTAGTAAATAATTTATTCGGGGCACTTGGACAACTCAAATAAAAAAACTCAGGACAGATGCCAGAAAGGAAATTTTATAGATCATGCTGTCAAAAAAAATTCAGATCAAAAAAATGATCTGGTGATTTTTGGCGAAGTTTTCCGCCAAGCAGACAGAATATGTTTTTGGACAGCATGTCTAAATTTTTGACTTTCTTGCAATCGGAGGCTATAACTTGGCACAAAGCTTAAAAATAAAGATACAATGATGTTGCTACAATAGTAACACACATCAAGACCACTAAAACTTAAAGTAAAAAACATATTGGGTTGCCTACCAACAAGCATTTTCTTTTATGCCTTTGAGCTAGGCATAATGCAATAAGATCAAGTGTTATCAACTGCAAAAGAATAGCTTGCCCGTGTAATGGACTCATAAGGTAAGTTAATCTTATTTATAGGGAAGTGTTCCATTCCCTTTTTAAGAGTAAATTGGAATTTAATAATTCCCTCTTTCATGTCAATGATAGCACCAACGGTGCGGAGAAAAGGACGTCCCAAAATAATTGGACATGAAGGATCACATTCAATGTCCATAATAAGAAAATCAACGGGCACATAATTATCATTGACAATAATAAGAACATCATAAATTCTCCCTAAAGGTTTCTTTATGGAAGAATCAACAAGACGGACACCAAAAGAACATTGATCATAAGGTTTCCAATCAAGCATATCATACATTCTTTTGGGCATAACGGAGGCACTAGCTCCAACATCACACAATGCAAAGCAAGAGATATTATTCAATTTAATTTAGACCATGGGATACCAACCATCTTATAGATTCCTAGGAATAGAAGTCTCTATCTTGAGCTTCTCCTCCCTAGCTTTGATAAGAGCATTGGTAATATGCTCGGTGAAGGCAATATTGAGTGTACTAGTGTGGGGATCTTTAGCCATTCTTTGCAAAAAGGTGATGACTTCGGAGAGACTACAATTGTAAAAATCAAGGTTACTACCATTAATTAAAGTGGTAGTAATGTCATCTAAGCTCATTATTTTTGTAGTTGATACGTCTCCGTCGTATCTACTTTTCTGAACTCTTTTTCCCTTGTTTTGGACTCTAATTTGCATGATTTGAATGGAACTAACCCGGACTGACGTTGTTTTCAGCAGAATTTCCATGGTGTTGTTTTTGTGCAGAAATAAAAGTTCTCGGAATGTCGTGAAAATTTACGGAGATTTTTTCTGGAATAAAATAAAAATACATGCGCAAAGATCCACCGGAGGGGCTATGCTAGTGGGCCACAAGCCCACAGGCCGCGGCCACCCCCCTAGGCCGCGCCGTGAGGGCTTGTGGAGCCCACGTGGCACCACCGCCCCCAAACTCAGCACTATATCTTCCGTCTCACCCGGAAAAAAATTAGAGAGAAGGTTTCATCGCGTTTTACGATACGGAGGTTGTCGTGGTTTTGTCACGGCAGATGTCCTCGTGAAAGGACTTAGTACTGGAGCCATCGCACCTTGGTGGCGACTCAAAGGGGTTGAACAGGAGAGACACGGCGATTTACCCAGGTTCGGCCCCTCGTGAGGAGGTAAAAGCCTACGTCCTGCTTTGAGTTGTATTGATGTAGCTTCGATTACAAGGAGGGCGTAACTCGCCGAACCTAGCAGTCGATGATTTCTAACCTGCCCTCTGCTTCCCTGGGACTCGCCTTTATATACAGTCGAATCCCTAGGGTTTACAAGGGTACTTTCCTTCCTACAAATCATGACCTCTACGATCTCCAAGTCGCCATCTTCCAACGCTTGGAGACCTTCCGGAAATTGTAAACCGCCACACAACCCTCGGCCTCGCCAGGCCAAGGCCCGAACCACGCTCAGATGAATCGCCTGATTCGGTGACTCGGCCCAACTAGGGCGGGTTATTAACAGATAATATCCCCAACATTAGGCCCCAGATTGACTTTAATTCTCTTCACGCCAACATTCTTGCTTAATTAAAGGCGATTCATCCTTTATCCTTCTTTATACATCAGAAACTTTAACCCGCCATCTGTCGTGGAAGATCTTTAAATCGCCAAACCATTTCTCTTTGGCATCTTCTTGTCCCTCGAATTCCGGGAAGACTGACGTAATCCTAACGGATCCTTTGGTATTGTTATCCCAAAATTTTCGGAGCGCCATTATAGCGAATCTTTTTATCCTTCCGCGGTTCCCGCTCACGGCGCCTCGATTCCAGCGCCCGCCCTGTTAAATAGGTGGGGGGGACAGGACTGGCGCATTCCACCTACCAGTCTCATCAATCTCCTCCCCATTATCGCAGTGAGGAACCCTTATCGCCTTCCGAGAGCTCTGCCGCCGACCGCAGGTCCTGTCGTCGCCCGAAAGTTTTGGCGCCGCACACAGATCTTGTCTCCGTCAAGCACCTTACCGCTGTCGAGCTGCTCGTCGCCATCGACCATCTCATCACCGTCGACCACCTCGCCATTGCCAGGCACTTCATCGCCGCCGGAGATCTCCGCGCCTGACCGAGACTTTCGTGCTCCTCCAAAAGCCTTCGTCGTCGTCGACCACTTCCGGCCAAACCCATCAGGTTAGGTCACCGCTTAAGAGCAGATCCCCATCCCTTTTCGAAGTTTCATCATTGCCATGTTCTTGATGCCTTCACGAGTATCTGTTACCTATCCTTGGTTGATTAGTATTGATGACGACGAGATAGCTAATGTCTCTAAATACCTTCACTTATCTACCCTTGATTTGCGTGTTTAGAGCAATATTTCGTCAAACGAACAAAATCATCTTATCCTGGTAGTAAGTTGCCGTATCCAGTCATTTTCCTCATGTTTTTTTGGCTATCCAGTAGATCCATAGTTTACCGCTCATTGTGTAAAAGCTATTTGTAGTCTTCCCACTTCACCATTTTGAACAAATGTCTCTGATGCTTTAAGACACAACTCTCGTGAGTAGCCAAACTTCGTAAGTCGCCATAGCAACCCGACCCGGATCTTTATATGGCGGGTCAAGATTTTTCCTCAGTCCGTGAACAAATTACTTGGCGAGTCAAATGAACTTATTTCACCCCTTACGGTAGATGTTCAAGCGTGTAAATTCACCCGTACTTTACTCCTTTGTAGCATGGGCACCGTCTTCAAAAGTGACTGGCTCCCTACCAAAGTCAACGATACCATACTAGCAGATTATGTGAAAACGGGCAATTTGGACCCTCAGGATGTTATCGGTTGGCGTACCGGGTTCGGAGAGGATCTCCCCAACCCCAAAGAAGGGGAGATAGTCGTTTTCGTCGAACACCTTGAGCGAGATTTTAAGCCGCCCGGATCAAAGTTCCTTAGAGACGCCATGGCTTTCATGAACGTCCGCCTCCAGGATCTGGGACCTAATTCGATAAGTAACCTATGCAAGTTCCAAGTGTTCTGTGAGGCTTACCTGCGGATGGAACCCTCAGTTCCCTTATTCTTGTACTTTTTCCACTTAAATCGCCAAACGGAATTTCACAATGGCCCCAGCCTGGAACTTGGCGGTGTAAATGTTCAGCGCCGCAGGGATAGCCCGTTTCCCTCACTCGCCATGCCAAGCCATCCCAAAGGCTGGGGCGAGTCTTGGTTCTATTGTCAAGAGACCTCGCCTGCAGGCGAAAACAAGCTTCTAGGCTATAGGGAAGATCGCCTTCCAACGAATTTCAAGCTTCCGGACAAGCTCACCGAAGAGGAGGAATCAGATTTTATCCATTGTCCGAGTTAAGATCTTTGACAAACAACGGCCTTACTGGGGTCGACTTGATCCGCTGCTGGGTCGAATGGCGCATCCTCCCTTTGAGTCGCCGGGACGGGTTAATGTGCGAATTTGATGGCACCTTAGATCATCCTCAATGTTATTTCCACACGGCTTTAATGGAAAAGGATATTGTCACCATCATCAAGAAACTGACCGGTGAGCCTGCGGGAAAATGCGGCCAAATCGGCATCAAACCCTTGTGCAAAATTAATCCGGCGCCCAAGGTAAGCAATTTTAACCCGCCTTTTGCCTTCACTTCTTATGTTTCATTCGAATTGTGGCCTTTTCTAACATATGCCATTCCAGAAAGGTGATAAACTTTGGTCCAAGAAACCCAAAAGGCCAGCCATGAAGCAAGCTAAGCCGCCCCCAAAGAAAACCAAGGGCAAGGGCAAAGCTGTTGTGGCCGAACCATCCGAAGCCGATGAATCTCAAGTCGGCAGCGCACCTTCAGAGGTAAAAACCTATCCTATTTTCACTTGCCATCCGCTACTGTTAACTTGTATTTATGTCTCTGCCTCTCTTGAATAGAATGAAGACAACGAAAGCCAGGAGGATTCTATAGAGGTAATTTCTGTTTCCTCCGATTCATCTCCTTCTCCACCTAAGCCGGCCAGGGGAATTTGTGGGAAAGTTCCCTTCTCACATCCAAATGCTTGTTTGGACCCAAATTTTCTTCTGAAGAAAGCACAACATATTTCAAATCGGAAGACCCGAAGTCATTCCGGAGATCTGGTGTCCGGCTTACCAGCAAAGAACAAGAGGAAACCAAATGAGGTACCCATGAATAACACTTCTTCATGTTTCTTTGGATCGCATCTGTAACTCGCCTATATCTTTGACGTATAATTCTTGCAGAATTCTCCTCCTACATATGGCGACTCAGTAATGTCAACACTTCCGCCAATGATTCGTGTCCCTGGGTAAGTCCTTTGATAATTTTACTTTGAATCTGAGGGTGATAAATTTTCAGTCCTTTAACGCGCCTCTCCCCTCTTTTAGGGCACAGGCGAAGAAGAGGAAAACCAGCGGGTCAACTCCTATCATAACCTCAGTGCCCATCAAAGAGTCAGCGACGATCCAAGATAACCCGGATCAAGACGAGCCTGAGGATCAAATGGATCTTCCTAGCTCGCCCAAGGAAACAATGGATGCCCCCAAACCGCCAAGTCCATTGACAACAGCAGAAGACCCGGACGCTGTAATTATCACTGGTATCGGCTTCTCTAAACCGGCCACAGCGGTTTTGTCAAAGCATGTGCCATCATCCTCTCATACCATTCCTGAGTCTGGACCCTCCAAGGCTAAGCTTTCTGAATATGAACATCTGGAATTCAAAGAACTTTGCTCTGGTTTTGCAAGTCGCCTGGAGGCGAGTTATGAGATGGAGAAAAGCCTGCTTCGGATGCTAAAAAATAAACATGAGGTAAGCTTTGCTATATATTATATTATTCCCATTAACCCCCAAGGGCCGGGTCATCAGTAAAAAGATGAGCCGGGTCTTGATAACTTAGAAAAACTTTCGACCAGTAACCCCCAAGGGCCGGGTCATCAGTAAAAAGATGAGCAGGGTCTTGATAACTTAGAAAAACTTTCGACCAGTAACCCCCAAGGGCCGGGTCATCAGTAAAAAGATGAGTCGGGTCTTGATAACTTAGAAGAACTTTCGACCAGTAACCCCCAAGGGCCGGGTCATCAGTAAAAAGATGAGACGGGTCTTGATGTTGTATAATTTTGTCTGAAAAATTTTATACATTAGCCCCCAAGTGTCAGGGATATTGCTTGCAATAGTTCTGAGACTTGCCCTTTATCATGTATTTCAACAGGAAACTCTTATTCAGACTGAATCAGCACTTGGCGACTTGAAGAAAAACTTATCTGATCAGCAAGATGCCCGAACCAAGTCGGAGGAGAAGTATCAACTGGTCTTAGCTGAGATGGAAAAACTAAAAGCCGAGTTAAAAAGGGCTCAAGCTGATCAAGATGCTGCAACAAAAAGAGCAGAGAAAGCTGAAGCCAAGCTGGCTATTGTGCAACAAGAGCTATTTGGCTTGAAATGTCATATCTCAAACATGGCGCAAGCCGTCTTTGATAAAATACCCAAAATTTTGATCTTTGTTAAACCAATAACTCTTATCCTGAGTCGCTGATTATCATTACCCCTTGCACAGGTCCGAGATCCGCCAACCTTCAAGATGATTGCGTGCTGATGCTGAAGGCGATTTACACGCTGACAGAACAGTTGTATACCGGCAGTGTACTAACTGTAAAAGCAGTGATGGGCGCCAAGGAGCCCATAACCTCCATAAAGAAGATGCTTGGCTGCCTATCCACGCTTCCTCCCCAGATTGGCGAGTTGACTCGGTCAGCCGCCCGGAAGGGAGTGCTGACAACATTAAGTCACTGCTTAGCGTATGCTCCAGAGCTCAACCTGGAAGAAGTAGCGGCGGGCTTTCCTCAACTCAAGGATGACGGGTCAGAATTCGTCGAAGAGGACTATCAGCGTGTCGTCAAGGACTCCCGGCTGGCGGCGACTCAACTTGCTGCAAGTCTGGACTTATCAAAGTATCAGGCTACTCATGATAGCAAGAACAAGAAGGTCAACCCGCCAACTTTTGTGACGACCAGCTTAACTCCGCGTCGACCCAAGAACCCTTTTGACTTGGACGCAGATCTTTCATCAATCCTGACCGATGAAGATGACTTCGCGGCTCTGGCCAAGTGTAACTGGGTACTGGGTGACTTGCAAATTGAGGTCGTCCAAAGCTTGCAGCAAAACGATCCAAGGGCGCCAGTAGAATAAACTTCATTGATTTGGCCCTAAGAGCCATGTAATAGGTCTCCTTTAGGAATCGGTACTGCTTTTGTGATACTTTTGAAAAGAATCCTTATGTCGCCCTTAAGGCGATTTGAAATACTGGATCCGCCGTTTGAAAATTCTTTATAATGCTTAATCCGCCATGGATGAAGTGATTTTGACCATCAACCTGTTTTAAGCTTGAAAAACATATGTGAAATCAAATAATAAATGATAACAAATATTTTCAAGATAAATCAGAAAAAAAAAGGTTTGGAAAACCTTGTGGCAGTGCTAGGGAGGAAAATAAAAAATAGTAATTTCGTCGGCTCATAAGGTCGCGACAGGATGGGGCGAGTCAGAAAACTCAAGCGCCACCCTAGATGATGGTTTCGTCGGCTCATAAGGTAGCGACAGGATGGGGCGAGTCAGAAAGCTCAAGCGCGCACCCTAAATGATGGTTTCGTCGGCTCATAAGGTCGCGACAAGATGGGGCGAGTCAGAAAGCTCAAGCGCGCACCCTAAATGATGGTTTCGTCGGCTCATAAGGTCGCGACAGGATGGGGCAAGTCAGAAAGCTCAAGCGCGCACCCTAAATGATGGTTTCGTCGGCTCATAAGGTCGCGACAGGATGGGGCGAGTCAGAAAGCTCAAGCGCGCACCCTAAATGATGGTTTCGTCGGCTCATAAGGTCGCGACAGGATGGGGCGAGTCAGAAAGCTCAAGCGCCCACCCTAAATGATTCCGTCGGCTCATAAGGTCGCGACAGGATGGGGCGAGTCAGAAAGCTCAAGCGCCCACCCTAAATGATTCCGTCGGCTCATAAGGTCGCGACAGGATGGGGCGAGTCAGAAAGCTCAAGCGCACACCCTAAATGATGTTTTCATCGGCTCATAAGGTCGCGATAGGATGGAGCGACTCAGAAAGCTCAAGCGCACACCCTAAATGATGGTTTCGTCGACTCATAAGGTCGCGACAAGATGGAGCGAGTCAGAAAGCTCAAGCGCCACCCTAAAATAATAATTCTGTCGGCTCATAAGGTCACAACAGGATGACAAAATTGATCTCAATGAGGAAGCCCCCAAGTCGGGAAGCATTTTAATTTTATTACTTCATAATGAAACTGAAAAACTTACAAAATGGAGAGCTTAAGAGCTCAAGTGTAATAAGGCCGCAAGTGGGCAATATTCCAGGGGCGAGTTGACTCAGCCTCCGTGGTTGGCTGGTTAGGCTGGAGATCCACCAGATAATAAGAGTCGTTGCAAAGATTCTTGCTGACGACGAACGGTCCTTCCCATGGTGGTGACAACTTATGCATGCCAGCACGATCTTGTATCAACCGAAGAACTAAGTTGCCTTCCTGAAAGGTCCGGCTCTTAACCCGGCGGTTGTGATAACGCCGTAGATCCTGCTGATAGATGGCCGAACGGGCCGCAACCAAGTCACGTGCCTCCTCTAAGGCGTCCAAGGAGTCTTGACGCGCCAGCTCATTGTCTTGCTCCACATATGCGGCGACTCTAGGTGAGTCATGCCTTATGTCAGTAGGAAGAACGGCTTATGCTTCGTAGACCAAAAAGAAAGGGGTAAAACCCATGGACCGGTTCAGGGTGGTCCGGATACTCCACAATACTGAAGGCAATTCTTCGACCCAACATCCTGGGGTTTTCTCCAGGGGAACCATGAGTCGGGGCTTAATTCCTCGTAAAACCTCCTGATTCGCCCGTTCCGCCTGCCCATTAGATTGTGGGTGAGCGACCGCAGAAACATCAAGCTGGATATGTTCTCGACGGCAAAACTCCTGCATCGCCCCTTGGGACAGGTTAGTACCATTATCAGTAATGATACTGTGTGGATATCCAAACCGGAAGATCAACTTCTTCAAGAACTTGACCGTTGTCTCCGCATCGCAAGTTCCAATAGGTTATGCCTCAACCCACTTGGTGAACTTATCAACCGCCACCAGCAAATGGGTTTTCTTGTTGGATGACATTTTAAAGGGGCCGACCATGTCTAATCCCCAGACCGCAAAGGGCCAAGTGATGGGAATCATTCTTAGTTCTTGAGCCGGCACATGAGCCTGTCGTCCATAACGTTGGCATCCCTCGCACCGACGAACTATATCTTCTGCATCTGCATGAGCCATCAACCAAAGAAACCATGACGGAATGCTTTTGACACCAAGGAGCGTGACCCGACATGATGCCCACAGTCTCCGGAATGAATGTCATTTAAAATTATGCATCCTTCTTCGGAGGAAAATCATCGTTGAAAAACTCCAGAGGCGCTCCGCTTATATAACTCGCCATTGATGATCACCATGGATTTGCTACGCCAAACGATTTGACGAGTCGAAACTTCGTCTGTTGGTAACTTGCCTCGGGCGAGATAAGCCAGATAGGGAAGAACCCAATCCGGCGTGACGTGGAGAGCCGCCACAAGCTGAGACTCAGGATCTGGTGTTGCCAACTCCTCCTCCGATGGTAAACTCACGGACGGTTTATGCAAAATATCCAGAAAAACATTGGGAGGAACTGGCTTTCGCTGGGAACCAAGACATGAAAGGGCGTCAGCCGCCTCGTTGAGGCGCCGATCAATGTGGTCAACCTGATAACCATGAAAATGACCCGCCACGTCAGACACAGCTCTTCTGTAAGCCGCCATCATGGGGTCCCGAGAATCCCAGGTACCTGAAACTTGCTACGCCACCAAATCAGAGTCGCCAAAACATCTGACTCGTGTTAGATTCATCTCCTTGGCGAGTAGCAAGCCGTGAAGCAAAGCTTCGTATTCCGCAGCATTGTTAGTGCACGGAAACATGAGTCGGAGGACATAACAGAATTTATCTCCTTGAGGGGATACCAATACCACACCAGCCCCCGAGCCTTCCAGCTGTCTAGATCCATCAAAATAAACAGTCCAGTATGTAAAATCATGCCTATCCTCCGGAGCCTGCAACTCCGTCCAGTCATTGATGAAATCAACTAAGCCCTGAGACTTGATGGTTGTGCGGGGGGTGTACCGCACGTGATGCGGCCCAAGTTCAATCGCCCACTTGGCAATCCGCCCTGTTGCCTCCCGATTCTGGATGATGTCCCCAAGGGGGGTAGAGCTAACCACTGTGATAGGGTGTTCTTGGAAATAATGCTTAAGTTTCCGACTCGCCATAAACACCCCATACACTAACTTCTGCCAATGTGGGTACCGTTGCTTGGAAAGGGTTAGCACTTCGCTGATAAAATACACCGGGCGTTGCACTGGGTACTCCTTCCCTTCCTCCTTTCTTTCAACGACCACTACCACACTTACTGCTTTGGAATTTGCCGCAACATACAGAAGCATGGGCTCTTTTTCAGTCGGGGCGGCCAGGACCGGCGGGTTAACCAGTTGACGTTTCAAGGCTTCGAGCGCTTCGTCCGCCTCATTTGTCCAAACAAACTGGTCAAATTTCTTTAGTAACTGATAAAGAGGAATCGCCTTTTCACCCAGGCGACTTACGAAGCGACTTAGAGCCGCAATGCGACCCGCCAGTCGTTGAACTTGATTAACGTTTGCCGGCTTTCCAAGGGATGTAACTGCTTCGATTTTGTCCGGGTTAGCTTCAATGCCACGCTCAGACACCAGGAAGCCCAACAATTTCCCTACAGGAATACCAAAAACACACTTGGTGGGATTCAGCTTCATCTAATATACCCGCAGATTATCGAAAGTTTCCTTGAGATCCTCCAATAGCGTCTCCCCCTGGCAGGTTTTGATCACAATATCGTCGACATAGGCGTGGACGTTGCGACTGATTTGGCTGTGAAGGCAATTCTGGATGCAGCGCTGATAAGTCGCCCCCGCACTCTTGAGTCCAAAAGGCATGGACACATAGAAAAAAACCCAAAGGGGGTTATAAAAGCTGTTTTCTCTTGATCCTCCACGGCCATCTTGATCTGGTGATATCCTGAGTAGGCGTCCAAAAAGCACAATCGTTCGCATCCCGCCACCGAGTCAATGATCTGGTCGATGCGGGGAAGAGCGAAAGGATCTTTCGGACAAGCTCCGTTGAGGTCCGTGTAATCAATGCACATACGGAAGGTACCGTTCTTCTTGAGTACCAAAACCGGGTTAGCCAGCCATTTGGGGTGGAAAACTTCCACGATGAATCCGGCGGCTAAGAGACGGGCGACCTCTTCCCCGATCGCCTTGCGTCGCTCCTCGTTAAACCTGCGAAGATACTGCTGGATTGGTTTTGCCTTTGGGTCAACATTAAGATGGTGCTCAGCGAATTCTCTCGGCACACCAGGCATGTCAGAAGGTTTCCATGCGAAGATGTCCCGATTCTCACGGATGAATTCGATGAGCGCGCTTTCCTATTTGGGATCCAGACCCGTCCCGATGGTGAACTGCTTGGATGAATCACCGGGAACGAAATCGATTGTTTTAGTGTCATCCATTGGTTTGAACTTGAGGGGCGACTCAGCATCTGTCGTTGGCTTCTTTAGGGGTGACATGTCCACCGGGTCAACATTGGCCTGATGGTGTTTGAGCTTCTCTACAGCGCAGGCGACTTCCGAATAAGCCGCGTCCCCTTCTTCACATTCCTTTGCAATCCTTATATCCCCATCAACCGTGATGGGTCCCTTGGGACCGGGCATCTTGAGCTTAAGGTAAACATAGCATGGGCGAGCCATGAAACGGGCATAAGTCGGCCGCCCAAATAACGCATGGTAGGGGCTTTTCAATTTGACCACCTCGAATATCAGTGACTCGGACCTGTAATTCTGCGTTGTTCCAAACGCCACTGTGAGTCTGACTCGGCCTATGGGGTACGCCGACTTACCCCGGACGATTCCATGGAAAACCGTGGTTGAGGGCATCAGGTCCTTTTCCAATAGGTTCATCCTTTGGAAAGTGTCAAAATACAAGATATTAATGCTGCTGCCACCATCCATTAGCACTTTGGACAAGGTGTAGCCCCCAACTTGGGGAGCCACGACCAACGCTAAATCACCAGGATTGTCAACTCTTGGCGGGTGATCCTCCCTACTCCACGATATGGTCTGTTCAGACCAGTGCAGGTACCTGGGAAGCGCCGGCTCAGACACACTGTACGCCCGGTGACTCACCTTCTTATCACGTCTGCAAGCATTGGTGGTGAAAACGTGATACTGCCCATTGCTTAACTGTTTGGGATTGTTGCGGAAACCTCCGTCATCCTGACCCTCCGGAGCCCCCTGTGGGGGCGGCTGCTGAAAGGCTCCTGGCAGGTTATACCGCCGCTGGTGGTGCACCGGATACTGGCCGCTGCTTGGCTGTGGGCCTCCCTGAGCCCCCTGTTCGGGAAAACCGCCAAAGGGGTTCTGTCGTTGGTTGGGTGCAGCAAACTGCTCCTGCTGTTGGTCCGGGTCATCGTTTTGGCTTTTCTTGATCGCCTCCGCACGAAACTCCCGCATTACGAAACAGTTCTCCCAGGAGTGAGTCGCCGGACCGTCTGCCGTGGCATGGTGCGGGCAAGGGCCCTTGAGTAGCTCTTCATAGTTACGCGGCCTCTTCCCACTAAATCCCATGTTTTTCTTCTGGCATTGGTTGCCACTGTTGGCGTTGGTTGCCACTGTTGGCGTTGGTATTGGCGACTAAATCCGAGGGTTCCTCTTGCGGCCTTCGCTTGCCATTGGCTCCTTGATTGTGGCGGTTACGTCCCTGGAACCGGGTATGATTTTTGGATGACTCGCCCTTCTTGGGTGAATTAGCTTTACCGTCCTCAACGGGATCTTTGGTGTCATCCGCTTCAGCGTACCTAGTGAGGGTGTCCATCAGCTCTCCCATGTCTTGGACCTTTCGCTTGAGTCGCCCCAATTTTTGCACCAAGGGTTCGTAATGGCAATTCTGCTCGAGGATCAACACAGCCTGAGCCGCCATAATACCATCTGACGAATGGATAATTTCCGTAACCCGCCGTGACCAATGGTGGGCCGACTCATCAGGGCGCTGAACGCAGTGCTGCAGATCGACGATCGTCATCGGACGTTTGCAGGTTCCTCGGAAGTTTTTGATGAATCGCTCTTTCAACTCGGCCCAGGTCTGGATGGAGTTGGGAGGTAAGTTTTTCAACCAAGCATGTGCTGACCCCTCGAGCATCATCGTGAAGTATCTGGCGCAAACTGCCTCGTTTATGTCGAGCATGTCCATGGCGATTTCATAACTCTTGACCCACGATGCTGGCTCAAGGTTCGGGGTGTAGTTAGGCACCTTTCTTGGTCCCTTAAAATCTTTGGGCATCCTTTCGGTACGAAGGGCGGGGGCCAAGCATGGCACCCCCACTCACCCACCGCTCCCGACGAGAGGGGCCGGGGCGACTTGGATGTTCGGGAGATCCCGGCCCGGCGGGTTCTGATGATCAGGCAGGTTATCCTGAGGGACGGGTCGCGGCCCGCTGTTCACAGCGGGCTGGTCCTCTGGCCGACTCCTGGTGTAGCTCGCCTGGGGAGTGGAATGCAGCCTATCTAGGCTATGTGAGAACTGGGCGTTTTGAACCACCGCCGTCTTCAACATCTCAATGGCATTCCTTGCTCTATCTCGGCAGGAGTGTTGCCGTGAATCGGCAGAGATTCCAGATGGCGAGTTGCAGCAAGGACGTTGTCCACCGGGTTGGAAAAGTGGCCTTGAGGCGTCCGGAATCGGGGAATGCGATCCTCAATTGTCTGAACCGGCGGGTTAGGCGGTTGACCCAGTCCTCCCCCCGGGGTGGCTCCCGCACCAGGGGTTCGCGGAGTGTCAAACAGGCAGGTCGGGTTGAGATCATGGGGCACGCAACCTTGGTGTCTCCATTGATGGACGGTGTCGGATGCGCGCTGGTGTGTTTCGAGCCGCCAGTTGTCAGTATTTAAGCGAATCCTTTCGGCCGCAATTTGAGCTTGCCGAGTCTCGATCCTGGCGGACTCCACCTCGGCATCCCGATGAGCTTTTGCCACTGCCTCTCTGAGTTTTGCCAGCTCCGCGTTTACCTCCTCCTGGTTTTTTGGTGTGAGGGGAGTCGCCATCAGCCTTGTGATTTCCGCCGCTAATTCCACCAGGGCAGCGGCCGGGCTTCTAGACGTCTCGCCGGTTCCATCGCCTCATGTAGGGTTTTGCGAGGGTTGAGTCGCCCCCGCCATATAAATGGCGATCTGGCGGTGGGTTCGGTCAAGGACTTCGGGGTCCATGGCCAACGACAAGCCCCCAAGACAATCTCCATGTAGAGACCGGATTGAATCTGAATCGCCCATGGATGATTCGTCATCGGTGTTGACTGGTGTAGTCTCCTGGGATGCCGAGTGTTCTGGCTCCTCCGATCCCTGCGTGAACCCCACAAAGACCGGGCGAGTCAGATTTGGCGTCACTACTGGGCGGACATACCTGGCCGGCTCGACGGTGTCGGTGGAGATGTCCGGCTCAGGCACGGATGACCCGATCATGCCGATGAAGATGTTGATCTTGCCGAAGGGGACCCTGTAACCAGATTCGATCGAATCCGCCTCGGGCCCCCATTGCCGGTTGTCGATGTAGGTCTTCCCGCGGCGGCTTCGGGTCATGAGCCCCGTCGCGTAACTCCCAAAACCTGGTAGGGCTCCCTTTGAGAACTCAACTCCACCGTGCGTAGGCCCCACGGTGGGCGCCAACTGTCGTGGTTTTGTCACGGCAGATGTCCTCGTGAAAGGACTTAGTACTGGATCCATCGCACCTTGGTGGCGACTCAAAGGGGTTGAACAGGAGAGACACGGCGATTTACCCAGGTTCGGCCCCTCGTGAGGAGGTAAAAGCCTACGTCCTGCTTTGAGTTGTATTGATGTAATTTCGATTACAAGGAGGGCGTAACTCGCCGAACCTAGCAGTCGATGATTTCTAACCTGCCCTCTGCTTCCCTGGGACTCGCCTTTATATACAGGTCGAATCCCTAGGGTTTACAAGGGTACTTTCCTTCCTACAAATCGTGACCTCTACGATCTCCAAGTCGCCATCTTCCAACGCTTGGAGACCTTCCGGAAATTGTAAACCGCCACACAACCCTCGGCCTCGCCAGGCCAAGGCCCGAACCACGCTCAGATGAATCGCCTGATTCGGTGACCCGGCCCAACTAGGGCGGGTTATTAACAGATAATATCCCCAACAGAGGTGCCGCCACCTCCTGTTCTTCATCTCGAGGGCAGATTTGGAGTCCGTTCGGGGCTCTGGAGAGGGGAAATCGTCGCCATTGTCATCATCAACCTTCCTCCATCGACAATTCCATGATGCTCTTCATCGTTCGAGAGTAATCTCATCGTAGGCTTGCTGGACGATGATGAGTTGGATGAGATCTATCATGTAATCGAGTTAGTTTTTGACGGGGATTGCTCCCTAGTATCCACTATGTTCTAGATTGATGTTGCTACTACTTGGCTATGCTTAATGCTTGTCACTAGGGCCCGAGTGCAATGATTTCAGATCTGAACCTATTATGTTGTCGCCAATATATGTGTGTTTTAGATCCTATCTTGCAAGTTGTAGTCACCTACTATGTGTTATGACCCAGCAACCCCGGAGTGACAATAGCTGGAACCACTCCCGGAGATGACCATAGTATGAGGAGTTCATGTATTCACCGTGTGTTAATGCGTTGGTCCGGTTCTTTATTAAAAGGAGAACCTTAATATCCCGTAGTTTCCATTAGGACCTCGCTGCCACGGGAGGGATGGACAATAGATGTCATGCAAGTTCTTTTCCCTAAGCACGTATGACTACATACGGAATACATGCCTACATTAGATTGACGAACGGGAGCTAGTTACTTATCTCTCCATGTTATAGCTGTTACATGATGAATCACATCCGGTATACTCATCCATCACCGATCCACAGCCTACGAGTCTTTTACTACTGGTCCTTGCTACGTTACTTTGTCTAGGCTTGTCCCTTGCTACAAAAGGGATTGGGCCACTTTGCTGCTACTATTGCTACTACTGTTACTTTGTTGCTGTTGCTACTGCTGTTCCTTGCTACTTCGCTGTTACTTGTTGCAAGATCCTTTTCCGACACTATTGTCGGGGAAGAATAGTTACCCGCTCACGTGCAACCTACTGGTGCCATTGATACAACACTTAGGAATAGTCTGCCGTCAACAGATCTGTTTCTGGCACCGTTGCTATCATACTACTTTTCTACTGATACTTTGCTTGCAGACACTAATCTTTCAGGTGTGGTTGAATCTGACAAACTCAGCTGCTAATACTTGAGAATATTCTTTCGCTTCCCCTTTGGCGAACCAACAAATTTCGGTTGAATACTCTACCCTCGAAAACTGTTGCGATCCCCTATACTTGTGGGTTATCAAGACCTTTTTCTGGTGCCATTGCCGGGGAAGCACGGCTATATTCTCTGAGTCACTTGGGATTGACGTCTTCTAGTCACTATGAGGAATTTGAAAGATCCAAGAACTAAAATCTTGCCTTCCACTACGAGGAGAGGTAAAGAACTGCCATCTAGCTCTGCACTTGATTCACCTTCATTTTTGAGTAAGTTTGCAACTTCGCCTTCTACTAGAAATCTTGATATGTCGCGTGTGCATGATGGTGATATGCTTGATACTATGCCTGATGATGCTATGCTTGATACTATGCCTGATGATGCTATCCTTGATACTATGCCTGATGATGCTATGCATGATACTTCTTTGCCACTTGGTGCCCTTGATGCACAAACTGCTAGAGTTGGTGCTAGACGTGATGATACTTCTGAAACTCCTGATACTATTGAAGTAGAACCTGCTGCTATGCCTAAATTGCCTGTTATGCCTGATACGCGCTATGTTATGGAGGGAGAGATAGCTGAGGATTTTCTTGCGTGTAAGGATTGCTATGATGTTGAGAAACTACTACACAAGTGGAAGGTAAAATCTCTGAACGCTAGGAAGAAATACGACCCGAAGTTTTCCACTTCGCCTATCTTTGTGACCGATAAGGATTATGAATTCTCTGTCGACCCTGAGTTAATCACTCTGGTCGAATCTGATCCTTTTCACGGTTATGAGTCTGAAACGGTTGTAGCCCATCTTACCAAACTGCACGATATAGCCACCGTATTCACTAGTGAGGAAAAGATCTGCCACTACTACATGCTCAAGCTGTTTCCTTTCTCGCTAAAGGATGATGCTAAGACTTGGTTCACTTCTCTTGCTCCTAGTTGTGTGCGTAGCCCCCAGGATATGGTCTACTACTTCTCTGAAAAATATTTCCCTGCCCATAAGAAGCAAGCTGACTTGCAGGAAATATACAACTTTGCTCAACCTGAGGAAGAGAGTCTCCCACAAGCTTGGGGAGGCTCATCCAGCTAGTGAATGCTGTGCCTGATCACCCTCTTGAGAAGAATGAAATACTTGATATCTTCTATAATGGACTTACCGATGCTTCCAAGGACCACCTAGATAGTTGTGCTAGTAGTGTTTTTAGGGAACGAACCATAGAACAAGCTGAGATTCTACTGAATAACATCTTGTGCAATGATAATGCTTGGACTATTCCCGAATCACCTCCTAAGACAACTCCGAAGAAAAGAGGTATTCTATTCCTCAGTCCTGAAGATATGCAAGAAGCCAAGAAATCTATGCGAGAGAAAGGCATTAAATCTGAAGATGTCAAAAATCTACCACCTATCGAAGAGATCCATGGTCTCGATAACCCGATACAGGTAGTAGAAGTAAATTCTCTGTGTAGGTTTGATGAGATCGATATTCCTTTTGATAAACCTGCTAGCTTATGCATGGATGAATTTCATAACTTCGTTGCCAAACAATAGAGTTTCAATGATTATGTTAGCAGACAATTGGAACAGAATGCTCGTATGCTTAGTCATTTAAGTGCTTGTGTGGACAGAAATGTCAATGATCTTAAGCTTCTCAGTAAACATGCATCTATGGTTACTACTCAAGTAGAACAAGTACTTAAAGCTCAGAATGACTTGCTCAATGAGTTGAATGACAATTCTGTCAGAGTCGTTACTAGAGGCGGTAGAATGACCCAGGAACCTTTGTATCCTGAGGGTCATCCAAAGAGAATTGAACAAGATTCTTAAGGAGTTAGCACTGATGCACCTAGTCATCCTAGAAAGAAGAAGAAAGATGATAGGAACCTGCATGCTAGCAACCCTGTTGCTGCTACACCTGAGAGTCCAAACGATGCCTCTGTCTCTGATGCTAAAACACAATCTGGTGATGAACATGAGCCTAATGATAATATCAATAGTGATGTTCATGAAGATGCTCAACCTAGCAATGATAAGGATGTGGAGATTGAACCTGATCTTGATAACCCACAACCCAAGGCTAGGAGATACGATAAGAATGACTTCGCTGCTAGGAAGCACGGTAAAGAAAGGGAACCATGGGTTCAGAAACCTATGCCCTTTCCTCCCAAACCGTTCAAGAAAAAGGATGATCAGGATTTTGAGCGATTCGTTGAAATGATCATACCTGTCTTTCTGCAAATGCGTTTGATGGATATGCTCAAGATGTCTCTGTATGCTAAGTACATGAAAGATATTGTGACTAATAAGAGGAGGATACCTGATCTTGAGATCTCCGCCATGCTTGCCAATTACACTTTCAAGGGTGGAACTCCTAAGAAACTAGGTGATCCCGGTGTGCCCACTATACCTTGCTCCATTAAAGGCAACTACGTTAGAACTGCGTTATGCGACCTTGGACCCGGTGTTAGTGTTATGACTCTTTCTCTTTATCATAGACTTGAACTGGATAAGTTGACACCGACTAAAATCTCTGTGCAAATGGCCGACAAATCAAATGCTTTCCCTATCGGCATTTGCGAGGATGTGCCTGTTGTGGTTGCTAACACCACTATCTTAACAAACTTTGTTATCTTGGATATTCCCGAGGACGGTGCCATGGTTGTCATCCACGGAAGACCCTTTTTAAACACTGCAGGGGCTGTTATAGATTGCAACAAAGGCAATGTCACTTTCCATGTCAACGGTAATGGGCATACGGTGCACTTTCCGAAGAAACAATATCGAGTACATTGCATCAATGCTATCGAAAAAACTTCATTGATTCTTATTGGGAGCTTTGAATGCCCTATTCCTCGTGTCAAGATGAAGTAAGATTTCCTTGTTGGGGAGATACACATCCCCATTGAGGTGACCTAGTGACTATTCGAAAATTCTTCGTTCTCTTTCGTGATTCGAAAAAGTTTTGTCGAGGGGATTTGATCATCCCCATTGACGGATTTCTTTCAATGACCATGAGATGGATGAACCGAGCAGTCACAAACCTCTGTTCCAAGCTTTCACCTTAGGTTGCTTAGACGAAAAATGATAGGTTTAGTTTAGTTTTCCCTGTTTTCTGTCTTAGCGTCCCGTGGAAAAGTACCCCGAAAATAAAAGTTCTCCGAATACCGTGAAAATCAAGTATGATTTTTTCTGGCATTTTTGAAAAATTCTGAGACAAAGAGCTTGTCTGGGGGCCACACCAGTGGGACACGAGCCCTAGGGGCGTGGGCACCCCCCTTGCCGTGCCACCCAGGCTTGTGGGGCCCACAGGCACCCCCTCCACTCATTCTTGCTCTCATCTGGTTCTCCTACCTCCAGAAAAAATCGTTTCGCAGCTCAAACCCGTGTTCTTGCTCCTCTTGCTGGGATTTTCGATCTCTTTGCTCAAATCACCGCTCTCCAAGCTGTTTTGAGGAAATTACTCCTTGGTAAGTGACTCCTCCATTGGTCCAATTAGTTTTTGCTCTAGTGCCTTATACTCCTCGTATTTTTGCTGCCTTGGTGACCATGTTCTTGAGCTTTGCATGCTGATTTTAGTTGGTCCCAAGTAGTTTTGATGTGTAATATGGCCTCTAGGCACTTGTGGGAGTAGTTGCTACAAGTTTAGTTGAACCTTGTTCACCTTTCCTTTGGGTCACTAAAAATTTCAGAAAAGGAAGATGTTCAGGAGAAACTTTCATGGTGGTTCCTCAAGCAAGAGAGGTCCCCGTCTTGCGATTCGGGAGCCTGATCCTTACCAACCTAGGGACGCGCAGGTACAACCATGTGAATGGCCTTCTGATGAATTTATGATTGAGGCAGGTTTCAAAGATGAGTTTGATGCACTTGTTCACAACGTCGGACTCAAAGAATTCATCTCCGATAAATGTGAAAAGTATGTTGCTCTCACTGCCTCTTTTGTTCGTAGATTCAAATTTTCAGCTGGCCGTGAGACATCGGTACTGTTTGATCTCTATGATAAATCATATACCACGGATTTAGAGGATTTCAATAGAATTTGCAAAATACCTATTTGGGGTAGCCTCAATGATCCTCCTAAATCTTTGGTTAGAGATTTTTGCTCTCGTAATACTGTTGGAGAAACTAGAGATATTACGCAAGCTACCATGGCGAGTATTCATTTTCCTACCCTGCATTACTTTGCCCTCTTCATAGGCAGATGCATTAATGGCAAGATTGATCATTGTCACCTCTGCGCACCCGACCTTAGTATCCTTAAGAGCGCAGTGACGGGTGACAAAAGCTTCAAGATGGGAGCTATAATAGCAAGGAGGCTGAATAAGAATGCTAATGAAGGGGATTTCTTGGGTGGGATCTATGCCACTCGCATAGCAAATTTTCTTGGAGTACCCATCCGCGAAGGAGATCCCCCGCTCCGTACAGCTTTCCTTGACCACGTTGCTTTGACACGCTACCAGTTCCTTGAGAGGGATGATGAATCCCTCCTATATCGTTTAATATTTAACCGGCAGCGTGTTTTCCATATTACCCTTCATGCTCCTACTCTCTTTGACTTTCAGGTAAAACGGAGATATTACATAATCAGAGGAGAGGCAGAGGAGTATGAGAGGGAGGCAAAGGTTACTTGTCTCCGTGAGGCAGCTATTCAGGCAGTGGCTGCAGCGCTCCCGTATAACCCCCATTATGATTTTGGGTTTCGCCAGGACCATCCTTGGGAGTAGACCAAGTTAGGCCAAAAGCCTAAGCTTGGGGGAGTACGTGTTCTCACCGACTTTACATTCTTGCTTATGCTTTCACTTTGTTAGCCGGTGTTCACACTTTGCCACTGTATCATCCATGCTAGTTTACTTCTTTTTCTCGTTTTCTTTTCGTGTGTCTGTCTAGTTTGAGAAAAAACCAAAAAGACTTTCTTTTCTTCTTTTGCTTGTTGGGAGCTTTCCCGTGTAAATAGTTTTCTTTTTCTTTGGGTCAAGGTAGAAGATCATGGTTACAATATTTAGTGGCTCTTGCATGCATACCTGTTTAGCTTTCAAAGAGCCATATTACTTTGTCTTCTTCTTTGTGTTTGCCTACAGATTCCAGCTTTAGTTCAATGCACGAGCACTCTTATTATTGTTCACATCGTTCGGTCGTGCAAGTGAAAGGCAATAATGACGATATATGATGAAGTGACTGAGCCTGGAAAAGCTGGTATGAACTCGATATATTTTGTTTTTGTAAATATGACTAGCCCATCATGCCTGATTCAGCTTTGTTGTGAGAGAAACATGTTTGCAATGACAACTTAGAGATCATAGTTTCTTATGACATGCTTACTTAGCTAGGAGCTTATAATGGTTTGTCTTGAATGCCCACATGAATGTTGAGATGACTGTGTTGTAGTATGATAGGATGGCATCCTCGTTTGAATGATTCAAGTGGCTTGACTTGGCACATGTTCACGCATGTAGTTGAAAAAGAAAATCAACATAGCCTCTATGACGTTCATGGTCATGGTGATTTATGTCCTACTCATGCTTGCACTCAATGTTAGTTAGTCTCAATGCATTTTGATGACTGTTGTCGCTCTCTAGTTGGTCGCTTCCCAGTATTTTGCTAGCCTTCACTTGTACTAAGTGGGAATACTGCTTGTGCATCCACTTCCATAAACCCAAAGTTGTGCCATATGAGTCCACCATACCTACCTATGTGCGGTATCTGCCTACCGTTCCAAGTAAATTGGCATGTGCCACTCTCTAAACCTTCAAGAAACAATCTATTTTGCATGCCCGAACCGCTCATGTGGTAACAGGGGGCTATTGGTATCTTCCATGCTAGGCGTGTTATCCTCGACATGTGTTTATTCACTATCATTCACGAGAAAGGGGCCAGTAATTGGAATTCCCAGTTCCATGCTCAAATCGAAAAGCTAATTGCAAACAAAACTCCCCCAGGATTGATGTTGGTATGGACGGTACCCGAGGATTCGGCTAGCCGTGGAGTGTGATTGATTGGTGGTGGGGGAGTCAAAACTTTACTCCCTATAGCATGTGTAGCGTGGAAGATGTTGAGAACTCTTAGTCATTGCGTTGACAATGAAAGAATGCAACCCAAAATTATTATCTCTGTTTTCAAAGCTTGAGCTCTGGCACCTCTGCAAATCAATGCTTCCCTTTGCGAAGGGCCTGTCTATTTATGTTCCTGTTGAGTTATCCTCCTCTTACAAAGGCACCAATTAGAGAGCACCTCTGTCATTTTTATGCTTTGCTTTTAACTGTGTTGAGTATGACTGTGAATGGATCTTCTTTGCCATGAATTACAATGTTTAGTCAGCCCTTGGTCTTTGAAGGTGCTCTGCATTTATGTTTTGCGGTCTCAGAAAGAGCTAGCGAGATACCATCTATTCGTACTACTTCATGATGTTTTGATTGAGGTGTTGACGTTTGAGACTTATTATTATTTGCTCGCTAGTTGATTATGCCATTGATATGAGTTTACCGTGAGACCTAGATGTCATTTGCTTATGTGGCTTGCTTGTGATCTTGCTGAAACTCTCGATATGAGTTAGATATAGTTGCAACAACAAGATCAAACAGAGTTCGTCAAAGTTTTTCTTTTGTCTCTTTCAGTTTGTCAACTGAATTTCTTGAGGACAAGCAAGGCTTTAGGCTTGGGGGAGTGGATACGTCTCCGTCGTATCTACTTTTCTGAACTCTTTTGCCCTTGTTTTGGACTCTAATTTGCATGATTTGAATGGAACTAACCCGGACTGACGCTGTTTTCAGCAGAATTACCATGGTGTTGTTTTTGTGCAGAAATAAAAGTTATCAGAATGTCCTGAAAATTTACGGAGTTTTTTTGTAGAATAAAAGAAAAATACCTGCGCAAAGATCCAGCGGAGGGGCATGCCAGTGGGCCACAAGCCCACAGGTTGTGGCCACCCCCCTAGGCCGCACCGTGAGGGCTTGTGGGGCCCAAGTGGCACCATCGCTCACAAACTCAACTCTATATCTTCCGTCTCGCCCGGAAAAAAAAATCAAAGAGAAGGTTTCATCGCGTTTTACGATACGGAGGCGCCGCCACCTCCTGTTCTTCATCTGGAGGGCAGATCTAGAATCCGCTCGGGGCTCCGGAGAGGGGAAATCATCGCCATCGTCATCGTCAACCTTCCTCCATCGACAATTCCATGATGCTCTTCATCGTTCGTGAGTAATCTCATCGTAGGCTTGCTGGACGGTGATGAGTTGGATGAGATCTATCATGTAATCGAGTTAGTTTTTGACGGGGATTGACCCCTAGTATCCACTATGTTCTAGATTGATGTTGGTACTACTTGTCTATGCTTAATGCTTGTGTGGGGACCCCGACTTACTAGTCGAGAATCGTCGTGCTTAGTGATCACACAGATCAATGCTCACCGCACACAGATACTGAATAAAGAGTCTTACATCCAAGTACTGATTATTAAAACGCGTGACCGAAGGGTCAAGTTCACAAGACAGGGCCTAAGGACAAATCACACAAATACACTAATAGCGGAAACACAGGGCTAAGCGGGTGCCCATGCCATCAAGCCTACACCGACAGGCATTCTGACTCGGAAGTGTCCTAGTTCGCACGGGTGTCGCCAAAGACATACTCATCTCCATACTCCGGTCCTTCCATGTATGGTCAAATAACATAACCAGTGGCAAGCCAATGAGTACTTTGAATGTACTCGCAAATAGCCCATGATATGAACAATGAAAGTGAAGGATAACAATATCATGCATCTTTAGTGTAACTCATCTGGGTGGAATGATCATGAATATGCATCAAGTTAAAGAATTACTCTTGAAGAATAGGTTACAGATATCAATATATCTGTTGAGGGCTGAACCATCCGGGTTCACCCTATATGCCAAGTCAACAAACTTGGTCATATTATTATTACTTCCATAACAACACCTTTTTCCAACACCACACACACACTCACTCACGCACACTTGGTTTATGCGGAAATATCAGGACGTAGTTTAAGCAAGATTACCCAACTGTCCTTGACCGTGGACACGGCTATTCGAATAGTTTACACTCTGTAGAGGTGGTACGCTGGACCCACGAGATCCAGGAAACTTCCGTGTCATCCACGACTCGCGGTATATCACATACCCGAGGTAAGTACCCGATCAATGCCTTTCCCCTGACGATACTAGACAAAGAGATCCACTCGATTGGTACCCACCCACATGTCGTATGTCATACGAGCACCAACTCTGGACCGTACCGACCATGCGGGGACCAATGGTGTGACTGGAACTCATAAAAATGGCATAGTCGTCCTACCCGACACGACCCCATAAGGAGAGTGACTACAATCACTCCCGCCACTAGTAATGTGGCTCTTTTCTAGCACCGACCAGAGTAATTAACATAGCCCCGTCCCATAAGGGGTAACATGGTCGTACTATTAAGGTTGGGATGGTCGACACATGATAAATCTAATCCCATTTCCGAAACCTTACTCACACAAAACACTGGGTGCATCACTTCACCAATAGTGACCACCAACTCATCATCACCCTCGGGCATTAGTGGCACCCGAGGGGTTTTTTATAAATTCTTTTTTATGACATCATCATGCTCATGATGATACTACTACTATCTTTACTTGTCAACATGGTATTAGCATGACCCTAAGGGGTACAGTCAAGCTCAATGCATGTGCTCCGGGGGAGCCTTCGGTAAAATCATATCAGATGATTACCGACACTTATGATCATATGCAACGGAAATAACTTGCTATCGTAACATGCAAAGTAACATATGCTCAGTCATGGTCAAAGGGTTGCTTGCCTTGGTCAGCTAAGTATCCGGGGTCTTCGAGGTCTTCCGCTCCGATTCCCTCATCACATGGGTTTTCTATCATCGATAAAACCACAAATAAGAAATAGCTCACACAGAAATAGTCCACAAAGTCATTTTAAAGATGTTCCCTATTTCTGATAAATCTAAGATATCATTTTAAAAAAATTTGCTAAATTTTCCTTGAAGGAAGATTTTTGAAAACAACCAAGCAGAAGCAAAACTATTCCATTTTAGTCCTTTTTAATATTGCAAAATAGATTAGTTGCTGGAAAACATTCATCTAAGAATATCATTAAATACTACACATTTTTAGAAAAATAACAGTGGAGGAATTATATTTTTACACTAGTTAATTGTTTTTATAAAAATCTTAGAAATCCAGTTTTAAAAACAAAAGAAAAACAGGCCAGCTCCTAGCCTGGCTCGGCCTACAGCTGGGCTGGCCCATGGCCAGCCGACGGCCTGCCCAGGCGCGCGCGCCGTCAGGTTTGAACCTGACGCGCGGGGCCCTCCGGTCAGCGACCGAGGCCAGCGCGGGGGAGGAGGCTGGGCCACCGACAGGTGGGGCACACCTGTCGGGGTCGTCTCCTACCTCCAGCCAGAGAGGAGGAGGAGGACGCCGACGAGGCTGTCGACGTGCTCACGCCCTAAGGGACACGGGAATGGGTTCGCCTGACCGTCGCCTACCTGCTGGTGGTCGAAACAACGACGGGGAGGCAGGGGTTCGCCGACGACGAGGAGGCCGTGGCGGAGGGGTTTTGGGAAGTGGTCGAGGAGGTTGCTAGAGACACGGGAAAGCTCGGGCGAGTTGGGGGAAAGCTTCCTGGTGTCAAGGGGGTCAGGTTGGTGGGTCGAGGGGCACAGGAGCCGTCGTGTAGCCGAAGATCGACCGGAGCTCCGAGGCGGAGGGGCCTCAGTCGATCTCGAGCACCGAGGCTCTGCTGGATTGCTGGGGTGGCTAGGAAGGTGCTAGTGGATGCGGCGAAGCTATCTGAGGGGTGCTGGAGCGAGGAGGAGGGCTATTTATAGGCCCGCGACGGTGAGCAGACTCGGTTATGTCGGTGACTCACCGTGGCATGCATGGGGGTGCAGAGAGACGTTGGGGTTGAAACCACGGTCTCAGGACGTGGTATTGGACTGCCCGAACCGTCTGCTACAAAGAGAGAGAGAGGAGAGCTGCATTCGTGGCCGCACGAGCTTGGTCGAATCTGGAGCGCGCGGGCACGCGTCGTGCGAGCTCTTGCGCGAGAGAGGAGGGGCCCTGAGGCTGGCCCGACGCAGAGGGGCTGTCGGGGAGGAGGTTGGACATCTCGAGGGAGGTCGGAACTAGCCGAGGGCGTCGCCCCACCTCGGAGACTCCTTGTAGCGCGCCCAGAGTGCAGTTTTGGCATGCCACGGCATGCTGGTGCGCTCTGGGGCACTTTGGACCTGTCTAGCATGTCCTGGCACTTGCTGGGGGTGTGGCTAGCCGTTTGGTTTTAGTGGGAGCTTCGGCTGCTCAAAGGAGGCATGAAATACTGGTGCTGTCAATCATGAACTGATGCCTAAATTGGGGTTTTTGGCCTTTCCACTTTGAACCAGTGGGCGCTAGTTGACTAGGGTTAGCTACTCGTGCTGGCTACTTAATCTAAGAGTTTGAAGCAAAGGAGTTTGGTTTAGCTGTGGCTAAGGTGGCTTTTTCCTCTCTGCGAGAAGGTGTTCGACAGTGGTCACAGGGAGTTGCACCCCACCACTGGTGCTGAGACTAAACAGGTTTGGTTTTAGGGATAAACCATGGAGTTCCACCAAATTTGAGCTCCAATGGATAAGTTTAGCTTTGTAAACTTGAAATCACTCCAATATGACTAGATCTGTTCCTTCCAAAGGGAGTGTGGGCAAACTAAGTCCAACAAATCCCATTTTTGGTGTAGAAGCCTCATTTGAGGTATTAGGCACTCATGCAAAGTTTTAGCCCCATTGGACAAACTTTGCTATGTAGAATTGCTCTAACTTGATTCTGGACAAACAGGGTTTTTGGGTTATTTGGGGTCCTTATCCACCTTTGATCAAGGTGAAACTTTATGTGGACATCAAACAAAGCTTAGGGACACTACTGGAATTTTCTAGGAATTTATTGAGAATATTTCCTTTGGAAATATTTCAAAATGCCAAAACAGACAGAAATAGCTTTTGCAGTTTTAATCCATAAATATAATAAGAAATGGGGTTTAAAATCCTATGTATGGAAAATATATGTCCTTCTGATCATCTCCAAATTTAATCAGATTTTTCCAAAGTAGAAAAGTATTTTCCATGTTGGAATTCCAATTCTGACCTTAGTAATGGACAGGTTATTTAATTGGGAAAATACTCACAAAAATAATTATTCTTGTGGTTTTGAAATATAAAGATAGGTAAAAATCAGATTACCAAATATGAGTGGAAGCACTGCTTGCTATCAAGGACATGTAGTGCAACTCAAGGTGGTTTTACTTTGGTTATCAAAGGTTTTTGAAAATCAGAAGAAAAAAATACCAAAATAATTTTAGGGTTTTAAACCTCACATGATCAAACATACAAGCATACAATGTCAATCATGGCACTCACAACATTAGTTTTGAAAAGTTTTAACAAGCTCAGAATTTTACAACTCAAACAGGTAATAGCAAAAAGAGGGTGTGACAGACCTATCCCCATTACAAGAATCTCGTCCCCGAGATTCCTAAGCTAGGTGCTAAAAAGGTCTGGAAACTCAGATCGGAGATAGTCTTCACGCTCCCATGTAGCTTCGGCTTCGGTGTGGTTGCTCCATTGAACCTTGAAATACTTGATGGTGCGGCTTCTAGTACATCGCTCTGCTTCATCCAGAATGCGGATTGGCCTCTCGCGATAGGTGAGATCAGACTGAAGGTTAATGGTCTGGTGATCAATGTCCTTATAAGGATCGGAACGACTTGGCGTCTGGAGACACTTCTGAAGTTATGACACGTGGAAAACGTTGTGCACACCCGAAAGCTCCGGAGGTAACTCCAACTAATAAGCGACCTCGCCACGCCTTGCCGTGATCTTGAATGGCCCAATGAACCTTGGAGCAAGTTTCCCCTTAACGTGGAAACGCTTGGTTCCCTTAAGAGGTGTGACTTGGAGGTACACTAGATCTCCGGGAATGAAATCCACATTCCTGCGGCGAGAGTCGGCATAACTCTTTTGTCGCGACTTGGCTGCCTTCAGATTTTCTTGGACTAGTTGCACCTTCTCTTCTGCCCCGTGCAAAACTTCTGGTCCGAAAATCAGCCCATCTCCGGTTTCTGACCAGTTGAGCGGGGTGCGACATTTCTGTCCGTACAGCACTTCGAACGGGGCCATCTGGAGACTAGACTGGTAGCTATTGTTGTATGAAAACTCAGCGAACGGCAGACAGTCTTCCCATTTGGCTCCGTGCGCTAGGATGCATGCGCGAAGCATATCTTCGAGTATCTGATTCACGCTTTCCGTCTGTCCTCCCATCTGCGGGTGGAAGGCGGTGCTGAAAGAGAGCTTGGTACTGAGGGCTTCCTGAAGTTTCCTCCAAAACCTTGAGGTGAACTGCGTGCCTCGATGAGATACAATCTCCTTGGGAACTCCGTGAAGGCTTACTATGGGCTCGATATAGAGACTGGCCAACTTGTTCCCGTCATAAGAGGTGCTGACGGGGATGAAATGGGCCACCTTGGTCAAATGGTCGACAATAACCCATATCGAGTTAGGTCCTTTTCTATACCTTGGTAGACCGGTAATGAAATCCATCCCTACCTTGTCCCACTTCCACTCCGGCACCTCGAGAGGTTGTAGTAGTCCTGCGGGTCGCTGATGCTCAGCCTTAACTTGCTGACACACATGACACCTGGCCACATACGATGCGATTTCCCTCCTCATGTCGTGCCACCAGAATCTTTCTCGGAGATCTTGGTACATCTTGGTACCACCGGAGTGAATGGAGTACGGTGCATCGTGAGCTTCCCGTAGGATGAGTTCCTTGAGCTCGGCCTTGTTGGGTACGCATAAACGTTTCCCAAACCACACCACTCCTTGATCATCCTCCAAGAATCCTAGGGCCTTGCCTTCTGGAATCTTCTTCTTGATACCTTCGATACTCTTATGACCCTTCTGGGCCTCCTTGATGTCGTCTCCAGTGTTGGTTTGACTTCGAGATTATCCAGGAATCCTGGTTCCACCAGTTCTAGTCTGAAGTTCTCCAATTCTTCGTACAGGGCAGACTGCCTTTCCTTAAGCATGACGTTTAAGGTGCTAGTCTTCCGACTCAAGGCATCAGCCACTACATTTGCCTTACCGGGGTGATATTGAATGCTGAGGTTGTTGTCTTTGATTAACTCCAACCATCTCCGTTGCCTCATGTTCAATTCCATTTGGGTGAAAATATACTTCAGACTCTTGTGGTCGGTGTATATTTCACATTGCTTCCCCAGAAGGTAATGTCGCCATGTCTTCAGGGCATGCACTACTGCTGCCAACTCTAGATCATGGGTGGCATAATTCTCCTCATGCGGGCATAGTTGCCGCGACAAGTATGCCACGACCCTGCCCTCCTGCATTAGAACCCCACCTAGCCCGGTCCCGGAGGCATCACAATATATCACGAACTCCATGCTGATATCTGGAGTGGCCAATGCCGGGGCGGTGGTTAGCCTCTTCTTCAAATCTTGGAAGCTTGCCTCACACTCTGGCGTCCATTCGAACTTCTTGCCTTTCTTCAAGAGTTGAGTCATAGGTCGCGCGATGCGGGAGAATCCTTCTATGAACTTGCGGTAATACCCTGCGAGTCCAAGAAAACTCCTGACTTCTTTCACGTCGATTGGTGATTCCCAGTTGGTTACCGTGGTAATCTTAGAGGGATCAACTGCCAATCCACTTGCCATCATGGTATGACCTAGGAATCCAACTTCGTTCAGCCAAAACTGGCACTTGCTGAACTTGGCATAGAGTTGGTGCTCTCGAAGCTTTTCCAATACTAACCTAAAGTGTTGCTCATGTTCTTCTTCAGACTTGGAAAAGATTAATATGTCGTCAATGAATACGATGACAAACTTGTCCAAATATTCCATGAAGACCTTATTCATGAGGTACGTGAAGTAAGCTGGGGCATTCGTCAATCCAAAGGACATGACAGTGCATTCGTACAGACCGTATCGGGTCACAAATGCCGTCTTCGGAATGTCTTCGGGTCGAATCTTTAGTTGGTAATATCCAGATAGGAGGTCGATCTTGGAGAATACCTTTGCTCCATTAAGCTGGTCGAACAAGTCTTCAATCTTGGGGAGTGGACACTTGTTCTTGATCGTGACCTCATTGAGTGAACGGTAATCAACACAAAGTCGGATTGTCCCATCCTTCTTGGACACGAAGAGAACAGGCGATCCCCAAGGTGACGCACTTGGACGAATGAATCCTTTCCTCAGTTGCTCATCCAGTTGCTTCTTCAACTCCGCTAGCTCTTCGGATCCCATCATGTAAGGCTTCTTATAGATAGGCCTTGATCCGGGCATGAGTTCGATGATGAACTCGATGTCTCGGTCAGGAGGCATCCCTGGTAGCTCATCAGGAAAGACATTCGGGTATTCACAGACTATCGGCACTCGGTCGAGTCCTTCCGTTGATAGGCTGTTAACTCGCGGTGCTCGAGTGGGTACTGGCTCAGAGACATACTTGACTTTGACCCCTTGGTCACTTGTCATGGTAATGGCCCTGTTAGCACAGTCCAAGATACTCTTATGCTTGGCCAACCAGTCCATACCGAGGATTACTTCTAGGCCTTGCGACTTAAGCACAATGAGGTCCGCTGAGAAGCTCGTCCATTTGATAACTATCCCAACCTTTCTACACCCTAGGTTGGTTCTCAAAACTACTCCCGGGGTCTGAATTGCCATATACCCACGAAGCAAGGTAGGTTCTAGTCCACATTTTTCCGCAAAGTTTTGTGTAACAAAGGAATGTGAAGAACCACAATCAAACGATACTGTTGATGGGGTAGAGTTGACGAGGAACGTACCCAGAATGCAGTCCGGGTCTTCCTGTGCCTCTTCCGCGAAAATATGATTAATCCGCCCCTTGCTGTGGTATTGCTGATTGCGGGGAGCCTGGTTCCTGCCTGGTGCTCCTTGGCCTGGATTTGGCGCATTGGGGCACGGAACATCGGGTTTCTTATTGCGGCACTGCCGGGAATAGTGCTCCGGTTGTCCACACCCGAAACAGGTAACTTGCGCTGGAAGATTGGTCTTGCTTCCACCGTTTTTGGCGGTGTGCTTGCTGGCTTGATGCTGACTTGCTGAGGTTGGTAATTCTGGCGAAATGTTGGGTGCTTGTACTGCTGCTGCTAATAGTTGGGTCTTGCTGGGGCTGACTGCCATGGTCGTGGTTTTGAGTTGATCGGTCCTCCACTACCCATTAGCTTGCGCTTACGGGTGTCGTGCAGTGCACGACGCTTGTCTTCCAACATAAGGGCCTTATTAACCAGGTCACTGAAGGTCTGACATTCACATACAACCAGTTGATACTCGAGCAACTGATGCAGTCCTTCCATAAAGCGCTCCACTTTGGCAGCCTCAGTGCTGACATCTTCAGGTGCATACCTTGATAAGAGGTTGAACTTGTGCAAATATTCCTTGACTGATCGACTGCCTTGCCTTAAGGCTCAGAATTCCCGCTTCTTAATGGTCATCATTCTCGGAGGAATGTGAGCGGCGCGGAATCCATCCTCGAACATGGCCCAAGTGATGACTTGCCCGGATCACATGATTTGAAATCCATCCCACCAAGCTCTGGCTGTGCCTCCGAGATAGTGGGTTGCATAGAGAACTTTCTCGTTGTCGTCAGTGCACTTGACCAACGCGAGAAGGTATTCAATAGTGCGGATCCAGTCATCGGCATCCAAGGGTTCAGTCGTCTCCGTGAATATGGGTGGTGTAGTCCTCATAAACTCAGAGAGAGTTGAGCGACCGTTGCCATTCCCGTTCTGCGGCGGGTGGTTCACCAAGGTTTGAGCCAGCTGCTGGATAGAGGCATTGTTGGCTTGGCACTCCTCCCGAAGAGCTTGAAGGAACTGAGCCATGGTCAAGCTTTCAGGGGGAGGCGGTGGCAGAGGAACATCGTCTTGCAGCACATGGTGATCTCCAGCTTGAGCTTCCCCTCCGGTTCCCTGCTGCTGTCCTGAAGAGGCAGAGCCGGGGTTGCCGAAAGTGTTGTTGCGAGTTGCATTCACCATCCTGTCAGGGGAGTAGACAGGTCAAAATCTGCTAAACCGGTTGCACTCGAAAGGGATGACGTTCTAATAAGGAGGGGGTGTGGTGTGCTAGTGTGCAAAGTTTTATGACAAGGTTTTTGAAAAGAACTACTGCATTAATTTAAAAGCAAGTGATGCAGTCGCTCACACGCTGCTCAAGGTAGAATGTGACTTGCATCCAATAGGTTCACACGGCATCCGAGTCATAAAATCCTAATACAAGAATTTCTATGCTCGGTACATCCTATGCTACTACGCGATCGACTATGCGGTCTCATAAGCCGGCTCTGTGGGATATTCGTCTTCATCTTCATCTTTGTCTTCATCTTCATTAGTGCTTCCTTTCCTCAAAGGGGTAGGGGAAGGGAGTAAACCATCTCGACGTCTCTTGGTTGGTGAGGTAGCGAAAAGCTCGATGTACTCTTCTGCGGTTAAGCGTCGACTCTGAAGAGGAACTGCCTGAAGCGGGGGTATTCCTCCTCGGAAAGCAAAACCAGGTGATATCACAGGTGCTCCTTCTTTCTTCACCTTGTTGTTCTTCATCTTCTCCATAAGATATAGGTCCTTAACTTGGTGCAGATCTTGGAGAATCCTAGTTGACTCCTTGATCAAGAGATGGGTCAAGGTGTCTGAGGAGAGGCTGAAGTAGGTCTGAAACCTTAATGGCATCCCGTCCTCAAATGAGGGGTTGAGTGTCCAGCTTCCGTCTATCTTATCCTTAACAAAAGGTAAGTGACAAGTAGCGGGTTCGTTTGCCATCTCTGGAAGGATGTCGCGGAGTCGCACGAGCGCCTCTTGTGTTGCAGTCTCCACGGCCAACATCAGATCCTCCATTTGCGACCCTTCAAAGAACAACTAGTCGCAGAGTCATTAGCCTTCACTATCACGTCCACGTGATACTCCTTAGTGTCAGTGTTGACCCAGTGTTCGTCGTAGAGAAAGACGGGCCTGCGACGCACTTGACACTTCTCGAGGCCATCACTCAAAAGCAAAGGAAAGCCCGTTTCCAGAAGCGTCTTAGGTACGGCGGCCATCTACAAGGTGTAGAGGAGAGAGTTAGAAATATATAGTGGGTGTGGTTCTCGGGTCACACTAGGTGCACTAATTGTTCGGCTATCGTCCATGCTACCTAAGGCTTCCTATAGTCACGATGGCTCTGATACCAGCTCTGTGGGGACCCCGACTTCCTAGTCGAGAATCGTCGTGCTCAGTGATCCCATAGATCAATGCTCACCGAACACAGATACTGAATAAAGAGTCTTACATCCAAGTACTGATTATTACAACGCATGACCGAAGGGTCAAGTTCACAAGACAGGGCCTAAGGCCAAATCACACGAATACACTAATAGTGGAAACGCAGGGCTAAGCGGGTGCTCATGCCATCAAGCCTACACCGACAGGCATTCTGACTCGGAAGTGTCCTAGTTCGCACTGGTGTTGCCGAAGACATACTCATCTCCATACTCCGGTCCTTCCATGTCTAGTCAAATAACATAACCAGTGGCAAGCCAATGAATACTTTGAATGTACTCGCAAACAGCCCATGATATGAACAATGAAAGTGAAGGATAACAATATCATGCATCTTTAGTGTAACTCATTTGGGTGGAATGATCATGAATATGCATCAAGTTAAAGAATTACTCTTGAAGAACAGGTTACAGATATCAATATATCTGTTGAGGGCTGAACCATCCGGGTTCACCCTATATGCCAAGTCACCAAACATGGTCATATTATTATTACTTCCATAACAACACCTTTTTCCAACACCACACACACACTCACTCATGCACACTTGGTTTATACGGAAATCTCAGGACGTAGTTTAAGCAGGATTACCCAACTGTCCTTGACCGTGGACACGGCTATTCGGATAGTTTACACTCTGCAGAGGTAGTACGCTGGACCCACGAGATCCGGAAAACTTCCGTGTCATCCACGACTCGCGGTATATCACATACCCGAGGTAAGTACCCGATCAATGCCTTTCCCCTAACGATACTAGACAAAGAGATCCACTGATTGGTACCCAGCCCACATGTCGTACGTCTTACAAGCACCAACTCTGGACCGTACCGACCATGTGTGGACCAACGGTGTGACTGGAACTCATAAAAATGGCATAGTCGTCCTACCCGGCACGACCCCATCACGAGAGTGACTACAATCACTCCCGCCACTAGTAATGTGGCTCTTTGCTAGCACCGACCAGAGTAATTAACATAGCCCCGTCCCATAAGGGGTAACGTGGTCGTACTGGTAAGGTTGGGACGGTTGACGCATCATAAATCTAATCGCATTTCCGAAACCTTACTCACACAAAACAACAGGTGCATCACTTCACCAAAAGTGACCACCAACTCATCATCACCCTCGGGCATTAGTGGCACCCGAGGGGGTTTTCATAAATTCTTTTTTATGACATCATCATGCTCATGATGATACTACTACTATCTTTACTTGTCAACATGGTATTAGCATGACCCTAAGGGGTAGAGTCAAGCTCAATGCATGTACTCTGGGGGAGCCTTCGGTAAATTCATATCAGATGATTACCGACACTTATGATCATATGCAACGGAAATAACTTGCTATCGTAACATGCAAAGTAACATATGCTCAGTCATGGTCAAAGGGTTGCTTGCCTTGGTTAGCTAAGTATTCGGGGTCTTCGAGGTCTTCCGCTCCGATTCCCTCGTCACACAGGTTTTCTATCGTCGATAAAACCACAAATAAGAAATAGCTCACACAAAAATAGTCCACAAAGTCATTTTAAAAATGTTCCCTATTTCTGATAAATCTAAGATATCATTTTAAAAATACTTGCCTAAATTTTCCTTGAAGGAGGATTTTTGAAAACAACCAAGCAGAAGCAAAACTATTCCATTTTAGTCCTTTTTAATATTGCAAAATAGATTAGTTGCTGGAAAAATTCATCCAAGCATATCATTAAATACTACACATCTTTAGAAAAATAACAGTGGAAGAATTATATTTTTACACTGGTTAAATGTTTTTATTAAAATCTTAGAAATCCAGTTTTAAAAACAAAAGAAACTCCCTATAGCGCGCACATAGCGCAGTTTTGGCATGCCACGGCATGTTGGTGCGCTCTAGGGCACTTTGGACATGTCTAGCATGTCTTGGCACTTGATGGGCGTGTGGCTAGCCGTTTGGTTTTAGTGGGAGCTTCGACTGCTCAAAGGAGGCATGAAATACTGGTGCTGTCAATCATGAACTGATGCCTAAATTGGGGTTTTTGGCCTTTCCACTTTGAACCAATGGGGGGCCAGTTGACTGGGGTTAGCTACTAGTGCTGGCTACTTAATCTAAGAGTTTGAAGCAAAGGAGTTTGGTTTAGCTGTGGCTAAGGTGGCTTTTTCCTCTCTGCCAGAAGGTGTTCGATAGTGGTCACACGGAGTTGCACCCTACCACTAGTGCTAAGACTTAACAGGTTTGGTTTTAGGGATAAACCATGGAGTTCCACCAAATTTGAGCTCCAATGGATAAGTTTAGCTTTGTAAACTTGAAATCACTCCAATATGACCAGATCTGTTCCTTCCAAAGGGAGTGTGGGCAAACTAAGTCCCACAAATCCCATTTTTGGTGTAGCACCCTCATTTGAGGTATTAGGCACTCCTGCAAAGTTTTAGCCCCATTGGACAAACTTTGCTATGTAGAGTTGCTCTAACTTGACTATGGACAGACAGGGTTTTTGGGTTATTTGGGGTCCTTATCCAAATTTGATCAAGGTGAAACTTTATGTGGACATCAAACAAAGCTTAGGGACACTACTGGAATTTTCTAGGAATTTATTGAGAATATTTCCTTTGGAAATATTTCAAAATGCCAAAACAGACAGAAGTAGCTTTTGCACTTTCAATCCATAAATATAATAAAAAATGGGGTTTAAAATCCTATGTATGGAAAATATATGTCCTTCTGATCATCTCCAAATTTAGTCATATTTTTCCAAAGCAGAAAAGTATTTTTCCATATTGGAATACCAATTCTGACCTTAGAAATGGACAGGTTATTTAATTGGCAAAATACTCACAAAAATAATTATTCTTGTGGTTTTGAAATATAAAGATAGGTAAAAATCAGATTACCAAATATGATTGGAAGCACTGCTTGCTATCAAGGACATGTAGTGCAACTCAAGGTGGTTTTACTTTGGTTATCAAAGGTTTTTGAAAATCGGAAAAAAAAATACCAAAAGAATTTTAGGGTTTTCAACCTCACATGATCAAACATACAAGCATACAATGTCAATCATGGCACTCACAACATTAGTTTTGAAAAGTTTTAACAAGCTCAGAATTTTACAACTCATACAGGTGATAGCAAAAACAGGGTGTGACAGCTTGTCACTAGGGCCCGAGTGCCATGATTTCAGATCTGAACCTATTATGTTGTCGCCAATATATGTGTGTTTTAGATCCTATCTTGCAAGTTGTAGTCACCTACTATGTGTTATGACCCGGCAACCCCGGAGTGACAATAGCCGGAACCACTCCCGGAGATGACCATAGTATGAGGAGTTCATGTATTCACCGCGTGTTAATGCGTTGATCCGGTTCTTTATTAAAAGGAGAACCTTAATATCCCGTAGTTTCCATTAGGACCCCACTGCCACGGGAGGGATGGACAATAGATGTCATGCAAGTTCTTTTCCCTAAGCACGTATGACTACATACGGAATACATGCCTACATTAGATTGACGAACGGGAGCTAGTTACTTATCTCTCCGTGTTATAGCTGTTACATGATGAATCACATCCGGTATACTCATCCATCGTCGATCCACTGCCTACGAGTCTTTTACTACCGGTCCTTGCTATGGTACTTTGTCTAGGCTTGTCCCTTACTACAAAAGGGATTGGGCCACTTTGCTGCTCTTGTTGCTACTACTGTTACTTTGCTGCTGCTGCTACTGCTGTTCCTTGCTACTTCGCTGTTACTTGTTGCAAGATCCTTTTCCGACACTATTGTCGGGGAAGAATAGTTACCCGCTCACGTGCAACCTACTGGCACCATTGATACAACAGTTGGGAATAGTCTACCGTCAACAGGTCTGTTTCTGGTACCGTTGCTATCATACTACTTTGCTACTGATACTTTGCTTGTAGACACTAATCTTTCAGGTGTGGTTGAATCTGACAAACTCAGCTGCTAATACTTGAGAATATTCTTTCGCTTCCCCTTTGGCGAACCAACAAATTTGGGTTGAATACTCTACCCTCGAAAACGGTTGCGATCCCCTATACTTGTGGGTTATCAATAGTCTCTAAATTCATAGGACCTTCTTGTCCTATATTTTAGGTATTAGCATCACCATTAATGGGTCCATTGGGACTAGGAGTGCGATGGGTGCTAAATTTTTTTAGGTCCTCAACAACTTGTATAGTAGCAATGGTAGTGTGTGTAGGAAGGCTCTTAATTATCTCTTCCTCTTCCATTTCTATAGCCCATGTCTCTTTAAGTTTGGCTAGCATTCTTATGTTCTCATTAATTTGGACTTGGATAGCATTCATGGGTGTGGTGTTCCTTTCCTCAAGTGGGGAAGTTCTAATTTTAAGCATCTCTACATCATGAGCTATGTTGTCCACCTTCAAAGAGAGACTATCTAATTTTTCTAGTTTCTCTTCTACACTCTTGTTGAAGGCTTTTTCAGAAGTGATAAAATCTTTAAGCATGCTCTCTAATTCAAAAGTGGAGTTTTTGGTGCTAGGATAATTGTTGTTGTTCCATAGTTGTTGGATGGGAACGGTCTACGATTGCTACCAAAATTACTCCTATAGGCATTGTTATTGAAGTTGTTCCTAGAAATAAAATTAACATCCACTTGCTCTCTGTCTTGAGCAACCAAAGAATTTAAAGGAACAGCATGAGGATCAATAGGAGCTTTCTTAGTAAGTAGAGTCATGATCATGTCAACCTTATCATTAAGGGAGGAAATCTCCTCAACAGAGTTTACCCCTTCTCTCTTTTTTTCTTTTTTTGTGGCCTCTTTGGATATTTCTTTTTATCTCTCATTTGTCCTCTTTGGGATCTTTTGTTTGTCCTCTTTGGGATATTTTCCTCTCTTAAGGGCAACACTCTATGTTTTACATGAATAAAAAGAAAAATCATCACACTTTATAGGAATTACTCAACATAAAGACAAGTGAAAACTATCATGATGTACGCAAATGTATGCCTCTGCCAGTGTAGCAGGATATGCAATGATACTAGCGCGTCATGTAACAATAATAAGGGCAAGGCCCAACTAGCTGCGGCTCCTCGATCAAGCAAAAGCATGTATGACATGAAGATCAAGTCATGAGATGGTGGATGTTGCATGGAAATTATCTCGTAAAGGCTATGGAAATGCCTTAATAGGTAGGTATGATGGCTGTTTTGAGGAAGGATATAATGAGTCTTATGATGAGAGAGCATATCATGCCAAGGGTTTGGATGCACCAGCGGTGTTTGCACCAACTCTTAATGTGAGAAAGGGCAATGCACGATACCGAAGAGGCTAGCAAAATATGGATGGTGGAAGTGCCAACAATCGAATACTCACATTAGTCCGAAGAACTCATACACTTATTATCGGTAACTCTCTATCTAGTTAGGAAATTCACAAAGAGACAAGTACCCCGAGGAGGAATGTTTGGGGGTTTGGTTATCCTTGCGCATCCTCGACTCATGGTAACGTGAGGGTACTCTATATATTCCAACCCCTCCAGGGGTTAGCAATCAATTTAGTCGCTAGAGTTCTTAACTAATTTTAGTTTTTGAAAAACACACTGATTTCTAAAAATATGACACCTATCACTAATAGGCTCAAGCTCTTGGCACCAATAGTCCAAACATTACTCAAATCAATACCTCAAAACTATTGCAAGTTACTACTATACTTAAAAAAGCAACCTTAGTTACCTACTCATGCAAGACACACAACTCAGTGCAACAAGCCAACTCTCTAAACACTAGTAGAAAATGGCCCATTTGTCCCGGTTCCAGAGGCCCATTAGCCCCGGTTCTTGAACCGGGACTAAATGGTCGGGACTAAAGCCCAAAACCTTTAGTCCTGGTTCGCTTACGAACTGGGACTGAATGGTCTCCACGTGGCCGCTGCGGGGAGCCCGGGCAGGAGGGCCTTTAGTCCCGGTTGGTCACACCAACCGGGACAACCTCGCATCCACGCGTCAGCATCTGGCCGGAGCTGGGGTTTTTGTTTTTGTTTTTGAACGCGGGGGGGGGGTGTTTGGAGGGTTAATTTAGTGGTTTCATATTGTGTTAGCTAGCTAATAGAGAGAAGTGTCCTCTCTTTCTCCGTGCTTGGTCGACGCTAGCTACTATACATATAGAGAGAACATGACGCTAGCTAATAAGAAAATGAAGGAAACCATTTACAATACTTAACATCTTTTACAATACAACATCTTTTACAATGCCTAACATCATCTACATAAGATCCAATCACAAATATCTCACATGGTATTCTCCGTCTTTAGGTATGACGTGGTCACGAAAGAATCCTGCCCATTCCTCTTGAATTGCTCGTATGCCATCATCTGATAGGGGTTCGTCCCGCTTCTTCCAGATCTAACTTAAAGAAGGGGGTCAATACATGCATATATATATGAATAAAACTCAACAGAATTGATGGTAATATATAAAATAAAATTGTGAATATTATTTACGTACTTCAAATTGTTCGTCAGAGATGCCCCGCCCAGAGGTCGATAGGCGAATGAACTCGCATACGTAGTATGCACATTTTTCAGCCCCAACTACCCGGTACAAGCACTTCACGAGAATATATAGATTTCAATCAAACTGATAAGAAAGCATGGTAATGATATAATGATGAAAATTTGAATCAATTAGAGATGAGCGGAACTAGCTAGTACTACTTACTAGGGGTGCGTAAATTGCAACTCTTTGAGTATACATCGAACCTTATTCGTGAACTTCTTCCAAACCCTGTTAGGCAAAGAAAATGATTACTTGATATCAGGAAATTAACGAAAGTTGCATGCTGGTATGGTCCCGGTATTGAGTGAACTTACTTCTTGAGCATTATAGTCATGTCCTCATAATCCTCGGGATCATTACGTCTCGAGTCTAAGACAGTTACTTTTGCCACGTCAAGCTTAATGGATAGCAGAATAAAGTGGTAAATGCGCACTCATATATAACTCATCAATTACATTTACTTAACCTCGAGTAAGCGAAACCGAGTATACAGAAAAGACAGCAACACTCACTTGAAGTTGTAAGGAAAGAGTATTTCCCTTTTGTTTTGATTTGCAAGCAACGACTTTAGAACCTTAACCTCGGTCTCTTTGGTTTCATTTCATACCGACAATACATTTAATAATTCTGGGCTAATGAACCAAACGTCGAAGATTTCTCCTTTTTTTAATTCGACGATCTTCAATCTACATAATATATATAGTGAGGATAATTATAGATACATGCAATGAACGAGCTGAGCTGGAGACTTAACCATAGAAGTAATACTTACAAATAGTAGGAAGTCAGGAGTTGTTTGTCGAGGGCTAGTTCATTGTATAACTGAAATAACTCCTGAAATTCAACAAGCAGCACTGTAGCTCCAATGAAATCGTGATCTTTTTTCACTCTCATATACACAGACTCTTTCCTAGTCTCCCTGAAGATGTTCATGTACCACTCATGCAATTCATGCATCCTTGGTCTTAGAGGAGGATGACCAGGTTTTGATGAGAGGCTTCCCGAGCACGTATTCATATGTTTCTTCATTTGTTACCTCAGCTATCTCAAAAATTACTGAATCGTTAACGTAATCACCAAGATTGGTACCGGGCAGCAACCCCGAATCATTAGCGACGATGATATCACTAGACACCTTGAGCGGGGGGCACGATTGCTTCTTCTGTTGGCCGAGCTGGGGAATTGTTTTTCCACTTCTTCGTTTTGCTAACATTGCATCACTGTTAGCCGCCAGAGCAGCGACGGAGTTTGTCTTCCGCTTGAGAGAAGGAGGAGGAGGCGGCATCCTTCTTACTTGTGGAATTTTCGGCGGAGCGGCGACGACGTTTGTCTTCCGCCGTTGCAGAGGAGGCGTACTGCTCCGACGCGCCTGAGGAGGAGCCGAAGGAGGAGGACTGCTCTGACGTGCGTGAGGAGGATCTGAAGGAGGAGGACTGCTATGACGCGCCTGAGGAGGAGCCGAAGGAGGAGGACTGCTCTGACGCGCTAGAGGAGGAGCCGAAGAAGGAGATTGAGTGCTCCGACGCACCGGAGGAGGAGCCAAATAAGGAGGCGGACTGCTCCGACGCACCGAAGGAGGAATCGAAGAAGTAGGCGGACTACTCTGGCACGCCGGAGGAGTAGTTGGGGAAGGAGGCAGACTGCTCCGACGCGCCGGAGGAGGAGCCGAAGAAGGAGGCGTACTGCTCCGACGCGCCGGAGAAGGAGTCAAAGAAGGAGGCGGATTGCCCTCACGCGCTTGAGGAGGAGCCAAAGAGGAAGGCGGAGTGCCCTCACGCGTCAGAGGAGTTGGAGTGCCCTGATCATTCGTCGTAGGAGGATGAGGAGTGCCCTGATCAGTCGAAGGAGGAGGATGAGGAGTGCCCTGATCACTCATCGAAGGAGGAGGAGGAGGTGTCCAGTTTGGAAGCTTGATGTACTCCTTCGACCATAGACATGTACTCCTCAAAGCATGAACCAGCTTATTCTCATCTTCACGTGTAGGGTGGTCAAGCTCGAGCTGCTCAAAATCCTCCTTCACTTCATCCACCATCACAACAGCATAGCCATGTGGAATCGGACGGCAGTGAAAAGTTCCGTTGGATTGAGGAGGTGCAACAACGTTGATAGCAGCCTTGAAAGTGAGGTTCCGGCATTTCATCAAAAGCTCGCAAGGTTGAGACTCCGTGATAGTATCCACGGGGTAGCTAGGAGCCATGAAGTCAGGCTGAACGAGCTCTGTGGAAGCCATGTTGCTTCTCCACTGAGATGGTTGGTCGGCACCTCGCTGGCTCTCAAGTTCCTCTAGAAATTGTAGTCTTGCATTGATCTTCAGCATGTCGCTCAGCTCCGCTTTCCTATTTCTCGCTCGGCTTCTATAATTGGTTGCGTCGGGAAACCTAACCTTCCACGGAACGGAGCCTGGTGTGCCTCGTGTTCGTCCACGGTGCTCAGCATTCCCTAGTGCCTCAGTCAGCCCGTCCTTCTGTCTTTCGAGAAAGAACGCCCCTTCCTACGCTGCGGTGATACACTGCTGAAGCTTGTTGATGGGAGTTGCAAGTTGCTCGTCCGTCCAACGACACTCCCCTGTTTCAGGGTCAAAAGTTCCTCCAACCCCGAAGAACCAATTCCTTGAACGGTCAGGCCAGTTCCATGTCTGTGGTTGGACCAATTTAGCAATCAGGTCATTCTCAGCTTTGTCCCACAACGGACGGTCTTTGAGGAAGCCACCTGACCCCGTGTGATGGTGATACTGCTTCTTTGCAGCATTGTTCTTGTTTCTCTCTCACATTTCCTTACTCTTGTCCGATGACTTGTAGGCCACAAATGCGGGCTAGTGATCTCTCATCTTCTGAAATCGGCCGACAAATTCTGGAGTCTTCCCTTTATCGACATACTTTGATTTCAACTCTTTCTTCCACCTCCTGAATAGTTCTGCCATCTTCTTAAAAGCACACGCCTTGACCATTGGCTCTATAACTGGCTTATTCGGATCCTCCTCTGGCGGTAGGGTGAAATTTTCCTTCAACACGGTCCAAAGATCATCTTTCAGCCTATCGATGACATAATTACCTTCAAGGATGTTGACGCCCTTAGGCTTATTCCATTGCTTGATGCTGATCGGGATGTTGTCCCTGACAATAGCTCCGCGCTGAGCAGAAAATGTGTCCTTGGTCCGCTTGGGTTCAATCGGTAGGCCAGCTTTCGACAGTTCTGTGATCGTGAACTTTTGATCCTTCCCCAACCTTCTCGTCGGGCCTCGTGTCGTTACCGAATTTTGGCTCGATCCGGACTTTTCAATAGCTCCCTCCTCCGTTCGGTCACCGGAGTCGTCATCATGGTCTCCTTCCTCTGGGATTCGGTAGTCACCGAAGCCATCATGATAATTTCCTTCCTCCTCCATTGTTCGATCACCGAAGCCATCATGATAATGTCCTTCCTCTGGGATTCGGTAGTCACCGATGTCCCTGAGAAAAAATTCGACATTACTACCGTCGATGTGGATTATATCCCCCAAAATTTGTTCTTTTCCCATGTCTCTTGGAATATCCATTGTTTCTGCAAATATTACAAAGTGGGGGAAGCCCTTTATACATAATCCCAAATATTAACATAAAAAACTTAATTTGTAACTTAATCTAATCTAAATATTTTTATAATTTTTATAACTTTATTTGCTATTGTAACTGAATCTAATCTAAATATTTTTATAATTTTTATAACTTGTGTCACATTGGGAGTTCACAAATGTACCCAACATATTCTAATACAACTAAAATACACACACATGGATTCGCAATTAGACTATGTCTTCTCACACACATGGATTCACAAATAGGGAGATGGAGATCGATGGACGTGCTACCGGTGCGTCGACGGGCGATGGGCGACGACGACGACGGCAATGGGCTCGGGGGCTACGACAACGACGACGACGACAACGACGGACGGCGACGGGCGACGACAACGGCGGCGATGGGCTCGGGAGCGACGTCGACGGTGCGATGACGACGACGATGGGCTCGGGGACGACGGCGACGATGATGGGCTCGGGGACAACGGCGATGACGATGGGCTCGGGGGCGATGGCGATGGCGACGGCGACAACGACGGGCTCGGGAACGACGGCGACGACGATGGGCTCAGGGCGACGACGGGCTCGTGCGCGACAGTGACGACGGTCTCGTGGAGGAGGCATGGGCCGGTGATACGTCCATTTTGCATCATGTTTTCATGTTGATATTTATCGCTTCTTTGGTTGTTATTTCACTTCACGGTATAATTCTTATGCCTTTTCATTCTTATTTTGCAAGGTTTACATGAAGAGGGAGAATGCCGACAGCTGGAATTCTGGCCTGAAAGTGGAGGAAAGTTGAGATACCTATTGTGCGCAACTCCAAACGCCATAAAAATCAACGAGGAATTTTTATCCCGATTTATCAAAAATACTGGGGCGAAGAAGTGCCAGAGGGGCACCAGGGGGTTCCCACAAGCCTGCACGGCGCGGCCACCCCCCAGGCCGCGCCATGAGGGCTTGTGGGCAGCCGGTTAAGTACACATCAATAACATGTATATCAAATATGCCTGATTTTTCTTTGACCGCCTTCTTATCTGCCAGATACTTGGGGCAATTGCGCTTCCAGTGACCCATACCCTTGCAATAGAAACACTCCGTTTCAGGCTTAGGTCCAGCTTTGGGTTTCTTTGGCGGATTGGCAACAGGCTTGCCGCTCTTCTTTGAATTGCCCTTCTTGCCTTTGCCGTTTCTCTTGAAACTAGTGGTCTTATTTACCATCAACACTTGATGCTCTTTACGGAGTTCAGACTCTGCGACCTTCAACATCGCAAACAACTCGCCGGGAGACTTGTTCATCCCTTGCATGTTGTAGTTCAACACAAAGCCTTTGTAGCTTGGCGGCAGTGATTGAAGGATTCTGTCAGTGATAGCTTCTTGCGGGAGTTCAATCCCCAGTTCAGCTAGACGGTTTGAGTACCCAGACATTTTGAGCACATGTTCACTGACAGACGAGTTTTCCTCCATCTTGCAAGCATAGAATTTATCGGAGGTCTCATACCTCTCGATCCGGGCGTTCTTCTGAAAGATAAACTCCAACTCCTGGAACATCTCAAATGCTCCATGATGCTCAAAGCGACGTTGAAGTCCCGGTTCTAAGCCATACAAGACTGCACATTGAATTATTGAGTAGTCCTCCTTACGTGCTAACCAAGCGTTCTTAACATCCTGATCAGCCGTAGCGGGTGGTTCATCTCCTAGCGCAGCATTAAGGACATAATCCTTCTTCCCAGCTTGTAAGATTAGCTTAAGATTACGAGCCCAGTCTACAAAGTTGCTTCCATCATCTTTCAACTTAGCTTTCTCTAGGAACGTATTAAAATTCAGGATGACTGTCGCGTGAGCCATGATCTACAACACAAATATATTCAAAGTGGACTTAGACTATGTTCAAGATAATTAGATTTCAACTTAATCAAATTATTTGCTAAACTCCCACTCAAAAAGTACATCTCTCTGGTCATTTGAGTGGTTCATGATCCACTTACACTATCCCAAGTCCGATCATCACGTGAGTTGAGTATAGTTTCAGTGGTAAGCATCCCTATGCTAATCATATCAACTATATGATTCATGATCGACCTTTCGGTCTCATGTGTTCCGAGGCCATGTCTGCACATGCTAGGCTCGTCAAGCTTAACCCGAGTGTTCCGCGTGCGCAACTGTTTTGCACCCGTTGTATGTGAACGTTGAGTCTATCACACCCGATCATCACGTGGTGTCTCGAAACGACGAACTGTAGCAACGGTGCACAGTCGGGGAGAACACAATTTCGTCTTGAAATTTTAGTGAGAGATCACCTCATAATGCTACCGTCGTTCTAAGCAAAATAAGGTGCATAAAAGGATTAACATCACATGCAATTCATAAGTGACATGATATGGCCATCATCACGTGCTTCTTGATCTCCATCACCAAAGCACCGGCACGATCTTCTTGTCACCGGCGCTACACCATGATCATCCATCAACGTGTTGCCATCGGGGTGGTCGTGCTACTTATGCTATTACTACTAAAGCTACATCCTAGCAAAATAGTAAACGCATCTGCAAGCACAAACGATAGTATAAAGACAACCCTATGGCTCCTGCCGGTTGTCGTACCATCGACGTGCAAGTCGATATTTCTATTACAACATGATCATCTCATACATCCAATATATCACATCACATCGTTGGCCATATCACATCACAATCATACCCTGCAAAAACAAGTTAGACGTCCTCTAATTTTGTTGTTGCATGTTTTACGTGGTGACCAAGGGTATCTAGTAGGATCGCATCTTACTTACGCAAACACCACAACGGAGATATATGAGTTGCTATTTAACCTCATCCAAGGACCTCCTCGGTCAAATCCGATTCAACTAAAGTTGGAGAAACCGACACTTGCCAGTCATCTTTGAGCAAAGGGGGTTACTCGTAACGATGAAACCAGTCTCTCGTAAGCGTACGAGTAATGTCGGTCCAAGCCGCTTCAATCCAACAATACCGTGGAATCAAGAAAAGACTAAGGAGGGCAGCAAAACGCACATCACCGCCCACAAAAACTTTTGTGTTCTACTCGAGAAGACATGTACGCATGAACCTAGCTCTGATGCCACTGTTGGGGAACCTCGCATGGGAAACAAAATTTTCCTACGCGCACGAAGACCTATCATGGTGATGTCCATCTACGAGAGGGGATGAGTGATCTACGTACCCTTGTAGACCGTACAGCAGAAGCGTTAGAGAACGCGGTTGATGTAGTGGAACGTCCTCACGTCCCTCGATCCGCCCCGCGAACAATCCCGCGATCAGTCCCACGATCTAGTACCAAACGGACGGCACCTCCGCGTTCAGCACACGTACAGCTCGACGATGATCTCGGCCTTCTTGATCCAGCAAGAGAGACGAAGAGGTAGAAGAGTTCTCCGGCAGCGTGACGGCGCTCCGGAGGTTGGTGATGACCTTGTCTTAGCAGGGCTCCGCCCGAGCTCCGCAGAAACGCGATCTAGAGGAAAAACCGTGGAGGTATGTGGTCGGGCCGCCGTGGAAAAGTCGTCTCAAATCAGCCCTAAAACCTCCGTATATATAGGTGGGAGGGAGGGGGCCTTGCCTTGGGGCTCAAGGAGCCCCAAGGGGGTCGGCCGAGTCCAAGGGGGAGGACTCTCCCCCCCCCAAACCGAGTTGGACTAGGTTTGGTGGGAGGGAGTCCCCTTTCCTTCCCACCTCCTCCTTTTTTTTCTTTCTCTCTTGATTTTCTTCTCCTTGGCGCATAGGGCACTTGTGGGCTGTCCCACCAGCCCACTAAGGGCTGGTGTGTCTCCCCCAAGGCCTATGGGCTTCCCCGGGGTGGGTTGCCCCCCCCCCCCGGTGAACTCCCGGAACCCATTCGTCATTCCCGGTACATTCCCGGTAACTCCGAAAACCTTCCGGTAATCAAATGAGGTCATCCTATATATCAATCTTCGTTTGCGGACCATTCTGGAAACCCTCGTGACGTCCGTGATCTCATCCGGGACTCCGAACAACATCCGGTAACCAACCATATAACTCAAATACGCATAAAACAACGTCGAACCTTAAGTGTGCAAACCCTGCGGGTTCGAGAACTATGTAGACATGACCCGAGAGACTCGTCGGTCAATATACAATAGCGGGACCTGGATGCCCATATTGGATCCTACATATTCTACGAAGATCTTATCGTTTTAACCTTAGTGCCAAGGATTCGTATAATCCCGTATGTCATTCCCTTTGTCCTTCGGTATGTTACTTGCCCGAGATTCGATCGTCAGTATCCGCATACCTATTTCAATCTCGATTACTGGCAAGTCTCTTTACTCGTTCCGTAATACAAGATCCCGCAAGTTACACTAAGTTACATTGCCTGCAAGGCTTGTGTATGATGTTGTATTACCGAGTGGGCCCCGAGATACCTCTCCGTCACACGGAGTGACAAATCCCAGTCTTGATCCATACTAACTCAACTAACACCTTCAGAGATACCTGTAGAGCATCTTTATAGTCACCCAGTTACGTTGCGACGTTTGATACACACAAAGCATTCCTCCGGTGTCAGTGAGTTATATGATCTCATGGTCATAGGAATAAATACTTGACACGCAGAAAACAGTAGCAACAAAATAACACGATCAACATGCTACGTCTATTAGTTTGGGTCTAGTCCATCACGTGATTCTCCCAATGACGTGATCCAGTTATCAAGCAACAACACCTTGTTCATAATAAGAAGACACTGACTATCATTGACCAACTGGCTAGCCAACTAGAGGCATGCTAGGGACGGTGTTTTGTCTATGTATCCACACATGTAAATGAGTCTTCATTCAATACAATTATAGCATGGATAATAAACTATTATCTTGATACATGAATTATAATAATAACCATATTTATTATTGCCTCTAGGGCATAATTCCAACAATTATGTCTTGCTATATAACTCTCGTTTAAGATTCTTTGCAGGCAAGCTTCTCTCTAAATGGGAAGGTCCCTATGTTGTTGAGGAACTATATCGTTCCGGTGCTATCAAGATCAACAACACGGAGGGTAATTGTCCGAGAGTTGTAAATGGGCAGGGAATCAAGCATTATATCTCACGTACTCCCACAAATGTTGAAAGCAATATTATCAATACCATAACTCCGGAAGAATACCTAAGGGACATTTATCAGCCTGTTTTAGACTCCGAAAACAAAGAGGTATGTGATTCGGTAAGAAAACAGAATCCAAAACTTTTCCAGTAGGAAATTTTCTCCGTTTTGGAATATTTGAAAAAATACAAAAATTGGAAGTAGTCCGGAAAGTGCGCAAGGAGGCGACAAGCCTGCATGGCGCGGGCCCACCCCCTGGCCGCGCCGTGAGGGCTTGTGGCCACCTCTTGCGCCTCCCGGACTCCGTTTTCATGCATGGTACTCCTTCTGGTCTAAAAACAATCATTATATATACTTCCTTGTGGTCTGACCCCTGCATCACGCGGATCTCCCTGTTTTTCGTTTCGAGCCTGTTTTCTGCCGCAAATCTAGGTTAAGATGTCTTCTCAGGATTCAGAGGGGGAGAGCTATGTGCCTGATTACCTTGATAACCCCAAGGTCTATGGGGACTTCGATCCTTATGGCTGGACCACTGACGAGGAAGAAGATTATGATCCGAAGGGGAAGGAACAAACAAGTTCCGATGAAGAGGAGGCTCCTCTACCTCAACCTGGACACACTCATGTGGAGTTCAAGAAGTCGAGCCTCCCTCACTCAAGGAAGAAGCCTAAGACCTTGTTTATCCCTTCTCGTTTCTTGTAGGAGAGTAAGCAGGAATTATGCCAAAAGGTGTTGAAGCTTGAAGAGGAAAATGATGATCTCAGGGAGCAGAATTTTATGCTCAACTGGAAATTAAACAAGCTCAAGACCTCTTCAACAACTCCACCACCATCACCACCAAAGGAAGACAACTGAGCATTGGTATGGGCAATCCCCTTGGCTTGTGCCAAGCTTGGGGGAGTTGCCCCGGTATCGTATCACCATCACATCTTTTGCCTTTACCTTTGTTCTAGTTTTCCTTTTTAGTTTTCTCTTTCTCTAGTAGTTTAAAAGTCTTAGTGTTTTAGTCTTGAGTTTTGCTTTGTGTCACCCCCGATGTAATCTTGCTCGTGAGCCATATAATAAAGAGTGTCTTAGTTGAAGGGCTTTCCCTCTTGCCATGATCAAAAGAGTGAGAATAGAACAAAAGCATGAAAGATCATGTAATGATCTTATGGGAAGTGATGGCTTCACATATAAAAAGAATGAGGATTGAAACTTGTTGAGGGTAGTCAAACGTAGACCTTGGTCATTGTTGAAATTAATAGGAAGTGATAAAGAAGGAGAGGTTCACATATAAATATATCATCTCTCGCACCATCTATGATTGTGAACACTCACTAAACTATTGCATGCCTAGAAGTAGATGTTGGACGAGGAAGACATCATAATGAATTGTGTTTGCTTGGCTCCGAACAATGTTATATGATTAGAGATCCCTTAGCATGTGACGACTCCTTCCACCTCATATTAGCCAAAACTCCCGCGCCAAGTAGAGATACTACTTGTGCATCCATAAACCTTCAAACCAGTTTTGCCATGAGTGTCCACCATACCTACCTATGGATTGAATAAGATCCCTCAAGTAAGTTGTCATCGGTGCAAGCAATAAAAATTGCTCTCTAATATGTATGATGTATTAGTGTGTGGAAAATAAGCTTTATACGAACCTGTGATGAGGAAGACATAACAGCGACAGACTGCATAATAAAGTTCTTTATCATAGGAGGCAATATAAAGTGATGTTCCTCCGCACTAAGAGGACACACATCCAAACCTCAAAAGCGCATGACAACCTCTGCTTCCCTCTGCGAAGGGCCTATCTTGTACCTTTACTTTTTGCCCTTGAAAGAGTCATGGTGATCTTCACCAATTCTTTGTTCGCCTTTATCTTGGCTAACGTCATATGCTTGGGAAATATCTATATTCATATGTCAACTTGGAGGTAGGAATTCATGAATTATTATTGTTGATATTGCCCTTGAGGTAAGCAGTTGGGAGGCAAAACTATAAGCCCCTATCTTTCTCTGTGTCCAGCTGAAACTTTGATCTCATGAGTACCACGTGAGTTGTAGCAATTGTAGAGAACGAAGAATGATTCAGTATGTGGATTTGCTTTACAAGCTCTTATTTGACTCTTTTTGATGTTGTGATAAATTGCAATTGCTTAAATGACTAAAGGCTATCGGTTGTTACTTTCTCGGTAAGGTTCTTGATCCATGCTTTACTTTGTGAAGGAATTATCACTTTAGCATGAGAGATTATATGTTGGTATTGTTGTTCTGATCTTGATCATGATGCATGCATGTTCGTATCTTGTTTTGTCGACACCTCTCTCCCTAAACATTTGCACCTATTTATTGAGCTCGGCTTTCGCTTGAGGACAAACGAGGTCTAATCTTGGGGAGTTGATACGTCCATTTTGCATCATGTTTTCATATTGATATTTATCGCTTCTTTGGCTGTTATTTCACTTCACGATACAATTCTTATGCCTTTTCTCTCTTATTTTGCAAGGTTTACATAAAGAGGGAGAATGTCGGTAGCTGGAATTCTGGCCTAAAAGTGGAGCAAAGTTGAGATACCTATTCTGCGCAACTCCAAATGCCATAAAAATCAACGAGGAATGTTTTCCCCGATTTATCAAAAATACTGGGTTGAAGAAGTGTTAGAGGGGCACCAGGGGGTGCCCACAAGCCTGCACGGTGCGGCCACCCCCCAGGTCGCGCCATGAGGACTTATGGGCAGCCCACTGGCCCACTGGCCCCCTCTTTTGCTATATGGAGTATTTATAAAAAATACTGGGCTGAAGAAGTGCCAGAGGGGCACCAGGGGGTGCCCACAAGCCTGCACGGCGCGGCCACCCCCCAGGCCGCGCCATGAGGGCTTATGGGCAGCCCACTGGCCCACTGGCCCGCTCTTTTGCTATATGGAGGGTTTCGTCAAGGAAAAAAATCAAGGAGGAGCTTTTTCGTGGATTTGCCACCGCCACGAGGCGGAACTTGAGCAGAACCAATCTAGAGCTCCGGCAGGACGATCCTGCCGGGGAAACTTCCCTCCCGCAGGGGGAAATCGTCGCCATCGTCATCAACAACGCTCCTCTCATCGGAGGGGACTCGTCACCATCAACATCTTCATCAGCACCATCTCATCTCCAAACCCTAGTTCATCACTTGTAACCAATCTCCATCTTGCGACTCCGATTGGTACTTGTAAGGTTGCTAGTAGTGTTGATTACTCTTTGTAGTTGATGCTAGTTGGATTATTTGGTGGAAGAGTTTATGTTCAGATCCTTGATGCTACTCATTACCTCTCTGGTCATGAATATGATTATGCTTTGTGAGTAGTTACTTTTGTTCCTGAGGACATGGGATAAGTCATGCTAATAGTAGTCATGTGAATTTGGTATTCGTTCGGTAGTTTGATATGTTGTATGTTGTTTTTCCTCTAGTGGTGTTATGTGAACATCGACTACATAACACTTCACCATTATTTGGGCCTAGAGGAAGGCATTAGGAAGTAGTAAGTAGATGATGGGTTGCTAGAGTGACAGAAGCTTAAACCCTAGTTTATGCGTTGCTTCGTAAGGGGCTGATTTGGATCCACTAGTTTAATGTTATGGTTAGACTTTGTCTTAATTCTTCTTTCCTAGTTGCAGATGCTTGCGAGAGGGGTTAATCATAAGTGGGATGCTTGTCCAAGTAAGGACAGTATGCAAGCGCCGGTCCACCCACATATCAAACTATCAAAGTAACGAACGTGAATCATATGAACATGATGAAACTAGCATGACAGAAGTTCACATGTGTCCTTGGGAGCATTTTTCCTTCTATAAGACTTTGTCCAGGCTTGTCCCTTATTACAAAAGGGATTGGGCCACTTTGCTGCACCGTTGCTACTTTTGTTACTTGTTTCTTGCTACGAATCATCTCACCACACAATCACTTGTTACCGACAATTTCAATGCCTGCAGATTTTACCTTGCTGAAAATCACTTGTCAGATCCTTCTGCTCCTCGTTGGGTTCGACACTCTTACTTATCGAAAGGACTACGGTTGATCCCCTATACTTGTGGGTCATCAGCCGGCGGGGACGGGCTCGGGTGCGACGGCGACGAAGAGAGAACGGGGGGCGGAATGGAAGTTGGTGGAAATTTCGACAACTCCCGCAATATACGAACACCTTTCTTCCGGTTGGTGGCTGAAACCGGAACCAAAGCATACCTTTAGTCTCGGGTTGTTACACCAACCAGGACTAAAGGTCAATTTCGACAACTCCCGCACTAGATGTGAAACCTTTAGTTTCGGTTGGTGGCACCAACCGGGACCAAAGCCACACTTCCGCTTGCCCAAAAGGGCGGGAAGAAGAGTACTTTCTTAACGGTTGGTGGCTAGAACGAGGAAAAAAGGTCCGTGGGCCCATTTGATATTTTTCATACATTTACTGATTTTTTTGAGCTAAATGACCCTTAAATTGAAAAGCACTACAAATGAACTCTGAAAATGTTGAAAGTTGGCATGGTATAATCATTTCACGCACATAGCATGTTCTAAAAAGTTGAGAGGGTTGCAGCAAAAACTGGATGCACATCGTGTACAAAACAGACAATCTCTTTCGAAGTATTAGGGTTTCATACGAAAACTCATCTGTTACAAAGGGATTTCATTTTTTTCAACTTATTTGAACTCCAGATTTTTTGTGTGTTCAAAATGCACCATTCAAAGACACATCATCAATTTTCAACTATTTCGGACTTCATTTGGTATTTTTCATGCATTTACTGAATTTTTTTTTTAGGTAAATGACCCTTAAATTGAAAAGCACTAGAAATGAACTCTGAAAATGTTGAAAGTTGGCATGGTATCATCAGTTCACCCACATAACATGTGCTAAACAGTTGAGAGGGTTACGGCAAAAACTGGATGCACTTCGTGTACAAAACGGACAATCTCTTTCGAAGTTAGACGGTTTCATATGAAAACTCATCTTTTACAAAGAGATTTCATTTTTTGAACTTATTTGAACTCCAGAATTTTTGTGTGTTCAAAATGCACCATTCAAAGACACATCATCAGTTCTCAACTATTTCTCACTTCATTTGGCATTTTTCATGCATTTACTGATTTTTTTGAGCTAAATGACCCTTAAATTGAAAAGCACTACAAATGAACTCTGAAAATGTTGACAGTTGGCATGGTATCAACATTTCACCCACATAGCATGTGCTAAAAAGTTGAGAGGGTTGCGGCAAAAACTGGATGCACTTCGTGTACAAAATGGACAATCTCTTACGAAGTGTCACGATTTCATACGAAAACTCATCTGTTACAAAGGGATTTCATTTATTTTGAACTTATTTGAACTCCAGACTTTTTGTGTGTTCAAAATGCACCATTCAAAGACACATCCTCAATTTTTAACTATTTATGACTTCATTTGGTATTTTTCATGCATTTACTGATTTTTTTTGAGCTAAATGACCCTTACATTGAAAAGCACTACAAATGAACTCTAAAAAGGTTAAAAGTTGGCATGGTATCATCATTTCACCCACATAGCATGTGATAAAAAGTTGAGAGGGTTGCGGAATAAACTGGATGCACTTCGTGTACAAAATGGACAATCTCTTTCGAAGTATGAGGGTTTCATACGAAAACTCATCTATTACAAACGGACTTCATTTTTTGAACTTATTTGAACTCCACACTTTTCGTGTGTTCAAAATGCACCATTCAAAGCGACACCATCAATTTTCAACCATTCAATTGCACCATTCAAAGCCAATTCCGGATGAAAAGCACTATGAAAACTCATATATTACAAAGGGCATTTCATTTCTTCACTTTTTCTTCGCTTGTGTTCCTTGCTTATTGCATCGTAACCATGGATAATCTTCATCGTTTAACAGGGTGCTTGGGTCAGCCTTGACTTTGAAGGGAGGAATTTCATGAAACTTTTCATAATCTTCACACATGTCTGTCTTGCCCTCCAATCCCACGATGTCTCTTTTTCCTGAAATAACTATGTGGCACTTTGGCTCATCGTATGATGTATTCGCATCCTTATATTTTCTTTTTCTCGGTTTGGTAGACATGTACTTCATATAGAAAACCCGCGCCACATCATTGGCTAGGACGAATGGTTCCTCTCCGTGCGCAAGATTGTTCAGATCCACTATTGTCATTTCGTACCGTGGGTCACGGGTCCATAACTAGTAGCTAGATGGCTCCTTCTCTCTCTTTGTTCTTCAATACCATGTTCTTCATGATCTTCATGGAGATCTATCCTATGTAATACTCTTTTGCGGTCTGTTTGTCAAGATGCAATGAATTGTGGGTTTATGTTCATATTATCTATGAATATTATTTGAATCTTCTCTGAATTCTTATATGCATGGTTTCATATCTTATCAAGTCTCTTCGAGTTATTGGTTTGGTTTGGCCAACTACATTGGTAATTCTTGCAATAGGAGAAGTGCTTAGTTTTGGGTTCAATCTTGCGGTGTCCTCACCCAGTTACAAACTAGCAGTAGCGACGCACGTATTGCATTGTTGCCATCGAGGATAAAAGATGGGGTTTTCATCATATTGCTTGAGTTTATCCCTCTACATCATGTCATCTTACCTAATGCGTTACTTTGTTCTTCATGAACTTAATACTCTAGATGCAGGCAGGAGTCGGTCGATGTGTGGAGTAATAGTAGTAGATGCAGAATCGTTTCGGTCTACTTGACACGGACGTGATGCCTCTATGCATAATCATTGCCTTTGATATCTTCATAATTATTCGCTTTTCTATCACTTGCTTGACAGTAATTTGTTCACCCACCGTATTATTTTCCTTCATGAGAGAAACCTCTAGTGAAACCTATGGCCCCTAGGTCTATTTTCCATATTATACTTTCAGTTCTATAAACCAAAAATACATTGTTCCCATTTATTTACTTTTGTTTTAGTTTTAGTTCTAGCAATCTTTTATATCTATCTCTATCAGATCTCATCCTTGCAAATAACTATGAAGGGATTGACAACCCCTTTTTAGCGTTGGTGCAAGTGTTTGATTGTTTGTGTAGGTGCTAAGATTGGGGCCTTGCTTGTTCCTCCTACTGGATTGATACCTTGGTTCTCAACAAGCTGAGGGAAATACTTATCTACTTTGCTGCATCACCATTTCCTCTTCAAGGGAAAACTAACGCATCTCAAGAAGTAGTAATGACCTAAGTTTTATCAATTTGTGGAAGGTGTAGGATGTAGATAGTCTCTCAAGCAATCCTAAAATCAAATACAAGAAATCTCTTCTGTCCCCAACACACCCAATACAATGGCAAATTGTATTGGTGCACTACTTCAGCTAAGAGATGGTGATACAAGTGCAATATGGATGGTAAATATAGGTTTTTGTAATCTGAAAAAATAAAAACAACAAGGTATCAAGTGGCAAACAACGAGTGAAACGTTGTATAAAAGCTTGGAAATAAGGCCTAGGCACTAGAGGAATCAGCTTATTTGTCGTCTTCCATAGCAGACGGCAAAGTATCAGGTCACGAACGGCAAAGGCCTTTGTCGTCTGTTGGTTGACGGCCCCACTTTCGGCACTGAAAGTCACGGTAATTGCATTCTTCCCAGTCTATAATGGCACAACGAACGTCAAAGATCTTTTCCATCGGTCTTCCTAGACAAGCAGACGACAAAGGGGCTAGATAGCAAAGCATAGATGTCAGCCCCGTTAGGTATCTAATAGCAGCCTTTCCAGTCAAGTGGCACGTGTCTGCCTTTGCCGTCTGCCAACCTTGGCCTTTGTCGTCTACGAGCGGGCCTACCACCGCCATCCCTTGCCCTTTCCTGTCTGCCAACCCTGGTCTTTGCCATCTGCCAACCCTGGCCTTTTCCGTATGCGTGCCAATGGCAAAATGACCAAATGGGTCAGACCTGGTGCTCCCAGGTTGCACAGTTTGCCTGCATTTTCACATCACATATATAATATATAGAGTTCATAGCACATATATGATATATACTGAGCTAGGCATGATCGAAAGAACCAATACATATTAAAAGAACCAATACATAAAAAGTTTAATATTGTTCATCCATATATACATACATACATATAGTTCCACATTGTTCGTCAACACCAATCGAAACAAAAACTAAAGCACTCCATCAATGCCAACTTCCATGTAGTGAATCAAATCTTCAAAATGGGAATAAGAAAGTTAGAAGAAGATGAAGAAGAAAACTAGAAGAAGAAAAATAATAATAAGAAGAAGTACAGTATATGACATTTTTGAGCTTATTATGCCATTTTGGAGGAAAATAAGCTAAGTATATGACATTTATGAGCTAACCAAGGTTATTATGCCATTTTTGACCTAACTAAGCTAATTATATCATTTTGGAGGAAATAAGCTAAGTATACGACATTTACGATATAACCAAGGTTATTATGCCATTTTTATCCTAATTATGCTAATTATATCATTTTAGAGGAAAACAAGCTAAGTATATGACATTTATGAGCTAGCCAAGGTTATTATGCCATTTTGACCTAACTAAGTGAAAGGACATGGATGTCGCCTAGAGGGGGGTGAATAGTCGCTTTAAAATAATTATGATATAGGCTTGAACAAATAGGAATAAAACTAACATTTAATTTGTCAAGCACAAAACCTAAAACAACTAGGCTCACCTACGTGCACCAACAACTTATGCTAAGCAAGATAAACAACTAAGTGATAGCAAGATATATAACAATAAACAATATGGCTATCACAAACTAAAGTGCATAAGTAAAGAGCTGGGGTAAGAGATAATTGAGGCACGCGGAAACGACAATGTATCTCGAAGTTCACACCCTTGCGGATGCTAATCTCCGTTTGGAGCGGTATGGAGGCACAGTTCTCCCCAAGATGCCACTAAAGCCACAGTAATCTCTTCACGCCCTCGCACAATGCAAGATGTCGTGATTCCACTAAGGGGCCCTTGAGGGAGGTCACCGAACCCGTACAAACAAGGTTGGGGCAATCTCCATAACTTAATTGGAGGCTCCCAACAACACCACGGCGCTTCACCACAATGGCATATGGCTTCGAGGTGACCTCAAATCCTCGGGGCAATCTCCACAACTTAATTGGAGACCCCGACACTTTCCCGGAGCTTTACACCACAATTATTGAGCTCCCAGGCACCACCAAGCTTCTAGGACGCCAAAGCATCCGAGAAGAACAATCTCTAGGGGTACCAAGCACCCAAGGGTAATAAGCTTCTCAACTTCTCACTTCCACGTATCACCGTGGAGAACTCAAACATATGCAACTAATGCAATGGCAAGAACACACGAAGTGATCAAGTCCTTCACACTCAAATCCTTCCACAACAACAAAAGCTATGGAGGAATATAAGAGGAAGAACAAGGAGCTCACAAAGAACTCCAAGATCAAGATCCAAGGTGTTCCCCTCACATAGAGGAGAAAGTGATTGGTGGAGATGTGGATCTAGATCTCCTCTCTCTTTTCCCTCAAGAACTAGCAACAATCATTGGAGGGATTGAGAGTTAGCAAGCTCTAAGAAGGTTAGCGATGGGGGGAAAACATGAGGTGGAAGGATAGGGAACCATTGGGGAAGAAGATCCCCTTAAATAGGTCCCCACGAATCTGACCATTATAGCCGTTTTACACGGCAGCGGTGCAATCGATTGCCAGGGCAGTACAAACGGTCATCCTAAATTAGCGGAACAACCGGCTATTCACCGCCCAACAACCGGTACAAAACAGAGACTTGGCCCGAGGTTCCACCTGCCACGACCGATGGGCTTGGCTAAGTCCCAAGCGGTACGACCACTTGGAACACTGGTAGTAGCGACTATACTTAATATAGCGGTACAACCGGGCCACCACCGCCCAACTACTGCAGCTAAACAGAGTCATGTCCGGTTGTGGAGCGGTATTGGGCCGGTACAACTGCCCAGGGGTTGAGCGGTACAACCTCCCTAGGCAGCGGTACAACCGCTGGAAGAAAACAGGAAATATCAGAACTCCCATAACTTCTGCAAATGAGCCCCGAATTGAGCAAACTCAAGCTTGTTGGATTCAGGACGACAAGATCTATCCAAAAGGAAATCTTAAGAACATGTAGTTACGAAAATTCCAATGATATAGATATGTGAAACCTCTTTGAATGAAGAACTGGGAAAAACTCCCAACATCGAAAACATCATAGAAGATGCATATGGACTCCATTTTCGATGAACTCGAGCTTTTTAAGAAGACGACCATAAGTTATATAGCTCACAAAGATAAACACCAAACAAGATCCAAGAAATATGATGCAAGGATACAAATCGTTTGAGCTCTCAGTGAATGATACGATCAAGATACTCACTTGAGAGACCCCCTTGACAGTACGACAATCTATCCTAAAATGAAAAACCTATCAAGGGCAAACCTATATCTTGCACATAGTCCACTTGAGCTAGATGATGACGATCTTGACTTCCTCAAGATGGACCACCTTTCTTGATTGCGTTGGCTTGATGAAGACTAGTTGATTGCTCCTCCATACTTACTATGGGTGAGCCACTCTTCAACACATCTTCACAAGTCCATTGTGTTGGGGAACGTCGCATGGGAAACAAAATTTTCCTACGCGCACGAAGACCTATCATGGTGATGTCCATCTACGAGAGGGGATGAGTGATCTACGTACCCTTGTAGACCGTACAGCAGAAGCGTTAGTGAACGCGGTCGATGTAGTGGAACGTCCTCACGTCCCTCGATCCGCCCCACGAACTATCCCGCGATCAGTCCCACGATCTAGTGCCGAACGGACGGCACCTCCGCGTTCAGCACACGTACAGCTCGACGATGATCTCGGCCTTCTTGATCCAGCAAGAGAGACGGAGAGGTAGAAGAGTTCTCCGGCAGCATGACGGCGCTCCGGAGGTTGGTGATGACCTTGTCTCAGCAGGGCTCCGCCCGAGCTCCGCAGAAACGCGATCTAGAGGAAAAACCGTGGAGGTATGTGGTCGGCCTGCCGTGGAAAAGTCATCGTAAATCAGCCCTAAAACCTCCGTATATATAGGTGGGAGAGGGGGGGCCTTGCCTTGGGGCTCAAGGAGCCCCAAGGGGGTCGGCCGAGCCAAGGGGGGAAGGTCTCCCCCCCCAAACCGAGTTGGACTTGGTTTGGTGGGTGGTAGTCCTTCCTTCCCTTCCCACCTCCTCCTTTTTTTTCTCTTTGATTTTTCTTCCAATGCGCATAGGGCCCTTTTGGGCTGTCCCACCAGCCCACTAAGGGCTGGTGCGCCACCCTCAAGGCCTATGGGCTTCCCCGGGGTGGGTTGCCCTCCCCCGGTGAACTCCCGGAACCCATTCGTCATTCCCCGTACATTCCCGGTAACTCCGAAAACCTTCCGGTAATCAAATGAGGTCATCCTATATATCAATATTCGTTTCCGGACCATTCCGGAAACCCTCGTGGCGTCCGTGATCTCAACCGGGACTCCGAACAACATTCGGTAACCAACCATATAACTCAAATACGCATAAAACAACGTCGAACCTTAAGTGTGCAAACCCTGCGGGTTCGAGAACTATGTAGACATGACCCGACAGACTCCTCGGTCAATATCCAATAGCGGCACCTGGATGCCCATATTGGATCCTACATATTCTACGAAGAACTTATCGTTTGAACCTAAGTGTCAAGGATTCATATAATCCCGTATGTCATTCCCTTTGTCCTTCGGTATGTTACTTGCCCGAGATTCGATCGTCAGTATCCGCATACCTATTTCAATCTCGTTTACCGGCAAGTCTCTTTACTCATTCCGTAATACAAGATCCCGCAACTTACACTAAGTCACATTGCTTGCAAGGCTTATGTGTGATGTTGTATTACCGAGTGGGACCCGAGATACCTCTCCGTCACACGGAGTGACAAATCCCAGTCTTGATCCATACTAACTCAACTAACACCTTCGGAGATACCTGTAGAGCATCTTTATAGTCACCAAGTTACGTTGCGACGTTTGATACACACAAAGTATTCCTCCGGTGTCAGTGAGTTATATGATCTCATGGTCATAGGAACAAATACTTGACACGCAGAAAACAGTAGCAACAAAATGACACGATCAACATGCTACGTCTATTAGTTTGGGTCTAGTCCATCATGTGATTCTCCTAATGACGTGATCCAGTTATCAAGAAACAACACCTTGTTCATAATCAGAAGACACTGACTATCTTTGATCAACTGGCTACCCAACTAGAGGCTTGCTAGGGACAGTGTTTTGTCTATGTATCCACACATGTAAATGAGTCTTCATTCAATACAGCTATAGCATGGATAATAAACGATTATCTTGATACAGGAATTATAATAATAACTATATTTATTATTGCCTCTAGGGCATAATTCCAACAGTCTCCCACTTGCACTAGAGTCAATAATCTAGTCCTCACATCACCATGCGAATTACATTGTAATAAATCTAACACCCATACAGTTCTGGTGTTGATCATGCTTAGCCTGTGGAAGAGGTTTAGTCAGCGGGTCTGCTACATTCATATCCGTGTGCACTTTGCATATATTCACGTCCTCCCCTTCGACGTAGTCGCGGATGAGGTTGAAGCGTCGTTTGATGTGTCTGGACTTCTTGTGAAACCGTGGTTCCTTTGCTAAGGCAATGGCACCCGTGTTGTCACAGAACAAGGTTATTGGATTCAGTGCGCTTGGCACCACTCCAAGATCCGTCATGAATTGCTTCATCCAGACACCCTCCTTAGCCGCCTCCAAGGCAGCCATGTACTCCGCTTCACATGTAGAATCTGCTACGACACTTTGCTTGGAACTGCACCAGCTTACCGCACCCCCATTAAGAATAAATACGTATCCGGTTTGCGACTTAGAGTCGTCCGGATCTGTGTCAAAGCTTGCATCGACGTAACCTTTTACGGCGAGATCTTCGTCACCTCCATATACGAGAAACATCCCCTTAGTCCTTTTTCAGGTACTTCAGGATATTCTTGACCGCCGTCCAGTGATCCACTCCTGGATTACTCTAGAACCTACCTGCCATACTTATGGCCAGGCTAACATCCGGTCTAGTGCACAGCATTGCATACATGATAGAACATATGGCTGAAGCATAGGGGACGGAGCGCATATGCTCTATATCTTCATCAGTTGCTGGGCACTGTGTCTTACTCAATCTCGTACCTTGTAAAACTGGCAAGAACCCTTTCTTGGACTGTTCCATTTTGAACCTCTTCAAAACTTTATCAAGGTATGTTCTTTGTGAAAGTCCTATCAGGCGTTTTGATCTATCCCTATAGATCTTAATGCCTAGAATGTAAGCAGCTTCTCCTAGGTCCTTCATAGAGAAACTTTTATTCAAGTAATCCTTTATGCTCTCCAAAAACTCCACGTTGTTTCCAATCAGCAATATGTCATCCACATATAATATTAGAAACGCCACAGAGCTCCCACTCACTTTCTTGTAAATACAAGATTCTCCAACCACTTGTATAAACCCAAATGCTTTGATCACCTCATCAAAGCGTTTGTTCCAACTCCGAGATGCTTGCACCAGTCCATAAATGGATCACTGGAGCTTGCACACCTTGTTAGCATTCTTAGGATCGACAAAACCTTCGGGTTGCATCATATACAATTCTTCCTTAAGGAAACCGTTAAGGAACGCCGTTTTGACATCCATCTGCCAGATTTCATAATCGAAAAATGCATCTATTGCTAACATGATTCTGACGGACTTAAGCATCGCTACGGGTGAGAATGTCTCATCGTAGTCAACTCCTTGAACTTGCGAAAAACCCTTTGCCACAAGTCGAGCTTTATAAACGGTCACATTGCCGTCAGCGTCCGTCTTCCTCTTAAAGATCCATTTGTTCTGAATAGCCTTGCGGCCCTCAGGCAGTACCTCCAAAGTCTACACTTTGTTCTCATACATGGATCCTATCTCGGACTTCATGGCTTCTAGCCATTTGTTGGAATCCGGGCCCACCATTGCCTCTTCATAATTTGCAGGTTCATTGTTGCCCAACAACATGATTGATAAGACGGGATTACCGTACCACTCTGGAGCAGCACGTGGTCTCGTCGACCTGCGTGGTTCGACAGAAACTTGAACCGGAGTTTCATGATCACCATCATTAACTTCCTCCTCAGCCGGCGTCGCAACGACAGAGGTTTCCCCTTGCCATGCGCCACCATCTAGAGGGATGAGAGGTTCGACAACCTCGTCAGGTTCTATCTTCCTCCCACTCAATTCTCTCGAGAGAAACTCCTTCTCGAGAAAAGCTCCGTTTTTAGCAACAAACACTTTGCCCTCGGATTTGAGATAGAAGGTGTACCCAACTGTCTCTTTTGGGTAACCTATGAAGACGCACTTTTCCGCTTTGGGTTCCAGCTTTTCAGGCTGAAGCTTTTTGACATAAGCATCACATCCCCAAACTTTAAGAAACAACAACTTTGGCCTTTTGCCATACCATAGTTCATATGGTGTCGTTTCAACGGATTTTGATGGTGCCCTATTTCAAGTGAATGCAACTATTTCTAATGCATAACCCCAAAACGATAACGGCAAATCGGTAAGAGACATCATAGATCGCACCATCTCTAATAAAGTACGATTACGACGTTCGGACACACCATTACGATGTGGTGTTCCAGGCGGTGTCAACTGTGAAACAATTCCACATTGTCTTAACTGAGCACCAAACTCGAAACTCAGATATTCACCCCCACGATCAGACCGTAGGAACTTGATCTTCTTGTTACGATGATTTTCAACTTCACTCTGAAATTGCTTGAACTTTTCAAATGTTTCAGACTTGTGCTTCATTAAGTAGACATAACCATATCTACTCAAATCGTCAGTGAAGGTGAGAAAATAACGATATCCGCTGCGTGCCTCTACGCTCATTGGACCACACACATCGGTGTGTATGATTTCCAACAAGTCACTTGCACGCTCCATTGTTCCGGAGAACGGAGTTTTAGTCATCTTGCCCATGAGGCATGGTTCGCACGTGTCAAGTGAATCAAAGTCAAGTGACTCCAAAAGTCCATCGGCATGGAGTTTCTTCATGCGCTTTACACCAATATGACCTAAGCGGCAGTGCCACAAAAATATGGCGCTATCATTGTTAACTCTAACTCTTTTGGTCTCAATGTTATGTATGTGTGTATCGCTATCAAGATTCAATATGAACAATCCTCTCACATTGGGTGCATGACCATAAAAGATGTTAATCACAGAAATAGAACAACCATTATTCTCTGACTTAAAAGAGTAACCGTCTCGCAATAAACAAGATCCAGATATAATGCTCATGCTCAACGTAGGCACTAAATAACAATGATTCAAGTTCATAACTAATCCTGATGGTAACTGACGTGAAACTGTGCCGACGGCGATTGCATCAACCTTGGAACCATTTCCTACGCGCATCGTCACTTCATCTTTCGCCAGCCTTCGTCTATTCCGCAGTTCCTGTTTCGAGTTGCAAATATGAGCAACAGAACCGGTATCGAATACCCAGGCACTACTACGAGAGCCGGTTAAGTACACATCAATAACATGTATATCAAATATGCCTGATTTTTCTTTGGCCGCCTTCTTATCTGCCAGATACTTGGGGCAATTGCGCTTCCAGTGACCCATACCCTTGCAATAGTAACACTCTGTTTCAGGCTTAGGTCCAGCTTTGGGTTTCTTCGTTGGATTGGCAACAGGCTTGCCGCTCTTCTTTGAATTACCCTTCTTGCCTTTGTCATTTCTCTTGAAACTAGTGGTCTTATTCACCATCAACACTTGATGCTCTTTACGGAGTTCAGACTCTGCGACTTTCAGCATCGCAAACAACTCGCCGGGTGACTTGTTCATCCCTTGCATGTTGTAGTTCAACACAAAGCCTTTATAGCTTGGCGGCAGTGATTGAAGCATTCTGTCAGTGATAGCCTCTTGCGGGAGTTCAATCCCCAGCTCAGCTAGACGGTTTGAGTATCCAGACATTTTGAGCACATGTTCACTGACACACGAGTTCTCCTCCATCTTGCAAGCATAGAATTTATCGGAGGTCTCATACCTCTTGATCCGGGCGTTCTTCTGAAAGATAAACTTCAACTCTTGGAACATCTCAAATGCTTCATGATGCTCAAAGCGACGTTGAAGTCCCGGTTCTAAGCCATACAAGACTGCACATTGAACTACTGAGTAGTCCTCCTTACGTGCTAACCAAGCGTTCTTAACATCCTGATCAGCCGTAGCGGGTGGTTCATCTCCTAGCGCAGCATTAAGGACATAATCCTTCTTCCCAGCTTGTAAGATTAGCTTAAGATTACGAGCCCAGTCTACAAAGTTGCTTCCATCGTCTTTCAACTTAGCTTTCTCTAGGAACGTATTAAAATTCAGGGTGACTGTCGCGTGAGCCATGATCTACAACACAAATATATTCAAAGTGGACTTAGACTATGTTCAAGATAATTAGAGTTTAACTTAATCAAATTATTCGCTAAACTCCCACTCAAAAAGTACATCTCTCTAGTCATTTGAGTGGTTCATGATCCACTTACACTAACTCTAGTCCGATCATCACGTGAGTTGAGTATAGTTTCAGTGGTAAGCATCCCTATGCTAATCATATCATCTATATGATTCATGATCGACCTTTCGGTCTCATGTGTTTCGAGGCCATGTCTGCACATGCTAGGCTCGTCAAGCTTAACCCGAGTGTTCCGCGTGCGCAACTGTTTTGCACCCGTTGTATGTGAACGTTGAGTCTATCACACCCGATCATCACGTGGTGTCTCGAAACGACGAACTGTAGCAACGGTGCACAGTCGGGGAGAACACAATTTCGTCTTGAAATTTAGTGAGAGATCACCTCATAATGCTACCGTCGTTCTAAGCAAAATAAGGTGCATAAAAGGATTAACATCACATGCAATTCATAAGTGACATGATATGGCCATCATCACGTGCTTCTTGATCTCCATCACCAAAGCACCGGCACGATCTTCTTGTCACCGGCGCCACACCATGATCTCCATCAACGTGTCGCCATCGGGGTTGTCGTGCTACTCATGCTATTACTACTAAAGCTACATCCTAGCAAAATAGTAAACGCATCTGCAAGCACAAACATTAGTATAAAGACAACCCTATGGCTCATGCCGGTTGCCGTACCATCGACGTGCAAGTCGATATTATCTATTACAACATGATCATCTCATACATCCAATATATCACATCACATCGTTGGCCATATCACATCACAAGCATACCCTGCAAAAACAAGTTAGACGTCCTCTAATTTTGTTGTTGCATGTTTTACGTGGTGACCATGGGTATCTAGTAGGATCGCCTCTTACTTTCGCAAACACCACAACGGAGATATATGAGTTGCTATTTAACCTCATCCAAGGACCTCCTCGGTCAAATCCGATTCAACTAAAGTTGGAGAAACCGACACTTGCCAGTCATCTTTGAGCAAAGGGGGTTACTCGTAACGATGAAACCAGTCTCTCGTAAGCGTACGAGTAATGTCGGTCCAAGCCGCTTCAATCCAACAATACCGTGGAATCAAGAAAAGACTAAGGAGGGCAGCAAAATGCACATCACCCGTGAGACTCCTCGGTCAATATCCAATAGCGGGACCTGGATGCCCATATTGGATCCTACATATTCTACGAAGAACTTATCGTTTGAACCTCAGTTTCAAGGATTCATATAATCCCGTATGTCATTCCCTTTGTCCTTCGGTATGTTACTTGCCCGAGATTCGATCGTCAGTATCCGCATACCTATTCAATCTCGTTTACCGGCAAGTCTCTTTACTCGTTCCTTAATACAAGATCCCGCAACTTACACTAAGTCACATTGCTTGCAAGGCTTATGTGTGATGTTGTATTACCGAGTGGGCCCCGAGATACCTCTCTGTCACACGGAGTGACAAATCCCAGTCTTGATCCATACTAACTCAACTAACACCTTCGGAGATACCTATAGAGCATCTTTATAGTCACCCAGTTACGTTGCGATGTTTGATACACACAAAGTATTCCTCCGGTGTCAGTGAGTTATATGATCTCATGGTCATAGGAACAAATACTTGACACGCAGAAAACAGTAGCAACAAAATGACACGATCAACATGCTACGTCTATTAGTTCGGGTCTAGTCCATCACGTGATTCTCCTAATGACGTGATCCAGTTATCAAGCAACAACACCTTGTTCACAATCAAAAGAGAAGCAAGCAGTCAAAAGATACCAAAAAGAACAAGCAATCACATGGTCCTTCGAACCACATGAATAAAATATATTATGATATGGGCAAATGAGTGTTTTATAAAAATGAGAGAAGCTCCCCATGAGTTCCGCACTAATATTTTTTTTGAACTTTTATACAAGTGCACAAAATAGGATCGTTGCTCCCCCGCATTTAATAAAACACACAGCAAGTGCAAGCAAGTAGATAAGACAATCATCATATCACTTGCACAAAACATATGGTTGAGCAACATGTAAAAGAGGCAACTTAAGAATAGGCTCAACCAAAATAATGTGTGTGAGCCATGGCAAAGCACTTGAGAATACTAAGATAAGGATGAGCATTTCTCATCAACATAGTCTTGATCAAATGAGATACAAAGTGCAAGACATATCCTCCCCCCCCCACACACAAACACTACTAGCAGATGGGTTCACAATCTTACTAATAAACAAATTAAGAACCAATGCTTGTGACAACCCATGGTGAAGAGAGGAAATAGTAACCTTGTCAAGAGGAGGGATACCAATTGAAATGGAAAACCCCTCGTCAAGACAAGCATGAGGAAAAATAATCTTCACCATCAATGGGTGCATAAAGATGCAAGGATATAAGATCTGCACTCAAGACAAATCCTTTCACGAAACCACTAAAAACAGAAAAACAAAATGCAAAGGTGAACGTGAAAAAAAGAGGATATCAATTAGAGATGTAACTTCTCTTATGTGTAAAATATTCTATGTAGAGGACAATCATGATGATATATATCCACAAAGAAGGATGCACACACAAAATTGTTACAAGAAGGAACAAACAAGTTATCCAAAAGGAAGTCATAAATATACCAATAAGATCTTTGCTTGAAAGCATAGCACATGGCCTAATATTTTTTTATTGTACAAAAATGAACTTCCACCTCACGAACATCAAAGACATCACAACTAGAAATAAGACATCATCGTTGGGATGCTTTGAGAAAGTAAACAAGTACCACAAGAACGAAACAAGAAATTCATGCCATGATGCAACCTACAGAAGGATGAATACAAGAAATGTATGCATGAAGTTGATACTTGTTACCGAGATAGCATTGGATTGATGTAGTAGATAAATGTTCATTGATCATCCTATCTTGGCTCCAACAAACACATGGTGTCAACTCCTTCCTTGTAGGTGAGCCAAGCATCCAATGCATCTCGAGTTGTTCCTAGAACAACAACACAAACAAAATGGTGCCCAAACTCATTAGGACCAAAGAGTTAGATAAAAAAACAATAGATAGGACAATCTCCACATAAATATGTGCATATAGGTATGAATTTGAATTTCGTGCACACTTTAGCCAATTTATGACTAGGTGGAGTTTCTCCTATAGTAAATGTGCATGCTCAAGTCTTTCAAGAATCAAATCAACACATAGTTGATAAGACACCAAAAGACAAGGTATCAAGTGAAAATAAGATATGAAACTAAAAATAATCACTTGAAGGATACCAAGTAAGAAATACATCAAGGAATGAGATATCCATTGGCACATGCCAAATAAAAGGAAACAAGATACCAATTGAAGGAAAACAAACACGAGGTATCTAGATTCCAAAAGAGAGCTAGGTTCCAAACAAACCAAACACTCGACAAATTTTCATGATGGTATAAAGCACCATAAAGAGAAGTACTTGCCTGCCACCAACTCACGCTTGATGGGGATCAAAAGATTTTATGATAAACGCATAAAGAGAGTGTTCGAAAGAAAATAGGATGGCTCCCCCAGGAGATGTGCATTCTAGAATTTGTATTTAAATACAAAATGCACAAGATGGGATCATCACTTTCTATAAATATATATAAACATTGGACATGTTCAAAAAGATCCACAAGAGGCAAGGAGGACAAACGATACACAAAATCCATTGTAAATATGATTAGCAATTTCTACCACATGAAAGGAATACCAATTGTCAAAGGAAAAGAAGTATTTGGAAATAATTATCATTGGTAGATTGCAAATTCATCCAACATCATCTTTACACCAAAACTACAAGCAAATGACACATGTAGAGCTAACATGCCACCTAGGAACAAGATAATTTACCATATCAACACTAAGTGGCAATATCTCAAATATACACATTTTCTGGGCTTGTAATATGCACATAGCATATTACTCCCCCCATAATGTGATAACCCAAAATTATTAACAAGTGGCAAATAAAAACTGACAATAGATTATTAATGGACCATTTGGAACTTGAATTTCTCATGAGTAAGACATGCCTCATAGAGAATAGATAATCTTGAAATATCAATACTAAGTGGTATTCCACATGTGTACACATATTCAGGATTGTGAGGTGCACAAAGCACATCACTCCCCCAAAATGGGATAATCCATTAATATCTCAAAAGATCCAACAAAGATACAACAACATGCAAAAAGGCTCAACACAAGACTGACATGTACATGATGTGCAAACCAACATATGTAAGCACAACATACACAAGCACATGAAATGTACAAAATCACAACATGTAAAGGGTCAAGTAACTAACAATGTAACCAATTTAAGCACAAGTCACCGTAAGGAGGCACATTGGATATAAGATAGAAACTTGATAATCCAAATAACTTGGCTTGAGATAATCTGAATGATGAAGATCCCTTAATTATTCATAATTTAGCAAAGTCTCCAATTCCCTCCAACATCACCTATTGATCAAGTTTGAGCTTGTGGGTCCCCAACCAAGTTGGGTCCTAAGAGGTTAGTCACAATAGGTTTGGCTACCCAAATGGTTATTTTCTTGACACAACTTTGAGTACCAACAAACTTGGCAAACACCTTGCCAACCTTATCCTTCCCAAGAGAATATATATCATCAATAATAATTGGGTTGGATAAGTTACCTCTCGTGCAAGACGAAGCGAAGTGACCCTTCTCACGACACAAGTAGCAAAATCTACCCTTTAATTTCTTCCCAATTGATTTCTCAACTTGAGGAGTGTTGGCTTGGGTCCTCTTGGTAAGAGGCCTTTCTTCAACTTGTAGTTGAGTATGTGATTGAACTTGTGGCCGCTTCCCTTGTTGCTTGCGATTTTGGGGCTTCTTCTTCAATGGGCAAGATCTAACATGGCGCCCTTCAATTTTGCACTTGAAGCAAACAATCTTGGCCGAATTCTTGACTTGTTCTTGGCCCTTCTTCTTAAAGCTTTTGGACTTCTTGTTCTTGTTGGAGTTGAATCCAAGTCCACCTTTGTCATTTGGGGATTTTTTCCCACACAAGGCATTGTTGAGTGTGGACATCCCTTCATGACTCTTTTTCAAGTCTTTCTTCAAAGAAGTGACTTGGGTCTTGAGCTCTTCGATTTCCTCTACATGGTTAGTATCAACACAAGTACTAGAGGAAGTATAAGCTTCATTGTTAGAGCAACAAGGCATAAATAAATTACCTTCCAAAAATGCTCAAATCTTCTGTATGCCTCAATAATCTTCTCTGTTATTAAACAAACCTTCTATTTGTAATCTCATATGTGTGCTGAATGAATCTTTGCATAATCGAAATATTTTGATGTTTGCAGGTCACTTTTTGCTGTATTAGAGGATTGAGTCTCAATCATTCTGATTTTTCGCTATCATTAGGTACCTTGACATATATGCACACCCGAGAGTGTTGACAAGTATAGGCATATGAACACTCGGAAGGAAGATTATTTAAAAAAACATTATCTGATGGAAACATCTAGCAGTTCCTAATGGTCGTTCTTTCAAGTGCTAATTTCCGAAGATATAGCCATAAGAATGTCTCCTGCTTTAATGATCGTAACTGGTTGTTATTCGTTTATTTCTTCAGTGTGCTACACCTATAATCTAATTATGTTTGGCTTTACAGAATTCGTAAGATTCACTTTACTAACCTCTCTTCATTTTCATTGTTATTTGATACAACGTACATGCTCTTGTTTTGGAACAAATTATCATGACTTTCCAAGCCATAGTTTTTAAACTACTAACTAGAATAGAATAGACAGAATGCATGATATGCTTATCGAGTGCTATGTTCAGTTATTGAACCAAAGTTCATCACTATGGTATGTTTAAGAGCTTTCTACCTGGCATGGCATTGTCTTATAAAGTCAAATTGGCTCACTACTTTATTTCATTTTGAATCTTACCTTTCTCGCTAATTGTTGCATACTATTTTCCTTCACTTAAGTAGTAGAGATTGAATAAATTTGCAGAATCTTGGTACAACATGAACTGGTATGTTTATTTTCTTGACATCATGCAAATCTTCTTGCACAATATTATGTTTCTCCTTTTTAAGGCAAGAACTCTCCTCCCTGTTAATGCAGATGTTTGCTTGCTATTGTCGCGGTATGAATATAAGTGAGATATGATGTAAGTGACTAATAAGAAGCACTACCACGCCCCACGCAAATTTCAAATGCCTATTTGATTTGTAGTTTTTTATTTGCTCTTTGTGTGTCAAATGTTTTGGTTGAGTGGATGATTGCGTAGTCTTTGGGAGCGGAAACACCGGCAAACATTGATATAAAAAACACATAATCTTAGTATTCTAGCCAGTTGTGAATTGTTCAATTTTATGAAAATGGTTTTACTTAAGCTAGGACATACTGGTTAAGAACTATATTCAAATGATCTATATTTCATTTGTAATATATCCATCTTTTTCTTGCTACAATTCCTGCAGCAACGCGCAGGGTGTCATCTAGTTTAGGTGAAACTCGTGCTATGAAACTTCATTAATACCGAGATCAGGTGTGATGAAACTTCATTAATACTGGGATCAGGTGTGAACAGGGACTACCCCATCCACATTGGAGAAGCACAGTCGGGACCTAAAACGATCGCATGGGCGACAAGTCTAAGAAGACTCCGTACGATTGTGCACTAGTAATCCAACCATCGAGGTAGAGGTTGGAGAAGATAAATATCCGTTCTTATCTTGTAAGAAAATAATGATTGTATGCATCGCTTGATGCAGAGGTTGGGGGTAATCGTCCTTTTCGAAAAATACTGTTGCTCCACCCAAGCGGTGTCCATTTGTTGGCACTTGATAATTTCTAGTGAAACATATTAGAGTCGAGTTTAATATCGCCAAATGTCGACTTTCTGAGTGATATCTTGCGTAAAATCAGTATTTTCCCTTTCCATGCCATAATCATTTGTAAACCAAAAAATTGTTCTGTAGAGATACTGTTTTCCTTCACAACAAATATTTTCGTTGTTTCAAAATCAGGATTCAACCGAGAAGAGTTGGTGTGTTTTGTAATATGAATGCTGCTTACTAACAAGCAACGACAAATTTGAACAAAGAGGGGAATAGTTTGTATGTCACTACAGATAGAGTAGAAAAGCAAAGCAATTCGATTCGTGGAGCAATGACATTGTCCAAATTTAATCCTTCAATAAAAAGACTGTTGAAATTTTCTGCTCGGTGTCTCATCCACTACACCTCGTAAAACAGTCAAATACTTGATAACACCTAAAGGAGAAACTCGACCAGGAAAGAGTCCACGTTAGACCTGTTTCAAAATTTAGAGCATAGTTTGACTGTTCGAACCACTTTTGTATATACGTGGGCCAGCATCCAACTACCCTCGCCACCCCACTCCATGATATTAATATTACCGGGAAAAACTGCCTGTTTATTCGTCACCTATTAAGGTAGTACGAAGGAGACCAGAAATAAAAATTACATACAAGTCTGTAAACCATTTAGCAACGTCAATGTTTTTAAGCTTACCGGTGCGCAATTTAAGATGATCACAATTTACAGAAAAATAGGCAACTAAGAATTACCGTGAACATTTTAAAATTCTCAAACATATTTCAAATGCATGAAACAAAATCATATTTATATATTTTTATTTCACCTATTTGTTATGATTTTTTAGAACATCGGTAGTTTTTTTTTTTTGCTGAACCAGCAGAGCAGCAGGAGCAAAGAAAATTTGAATGAAAAACCATTTTTTAGGGGTAGCGAGTGAAAAAACATGAGATTTTACGAGGTGTTTTTTAGGCCTACATGTGCTAAAGTTGGGCCACTCTCTTTCTATCTCCATTTCTCAGTAAACCCTAGCGCCCCAGCATCCCCGCCCCATTCCCGCCGCACCTCTCCCCCGCCGCACATGTGCGCTATCCCGTCGCCCGGAGGAGAGTCGCCGCCGCCAGCCAGTCGCCCGGAGGAGAGAGTCGCCCCCATTAACGCGCAGGTAACCCTCCTCGAGAGCTCACCCAATCGCCCCCCTCGCAAGAGCTCTTCTTCTTCGCCGGAGCTCATCCAATCGCTCCCCTCGCCAGAGCTCTTCTTCTTCGCCGGAGCTCACCAAGTTTGATGATTTTCTCGCTCGATTTGCAGTTTTAACTCCTGCCGCTGCGGCCGCCCCCATGGATGAGGAGGAGGAGATATCTGGAAAGGAGCTGTTGAGGCCGGACAACTCTCTCTCTTGCGGCGGCGGCGGCGGCGGCGGCGGCCAGTCGACTCACTGACGACCTCATCGTGGAGATTCTGTCCCGGCTACCGTTCTGGTCCGTCTGCCGTTCCAAGTGCGTCTCCAAGGCCTGGCGCGACCTCATCGCCCTCCCCGCCCACCGCAAGAAGCTGCCCCAGACCCTCGCCGGCATCCTATACACCACCTACCCCGGCGGCTACCGGTACCACTTGGCCGGCCTCTCGGGCGAGGCCGATGGTCTTGATCTCGACCCTTCGCTCACGTTCCTGCCACATACGGAGTACAGGTACTTCGGGCTGGAGCACGCCTGCAGTGGCCTCCTCCTCTGCTCCTACAGACCGGACGATGAAACGATCCGTCTAGTCGTCTGCAATCCCGCCACCCGGAGGTGGACGGAGCTGCCCCCTCGCCTGCAGCCGCGGCCAAACACATGCCCCGATCACAAGGAATTCCATCTCGCTTTTGATCCCGCAGTCCCGTCCCATTTCCACGTTTTTGATTTCGAGTTCCGCCTGGGGAGTCTCCTCACAGGAGCCCGCATATACTCGTCGAGAACTGGAGCATGGAGCCAGAGGGATGCTGCCGGATTGGTTGGGGATGTTTGGCTGACCCATCTCAGTGTCATGGTTGGCGGCATGCTGCACGTTGTCGGCAACCTGTCGGTGCCTGCCGACAGCAACAATTGGGATGACGATACTCTGCTCGTGGCCGTGGACATGGAGGGCAAGGTGTGGAAGACAATTTCCGTGCCACGCGGACAGCGTTATGGTACAGTTGGGTGGTCACAGGGGTGCCTGCACTATGCTGCTATATCTCCAGCTCCTCTCACCATCGGGGACGACGACAATGAGGACACACTCCCCAGGGCTGAAGAGGTCGCCATCTGGCGCCTTGAGGATTATGATACCCAGCAATGGGCGCTGAAGCAAAGTTTCAGAGCTGATAAGGTACTTAAACTAGCTGAGGTGGAGTACCAGTTGGTTGGGTTCCATCCCGACCGCGACACCTTCTTTTTGGTCAGCAAAGGTCTTTATGATGGTGATGCATGGGATGCGGCTTCAGTGGTGTCTTGGGACATGCGTCGCCGCCAAATTTGTGATGTCCTTGACCTCGAGAAAGGCAGTTCAAGCCTGTGTCTGCCTTATGTTCCTCTCTTCTCATCAGAGCCACTAGCAGATGCAGATGGGCACTAGTTCAGTTCGACTCATGCTTGGGATTTGCTCCGATGCAATGGAATAATCATGTACGTGTACACCTGCACTTCTTAATCTCTAAATAAAAATGTTGTTATCCAACTTTCTTTCTTGGCCATGACATGTTGTGATTACGGTGGTTGTCCTGAATCCTAGTACTAATGAGTGCTACTTGTGAATTTCGTTTTGTTCCTTTTTAGTTACTACTCCCTCGGTCCAAAACTCTTGTCTTAGGTTTGTCTAGAAATGTATGTATCTAAATACTAAAACGTGACTAGATACATTCATATCTAGACAAATCTAAGACAAGAATTTTGGGACGCAGGAAGTATATATTTGTTGATGCTCATAAATTTAGTCTTGTTGAGTTGATGAATTCAGTCTTATGCAATTGATGAGGTCATGAATTAAGTGCATAATTCAAACTTTGTTGAGAATTTTTCTTGCTTGGTGCATATGTGCATTTGGTTTGTTTTAATTATTCATCATCTGATAAACTAATCGTTACCGTGTAGGGTCGTTTTTCAAGTATAGTGGTATAACAGATGAGATAACAGATACTCGGATAGTCCTTTTAGAGACCAGGCTTTTGTCATAGCAGTCTAAACTTTCAGCAAAATATGGATTGACCTACCGCCTATACTTGAATGGGGGCACTTTCACTTCTTATTTTGTGCGTACAGCTGGTAGTGAAAAAAGTAAAAAAAGTTCTATAGGAAGTACTGAAAATCCGGTGCAGGGGGATAAAGACATTTTATTATATATATGCCACTTCCTTTTATAAGAATTTGTTTGGTCCTTCTGAATGTCTAATGAATATTACCTTGGATATTGATTTGCAGTCTGTTTTAAATGATTTAGACAGAGAATTGTTGGATAGAAATTTTACTCTAGAAGAAATTAGAGTGGCTCTTTTCAGTATGAAACATAATAAAGCCCCTAGCCAAGATGGGCCACCAGCAGAGTTTTATCAGAACTTGGTGGGAGCTGGGACTTATCAGGGGGTTCTCTTTCAGGATTTTCTATGATAACAAGTTTGATTTAGCTAGGTTTAATTATGGATTTTTAACTTTGTTACCTAAATGTGCTGGTGCAAATAGTTTAAAGCAGTACGGGCCTATCTGCCGTGTTAATGTTATTTTAAAAATCCTTACAAATGTTACTAATAATTGGGATTTTAAAAAGCTTTATGCTCAGTTGTCCAATTGACAGAAAGTGAGGATAAATATTTTTGGACTTTTAACTAAATTAAATCCGGCAAGTTTACTGTAAGTTATCTGTACTCTCCTTTGAAAACTGAGCAGGTATTGTGTCCTCACAGGAAGATGTGGTAGGATAGAATCCCTCTAAGAATCAATTTTACGAGGATGGGTCACTTGTTGTGTAAACGTGTACTTGCTAAATTCATGCGCAGGGGATGAAATGCAGCTAGCTCTAAACGCGTCATCATCCTAGTGTGGTTGTCTATCAAACTGCTAATTGGTTGTCATATTGGTCGTATTTGCAGAGAGACGAAGGGCACTGGATACTTCGAATCGTGGCGTCTCTGCTCGCTAAGGTAGCTGTGTACTCCTTCCATGTGAGCAGGGGATGGGCTCCTATGGTGCTATGTCTTGCAGCAGGATTCGAGTGCTATGCTACTGTACGAGATATGTTTGATACATTGTCGTTGCCTTTATCTGGTCGTAGCTTGTTAGGTCATGTTTCATAACCTCGTCGTGCTATGGGCGCTTGTCTGGGTGACCTATATCTTTGTTGTCTGGATTGATGCATGCATTCTTGTGGGCTGACAGTTGTTTTAGCGATTTCGTTTCAATAAAATGAAACCGGGGGCGAAATCTCCTCCATGCGGGAACAAAATCTTCACCATTAACAACAAGAAATGTATTGCAAGGTTGGGATTGTCTTTTGGACAAGAAGAAAAAAGAGAGCTCATAGTCAGACATCTGCTCTGTTCTCTTGGCCAAAGAACAGAATTCTGGCAATGCAACCATTATTGCCTTTTCAAAATTTAGTATAGAAAGTTCATAAGAAAAACTATCATAGGTATGCTCGTGTTGTTTGTGTTCATGTTTTTCCATGTAAGAAGAAACTCCAAAAAGGAAGAACAATTTTTAACATTGGCACAATACTTGTCAGTCCCCATCGTTATTTAAAACATCCGAAAGACATGTCATCTAGAAATCTCACAAGGATTTTGTATATAACTATTATATGTATAATTTTTGCAAGGAAATGACAAGTTTGATCCTTATTAAAATCTGAAAAACACTTTATCCATCTAGAAATATAACAAGGTTGCTCACAACTATGATAGGCTGGATCTTTCTACGTATGCCAGGACCTTGTTTCAAACATGGGAATTCTTCTCTATATTCACAATGCAGAAATGCTAACCAAAGAAATGGCATAAAATCGTATTATAACTGGACTAAAGTAAACAAATGATCAATGTAACGGGATCATACAAACCACTATCATAAAGATAAGTTTTGCCTGATACTAGAAATTTATCAGTGAAAATGACTAGCCTATAGGTAAACTGCTACAGAGAATCACAGGTCTAGGTTCGAATGTGTGCTGGCTGATTATGTACAATTGCCAAGTTTTCGTTAGGATTTACTCAGTATCAACCCTTTTCAACTCAGGTACTATCAACACATCTTGTTAGCACTTAGCCGGTAACGGAACAACCTCAGTTCGACTTGTAGGCCTAGCTATGCTCCTTGAGGTAGGCTTGAACTGCTTCATTGATGGCAATATTCGGAACCAGCTGATGCTCCTTCAAGGGTTCCCGCGTCACTGGGTCGAAATTGCCCACCTAATTAAAGAAAATGCTAGTATGAGCTTTTACAACATTGTGGTTCAGAGTAGAATTGGTCTTCTATGCCGAGGACGATTCCCTTGATGAAGATAACCTCGGATCCGAAGTCCTTGGCTTGACATACGAGTTCTCCTTCACGACTTCCAAACTCCCGCACCGCTCTTAAAAGAAGTTGCATTTTACAAACAAGACCTAACCAAGCTCATACTTTCCCGAAGAGGCAGGGTAACCTAGCCTCAAAGGCTGGCCACGTAGATGTGCCACCTAGCCTGACAGCTTTGTTGAAGCGGCACACCCAATGATGGGCCGAGAAGTTACTGCCTACCCCAAATCGCAGTTTGAAGTAGCCTTTTTACTGGCGCGCCCCATCGAATTGAGGATCGTGCCCGTCTTCTTAGGGATATCATCAAGATTTTGTTTCTCCCCATATGCTCATGTTTTGCGGGAGTGACGTTTTTATGGGTGTGGCAAGGGGGTCTCTTGGCCTTTCAACAACCTATCAGAGTAAAAAGAGAACACCGCATGCAACCACACGCTTTCATTCCCCCTGCCCGCTGCTTCGTTTAGCTCCCGTACACCTCTTCTTCAACAAATCCAAGCTCCCCCATCCAGCAATAGCCAATACCCTTGGAGGGCATTCGGGTGGTTCCTCCATGGCGGAGTGCACTGATACATCTCAAACGTATCTATTTTTTTCAAATTCTTTTCTCTTGTTTTGGACTCTAATTGACATGATTTGAATGAAACTAACCCACGACTAACGTTGTTTTCACCACAATTACCATGGTGTTATTTTTGGGCAGAAATAAAAGTTCTCGGAATTGGATGAGACCTTTTGAGAATTATTTCAAGAATATATGAGGAATTATGGAGCGAAGAACCACCAGAGGGGGGCTGTCTGTGGGCCACAAGCGAACAAGGCACGCCCACCCCTGCTAGGTGCGCCCTGTTAGCTTGTGGGGCCCACGTGGCTCCCCCGACCCTAATTCTAGTCCTATAAATTCATAATATGGGAGAAACAAATTAGAAAGAAGATTTCATCGTGTTCTACGAGACAAAGTCGCCGCCACCTCTTGTTCTTCCTCAGGAGGGTTGATCCGGAGTCTGTTTGGGGATTCGGAGAAGGGGATTCGGAGAAGGGGATTCGTCACCGTTGTCATCACCAACCCTTCTCCATTAACAATTCCATGATGCTCACCACCATGAGTGAGTAATGCCTTTGTAGGCTTGTTGAAGAGTGATGCGTCTTGGATGAGATTGATTATGTACTAGTGAGTGCTACTTGTGAACTTCGTTTTGTTCCTTTTTAGTTATTATATGTTTGATGATGCTCATAAATTCAGTATTGTTGAGTTGATGAACTCAGTCTTATGCAAGTGATGAGGTCATAAATTAAGTGCATATTCAAACTTTGTTAAGATTTGTTTTCTTGCTTGCTGCATATGTGCATTTGGTTTATTTTAATTATTCATCATGTGATAAACTAATGGTTACCGTGTAGGGTCTTTTTCAAGTATAGTGGTATAACCGATACTCGGATAGTCCTTTTTGAGAATAGATTTTTGTCATAACTGTTTCTGAAAGAACAAGGGCTCAATAGACACGACTAAAGGCACTACCCCATCCCCATTGGAGAAGCACGATCGGGACCTAGCAGTCGCCTTTCTAAAACGTCAATTTTAGATGTTTCGATTTTATTGAAAATATTTTTGAATGTTGACAAGGCATGTACCCACAATCCCTTTAAATTTTAGATCCAAAATTGAAATATACATTGAGAAACAAAAACGAGGAATCTTGATATGAACACTCTCATTTTTGTTTTTATCTTCTTGTGATACTATTCATGTTAAATTTTGTTTTTCTTTTGTTTCTCAATGTGTAGTTTGTGTTTGGATCTTTTCTTTTAGAGGTTTGGGTGAAGATGGTCCTAGCCCCGACGTGTTTGCGGCTTCAATTAGTTTGTGTGGTTATATTAAGAACAAGCAATGGAGAGTATGTGCCATTAGGATAAGGAAGATGACCCTAAACTAAATGTTGACATGCATTTTTTTTAACTTCAAGCATAGGCGTCCGGCCATGCCAAACCTTCAAAGTCCTAAGTCCATGCGTATATTCACGCAAGCACACGTGATGTACACATATGTGTGTATCACATCTCTCTATATCCATGTGGTGATTCTATAATTTATGGACCAATGGAATTGTTCCTTATATGTTGGTCGTTCTCCACTCCCACCGGCGAGATGGGACTAATACTTTTACTCTCATGCATACGTATCCGGTGTCAGGACAACCTACATCAGAGATGCTCTTGGACCACAATCAACCATCTATCTAGCTAGTCCACTCATAGCTGCCTTATGGGCCAAAATGTGTTCCAATTAATTATTCTATTCTATTGTTCTTTCATGCATGCATTCCCTCACACTCTACCACATATATCTATATAACACTAGTTTTTTCATTTCCCAACATTTGTGGCTCTATATATTTACTTTCCGATCGACTAATGGCCCCCCAAAAAAAACAGAATCACCATGGTGGTGCCGAGGCTATCCACCCCATGTTGCACAACCACCTTTCTACGCGTGGGAGGACGGAGCCCGCGATCTGGCCGCCGTCATGGTGAACACAAGGCCGGCGATATGCACAGATTACTCAGAGTACCATCGCCGGATATACTTCTTTTCAACGAGACTGTCTTGAAGAACTACTCATGGTACCATCGCCGGATAGACGTCTTCCAGGTAAGGCATCTGTGGATCCAGACTTTGGAATAAAGGTTTAGTTAAATGCTGAGTGAACAATTAGTTATGGTGAATTACAAGAGATAGTGATGAATCAAATTTATTTTAGTGAAGCATGTTGTGTTGATTGATTGAACTGCAGCCATGGTTCTAGTTAAGTTAAGGCGCTTTTATTGTATACAAGGCATGCTTGTTCCTCCCTTGTTACAATATACAAGGAACCTTTCTGACACATTATAGTTATATAGGTAAAGTCTTAGAATTGCATACTCAGAAACTGGAGATTGTCATTTTACCTCCTGGCCAACTATATCACAGTATAGGAGTAATCGAGGTCTCATTTCAAGAAACAATGCTGCTTATTTTTACAAAAAATCATTGCTGTAGTGCTTCTTTTTCACTTGGATGTTACATCCATCAAATAGGTAAGACTGTTTGTTGATGGTGTGGCTTCCTTTCGCTGCTGCTATCTATCCCTCTTCCATTGCTCTAGGAGGATCACCCTGAACATCAATGGATATCCTCTTCTCCGCAATAGTCGGCGATCTTGTGAGCAGGTCCGCGTCGTTCATGATCAGCAAATGCTTCTAGGAGCATCCTGACATCGACAAGATCCTCCAAAGGCTAGAGAGAATTGTGTTGAGAATTGATACTGTCGTCGAGGAGGCACAGAGGCGACACATCGCCGACTAGGGGATGCTTCGTCATCTCAAGCTGCTAAGGTAAGGAATGTATAGATGCCACTACATTCTTGATGCCTTGAGATTTTGAGCCATCCGTGAGGAGGAGGAGCATAACAAGGAGGGTGCATTATCTAAGATCAGTCCAGCTAAACGGCTCCGTTTCTCTCGCAGCACCAACAAATAAGAACAAATGTTTGGTACAAACAACAACATACAAGAAGAGTTGCACCAAGCAGCGGACAACCTTGAAGACACCATGGTTGGTATGAAGAATTTATTTTCTTGTTGAAATTGTATCCTGAGATAGTCCACCAACCTTACGGTGCATATTTTCTCTTGGACAATTGCATGTTTGGTCATGATAACCCACAAGTATAGGAGATCATGATAGCTTCACGGGTAGTATTTCATCCTAATTTATTGATTCGACACAAGGAGAGCCAAAGAATATTTATTGGCCGTAATAGTTGAGTTTTTAATTCAACCGCACCTGGGATATCTCTTTGCCACAACGACGTAGTAGCATAGCAAATGATAGTAGTAACAGTAGTAGTGATATCAGTAATTTTGGTAATAGTAGTAACAGTAGCGATAGTAGCAATTGAGTAGCAGGTGCGACGGTAGTAACTTAGCAAGATTGAGTATATGTAAAGTGTAGGCACGTGGATTAGTGCTGGATAATGATTTAGATGATATTGATCATATAACAGATACACACTAGGGCGACACACAACTAGATTCATTTCATCAATATAATGTAGGCATGTTTGTCGTATATAGTCATACGTGCTTGCGATAAGAACTTGCATGCCATCTTTTGCGTGGTGGTTCCCAAATAGAATTATAAAGTTTTTACTCCCATCTACCATCCATACACAACAATGGCTAGCCGAATTCATGGGTGCCCTCCGACATATCAACTTTCCCAAGGAATTTTGTTTTAATTTAATTTTGATTAAGCAGGACTGGGCATCCTTGTTACCAACCTCTCTTGTACAATGACGACGAATAAATGCCCATCGTTAGAGTAACTTACTTAGAATGGAAGATACCGATTGCCCCGTCACTCCATGAGCGATACGAGTGCACAAAATAGATGTTTTTTGAATATTTAGAGGTGGCACATGCAAATTTACTTGGAATGGCAGGGTAATACCACATATATGTAGGTATGATGGACTCATGTGGAATAACTTGGTTCTAAGGATACTAGATGCACAAGCAGCAATCCCGCTTAGTAGAAGTGGAGGCTATTAAAAGATTGGGAAGCGACCAACTAGAGAGCAACAACAGCCATGAACATGCATTGAAAATAATCAACTTTGGACAAAGCATGAGTAGGATATAAACACTCTGAATTTAAATATCATGAAGGCTACATTTGTTTTGAATCAACTACATGTTTGCGCATGGGCCAAGTTAAACCACTCAAATTACTCACACGAAAATACCATACTGTCATATCACATCATAACCATTTTAATGCATGTTGACACATAATGTATATCATTATCAACTCCAAGCTATATAAGTATGGCATGAAAAGCTATGGTCTCTAATTGTCATCACAAACATGTTCACCGTGATATACTTACAAACATATTTACAAAAATGAAAAACAAGAAGAGTTCATACCCATTTCCTTTGCCACGATCATTTCATCAAATATCGTCATTATTGCCTTCCACTTGCACAACCGAATGATGTGATATAATAAAAGTGCAGTGGTCTCGTGCACTAAGCTGAAATCTGCAGGGCAGTTCTGAACAAAGGGGAAGACATGCTAATGTTGGCTCTTTGTTAGATCAACAAAAAAGCATATGAGAGCCACTCATCATTCATCGTGGTATTCCCTTTTCATGCAACAAAAAGGAAAAAAATCATAGAAACACACTGAAATATATTTGGAGTTTTTGTTTTTCTTAACCAATAAAAATAAACTAAGGAAAAAACGAGAAAAACTATTTACATGGGAAAGCTCCCGACAAGCAAAAGGAAATCTTTTTGGGTTTTCTTTCAATGCTATAACTAAAATAATGGGAAAGAAAAACCGAAGAGAAGCAAATTTTTTTTTGGATTTTCTAAAGTCTTTCGAAGATACAAGAAGAAAGCAGAAAATAAAGCTAACATGGATATACAATGAAAGAGGATGAACACCGACAATTTAAATGAAATGTGTGATCATGAACGTAATGTCGGTGAGAAATACGTACTCCCCCAAGCTTAGGCTTTTGCCTAGCTTGGTAATCACCACTGGTAGTTTGGAAAGTGGTTGAGATGATAGCTTGTTGGGGCATTCTTGGCTGCCTCTTCTGCCAAGCGAGCAGTGATACATCCATTTTGCATCATGAACCTTTATTGATAATTGTCTTATTATTGTCCATTATTCCATGTTATTATGTAATTCTTATGTAATTTTTATCTGGATATGCAAGGTACATCACAAAGAGGCAAGTATCTAGAAACTGGTATTCTCGACCGAGAAACCGAGAAAAAGGCGGAAAAATCTAGTTGCTCCAAATGACCTCAAACTTCATGGAGATTTTTTTGGAATATATAAGAATTATTGTGCAAAAAAATAAACCGCGAGGGGCAGCCAGCTGGGCACAAGATAATAGGCCCCCTAGGCGGCGCCCTTATGGCTTGTGGGGACTGATACGTCTCCAACGTATCTATAATTTTTGATTGTTCCATGCTATTATATTATCAACTTGGGATGTTTTATATGCATTTATATGCTATTTTATATCATTTTTGGGACTAACCTATTAACTCAGTGCCCAGTGCCAGTTTCTGTTTTTTCCGTGTTTTTGACCTTTTTCAGATAAGAATATTAAACGGAGTCCAAACGTAATAAAACCTTCGGGATGTTTTTTCCATAACAGAAGGGATCCAGAAGACTTGAGAACCAAGGCAGAGGGCCACGGAGGAGGCCATGAGCCCCCTAGGCGCGCCCCAAGGGGGGGGCACCTAGCAGGCTCGTGGGCCCCCCATGCCTCCTTTGCCCTACCTCTTTCGCCTATAAATTCCCTAAAATCCCCAAACCAACAGAGAGAGCCACGAAAATACTTTTCCGCCGCCGCAAGCTTATGTTTCCGTGAGATCCCATCCGGGGGCCGTTCTGGTGCCCTGCCGGAGGGGGATTCAGACACAGATGGCTTCTTCATCAACACCATTGCCTCTCCGATGATGCGTGAGTAGTTCACCACAGACCTTTGGGTCCATAGCTAGTAGCTAGATGGCTTCTTCTCTCTCTTGGACCTTCAATACAAAGTTCTCCATGATTTTCATGGAGATCTATCGGATGTAACTTTCTTTTGCGGTGTGTTTGTCGAGATCCGATGAATTGTGCATTTATGATCAGATTATCTATGAATATTATTTGAGTCTCCTCTGATTTATTATATGCATAATTTCGTATCCTTGTAATTCTCTTCGAGTTATGGGTTTCGTTTGGCCAACTTGATCTATAATTTTTGCAATGGGAGAAGTGCTTGGTTTTGGGTTCATACCGTGCGGTGTCCTCACCTAGTGACACAAGGGGTAGCGAGGCACGCATCGTGTTGTTGCCATCAAGGGTAAAAAGATGGGGGTTTATATCATATTCCATGAATTTATCCCTCTACATCATGTCATCTTGCTTAAGGCGTTACTCTGTTTGTTATGAACTTAATACACTAGATGTATGCTGGATAGCGGTCGATGTGTGGAGTAATAGTAGTAGATGCAGAAAGTATTGGTCTACTTGTCTCGGACGTGATGCCTATATGTATGATCATTGCCTTAGATATCGTCATGACTTTGCGTGATTCTATCAATTGCTCGACAGTAATTCGTTGACCCGCCGTAATACTTGCTATCATGAGAGAAGCCTCTAGTGAACACTATGGCCCCGGGGTCTATTTTACACATTATATATTCAGATCTACATACAAAAATACCAAAAATACCTTGATGCACTTTTATTTATTTATTTATATTTACCTATTATCACTATCAGATCTCACCTTGCAAGTAATCGTAATGGGATTGACAACTCCTTTATCGCGTTGGGTGCAAGTTTGTTTGTCTTTGCGCAGGTGCCTTGGTGCCTCATCTTGAAACTCCTACTGGATCGATACCTTGGTTCTCAAACTGAGGGAAATACTTATCTCTACTTTGATGCATCACCCTTTCCTCTTCAAGGGAAAAACCAACGCAAGCTCAAGAAGTAGCAGGAAGAATTTCTGGCGCCGTTGCCGGGGAGTATTCAAGTGAAGCATATCTATCAAGTACCTATCGCAAACTCATCTCTTGCATTTACATTATTTTCCATTTGCCTCTCGTTTTCCTCTCCCCCACTTCTAAAACAAATTTTACAAAAATATTTGCCTTTCTTTATTTGCCTTTTTCATTCGCCCTTTCTTGCGCTTGCTTTCTGTTTGCTTGTGTGCTTGTCTGCTTGCTAAGTCACCATGTTTGAAAACACTAAATTGTGTGACTTATCTAATACTAATAACAATGATTTTATTAGTACTCCAATTGCTCCCACCACTAGTGCGGATTCATATGAAATTAATGCTGCCTTGTTGAATCTTGTTATGAGAGAGCAATTTTCCGGCCTTCCTAGTGAAGATGCCGCATCCCATCTTAATACCTTTATTGAGTTATGCGATATGCAAAATAAGAAAGATGTGGATAATGATATGATTAAATTGAAGCTATTTCCGTTCTCATTACGAGATCGAGCAAAAACTTGGTTTTCATCTTTACCCAAAAATAGTATTGATTCATGGAACAAGTGTAAAGATGCCTTTATTTCCAAGTATTTTCCACCTGCTAAGATTATCTCTCTCCATAATGATATCATGACTTTTAAGCAACTAGAGCATGAACATGTTGCACAATCTTGGGAGAGAATGAAATTGATGATTAGAAATTGTCCCTCTCATGGCCTAAGTCTTTGGATGATTATACAAATTTTCTATGCTGGTTTGAATTTTGCTTCTAGAAATATCTTGGATTCTGCCTCTGGTGGAAATTTTATGGAAATCACACTAGGAGAAGCTACAAAACTCCTAGATAATATCATGTCAAATTATTCTCAATGGCACACTGAAAGGTCACCTACTAGTAAAAAAGTGCATGCTATAGAAGAAATTAACTCTTTGAGTGCTAAGATGGATGAGTTAATGAAGTTGTTTGCTAGTAAAAGTGCTCCTCTAGATCCAAATGATATGCCTTTATCTTACTTGATTGAGAATAGCAATGAAAATTTGGATGTTAATTTTGTTGGTAGGAATAGTTTTGGTAACAACAATGCTTATAGAGGTAACTTTAATCCTAGGCCTTTTCCTAGTAATCCTTCTAATAATTTTGGCAATTACTACAACAATGCTCATGGAAATTATAATAAAATACCCTCTGATCTTGAGAGTAATATTAAAGAGTTTATTAATTCACAAAAGATTTTCAATGCTTCCATAGAAGAAAAACTGCTTAAAATTGATGACTTGGCTAGGACTGTTGATAGAATGTCTCTTGATATTGATGCTTTGAATTTGAGATGTGTTCCTCCCAATATTAATATGGATGAAACTTTGAAAGCTATGCGTGTTTCCATGAATGAGATTAAAGAAAGAACCGCCCAAATTCGTGCTAGACATGAATGGCTTAAAAAGGCGTGTTCTCATGATGAGAATCACGAAGATCTTAAAGTGCTTGGTGTGACTCCTATTGAATCCTTGTTTTCTAATGTCAGTCTTAATGATGATGGGGCTGGATGTGAATCCACTTTGGTTGAGAAACTCCTCAATGATTCAGAGTCTATTTATCTTGATGCTAAAAATATTAAAAGTGGAGTAGAGGATATCAAAACTTTGAATAGTGATGAAATTACTACTTTGGATTTCAAGGAATTTAATTATGATGGTTTCTCTTTGATTGAATGTATTCCCTTGATGCAATCCATGCTAAACTCTCCACATGCTTATAGCCAAAATAAGGCTTTTACCAAACATATCGTCGATGGTATGATGAAATCTCTTAAAGTGAAACTTGAGTTGGAAATATCTATTCCTAGAAAACTTCATGATGAGTGGGAACCTACTAAAAAAATTAAGATTAAAAATTATGAATGCCATGCTTTGTGTGATTTGGGTGCTAGTGTTTGCACAATTCCAAAATCTTTATGTGATGTTCTAGGTTTCAAAGAGATTCATGAGTGCTCTCTTAATTTGCATCTTGCGGATTCTACTATTAAGAAACCTATGGGAAGGATCAATTATGTTCTTATTATTGCAAATAGGAACTATGTGCCCGTAGATTTCATTGTGCTTGATATTGATTGCAATCCGACATGTCCCATTATTCTTGGTAGACCTTTCCTTAGGACTATTGGTGCTGTTATTGATATGAAGAAAGGGAATAGTAAATTTCAATTTCCATTAAAGAAGGGCATGGAACAATTTCCTAGAAAGAAAATAAAATTGCCTTATGAATCCAATATGAAATCTACTTATGGTTTGAGCACTAAAGATGACAACACTTGAATCTATTGCCTTACGCCTAGCTAAGGGCGTTAAACGATAGCGCTTGTTGGGAGGCAACCCAATGAATAAATTTATTTTTGATTTTTACTTTCTGTTTTGTTGAGTCCACACCATCATGATTCTGTTATGATTGTGTTTTTATGTTTTAATTAGTGTTTGTGCCAAGTAGAACCTTTATGATTAGTTTTGGTGATAGTTGTTTAATCATGCTGAAATAAGACATAAACTTTGTGCTCACGAAATTATTTTTAATTCCTATCCAGAAAGAGCTTTTGAGTTTATTCTTTTTAATTCTGATTGATATGAAAATTTCCCTAATTTTCATAAGTTTTCATAATTGTTTGGATAGCAGACGTATACGAAATATACAGATTGCTACAGACTGTTCTGTTTTTTGACAGATTCTGTTTTTGTTGTGTTGATTGCTTATTTTGATGAAACTATGGTTAGTATCGGGGGGTACGAGCCATGAAGAAGTGAGAATACAGTAATATAACATCAATCTAAATGTAAATTAAGTTTACTACAGTACCTAAAAAGTTGGTGGTTTGTTTTCTTATGCTAATGATATCACGAGTTTGTGTTTAAGTTTTGTGTTGTGAAGTTTTCAAGTTTTGGGTGATGTTCTTATGGACAATGGAATAAAGAGTGGAAAGAGCCTAAGCTTGGGGATTCCCAAGTCATCCCAAGACAAATTCAAGGACACCAAAAAGCCTAAGCTCGGGGATGCCCCGGGAAGGCATCCCCTCTTTTGTCTTCAATCCATCGGTAACGTTACTTGGAGCTATATTTTTATTTACCACATGATATGTGTTTTGCTTGGAGCATAGTGTATTATAGGAGTCTTGGATTTTTGTTTTATCACAATCATCCTTGCTGCACACCTTTTGAGAGCGACATGCACTCATCGTGAATTTGTTCGAATACTCAATGAGCTTCACTTATATCTTTTGAGTTAGGCAATTTAGCTCGCATGTGCTTCACTTATATCTTTTGAGCTAGATACTTTTGCTCCCATGAGCTTCACTTATATCTTTTGAGCTAGATAATTTTTCTCTAGTGCTTCACTTAAATCTTTGTAGAGCACCGTGGTGTCATATTTTGTAGAAATAAAAACTCTCGATCTTCACTAATATCATTTTGAGGGCGCTCTCTCTAAGTAACTTGGTGATTGGCGTGTGATATGAAATTAGTCCTAAATATGATAGGCATCCGAAGAGGATATAATAAAAACTTTCATATTCAAGTGCATTGATTAGTAAGAGAAGTTTGATTCATCACAATTAGTTTTGAGATATGGATATGGTAATATTAGAGTTATGATAGTAGGGTGTTTTGAATCTAGAAATACTTGTGTTAAGGTTAGTGATTCCCGTAGCATGCACGTATGGTTAACCGCTATGATAGGAAGTCGGAGCATAATTGATTTATTGATTGTCATCCTTTGTGTGGTGTCGGGATCGCGCGATGATTAACTCCTACCAACCCTTCCCCTAGGAGTAAGCGTTTAGCACTTTGTTTCAATTACTAATAAAACTTTCGCAATAAGTATATGAGTTCTTCATGACTAATGTGAGTCCATGGTATAGATGCACTCTCACCCTTCCATCATTGCTAGCCTCTCTAGTGTCGCACAACTTTCGCCGGTGCACAAAACCACCATATACCTTCCTCAAAACAGCCACCATACCTACCTATTATGGCATTTTCATAGCCGGAGGCATTTCATCTAGAGTCATTATTGTTCTAAGTATCGAGTTGTAAGTAAATAAAAGTGTGATGATCATCATTATTAGAGCATTTTCCCATGTGAGGAAATAGAAAAATAGGCCAAAGATGCCCACCAAAAAAGGGGAAAAATGAAATGAAAAAAAGAGGCCAAAGAGCCCATAGAAAAAAGTGAGAGAAAAAGAGAGAAGGGACAATGCTACTATCTTTTTCCACACTTGTGCTTCAAAATAGCACCATGTTCTTCATGATAGAGAGTCTCTTGTTTTGTCACTTTCATATACTAGTGGGAATTTTCATTATATAACTTGGCTTGTATATTCCAATGATGGGCTTCCTCAAAATTGCCCTAGGTCTTCGTGAGCAAGCAAGTTGGGTGCACACCCACTAGTTTTTATTTTATTTTTGAGCTTTCATATACTTTCAGCTCTAGTGCATCCGTTGCATGGCAATCCCTACTCATTCACATTGATATCTATTGATGGGCATCTCCATAGCCCGTTGATGCGCCGAGTCGATGTGACCATCTCCTCCTTTTTGCCTCACAACCTCCACCACACTCTATTCCACCTATAGTGCTATATCCATGGTTCACGCTCATGTATTGCGTGAGAGTTGAAAAAGTTTGAGAAAGTAAGAGTGCGAAAACAATTACTTGGCCAATACCGGGGTTGTGCATGATTTAAATTCGTTGTGTGGGGATGATGGAGCATAGCTAGACTATATGATTTTGTAGGGATAACTTTCTTTGGCCTTGTTATTTCAAAAGTTCATGATTACTTTGCTAGTATGCTTGAAGTATTATTGTTTTCATGTCAATATTAAACTATTGTTCTGAATCTTATGGATCTGAACATTCATGCCACAATAAATAAGTTACAAAGAACAAATATGTTAGGTAGCATTCCACATCAAAAATTCGGTCTTTATCACTTCCCTACTCGAGGACGAGCAGGAGTTAAGCTTGAGGATGCTTGATACGTCTCCAACGTATCTATAATTTTTGATTGTTCCATGCTATTATATTATCAACTTGGGATGTTTTATATGCATTTATATGCTATTTTATATCATTTTTGGGACTAACTTATTAACTCAGTGCCCAATGCCAGTTTCTGTTAGGTAGCATTGACCATTCTCACGACACAATAAAGAAGTTACAAAAAACAAATATGTTAGGTAGCATTGACCCTTCTCACGACACAAGTAGCAACATCTACCCTTTAATTTCTTCCCAATTGATTTCTCAACTTGAGGAGTGTTGGCTTGGGTCCTCTTGGTAAGAGGCCTTTCTTCAACTTTTAGTTGAGTATGTGATTGAACTTGTGGCCGCTTCCCTTGTCGCTTGCGATTTTGGGGCTTCTTCTTCAATGGGCAAGATCTAACATGGCGCCCTTCAATTTTGCACTTGAAGCAAACAATCTTGGCCGAATTCTTGACTTGTTCTTGGCCCTTCTTCTTAAAGCTTTTGGACTTCTTGTTCTTGTTGGAGTTGAATCCAAGTCCACCTTTGTCATTTGGTGATTTTTTCCCACACAAGGCATTGTTGAGTTTGGTCATCCCTTCTTGACTCTTTTTCAAGTCGTCTTCAAAGAAGTGACTTGGGTCTTGAGCTCTTCGATTTCCTCTACATGGTTAGTATCAACACAAGTACTAGAGGAAGTATAAGCTTCATTGTTAGAGCAACAAGGCATAAATAAACTACCTTCCAAAAATGCTCAAATCTTCTGTATGCCTCAATAATCTTCTCTGTTATTAAACAAACCTTCTATTTGTAATCTCATATGTGTGCTGAATGAATCTTTGCATAATCGAAATATTTTGATGTTGGCAGGTCACTTTTTGCTGTATTCGAGGATTGAGTCTCAATCATTCTGATTTTTCGCTATCATTAGGTATCTTGACATATATGCAGACCCGAGAGTGTAGACAAGTATAGGCATATGAACACTCGAAAGGAAGACTATTTTAAAAAACATTATCTGATGGAAACATCTAGCAGTTGCTAATGGTTGTTCTTTCAAGTGCTATTTTTCGAAGATATAGCCATAAGAACGTCTCCTGCTTTAATGATTGTAAATGATTGTTATTCATTTATTTCTTCAGTGTGCTACACCTATAATCTAATTATGTTTGGCTTTACAGAATTCGTAAGATTCACTTTACTAACCTCTGTTCATTTTCATTGTTATTTGATACAACGTACATGCTCTTGTTTTCGGAACAAATTATCATGATTTTCCAAGCCATAATTTTAAACTACTAGCTAGAATAGAATAGACAGAATGCATGATATTCTTATCGAGTGCTATGTTCAATTATTGAACCAAAGTTCATCACTATGATATGTTTAATAGCTTTCTACCTGGCATGGCATTGTCTTATAAAGTCAAATTGGCTCAATACTTTATTTCATTTTGAATCTTACTTTTCTCGCTAATTGTTGCATACTATTTTCCTTCACTTAAGTAGTAGAGATTGAATAAATTTGCAGAATCTTGGTACAACATGAAGTGGTATGTTTATTTTCTTGACATCATGCAAATCTTCTTGCAAAATATTATGTTTTTCCTTTTTAAGGCAAGAACTCTCCTCCGTGTTAATGCAGATGTTTGCTCGCTATTGTCACGGGATGAATATAAGTGAGATATGATGTAAGTGACTAATAAGAAGCACTACCACGTCCCACGCAAATTTCAAATGCCTATTTGATTTGTAGTTTCTTATTTGCTCTTTGTGTGTCAAATGTTTTGGTTGATGTCACGCCCAAGATGCGACCCTATCCTCAATTTGGCACAAGGGCCTCGTTAGGGATAGAAGCGCATCTCGTCGTGTCGCAAGAATGGATATCGTTACAAGTACATGTACTGAAGAGAAGAGATATATATATATATATATAGAATTGGCTTACGCTCGCCACAAGCTACACCAGAGTCACAACAGTACAATACATAAACATCATGAAGAAGAGCAGGGTCCGACTACGAACGAAAACAAACGAGAAAAGAAGAACGACTTCCATCCTTGCTATCCCAGGTTGTCGGCCTGGAACCCATCCTAGATCGATGAAGAAGAGGAAGAAGAAGCCACTCCAAATGTTCAATCAACGCGCTCGCGTCGAGTAATCTTTACCTGTACCTGCATCTGGTGTTGTAGTAATCTGTGAGCCACAGGGGACTCAACAATCTCATTTCCAAAGGTACAAGACTAGCAATGCTTATTAGGTCAGGTATGGTTAAGTGGTGAGGTTGCAACAAGGGCTAAGCATATATGGGGTGGCTAAACTTACGAGTACTAGAAATAAGCGGGGGAAGAACTATGCATAACGGACGTGAACTACTGATGATCAAATGAATGATCCTGAACACCTACCTACGTCAGAGATAAACCCACCGTGTCCTCGATCGGAGAAGGAACTCACGAAAGAGACAGTCACGGTTATGTTGGAATTATGCCCTAGAGGCAATAATAAATATAGTTATTATTATAATTCCTGTATCAAGATAATCGTTTATTATCCATGCTATAACTGTATTGAATGAAGACTCATTTACATGTGTGGATACATAGACAAAACACTGTCCCTAGCAAGCCTCTAGTTGGCTAGCCAGTTGATCAAAGATAGTCAGTGTCTTCTGATTATGAACAAGGTGTTGTTGCTTGATAACTGGATCACGTCATTAGGAGAATCACGTGATGGACTAGACCCAAACTAATAGACGTAGCATGTTGATCGTGTCATTTTGTTGCTACTGTTTTCTGCGTGTCAAGTATTTGTTCCTATGACCATGAGATCATATAACTCACTGACACCGGAGGAATACTTTGTGTGTATCAAACGTCGCAACGTAACTGGGTGACTATAAAGATGCTCTGCAGGTATCTCCGAAGGTGTTAGTTGAGTTAGTATGGATCAAGACTGGGATTTGTCACTCCGTGTGACGGAGAGGTATCTCGGGGCCCACTCGGTAATACAACATCACACATAAGCCTTGCAAGCAATGTGACTTAGTGTAAGTTGCGGGATCTTGTATTACGGAACGAGTAAAGAGACTTGCCGGTAAACGAGATTGAAATAGTTAAGCGGATACTAACGATCGAATCTCGGGCAAGTAACATACCGAAGGACAAAGGGAATGACATACGGGATTATATGAATCCTTGGCACTGAGGTTCAAACGATAAGATCTTCGTAGAATATGTAGGATCCAATATGGGCATCCAGGTCCCTCTATTGGATATTGACCGAGGAGTCTCTCGGGTCATGTCTACATAGTTCTCGAACCCGCAGGGTCTGCACACTTAAGGTTCGACATTGTTTTATGCGTATTTGAGTTATATGGTTGGTTACCGAATGTTGTTCGGAGTCCCGGATGAGATCACGGACGTTACGAGGGTTTCCGGAATGGTCCGGAAACGAAGATTGATATATAGGATGACCTCATTTGATTACCGGAAGGTTTTCGGAGTTACCGGGAATGTACCGGGAATGACGAATGGGTTCCGGGAGTTCACCGGGGGAGGGCAACCCACCCCGGGGAAGCCCATAGGCCTTGAGGGTGGCGCACCAGCCCTTAGTGGGCTGGTGGGACAGCCCAAAAGGGCCCTATGCGCATTGGAAGAAAAATCAAGAGAAATAAAAAAAAGGAGGAGGTGGGAAGGGAAGGAAGGACTCCCACCCACCAAACCAAGTCCAACTCGGTTTGGGGGGGGGACCTTCCCCCCTTGGCTCGGCCGACCCCCTTGGGGCTCCTTGAGCCCCAAGGCAAGGCCCCCCTCTCCCACCTAAATATACGGAGGTTTTAGGGCTGATTTGAGACGACTTTTCCACGGTAGCCCGACCACATACCTCCACGGTTTTTCCTCTAGATCGCGTTTCTGCGGAGCTCGGGCGGAGCCGTGCTGAGACAAGGTCATCACCAACCTACGGAGCGCCATCACGCTGCCGGAGAACTCTTCTACCTCTCCGTCTCTCTTGCTGGATCAAGAAGGCCGAGATCATCGTCGAGCTGTACGTGTGCTGAACGCGGAGGTGCCGTCCGTTCGGTACTAGATCGTGGGACTGATCACGGATTGTTCGCGGGGCGGATCAAGGGACGTGAGGACGTTCCACTACATCAACCACATTCACTAACGCTTCTGCTGTACGGTCTACAAGGGTACGTAGATCACTCATCCCCTCTCATAGATGGACATCACCATGATAGGTCTTCGTGCGCGTAGGAAATTTTTTGTTTCCCATGCGACGTTCCCCAACAGGTTACGCACACAGTTGGCAAGTTTTAATTAAGTTAACTTCAAGTTATCTAGAACTAGTGTTATGCAAAGTTTCCACGTTGCCACATAACCGCGGGCACGGCTTTCCGAAAAGATTTAACCCTGCTGGGGTGCTCCAACTAGTCCATCTCAAATTACCACAAGCCGCATAGAAATCCTCGATCACAAAGCTCGCGATGTCGTCGGACTCCTTAGTGGAAAACCTCAACTCTGAGATTACCCAAAGCATCACCGGAATCCCGATGCACAAGATATTTCGTCAAAGGTAAAACTAATCCAGCAAGGCCGCCCGACGTGTCGACCATCCCGATAGGAGCCGCGTATCTCGTTCTCAAGACACGACGGATGGGTCACACTAGGAGAACCAAACCTCGGGTTGCCCCGCGGTGGCCCCGTAGAGTGCCAGTTTGGACCAACACTCATGAGGAACACTGGCCCGGGGGTTGATTAAATTATCCTCGGGGTCCGGAAAATCCCTATGCAATTTTATTAGGTGTTTAGGCAAATGTAGTACCAAAGTTGGGCCTTGCCAGACCAGTCTTAATCTAAAACGAATTATCAAGGGGGTCCCCATAACAACCCCGATCGTGTTAGGAGCGCTCAGTTATGGAACATAACACCGATAGCCGAAACTAAGGGGGCAAAGGTGGAACAAAACACCAGGCTAGAAAGGCCGAGCCTTCCACCTTTTACCAAGTATATAGGTGCATTAAATTAAATAGCATTAATATGGTGATAAAAAAAGGAACCCATGTTTTCACACGAAAGCAATGCACCTGCAACTAGCAACGCTAACACAGGGTTAAGCAAGCGTAACATAGCCAATCAGTGGTTTGCTAGGTTGAACAGGTTGAAGGTTTTCATGGCATTGTTGAGAGGCTGATATTTAACATGTGGTAGGCAACGAGACATAATCGATAGAAACGGTAAAACTAGCATGGCAATGATAGTAATGGTATCTGGGGAAATGGTCATCTTGCCTGAGATCCCGCTTGAAAGAAGAACGACTCCGTGAAGCAGACGAACCGATGTAGTCGAACGGGTACTCACAATCCGACACGCTTGCGGAACTCTATCGAGGCGGAGGAAACGGAAACAAGAATCTACACACGATATTCACCACACGATGCACAACACAAATGATGCATGAGAAGCTAAATACATGCAAGTCACGACATGACAATTCACACAATCAACCACTACACATTAAGTGAAGTTCAATATGCAACGAGTTAGATATTGACGAAACTCCATGTTTATTTATTTAGTTCTATCCCGATTAGATACACGACAATATTAAATGTGGTTAAACATGGCAAGAGGTGAAGCGCTATTAAACTACCTATCTAGGCATTTTAAATGAGGTCGGAAATGACATATAGCATCTCCGTAACGACCTCACATGTTAATTTACAATTCTGTACAGATCTAAACTAACATATTTAATTAGTTGTTAAACATAAAAACAAATAGGTTCACGTGATTCTACGCACCGTGACAAGCAATTTACACATAGAGATCATCTCCAATGGAGCTACGGTTCAAAAGATACAAGCAACGCAAGATATGATGGCATGAATGCAATATGTGTGCAACGACGTTCACGAGCACTTCAAAACAGACAACCAGCAAGAGAAAATGAAACTACATGAGATTCTATGCAAGTTTCATATAGGACACGATCAAAACGGAGCTACAGATCAACAACTACGAGCAAAACAAGAAATCACTACAATCTGCCAAAATCAGCCACATAGCATTTTCTACACCCCACAACTACGAGCTACAAAATCCCAACATGCTCAACCAAGGCATAACACGATAGAGGGAAAGAAGCACTACAACAAACAACTAAGAGCATCTCTAGTACATCCCTCAAACCCTCAAACCCTTAAAAATAACCGTTTTTTTACAGTTTTCGTCGGAAAAAAACGGTAGACTAGAACCCCTAAACCCTTAAACCCATAAAATAATTTAGAGGTCCAACCTGCAAACATCATCCCAACCTGTAGAAGTGAGGGTTGGGGGGAAAACTCCCCCCAACCCGCACTCGTCTTCCACCAAAGCGCGGGAGGGAAGTTTCATCCCGCGCGCATCTCCCTCCCACGATCCCCCGTCGCCGCCGCCGCCCCGCCCCGGCCGCCCCTCCGCCGCCCCTCCCCGGCCGCTCCTCCGCCGCCCCGCCCCGGCCGCCGCCGCCCCGCCACGGCCGCTCCTACGCCGCCCCGCCCCGGCCGACCTTCAGGTTTCCGTTTGCTTGCATTATGCCATCTCGGAACATGTTCGGTGCTGGGCTTTCTATCTGCTAGTGGAAATGCTTATTCAGAAGTTCAGAGCCTTCAGGTTTCCGTTCGCTTGCAGTGACACCAAAATGACAACTGCAACTTTTAGTATGGCGTGGTGAATTCCAGTGATTCTCCTTGGAAACTGTCGATTTCATTCTGCCAATCTGAATATTTGATCATGCTGGACATGTTGCCACCAAATGCATGTTGTTTAAGTCACTTTCTGTTCAGATCAATCAGTGGTCATGCTCTGCATGAGGCAAAATATCTGCAAACAAGTGTTAATCTATCAGATTTGTCAGAATCAGTACATAATTGATTGTCTTCAATCCTAGGAACATGACTATTCTTGATTAGTTGGCTTTTAAATCTGCTATGCCAAATTGTGCTATGCCAAATTGTTTGTTTGAAGGTTTATTATGTTTTTCTAGTGAAAACTGTGCAATGCCAAATGACAGTTTTAAGGGTTGGGGTTGGGGCAAAGACTAGAACCCTCAAACCCAACCCTTATAACGGAATATTCCATTATAAGGGTTGGGTTTGAGGGTTCTAGTCTTTGCCCCTGTTTTTCAACCCTTAAAAGTGTCAAAAATGGCCAATTCTCAACCCTTAAAACTGGTTTTAGATTTAAGGGTTTGAGGGTTCTACTAGAGATGCTCTAACAACAACTAGCATGGGAGCATGGATCACTAGGAAAAGAAGTCACAAAGTGGCTTCTCATACACTATTTCAGACTTAGTGAAAATAACACTTCATGAAAGTGCAGTTTTTGATCTGAAGGCATATTGACAGCAGCAAAACCATAAGCTATAGGACTCCAAATGGCATGCAAATTCACAGCATGCTAGAGAATCACAAAGTCTACAACTTACTCCATTGCACCAACCTCAAAAGAGCTACAGATCACAAGATAGAAGCAAAAATAAACAACAACAAAATATAACAGATTCCAGACTTAGAAATATTTCAGCAACTCTAAAACATCACTAGTTCCTAGCAAGTAAAGATCAACCAAAGCACACCTAAACATGGATTTCTATTGCAACTAAAATAAACAGGGGCTAGGCTAAACATCAAAGGGAAAAACTCTAGTTGACACCTCCTTCAAACGAAGCACGGAATAAATCCTACGACATAGCCAAGAGGGCAACATAGCAAAATATCGCGCGAACAAACTTGCTCAAAAGCTAAAACTAAATACACAGAAAAATCCTATGGATTTTTCTACTCCGAAAACATATAAAACATGTGGGGTCGCAACACAAAAATATTGCCACACGTAAATGCGAGATAATGTCCTAAACACGGAAAATAAACTAGCGGCAAATCCCCACACGCAAAAACACCAACGTCTACTCTAAAATACATGGAAAAGTGGTTCCTAAAACATGAAATTTTTATCTAAGGCATTCGAGTAATCCGGGCACGCACGAGAAATAAAATACGGGATGTATCCTATTGGAACAACACATAATCTAGGCATACGACATGCTATACGATGTCAAACAATTATGCAAGTTGTTAAAACGTAGTCTACACGCAAAACTACCCAAAATCCATATGCTACACGCCTCGTTCCGACACGCGGTTTAAAAGTTACGGGAGTTTTATTAAACGTCTAATTTCTGGAATTTATTATAATTACGTAAATTCCTAATAAACCTATTGAGCCGAACCTATCTACGGGCCTAAGCAGAGGCAACACAAGGTAGGAATTGCTCGCCTGGGGCGAGGGAAAAGAGGTAGGGGGAGATCTCACCTTGGGCCGGTCGGGGATCTGCTGGAGATGGGCCGGAGCGGGGCGACTGGGCCTTGCCTTGGGGGCGAAGGCGCGGCCAGGTGGGCCGCTGGGGCGCTGGAGGCCCAGGCGCGGTCAACGCCAGTGGCGCACCCTACCGTTCCCGATCGGGACGATGCCCCACGCGATGGCGGCACACTTCGAGGCTCCGGCCACGATGGCATAGAGCACGGGGACCCACGGGGGCGAGGCGGAGGGTCCCTATCCGTGCGAGGCAGGTCGGCGGGGACCCTGCTCCGGTGGATCCTGGCCGGAGAGCCGGGAGGGTTGCGGGATCACGGAGGCGCGACCGAGACTCCGGTGGGATGCCGACCGGTGGCGGTCTCCGGCGAATCCTCCAGTGGCGGGGCTGGTGGCGCATGCGGGAGGGGCTGGCCATGGACATGGACACGACTCGGAGCAGCTCGGGGAGGAGTTGCGGGCATGGGAGAGCTCCTGTGGTCGCCCGGACATGTCCGATTTGACCACGGACATGTCCGGTAGGTGGGGATTTGGACGAATCTGAGCCATTAGATGTAAATCCAATGGCCAGATTTGGTCAGAGGGGTTGGGCTGCGGGATTTAGAGGGTTAGGCCTAGCAGGTGGAGTTTTTGAGGGGGTGGCTGCAAAAATGGCTAGGGGAAACCCTAGTGAAGTGAGAGGGGTCTCTCTAGGGGGGTGATACTTATATAGGGTTGGTCTCTGGTGGGGTGGACCTCGTCCGTCCGATCACGATCCGATTACCACGAACGGAGGAATTGGTTAGGTGGAACTAGTGGGCTATGTAGAGTGGTTATCCGGAGACGAGAGGGAAAACGGGCGGCGCGGCAACGCGATTTAAAACACCGGGACACGTCTGACGATAGACCGAATACGGTGCCGCTACGGTCGACCGTTCGGGTACCAAACGGACTCCGATTGCGATGAAACTCGACAGGCGGCCTAGCTATAACTAATTACGACTGCATGCCAAGATTCACCCCGATCAGAGAAAGTTTTCAGCACACCTTTGAAAACACGATTTAAACATTGCCGCGGGCGCGTGTGAGTGCGGTCGGGCTCACAATGGACAACGACGAGAACCGACAACTAACAACGGATGCAAGTTTGAAAACTGGCGGCAACGGAGATGCCGATGCAATGCAGATGATGCGCATGATGCGATGATGATGCGACAAAAGAAAATAGACACACGACGAAAACGGAAATAAAGGGGTATCTTCTGGAACGTCGGCATCGGGCTGTCACAGTTGAGTGGATGATTGCATAGTCTTTGGGAGCGGAAACACTGGCAAACATTGATATAAAAACACATAATCTTAGTATTCTAGCCAGTTGTGAATTGTTCAATTTTATGAAAATGGTTTTACTTAAGCTAGGACATACTGGTTAAGAACTATATTCAAATGATCTATATTTCATTTGTAATATATCCATCTTTTTCTTGCTACAATTCCTGCAGCAACACGCAGGGTGTCATCTAGTTTAGGTGAAACTCGTGCTATGAAACTTCATTAATACTAGGATCACGTGTGATGAAACTTCATTAATACTGGGATCAGGTGTGAACAGGGACTACCCCATCCACATTGGAGAAGCACAGTCGGGACCTAAAAAGATCGCATGGGCGACAAGTCTAAGAAGATTCCGTACGATTGTGCACTAGTAATCCAACCATCGAGGTAGAGGTTGGAGAAGATAAATATCTGTTCTTATCTTGTAAGAAAATAATGATTGTATCAACGCTTGATGCAGAGGTTGGGGGTAATTGTCCTTTTTGAAAAATAATGTTGCTCCACCCAAGCGGTGTCCACTTGTTGGCACTTGAAAATTTCTAGTGAAACATATTAGAGTCGAGTTTAATATCGCCAAATGTCGAATTTTTGAGTGATATCTTGCGTAAAATCCGTATTTTCCCTTTCCATGCCAGAATCATTTGTAAACCAAAAATTTGTTCTGCAAAGATACTGTTTTCCTTCACAACAAATATTTTCATTGTTTCAAAATCAGGATTCAACCGAGAAGAGTTGGTGTGTTTTGTAATATGAATGCTGCTTACTAACAAGCAATGACACGTTTGAACAAAGAGGGGAATAGTTTGTATGTCACTGCAGAAAGAGTAGAAAAGCTCGATTCCTGCAGCAATGACATTGTCCAAATTTAATCCTTCAAGAAAAAGACTGCTGGAATTTTCTGCTCGGTGTCTCATCCACTACACCTCGTAAAACTGTGAAATAATTCCACATTGTCTTAAGTGAGCACCAAACTCGAAACTCGGATATTTACCCCCACCATCAGACCGTAGGAACTTGATCTTCTTGTTACGATGATTTTCAACTTCACTCTGAAATTGCTTGAACTTCTCAAACGTTTCCGACTTGTGCTTTATCAAGTAGATATATCCATACCTACTCAAATCGTCAGTGAAGGTGAGAAAATAACGATATCCGCCGCGCGCCTCCACACTCATCGGACCACACACATCGGTATGTAAGATTTCCAACAAGTCACTTGCACGCTCCGTTGTTCCTGAGAACGGAGTCTTAGTCATCTTGCCCATGAGGCATGGTTCGCACGTGTCAAGTTATTCAAAGTCAAGTGAGTCCAAAAGTCCATCGAAATGGAGTTTCTTCATGCGCTTTACACCAATATGACCTAAGCGGCAGTGCCACAAAAACATGGCGCTATCATTGTTAACTCTACATCTTTTGGTCTCACTGTTATGTATATGTGTATCGTCGCTATCAAGATTCAATATGAACAATCCTCTCACATTGGGTGCATGACCATAAAATATATTACTCATAGAAATAGAACAACCATTATTCTCTGACGTAAACGAGTAACCGTCTCGCAATAAACAAGATCCGATATAATGTTCACGCTTAACGCACGCACTAAATAACAATTATTTAAGTTCATAACTAATCCTGATGGTAACTGAAGTGAAACTGTGCCGACGTCGATTGCATCAACCTTGGAACCATTTCCCACGCGCATCGCCACTTCATCCTTCGCCGGCCTTCGTTTATTCCGTAGTTCCCGCTTCGAGTTGCAAATATGAGCAACAGAACGAGTATCGAATACCCAGGCACTACTACGAGAGTTGGTTAAGTACACATCAATAACATGTATATCAAATATACCTGATTTTTCCTTGGCCGCCTTCTTATCAGCCAAATACTTGGGGCAGTTGCGCTTCAAGTGACCCAGTCCCTTGCAATAATAACACGCTATTTCAGGCTTAGGTCCAACCTTGGGATTCTTCGTCGGGCTGGCAACAGGCTTGCCGCTCTTCTTGGAGTTACCCTTCTTGCCTTTGCCGTTTCTCTTGAAACCAGTGGTCTTATTGACCATCAACACTTGATGCTCTTTCCGGAGTTCTGACTCTGCGATTTTCAGCATCGCGAGTAACTCGCCGGGTGACTTGTTCATCCCTTGCATGTTATAGTTCAACACAAAGCTCTTATAGCTTGGTGGCAGTGATTGAAGAATTCTGTCAGTGATAGCTTCTTGCGGGAGATCAATCCCTAGCTCAGCTAGACGGTTTGAGTACCCACACATGTTCACTGACAGAAGAATTCTCCTCCATCTTGCAAGCATATAATTTATCGGAGGTCTCATACCTCTCAATTCGGGCGTTGTTCTGAAAGATAAACTTCAACTCCTGGAACATCTCATATGCTCCATGATGCTCAAAGCGACATTGAAGTCCCGGCTCTAAGCCATACAAGACTGCACATTGAACTACTGAGTAGTCCTCCTTACGTGTTAACCACGCGTTCTTCACTTCTTGCTCAACCGTAGCGGGTGGTTCATCTCCTAGCGCAGCATTAAGGACATAATCCTTCCTCCCAGATTGCAGGAGCAACTTTAGATTACGAGCCCAGTCTACAAAGTTGCTTCCATCATCTTTCAACTTAGCCTTTTCTAGGAACGTATTAAAATTCAGGGTGACTGTTGCGTGAGGCATTGATCTACAACACAAAAATTGCAATGTGGACTTAGACTACGTTTAAGATAATAAGAGTTTAACTAATCAAATTACTAATAAACTCCCACTCAAAAAGTACATCTCTCTAGTCATTTGAGTGGTACATGATCCAAATTCACTAACTCAAGTCCGATCATCACGTGAGTTGAGAATAGTTTCAGTGGTAAGCATCTCTATGCTGATCATATCAACTATACAATTCATGCTCGCCCTTTCGGTCTCATGTGTTCCGAGGCAATGTCTGCACATACTAGGCTCGTCAAGTTTAACCCGAGTGTTCTGCGTGTCCAATTGTTTTGCACCTGTTGTATGTGAACATTGAGTCTACCACACCCGATCATCACGTGGTGTCTCGAAACGACGAACTGTGGCAACGGTGCGTAGTCGGGGAGAACACAATTTCATCTTGAATTTTTAGTGAGAGACCACCTTATAATGCTACCGTCGTTCTAAGCAAAATAAGGTGCATAAAAGGATTAACATTACATGCAATTCATAAGTGACATGATATGGCCATCATCTTGTGCTTCTTGATCTCCATCTCTTAAGCACCGACATGATCTTCTTGTCACCAGCGCCACACCATGATCTCCATCAACGTGTCGCCCTCGAGGTTGTCGTGCTATCTATGCTATTACTACTAAAGCTACGACCTAGCAATATAGTGAACGCATCTGCAAACACAAACGTTAGTTTAAAGACAACCCTATAGCTCCTGTCGGTTGTTGTAGCATCGACGTGCAAGTCGATATTAACTATTAAAACATGATCATATCATACATCCAATATATCACATCACGTCATTGGCCATATCATATCACAAGCATACCCTGCAAAAACAAGTTAGCCGTCCTCTAATTTGTTGTTGCATGTTTTACATGGCTGCTATGGGTATCTAGTATGATCGCATCTTACTTATGCAAAAACCACAAGGAGATGTGCAAATTGCTATTTAACCTCTCTACAAGGACCGCCTTGGTCAAAACAAATTCAACTAAAGTTGAAGAAACCGACACCCGCCAGTCATCTTTATGCAACAAGGTTGCATGTCAGTCGATGAAACCAGTCTCTCGTAAGCGTACGAGTTATGTCGGTCCGGGCCACTTCAATCCAACAATACTGCCGAATCGAGAAAAGACTAAGGAGAGCAGAAAATCAAACATCACCGTCCACAAAACCTTTTGTGTTCTACTCGAGATAACATCTACGCATGAACCTAGCTCATGATGCCACTGTTGGAGAACGTTGCATGGGAAACAAAAAAATTCCTACACACACGAAGACCTATCATGGTGATGTCCATCTACGAGGGGAGAGTGGATCTACGTACCCTTGTAGATCGTTAAGCAAGAAGTGTTAAGAAATGCGGTTGATGTAGTGGTACAACTTCGTGATTCAAATCACCGTCGTCCCACGATCCGTTCCGATCTAGCGCCAAACGGACGGCACCTCCGCTTTCAGCACACGTACAGATCGATGACGATCTCGGCCTTCTTGATCCAGCAAGCAAGATGGAGAAGTAGATGAGTTCTCCGGCAGCATGACAGTGCTCTAGTGGTGGTGATGATCTACTCCTGCAGGGTTCCGCCCGAGCTCCGCAGAAATCCGATCTAGAGGCAAAATATGTGGAATAGGCTTGAGTTGCACGTGGCAAAGTTGTGTCTCAAAAAGCCCTAAACCACCAATATATATAGGAGGAGGGGAGGGGCTAGCCTTGGGGCACAAGGGCCCCAAGGGTGCACCGGCCGAAGGGGTGGAGGAGGACTCTTCCTCCAATTCGGCTTGGGAAGGAGAAGTCCTCCTCTTCCTTCCCACCTCCCTCTTTCCTTTGGTATTTTTGCTTGTGGCGCCATAGCCCTCTTGGGCTGACTCCACCAGACCACTCAGGACTTGGTGCTCCACCCTAAGGCCATGGGCTTACTCCCGGGTGGGTGGGGCCCTCCCGATAAACACACGAAACCCATTCGTCACTCCCGGTACACTGCTGGAAATGCCCAAAACTTTCCGGTGACCAAATGAAACCATCCTATATATCAATCTTAGTTTCTGGACCATTTTGGAAACCCTCATGACATCCGTGATCTCTCATCCGGGACTCCGAACAACATTCGGTAACCACACATATAACTCAACTATACTAAAACATCATTGAACCTTAAGTGTGCAGACCGTGAGGGTTCGAGAACTATGTAGACATGACCCGAGACACTCCTTGGTCAATATCCAATAGCGGGACCTGGATGCCCATATTGGATCCTACATATTCTCCGAAGATCTTATTGGTTGAACCTCAGTGTCAAGGATTCACATAATCCCATATGTCATTCCCTTTGTCCTTAGGTATGTTACTTGCCCGAGAATCGATCGTCGGTATCCGCATACCTATTTCAATCTCATTACCGGCAAGTCTCTTTACTCATTCTGTAATACAAGATCCCGTGACTTACACTTAGTCACATTGCTTGCAAGGCTTGTGTGTGATGTTGTATTACCGAGTGGGCCCCGAGATACCTCTCCGTCACACGGAGTGACAAATCCCAGTCTTGATCCATACTAACTCAACTAACACCTTCGGAGATACCTGTAGAGCATCTTTATAGTCACCCAGTTACGTTGCGACGTTTGATACACACAAAGCATTCCTCCGGTGTCAGTGAGTTATATGATCTCATGGTCATAGGAATAAATACTTGACACGCAGAAAACAGTAGCAACAAAATGACACGATCAACATGCTACGTCTATTAGTTTGGGTCTAGTCCATCACATGATTCTCCTAATGATGTGATCCCGTTATCAAGTGACAACACTTGCACATAGTCAGAAAACCTTGACTATCCTTGATCAATTGGCTAGCCAACTAGAGATTTGCTAGGGACATTGTTTTGTCTATGTATCCACACATGTATATATGTTTTCATTCAATACAATTATAGCATGGATGATAAAAAATTTATCCTGAAACAGGAAATATAATAATAACTATTTATCATTGCCTCTATGGCATATTTCCAACATATATTTGGTCAAAATGTTGATTCATTCCCCTTTCCGGCAATTCCCGGGCACTCGATATGTCCTAGTTTCTAGCACAAGTCATGCCGAAATTCACGAAAATTTTCGGCATGACATATGCTAAAAAGTGGACATATTGAGCGCCTAAAATTTGCTGGAACAGAAATGAATCAACATTCCAGCAAAACATAGCCCTCTCGGACATTTCATCAAAACTTATAAGATGTTGGGAGTGTTGGATCTAAAAGATTGCAAAACAATATTGCTGAACGGAGTACTTAGAATCTGTTATTTCCTTCATTTTTCTCGTGCATTTTTGAATGGTCTGTTAGCTGATACTTTAAGTTCTAGGAACAACTGATCACAAAACTGAACCATGCAGTTGTACAGTTTTTGTATATGGCCTGCCATCTACTACTATGGCTGATTAAGACCAGGCTTCCAGAGGTTTGCGCAATCAAAGGCTTGTCATGATTTATGCCGTGCAAATGGTTAGAATATTTACCTCTGCTTAGGTTGTTGTCACACCCCAATTTTTGGCTTTACTCACTAGGTAACTTATTTTAAAATTTGGGACCTTTTGTGAATGCTTGTGATGCTTGAAGTGACTATTGTTTGCCTTGCTTGATGCATGATTGTGTTTGATACCTAATGGATCCTGTCACTCTCCTAATCACCTCCTTACTCCATGATCTCCTGCCTAATGATCATGCCATGTGTCTAGAACAAATATCTATTTCTACCAAATATTATTTTCACCAAAAAGCTTTTCTTTGAATTAAACTTTCAAACCCCTGAGATGAGGTTTGTACTACAAGTCCTCAGATTAGGGAATTTCTTTTGCACCAATACTTATATTTAAAACCTATTATCAAAATGTATTCCAAAAATCATCATATTATTATTTTAAAAGTTATTTTATTTAAAAGCCTTTCTGTGAGGCCAGAAATGGTCCCCTAGGAAGGAAAGTTATTTTTATTTCTTTCAAAATATTTAAGAAAATTTAGGGAAACTCAGTGGATATATTTATTCCGTATTTATGAGTTTCAACACATGGTCATGTTCAAAATATTGGGCAAACCCCTTCAAAACCATTCCTGCCTATTTCAAGCTTTTGGAATATTTCTATAAGAAATATTCTCAATAAATTCCAGTAAAATTCTAGAATGTCATCTATGATATTCTTGATGATCTTGCCAAGTTTCATTTCAATCCAAGTTGATTTGACTCCCCTAATCACTCTAAAACCCTATCTGTCCAGAATCAAATTTGAGCAACTCTACATTGTGAAGTGTCTCCAATTGTGCTCAAATTTGGTGGACATGTTCCAGTACTCCAATGAGGCATCCACACCAAGTGGTACACCAAGGAGAATAGAGGAACTTGTCCAAAAACCCTGAAAACCCTCTGTGTTGATTTCTGACTTTGACAAACTTTACATTATAAAGTTTGTCCAATTGACCTCAAACTTTTTGTGCATGCCTTATTGCTCAAATAATGCCCCTACACCAAATATTGGATTTGTGGGAATTTAATTGAATAGGGTTCTAAGCAGAATCCCATTTCTGCCCATTTCTAGGGTTTTCCAAGTCTACATTGGAAAGCTTATCCAGCAAATCCCAAATTTGCTGTGCAAGCCTATTTTCATCTATTATTTGATCCTGTTAAGTTTCATAGCCATTGGAATCCATCTGGTAGCCTAACCACAGATCAAACACCTTGTGTGCACTCACTAATTTGGCTTTTATTGCCCCTTCTACTTTTACCCTTGAGCTCAACTTTCTACCACAGCCTCACATAGTTACATTTCACCTCCAGTAACATTCCCATGGCCACTGGTCAATTATTGGAGAAGGTCCCTTTGTAACTTTCTCTCATTTTCACCTTGGCAGCACTGTTTTACCTCTCTTTCCCTTCTTCTGCTTAAGCTATCACCCCCAATTCTTTCCAGAGCATCTAATACATGCCAAGGCTTCATTTAGAACCAAGTCATGGCATGCTCATGTGGAGAAAATGAGCAACACCTCCTCAAGTTCATTTCTGGCTGAAATGTGGCTTTGTACAGCAAGTACTAGCTACACTTGTTTTCTTGAGCTGCAACTTTGCAGTCTTGTAGTCCTTCTATAAACAAGAGTGCTAGACATGTTTCTATTCCATTATCTCTCGGGTTAGTGCCCTATCTACCCACCTTAAGTTTGCTGTTGCAAACTTAGCAGCAGTCAAACCCATCTTTAACCAGCCTCAAATGCTTCCAAACTCCAGAGTCACTCTCCTGCGTGTGTGCCTTGAGTGCTGGACAGGTTTTGCTGGCCATTTGGACCCTGTAGACACAGGTGCCCGTGGTGACCACCACTCCAGCGTGCAGTATTGGTGCTCTGCACCCTCTTCTCCTTCTGCAGCTCGGTCCCCTCCTTGGCAGCGTGTCCCAGAGCGCCGTAGTGCATCCTTGACCCCCTCCACGACGCTAGCAAGACTCCAAGGTGGCTCAGGGACGCGTGGCCGCCGTGCCCTCGGTGCACCAGAGAGCTCCAGGGAACTCTCGAGCCCTCTCGGCTCCTCCTCTCCACTTAGAGCCTCCTGAGCCCTCTAGCTCCTCCAGAACCCTCTCTTTTCTCTCCCAGCATCCTCAGAAGCCCCTCCTCTTCTCCCCAAGCTCTCCATTATCTCCTGCCATAGCCATGGCCGAAGCTCCCAAAAATCCCCACGCAGGCCTAGCCAACCCAGGGGGTTTCCTCTTGCCCCTGGGCTCTCAGGTGGACCTCCCCACTGTCGCGCATCCCTCCCTCTGCGCCCCGCTCCTCCTTCGGCGCCGTGCGCCCGAGGCCATGGAGGTCGTCGGCCTCCTTCATGGCCACCCTGCCGGCGTCGCTACAACACCTCCCCGCTAGCGCGTGGGCACCAGTCGGGCGCGGCGCGGCCGCCCGAACCCGCCAGTGTGCCGGGTCTCGCCGGGGATGGCCAGAGGAGCAGGTGCCGGCGAGCCCTCGATCTCCTGCCTCTCCTCTGCGCGAGTTGGAGGAGGGAGACGAAGCTGACGGGTAGGGCCCCTCGTCAGCCTCTCTCAAATCGGGCCCGCCCGTTTTAAGTGGAAGAGCCCTCAAAACTACGCTTCCCCAACGCCGAAGGCATAAAAGGTGGAGTGCGCCTTTGGTGCAGCCTCCCTCGCTGGTGGCCGAGCCACTGGGCCGGACCATTGCCTGCCCAGCGCCCTGTGCGCTAGTTAGCCCGATAAGGGGGCTCTTTTTCTCCTTTTCCCTTTCACTTAAATTTGTTAATTCCATCCAAAATTCATTCTAACTCCAAATCACTTGATTCAAATTTCTGCAGGTTTCTAAAATCCTGTTCTATCCAGATCTGGGCATTGCAACGTTTTGCAAAATACTTTCATGTGATAATAATATCTAAATGCCCATTTAGACATACTAATCACCACCTTTGCAAATTACTAGAGGATCCATTTCAACTCCAAATGGAGTGATTCAAATTTCCAGAACCTTCTTAAATCATTTCCTAATTTTAGAGCCTTTGTCAATATTTTTATCAAACTTCATTCTATTGCTTATAATAAATAGCTTCCTATTGCTATTTATTCCACATTAGAAAAATCCTAGTATATTCATACCACCTCCAAATCCAGTGAAACCACTTCCTAAATATTTCTAAAATCCTTCTCTGTTAAATGGGTGCCTCCACTCATTTTTAACAGAAAGATTTCTGTTGACCTCTTCAAAGGTCACCTATCCCTCCTTCCCTTCCATCTAGACACCCCTGATGATTCAAACCCCTTGGTAAGGATTCAGGTATTTTTATTATCACCAGAGAGGTCCAAGAAAAATATAACTTCTATTTATAGAACACTTTTATTCTGCTGGATGTGTGGCTTACTATGGTTATTTCCGACGTTAGTTGACGGTAGACGGATTACTCGGAGTTGGAGCGGAAGACCTCGAAGACCCCGAGGACTTACGTGAGCAAGGCAAGCAGCCTTTTGCCATGACTTAAGTATATAAAATGATGCATGCTAGTATAGCAAGTATTTTCCCGTTGCATGTGATCACGGTGCCGGTTCATCATTGTGGTGATGGTACCGGAGGCTTCTTCGAAGCACTTGCATGTTGATAATGATATTCACATGGCTCCTCGGAGCACAAACATGATGAGCTGACCCTACCATCTACGAGGATCATGCTACTGTCATGTTGACTAGTAAAGTAAGATCACTGCATTGAGCTTGACCCTACCCCGTGAGGGTCATGTTATTACCATGTTGACAATTAATGTTAAGGCATATTATCTCAAGCATAATGATGAGTTAAATACAGAGTTTATGAAAACCCCGTCGGGTGCCACTAATGCCCGAGGGTGATGATGAGTTGGTGATCACTTTTGGTGAAGTGATGCACCGGTGATTTTGGTGTGAGTATGGTTTCGGAAATGGATTAGATTTATGATGTGTCGACCGTCCCAACCTTACCAGTACAACCACGATACACCTTTATGGGATGGGGCTTTGTTGATTACTCTGGTCGGTGCTAGCAAAGAGCCACATTACTAGTGGCGGGAGTGATCGGTGTCACTCTCGTGATGGGGTCGTGCCAGGTAGGACGACTATGCCATTATTATGAGTTCCAGGCACACCGTTGGTCCCTGCGTGGTTGATACAGTCCAGAGTCGGTGCTCGTAAGACGTACAACATGTGGGCTGGGTACCAATCGAGTGGACCTCTTTGTCTAGTATCGTCAGGGGAAAGATGATGATCGGGTACTTACCTCGGGTATATGTGATATACCGCGAGTCGTGGTTGACACGGAAGTTTCCCGTTTCTCGTGGGTCCAGCGTACTACCTCAGCAGAGTGTAAACTATTCGAATAGCCGTGTCCACGGTCAAGGACAGTTGGGTGGTGCTGCTTAAACTACGTCCAGTGTTTCCGCATAAACCAAGTGTGTGTGCGTGGTGTTAAAAAAGTGTTGTTATGATAATCACAATAATATGATCAAGTTTGGTGACTTGACATATAGGGTAAACCCGGATGGTTTAGCCCTCATTAATACATTGGGATTATGACAAGTCCGCTGACTTGGCATATAGGGTAAACCCGGATGGTTTAGCCCTCATTAATACATTGAGGTTATGACAAGTCCGATGACTTGACATATAGGGTGATCCCGGTGTGCTCAACCCTTAGCAGATATGTCGATATCTGTAACCTGTTCTTCAAAAGAAATTCTTTAACCTGATGCATATACATGATCATTCCACCCAGACAAGTTATACTAAAGATGCATGATACTGTTATCCTTCACTTTCATTGTTCGTATCATGGACTGTTTGCGAGTACATTCAAAGTACTCATTGGCTTGCCACTGGTTATTTCATTGACCAGGTGTGAAAGACAGGATATGGTGAAGATTAACTCGGTGACGTTCTTGCGAGCTAGGACGCTTCCCAGTCAGAATGCCTGTAGGTTAAGGCTGATGGCATGGGTTCACGCTTTCAACCAATATTTCCGCTATTGGTCTAGTTTGGTGCTTGGCCTTTAAGGCCCTATGTATTTAAGACTCGACCGAAGTGGTCATTTATTGTATCAAACGGTATGTATGGATGTAAGACTCTATTATTCAGTATCTGTGTTCAGTGAGCATTGATCCTTGGGATCACTGGGCACGGCGATCTCGACTTACCAGTTGGGGTCCCCCAGTTGTAAATGATACTATATCATGGGGAATATTTAACTAGGATTTATAAAAACAAACAAATAATAAAAGTGAAAGACAAATGTAATTTTAAGCTGCTCTTGTATGTGCCTGTCTACCACAGTCGACAGAAGGGCTACGGTAGAGAACAGGAGGTGGGCTAGGCCTTGTTTTGGTCTTCCAACTAATTAACCAGCCAGCCAACGAAGGCATCACCATCATTGAAGTGCGCCTAAGTAACCGCACATGTGCAAGTGTCAACCTAAGCGGTTTCATACGCATTTTGCTATCTAGTGAACCTATCTAATAACCACATGACCTCCAGCCCTCTAACCTAACCTAACCCTAACCACGAGAGGATCGGATTGGTGAAGCTGATAGGAACCACCACCACCACCATGCTGCTGCTGGTGAAGCTGATATAATTGGAGTGGTGGAGGAAGGATGAGGGGGCAGGGGGCTTACCGGAGCGGGAGGGCAGGTAGCGGCGACGCCTCGAGGGGGCGGAGGTGCTTGGAGGGGGGCGACAGTGCGTGGAGGGGGAGGCGTGACGTCGATGAGGGGGAGGGGAGGGGTGCGCGGGGATGGGTGGCAAGTTCTCCGGCGGGCGGTGCTACAGCAACAAAAGTCCTTCCCCGGCAATGGTGCCAGGAATCCTTCTGTCGTCTCTTGAGCTTGCGTTGGTTTTTTCCCTTGAAGAGGAAAGGGTCATGCAGCACAGGAGAAGTAAGTATTTCCCTCAGTTTGCGAACAAAGGTATCAATCCAGTAGGAGAATCGCGTCAAGTCCAGGGTACCTACGCAAACACAAAAGAGCTTGCACCCAACGCTATAAAGGGGTTCTCAATCCCTTCAAGATTGATTGCAAAGTGAGATCTGAAGGCGGGAAGTGCAACGAAGTAAAAGTGTAAGGCTGAAAATATGGTGTGGAGTAGACCCGGGGGCCATAGTGTTCACAGAGGCTTCTCTCAAAATAGCAAATATTACGGTGGGTGAACAAATTATTGTCGTGCAATTGATAGAACCGCGCAAATTCATGACGATATCTAAGGCAATGATCATACATATAGGCATCACGTCCGAGACAAGTAGACCGATACTTTCTGCATCTACTACTATTACTCCACACATTGACCGCTATCCAGCATGCATCTAGTGTATTGAATTCATGACGAACAGAGTAACGCCTTAAGCAAGATGACATGATGTAGAGGGATAATCTCAAACCAATGCTGAAAACCCCATCTTTTTACCCTTGATGGCAACAACATGATGCGTGGCTCGCTACCCCTTCTGTCACTGGGTGAGGTCACCGCACGGTATGAACCCAAAACCAAGCACTTCTCCCATTGCAAGAATCATAGATCTAGTTGGCCAAACAAAACCCAGAACTCGAAGAGAATTACAAGGATATGAAATCATGCATAAGAGAGATCAGAAGAAACTCAAATAAGATTCATAGATAATCTGATCATAAATCCACAATTCATCGGATCTCGACAAACACACCGCAAAAGAAGATTACATCGGATAGATCTCCATGAAGATCATGGAGAGCTTTGTATTGAAGATCCAAGAGAGAGAAGAAGCCATCTAGCTACTAGCTATGGACCCGTAGGTCTATGGTAAACTACTCAGGCATCATCGGAGAGGTCATGGTGTTGATGAAGAAGCCCTCCGTATCCGAATCCCCCCTTCGGCAGGGCACCAGAACATGCCCCAGATGGGATCTTGCAGAGACAGAATCTTGCGGCGGCGGAAAAGTATTTTCGATGATCTCCTGATTTTTTCTGGAATTTTAGGGAATATATAGTTTCAAAACCTAGGGCAGAGGAGGTCCAGGGGGCCCACAAGCCAGGGAGGCCCGGCCTCCCCCCTGGCCGGGGCTAGGGGGCTTGTGGGGTCCCTGGGGACCCCCTGCCTTGGCTCACATGTCTCCCGATCTTCTTCTGTTTCGGAAAAAATATTTTCGGGGATTTTATTCCGTTTGGACTCCGTTTCAAATCTTCCTGTGAAAAGGGTCAAAAACACGGAAAAAATAGGAACTGGCACTTGGCACCGAGTTAATAAGTTAATCCCAAAAAAATATAAAAAGCATACAAAACATCAAAAGTTTGACAAGATAATAGCATGAAACCATCAAAAATTATAGATACGTTGGAGACTTATCAAGCATCCCCAAGCTTAACTCCTGCTCGTCCTCGAGTAGGGAAGTGATAAAAATTGATTTTTTGATGTTGAATGCTACCTAGCATAGTTGTCCTTTGAAACTTCTTTCATGTGACATGAATGTTCAGATCCGTAAGATTCAAAACAATAGTTTGCTATTGACATGAAAACAATAATACTTCAAGCAAACTAGCAAGGTAATCATGAACTTTCAAAATAACAAGGCCAAAGAAAGTTATCCCTACAAAATCATATAGTTTGGCTATGCTCCATCATCCTCACACAACTAATGTAAATCATGCACAACCCCGGTATTGGCTAAGTAATTGTTTTCACACTCTTAATTTCTCAAACTTTTAGAACTATCATGCAATACATGAGCGTGAGCCATGGATATAGCACTATAGGTGGAATAGAGTCTGGTGGTGGTTGTGAGACAAAAAGGAGGAGATGGTCACATTGACTCGGCGTATAAAAGGGCAATGGATATGCCCATTAATAGTTATCAATGTGAATTAGTAGGGATTGCTATACAAGGGATGCACTAGAGCTATAAGTATGTGAAAGCTCAAAAGGAGAACTAGTGGGTGTGCATCCAACTTGCTTGCTCACGAAGACCTAGGGCAATTTGAGGAAGCCCATCATTGGAATATACAAGCCAAGTTATACAATGAAGATTCCCACTAGCATATGGTAGTGACAAAGCAAGAAGCTCTCAATCATGAAGAACATGGTGCTATTATGAAGCACAAGTGTGGAAAAAGATAGTAGCATTGTCCCTTCTCTTTTTTTCTCTCTTCTCTTCTTCTTTTTTGCTTGGGCTCTTGGCCTCTTTTTTTTATTTGGGCTCTTTGGCCTATTTTTTTATTTCCTCACATGGGACAATGCTCTAATAATGATGATCATCACACTTTTATTTACTCACAGGTCAAAGCTCAAAATGATGATGACTCTATAGGAAATGCCTCCGTGAGTGTACCGGGATGTGCAACGATCTAGCTTGGCGTATGATGTTGAAACATCTCTCTAGCTATCTTACGATCATGCAATGGAAATATGAGGGTGACGACACAAGTCATGAGACGGAACGGTGGGAGTTGCATAGCAATATATCTCGGAATGGCTATGAAAATGCCATAGTAGGTAGGTATGGTGGCTGTTTTGAGGAAGGCATATGGTGGGTTTGTGTACCGGCGAGAATTGCGTGGTACTAGAGAGGATAGCAATGGTGGAAGGTGAAAGTGCATCTATACCATGGACTCACATTAGTCTTGAAGAACTCACATACTTGTTGTGAAAGTTTTTATTAGTAATCGAAACAAAGTGCTAAACGCATACTCCTAGGGGAAGGGTTGGTAGGTGTTAACGATCACGCGATCCCGACCTCAACACAAAGGATGATAATCAATAGATCAATTATGCTCCGACTTCCTAACATAGCGGTTCACCATACGTGCATGCTACGGGAATCACTAACTTCAACACAAGTATTTCTAGATTCACATCACCCTACAAACATATTTCTTAATATTACCGAATCCACGTCTCAAAACTAATTGAGAGGAAGCAAAACTTCTCTTTCTACTCAATGCACATGAAGATGGAGGTTTTTGTATCCTCTTTGGGTACCTATCACCTTTGGGAATACTTTCATAGCATAAGCCAACTACCAAGTCATGCACCGCCGTGCTCTAAAAGATCTAAGTGAAGCACATAGAGCAAAATATCTAGCTCAAAAGATATAAGTGAAGCACGATGAGCATTCTAGCAAAATCACGATGAGTGCATGTCTCTCACTAAAGGTGTGCAGAAAATATGATTGTGACACAACAAAAAGAAAAGACTCCTAAGATACAAGACGCTCCAAGCAAAACACATATCATGTGGTGAATAAAAATATAGCACCAAGTAATGTTACCGATGGATTGAAGACGAAAGAGGGAATGCCTTCCCGGGGCATCCCCAAGCTTAGGATTTTTGGTGTCCTTGAATTTGGTTGTGGATGCCTTGGGCCTCCCCAAGCTTGAGCTCTTTCCAATCCTTATCTCTTTGTCCATGAGAACATCACCCAAAACTTGATAACTTCACAACACAAAACTTAAACAGAAACTCGTGATAACATTAGCACAAGAAAACAAACTACCACCACTTTAGGTACTGTAGAAAACTTGAATTCTATTTATATTGGTGTTGGGCTACTGTACTATCACTTTTCTATGGCTAGTACCCCGCGATACTATCCATAGTTTCATCAAAATAAGCAACCAACTCAACAAAAAACATAATCTATCAAAAACAGACCAGTCTGTAGCAATCTGTATACTTCGTATACTTCTAATACCTCAAAACTTCTGACAAATTACTAATGCCTGGGAAAAAGGAATATCAACCATCAGCAAAATGAATCAACTCAAAATCTCTTTCTTAATAAAAATGAAAAATCATCTCGTGAGCGAAAAGTTTCTGTCTTTTTCCAGCAGGATTAAAAACCATCACGAAGACTAGTCATAATGGTTTTGCTTCGATCAAACACAAAAAGAAACAAAAAAAACACAACCACAACAGAATTATGATGGTGTGTGCGCAACAAAATAGAAAGAAAAAGATAAATTCATTGGTTTGCCTCCCAACAAGTGCTATTGTTTAACGCCCTTAGCTAGGTATAAAAGTGATAGAATCACGTATCGTCGTCTTTGGTGCTCAAACCATAAGTGGCCCTCATCATGGATTCATAAGGCAATCTTATTTTCTTTCTAGGAAAGTGTTCCATGCCCTTCTTTAAAGGAAATTGAAATCTAATATTCCCTTCCTTCATATCGATGATAACACCGATAGTCCTTAGGCAAGGTCTACCAAGAATAATAGGGCAAGTAGGATTGCAATCAATGTCAAGCACAATGAAATCCACGGGTACATAGTTCCTACTTGCAATAATGAGAACATCATTGATCCTTCCAATGGTATTCTTGATAGTAGAATACGCAAGATGCAAATTAAGAGAACACTCTTCAAGCTCATTAAAACCCAGAACATCACATAAAGACTTTGGAATCGCGGAAACACTAGCACCCAAATCACACAAAGCATTGCATTCATAGTTTTTGATTTTGATTTTGATAGTCGGTTCCCACTCATCATGAAGCTTTCTAGGGATAGAGACTTCCAATTCTAGTTTCTCTTCAAGAGATTTTATCATAGCTTCGACGATATGATCGGTAAAGGCCTTGTTTTGGCTATAAGAGTGTGGAGAGTTTAGCATGGATTGCATCAAGGAAATGCATTCAATCAAGGAGAAACTATCATAATTGAATTCCTTGAAATCCAAAGTAGTAATTTCATTACTACTCAAAGTTTTAATATCTTCTACTCCACTTTCAATGCTTTTAGCATCAATATAGATGGACTCCGAATCATTGGGGAGCTTTTCAACCAAAGTGGATTCATATCCAGCCCCATCATCATTGGGTTTGACACAAGAAAACAAAGATTCAATGGAGTCACACCAAGCACTTTAAGATCTTCGTGATTCTTATCACGAGAACACGCCTTTTTAAGCCATTCATGTCTAGCACGAATTTGGGCGGTTCTTTCTTTGCTCTCAATCATGGAAACACGCATAGCTTTCAAATTTTAAAAATATTGATCTTGGGAGGAGCACATCTAACTTTCAAAGCATCAATATCACTAGACATTCTATCAACGCTCTTAGCAAAATTGTCAATTTTGAGTAGTTTTTCCTTTATGGACGCATTGAAAATCTTTTGCGAGTTGATAAACTCTTTGATATTACTCTCTAGATTAGAGGGTAATCTATTGTAATTTCCATGAGTGTTGTTGTAGGAGTTGCCAAAGTTATTAGAGGAGTTACTAGGAAAAGGCCTAGGAACATAGTTTCCTCTAAAAGCATTGTTGTTGCCAAAATTATTCCTACCAACAAAATTAACGTCCAAGCTAGCGTTGCTACTCTCAATCAAGGAAGACAAGGGCATATCATTAGGATCTAAAGGATCACTTCTAATAGCAACCATATTCATTAACTCATCCATCTTAGCACTCAACGAGTTAATTTCTTCTATAGCATGTACCTTCTTACTAGTAGGTGACCTTTCAGTGTGCCACTGAGAGTAGTTCGTCATGATATTGTCTAGGTGTTTTGTGGCTTCTACTAACATGATTTCCATGAATGTTCCACCTGAGGCGGAGTCCAAGATATTTCTAGAAGCGAAATTCAAGCCAGCATAAAAGATTTGTATAATCATCAGAGACTCATCCCATGAGCAGGACAATTTCTAATCATCAATTTCATTCTCTCCCAAGATTGTGCAACATGTTCATGATCAAGTTACTTAAAATTCATGATATCATTACGGAGAGAGATGATCTTAGCTGGCAGAAAATACTTGGATATATAAGCATCTTTGCACTTATCCCAAGAATCGATACTATTTTTGGGCAAAGACGAAAACCAAGTTTTCACGCGATCTCACAACGAGAAAGGAAAAAGCTTCAATTTAATCACATCATTATCCACATATGTCTTCTTGTGCATATCACAAAGCTCAATGAAGGTATTGAGATGGGATGCGACATCTTCACTAGGAAGGCCGGAGAATTGCCCTTTCATAACAAGATTCATCAAAGCAACATTTATTTCGTATGACTCCGCACTAGTGCCGGGAGCAATCGGAGTACTAATAAAATCATTATTATTAGTATTCGAGAAGTCACAAAGTTTGGTGTTTTCATTCATGGTGACTTCAGCAAGCACATAAGCGAACAAAGAGCAAGCGAGAGAAAAGGGCGAACGAAAAGACAAACGAAAAAGGCAAATTGTGAAGTGGGGGAGAGGAAAACGAGAGGCAACTGGAAAACAAAGTAAATGCAAGAGATGAGTTTGCGACACTTACTTGGATGAGTTATTGACTTGATCCTCCTCGGCAACGGCGCCAGAAATTCTTCCGCTACGGCAACAAAAGTCATTCCCCGGGAATGGTGCCAGAAATCCTTCTGTCGTCTCTTGAGCTTGCGTTGGTTTTTCCCTTGAAGAGGAAAGGGTGGTGCAGCTCAGGAGCAATAAGTATTTCCCTCAGTTTGAGAACCAAGGTATCAATCGAGTAGGAGAATCGCGTCAAGTCCAGAGTACCTGCGCAAACACAAAAGAGCTTGCACCCAACACTATAAAGGGATTGTCAATCCCTTCAAGATTGATTGCAAAGTGAGATCTGAAGGCGGAAAGTGCAACGAAGTAAAAGTGTAAGGCTGAAAATATGGTGTAGAGTAGGCCTGGGGGCCATAGTGTTCACTAGAGGCTTCTCTCAAAATAGCTAATATTACGGTGGGTGAACAAATTACTGTCGAGCAATTGATAGAACCGCGCAAAGTCATGACGATATCTAAGGCAATGATCATATATATAGGCATCACGTCCGAGACAAGTAGACCGATACTTTCTGCATCTACTACTATTACTCCACACATCGACCGCTATCCAGCATGCATCAAGTGTATTGAGTTCATGACGAACAGAGTAATGCCATAAGCAAGATGACATGATGTAGAGGGATAATCTCAAACCAATGATGAAAACCCCATCTTTTTACCCTTGATGGCCACAACACGATGCGTGCCTCGCTACCCCTTCTGTCACTGGGTGAGATCACCGCACGGTATGAACCCAAAACCAAGCACTTCTCCCATTGCAAGAATCATAGATATAGTTGGCCAAACAAAACCCACAACTCAAAGAGAATTACAAGGATATGAAATCATGCATAAGAGAGATCAGAAAAAACTCAAATAATATTAACAGATAATCTGATCATAAATCCACAATTCATTGGATCTCGACAAACACACCGCAAAAGAAGATTACATCGGATAGATCTCCATGTAGATCATGGAGAACTTTGTATTGAAGATCCAAGAGAGAGAAGAAGCCATCTAGCTACTAGCTATGGACCTGTAGGTCTATGGTGAACTACTCACGCATCATCGGAGAGGTCATGGTGTTGATGAAGAAGACATCCGTATCCGAACCCCCCTCCGGCATGGCACCAGAACGTGCCCGAGATGGGATCTTGCGGAGACAGAAGCTTGCGGGGGCGGAAAAGTATTTTCGATGATCTCCTGATTTTTTCTGGGATTTTAGGGAATATATAGGCGCAAAACCTAGGGCAGAGGAGGTCCAGGGGGCCCACAAGCCAGGGAGGCCCAGCCTCCCCCCTGGCCGGGGCTAGGGGGCTTGTGAGGTCCCTGGGGACCCCGTGCCTTGGCTCTCAAGTCTCCTGATTTTCTTCTGTTTTGGAAAAAATCTTTTTGGGGATTTTATTCTGTTTGGACTCCGTTTCAAATCTTCCTCTGAAAAGGGTCAAAACACGGAAAAACAGGAACTCGCACTTGGCACTGAGTTAATAAGTTAGTCCCAAAAAAGAAATAGAAGACATACAAAATATCCAAAGTTTGACAAGATAATAGCATGAAACCATCAAAAATTATAGACACGTTGGAGACGTATCAAGCATCCCCAAGCTTAACTCCTGCTCGTCCTTGAGTAGGGAAGTGATAAAAACTGAATTTTTGATGTTGAATGCTACCTAGCATAGTTGTCCTTTGCAACTTCTTTCATGTGACATGAATGTTCAGATCCGTAAGATTCAAAACATTAGTTTTCTATTGACATGAAAACAATAATACTTCAAGCAAACTAGCAAGGTAATCATGAACTTTCAAAATAACAAGGCCAAAGAAAGTTATCCCTACAAAATCATATAGTTTGGCTATGTTCCATCATCCTCACACAACTAATGTAAATCATGCACAATCCCGGTATTTGACAAGTAATTGTTTTCGCACTCTTACTTTCTCAAACTTTTTAGAACTATCACGCAATACAATGAGCGTGAGCCATGGATATAGCACTATAGGTGGAATAGAGTGTGGTGGTGGTTGTGAGACAAAAAGGAGGAGATGGTCACATTTACTCGGCGTATCAAAGGGCTATGGAGATGCCCATTAGTAGATATCAATGTGAATGAGTAGGGATTGCCTTACAAGGGATGCACTAGAGCTATAAGTATATGAAAGCTCAAAAGGAGAACTAGTGGGTGTGCATCCAACTTGCTTGCTCACGACGACCTAGGGCAATTTGAGGAAGCCCATCATTGGAATATATAAGCCAAGTTATACAATGAAGATTCCCACTAGCATATGGTAGTGACAAAGCAAGAAGCTCTCAATCATGAAGAACATGGTGCTATTATGAAGCACAAGTGTGGAAAAAGATAGTAGCATTGTCCCTTCTCTCTTTTTCTCTCTTCTCTTTTTTTTGTTTGGGCTCTTGGCCTCTTTTTTTTATTTGGGTTCTTTGGCCTCTTTTTTTTATTTTCTCACATGGGACAATGCTCTAATAATGATGATCATCACACTTTTATTTACTCACAGCTCAAAGCTCAAAATGATGATGACTCTATAGGAAATGCCTCCGGCAGTGTACCGGGATGTGCAACGATCTAGCTTGGCGTATGACGTTGAAACATCTCGCTAGCTATCTTAGGATCATGCAATGGCAATATGAGAGTGACGAAACAAGTCATGAGACGGAACGGTGGGAGTTGCATGGCAATATATCTCGGAATGGCTATGAAAATGCCATAGTAGGTAGGTATGGTGGCTGTTTTGAGGAAGGCATATGGTGGGTTTGTGTACCGGCGAGAATTGCGCGGTACTAGAGAGGATAGCAATGGTGGAAGGTGAAAGTGCATCTATACCATGGACTCACATTAGTCATGAAGAACTCACATACTTGTTGCGAAAGTTTTTAGTAGTAATCAAAACAAAGTGCTAAACGCATACTCGTAGGGGAAGGGTTGGTAGGTGTTAACCATCGCGCGATCCCGACCTCAACACAAAGGATGACAATAAATAGATCAATTATGCTCCGACTTCCTAACATAGCAGTTCACCATACGTGCATGCTACGGGAATCACTAACTTCAACACAAGTATTTCTAGATTCACAACACCCTACAAACATAGCTCTTAGTATTACCAAATCCATGTCTCAAAACTAATTGAGAGGAATCAAAACTTCTCTTTCTACTCAATGCACATTAAGATGGAGGTTTTTGTATCCTCTTTGGGTACCTATCACATTTGGGACTACTTTCATAGCATAAGCCAACTACCAAGTCATGCACCATTGTGCTCTAAAAGATCTAAGTGAAGCACATAGAGCAAAATATCTAGCTCAAAAGATATAAGTGAAGCACGATGAGCATTCTAGCAAAATCACGATGAGTGCATGTCTCTCTCTAAAGGTGTGCAGGAAGGATGATTGTGACACAACAAAAATAAAAGACTCCTAAGATACAAGACGCTCCAAGCAAAACTCATATCATGTGGTGAATAAAAATATAGCTTCAAGTAATGTTACCGATGGATTGAAGACGAAAGAGGGGATGCCTTCCGTGGGCATCCCAAAGCTTAGGATTTTTGGTGTCCTTGAATTTGGCTGGGCATGCCCAATGTTGAGATCTTTCCACTCCTTATCTCTTTGTCCATGAGAACATCACCCAAAACTTGTAAACTTCACAACACAAAACTTAAACAGAAACTCGTGATAACATTAGCACAAAATAACAAACTACCACCACTTTAAGCACTGTAGAAAACTTGAATTCTATTTATATTGGTGTTGGGATACTGTATTCTCACTTTTCCATGGCTAGTACCCCCCGATACTATCCATAGTTTCATCAAAACAAGCAACCAACTCAACAAAAACAGAATCTGTCAAAAACAGACCAGTCTGTAGCAATCTGTATACTTCGTATACTTTTAGTACCTCAACAATTCTAAAACATTACGACTGCCTGGGAAAAAGGCATATCAACTAGCAGAAAAAAGAATCAACTCAAAATCTCTTTCTGAATAAAAATGAAAAATCATCTCGTGAACGAAAAGTTTCTGTCTTTTTCCAGCAGGATTAAACAACCACCACCAAGACTAGTCATAAAGGTTTTGCTTGGCTTAAACACAAAAAGAAACACAAAAAACACAATCACAACAGAATTATGATGGTGCGTACGCAACAAAACAGAAAGAAAAATATAAGTTCATTGGGTTGCCTCCCAACAAGCGCTATAGTTTAACGCCCTTAGCTAGGCATAAAAGCGATAGAATCACGTATCGTCGTCTTTGGTGCTCGAACCATAAGTGGCCCTCATCATGGATTCATAAGGCAATCTTATTTTCTTTCCAGGAAAGTGTTCCCTGCCCTTCTTAAAGGAAATTGAAATCTAATATTCCCTTCCTTCATATCGATGATAGCACCGATAGTCCTTAGGAAAGGTCTACCAAGAATAATAGGGCAAGTAGGATTGCAATCAATGTCAAGCACAATGAAATCCACGGGTACATAGTTCCATTTTGCAATAATAACAACATCATTTATCCTTCCCATGGGTTTCTTGATAGTAGAATACGCAAGATGCAAATTAATAGAACACTCTTCAAGCTCATTAAAACCCAGAACATCACATAAAGACTTTGGAATCGCGGAAACACTAGCACCCAAATCACACAAAGCATTGCATTCATAGTTTTTGATTTTGATTTTGATAGTAGGTTCCCACTCATCATGAAGATTTGTAGGGATAGAGACTTCCAATTCAAGTTTCTCTTCAAGATATTTTATCATAGCTTCAACGATATGATCGTTAAAGGCCTTGTTTTGGCTATAAGCGTGTGGAGAGTTTAACATGGATTGCATCAAGGAAATGCATTCAATCAAGGAGCAACTATCATAATTGAATTCCTTGAAATCCAAAGTAGTAATTTCATTACTACTCAAAGTTTTAATATCTTCTACTCCACTTTCAATGCTTTTAGCATCAAGATAGATGGACTCCGAATCATGGGGGCGATTTTCAACCAAAGTGGATTCATATCCAGCCCCATCATCATTGGGTTTGACACAAGAAAACAAAGATTCAATGGGAGTCACACCAAGAACTTTAAGATCTTCGTGATTCTTATCACGAGAACACGCCTTTTTAAGCCATTCATGTCTAGCACAAATTTGGGCGGTTCTTTCTTTGCTCTCAATCATGGAAACACGGATAGCTTTCAAAGTTTCATCCATATTGATCTTGGGAGGAGCACATCTAACTTTCAAAGCATCAATATCACTAGACATTCTATCAACGCTCTTAGCCAAATTGTCAATTTTGAGTAGTTTTTCCTTTATGGACGCATTGAAAATCTTTTGCGAGTTGATAAACTGTTTGATATTACTCTCTAGATCAGACGGTAATCTATTGTAATTTCCATGAGTGTTGTTGTAGGAGTTGCCAATATTATTAGAGGAGTTACTAGGAAAAGTCCTAGGAACATAGTTTCCTCTAAAAGCATTGTTGTTGCCAAAATTATTCCTACCAACAAAATTAACGTCCAAGCTAGCGTTGCTACTCTCAATCAAGGAAGACAAGGGCATATCATTAGGATCTAAAGGAGCACTTCTACTAGCAACCATATTCATTAACTCATCCATCTTAGCACTCAACGAGTTAATTTCTTCTATAGCGTGTACCTTCTTACTAGTAGGTGACCTTTCAGTGTGCCATTGAGAGTAGTTCGTCATGATATTGTCTAGGAGTTTTGTGGCTTCTCCTAACGTGATTTCCATGAACGTTCCACCTGAGCCAGAGTCCAAGATATTTCTAGAAGCGAAATTCAAGCCAGCGGAAAAGATTTGTATAATCATCGAGAGACTCAGGCCATGAGCGGGACAATTTCTACTCATCAATTTCATTCTCTCCCACGATTGTGCAACATGTTCATGATCAAGTTGCTTAAAATTCATGATATCATTACAGAGAGAGATGATCTTAGCCGGCGGAAAATACTTGGATATATAAGCATCTTTGCACTTATCCCAAGAATCGATACTATTTTTGGGCAAAGACGAAAACCAAGTTTTCGCGCGATCTCACAACAAGAAAGGAAAAAGCTTCAATTTAATCACATCATTATCCACATCTTTCTTCTTTTGCATATCGCAAAGCTCAATGAAGGTATTGAGATGGGATGCGACATCTTCACTAGGAAGGCCGGAGAATTGCTCTTTCATAACAAGATTCAGCAAAGTGGCATTGATTTCGTATGACTCCGCACTAGTGGCGGGAGCAATCGGAGTACTAATAAAATCATTATTATTAGTATTTGAGAAGTCACGAAGTTTGTTGTTTTCATTCATGGTGACTTCAACAAGAAAACAAGCACACAAGAGAACAAAGAGCAAGCGAGAAAAAAGGGCGAACAAAAAGGCAAAAGAAAAAGGAAAATTGTGAAGTGGGGGAGAGGAAAACGAGAGGCAACTGGCAAACAAAGTAAATGTAAGAGATGAGTTTGCGACACTTACTTGGATGAGTTCTTGACTTGATCCTCCCCGGCAACGGTGTCAGAAATTCTTCCGCTACGGCAACAAAAGTCCTTCCCCGACAATGGTACCAGAAATCCTTCTGTCGTCTCTAGAGCCTGTGTTGGTTTTTCCCTTGAAGAGGAAAGGGTGATGCAGCACAGGAGCAGTACGTATTTCCCTCAGTTTGAGAACCAAGATATCAATCCAGTAGGAGAATCACGTCAAGTCCAGAGTACCTGCACAAACACAAAAGAGCTTGCACCCAATGCTACAAAGGGGTTGTCAATCCCTTCAAGATTGATTGCAAAGTGAGATTTGAAGGCGGAAAGTGCAACGAAGTAAAAGTGTAAGGCTGAAAATATGGTGTGGAGTAAACCCGGGGGCCATAGTGTTTGATGACCCACAAGTATAGGGGATCAATCGTAGTCCTTTCGATAAGTAAGAGTGTCGAACCCAACGAGGAGCAGAAGGATCTGACAAGTGGTTTTCAGCAAGGTTAAATCTGATGGCACTGAAATTGTCGGTAACAAGTGATTATGTGATGAGATGATTCGTAGCAAGCAACAAGTAACAAAAGTAGAAAAAGTGCAGCAAAGTGGCCCAATCCCTTTTGTAGCAAGGGACAAGCCTGGACAAAGTCTTATAGGTGGAAAACGCTCCGGAGGACACACGGGAATGTCTGTCATGCTAGTTTTCATCATGTTCATATGATTCACGTTCGGTACTTTGATAGTTTGATATGTGGGTGGACCGGCGCTTGGGTACTGCCCTTACTTGGACAAGCATCCGCAACTATGAAAGAAGAATTAAGACAAAGTCTAACCATAGCATTAAACTAGTGGATCCAAATCAACCCCTTACGAAGCAACACATAAACTAGGGTTTAAGCTTCTGTCACTCTAACAACCCATCATATACTTACTACTTCCCAATGCCTTCCTCTAGGCCCAAATAATGGTGAAGTGTTATGTAGTCGACGTTCACATAACACCACTAGAGAAAAAACAACATACAACACATCAAATTACCGAACGAATACCAAATTCACATGACTACTATTAGCATGACTTATCCCATGTCCTCAGGAACAAAAGTAACTACTCACAAAGCATAATCATATTCATGATCAGAGAGGTAATGAGTAGCATCAAGGATCTGAACATAAACTCTTCCACCAAATAATCCAACTAGCATCAACTACAAAGAGTAATCAACACTACTAGTAACCTTACAAGTACCAATCGGAATCGCGAGATGGAGATTTGTTACAAGTGATGAACTAGGGTTTGGAGATGAGATGGTGCTGATGAATATGTTGATGGTGACGAGTCCCCGCCGTCGAGAGAAGTGTTGGTGATGACGATGGCGACGATTTCCCCCTCCGGGAGGGAAGTTTCCCCGGCAGGATCGTCCTGCCGGAGCTCTAGATTGGTTCTGCTCAAGTTCCGCCTCGTGGCGGCGGCGAAACCACGAAAAAGCTCCTCCTTGATTTTTTCCTCGACGAAACCCTTCATATTGCAAAAGAGGGGGGCAAGTGGGCCTGCAGGGTGCCCACAAGACCTCATGGCGCGGCCTAGGGGGTGGCCGCGCCGTGCAGGCTTGTGGCCACCTGCACGCCCCCCCTCTGGCACTTCTTCGGCCCAGTATTTTTGATAAATCGGGAAAAAAATCCTCGTTGATTTTTACGACGTTTGGATTTGTGCAGAATTGGTATCTCAACTTCGCTCCACTTTCAGGCCAGAATTCCAGTTGCCGGCATTCTCCCTCTTCATGTAAACCTTGCAAAATAAGAGAGAAAATGCATAAGAATAGTACCGTGAAGTGAAATAACAGCCAAAGAAGCGATAAACATCAACATGAAAACATGATGCAAAATGGACGTATCAACTCCCCCAAGCTTAGACCTCGCTTGACCTCAAGCGAAAGCCTAGCTCAATAAATATGTCTACATGTTTAGGGAGCAAGGTGTCAACAAAACAAGATACGGACATGCATGCATCATGATCATGCTCAGAACAGCAATACCAACATATAATCTCTCATGCTAAAGTGATAATTCCTTCACAAAGTAAAGCATGGATCAAGAACCTTACGGAGAAGTAACAACCGATAGCCTTTAGTCATTGAAGCAATTGCAATTTATCACAACATCAGAAAGAGTCAAATAAGAGCTTGTAAAGAAAATCCACATACTCAATCATTCTTTCGTTCTCTACAATTTCTACAACTCACGTGGTACTCATGAGATCAAAGTTTCAACTGGACACACAGAAAGATAGGGGCTTATAGTTTTGCCTCCCAACTGCTTACCTCAAGGATAATGTCAACAATAATAATTCATGAATGCCTACCTCCAAGTTGTCATATGAATATAGATCTTTCCCAAGCATGTGACGTTAGCCAAGATAGAGGCGAGATAAGGAATTGGTGAAGATCACCATGACTCTTTCAAGGGAAAAAAGTAAAGGTACAAGATAGGCCCTTCGCAGAGGGAAGCAAAGGTTGTCATGCGCTTTTGAGGTTTGGATGCATGTCCTCTTAGTGCGGAGGAACGTCACTTTATATTGCCTCCTGTGATAAAGATCTTTATTATGCAGTTTGTCGCTTTTATGTCTTCCTCATCACAGGTTCGTATAAAGCTTATTTTCCACACACTAATAGATCATACATATTAGAGAGAAATTTTTTATTGCTTGCACCGATGACAACTTACTTGAGGGATCTTATTCAATCCATAGGTAGGTATGGTGGACACTCATGGCAAAACTGGGTTGATGGTTTATGGATGCACAAGTAGTATCTCTACTTAGTGCGGGAGGTTTTGCTAAAGTGAGGTGGAAGCAATCGTCACATGCTAAGGGTCTCTAATCATATAACATTGTTCGGAGCCAAGCAAACACAATTCATTATGTTGTCTTCCTTGTCCAACATCTACTTCTAGGCATGCAATAGGTTAGTGAGTGTTCACAACCATAGATGCTGTCAGAGATGATATATTTATACGTGAACCTCTCCTGCTTTATCACTTCCTATTAATTGCAATCATGACCAAGGTCTACATTTGCCTACCCTCAACAAGTTTCAATCCTCATTCTTTTTATATGTGAAGCCATCACTTCCCTTATGATCATTACATGATCTTTCATGCTTTTGTTCTATTCTCACTCTTTTGATCATGGCAAGAGGCAAAGCCCTTGAACTAAGACACTCCGTATTATATGGCTCACGAGCTCGAATACATCGGGGGTGACACAAAGCAAAACTTAAGACTAAAACACTAAGACTTTTAATCTACTAGAGAAAGAGAAAACTGAAAAGGAAAACTAAAACAAAGGTAAAGGCAAAAGATGTTATGGTCATACGATACTGGGGCAACTCCCCCAAGCTTGGCACAAGCCAAGGGGATTGCCCATCCCAATGCTCAGTTGTCTTCCTTTGGTGGTGATGGTGGAGAAGTTGTTGAAGAGGTCTTGAGCTTGTTTAATTTCCACTTGAGCATAAAATTATGCTCCCTCAGATCATCATTTTCCTCTTCAAGCTTCAACACCCTTTGGCATAATTCCTGCTTACTCTCCTGCAAGAAACGAGAAGGGATAAACAAGGTCTTAGGCTTCTTCCTTGGGTCAGGGAGGCTCGACTTCTTGTACTCCACATGCGTGCGTCCAGGTTGAGGTAGAGGAGCCTCCTCTTTATCGGAACTCGTTTGTTCCTTCCCCTTGGGATCATAATCTTCTTCCTCATCAGAGGTCCAGCCATAAGGATCAAAGTCCCCATAGACCTTGGGGTTAGCAAGGTAATCGGCCACATAGCTCTCCCCCTCTGAATCCTGAGAAGACATCTTGACCTAGATCTGTGGCAGAAAACAGGCTCGAAACAAAAAACAAAAGAAATCTGCGTGATGCAGGGGTGAGACCAAACAGGAGTATATATAATGATTTTTCCAGACCAGAATGAGTACCCTGCACGAAAACGGAGTCCGGGAGGCACACGAGGTGGCCACAAGCCCTCATGGCGCGGCCAGGGGGTGGGCCCGCGCCGTGCAGGCTTGTCACCTCCTCGCGCACTTTCCGGACTACTTCCAATTTTTGTATTTTTTCAAATATTCCAAAACGGAGAAAATTTCCTACTGGAAAAGTTTTGGACTCTGTTGATTACCGAATCACATACCTCTTCGTTTTCGGAGTCTGAAATAGGTTGATAAATATCCCTTAGGTATTCTTCCGGAGTTATGGTATTGATGATATTGCTTTCAACATTTATGGGAGTACCTGAGATATAATGCTTGATTCTCTGCCCATTTACAACTCTCGGACAATTACCTTCCGTGTTGTTGATCTTGATAGCACCGGAACGATATACTTCCTCAACAACATAAGGACCTTCCCATTTAGAGAGAAGCTTGCCTGCAAATAATCTTAAACGAGAGTTATATAGCAAGACATAATCACCTACATTGAACTCACGCTTTTGTATCCTCTTATCATGCCACCTCTTAACCTTCTCTTTGAACAGCTGGGCATTCTCATATGCCTGAGTTCTCCATTCATCAAGCGAGCTAATATCAAATAACCTCTTCTCACCAGCAAGTTTGAAGTCAAAGTTGAGCTCTTTGATTGCCCAATAAGCTTTATGCTCTAGCTCAAGAGGTAAATGACATGCTTTACCGTACACCATTTTGTACGAAGACATGCCCATGGGATTCTTATAGGAAGTTCTATAAGCCCAGAGTGCATCATCGAGCTTCTTAGACCAATTCTTTCTAGACCTGTTGACAGTCTTTTGCAGAATTAGTTTAATCTCTCTATTGCTTAGCTCTACTTGACCACTGGACTGAGGGTGGTAGGGAGACGCAATTCTATGGTTGACATCGTACTTAGCAAGCGTTTTACGGAAAGCACCATGAATGAAGTGTGAACCACCGTCGGTCATTAGATATCTAGGGACTCCAAATCTAGGGAAGATAACTTCTTTCAGCATCCTGATAGAGGTGCTGTGATCAGCACTAGTAGTGGGGATAGCTTCTACCCACTTAGTGACGTAATCAACAACAACTAGGATATGAGTATACCCATTGGAGTTTGGAAAAGGTCCCATATAATCAAAGCCCCAAACATCAAATGGTTCAATGACAAGTGAATAGTTCATAGGCATTTCCTGACGTTTGCTAATATTGCCTATTCTTTGACATTCGTCACAAGACAAGACAAACTTACGGGCATCCTTGAAGAGAGTGGGCCAATAGAAACCTGATTGCAATACCTTGTGTGCAATTCTATCTCCCGCATGGTGTCCTCCGTAGGCCTCGGAGTGACACTTCTGTAGGATTCATCCCTGTTCATGTTCAGGTACACAACGTCTAATAACACCATCTACTCCTTCCTTATAACAGTGAGGATCATCCCAAAATTAGTGTCTCAAGTCAAAGAAGAATTTCTTCTTTTGCTGGTATGTGAAACTAGGTGGTATATATTTGGCAACGATATAGTTTGTATAATCAGCATACCTCGGTGCACTACATGAAGCATTGATGACATTCAGTTGCTCATCAGGAAATCTATCATTAATAGGTTGTGGGTCATCAAGAACGTTCTCCAACTAGACAAGTTATCTGCTACTGGGTTATCAGCACCCTTTCTGTCGACAACGTGCAAATCAAATTCTTGTAGCAAGAGAACCCATCTGATAAGTCTAGGTTTAGTGTCCTTCTTCTCCATGAGGTACTTAATAGCAGCATAATCAGTGTGAATAGTGACTTTGGAATCAACTATGTAAGACCTGAACTTTTCACATGCAAACACGACTGCTAAAATTCCTTATCCGTAGTGGCATAGTTTCTCTGGGCACTATCTAGAGTTTTACTAGCGTAGTGAATAACATTCAACTTCTTATCGACTCTTTGCCCTAGAACAACACCAACAACATAATCACTAGCGTCACACATGATCTCAAAAGGTAAGTTACAATCAGGTGGTTGAACAATAGGTGCAGTTGTCAAAGCCCTCTTAAGTATTTCAAAGGCTTCCTCACAATCATCATCAAAAACAAAAGGAATATCCTTTTGTAAGAGATTGGTAAGAGGCCTAGAAATCTTAGAGAAGTCCTTGATGAACCTTCTATAGAAACCAGCATGACCAAGGAAACTTCTTATACCTTTCATATCTGTGGGGTATGGCATTTTCTCGATTGCATTAACCTTAGCCTTATCGACTTCAATACCTCTTTCATAAATTTTATGTCCAAAGACGATGCCTTCATGAACCATAAAGTGGCACTTCTCCCAATTCAAGACAAGATTGGTGTCTTTACATCTCTGTATGACTCGATCAAGGTTGCTGAGGCAATCATGAAAAGAAGACCCGTAAACGAAAAAGTCATCCATGAAAACCTCGACAATCTTTTCACAAAAGTCAGAGAATATAGCCATCATACATCTTTGAAAGGTGGCAGGTGCATTACATAAGCCAAAAGGCATACGTCTATAAGCAAAGGTACCGAAAGGGCAGGTGAAAGTGGTTTTCTCCTGATCGGATTGTGCAACTGGTATTTGGGAGAAACCAGAATAACCGTCTAGAAAGCAGAAGTGTGTGTGTTTAGACAGCCTTTCTAGCATTTGGTCGATAAAAGGAAAAGGGTAATGATCTTTCCTAGTGGCTTTATTCATTTTCCTAAAATCGATCACCATCCTATAGCCAGTAATAATCCTCTATGGGATCAATTCATCATTATCATTAGGGACAACGGTAATGCCTCCCTTCTTAGGGACGCAATGCACCGGACTCACCCAATCGCTGTGAGCAACATGATAAATGGTACGTGCTTCCAGGAGCTTTAGTATATCTTTTCTTACTACCTCTTTCATCTTAGGATTAAATATCCGTTGATGATGATCAACTGGTTTGAAATCAGGATCAGTTTTAATCTTGTGCTGGCATAGAGTAGGACTAATGCCCTTAAGATCATCAAGAGTATATCCAATAGCAGCACGGTGCTTCCTCAGAGTTTTTAGTAACTTCTTTTCTTCATTCTCTGAGAGGCTAGCACTAATAATGATAGCATATATCTCCTTTTCATCAAGATAGGCATACTTAAGAGTATCAGGCAACTATTTAAGCTCGAACACAGGATCACCCTTTGGTGGAGGTGGATCCCCAAGCAGTTCAACAGGCAGATTGTTCTTAAGGATGGGATATTGTTCTAAGATAACTCTATCTATTTCATCCCTCTCATCCATATGCATATCATTTTCATGCTCAAGCAAGTATTGCTCTAAGGGATCAGTAGGGGGCACGACAATAGAAGCTAAGGCCATAGTTTCATCCTTACTAGGCAACTCCTTTTCATGAGGCTATCTACCAAACTTGGAGAAATTGAACTCATGTGACACACCTTCAAAGCCAACACTGACAGTTTGTTTCTCACAATCAATATGAGCATTGACGGTATTGAGAAAAGGTCTACCAAATATGATGGGACAAATGCTATCTTGAGCGGTAGCAAGAACGAGGAAATCGGCAGGATACTTCGTTTTACCACACAAGACTTCAACATCCCTAACAATTCCCACAGGGCAGATAGTATCTCTATTGGCCAGTTGAATAGTGACATCAATAGGCTCTGTCTCAGCAGGTGCAATCTCATCTTTGATTTCATCGTATAAGGATTGAGGTATTGCACTAACACTAGCACCCACGTCACATAAACCATGATAACAATGATCTCCTATCTTAGCAGAAACCACATGCATGCCAACAACATGCCTATGTTTGTCTCTAACGTGAGGTTTAGCAATTCTAGCAGCATCTTCACAGAAGTGAATATTATGTCCCTCAACATCGTCGGACAGAAGATCTTTGATAATAGCAATGCTAGGTTCAACTCTAATTTTCTCAGGGGGTGTAGGTGTTCTAATATAGCCTCTACGTATCACAGTTGAAGCTTTAGAATGATCCTTTATCCTAACAGGGAAAGGTGATTTCTCAATGTAAGCACTGGGAACCACAGGATCATTATAGGCAATGACCCTCTCTTCAACTGGAGTGGGTTTAATTACATTGACTTGTAAAGGAGGATGAAATTTAAACCACTTATCTTTGGGGAAATCAATATGAGCAGCAAAGGATTCACACAATGAAGCTACTATCTCAGAGTCAAGTCCATACTTAGCGCTAAAGTCACAAAAAGAATTTGTCTCAAAAAAGGATTTAACGCAATCAAACGTGAAATTCATACCCGACTCCTTACCTTCTTCAAGCTCCCAATCTTCAGAGTTGCATTTAATTCTCTCCAATAAATTCGATTTGAAGTCAATATCTCTCTTCATAAAAGAACCGGTATAATAAGTGTCAAGCATGGTGCGATCATCATGAGAAAGCCGAGCATAGAAGTTCTGAATGATAATTTTTCCGGAGAGCTCATCATTGGGGCATGAATATAGCATTGATTGAAGCCTACCCAAGCTTGAGCGATGCTTTCCCTGTCATGAGACCAAAAATTATAAATATAATTCCGATCACGATGTACTAAATGCATAGGATAAAACTTTGATGAAATTCCAATTTCAACCGATTGTAGTCCCATGATCCAGTATCATCACCTAGACTATACCATGTCAACGCCTTATCCTTCAAAGATAAAGGAAAGACCTTCTTCTTGACCTCATCCTCGGGCAAACCTGCAAGCTTAAATAAACCACAAACTTCATCTACATAGATTAGATGCAAGTCTGGATGTGATGTTCCATCTCCTGTAAAAGGATTAGCCAGCAGTTTCTCAAGCATACCCGAAGGAAATTCAAAGCAAATATTTTCAGTAGGTGCAGCAGGTTGAGGAGCAACTCTTTGTGCTTCTGTTCGAGGTGAAGATACCTCGAACAAGCCCCTCAAAGGATTAGTATCCATAGTGACAAGTGACAACAAATTTCAGCACACTATATGAATGTTTCCTTACGAAGTTCCACTTACCAAAGGCACTTCACTCCCCGGCAACAGCGCCAGAAAAGAGTCTTGATGACCCACAAGTATAGGGGATCAATCGTAGTCCTTTTGATAAGTAAGAGTGTCGAACCCAACGAGGAGCAGAAGGATCTGACAAGTGGTTTTCAGCAAGGTAAAATCTGTAGGCACTGAAATTGTCGGTAACAAGTGATTGTGTGGTGAGATGATTCGTAGCAAGCAACAAGTAACTAAAGTAGCAACGGTGCAGCAAAGTGGCCCAATCCCTTTTGTAGCAAGGGACAAGCCTCGACAAAGTCTTATAGGAGGAAAACGCTCTGGAGGACACACGGGAATTTCTGTCATGCTAGTTTTCATCATGTTCATATGATTCGCGTTCGTTACTTTGATAGTTTGATATGTGGGTGGACCGGCGCTTGGGTACTCCCCTTACTTGGACAAGCATCCCACTTATGATTAACCCCTCTCGCAAGCATCCGCAAATATGAAAGAAGAATTAAGACAAAGTCTAACCATAGCATTAAACTAGTGGATCCAAATCAGCCCCTTAATAAGCAACACATAAACTAGGGTTTAAGCTTCTGTCACTCTAACAACCCATCATATACTTACTACTTCCCAATGCCTTCCTCTAGTCCCAAATAATGGTGAAGTGTTATGTAGTCGACGTTCACATAACACCACTAGAGGAAAAACAACATACAACACATCAAATTACCGAACGAATACCAAATTCACATGACTACTATTAGCATGACTTATCCCATGTCCTCAGGAACAAAAGTAACTACTCACAAAGCATAATCATATTCATGATCAGAGAGGTAATGAGTAGCATCAAGGATTTGAACATAAACTCTTCCACCAAATAATCCAACTAGCATCAACTACAAAGAGTAATCAACACTACTAGCAACCTTACAAGTACCAATCGCAGTCGCGAGATGGAGATTGGTTACAAGTGATGAACTAGGGTTTGGAGATGAGATGGTGCTAATGAAGATGTTGATGGTGACGAGTCCCCTCCGACGAGAGGAGTGTTGGTGATGACGATGGAGACGATTTCCCCCTCCGGGAGGGAAGTTTCCCCGGCAGGATCGTCGTGGCGGCGACGAAATCACGAAAAAGCTCCTCCTTGATTTTTTCCTGGACGAAACCCTTCATATTGCAAAAGAGGGGGCAAGTGGGCCTGCAGGGTGCCCACAAGCCCTCATGGCGCGGCATGGGGGGGGGGGGGGTGGCCGCGCCGTGCAGGCTTGTGGCCACCTGCACGCCCCCCTCCGGCACTTCTTCGGCCCAGTATTTTTGATAAATCGGGAAAAAAATCCTCGTTGATTTTTACGGCGTTTGGAGTTGCGCAGAATAGGTATCTCAACTTTGCTCCACTTTCAGGCCAAAATTCGAGTTGCCGGCATTCTCCCTCTTCATGCAAACGTTGCAAAATAAGAGAGAAAAGGCATAAGAATAGTACCGTGAAGTGAAATAACAGCCAAAGAAGCGATATATATCAACATGAAAACATGATGCAAAATGGACATATCAGTGTTCACTAGAGGCTTCTCTCAAAATAGCAAATATTACGATGGGTGAACAAATTACTGTCGAGCAATTGATAGAACTGCGCAAAGTCATGACGATATCTAAGGCAATGATCATACATATAGGCATCACGTTCGAGACAAGTAGACCGATACTTTCTGCATCTACTACTATTACTCCACACATCGACCGCTATCCAGCATGCATCTAGTGTATTGAGTTCATGACGAATAGAGTAACGCCTTAAGCAAGATGACATGATGTAGAGGGATAATCTCAAACCAATGATGAAACCCCCATCTTTTTACCCTTGATGGCAACAACACGATGCGTGCCTCGCTACCCCTTCTGTCACTGGGTGAGGTCACCGCACGGTATGAACCCAAAACCAAGCACTTCTCCCATTGCAAGAATCATATATCTAGTTGGCCAAACAAAACCCACAACTCGAAGAGAATTACAAGGATATGAAATCATGCATAAGAGAGATCACAAGAAACACAAATAAGATTCATAGATAATCTGATCATAAATCCACAATTCATCGGATCTCGACAAACACACCACAAAAGAAGATTACATTGGATAGATTTCCATGAAGATCATGGAGAATTTTGTATTGAAGATCCAAGAGTGAGAAGAAGCCATCTAGCTACTAGCTATGGACCCGTAGGTCTATGGTGAACTACTCACACATCATCGGAGAGGTCATGGTGTTGATGAAGAAGCCCTCCGTATCTGAATCCCCCCTCCGGCAGGGCACCAGAACGTGCCCCAGATGGGATCTTGCGGAGACAGAAGCTTGCGGCGGCGGAAAAGTATTTTGATGATCTCCTGATTTTTTCTGGGATTTTAGGGAATATATAGGAGCAAAACCTAGGGCAGAGGAGGTCCAGGGGGCCACAAGCCAGGGAGGCCCGGCCTCCCCCCTGGCCGGGGCTAGGGGGCTTGTGGGGTCCCTGGGGACCCCCTGCCTTGGCTCTCAAGTCTCCCAATCTTCTTCTGTTTCGGAAAAAATCTTTTCGGCGATTTTATTCCGTTTGGACTCCATTTCAAATCTTCCTCTGAAAAGGGTCAAAAACACGGAAAAAACAGGAACTGACACTTGGCACTGAGTTAATAAGTTAGTCCCAAAGAAGATATAAAAGGCATACAAAACATCCAAAGTTTGACAAGATAATAGCATGAAACCATCAAAAATTAAAGATACGTTGGAGAGGTATCAGGCGGCGGCGACACACAGCCCGTTAGGGAGAGAGGGGAGAGGCGGGAGTAGAGGGAGTGGAGGGAGCGGAGGAGTTAGGGAAATTTTGGAGCCGTCATATGTAAACATAACAGTAGCATTGGATTGGTTCTAGTGCTACCGCTAAGTTAGCGGTAGCGCTGGTTCTAATCGAGCGCTACTACTAAATGTCCTAGGACATATAGGAGTAGCGCTGGTTTGGTACCAGCGCTATTGCTAAGTTAGCAGTAGCGCTTTTACCAATCCAGCGCTACTACTAATATTATTTTGTTTATTATTTTCCTTTTATTATTTTTCTTTTTTCTTTTTATTATTTTCCTTTCCTTTTCTGTTAACTTTTCTTTTGTATTGCTTTCTCCCTTTTGTTTTTGTTTTTTTGTTTTTAGTTTTTATCCCGACGGACTCTCGCACGAAGTCGATGACGAGAATGTACGTCTCCCTCCCACACTGCGCGAATATTACCAGAACCATGTGTTGTTTCGTATGCAAAATACATACATATATATAAATGATTGTTTCTCGGTTGTGTCGAAGACGTTTCACATTGAGCTTCTTTCCTTTCTTGTTCGTTGTGTTGATTCTTCTTTTCCGGTACCATGGAGTACGATCTTTCTTAGGTATCATAGTCTTGATTCTTCTTTTCAGGTATGCTTCATCGTCATCGTCATCTTGCCTCATCGGGTTGCAGTATTGGTCGTAGTCTTCCTCGTTGGCGACTCCATCCATTTCGACGATGTTCCTTTTGTGTCTCCTCACGACAACACGATTGGGATTGGTCGAATCAGTTTTGAAGAAGCATTGTGTCACGTGCTTAGCGTGTATCCATGGCTCAGTTTTGGCGATGGCATTAACGTTCACAGTAATGCTCTTTGTGTCGGGTATAGACATGGTAGTGAAATACTTGATTTCGCTTACGACGGCCTTAGCCCACCTGACATGGAACATTGTCGCATCGTGCCTTCCAGCATAGTTAAGCTCCCAGATCTCTTCGACCCTTTCGTAGAATCTTTCAGTTTTGCCGTTAGAGTCGGTCACGCATTCAATCGTCACCCCTGAGTTTTGGTAATCACTGTCCATGTCTTTGTCCTCCATGTAGAATGTGTACCCGTTGATATCGTATGCCTCATAGGACATGAGTTTGGGCGCGGAGCCATGTGCTAAGATGTGTATCAGAAACCTGTCTACACTGCCCTCTTCCGACGGATTAGCACGAACCTGCTCTTTGAACCAACACAAGAAAGTGGCATTGTGCTCTACAGTAACTTCGTCGTCTGTCTTGCGCATCCCTGATCACAGTACTTCTTTGCGATGATTTCTTTGTGCAGTGTCACATAATAATCTACCACATCTAGGTGTTGTAGCACTACTAAGTTAGCCCTGTCAAAGTCTTCTGATCGATCTGAATAGTCCATGTGCAATTCCCTCCAGCCGTTGTTGTGACCTTCTCCTCCGAGCATCCCATGGTTCTTGTTGACGGGCAAACGAACAACATGGTCTTCCTTGCCTATATATTTCTCACAAAGGATATGCACTCTTGGGTCAGATACCCCTGGACGATGCTCCCCTCGGGATGGGACATGTTATGAATGAGTCCTTTAATGACCACATTCATCCTCTCGAACGACATCATGTTGTGAAGGAATGTCAGCCCAAGGTCGATGATGTCGTCCATGATGTGGACATACAGATGCACCATGACATCAAAGAACGTGGGGGGAGTACATCTCAAGCTCACATAATATGACAATGATCTCTTCCTGTAGCCTTCGGAGCTGCTTCACACTGATGGACTTTTGAGAGATAACATCGAAGAAGTTACAGAGCCATTGAGCGTCTCACAGACGTGCTTGTCCATTATCCCTCTAATGGCAACCGGGAGTACATGCATCATCATCACATGACAGTCATCAGACTTCATCCCGCTGAACCTTTTCTCCTTGGTGTCTAGAAATCTGCTTATCTTCCCAAAGTAACCGGAACTGACTTTGATTCCCAGGCACTTGATGAATTGAACGATCTCCTTCGCACTTATGGTGAAGCAAGAAGGGGGGCAACAATTCCGATCCTTCTTGTTGACTTTTCTTCCCCTTGGCCCCACCGCCGTCTCCATCTCTGTCTCCTCCGTCGACTTTTTACACGGCATGTGGAGATCCCCCTGATCTCCAAATCCTCCAAGTGTTTCCTTGCCTTCGGCCCATCCTTGGTCTTCTCCGACATGTTCATCAATGTGCCAAGCAAGCTCTCGAGGGCATTCTTTGTGATATGCATTTGATCAAGGCAATGAGGTGTGTCGTGATTGGGCCAGTACTCCAAGTCCCAGAAAACAGAACTCATTTTCCATACTTTCAGCACCGGCTCTCGCGCCTTTTCAACCTTTCCCGGCGTGGGGCGCTGTTGTGAGTTATTCAACAACTCATTGATTATGGCACGGCTCCTCTTACGTGGAGGTCCTCGATGCTCAGACAAACCATTGAATAGATCTCCATGTTTTCTCCATGGGTCATCCTTTTCTAGCCATCTATGATGCCCCATGTACACGATTTTCCCAGACCAGACATCTTTTGTTAATGTAAGCTGCTGAGACATCGTATCATCCATGCACCTCGTGCATCCGCAGTATCCGTGGCACACTTGGCCTGAGGTGTACCCGTAACCGAGATAGTGGTGCACCCTCGTTATCGGCACAACTCTAATATAGAAATATTCTCTTGTGCTGGCGTCCCATGTCTTGACCGTCGATTTCCATAAAGTGTCTAGCTCCTCTTTAAGAAGCCCCATATAAGTTAATATTATTTCCCGTCTGTTTCAGCCCTTGAATCAGCATGCTCATGTGTATGTACTTTGTCTTCATGCAATTCCATGGGGGGAGGTTGTACATCCATACAAAGACAGGCCATGTGCTTTGGTTGGTGCTTTGGTTTCCAAACAGATTCATGCCATCGGTACACACACCAAGCATGATGTTCCTTGCATCTTCTTAGAAAAATCAATATTCGGCGTTGAATGATCTCCACTGGCTAGCATCTGCGAGGTGTCTCAGCTTCGGAGCATCTCCCTCATCGGGCTTGTTCCTCTCCGCTTGCCAGCGCATGAGCTTTGCTTCCTTAGGATCTACGAAATACCGCTGTAGACGGGGAGTGATCGGAAAGTACCATACAACTTTCCGAGGAGGTTGCTTTCTTGCCTTCTTGTATCAAGAAGCATTGCACACGCGACACATGGTTTTTTCCGCGTGCTCCCCCCGATAAATGATGCAATCGTTGATGCATGCTTGGTATCTACTATGCGGCAGATCAAGAGGGAAAACGATTTTTTGGCCTCATCGTCACTAGTAGGACACAGGTTCCCTGCGGGAAGAACATTATTACATAGATACTTCAAATGCTCATCGAAGCTTTTGTTTGTCCATTTGTTTTTGCCCTTCGTCTTTAGAAGTTTGAGCGTGAAACTCAACCGGGTAACCTCGGGATCACAACCGTTATATAATGGAGTCTTCGAGTCTACTTCAAGTTGTGTCAGCTTGGCCGCATCTCTAGAAGCAACTCTGTCACTAGTCGTACTCTTGTGAAGGAGGTCTCGAACATGAGGGTCTTGCACGACTGAACTTAGTAGCATTGAAGTCTGCGGCGTGTCCGTCGCCTCTTCTCCGCCATGCTCGGACTCTGCTTCTTCACCGTATCTAGAATCTTCTCCACCAACATGTCCGGACTCTTCCCCGCCACCGTGTCCGGACTCTTCCCCGCCAGCGTATTCAGACTCTTCACCGCCGCCGTGTCCGGTGCCATCGTCTTCGTGCCGATCGGTCATCTCTTCGTTTAGTCCCATGTCATTATTCCCTACCATGTGGACGTCCTCATCATCATCTTCACTTATCCACCGAATATAGCCATCCAAGAAACCATTGATCAGCAAGTGCGCCTTCAAACTGCCACCATCAAAAGGGTCCAAAATTACTCCTTCGTTGCATTTTCGACACGGACATCTAATCCGAGTCAGTTTATTTGCATACATGTCCATCACCGCGGATTGCAAGTATCGCTCCACCTTCCTTCCACTCACCTTCATGACTGCACGGTATAACAAGCAAAAGGGTTATAAACAAAATGCATGCATGCATCAAAGTGATATAAAAATTTGGCATAACCTTGCCTAAAAATAGGACATATCGAGTTTGCTCGAAATTCACCGAAACAGAAATAAATCGACATTTTGTCAAAACATAAGAAACTCACGGGGCATGTCACTCACAGAAATCCCATCATATCGCAAACACACATGTTCCCATTATTGAAATGCACAACTTTTTACTCACCTATATCCCGAGGGAGATTGTGTACGGCTAAATAAATATCTAGATCTAGTTGTTGTGAGGAGAGATAACTCTAGCTAACTAGTGGAGAGGGAGAGAGATGACCTAGCTAGCTAGATCTATATGTATGGAAGGAGGGAGACCCAAATAAATGTGGAACGTAGAGTTAGAAGAGGCCATTTATGGAGGATAATTACGGTGGAGGGGGCCTTAATGGGGAGAGAAGAGAGGTAGAAAGAAGAGAGAAGAAGCAATTTAGAGAGCGGAGAGCAGAAAAGTGGGGAGAGGGCAAAGGGGGAGGAAGGGGGAGATGGGTCTGTGTGTGTGGGTGAAAGCTGCCCACAGCCACGCGTGGCAGTAGCGCTTTTTGTAAAGCAGCGCTAGTGCTAAGTGGGGCCCAATAGAAGTAGTGCTGCTTCGAGACAAGCGCTACTCCTATTAAACTTAGCAGTAGCGCTTTTTACATGCATGCACTGCTACTACTGCTACCATCGGTGGCCTCGTTGGGCCACATTTAGCAGTAGCGCCTTTTGCATATCAAGCGATACTGCTAAGGCCATGAGATGAACTAGGGTTTTGAGATGAGATGGTGCAATTGAAGATGTTGATGAAGATTGTCCTCCCCAAGATGAAAGGGTTGTTGGTGATGTCGATAGCCTCGATTTCCCCCTCCGGGAGGGATGTTCCTTTGTGGATACGCTCCACCGGAGGGCAAAAGTGCTCCTGCCCAGGTTCCATCTCGATAAGGTGGCACTTCATCCCGAAAGTCATCCCCTCATTTTTTCAGGTCAAAAGAGAATTTATAACATAAGATGTTCGCTAGAGGTGGACCAGGGGGGCCACTACCCACCAGGCCGTGCTAGGGGGGCTGGCGTGCCCTGGTTCCTAGTGAGCACCTCGTAGCCCGCCTGTGGTACTTCTTTCCTCCAGTATTTTTATTTACTCGAAAACAAATCTCTGTGAAGTTTCAGCCCTTTTGGGGATGTGAAGAATAGGTGTCTTTGACGTAGCTTTTTCAGGTCCTGAATTCCATTTGCCGGCATTCTCCCTCTTGATGTAAACCTTGCATATTATGAGAGAAAAGGCATTAGAATTACTTCACCAAGTGTATAATGAATAAAATGCTAAAAATAAAAGTAACAAAACATGATGCAAAATGGACGTATCAACTCATCCAAGCTTAGACCTTGCTTGTCCTGAAGCGAAAGCTGATAACGAAAATCGTGACCACATGCTTTGTGAGAGAGGTGTCATTAAAAACAAAATACGGAAATAGTAGCATCATGCTCATTATTATAAAAACAAATAAACTTTATAAAATACTTTATCACATCATTTTCATCATATAACTTTCATCATAAGAACTTCTCATAAACAAGTAACAATTCATCACATCGTCAAAGTATGAAGCATAAACTCTGTTGAAAACTAACAAACTATGTTTTCAGTCGACTTTGCAACACAATTCATGATATTTTCAGGAAGGGTCACATATCGGAGCTTTTAAGCGAGTCTACATACTCAACCACCATTTAGGCTTCTAGGATTACCAAGACTCATCGAATACATATGAACAAAAGGTTTCAACCAGACACATAGAAAGATAGGACCTTAAAGCATCGCCTCCCAATGTATTCATCTCAAGGGTGATGTCAATAATAATAACTCATGGCCATTCACATTCAACTGGATATAAATGCTTAGATCTTTCCTCGCCACATGATGCTTGCAAAGGAGAAACTAAAAAGGTGTAGAGAAGACCACTTTGACTCTTGCATAAAAGTAAAAGATAGATCCTTCGCGGAGGGAAGCAGAGGTTGTCATGCGCTTTCTGGTTGTTTGCCAAATCTTTTAATGCGAAGGAATGTCCCGTTATATTGGCCCTAGTGATGGCAACCTTTATTATGCAGTTCATCGCTTTTATTATCTCGATCACAAGTTTGTACAATGCTTAATTTCCCTTACAATAAATGATCAATCATGTTTAGAAGCAATTTTTATTGCTTTGTGCACCGATGACAACTTACTTGAAGGATCTTACTCAATCCATAGGTAGGTATGGTGGACCCTTAAAACATGGATTTGGGTTTAAGGTTTTGAATGCAGAAGTAGTAGCTCTACTTAGTGCGGAGCTTGGCCTAGCAAAGATATTGGGCAAGCACCACATGTTAGAGGATCAATAACAATACAACTTCTATGTGAATGTGAACAAACATAAATCATTACATTGTCTTCCTTGTTCAATGTCATTAGTTTTGGCATACTAAAATTAATGGGAGCTCATAATCATAAAAGATGTCATGGATAGTGTATTTTCATGTAAATCTTCTCTTCCCTAATTAATTCTTTCATGTGTTGTATTACCGATCAATGCTATATATGTGTGTTAATCTTCAACAAATTTTACTACTTATACTTTTCCACATGGGTTGTCACTACTTACTATAAGATTAGCATATGATCTTTTTCATTATTTTTCTATATTTTGATCGCAGCAAGAAAGTAAAGAAGCAAAACTCAAACTAACTTTTATTATATAACTCTCACTCATTTACATATATAGATAGATAGATAGATCACTAAACTAGCACTCGAAAAGATGGATTAAACTAAACTTTTATTTGACTAAATGATCAAATAGCTAAAGATCAAACTAACATGGATAAAGATAATAAGAGTGATGGTAATACGATACCGATGACGGGAAAATGGCTAGGCGTGAAAACACGCGTCCACGTCGTTGACACAGAGTGAATAAGTTTAAGCGCATAATATAAATGCATACAATAAAAAGAGGATCAAACATTGCACGTACATATTTCCAAAACTCTTACATTTCCACAAAATTTTTGTTAATTACAAAAAATACCTGATTAAGAATTCCATCATTTCTACCACATGGTATTACAACATATGCCTATTACAAAATGGTAAAAGAAAAATCTTCATCCTCTCTATCGTCGCTGCGGGCATGCTCGGGGGAGCCTTGGACTTTCATTTTATAGTAATGCCTTTCATTTTATAGTTTGCTTTGACTTGTACTGATATTGGCAGTACATGTATGCATGCTTGAATGACTTCATCTATTTTCCCTAACTGATTAACCAACACATATACTACCTCCTTTCCGGTTTATAAGGCTTGCGCGTATCCCTAGGTTGATAAATAGGTCATCATAATACAAGTTATATATCACAAAAAATATGTCATTAGAAATTTCAAACCGTCTACTTTCTAATGGTATAATTTTTAGACTATACAACTCATTTTAACTTGATTAAATTATAAATCTAGGGATACGTGCAAGCCTTATAATCTGGAAAGGAGGTAGTACTTTGATTGATTTCCCTTTAGTTTATATGACAAAATTATCTTAATGGTTAATCAATCCGCTAGATGAGATTTCAAACAACATCATGTGAGACATGAAATCATCCACTGACAGAGCTAGTACTTTTTCTTTTGTGAGTAGATGATTATATCTACGTTTTCAAGATGTATGTAAGCCGTATGGGGGATGCACGGTCCAACTTTCATCTTATATATGTCAAGATAAGCTATATGCGCCTTTTTGAGCATACCTATATGAGGCAGATAAAAATATTTAATTTATTTGGAGGCGCATGCAAATGCTCTACAATATTTTAAGTGCAACTAGACTCACACTATGACTCTGGTCATCTTTTAGCTTTTTTATATGTGTGTGTATGTCCATATGAAGGGATCATACATTTTATTTTAGTAGGGCAGGCACACGCCAATTAGCCTAGAATTAGCTACATACAACATATTAAATTTACTTTCTATGCACATACTAAAGTCGCCAATATCTAGTTATTTTCCGATGATGCATACTAGTACTATTTGGGGCCGATGCATTTTGTTTTAGATAGTACGTCCATCCAGTTTAGTTTAGGGATGTTTGATTAATACTATCCATGATTTGGTGGCGTATCATCTATGTATTATATAGACATTCTATGGTTTATTTTCTTGGTACAACATGCACGTATGTAACCACATGAAATATGCAACTATGACTAGTGTGTTTGACGGTCACTTGTTAATTTGCGTTTTTATATGAAACTATAGCAGCGTACACATGCGACCTATATAGACCATATAGTTTGTTTATCATTTTGTTGTTGATTTTCCCCCAAGCCATACCTTTGTCGTCATTTTTTTAGAACAAAGTATTCACGCTATCTAAGGGATAAAATACCTTGATTTGTGTCAATATGACCAAATCAGAGGTAATTTTCATGCAATTTATACTTCTTGACATGTGTCAATATGACCATGGCTAGAATAAAATTGACCAAATGAGAGGTAATTTTCATGCAATTTATACTTCTTAACACGTGTCAATATGACCATGGCAAGAATAAAATATTAAATTTGGGAGAATACCTCTTGACATGTGTGAATATGATCATGCCAAAAATAAGATCTCAGATATGGTGAAAACAGTACTTGCCATGTGTCAATATGACCATGCGAAGGGTAAAATGTCAAATTTATGAACGATGGAGGCTACGTGGCATGTGTTAGTATGACCAAAACAAGAGCAAAGATCATGCTACCTGGAAAAAAAAGTTCTTGATATGTGTCAGTATGACCAAATCAACAACCCTGATGTGGAGAAAAGTTACTTGGCTCATGTCAATATGCCCAAGCCGAGAACAAGGGCAATATAGAGATGAAATCATGATTTGTGTCAACATGACCAAATCAAGAGGATAGGCTTATTGGCTCATGTCAATATGACCAAACCAAGAGCAAAGATTAGGCAACATCAAGATGAATTCATGAACTGTGTCAATATGAAAAGATCACACGAACCATCACATGAGAAAATGCTACTTGGCTCATGTCAATATGACCAAACCAAGAGCAAAAACTTGGCCAACATAGAGAAGATCCCCAACGAAAGAGGCAAGGGATTAGAAGAGAACCATGAGTCTCACCTTATTATTCGCCTCCTATAAGTCTCCTTCTCCCTATCTATGTGTGTGGGATTTGGCTGTAGTGTTTAGTATTTAGCAGTGTTTAGTATGCAGCAGCGGTAGAACAAAGCACGAATGAGCAGTCTAACACAGCGGCCGAATGAGCAGATGATTACTAGCCCCCTGAGCCAATGACACTAGTAGAAAAAAGGATTTTAGCCCCGGTTCGGTTGGACCATTAGTTCCAGTTCACAAACTGGGACTAATCAACCAAGACTAATGCTAGCCCCGGTTCGTCCCTGAACCGAGGCTAATGTCACATCCCAGACACCTTAATCAAGTTAGCTTTGTGCTCATGTTTTATTTGCATTGCATCTAGGAAATTTTCAACAAGAACAAAGTAAGTGGTGAAGGAAAACTCAAAAACCCTAGCCGCTTCTCAAAATAAAGGAAATTTCAAACTAGTTAAAATCAATGAACCCAAAATGGCCTCAAGAAAAGTTCAATCTTTCTGATAAATCATGGAAGTAAATAAGCAATGAAGAAAACCATTTTCTTGATACTTTAAGAATTTTAAATAAATGCAAAAAGCTACTAGTTTCAAGTTTAAAATTTGAAATCAGAAACTTTAAGCTTTCAAAAATGTTGAAAACTTTAGGAATGGTCGGATACATTCCAACTAATATTCTGGTGTGTTCAAAATGTTTTTACAAACTATTTTGGGAGCTGAAATAAATAGCAAATCAATAGTTAACAAAACAGAAAAGAAAAGAGAAAGAAAAGAGGAAAAACCTTATCTGTCACCGGCCCAGCCCACCATGGGCTCCCCGGTCATCTTCCTCCTCCTGCCAGTAGGCAGGGGAGAAGATGAGCACGGCGGCCAAGCCCGGCCACCTCCTGCCTACCTGCTCGCTGCTGGAGGCCTCCAGGAGCGCCAGCGCGACGCCTGAGCCTTCTTATCCTCCTCCCCGCGGCTCTATCTCCCCCTAGGCCTCTCGATCCCCTTTCCCCCTCTCGGATATCTCTCTCCCCGAAGCTCCGGTCGCCGTCGATCCGTCGTCTCCCGGTCCTCCCCGACCCTGCCGGCAGCCTCACAAGATCCGCCGTGAGCTCCTCTTCCCGTTCCCCCTCTTCCCGAGGCTCTCCCCCTCCTGTAACCCCGTTAGCCGTCGGAGCCCGAAGGTCCTCGTCGCCAGCCATGTCATTGCCGTCGTTGTGGTACTCAGCTCGCGAGGCCGAGCTCAGAAATGAGCTCCTGGAGCTCTGTAGATGGCGTAGGGCCCCTCTCCCAGCTCGCTAGTCCCCTGCATCGGCACTCCCGTCGATGCCCGAGCCGCAGCCGCCACTGACCTCGTCGCCGGCATGGATTCCGGTGACCACTAGGTCCAGCTCCTCTCCCCTTAGATGCGGCGTTTCTCTAGCTGCCCGTAGCACTAAACCGCGCCCAAAACCGATGCCCGTAGCGCCGTTTAGCTCACTCCAGCGAGCCCTCCGTCGCGCGCGTGGTCGCCGCCGGCCATATTCCGATGGGGGCCGACGTGGCCAGCCTAACCCAGTAGGTTTAACCCCTAATCACTCGCTGACAGTGGGCCCAAGGCCAAGTCAAACTCACTTAGGGGTTGGTCAGCGCGAGATTAGCCCCTGAGACGCTGACCAGTGGGTCCCCCCTGTCAGGTTTGACCTGATCAGGTCGGTTGACCTGTTGACGCCACGATGATGCAGTAATGACGCAATAAAGGGGTTTTCTAGTATAAAAATAATTCCATAAATGTTTAAAACTTCTAAATTTCATAGAAATTAATCTCTAACTCCAATGAAAATAATTTATATATGAAAAAGTATCAGAAAAAATTCAAGGAATCTGAATATGTCATTTTCAAACATGTTTGAAAATGTTACAGAACCCAAACATGTAGATTAATGAATAAGTTAATTCTTATAAATACTTTGTAGATGGAATTTGGAAAATATTTAAATTTCACTATAAATGACATGATCAAACACTGTCCTAATTACAAACCAGCAACCTAACATGTCATCCCATGCATGTAAAAAAGCAAGTTGATCTGAGCATCAGGTCGAATCAATTAAAATGGTATCCGAGAATACCTCATTTGAAGTGATATTTGAATTTGATTCAAATCAACTTCAAACCTAATACATGTTAGCTATAATAGTATACCACCTTGCATCCTCATGCCATGCTCATGCATCATCTTGATTGCATATGTTTGGTATTGATTGTTGTCATTCCTTTCGGTAGGCTCCGCTCCCCCGGATTCCACCGAATATCCGTCTGACGGATATTGTCACTCCTCTAAGCAACAAGGCAAGCAACCATTTTGATCATCCTGATAAATCCCATGTTCTTGCTCCTGCACTTACTTATTGCATTAGGATCAAATGCTTCAAATGCTTTTGCCACGTTAGTTGAACCCACTTCCTTTGCATGACCTATCCTTGTCACAGTAAATAGTGAACCTTGCAACCTAGCATACCTGGTAGTTGCTTGAGCCATGATGTGCCTTATCCTGCTATGCATGCTATGCTTGGAGTTGTGTATGGTCTGTTATCTGGGAGATGAACAGAATTGTGAGAATGTGTTCGGTAAGCAAAGGTTGTGTGTTAAACCTGAATTGGTAAAGGTACCGGTAAAAGGCTGTGTAGGAGTACATGGCGGGTTGTTTCATTGGAACCGTCCTTAGGAACTGAGTTCCGTGTATGTAATCCAAGACGAGATACTCCCACATGCTGGGCCCTGAAATATGACCCCGCTCGACTTATTAATCGCTTAGTACTCGGTCCAGGAGTTGCAAGTAGTTTCTGGTGTTTATAGTCATGCTGGAGGCCGTGCATGGTGTTGACCTGAGAGGTGGGCTGTGATGCGGTAGGCAGTGGCACAGTGTACCAGGTGGCACCCGGATGGTGGGCTTGGGAACCCTGCGCACATCGTTTGGGGCCGTGGCGGAAACCTCGGCCGGACTTCCGTGCGGGTTACCCTCAGATAGGCGATAGACCTGGACTAGGTACTAATGTGGTTAACGGTCGTGGCCGACTCCCTCGCTGGGCTTCCGCTTGAAGGTTGCCGAGGTGCATGACGTGCACATGGCGATAAGTGGCGAGAGCGTGTGTGACGAAGTACACCTCTGCAGGGTTATGATCTATTCGAATAGCCGCGTCCGCGGATATGGACTACTTGGAGACATATGTTGTTCATAGATAACTTAAATGGCTATTCATAAAATTGTCAAGATAAGCGTGAGTGTCGTGGATGGCATTTCCGTATGGAGACGGAATGATTCCACGATGGAGTATTGTTGTGGTGTTAGTGGACTCGAATGCGAGAAATCAAGTTGTCAAAATTATTTAAAAATGCAAGTTGTCTAGCCACGAGTCAAATGTTGGCTTTCCGCATGAAACCCCACAATACCTTATTGATACATTGCATGAGTAGATAGTTGTCCTAAAGTCTTGCTGAGTACCTCCGTACTCATGTTTGCTTAATAAATGTTGCAGAGGTTGCTAATGACCCTAATGGAGGGTTCTTCATAGACATCGACGACGACGAGTAGCTGGTGTCCCAGCTACGATCTGGCCCTAGGTTGGGTCTGTAGTATAGTCAGGCCATGTGCCTTCTAGTTCCACATGTCTGTACTCAGACAGTTTTAAACACTTCCGCTGGCTTGTAACTGAATGACTGCTATTATGGGTCGTGAGACCCTTACTGTGTAATATTATGTGTGTGGCTCTTCCGAGCCTCTTAAATAAAGCTTGTATGTTTATGGTTATGTTGTGATGCCATCGATGTATCTATACATATCGGTATTTCCATGCGTACGTGTGTCATACTTGATATGTATGGGGTTCGATTACCTAGCCGTGAACTTTAGTAGCACTCCTTAAAGGGAAATGCCCCTTTGTGATCCAACGAGCCATGGTAGCTCGCTACTGCTACGGACACATTGGTTGACTGGCATGTGTCCTTCTTAGCTGCTGTGTCTGTCCCCTTTGGGGAAATGTCACGCGATGTACTGGAGTCCTTGTAGCTTGCTACGACTCGTCTACACTCGCTGGTGACCGACACCTGCTTTGTTGGGTCATGTATGCATGTCCTTGTGCGGTACTGTCACTTTGGTTTATGACTAGACTTGTCGATCCGGGTTCTTTGACATTGGAATGCTAGCGACACAATTGCATACGTGAGTCAAAAGGCGCAAACGGTCCCGGCTAAGGTAAGGCTGCAGCCGTGGGGTTAACCGTGCGTGAGACCGCAAAGGGATGCGATGTGTTACAGGCTGGATTCCTATGGCTTAGGATCGGGGTCCCGACAGCTAAATACCATCCACATGGCGAGGCTGGGAGCGAGGGGGAGGGGTATTAGTCCCGGTTTGTATTATGAACCGGGGCTATTTCTTCGCTATTTTTTAGTAATTTTTAGGGTTTAGGGTTTTGCACTAAATTGGATGGGGCTATTTTGCTGCCCCCTATTTTCCCATTTATTTGTTTTGGGCATTTTTTAATTCTTGTTTTGCACTAAATTGGATGGTACATACACATCAATAAAGGAACAACTATATTGCACATCGTCACGAATATATTACACCATCTCATCCGTCGTGCTTTGTCGAACATATTTACAAAATGTAGACACGAGTTACATGCACATATATGCATCTTTTTTACACTATATCATTTCATATCAATTGCATCGACGGGCTATAGTATTCTCCCTTGACATCTAGGACCTCTGCATCTAAGAATCCGGCAATTTCCTCTTGAATTGCTCGTATACGTTCCTGTGGTAGAAGACCATCCCGCAACCGTTTGATCTAATTTAAAGAAGCAGTCAATATATATATAAATGAAAATGAAGACAATTCGCGGTAATAAAATAAAGCTGTGAGTATTGTTTATCGCACTTCGATTTTTTTTATGTCCCTGTTTTTGCCCATCTGATGGGTCGTCTGGCGAATGAACTCGCAAACATAGTATCCACATAAATTGTTACCCTTTTCCTACCTCAAGCACTTTACGAGAACAGAGTTCAATCAAAAACATAATCAATAATTATAATGGTATTGAAACTAGAATAAAGAGATGCGCGGATCTAGCTAGTAGTTACTTACATCTATTTGTTTAAATGTAAGGTCTGACTTCCAATCACCCCGAGTCTTGGCGGTGAACCGTTTGCAAGCCCTCCCAAGAAAAGAAAATCAATAAAGGAGTTCTATATTAATTCCTTGCTATTAGGAAATGAATAAAGGAGTTCTATATTAATTCCTTGCTATCAGGAAATGAACGAGAAGTTGCCGATATACTGCCATAATGATTGAAATTACCTCTGGAGGCATTCCTGCATGTTCTTCCATTCAGCGAGGGGTGTGCGTTTCGGGTCCATGACTATTACTTGTCCCTCGTCAGGTACAATGATTAACAAAATAAACTCGAACCTGCGCACGCATAACGAGCCAATTTTACACTTATAATAACATCAAGTAAGCCAAGATAGAATGCGTGTAGTAACACTCACTTGAAGTTGTAAGGAACTAATATTTCCCTTTTGGTACTGCAAAACCTTAATCCCAAAACCAAGTTATTCTCTGTCTCGCGGGGATTCATTGCGAGACTTTGGTGATGATTGTAATATGGATAAAAGAACCGCATGTCATTGATTTGTCCTCTTTTGCATTCGAGAATATTCATTCTGCAAAATTAATATAGTGATGAGTAAGATTATACATGCAAGAACGAGTTGAGTAAGACTTAATGACATAAATTAATAATTCTTACAAACAATAGGCATTGATGATAGATTTGTCGAGGGCGTCTTGTTTGTATAACTGAAAAAATTCCTCGAATTCAATCGTTAGCACGCCTCGTCGAGTCCCGAAATGCTCGTCTTCATATGCAACGTAGATCCAGTTTTGCTGATCTTTACATGCTTGCATGTACGAGTCATGCAATCTTCGCATTTTGGTTGGTAGCTCATTGACTAACTCAGGTTTGACGAGAGGAGACCCGTACCGGTACAGGTATGTTAGGTCGGCGAATTCCTGAATATGGTTTAAGTACTCATCAATAGACATGCCTTGAGCCTTGGCCGCTTCTCCGTATACTGCAGCAAAATCCGGATCAATACCAGCTCCGCTCGAGCACACCTTTGTATCGGAATACACTTTGAGCGGGGGGCACGATTGGTTTTTCTGTTCTCCGAGCTGGGCAACTTATTTCCCGCTACTACTCTTCAACCGTTGCTTTTTTGCATGAGTCGACTTGAGAATAGAGCGTTCATAGTCTATTCGCAACAGTGGCGGGGGATCTTCAAGGTTTTTCAGCATTTTCACAGTCGCGGCGTGATCTTCTGGGGTGTTCGGGAACTCTGGCTCTTTCGGCTTCTTCTTGTTAGCCACTTCAGCCTTCCACTGTTGATGCTGGGCGTCTGCCCTCTTAATATTCTCCTCTCCAGTATAGTCCCAAGGTCTCTTCTCCATATTCTTATGATGTACTGTTGGGAGGGGCGACATCTTACGTTTCAGTGATCGGAACCCCTTTCTGCCGCCACTATTAGTGGTGGTACGTTTCCGCTTTTTGCTCTGATCCTCAGTGGACGGAGACGGCTGAAGGGGCGGTGGAGACAGCTGATGCAGCATTGGAGACTGGTGAGGCGGCGAAGATGATGGTTGCGCTAGAGACTGGTGAGGTGGAGGCGAAGAAGGATTGCTGCTATGAGGAGTTGGTGGCCTTGGCATCCAATTTGGAAGCAAGATGTCCACCTTTGACCATCCAAGGGTTTGTTTCTTGACTTCTCCAAGTTGAGTCAAATCCCTACCTTCACCTGCAGGGTGCTCGAGCTTCAACTCCTCATACTCTTTCATCACTTCATCCACCGCGGCGACATCGTACTGCTATCCCACAGACAATAGCGCCAGAAATTGACACGTTGATAGAGGCTGGGCTTGCGTTGGTTTTTCCCTTGAAGAGGAAAGGGTGATGCAGCACAAGAGCAGTAAGTATTTCCCTCAGTTTGAGAACCAAGGTATCGATCCAGAAGGAGGGTCTCGTCAAGTCCAGAGTACCTGCGCAAACACAAACAAGCTTGCATCCAACGCTTCAAAGGGGTTGTCAATCCCTTCAAGATTGTTTGGAAAGTGAGATATGAAGGCGAAAAGTGCAACGAAGTAAAAAGTGTAAGGCTGAAAATTTGGTGCGGAGTAGACCCTGGGGGCCATAGTGTTCACTAGAGGCTTCTCTCAAAATAGCAAATATCATGGTGGGTGAACAAATTACTGTCGAGCAATTGATAGAACCGCGCAAAGTCATGACGATATCTAAGGCAATGATCATACATATAGGCATCACGTCCGAGACAAGTAGACCGATACTTTCTACATCTACTACTATTACTCCACACGTCGACCGCTATCCAGCATGCATCTAGTGTATCGAGTTCATGACGAACAGAGTAATGCTTTAAGCAAGATGACATGATGTAGAGGGATAATCTCAAACCAATGATGAAAACCCCATCTTTTTACCCTTGATGGAAACAACACGATGCGTGCCTCGCTACCTTTTTGTCGCTGGGTGAGGTCACCGCACGGTATGAACCCAAAACCAAGCACTTCTCCCATTGCAAGAATCATAGATCTAGTTGGCCAGACAAAACCCACAACTCGAAGAGAAGTACAAGGATATGAAATCATGCATAAGAGAGATCAGAAGAAACTCAAATAAGATTCATAGATAATCTGATCATAAATCCACAATTCATCGGATCTCGACAAACACACCGCAAAAGAAGATTACATCGGATAGATCTCCATGAAGATCATGGAGAACTTTGTATTGAAGATCCAAGAGAGAGAAGAAGCCATCTAGTTACTAGCTATGGACTCGTAGGTCTATGGTGAACTACTCACGCATCATCGGAGAGGTCATGGTGTTGATGAAGAAGCCCTCTGTGTCTGAATCCCCCTCCAGCAAGGCACCAGAACGTGCCCCAGATGGGATCTTGCGGAGACAGAAGCTTGCGGCGGCGGAAAAGTGATTTCGATGATCTCCTGATTTGTTTGGGGTTTTTAGGGAATATATAGGCGCAACCCCTAGGTCAGGGGCGCTCAGGGGGCCCACAAGCCTGGATGGCGCGGCCTCCCCCTGGCTGCGGGCTGGGGGCTTGTGGGGCCCTTGGGTCTCCCCTGCCTTGGATCCCAAGCTCCCCGATCTTCTTCCGTTCCAGAAAAAATCTTTTCGGGGATTTTCTTCCGTTTGGACTCCGTTTCAAAATCTCCTCTGAAAGGGGTAAAAAACATGGAAAAAAAGTAACTGACACTTGGCACTGAGTTAATAAGTTAGTCCCAAAAAATATATAAAAGGCATGCAAACCATCCAAAGTTTGACAAGATAATAACATGAAACCATCAAAAAATATAGATACGTTGGAGACGTATCACGTACCCTTCTGGAACAGGAAATCAATGCCAAGTTGGATTATGTCCAATTGGTATGGCCATGTTGACCGCCACCGTCAACCTTAAGTTAGCAACTTTCACCTTTAGCTCAGAACGTGTGCTCTCTCTGATATCATCCACCGTGTAGCGACGAGGAGGATCCGTCGTCACTGCATCATCACCATCATCCTGGAGCTGCGTGGAAGCCACACTGCTTTTCTAATTTGATGCAGCTTCTATCATGAGCCACTGAGATTGGACGCTACCTTGTTGTTTGTTTATTTGATCCTGCTACAGCCGCTTTACTTCTTCTTCTAGATTATGCAGCCGGTCTGCCTCAGCCGCTTTATCACGTGCCTCCTTTTCCTTTCTCCTCTGATGGCTACTATCGGGAAATCTCTTCCTTTCCTCGGAAAACGCAAGCATCCACGGTGGGGAGCCTGGTAAACCTCGTGCTCGCCCTTTGTGTTCCTTATTCCCAAGGGCGCGTGTGAGCTCGTCGTTCTCCCTATCGGGAACGAACCGTCCCTATTCAACATCTTGTACTACATGTCTAACGTCCTTGATGGGTAGGGGATTATCTTTGTGTTTTTGGTTATATATTGCCTTCCCTTGTTCGTCCAACAAGCCCCCATGCCCGTAAAACGAGTTTCTTCCCTGTTCGAGCCATCTTAAGGTCTCTAGAGTGAATTTTTTTCAGAAATGATGCCTCAAGTGCTTCCCACTTAGCCATATTCTTCCATAGCCACCAGGCCCCATAATATGGTGATACTTCTTCTTACCTGCATTCAACCTATTTGTTGCAGACTTTTTCAAGGCGTCCTCCGATTTCTTGTATGCCGCAAATTCGGCCCAGTAGTCTTTAGTCTTCTCATAGCCGTGATCAAAATCTGGAGTCTTACTTTCAAGATAAAATCCTGATGCAATATTTTTTTCCAGCCCCTGAATAGATCGGCCATCTTCTTAAGAGCCCACTTCTTGACTTTTTTCTCTAGGGCCTCTTTTTGCCTCTTCATTTCCTCCTCATTTAGATCCTCCTCATCTGGATCCACCTCTGGCGCCGGCAGGGTGAAATGAAGCATGAGCTTTCTCCAAAGGTCTTCTTTGGATGATGTGCCGACATATGAAACTCCTTCCTGATCCCTTGGTTTAATCCATTCTCGAGTGGTGATAGGGATGTGGTCCCTAAAAACAACTCCGCATGCCTTCACAAACTTCTACTTTACATGTGTGGGAATAATTGGTTGCCCGGCATTTGAGACTGTTTCGATCCTGTATCTCTCACTATCATCCAGCTTCTTGGTTGGGCCTCGTTTCGTCCGTACTGAAGATTTGCTCGATACGGAGGGCTAAAAGAAAGAGCATTAATATATGTATATAGACAACATAGGATTAATTTATTAATATATATATATATATGCACCTCGCCGGAGCGGACGGCTTCTCCCTCGTCGGCTTCTTCCTCATTGGAACCGCCGATTCCTCCCTCGCCCGAGGCGTGGGCGTCTACCTCACCGGATCTTCTACCTCATGTGTTGAGAGACTCATATCCCTCGCCGGACTCGTTCAAAAATTAATTGGTGACATCAACATCGCGACCTAAAATATCATCCCCGTGGATGACACCATGCATCACGTCTTCCTGATATTCGTCTCTGTCGTGTATTGGATCCATAGTATCTACAAATTAATTAAACATCATCGAATAATCCACTTAATTAATGCATCATCGAATAATACACTTAATATTATCGAATATATAATCTGGAATACGTAAATAATACATCTCTCGAATACAGTAATACATCAAATAATATAGTAATAACTGATCAACCAACAAAGAGTCGTCGTTGTAGTGAGGCGTGGGCGGTGGACACCCAAAGAGCAAGGACCATCACCGGATCATAGCTCGGGTGAGATCCCTGAAGAACCTACCAGGTACTGGAGAACTTGGCACCCGATGCCTCCATGTAGCGACGGACGTGCTCGTCCTCCTCCCTGACACGGCGACGTACGTCCTCCTCGGGGGCCGACAACCTAGGCACCGAAAGTGGCCCCCGCGACCGGCACCGAAGAAGCTTCGGGTCAACGACGGGAGCCTGGTTCCTCACCAAGCCGCACGCCCCGGAAGGTAACTGCTCCCAGTGCTAGCCAGGCGGAGCCCAGTCCTGCACATGCTGGCGCCTATCAAGCTGGTGGTCGCCACCGAGTCGACGACGAGGATGCGGGTCGGGCATCATATGTCCTACTATTTAAATTCCTACTATTTAATAAAATTTTCTAAACTTGTACTCCCTCCGTTTCAAAATATAAGACCTTTTAAAGATTTCATCAGAAAACTACATACGAAGCAAAATGAGTGAATCTATACTCTAAAATATGTCTAACGAATTCTCTTAACCTTTAAGGGATTTAACAAAATGGCGATATTCTGGATGTGTAGAAAATGATTCATATTTTTCCTGATCCCATCTACCCTTCTTCTATATGTCACGATGTGTACTGTCAAAGGATTGAAGAAAACCATGACTTCATCATTACCTAGTAGTAATAGGCGCATGATGCTATGAAGCTTTACAAAGTTGTTTTGTAACGGAATTCCGAATAGGATAATTACCTTTTTGGTACGCAGTTCAAAAAGAGCCATCCAAATATCGCTATTTGGAAGGACTTTGCTGAACTCCGTACCAAAAAGCAAATTATTCTATCAAGAACTCCGTTCCAGAACAACTTTCTAAAGCTTGATAGTGCATGTGTGTGTTACTACCAGGTAATGATGAAGCCATGGACCATGACTTCATCATTACCTAGTAGTAAGAGCCGCATGATACTATGAAGCTTTACAAAGTTGTTTTTTAACGGAATTCTGAATAGGATAATTAGCTTTTTGGTACACAGTTCAAAAAGAGCCATCCGAATATCGCTATTTGGAAGGACTTTGCTGAACTTCGTATCAAAAAGTGAATTATTCTATCAGGAACTCCGTTTCAAAACAACTTTCGAGAGCTTGATAGCGCCATGCGTGTGTTACTACTAGGTAATGATGAAGCCATGAATTTCTTCAAAACTTTGACACACAACAACGTGACATATAGAATCTAGCTAGCTAGGTTACATAGATGAGACCAATTTTTTTTTGAATCAACTTGTGCACATACATAATGTGGCATTCTTGATAAATCCATTATTAACACTAACAATGTTGTTTTATCTAGCTTAATCTATACTTAGAGGAAAATTCACTTAAACATGTACAATCTACAATGTACAAATATTCTACAATTTACAAATATCACTTAAATCACTTAAGCATGTAAATGCTTAAGTGATTTTTGTAGTGATTCAAGTAATATTTGTAGATTGTAGATTAATTTGTATATGCTTAAATACTAAATTTTGACCTAAATTAAAAGGCCATAAACTAGCTAATTAACACTAACCTATTAATTAACACTAATTAACTACCTAACCCTAATAACACAAATTTACATAACACAAAAATAACACAAATAACCTAATCTACTAATTCAGCATCTACCTAATCTACAAATAACCTAATCTAGCTACTAATTAAGCATCTAGCTAATTAAGCATCTACGTATGTATGTAGTAAATTACATGCACACGATCGGCAATCGATCGAGAGAGGAGAGGAGAGAGGCTCACCTGCGGGGCGACGGCGACGGCTAGGAGTGGCAGGGCGACGGTGACGGCGAGGAGTGGCAGGGCGACGGCCGGCGCGACGGCGACGACGACAGCTCGAGGCATAGGAGCGCGCGGCAGCGGCGACGGGGAGGAGCGCGACGACAACGGCAGGGAGGAGGGCGACATCAAGGAGGAGCGGGGCGACGGCGGCGGGGAGGAGCACGGCGACGGCGACGGCATTGCCGTTGCGCAGCCTGGCGGCGTCGAGGTGTTCGTCCGTCGCGGGGAGGAAGAAGTCAAACTGCGGCGATTTGGTCATTTTCGAACTCCCGCTTATATAGGCGGACCTTTAGTCCCGGGTCATGGCTCGAACTGAAACTAAACACCCCCTTTAGTCCCGGGTCGAGCCACGACCCGGGACTAAAGGCCCTCGCTTCCCACCCGTCCGCCTGCCGAATAGGGACCTTTAGTCCCGGGTCGTGGCTCGACCCGGGACTAAAGGGGGTCTTTAGTCCCGGTTTGAGCCACGACCCGAGACTAAAGACGTGGGCCTTCCGGGAGTTCAAAGTTTAGTCTCACCTCGCTTGTCGAGAGGAGCAGCGACTGGCTTATAAGCCCCGCTGCCCCAACCGTCTCGAGCTCCTCTCAATTGTAGGCTTACGGACCTAAATGCATTCTCTCTGCCTAAATTTGAAAATTGATGCGAATTTAAAGACAAAATTCAACCCAAATTCAAAGTGCTAACTGCACTTTGAATTTAGGTTAAATTTTCTCTAAAATTCACATCTATTTTTCAAATTTTTTCCATTATTTTTCTTTTGTCTTTTGCTTTATTTATTTAGTTTTTTTCTACTAACACCTAATATTTAGTTTTCAAATTTGATTCTTTGAAATTTGTGAATAATTTTACTTTCGTAGTTTTCTATTAAACATTTTAACAAAAAAACTTTATGAAAATTCTTTCGAGTTGATATATTTTTGTTTCTTTTTAGTTAATGTTTTACTTGATTCTTTTTAACAAATAAACACTTTGATAATTTTAGTTGATTATTTTTAATTCATTCTTTTTAGTTAACGTTTTAGTTGATTCTTTTTAGTTGACTCTTTTTTTGTTTCCTATTAAATATTTTAACAAAAAAAACTTTATGAACATTCTTTCGAGTAGATATTTTTTTTGTTTCTTTTTAGTTAATATTTTACTTGAGTCTTTTTAACAAATAAACACTTTGTTAGTTTTAGTTGATTATTTTTTATTCATTTTTTTTAGTTAATGTTTTAGTTGATTCTTTTTAGTTGACTTTTTTTTGTTTTCTATTAAACATTTCAACAAACAAACTTTAGATCGTACAGCAGAAGCGTTAGTGAACGCGGTTGATGTAGTGGAACGTCCTCACGTCCCTCGATCCGCCCCGCGAACAATCCCGCGATCAGTCCCACGATCTAGTACCGAACGGACGGAACCTCCGCGTTCAGCACACGTACAGCTCGACGATGATCTCGGCCTTCTTGATCCAGCAAGAGAGACGGAGAGGTAGAAGAGTTCTCCGGCAGCGTGACGGCGCTCCGGAGGTTGGTGATGACCTTGTCTCAGCAGGGCTCCGCCCGAGCTCCGCAGAAACGCGATCTAGAGGAAAAACCGTGGAGGTATGTGGTCGGGCTGCCGTGGAAAAGTCGTCTCAAATCAGCCCTAAAACCTCCGTATATATAGGTGGGAGGGAGGGGAGGAGGCAGCCTCAAAACCTAAAGGTTTGGCCGAAATTGGAGGTGGAGGAGTCCTACTCCAATCCTACTTGGAGTAGGATTCCACCTTCCCACTTGGAAACTCTTTCCACCTTGTGTTTTTTCCTTCTCAAACCTTATGGGCCTTAGTGGGAACTTATTCCAGCCCACTAGGGGTTGGTTTATCTCTTCCCATAGCCCATGAGACCCCTTGGGGCGTGACACCCCTCCCGATGGTCCCCGGCACCCCTCCCGGCACTCCCGGTACACTACCGATGAGCCCGAAACTTTTCCGGTAATGCACGAAAACCTTCCGGTAACCAAATGAGGTCATCCTATATATCAATCTTCGTTTCTAGACCATTCCGGAAACCCTCGTGACGTCCGTGATCTCATCCGGGACTCCGAACAACATTCGGTAACCAACCATATAACTCAAATACGCATAAAACAACGTCGAACCTTAAGTGTGCAGACCCTGCGGGTTCGAGAACTATGTAGACATGACCCGAGAGACTCCTCGGTCAATATCCAATAGCGGGACCTGGATGCCCATATTGGATCCTACATATTCTACGAAGATCTTATCGTTTGAACCTCAGTGCCAAGGATTCATATAATCCCGTATGTCATTCCCTTTGTCCTTCGGTATGTTACTTGCCCGAGATTCGATCGTCAGTATCCGCATACCTATTTCAATCTCGTTTACCGGCAAGTCTCTTTACTCGTTCCGTAATACAAGATCTCGCAACTTACATTAAGTTACATTGCTTGCAAGGCTTGTGTGTGATGTTGTATTACCGAGTGGGCCCCGAGATACCTCTCCGTCACAAAAGTTGAGAGGGTTAGGACAAAAACTGGCACTCCGTGTGACGGAGAGGTATCTCGGGGCCCACTCGGTAATACAACATCACACACAAGCCTTGCAAGCAATGAACATCCGACATACGCGCTTCTGATGACTACTCGGTGTGCTGCACCTCGAGCGTCGTCTGTGGATGCTATGAACATCCGACATACGCGCTTCTGATGACTACACGATAGTTCAGTGCAACATACTTAATGGCTTAGAAGCAAGACGCCGAAAACGTTGTAAAACGTCACGGAACATAAGTGATGTTCTAAAGAGATGAAATTGTGATTTCATGCTTGTGCCCTTGTTAAGAGGTACGAGACCTCCGACAAGATTCTTTGTCCACAAAGTAAAGGAGAAAGGCTCAATCGTTGAGCGTGTGCTCAGATTGTCTCAGTACGACAATCGCTTGAATCAAGTGGGAGTTAATCTTCCAGATGAGATAGTGATAGTTCTCCAAAGTCACTGCCACCAAGCTGTGAGAGCTTCGTGATGAACTATAACATATCAAGGATACATACAATGATCCTTGAGCGATTCGCGATGTTTGACACTGCGAAAGTAGAAATCAAGAAGGAGCATCAATAGTTGATGGTTTGTAAAACCACTAAGTTTCAAGAAAGGCAAGGGCTAGAAGGGATACTTCGTGAAACGGCAAAACAGTTGCTGCACTAATGAAGAGACCCAAGATTAAACCCAAACCCGAGACTAAGTGCTTCTGTAATGAGGGGAACAATCACTGAGGCGGAGCAACTCAAGATACTTGGTAGATAAGAAGGCTGGCAAAAGTCGAAAGAAGTGTATTTGATATACATGATGTTGATGTGTACTTTACTAGTACTCCTAGTAGCACGAGGGTATTGGATACCGGTTCGGTTGCTAAGTGATTAGTGACGCGAAATGAAAGCTACGGCATAAACGGAGACTAGCTAAAGGCGAGGTGACGATACGTGTTGGAAGTGTTTCCAAGATTGATATGATCAAACGTCGCACGCTCCCTCTACCATCGGGATTGGTGTTAAACCTAAATAATTGTTATTTGGTGCTTGCGTTAAGCATGAACATGATTGGATCGTGTTTATTGCAATATGATTATTCATTTAAAGAGAATAATGGTTACTCTATTTTCTTGAATAATCACCTTCAATGGTTTATTGAATCTCGATCGTAGTGTTACACATGTTCATGATATTGGTGCCAAAAGATACGAGTTGATGATGATAGTACCACTTACTTGTGGCACTGCCGCTTGAGTCATGTTAGTATAAATTGCATGAAGAGGCTCCATGCTGATGGATCTTTATACTCACCTGATTTCGAATCACTAGTGACATGCGAGTCATACCACATGAGCAAGGCCTTGTTTTCATTGAGATGAAATAAGATAGTAACTTGTTGGAAGTGATACATTTTGATGTATGCAGTCCAATGGGTGCTGAGGCACGCAGTGGATATCATTATGTTCTTACTTCACTGACGATTTGAGTAGATACAGGAGTATTTACTTAATGAATCACAAGTCCAAAATGTTGAAAAGTTCAATTCCGTTTCAGAGTGAAGTTCGTCGTAACAAGAGGATAAACTGTCTACGATATGATCATGGAAATGAATATCTGAGTTACGAGTTTTGGTACACAGTTAAGACAATGTGGAAATTGTTTCGCAGTTCATGCCACCTGGAACATCATAGTGTGATGATGTGTCTGAACGTCATAGCCACGCACTATTTGGTATGGTGCATACTATGATGTCTCTTATCGAATTACCACTATCGTTTATGGGTTATGCATTAGAGACAACTGCACTCACTTTAAATAGGGCACCGCGTATTTCCGTTGAGATGACACAGTATAGACTGAGGTTTAGAGAAATCTAAACTGTCGTTTCTTGAAAGTTTGGGGTTTCGACACTTATGTGAAAAAGTTTCAGTCTGATAAGCTCGAACCCAAAGCGGATAAATGCATCTTCATAGGATATCCAAAACAGTTGGGTACATCTCCTATCTCAGATCCGAAAGCAAAGTGTTTGTTTCTAGAAACGGATCCTTTCTCGAGGAAAGGTTTCTCTTGAAAGAATTGAGTGGGAGGGTAGTAGAACTTGATGAGGTTATTGAACCATCACTTCAACCAGTGTGTAGCAGGGCGCAGGAAGTTGTTCATGTGGCACCTACACCAATTGAAGTGGAAGCTGATGATGATGATCATTGAGCTTCGAATCAAGTTACTACAAACCTCGTAGGTCGACAAGGTCGCGTACTGCTGCAGAGTAGTACGGTAACCCTGTCTTGGAGGTCATGTTGTTGAGCAACAGTGAACCTACGAGTTATGGAGAAAGCGATGGTGGGCCCAGATTCCGACAAATGGCTGGAAGCCATGAAATCCGAGATAGGATCCATGTGTGAAAACAAAGTGTGGACTTTGGTAGAACTACTTGATGGTCATAGGACTGTTGAGTAAAATGGATCTTTAAAGGAAAACAGACGATGATGGTGATAAGTCACTATTAAGAAAAGCTCGACTTGTCGCAAAGATGTTTTCGATAAGATCAAACAGTTGACTATGATGAGACTTTCTCACTCGTAGCGATGCTAAAAGTCTGTTAGAATTATGTTAGTTGTTGATGCATTATTTATGAAATATTGCACGTAGGATGTCAAAACATTGTTTTCTCGACGGTTTCCTTGAGCAAACATTGTATGTGATACAACCAGAAGGTTTTGTCAATCCTAAAGATACTAGCAAGTATGCAAGCTCCAGTGATCCTTCAATGGACTGGTGCAAGCATCTCGGAGTTGGAATATACACTTTGATGAGATGATCAAAGATTTTGGGTTTGTACAAGGTTTATGAGAAACTTGTATTTCCAAAGAAGTGAGTGGGAGCACTATAGAATTTCTGATAGGTATATGTGGTTGACATATTGTGGATCAGAAGTAATGTAGAATTTCTGTAAAGCATACAAGGTTGTTTGAAAGAAGTTTTCAAAGGAGTACCTGGGTTACGCTACTTGAACGTTGAGCATCAAAGATCTATGGAGATAGATCAAAAGCGCTTAATAGAAGTTTCAACAAGATGCATGCCTTGACAAGTTTTTGAAAGAGTTCAAAATAGACCAGCAAAGAAGGAGTTCTTGGTTGCGTTGTGAGGTGTGAATTTGAGTAAGACTCAAAACCCGACCACGGCAGAATAAAGAGAATAGACGAAGGTCGTCTTCTATGCCTTAGCCGTAGAATCTAAAGTATGCCATGCTGTGTACCGCACCTGATGTGTGCCTTGACTCAAAGTCTGTTGAGAGGTACAGAGAGTGATCCATGATTGAATCACTAGCAGCGGTCAAAATTTATCCTTAGTAACAAATGGACTAAGGAATTTTTCTCGATTTTGGAGGTGGTTAAAGAGTTCGTCGTAAAGGGTTACGTCGATGCAAGCTTTGACACTAATCCGAATAACTATGAGTAGTGAAACAGATTCATATAGTAGAGTAGATATTTGGAGCATTTCCGAATAGCACGTGGTAGCAGCATCTATAAGATGACATAAAGATTTGTAAAGAACGCACGGATCTGAAAGTTTCAGAACCGTTGACTAAAACCTCTCTCACGAGCAAGACGTGATCAGACCCCATAACTATATGGGTGTTGGATTCGTTGGAATCACATGGTGATGTGAACTAGATTATTGACTCTAGTGCAAGTGGGAGACTGTTGGAAATATGCCCTAGAGGCAATAATAAATTAGTTATTATTATATTTCTTAGTTCATGATAATCGTTTATTATCCATGCTATAATTGTATTGATTGGAAACACAATACTTGTGTGGATACATAGACAAAACACTGTCCCTAGTAAGCCTCTAGTTGACTAGCTCGTTGATCAAAGATGGTCAAGGTTTCCTGGCCATAGGCAAGTGTTGTCACTTGATAATGGGATCACATCATTAGGAGAATCATGTGATGGACTACACCCAAACTAATAGACGTAGCATGTTGATCGTGTCATTTTGTTGCTACTATTTTCTGCGTGTCAAGTATTTGTTCCTATGACCATGAGATCATATAACTCACGGACACCGGAGGAATGCTTTGTGTGTATCAAACGTCGCAACGTAACTGGGTGACTATAAAGATGCTCTACAGGTATCTCTGAAGGTGTTCGTTGAGTTAGTATAGATCGAGACTGGGATTTGTCACTCCGTGTGACGGAGAGGTATCTCGGGGCCCACTCGGTAATACAACATCACACACAAGCCTTGCAAGCAATGTAACTTAATGTAAGTTGCGGGATCTTGTATTACAGAACGAGTAAAGAGACTTGCCAATAACAAGATTGAACTAGGTATGGACATACCGTCGATCGAATCTCGGGCAAGTAACATACCGAAGGACAAAGGGAACAACATACGGGATTAACTGAATCCTTGGCATAGAGGTTCAACCGATAGAGATCTTCGTAGAATATGTGGGAACCAATATGGACATCCAGGTCCCGCTATTGGTTATTGACCGGAGAATGTCTCAGATCATGTCTACATAGTTCTCGAATCCACAGTTTGATTTGGTTATTGACCGTTGATGTTTGATTTGGTGCCTTCCTTAATCTTTTCCCGATCTGGCGGTATTGTTGGATTGAAGTGGCCCAGACCAACCTTACTCGTACGCTTATGAGAGACCGGTTTCATCAACTAAAGATGCAACTTGTTGCATAGAGATGACTCGTGGGTGTCAGTTTCTTCAACTTCAATTGAATCGGATTTGACCGAGGTGGTCCTTGTAGAAGGTTAAATAGCAATTTGCATATCACAGTTGTGACTTTTGCGTAAGTAAGATGCGATCATACTAGATACCCATAGCAGCCATGTAAAACATGCAACAACAAATTAGAGGACGTCTAACTTGTTTTTGCAGGGTATGCATGTGATCTGATATGGCCAACAACATGATGTGTTATATTGGATGTATGAGATGAATCATGTTGTAATAGTTAATATCGACTTGCACGTCGATGCTATGGCAACCGGCAGGAGCCATAGGGTTGTCTTTAAACTAACGTTTGTGCTTGCAGATGCGTTTACTACGTTGCTAGGTTGTAGCTTTCGTAGTAATAGCATAGATAGCACGACAACCTCGATGGCGGCACGATGATGGAGATCATGGTGTGGCGCCGGTGACGATGAAGATCATGTCGGTGCTTTGGTGATGGAGATCAAGAAGCACAAGATCATGGCCATATCATGTCACTTATGATTTGCATGTGATGTTAATCCTTTTATGCACCTTATTTTGCTTAGAATGACGGTAGCATTATAAGGTGATCCCTCACTAAAATTTCAAGATAAAATTGTGTTCTCCCCGACTGTGCACCGTTGCGATAGTTCGTCGTTTCGAGACACCACATGATGATCGGGTGTGATAGACTCAATGTTCACATACAACGGGTGCAAAACAGTTGCACACGTGGAACACTCGGGTTAAACTTGACGAGCCTAGCATGTACAGACATGGCCTCGGAACAAAAGAGACCGAAAGCTCGAGCATGAATCATATAGTTGGTATGATCAACAAGGAGATGTTCACCACTGAAACTATACTCAACTCACGTGATGATCAGACTTGAGTTAGTGGATTTGGATCATGCGCCACTCGAATAACTAGAGGGATGTTTGAGTGGGAGTTCTTAAGTAATATGATTAATTGAACTAATTATCATGAACATAGTCAAAAGGTCTTTGCAAATAATGTTGTAGCTTGCGTTGTAGCTCTACTGTTTTTTGATATGTTCCTAGAGAAAATTTAGTTGAAAGATGATAGTAGCAAATATGCGGACTGGGTCCGTAAACAGAGGGATTGTCCTCATTGCTGCTCAGAAGGCTTATGTCCTTAATTAATGCACCGCTCAGTGTGCTGAACCTCGAGCGTCGTCTGTGGATGTTGCGAACATCTAGCATACACGTTTTTATGACTACGTGATAGCTGAGTGCGTAATGCTTAACGGCTTAGAATTGAGGCGCCAAAGATGTTTTGAACGTCACGGAACATATGAGATGTTCCAAGAGATGAAATTGGGATTTCATGCTCGTGCCCTTGTTGAGATGTCTGAAACCTTCGATAAGATTCTTTGTGTGCAAAGTAAGGGAGAAAAGCTCAATCGTTGAGCATGTGCTAAGATTGTCTGAGTGCTACAATCGCTTGAATCGAGTGGGAGTTAATCTTCAAGATGAGATAGTGATGGTTCGTCAAAGTCACTGCCACCAAGCTACTAAAGCTTCATGATGAACTATAACATATCAAGGATACATATGATGGTCCTTGAGCTATTTGCAATGTTTGACACTGCAAAAGTAGAAATCAAGTAGGAGCATCAATTGTTGATGGTTAGTAAAACCACTAGTTTCAAGAAGGGCAAGGGCAAGAAGGGAGACTTCATGAAACGACAAACCAGTTGTTGCTCTAGTGAAGAAACCCAAGGTTGAACCCAAACCCGAGACTAAGTGCTTCTGTAATGAGAGGAACGGTCACTGAAGCGGAACTACCCTAGAGACTTGGTAGATGAGAAGGCTGGCAAAGTCGACAAAAGTATATTGGATACACGTGATATTGATGTGTACCTTACTAGTACTCCTAGTAGCACCAGGGTATTAGATACCGGTTCAGTTGCTAAGTGTTAGTAACTCGAAATGATAGCTACAGATTAAATGGATGCTATCAAGGGTGAGGTGACGATGTGTGTTGGAAGTAATTCTAAAGTTGATATGATCAAACATCGCACACTCCCTCTACCATCGGGATTAGTGTTAAACCTAGATAATGGTTATTTGGTGTTTGCATTGAGCATGAACTTGATTAGATCGTGTTTATTGCAATACGATTATTCATTTAAAGAGAATAATGGTTATTCTTCTTACTTGAATAAATACCTTCAATGGTTTATTGAATATCGATCGTAGTGTTACACATGTTCATAATATTGATGCCAAAAGATACAAAGTAGTAATGATAGTACCACTTACTTGTGGCACTGCCGCTTGAGTCGTATCGGTATAAAATGCATGAAGAAGCTCCATGCCGATGGATCTTTGTACTCACTCATTTTTTAAACGTTTGAGACATGCAAACCATACCTATTGGTATAAACACATGAAGAAACTCCATGCAGACGAATCATTTGTACTGACTTGATTTTTAATCACTTGAGACAAGCAAATCATACCACATGGGCAAGATGACTGAAGGCCTCGTTTTCCAGTGAGATGGAACTAGAAAGTAACTGATTGGAAGTAATACATTTAGATGTGTGCAGTCCAATGAGTGCTGAGGCACGCAGTGTATATCGTTATGTTCTTACTTCACATATGATTTGAGTAGATACTAGTGTATTTGCTTGATGAAACACACTCTGAATTATTGAAAGGTCCAAGTAGTTTCAGAGTGAAGTTGAAGATCGTCGTGACAAGAGGGTAACGTGTCTACAATATGATCATAGAGATGAATATCTGAGTTGCGAGTTTGGTACACAATTAAGACAAATGTGAAAATTGTTCCACATCTCATGCCACCTAGAACACCATAGTGTGATGGTTTGTCCGAACATCATAGTCGCGCTCTATTTGATATGGTGCATACTATGATGTCTCTTATCAAATTACCACTATCGTTTATGGGTTATGCATTAGAGACAACATCATTCACTTTGAATAGGGCACCACGTATTTCCGTTGAGATGACACTGTATGAACTATGGTTTGGAGAAACCTAAGCTGCCATTTCTTAAAAGTTTGGGGTTGCGATGCTTGTGTGGAAAAGTTTCACCATGATAAGCTCGAACCCAAAGCGGATAAATGCATCTTCATAGAACACCCAAAACAGATGGGTATACCCCCTATCTCAGATCTGGAAGCAAAGTGTTTGTTTCTAGAAACGGGTCCTTTCTCGAGGAAAAGTTTCTCTCGAAACAATTGAGTGTTAGGGTGGTGGAACTTGATGAGGTTATTGAACCGTCACTTCAATGTGTAGTAGGGCGCAGAAAGTTGTTCCTGTGGCGCCTACACCAATTGAAATGGAAACTGATGATAGTGATCATTAAGCTTTGAATCAAGTTACTACAAACCTCGTAGCTCGACAAGGTCGCGTACTGCTATAGAGTGGTACGGTAACCCTATCCTGGAGGTCATGTTGTTGAACAACAATGAACCTACGAGCTATGGAGAAGCGATGGTGGGCCCGGATTCCGGCAATTGGCTGGAGGCCATGAAATCCAAGAGAGCATCCGTGTATAAAAACAAAGTGTACACTTTGAAGAGCTACTTGATGGTCGTCAGACTGTTAAGTACAGATGGATCTTTAAAAGGAAGACAGACATTGATGGTGAAAAGTCACCATTAAGAAAGGATCGACTTGTCGCAAAGATGTTTATGACAAAGTTCAAAGAGTTGACTATGATGAGACTTTCTCACTCGTAGCGATGCTAAAAGTCTGTTGGAGTTTGATACATCTCCGTTGTATATACTTTTCCGAACTCTTTTGCCCTTGTTTTGGACTCTAATTTGCATGATTTGAATGGAACTAACCCGAACTAACGCTGTTTTCAGCAGAATTGCCATGGTGTTGTTTTTGTGCAGAAATAAAATTTATCGGAATGTCCTGAAAATTTACAGAGATTTTTTCTAGAATAAAAGAAAAATACATGCGCAAAGATCCACTGGAGGGGGCGTGCCAGTGGGCCACAAGCCCACAGCCCGCGGCCACCCCCTAGGCCGCGTCATGAGGGCTTGTGGGGCCCACGTGGCACCACCGCCCCCAAACTCAACTCTATATCTTCCATCTCACCCGGAAAAAAATCAGAGACAATGTTTCATCACGTTTTACGATACGGAGGCGCCACCACCTCCTGTTCTTCATCTGGAGGGCAGATCTGGAGTCCGTTCGGGGCTCCGGAGAGGGGAAATCATCGCCATCGTCATCATCAACCTTCCTCCATCGACAATTCCATGATGCTCTTCATCGTGCGTGAGTAATCTCATCGTAGGCTTGCTGGACGGTGATGAGTTGGATGAGATCTATCATGTAATCAAGTTAGTTTTAACGGGGACTAATCCCTAGTATCCACTATGTTTTAGATTGATGTTGCTGCTACTTGGTTATGCTTAATGCTTGTCACTAGGGCCCGAGTGCCATGATTTCATATCTGAACCTATTATGTTGTCGCCAACATATGTGTGTTTCAGATCCTATCTTGCAAGTTGTAGTCACCTACTATGTGTTATGACCCGGCAACCCCGGAGTGACAATAGACAGAACCACTCCCGGAGATGACCATAGTATGAGGAGTGCATGTATTTGCCACGTGTTAATGCGTTGGTCTGGTTCTTTATTAAAAGGAGAACCTTAATATCCCGTAGTTTCCATTAGGACCCCGCTGCCACGGGAGGGATGGACAATAGATGTCATGCAAGTTCTTTTCCCTAAGCACGTATGACTACATACGGAATACATGCCTCCATTAGATTGACGAATGAGAGCTAGTTACTTATCTCTCCGTGTTATAGTTGTTACATGATGAATCACATCCGCAATAGTCATCCATCACCGATCCACTGCCTACGAGTCTTTTAATACTGGTCCTTGCTACGTTACTTTGTCTAGGCTTGTCCCTTGCTACAAAAGGGATTGGGCCACTTTGCTGCTACTGTTGCTACTGATGTTACTTTGCTGCTACTGTTGCTACTGCTGTTACTTTGCTACTGCTGCTACTGTTGTTCCTTGCTACTTCGTTGTTACTTGTTGCAAGATCCTTTTTCGACAATGTTGTCGGGGAAGAATAGTTACTCACCCACGTGCAACCTACTTGCGCCATTGATACAAAAGTTAGGAATAGTCTATCGTCAACAGATTGGTTCTGGCACCGTTGCTATCATACTACTTTGCTACTGATACTTTTCTTGCAGACACTAATCTTTCAGGTATGGTTGAATCTGACAAACTCAGCTCCTAATACTTGAGAATATTCTTTCGTTTCACCTTGAGGCGAATCAACAAATTTGGGTCGAATACTCTACCCTCGAAAACTGTTGCGATCCCCTACACTTGTGGGTTATCAAGACCTTTTTCTGGCGCCGTTGCCGGGGATTCTCTGAGTCACTTGGTATTGACGTCTGCTGGTCACTATGAGGAATCCGAAAGATCCAAGAACTGAAATCTTGCCTTCCACTACGAGGACAGGTAAGGAACTGCCATCTAGCTCTGCACTTGATTCACCTTCAGTTATGAGTAAGTTTGCGACTTCGCCTCCTGCTAGAAATCTTGATATGTTGCCTCTGCTTGATGATGCTACTTCTGCTGCCCGTGATGCTTATGATGATGCTATGCTTATTACTGCTTTGCCACTAGGTGCATTCCTTGATGCACAAATTGCTAGAGTTGCTCCTAGATGTGATGATACTTCTGAAACAGTTGATACTATTGAAGTAGAACCTGCTACTATGCCCGAATTGCCTGATATGCCTGAGTGTTATGTTATGGAGGGAGAGATAGCTGAGGAATTTCTTGCGTGTAAGGATAGGTATGATGTTGAGAAATTACTGCGCAAGTGGAAAGAAAAATCTCTGAACGCTAGGATGGAATACGACCCGAAGTTTGCTACTTCGCCTATCTTTGTGACCGATAAGGATTATGAATTCACTGTCGACCCTGAGTTAATCACTCTGGTCGAATATGATCCTTTTCACGGTTATGAGTCTGAAAAGGTTGTAGCCCATCTTACCAAACTGCACGATATAGCCACCCTATTCACTTGTGAGGAAAAGATCCGCCACTACATTATCCTCAAGTTGTTTCCTTTGTCGCTAAAGGATGATGCTAAGACCTGGTTCACTTCTCTTGCTCCTGGTTGTGTGCGTAGCCCCCAGGATATGGTCTACTACTTCTCTGAAAAATATTACCCTGCCCATAAGAAGCAAGCTGCCTTGCAGGAAATATTCAACTTTGCTCAAGCTGAAGAAGAGAGTCTCCCACAAGCTTGGGGGAGGCTCATCCAGCTACTAAATGCTTTGCCTAATCACCCTCTTGAGAAGAATGAAATACTTGATATCTTCTATAATGGACTTACCGATGCTTCCAAAGACCACCTAGATAGTTGTGCTGGTTGTGTTTTTAGGGAACGAACCGTAGAACAAGCTGAGATTCTATTGAATAACATCTTGTGCAATGAAAATGCTTGGACTATTCCCGAACCACCTCCTAAGCCAACTCCGAAGAAAAGAGGTATTCTATTCCTCAGTCCTGAAGATATGCAAGAAGCTAAGAAATCTATGCGAGAGAAAGGCATCAAATCTGAAGATGTCAAAAATCTATGACCTATCGAAGAGATCCATGGTCTCGATAACCCGATACAGGTAGTAGAAGTAAATTCTCTGCATAGGTTCGATGAGAGTGATATTCCTTTTGATAAACCTGCTAGCTTATGCCTAGATGAATTTTATAACTTTGTTGCTAAACAACAAAGCTTCAATGATTATGTTAGCAGACAATTTGAACAAAATGCTCGTATGCTTAGTCATTTAAGTGCTTGTGTGGACAGAAATGTCAATGATCTTAAGCTTCTGAGTAAACATGCTTCTATGGTTACTACTCGGGTAGAACAAGTACTTAAAGCTCAGAATGACTTGCTCAATGAGTTGAATGACAATTCCGTCAGAGTCATTACTTGAGGCGGTAGAATGACCCAGGAACCTTTGTATCCCGAGGGTCATCCGAAGAGAATTGAACAAGATTCTCAAGGAGTTAGCACTCATGCACCTAGTCATCCTAGAAAGAAGAAGAAAGATGATAGGAACCTGCACGCTAGCAACCCTGTTGCTGCTACACCTGAGAGTCCAAACGATGTCTCCGTCTCTGATGCTGAAACACAATCTGGTGATGAACATGAGCCTAATGATGATATAAATAGTGATGTTCATGTTGATGCTCAACCTAGCAATGATAAGGATGTGGAGATTGAACCTGGTAATCTTGATAACCCACAGCCTAAGAATAGAAGATATGATAAGAATGACTTTGCTGCTAGGAAGCATGGTAAAGAAAGGGAACCATGGGTTCAGAAACCCATGCCCTTTCCTCCCAAACCATCCAAGAAAAAGGACGATGAGGATTTTGAGCGATTTGTAGAAATAATAAGACTTGTCTTTCTCCAAATGCGTTTGACAGATATGCTCAAGATGTCTCCGTATGCTAAGTACATGAAAGATATTGTGACTAATAAGAGGAGGATACCTAAGGTTGAGATTTCCACCATGCTGGCTAATTATACCTTCAAGGGTGGAACTCCTAAGAAACTAGGTGATCCCGGTGTGCCCACTATACCTTGTTGCATTAAAGGTAACTACGTTAGAACTGCTTTATGCGACCTTGGAGCCGGTGTTAGTGTTATGCCTCTCTCTCTTTATCATAGACTTGAACTGGTTAAGTTGACACCCACTGAAATCTCTCTGCAAATGGACGACAAATCAACTGCTTTCCCTATCGGCATTTGCGAGGATGTGCCTGTTGTGGTTGCCAATGTCACTATCTTACAGACTTTGTTATCTTGGATATTCCTGAGGACGATGCCATGGCGGTCATCCTCGGAAGACCCTTTTTAAACACTGCAGGGGCTGTTATAGATTGCAACAAAGGCAATGTCACTTTCCGTGTCAACGGTAATGAGCATACGGTGCACTTTCCGAAGAAACAATATCTAGTACATTGCATCAATGCTATCGAAAACACTTCATCGATTCTTATTGGGAGCTTTGAATGCCCTATTCCTCGTGTCAAGATGAAGTATGATTTGCTTGTTGGGGAGATCACATCCCCATTGAGGTGACCTAGTGACTATTCAGAAATTCTCCGTTCTCTTTTGCGATTCGAAAAAGTTTGTCAAAGAGGCTTGATCAACCTCACTGATGGATTTCTTTCGATGACCATGAGATGGATGAATCGAGGAGTCACGAACCTCTGTTCCAAGCTTTCACTTTAGGTTGCCTAGAAGAAAAATGATAGGTTTAGTTTAGTTTTCCCTGTTTTCTGTTTTAGCGTCCGGTAGAAAAGTACCCCAAAAATAAAAGTTCTCCGAACGTCCTGAAAATCTAGTATGATTTTTTCTGGAATTTTTGAAAAATTCTGAGACAAAGAGTTTGTCTGGGGGCCACACCAATGGGCCACAAGCCCTTGGGGCACGGGCACCCCCTTGTCGCGCCACCCAGGCTTGTGGGGCCCACAAGCACCCCCTCCACTCATTCTTGCTCTTATCTCCTTCTCCTACCTCCAGAAAAAATCGTTTCGCAGCTCAAACCCGTGTTCTTGCTCCTCTTGCTGGGATTTTCGATCTCTTTGCTCAAATCACCATTCTCCGAACTGTTTTGGGGAAATTACTCCTTGGTAAGTGACTCCTCCATTGGTCCAATTAGTTTTTGCTCTAGTGCCTTATACTCCGCGTATTTTTGTTGCCTTGGTGACCATGTTGTTGAGCTTTGCATGCTGATTTTAGCTGGTCCCAAGTAGTTTTTATGCGTAATATGGCCTCTAGGCACTTGTGGGAGTAGTTGCTACGAGTTTCGTTAAGCCTTGTTCACTTTTCCTTAGAATCACTAAAAATTTCTGAAAATTTCAGAGATAGAAAAGGGAAAAGATGAGGAGGTCCTTAAGAGGCTCTTCAAGCCGTGACCCCAAGGATGATGGGAGTGAGAATAAGGCCAAGTATCTTGTCCCTCAAGTCATAGAAGTTCGAGCGTGCGAGTGGCCAAGCGACATGTTCTTACGCGCCGCTGGAATTTATGAGGACTTTTATCACTTCGTGGAAAATGCAGGCCTTACCGCCTTCGTTGAAGATAAGTGTCTGCAATACCTCCTCCTCACTAATATCTTCGTACAAAACCTTAACTTCTATCCGAGGAAGAATCCTCCTATGGTTGAGTTCAAACTTTATGATATCCCCCAGCGCATGTCACTCCAGGATTTTTGCAATGTTTGCAAATTACCTTATGTTGGGGATATTCATGAACCTCGTCCATGGGACTTGGAAGCTTTCATCGGTACAATTGTTGTAGGAGAGGAGAGAGTAGTGTCTTGCGCTAGAGCTGCTAGCATTCATTTTCCCGTGCTTCGGTACTTCTCACTTTTTGTGGGAAAATGTTTGATTGGCCGTGGGAAAGCTGGGTCACTTAGTTCCCCAGATCTTGCGGTCTCGCGCGAAATCCTTTATAACGATAAAACTTATAGCTTGGGTGATATAGTAGCTCAACGGTTGAACCTAAACCGTTCTAAAGGTGTTGTCTATGGAGGTATCTATGCTACCCGTCTTGCCAGACACTTTGAGATACCCATTAGACTGGAGGAGGAAGAAGAGGTTCTTCTTCCCGAGAGATATCTAGATTACGATAGCATGGTTCGCCATGACTTTCTTGATAGAGATATAAGTAGAAGGATGATTTATAACCTGGTGTTTAGTCAGGGTACTCGTGAGACTATTACTTTGCCTGCTCCTTCTTTGTTCAATCTTCATGCAGGCAGGTACACTATTATGCCCTCGGACATCTATGCATATTGGGGCTTAGCCCAACCATAGGTGCTCGTGCCTGAGCCACCAGTCGTACCAGACGCCAGTTTATTAGTGGGAGCCGGAGGAGCTCACATAGCAGTGGCATCCTCAGTCCACTCCGGAGTATCCCGGAGCTTGTTATTTCCATCCTTGGGAGTAGACCAACTTAGGCCAAAAGCCTAAGCTTGGGGGAGTACGTGTTCTCACCGACTTTACATTCTTGCTTATGCTTTCACTTTGTTAGCCGGTGTTCACACTTTGCCACTGTATCATCCATGCTAGTTCATTTTCTTTTTCTCATTTTCTTTTCGTGTGTCTGTCTAGTTTGAGAAAACCCAAAAAGATTTTCTTTTCTTCTTTTGCTTGTTTGGAGCTTTCCCATGAAAAGAGTTTTCTTTTTATGTGGGTCAAGGTAGAAGATATTGGTTACAGTGTTTAGTGGCTCTTGCATGCATACCTGTTTAGCTTTCAAAGAGCCATATTACTTTGTCTTCTCCTTTGTGTTCGCCTGCAGATTCCAGCTTTAGTCCAATGCACGAGCACGCTTATTATTGTTCACATCATTCGGTCGTGCAAGTGAAAGGCAATAATGACGATATATGATGAAGTGACTGAGCCTGGAAAAGCTGGTATGAACTCGATCTATTTTGTTTTTGTAAATATGACTAGCTCATCATGCCTGATTCAGCTTTGTTGTGAGAGAAACATGTTTGCAATGACAACTTAGAGATCATAGTTGCTAATGCCAGGCTTACTTAGCTAGGAGCTTATAATGGTTTGTCTTGGATGCCCACATGAATTTTGAGATGACTGTGTTGTAGTATGATAGGATGGTATCCTCCTTTGAATGATTCAAGTGGCTTGACTTGGCGCATGTTCACGCATGTAGTTGAAACAAAATCAACATAGCCTCTATGATGTTCATGTTCATGGTGATTTATGTCCTACTCATGCTTGCACTCAATGTTAGTTAATCTCAATGCATTTTGATGACTGTTCTCGCTCTCTAGTTGGTCGCTTCCCAGTCTTTTGCTAGCCTTCACTTGTACTAAGCGGGAATACGGCTTGTGCATCCACTTCCATAAACCCAAAGTTGTTCCATGTGAGTCCACCATACCTACCTATGTGCGGTATCTACCTGCCGTTCCAAGTAAATTTGCATGTGCCACTCTCTAAACCTTCAAGAAATAATATGTCTTGCATGACCGAACCGCTCATGTGGTGACAGGGGGTTACCAGTATCTTCCATGCCAGGCTTGTTATCCTCGATATGTGTTTATTCACTATCATTCACGAGAAAGGGACCGGTAATTGGAATTCGCAGTTCCATGCTCAAATCAAAAAGATAATTGCAAACAAAAATCCCCCAAGATTGATGTTGGTATGGACGGTACCCGAGGATTCGGCTAGCCGTGGAGTGTGATTGATTGGTGGTGGGGGAGTCAAACCTTTACTTTTCTGTTTGGGAACCGCCTATAGCATGTGTAGCGTGGAAGATGTTGAGAACTCTTAGTCATTGCGTTGACAATGAAAGCATGCCACCCAAAATTATTATCTCCGTTTTCAAAGCTTGAGATCTAGCACCTCTGGAAATCAATACTTCCCTCTGCGAAGGGCCTGTCTATTTATGTTCCTGTTGAGTCATCATCCTCTTACAAAAAGCACCAATTAGAGAGCACCTCTGTCAATTTTATGCTTTGCTTTTAACTGTGTTGAGTATGACTATGACTGGATCTTCATTGCCTTGAATTACAATGTTTAGTCAGCCCTTTGTCTTTGAAGGTGCTCTGTATTTATGTTTTGCGGTCTCAAAAAGAGCAAGCGAGATACCATCTGTTCGTACTGCTTCATGTTGTTTTGATTGAAGTGTTGACATTTGAGACTTATTATTATTTGCTCGCTAGCTGATTATGCCATTGATATGAGTTTATCGTGAGACCTAGATGTCATTTCCTTCTGTGGTTTGCTTGTGATCTTGCTGAAATTCTGGTTATGAGTTAGGCATAGTTGCAACAAGAAGATCAAACAGAGTTTGTCAAAGTTTTTCTTTTGTCTCTCTCAGTTTGTCAACTGAGTTGCTTGAGGACAAGAAAGGCTTTAAGCTTGGGGGAGTTGATACGTCTCTGTCGTATCTACTTTTCCGAACTCTTTTGCCCTTGTTTTGGACTCTAATTTGCATGATTTGAATGGAACTAACCCGGACTAACGCTGTTTTCAGCAGAATTACCATGGTGTTGTTTTTGTGCAGAAATAAAAGTTCTCGGAATGTCTTAAAAATTTACGGAGAATTTTTCTGGAATAAAAGAAAAATACCTGCGCAAAGATCCATCGGAGGGGGCGTGCCAGTGGGCCACAAGCCCACAGGCCGCGGCCACCCCCCTAGGCCGCGCCATGAGGGCTTGTGGGGCCCACGTGGCACCACCGCCCCCAAACTCAGCTCTATATCTTCCGTCTCACCCGGAAAAAAATCAGAGAGAAGGTTTCATCATGTTTTACGATACGGATGCTCCGCCACCGCCTATTCTTCATCTGGAGGGCAGATCTGGAGTCCGTTTGGGGCTCCGGAGAGGGGAAATCGTCGCCATCGTCATCATCAACCTTCCTCCATCGACAATTCCATGATGCTCTTCATCGTGCGTGAGTAATCTCATCGTAGGCTTGCTGGACGGTGATGAGTTGGATGAGATATATCATGTAATCGAGTTAGTTTTGACGGGGATTGATTCCTAGTATCCACTATGTTCTAGATTGATGTTGCTACTACTTGGCTATGCTTAATGCTTGTCACTAGGGCCCGAGTGCCATGATTTCAGATCTGAACCTATTATGTTGTCGCCAATATATGTGTGTTTTAGATCCTATCTTGCAAGTTGTAGTCACCTACTATGTGTAATGACCCGGCAACCCCGGAGTGACAATAGCCGGAACCTCTCCCGGAGATGACCATAGTGTGAGGAGTTCATGTATTCACCACGTGTTAATGCGTTGGTCCGGTTCTTTATTAAAAGGAGAACCTTAATATCACGTAGTTTCCATTAGAACCCCGCTTCCACGGGAGGGATGGACAATACATGTCATGCAAGTTCTTTTCCCTAAGCACGTATGAATACATATGGAATACATGCCTACATTAGATTGACGAACGTGAGCTAGTTACTTATCTCTCCGTGTTATAGCTGTTACATGATGAATCACATCCGCAATACTCATCCATCACCGATCCACTGCCTACGAGTCTTTTACTACTGGTCCTTGCTACGTTACTTTGTCTAGGCTTGTCCCTTGCTACAAAAGGGATTGGGCCACTTTGCTGCTACTGTTGCTACTGATGTTACTTTGCTGCTACTGTTGCTACTGTTGTTACTTTGCTGCTGCTGCTACTGTTGTTCCTTGCTACTTCGATGTTACTTGTTGCAAGATCCTTTTTCGACACTGTTGTCGGGGAAGAATAGTTACTCGCCCACGTGCAACCTACTGGCGCCATTGATACAACAGTTAGGAATAGTCTGCCGTCAACAGATCGTTTCTGGCACCGTTGATATCATAGTACTTTGCTTGTAGACACTAATCTTTCAGGTGTGGTTGAATTTGACAAACCCAGCTGCTAATACTTGAGAATATTCTTTTGTTTCCCCTTGAGGCGAATCAACAAATTTGGGTCGAATACTCTACCCTCGAAAATTGTTGCGATCCCCTACACTTGTGGGTTATCAGAGTTATGTTAGCAGTTACTGCACTATTTATGAAATATTGCACATAGGATGTCAAAACATTGTTTCCTTGAGGAAAGGTTGTAAGTGATACAACCAGAAGGTTTTGTCGATCCTAAGGATGCTAACAAGTATGCAAACTCTAGCGATCCTTCTATGGACTGGTGCAAGCATCTCGGAGTTTGAATATACGCTTTGATGAGATGATCAAGGATTTTGGGTTTATACAAGGTTTATGAAAAACTTGTATTTCCAAAGAAGTGAGTGGGAGCACTATAGAATTTCTGATAAGTATATGTGGTTGACATATTGTTGATCGAAAGTAATGTAGAATTTCTGTAAAGCATAAAGGATTGTTTGAAAGGAGTTTTTCAAAGGAAAACCTGGATAGAGCTACTTGAGCATTGAGCATCAAGATCTATAGAGATAGATCAAAATTCTTAATAGAACTTTCAATGAAATACATGGCTCGACAAGTTTTTGAAGGAGTTCAAAATAGATCAGCAAAGAAGTAGTTCTTGGCTGTGTTGTAAGGTGTGAATTTGAGTAAGACTCAAAGCCCGACCACGGCAGAAGAAAGACGAAGGACGAAGGTCGTCCCCTATGCATTAGCCATAGGCTCTATAGTATGCTATACTGTGTACCGCACCTAATGGGTGCCTTGCCATGAATTTGTCAAGGGGTTCGAAAGTGATCCACGAATGGATTACTGGACATATGTCAAAAGTTATCTGTAGTAACTTGTGGACTAAGGAAAAATTTCTTGATTACGGGGGTATTAAAAGAGTTCCTCGTAAAGGGTTACACCGATGCAAGCTTTGACACTAGTCCGAATAAACTATGAGTAGTAAACCGGATTCGTATAGTGGAGCAGTCATTTGGAAAAGTTTGAAATGGCACGTTGGTAGCAGCACCTACAGGATGATGTAGACTTTTGTAAAGTACACTCAGATCTGAAAGGTTCGGACCTGTTGACTAAAAACCTCTCTCACAAGCAAGACATGGTCGAACCCCAGGACTGTATGGGTGTTAGATTCATTACAATCACACAGTGATGTGAACTAGATTATTGACTCTAGTGCAAGTGGGAGACTGTTGGAAATATGCCCTAGAGGCAATAATAAATTGGTTATTATTATATTTCCTTGCTCATGGTAATCGTTTATTATCCATGCTAGAATTGTATTGACTGGAAACTCAAATACATGTGTGGATACATAGACAACACACTGTCACTAGTGAGCCTCTAGTTGACTAGCTCGTTGATCAAGTATGGTCAAGGTTTCCTGTCCATAGGCAAGTGTTGTCACTTGATAACAGAATCACATCATTAGGAGAATGATATGATGGACAAGACCCAAACTATAAATGTATCATATGATCGTGTTAGTTTAGTGCTACTGTTTTTCTGCATGTTAATGTATTTGTTCCTATGACCATGAGATCATGCAACTCCCGGATACCGGAGGAATACCTTGCGTGTATAAAACATCACAACGTAACTGGGTGACTATAAAGGTGCTCTACAGGTATCTCCGAGGTGTTTGTTGGGTTGGCATGGATCAAGACTGGGATTTGTCACTCCGTGTGAAGAAAAGGTATCTCGGGGCCCACTCGGTAATACAACATCACAACAAGCCATGCAAGCAATGTGACTAAGGAGTTAGTTGCCGGATCTTGTATTACAGAACGAGTAAAGAGACTTGTCAGTAACGAGATTGAACTAGGTATGGACAAACCGACGATCGAATCTCGGGCAAGTAACATACCGAAGGACAAAGGGAACAGCATACGGGATTAATTGAATCCTTGGCATAGAGATTCAACCGATAGAGATCTTTGTAGAATATGTGGGAACCAATATGGACATCCAGATCCCGCTATTGGTTATTGGCCGGAGAATGTCTCAGGTCATGTCTACATAGTTCTCGAACCCGCAGGGTCGGCACACTTAAGGTTCGGTGACGTTTCGGTATAGTTGAGTTATAGGTGTTGGTAACTGAAGGTTGTTTGGAGTCCTGGATGAGATCCAGGACGTCACGAGGAGCTCCAGAATGGTCCGGAGGAAAAGATTGATATATAGGAAGTCCTGTTTTGGTCACCGGAAAAGATTCGGGCTCATCGGTAGTGTACCGGGAGTGCCGGGAGGGGTGCCGGGGACCATCGGGAGGGGTGTCACGCCCCAAGGGGCCTCATGGGCTATCGGAAGAGATAAACCAGCCTCTAGTGGGCTGGAATAAGTTCCCACTAAGGCCCATAAGGTTATAGAAGGAAAAAACACAAGGTGGAAAGAGTTTCCAAGTGGGAAGGTGGAATCCTACTCCAAGTAGGATTGGAGTAGGACTCCACCTCTCTCCCTTGCGCAAGGGAAGAGGAGGCAGCCCTAGGGGGCAGACCTCTCCCTCCTCTCCTCCTATATATACTAAGGGTTTTGAGGGTTTTTGCACAATAGAAAACAACCACGTGCTGCCCTCTCTCTCTAGATCTGTTTCTCCTCTAGTTTCAGCGATGCTTAGGCGAAGCCCTACTGGAATAGCACCACCATCACCACCACCACGCCACCTCTCCGCCCCCTCTTGCTGGATCAAGAAGGTGGAGATCGTCATCGGGTTGTACGTGTGCTGAACGCGGAGGTGTCGTCCGTTCGACACTCTATCGGGAAGGATCGTGATGAGATCGCGGGATGGATCGTGATGAAGTTCGCGGGACGGATCGTGATGTGTCGGGACCCTGATCCTAAGCCATAGGAATCTAGCTTGTAACACATCGCATCCCTTTGCGGTCTCACGCACGGTTAACCCCACGGCTGCCACCTTACCTTAGCCGGGATCGTTTGCGCCTTTTGACTAACGTATGCATTTGTGTCGCTAGCATTCCAATGTCAAAGAACCCGGGTCGACATAACTAGTCATAAACTCAAGTGGCTCAAGTGTACAGAGACAGGCAGACATAAGCCAGCAAAGGTGGTGTCGGTCATCACCGAGTGTAGACGAGTCGTAGCAAGCTACATGGACTCCATTATACCGCGTGACATTTCCCCGTAGGGACAAACACGGGGGCATTTCTCTGTATAGAGTGCTACTAAGGGCATACGACTAGGTGTCGAATCCCATACATATCACAGTGCATCACACGTACGCATGACATACTCGATATGCATAGATACAACAATGGCATTACAACATAACCATACTATTGGAAATATGCCCTAGAGGCAATAATAATATGGTTATTATCATATTTCCTTGTTCATGACAATCGTCTATTGTTCATGCTATAATTGTATTAACAGGAAAGAGTAATACATGTGTGAATAAATAGATCACAATGTGTCCCTAGCAAGCCTCTAGTTGGCTAGCTCGTTAGTCAATAGATGATCATGGTTTCCTGATCATGGGCATTAGATGTCATTGATAACGGGATCACATCATTGGGAGAATGATGTGATGGACAAGACCCAATCCTAAGCCTAGCACTAGATCGTATTGTTCGTATGCTAATGCTTTTCTAATGTCAAGTATCTTTTCCTTCGACCATGAGATTGTGCAACTCCCGGATACCGTAGGAGTGCTTTGGGTGTATCAAACGTCACAACGTAACTGGGTGACTATAAAGGTGCACTACGGGTACCTCCGAAAGTGTCTGTTGGGTTGGTACGAATCGAGATCGGGATTTGTCACTCCGTGTGACAGAGAGGTATCTCTGGGCCCACTCGGTAGAACATCATCATGATCTCAATGTGATTAAGGAGTTAGTTGCACGATGACGTGCTACGGAACGAGTAAAGAGACTTACCGGTAACGAGATTGAACAAGGTATAGGTATACCGACGATCGAATCTCGGGCAAGTTCTATATCGACAAACAAAGGGAATCGTATACGGGATTGATTGAATCCTTGACATCATGGTTCATATGATGAGATCCTCGTGGAGCAAGTGGGAGCCACCATGGGTATCCAGACCCCACTGATGGTTATTGGACAGAGAGGTGTCTCGGTCATGTCTGCCTGTCTCCCGAACCCGTAGGGTCTACACACTTAAGGTTCGATGACGCTATGGTTATAGGGAATTGTTATACGAGGTTACTGAAAGATGTTCGGAGTCCCGGATGAGATCCCGGACGTCACGAGGAGCTCCGGAATGGTCCGGAGGTAAAGATTGATATATAGGACGGATGGTTTCGGATACCGGAAGTGTTTCGGGCATCACCGGTAACGTACCGGGACCACCGGAGGTGGCTCCGGGGGACCACCGAAGGGGGGCAACGACCCCGGGAGGTAAGGTGTGCCAAGTGGGGTGGGAACCAGCCCCTAGGTGGGCTGGTGCGCCTCCCCACTCAACCCAATGCGCAGGGGAGAGAAAAGGGGGGCAAACCCTAAGCCAGGTGGGCCTAAGGCCCACCAGATGGTGCGCCACCCCCTCCTCCCCCCTCTGGCCGCCGCACCTCCCATCTAGGGGGGCTGCCGCACCCCCTAGGGTGGGAACCCTAGGGGTGGCACCCGCTCTCCCCTCCCCCTATATATAGTGGGCACTTTTGGCCATTGGGGAACACACTTTTCCCTCTGCCTCGGCGCAGCCCTGCTCTTCTTTCTCCTCCTCTCTGCCGGTGCTTGGCGAAGCCCTGCCGGGAGACCTCGTCTCTCCATCGACACCACACCGTCGTGCTGCTGGAGTTCTTCCCCAACCTCTCCCTCCTCCTTGCTGGATCAAGGTGCGGGAGACGTCACCGGGCTGCACGTGTGTTGAACGCGGAGGTGCCGTAGTTCGGCACTAGATCGGAATCGCTGCGAGTACGACTCCATCAACCGCGTTCTAGCAACGCTTCCGCTTAGCGATCTTCAAAGGTATGAAGATGCTCTTACCCCTCTCTCGTTGCTGGTATCTCCATAGGAAGATCTGAATATGCGTAGGAAAATTTTGAATTTATGCTACGTTACCCAACAGTGGCATCCGAGCCAGGTTTTCTATGCGTAGATTCTATGCACGAGTAGAACACAAAAGTTGTGGGCGATGATTTGTCAATTTGCTTGCCGCTACTAGTCTTATTCTTTTTCGGCGGTATTGTGGGATGAAGCGGCCCAGACCGACTTTACACGTACGCTTACGAGAGATTGGTTCCACCGACAGACATGCACACCGTGCATAAAGGTGGCTAGCGGGTGTCTGTCTCTCCTACTCTAGTCGGATTGGATTTGATGAAAAGGGTCCTTATGAAGGGTAAATAGCTTTGGCATATCATCGCTGTGGCTGTCACGTAGGTAAGAAGGCGTTCTTGCTAGAAACCCAAATCAGCCACGTAAAACTTGCAACAACAATTAGAGGACGTCTAACTTGTTTTTGCAGGGTTTGACATGTGATGTGATATGGCCAAAGTTGTGATGTTGCATGTATGATGTATGAGATGATCATGTTATTGTAATAGGTTTCATGACTCGCATGTCGATGAGTACGACAACCGGCAGGAGCCATAGGAGTGTCTTAATTTATTGTATGAGATGCAACGCCATGTGCTTACTACTTTTACTTCATTGCTAACGGTTAGCTATAGTAGTAGTGATAGTAGTAGTTGGCATGACGACTTCACGGAGACACGATGATGGATATCATGATGATGGAGATCATGGTGTCACGCCGGTGACGATGATGATCATGCGATGCCTGAAGATGGAGATCTAAAGAGCAAAGATGGTACTGGCCATATCATGTCACTATATGATTGCATTGTGATGTTTATCATGTTTTACATCTTATTGCTTAGAACGACGGTAGCATAATAAGATGATCCCTCTTAAAATTTCGAGAACGTATTCCCCTAAGTGTGCACCGTTGTGAAGGTTCGTTGTCTCGAAGCACCACGTGATGATCGGGTGTGATAGATTCTAACGTTCGCATACAACGGGTGTAAGCCAGATTTACACACGCGAAACACCTAGGTTGACTCGACGAGCTTAGCATGTACAGACATGACCTCGAATACAAGAGACCGAAAGGTTGAACATGAGTCGTATGGTTGAATACGATCAGCATGTAGTTGCTCACCATGGTGACTAGTCCGTCTCACGTGATGATCGGACACGGGTTAGTCAACATGGATCATGTATCACTTAGATGACTAGAGGGATGTCGATTTAAGTGGGAGTTCATACTTAATTTGATTAAATGAACTTAACTATCATGAACTTAGTCTAAAAGTTGTCTTTATAAATATTGTAGATGTCCAACGTCAACCTCAATTTCAATGCATTCCTAAAGAAAAACAAGCTGAAAGATGATGGCAGCAACTATGCGGACTGGGTTCGCAACTTGAAGCTCATCCTTGAAGCAGCTAAAAAGGCTTATGTCCTTGATGCGCCGCTAGGTGACCCTCCCGCTCCCGCAGCAGCCCAGGACATTCTGAACGTCTGGCAAACGCGGAGTGATGACTACTCTCTGGTTAGGTGTGGCATGTTATACAGTTTAGAAACGGGGCTCCGAAGGCGTTTTGAGCAACACGGGGCATATGAGATGTTCCAGGAGCTGAAGCTAGTTTTTCAAGCTCATGCCCGTGTCGAGAGATATGAAGTCTCCGACAAGTTCTTTAGCTGTAAGATCGAGGAGAATAGTTCTGTCAGTGAGCACATACTCAAAATGTCTGGGTTACACGGTCGTCTGACTTCACTTGGGGTCGAACTTCCGGATGATGCTATAATTGACAGAATCCTCCAGTCTCTCCCACCAAGCTACAAAGGCTTTGTGCTTAACTACAACATGCAAGGGATGGAGAAGACCATTCCCGAGTTGTACTCGATGCTCAAGTCTGCAGAGGTAGAAATCAAGAAAGAGCATCAAGTGTTGATGGTCAACAAGACCACTAGTTTCAAGAAAGGCAAGGGTAAGAAGAACTTCAAGAAAGACGACAAAGCTGTTGCCGTGCCCGGTAAGCCAGATGCCGGGAAGAAGAAAAAGAATGGACCCAAGCCTGAGACTGAGTGCTTCTATTGCAAGGGAAAGGGTCACTGGAACCGGAACTGCCCCAAATACTTAGCGGACAAGAAGGCCGGCAACGTTAAAGGTATATGTGATATACATGTTATTGATGTGCACCTTACCAGCGCTCGTAGTAGCTCCTGGGTATTTGATACCGGTGTTGTTGCTCAAATTTGCAACTCAAAGCAGGAACTGCGGAATAAGCGGAGACTGGCCAAGGACGAGGTGACGATGCGCGTCGGGAATGGTTCAAAGGTCGATGTGATCGCCGTCGGCACGCTACCTCTACATCTACCATCGGGATTAGTTTTAAACCTTAATAATTGTTATTTAGTACCATATTTAAGCATGAACATTGTATCAGGGTCTTGCTTAATGCGAGACGGCTACTCATTTAAGTCAGAGAATAATGGTTGTTCCATTTATATGAGTGATATGTTTTATGGTCATGCTCCACTGGTGAATGGTTTATTCTTGATGAATCTCGATCGTGATGTTACACATATTCATAGTGTGAGTACCAAAAGATGTAAAGTTGATAATGATAGTCCCACATACTTGTGGCACTGCCGCCTTGGTCACACCGGCGTTAAGCGCATGAAGAAGCTCCATACTGATGGGCTATTAGAGTCTCTTGATTTTGAATCATTTGACACATGCGAACCGTGCCTCATGGGCAAGATGACTAAGACTCCATTTCAGGAATAATGGAGAGAGCAACCGACTTATTGGAAATAATACATACTGATGTGTGTGGTCCAATGAACGTTGAAGCTCGCGGTGGTTATCGTTATGTTCTCACTCTCACCGATGATTTGAGTAGGTATGGGTATATCTACTTGATGAAGCACAAATCTGAGACGTTTGAAAAGTTCAAGGAATTTTAGAGTGAGGTTGAGAATCAACGTGACAGAAAAATTAAATGTCTACGATCTGATCGTGGAGGAGAATATTTGAGTCATGAGTTTGGCACACACCTAAGGAAGTGTGGAATCGTTTCACAACTGACGCCGCCTGGCACACCGCAACGCAACGGAGTGTCTGAACGTCGTAATCGCACTTTATTAGATATGGTACGATCTATGATGTCTCTTACCGACTTACCGCTATCATTTTGGGGATACGCATTAGAAACTGCAGCATTCACTTTAAATAGGGCACCGTCTAAATCCGTTGAGACGACACCGTATGAACTATGGTTTGGCAAGAAACCTAAGTTGTCGTTTCTTAAAGTTTGGGGCTGCGATGCTTATGTGAAGAAACTTCAACCAAAAAAGCTCGAACCCAAAGCGGAGAAATGTGTATTCATAGAATTCTAGAGAAAGAGTTTCTCTCGAAAGAAGTAAGTGGGAGGAAGGTAGAACTTGATGAGGTAATTACACCCCCTCTCGAACAGGATAGTAGCGCAGCACGGGAAGTTGTTCCTGTGGCGCCTACACCGACTGAAGAGGAAGTTAATGATGAGAATCATGAAGCTTCGGATCAAGTTACTACTGAACCGCGAAGGTCCACAAGGGCACGCTCCGCACCAGAGTGGTACAGCAACCCTGTGATGGAAATCATGTTGTTAGACAACGGTGAACCTTCGAACTATGAAGAAGCGATGGCGGGCCTGGATTCCAACAAATGGCTTGAGGCTATGAAATCCGAGATAGGATCCATGTATGAGAACAAAGTATGGACTTTGGTGGACTTGCCCGATGACCGGCGAGCCATACAAAATAAATGGATCTTCAAGAAGAAGACTGATGCAAACGGTAATGTAACCATTTACAAAGCTCGACTTGTCGCAAAGGGTTTTTGACAAATTCAAGGAGTTGACTACGAAGAGACTTTCTCTCCCGTAGCGAAGCTGAAATCAGTCCGAATCATGTTAGCAATTGCCGCCTTTTATGATTATGAAATTTGGCAAATGGACGTCAAAACAGCGTTCCTTAACGGGAACCTTAAGGAAGAGTTGTATATGATGCAACCAGAAGGTTTTGTCGACCCTAAGGGTGCTAACAAAGTGTGCAAGCTCCAGCGCTCCATCTATGGGCTGGTGCAAGCATCTCGGAGTTGGAACATTCTCTTTAATGAGGTGATTAAAGCATTTGGGTTCATACAGGTTTACGGAGAAGCCTGTCTGTACAAGAAAGTAAGTGGGAGCTCTGTAGCTTTCCTCATACTGTATGTGGATGACATATTATTGATGGGGAATAATATAGAGATGTTGGAGAGCATAAAGGCCTATTTGAACAAGAGTTTTTCAATGAAGGACCTTGGAGAAGCTGCATACATATTAGGCATCAAGATCTATAGAGATAGATCGAGACGCCTCATAGGTCTTTCGCAAAGTACATACCTTGACAATATATTGAAGAAGTTCAATATGGAAAACTCAAAGAAAGGGTTCTTGCCAGTTTTGCAAGGTATGAGATTGAGTAAGACTCAGTCGCCAACCACGGCAGCAGATAGAGAGAAGATGAGTTCTGTCCCCTACGCTTCAGTCGTGGGCTCTCTAATGTATGCCATGCTGTGTACCAGACCTGATATAAACCTTGCCATAAGTTTGGTAGGGAGGTACCAAAGTGATCCCGGTATGGAACACTGGACAGCGGTCAAGAATATCCTTAAGTACCTGAAAAGGACTAAGGAAATGTTTCTCGTTTATGGAGGTGACGAAGAGCTCGTCGTAAAGGGTTACGTTGACGCTAGCTTCGACACAGATCCGGATGACTCTAAGTCACAGACCGGATACGTATATGTGTTGAATGGTGGGGTAGTGAGCTAGTGCAGCAGCAAGCAAGAAGTCGTGGCAGCATCTACATGTGAAGCGGAGTACATAGCTGCTTCAGAAGCAGCTCATGAAGGAATTTGGATGAAGGAGCTCATCACCGACCTTGGAGTGGTTCCAAGCGCGTCAGGTCCAATGACACTCTTCTGTGATAACACTGGGGGCATTGCCATAGCCAAGGAGCCCAGGTTTCACCGGAAGACGAAGCACATCAAACGCCGCTACAACTCCATCCAGGACCATGTCCAGAGTGGAGTGATAGATATTTGTAAAGTACACACGGATCTGAATATTGCAGACCCGTTGACTAAACCTCTTCCACGAGCAAAACATGATCAACACCATAATGTAGCAAACATGTAGCATCCTCCTCTCAGGCCATTCCCGAGTCTGGGCTCTCCAAGGCGAAACTTTCCGACTATGCAAATTTGGAGTTGAAGGAACTCTGCTCTGGCTTTGCAAGTCGCCTGGAGGCGAGTTATGAGATGGAGAAAAACCTGCTGAAGATGTTAACCAACAAACATGAGGTAAATTTTGTTATACTTCTACTATTCCCATTAACCCCCAAGGGCCGGGTCATCAGTTAAAAGATGAGCCGGGTCTTTAAAATTTTTAGAAAAACCTTCGCGACCAGTAACCCCCAAGGGCCGGGTCATCAGTAAAAAGATGAGCCGGGTCTCGATTTTTGTATAATTTCACCTGAAAAAATTATACATTAGCCCCCAAGTGTCAGGGATATTGCTTTGCAGTATTTGTGAGACTTGCCCTTATTTTAAACTTTCAATAGGATCACGTTGCTCAGACTGAATCGGCGCTGGGCGTTTTAAGGAAAAACTTAGCTGGACAACAAGACGCCCGAGCTAAGTCGGAGGAAAAATGTCAATTGGCCTTGACCGAAATGGTAAAACTCAAGGCCGAGTTGGAAGAAGCTCAGGCTGAACAAAATGCCGCCTTGAAAAGGGCAGAGAAGGCTGAAGCTAGGCTGGCCACTGTACAACAAGAATTGTCCGGCTTAAAGCGTCATGTCTCCAACATGACGCAAGCCGTCTTTGGTAAGCTTTACTTAAACCTTTGATCTCCTCCTCTCTTTTTTTGTTTTACTTATGATAAGTCGCTAATCATCATGATTCAGGTCCAAGAGCCGCCAACCTTCAAGAAGACTGTGTGTTGATGCTGAAGGCGATTTACACGCTGACAGAGCAATTACACACAGGCAGTGTCTTGACAGTTAAAGCTGTGATGGGTGCCAAAGAACCTATCACTTCCATCAAGAAGGTGTTTGGCTGCTTATCCACACTTCCCCCTCAGATTGGCGAGTTAACTCGGTCAGCCGCCCGGAGAGGTATTCTGACTGCCCTGAGTCGCTGTTTGGCATATGCCCCAGAGATCAACGTAGAAGAAGTAGCCGCAGGCTTTCCTCAGCTCAAGGACGATGGGTCCGAATTTGTTGAAGAGGACTATCAGCGAGTCGTCAAGGACTCTCGACTGGCTGCGACTCAACTTGCCGCAAGCCTTGACTTAAAAAAATACCAGGTGGCTTATGATAGCAGAAATAAGAAGGTCAACCCGCCAACCTTCGTGACGACCAGTCTAACTCCTCGGCGACCCAAGAATCCTTTTGACTTGGAAGCAGACCTGGCATCAATTCTGACTGATGAAGATGACTTTGCTGCTTTGGCCAAGTGCAATTGGGTATTAGGCGACTTGCAAATCGAAATCGGCCAGAGCTCACATCAGGATGATCCCGAAGCGCCATCAAAGTAAATTTTATTGAGTTTGGCCTGAGAGCCATGTAATAGGTCCCTTTTCCCTAAGTCAGTACTGTTTTTGATGATACCTCTTGCAAGAACCTTTATATCGCCCTTAAGGCGATTTGAAATATTTGACCCGCCTTTTATAAGAGTCTTTTATAGCGCTTAATTCGCCATGGATGAAACAATTCTTATCACCCTCCTGTCTTAAGCCTTGAGAATAGCATATGTGAAAACAAACAAACTATAGATATTTTCAACAAGCATCAGAAAGAAAAGGCTTAAAACCTTCAGGGCTATGCCACAACAAAAAATAGCAGTAGTAATTTTGTCGGCTCATAAGGTCGGAACAGGGAGGGCGAGTCAACTAGCTCGTGACCCCACCCTAAATGCAGGTTTCGTCAGCTCATAAGGTCGCGACAGGGGGAGGCGAATCAGAAAGCTCGTGCACCCACCCTAAATGCAGGTTTCGTCGGCTCATAAGGTCGCGACAGAGGGAGGCGAGTCAGAAAGCTCGTGCACCCACCCTAAATGCAGGTTTCGTCGGCTCATAAGGTCACGACAGGGGGAGGCGAGTCAGAAAGCTCGTGCACCCACCCTAAATGCAGGTTTCGTCGGCTCATAAGGTCGCGACAGGGGGAGGCGAGTCAGAAAGCTCGTGCACCCACCCTAAATGCAGGTTTCGTCGGCTCATAAGGTCGCGACAGGGGGAGGCGAGTCAGAAAGCTCGTGCACCCACCCTAAATGCAGGTTTCGTCGGCTCATAAGGTCGCGACAGGGGGAGGCGAGTCAGAAAGCTCGTGCACCCACCCTAAATGCAGGTTTCATCGGCTCATAAGGTCGCGACAGGGGGAGGGGAGTCAGAAAGCTCGTGCACCCACCCTTAATGCACGTTTCGTCGGCTCATAAGGTCGCGACAGGGGGAGGCGAGTCAGAAAGCTCGTGCACCCACCCTAAATGCAGGTTTCATCGGCTCATAAGGTCGCGACAGGGGGAGGCGAGTCAGAAAGCTCGTGCACCCACCCTTAATGCACGTTTCGTCGGCTCATAAGGTCGCGACAGGGGGAGGCGAGTCAGAAAGCTTGTGCACCCACCCTAAATGCAGGTTTCGTCGGCTCATAAGGTCGCGACAGGGGGAGGCGAGTCAGAAAGCTCGTGCACCCACCCTAAATGCGGGTTTCGTCGGCTCATAAGGTCGCGACAGGGGGGCGAGTCAGAAAGCTCGTGCACCCACCCTAAATGCAGGTTTCGTTGTCTCATAAGGTCGCGACACGGGGGGCGAGTCAGAAAGCTCGTGCACCCACCCTAAATGCAGATTCTGTCGACTCATACGGCCGCAACAGGATGACACAGTTTGCATTTAAATAGAGGAGCCCCCAAGTCGGGGAATATTTTATTACTTCATAATGAAACTGAAAAACTTACAAAGTGTAAAGCTAAAGAGCTTAAGTGTAGTAAGGCCGCAAATGGGCAATATTCCAGGGGCGAGTTGACTCAGCCTCCGTGGTCGGTCGATTAGGCCGAAGATCCACCAAATAGTAAGAGCCATTGCGGAGGTTCTTGCTGACGACGAACGGCCCTTCCCAAGGGGGTGACAACTTGTGCATGCCTACTCGATCTTGTATTAGACGAAGCACTAAGTCGCCTTCCTGGAAGGTCCGACTCTTAACCCGGCGACTATGATAACGCCGCAGATCTTGCTGGTAGATAGCCGAACGGGCCACAGCCAGGTCATGCGCCTCCTCCAAGGCATCCAAAGAATCTTGACGCGCCAGCTCATTATCTTGCTCCACATATGCGGCGACTCTAAGGGAGTCATGCCTTATGTCCGTAGGAAGAACGACCTCTGCTCCATAGACCAAAAAGAAAGGGGTGAATCCCGTGGACCGGTTCGGGGTGGTCCGGATACTCCACAGTATCGAAGGTAGCTCTTCAACCCAACACCCTAGAGTCCTTTCCAGGGGAACCATGAGTCGGGGCTTGATCCCTCGCAAGACCTCCTGATTCGCCCGTTCTGCTTGCCCGTTAGATTGCGGGTGAGCGACCGCGGAAATATCAAGTCGGATATGTTCTCGACGACAAAAATCCTGCATCGCCCCTTGGGACAAGTTAGTATCATTGTCAGTAATAATACTGTGCGGATATCCAAACCGGAAAATCAACTTCTTCAAAAATTTGATCGCTGTCTCCGCATCGCAAGCTCCAACAGGTTCCGCCTCAACCCACTTGGTGAATTTATCAACCGCCACCAATAGGCGAGTCTTCTTGTTGGAGGACATTTTAAAGGGACCAACCATGTCCAGCCCCCAGACTGCAAAAGGCCAAGTAATGGGAATCATTCTCAATTCTTGAGCCGGCACATGAGCCTGCCTCCCATAACGTTGGCACCCTTCGCACCGTCGAACTATGTCTTCTGCATCTGCATGAGCCGTCAGCCAAAAGAAACCATGACGAAAAGCCTTTGATACCAAAGAACGTGACCCGGCGTGATGTCCATAGTCTCCGGAATGAATGTCATTTAGGATCGCGCATCCTTCTTCGGGGAGACACATCGCTGAAAAACCCCAGAAGCGCTCCGTTTATACAACTCGCCATTAATGATGACCATGGATTTTCTGCGCCGAACGATCTGGCGAGCCAAAACTTCTTCGGTGGGTAACTCGCCGCGAGTGAGATAAGCCAGATAGGGGAGAACCCAATCCGGAATGACATGGAGAGCTGCCACGAGCTGAGACTCGGGATCTGGTATCGCCAATTCCTCCTCTGAGGGTAAAACCACGGATGGTTTATGCAAGATATCCAGAAAAACATTAGGGGGATCCGGTTTTCTCTGTGAGCCGAGTCGCGAGAGGGCATCAGCTGCCTCGTTGAGGCGCCGGTCAATATGGTCCACCTGATAGCCATGAAAACAACCCGCCACGTCAGACACAGCTCGTCTGTAAGCCGCCATCATGGGATCCCGAGAGTCCCAGGTACCCGAAACTTGTTGCGCCACCAAATCGGAGTCGCCAAAACACCTGACTCGTGTTAGGTTCATCTCTTTTGCGAGTCGCAAGCCATGAAGCTAAGCTTCATATTCCGCCGCATTATTGGTGCAGGGAAACATGAGTCGGAGAACGTAACAGAACTTATCTCCTTGAGGGGATACTAACACCACACCAGCCCCCGAGCCTTCCAGCTACCTAGATCCATCAAAATAAATAGTCCAGTAAGTAAGGTCAGGCCGGTCCTCCGGAGCCTGTAGCTCGGTCCAGTCGTTAACGAAATCAACTAGTGCCTGGGATTTGATAGCTGTGCGGGGAGTATATTGTATGTGATGAGACCCAAGCTCTATCGCCCATTTGGCGATTCGCCCTGTTGCCTCCCGATTCTGGATAATGTCACCAAGGGAAGCAGAACTAACCACTGTGATCGGGTGCTCCTGGAAGTAATGCTCAAGTTTTCGACTCGCCATAAACACCCCGTAGACCAGTTTTTGCCAATGCGGGTATCGCTGTTTGGAAAGAGTTAACACCTCGTTGATAAAATATACTGGGCGTTGCGCTGGGTATTCCTTCCCTTCTTCCTTTCTTTCAACGACCACGGCCACACTTACTGCCTTCGAATTCGCCGCGATATACAGAAGCATAGGCTCCTTTTCAGTCGGGGCTGCCAGGGCCGGCGGGTTAACCAATTGGCGTTTCAGGGCCTCAAGCGCCTGGTCTGCCTCATTTGTCCACACGAATCAATCAGACTTCATTAATAATTGATAAAGAGGAATCGCCTTTTCCCCTAGGCGACTCACAAAATGACTTAAAGCTGCAATGCGACCCGCCAGCCGTTGAACTTGATTAACATTCGCCGGCTTTCCGAGAGAGGTAACCGCTTCGATCTTGTCCGGGTTAGCCTCAATGCCGCGCTCCGATACCAAGAAACCCAGCAATTTTCCTGCAGGTACACCAAAAACGCACTTGGTAGGATTTAACTTCATCTGATATACCCATAAATTATCAAAAGTCTCCTTAAGGTCTTCCAATAGTGTCTCCCCCTGGCGAGTCTTGATCACAATATCGTCGACATAGGCATGGACGTTGCGACCAATTTGGTTACGAAGACAATTCTGGATACAGCGTTGATAAGTCGCCCCCGCGCTTTTGAGTCCGAAGGGCATGGACACATAGCAAAAGGCCCCGAAGGGGGTTATGAAGGTCGTCTTCTCCTGATCTTCCACGGCCATCTTGATCTGGTGATATCCTGAATAGGCGTCCAGAAAACACAATCGTTCGCATCCCGCCACCGAGTCAATGATTTGATCGATGCGGGGAAGAGCGAAGGGATCTTTGGGACAAGCTCTGTTGAGGTCTGTATAGTCAATGCACATACAGAAAGTGCCGTTCTTCTTGAGTACCAACACCGGGTTAGCCAGCCATTTGGGGTGAAAAACTTCCACGATGAACACGGCGGCTAAAAGGCGGGTGACTTCTTCTCTAATCGCCTTGCGTCGTTCCTCGTTGAATCTGCGAAGGTACTGCTGGACAGGTTTGCATTTTGGGTCAACATTAAGATGGTGCTCAGCGAATTCTCTCGGTACACCAGGCATGTCAGAAGGTTTCCATGCGAAGATGTCCCGATTCTCACGGATGAATTCGATGAGCGCGCTTTCCTATTTGGGGTCCACACCCGTCCCAATGGTGAACTGCTTGGATGAATCGCCAGGCACGAAATCGATTGTCTTAGTGTCATCCGTCGGCTTGAACTTGAGGGGCGACTCAGAATCTGTAGTCGGCTTCTTGAGTGGTGACATGTCAGCCGGGTCAACATTGGCCCGATGGTGCTTGAGCTCTTCCGCCGCACAGGCGACTTCCGCATAAGCCGCGTCCCCTTCTTCACATTCCTTTGCGATCCTTGTATCTCCATTGACCGTGATGGGTCCTTTAGGACCAGGCATTTTGAGCTTGAGGTAGACATAGCACGGGCGGGCCATGAAGCAGGCGTAAGCCGGTCGCCCGAACAGCGTGTGGTATGGGCTTTTCAGCATGACCACCTCGAAGATTAGAGACTCCGACCTGTAATTCTGCGCAGTTCCAAACGCTACTGAGAGCCTGACCCGGCCTATGGGATAAGTCGACTTGCCCGGGACAATTCCGTGGAAAACCGTGGTCGAAGGCATCAAGTCTTTCTCCAATAGGTTCATCCTCTGGAAGGTGTCAAAGTATAGGATATTGATGCTGCTGCCGCCATCCATTAATACCTTTGATAGGGTGTAACCCCCCAGTTGGGGAGCCACGACCAATGCCAGGTCGCCCGGGTTATCCATTCTTGGCGGGTGATCCTCCCTGCTCCATGTTATGGTCTGCTCGGACCAGTGGAGATATCTGGGAATCGCCGGCTCAGTTATACTGTACGCCCGGTGACTTACCTTTTTATCGCGCCTGCAAGCATTAGTGGTAAAAACGTGGTACTGCCCATTACTTAGCTGTTTGGGATTGCTGCGGAAGCCCCCATTCTCATCCTGGTCCTATGGAGCCCCCTGTGGAGGCGGCTGCTGGAAAACTCCCGGCGGGTTGTACCGCCGCTGGTGGTGCACCGGGTACTGGCCGCCACCTGGTTGCGGGCCTCCCTGAGCCCCCTGTTCGGGAAAGCCGCCGAAGGGGTTCTCTCTTTGGTTGGACGCGGCGAGTTGGTCCTGGCGCCGGTTTGGATCTTCGTTTTGGCTCTTCTTGATTGCCTCCGCCCGAAATTCTCGCATCACGAAATAGTTTTCCCAAGAATGACTCGCCGGGCCGTCAGCCGTGGCGTGGTGCGGGCAAGGGCCCTTGAGTAACTCTTCATAGTTACGCGGCCTTTTCCCACTGAAGCCTCGATTCTTCTTTTTGCCATCATTAGCATTGGTGTTGGCGACCAAGTCCGAGGGCTCCTCCTGCGGTCTACGCTTGCCATTGGTCCCCTCATTGTGACGGTTGCGCCCCTGGAAACAGGTATGATTTTTGGACGACTCGCCCTTTTTGGTCGAGTTAACCTTGCCATCCTCGCCCGGATCCTTAGTATCATCGGCCTCGGCATACCTAGTGAGGGTGTCCATTAGTTCGCCCATGTCTTGGACCTTTCGTTTGAATCGCCCCAACTTCTGTACTAAGGGCTCGTAATGACAATTGTGCTCGAGGATGAGCACAGCTTGAGCCGCCGTAATACCATCCGATGAATGAATAATTTCTGCCACCCGCCGCGACCAATGGTGGGCCGATTCGTCCGGGCGCTAAACACAGTGTTGTAGATCGACAATCGTCATTGGACGTTTGCAGGTTCCCCGGAAGTTTTTGATGAAACGCTCTTTTAACTCGGCCCAGGACTGGATGGAATTGGGAGGCAAATTTTTCAACCAGGTGCGTGCCGACCTCTCGAGCATCATCGTGAAGTATCGGGCGCAAACCGCCTCGTTCACGTCGAGCATGTCCATGGCAATCTCGTAACCCTCGATCCATGACGTTGGTTCGAGGTCTGGTGTATAATTAGGCACTTTCCTTGGTCCCTTAAAGTCCTTGGGCATCCTTTCGCTCCGAAGGGCCGGGGATAAGCATGGTACCCCAACTCGCCCTCCGCCCCCTACGAGGGGGGCCGGAGCGTCTTGGATATTCGGGAGATCTCGGCCCGGCGGGTTCCGCTCGGGCGGGTTGTCCTGCGGGAAGTGTCGCGGCCCACTGTTTACGGCGCGCTGGTCCTCCGGCCTGCTCCTGGTATAACTTGCCTGAGGGGTGGAGTGCAACCTCTCGAGGCTATGCGAGAACTGGGCGTTTTGAACCACCGCTGTTTTCAACATCTCAATGGTGTTCCTCGCTTCAATCTCAGCTGGGGTGTTGCCGTGAATCGGGAGGGATTCCAGGTGGCGAGTTGCGGCAAGCACGTTATCCACCGGGTTGGAGAAGTGGCCTTGAGGGGTCCGGAAACGAGGAATTTGACCCTCAATCGGCTGAACCGGCGGGTTAGGTGGGCGGACCGGTCCTCCTGCCGGGGCGGCTCCCATCCCAGGGGTTTGTGGAGTGTCGAACAGATGGGTCGGGTTGAGGTCATGGGGCAGGCGACCCTGGTGTCTCCACTGATGGACGGCGTCGGACGCGCGCTGCTGTCTTTCGAGCCGCCAGTTGTCAGTGTTTAATCGCATCCTTTCGCCGCAATTTGGGCTTGTCGAGTCTCGATCCTGGCGGACTCCATCTCAGCATCCTGGTGGGCCTTTGCCACCGCCTCTCTGAGCTTTGCTAACTCCGCATTTATCCCCTCTTGGTTCTCTGGCGTGAGGGGAGTCGCCATTAGTCTCGTGATTTCCGCCGCTAAATCCACCAGGACTGCGGATGCACTTCTGGATGTCCCGTCGGTCCCATCGCCTCCCGTAGGGTTTTGTGCGGGTTGAGTCGCCCCAACCATGTAGATGGCGATCTGGCGGCGGGTTCGGTCAAGGACTTCCGGATCCATGGCCAGCGACAAGCCTCCGAGACCGTCCCCATGGAGAGACCGGATGGAATCTGAGTCGCCCATGGATGACTCGTCGTCAGAGTTGACCGGGGTAACTTCCTGAGTCGCCAAGTGTTCTGGTTCCTCCGATCCCTGCGTGAACCCCACAAAGACCGGGCGAGTTAAATTCTGTGTTATGACTGGGCGGACGTACCTGGCCGGGGCGACGATGTCGGTGGAGACGTCCGGCTCAGGAACGGATGATCCGATCATGCCGATGAAGATGTTGATCTTGCCGAAGGGGACCCTGTAGCCATATTCAATCGAATTTGCTTCAGGTCCCCATCGCTGGTTGTCGATGTAGGTTATCCCGCGGCGGCTCCGAGTCATGAGCGCCGTCGCGTAACTCCCAAACCCTGGTAGGGCTCCCTTTGAGAACTCAACTCCACCGTGCGCAGGCGCCACGGTGGGCGCCAACTGTCGTGGTTTTTTCACGGCAGATGTCCTCGTGAAAGGACTTGATACTGGAGCCATCGCACCTTGGTGGCGACTCAAAGGGGTTAAGCGGGAGAGACGCGGCGATTTACCCAGGTTCGGCCCCTCGAGAAGAGGTAACAGCCTACGTCCTGCTTTTGTGTGTATTGATGTGGATCTGATTACAAGGAAGGCGTAACTCGCCTAAACCTAGCACTCGATGATTTCTAACCTACCCTCTGCCCCTCGGGACTCGCCTTTATATACAGGTCGATCCCCTAGGGTTTACAAGGATTCTTTCCTTACTACAACTCGTGACCCCTGTGGTTTCTAAGTAGCCATCTTCCAAAGCTTGGAGACCTTCCAAGAGCCACAACCGTCATACGACCTTGATTCGGCCACAACGAGGCCCAACTAAATGTTTGGGTGAATCGCCCAATGAATGACCCGGCCCAACTAGGGCGGGTCACCCACAGGTAATATCCCCAACACTATGGGTGTTCGATACATCACAATGTAACTAGATTATTGACTCTAGTGCAAGTGGGAGACTGTTGGAAATATGCCCTAGAGGCAATAATAATATGGTTATTATCATATTTCCTTGTTCATGATAATCGTCTATTGTTCATGCTATAATTGTATTAATAGGAAACAGTAATACATGTGTGAATAAATAGATCACAATGTGTCCCTAGCAAGCCTCTAGTTGTCTAGCTCGTTAGTCAATAGATGATCATGGTTTCCTGATCATGGGCATTAGATGTCATTGATAACGGGATCACATCATTGGGAGAATGATGTGATGGACAAGACCCAATCCTAAGCCTAGCAGTAGATCGTATTGTTCGTATGCTAATGCTTTTCTAATGTCAAGTATCTTTTCCTTCGACCGTGAGATTGTGCAACTCCCGGATACCGTAGGAGTGCTTTGGGTGTATCAAACGTCACAACGTAACTGGGTGACTATAAAGGTGCACTACGGGTACCTCCGAAAGTGTCTGTTGGGTTGGTACGAATCGAGATCGGGATTTGTCACTCCGTGTGACAGAGAGGTATCTCTGGGCCCACTCGGTAGAACATCATCATGATCTCAATGTGATTAAGGAGTTAGTTGCACGATGACGTGCTACGGAACGAGTAAAGAGACTTACCGGTAACGAGATTGAACAAGGTATAGGTATACCGACGATCGAATCTCGGGCAAGTTCTATATCGACAAACAAAGGGAATCGTATACGGGATTGATTGAATCCTTGACATCATGGTTCATCTGATGAGATCCTCGTGGAGCAAGTGGGAGCCACCATGGGTATCCAGACCCCACTAATGGTTATTGGACAGAGAGGTGTCTCGGTCATGTCTGCCTGTCTCCCGAACCCGTAGGGTCTACACACTTAAGGTTCGATGACGCTATGGTTATAGGGAATTGTTATACGAGGTTACCGAAAGATGTTCGGAGTCCCGGATGAGATCCCGGACGTCACGAGGAGCTCCGGAATGGTCCGGAGGTAAAGATTGATATATAGGACGGATGGTTTCGGATACCGGAAGTGTTTCGGGCATCACCGGTAACGTACCGGGACCACCGGAGGTGGCTCCGGGGGACCACCGAAGGGGGGCAACGACCCCGGGAGGTAAGGTGTGCCAAGTGGGGGTGGGAACCAGCCCCTAGGTGGGCTGGTGCGCCTCCCCACTCAACCCAATGCGCAGGGGAGAGAAAAGGGGGGGCAAACCCTAAGCCAGGTGGGCCTTAGGCCCACCAGATGGTGCGCCACCCCCTCCTCCCCCTCTGGCCACCGCACCTCCCATCTGGGGGGGCTGCCGCACCCCCTAGGGTGGGAACCCTAGGGGTGGCACCCCTCTCCCCTCCCCCTATATATAGTGGGCACTTTTGGCCATTGGGGAACACACTTTTCCCTCTCCCTCGGCGCAGCCCTGCTCTTCTTTCTCCTCCTCTCTGCCGGTGCTTGGCGAAGCCCTGCCAAGAGACCTCGTCTCTCCATCGACACCACGCCGTCGTGCTGCTGGAGTTCTTCCCCAACCTCTCCCTCCTCCTTGCTGGATCAAGGTGCGGGAGACGTCACCGGGCTGCACGTGTGTTGAACGCGGAGGTGCCGTAGTTCGGCACTAGATCGGAATCGCTGCGAGTACGACTCCATCAACCGCTTTCTAGCAACGCTTCCGCTTAGCGATCTTCAAAGGTATGAAGATGCTCTTACCCCTCTCTCGTTGCTGGTCTCTCCATAGGAAGATCTGAATATGCGTAGGAAAATTTTGAATTTATGCTACGTTACCCAACACATACAACATCACAACATTTATTTAGAAGACTCAAAAGAGTCTTGCATAATATGTTCATACAGGTAGGGGTCACATGACCTGACACTCAAGTCATACAAGCAGAGTCATACAAACCAAGCGGAAGCATAAAAGTTGTCTGAGTACAGATAGTTGAAAGGAAAAGGCATAAAGCATGACTATCTACAGATCCCTTCTAAAAGGGGTGAGGTCGTAGCTGGGACACCAGCTACTCGTCATCATCGATGTCTAGATAGAACCCACCTGTTGGCTCATGGGTATCATCTGCAACATTTATTAAGCAAACATGAGTACAAGAGTACTCAGCAAGTCTTTAGGACAGATCTATGTACTCATGCACAGGTATCAATAAAGGGAGTTCTGGTGTTTCGTGCAGCAAGCCAGCTTTGACTCTTGGCTAGACTAAACTACAATTGTAAATAGTTTTAACAACTTTGATAAGTCGTACACGAGTCCACTACCACCACAACAATACACTATCATGGATTCCTTTCCGTCTCCCTACGGAAATGCCATACATGATACTCACGCTTATCTTGATACTTTTATGAGTAGCCATGAAAGTTATCTATGAACAACATATGTCTCCAAGTTGTCCATATCCGCGGACGCGGCTATTCGAATAGATCATAACACTGCAGGGGTGTAATTCTTCACACACGCTCTCGCCACTTATCGCCATGTGCACGTCATGCACCTCGACAACCTTCAAGCGTAAGCCCAGCGAGGGAGTGGGCCACGACCGTTAACCACACTAATACCTAATCCAGGTTTATCGCCTATTTGAGAGTGAACCTGCACGGAAGTCCGGCCGAGGTTTCCGCCACGGCCCCAAACGATGTGCGCGGGGTTCCCAAGCCCACCATCCGGGTGCCACTTGGTACACCGTGCCACTGCCTACCACATCATAGCCCACCTTTAAGGTCAGCACTATGCACGGCCTCCAGCATGACTATAAACACCAGAAACTACTTGCAACTCCTGGACCGAGTACTAGGCGATTAATAAGTCAAGCGGGGTCATATTTCAGGGCCCATTATGTGGTAGTAACTAGTTTTGGATTACATACACGGAACTCGGTTCCTAAGGACGGTTCCAATGAAACAACCCGCCATGTACTCGTACATAGCCTTTCATCGGTACCTTTACCAAATCAGGTTCCACACTTATTCTTTGTCACTAAAACACATTCAACTATTTTGGTTCATCACCAAGATGAAACAGACCTGACACAACTCTAGGCATAGCAAGCATAGCAGGATAAAACACATCATAGCTCAAGCAACTACCAGGTATGCTAGGTTGCAGGGTTTGGCTATTTACTGTAACAATGACAGGTCATGCAAAGGAATATAGGTTCAACTACCGAAGTAAAGCATTTGAAATATTTTTCTCCTAATGCAATAAGTGGGAGCAGGAGCAGGAGCAGGAACATGGGATTATATCGGGATGATCAAAATGGTGCTTGCCTTGTTGTTCAACAGAGGGATTAAATCCGTCAGTCGGATATTCGGATGTATACGGAAGGGCAGAGCCTACCAAAATAATAACGATAATCAATAACATTCATATGCAACAATATGATGCATGATCATGGCATGAAATGAAAGGTAGCATGGTTTAGGATGACTAACAGAATCTTGGTATGAATCTGGTTTGAATTCAAAATTCAAATATTAATTGAAATAGTATATTTATCAAATTCATTTAATTGATTTGACCTTATGTTGTCTCATAACTTTGTTTGTCATGCATGAAAATAGCACCATTGTGTTCATTGGATTTTTTTTTGATCAATTTGCATACATTATTTCTCAGATTTGGAGTTATATTCAATTTTCTATGAATTTCCAAAGTTTTGCACTTATTATGGAATTATTATAAAACAGAAATAGTATTACTGCATCAACATGACATCAGTAGGTCAATCTGGCCATTGAAAGTCAAACCTGACCAGTGGGACCCACTCGTTAGTGACTCTGTCTAGATTTTAATTAAACTTTAAGTTAATTAGTTAGTTAACAGGGGCTGGCCCACATGTTAGTGATTGTTTAGTAATTAACATTTTCTTTAGTTTTTTTTAAGTTAGTTTTATTTAACCAGGGGTTGGCCCCACCTATCACAGGCTCAGGGGAGTCAACCCACCGGCGCTAGGGGTCAAACCCACCGGCGTTGAGCCGCCGGTGGCTACAGGGACGGCGGAGGGCATCAGAAATGCACCTCCGGCGACCAAATGAGCGGCGGATGGCACCACAGGAACGACCACTCATCCGCGCGTCCATTTTTGCAAGTCTGAGGGGTTTAAACGGCTGGAGATGACGCCGATGACTAGCTCGGCGGCTGCCGGAGCTCGAACAACATCAAGATCATCGAAACAGAGGGCATTAGGGTCGGGGTTTGGTTCCTACAGCATCTACACGATGCACTCAAGCTGATGGTGGTCTCAGATGGACCAACCCATCATCGGAACATCACTGACGACAAGCTCCCGCGGCGGATCTCATCGGGCTCCGATGGAATCGGGCGCTAGGGCACGGGATCAATGGGGAAAAAAGGGGGAAACCATCCAGAGCTCACAGGGGTTGCACAGACGTCGAGAGCGGTCTCGGGGATGGCCTGGAGAAGGAGAATGATGACGGCGAGCGTCGGCGATCCGAGGAAGAAGACGACGGCGTTGAGGCGTTGCAAGGCTCGGGGGCTTGCTTCCTTTGGCGAGGACGACGTCTGGTCAGGGACGACGACGAGCTCGAGCTGAAGCTCGGCTCTAATGGCGGCCTAGAGAGAGGGACACAGGAGGGCGAATGAGGAGAGGGAGACAGAGCTGGAATGGGTCGCGGGAGGTTATCCCTTTGCGGCCAGCACGGCGGGGAGGCCAAGGAGGCACTCAGGTGCGTGGCCGCGCCGGAGAGAGTGGCGACCACCTCCTACTGCCTACTGGGGTGAGGAAGACGACATGGAGGAGGAAGCTGGGCTGGGCCTAAGCGTCAGGTAAGAGTTTCTTGTTTTTTTCATTTCTATTTTTGTTAAAACAATTCTCACATTTTCTTGATTTTATTTTTGGCTCCAAAGTATTTGTAAAATAGTGAAAATAATGTTGGGGTGTTAGTTGTAATATTTCCAAGCCCACATAAAAGTTTCAACATTTTATAATACCCAGAAATATTTAAACCCACTTAATTGAATATTATCAGTGGCTTTTGGTGGTTTAAATAAATGCCAAATGGATTTTAAAAATAAGTTACAACCCTGAATTGTTCTTTCCAATATTTATCAAAAATGATGGACTTTTATGAAGGCCATTTTGGATTCATTGATTTATCACAAGTTTTGAATTTAGTTGAATATGGAAGTGCTGGGGTTTATCTTTGATTTCTATTTCCATTTTCAATGCAAGAATAAAACATGAGCACAATCTTGCTAATCATCAAATGGTAGCTAGGGATGTGACATGATGAGATCCCGGGATGGATCGTGATGAGATAGTACGACTACGGTGATTTGAATCACGGAAACGTTCCACTACATCAACCGCGTTATATACGCTTCCGCTTAGCGATCTACAAGGGTATGTAGATTCACTCTCCCTTCTCGTAGATGATCATCACCATGGATAGGTATTGCATGTGCGTAGTAATTTTTTTGTTTTCCATGCTACGTTCCCCAACAGAAGATTCATCCACACATGAATCTAATCCGCTTTCCTTCCCCCAATGATATAATAACTAATCATGATCATAATAACAAATCATCACGATAATCATGATCAACATCATCATCATATTAATATAAAAACTCTTGCATCCTATCATCACCAACAACACTATAGCTAATAATCATCATAGTCATTACCACCAACACTATTTAATCATCATTTTCGTCAATGAGACATCATATAACAAGTTGGTCACTAGTCATAATCACAACTCCTCCTCCTCCTCATCATCATCAACTATAAAACATTGTAGCACATAATAACACATTGTACCTAGGACCTACTCCTCTCTCATAGGACCTAAACTACCCTCTCTTAGGTCGAATATCACAAAACAAGATAGGCCCTGACTCTCCATTATGGAGAATGGAGATCATGCTGTCTCCAATTCTTGACCTACGCACAATGTTGCTTCCAAGTAGCTCTCTATGATGGACCATACATTTTTCCAATCTTTGATTGTCATTTCATCGGTTTTAGAAATCCGGTATGGACAGGAGTGATGCATATACCTAGGCTGACATGGAGGTCCTGGCCATAAGCTCATAACATCAACGCAACCTCTTGGAAATATCAGATGAGGCACACAATCCGACAGGATTTTCTGTTGAAAAACATAGTAATAACTTTGTAGCTAGCAATGTAGTTTAGTTTTACAAGAATTTATGCAAAAGATGCACGGATGTCGTGATAGTAGAAAATCTTACCATGCAATCTCCATGCATGTTATCGTAGTTCACGACGTGCACTAGTGGCAAGTATTGACCATAATGTGGAGGAGCTTGAAGATAGCTATTGTAATTCTCAAGATCATTAATAAATGGGACAAGATGATGTTTCTCCTTATAAGTTAATTCTGCTTCATCATTGTATTAGTAGGTTCTCTATACCATCTCTAGTACAGTTTTTGAAGATTGAAAATACACTACTAGGGAAAAGCCTATACATAGGACCTTAGTAGTAGCGTTGGGAAAAATAACACGCTGCTGCTAATTAGCAGTAGCGCTGATCCACTTGAGCGCTACTACTAAGAGCTTAGCAGTAGCGCTGCTTGTCAGGAAAGCGCTACTACTATGTGGGACCAGACGATGCCACTGACGGTAGCTGTAGTAGCAGCGTTGTCCATAAGCCAGCGCTACTACTAAGTTTTTAGCGGTAGCGCTTTGTTTTGCACCACCGATGCTGCTATTGGGCCCTGTTAGTAGTAGCGCGCTTCTGTAACAAGCGCTACTACTACAATAATAGCAGCAACGCGTTTTGGTATGCAGCGCTACTACTAGTTGCGGCTGGTGCCACCTTTCTACCCCTCTCCCCCTCCTCTCCCCCACTTTGACCTATATCCCCCTCCTTTTCCCTCTCCACTCTTCACCATTATTGCTCTTCCTCTCTCTTCCTCCTACCTCTATTCTCTCCTCATTAATGTCCCCCTCCACCATAACTCTCCTTTATAAATGGCCTCTCACACTTCTCTCTTGGTCCTAGCTAGCTACCTCTCTTCCTCTCCCCATTAATGCCCCCTCCACCATAACTCTCCTTCATAAATGGCCTCTCTCACATCTCTCTTGGTCCTAGCTAGCTACCTATCTTCCTCTCTCCATTAATTCCCTCCCTCCACCATAACTCCCTCTCCATTAGTTAGATAACTAGATTCACCTCTCCTCCGCAACAACTAGATCTAGCTAGCTATTTAGCCATCCACACGTGCTCTTTCGATCGGTCACTCTCTCATCATCTCTCTCGGGCTGGGAGATATATAGGTGAGTAAAAAAAGTTGTTCATTTGAAGAATGGGAATATTTGTGTGAATGAGAATATGTGTGTTTGGGATATATATATATATATATATATATATATATATGGGGAAATTTGTGCGAGTGTGACATGCCCTCGAGTTGCTTATGTTTTGCCAAAATGTTGATTTATTCCCGTTTCGGTGAATTTCGAGCAAACTCAATATGTCCTATTTTTAGGCAAGGTCATGCCAAAATTTTATATGACTTTGAAGCATGCATGCATGCATTATTTATTTTATAACCCTTTTGCTTGTTATATACCATGCAATCGGTCATGAAGGTGAGTGGATGGAAGGTGGAGCGGTACATGCAATCCGCGGTGATGGACATGCATGCAAATAATCGGACTAGGATTAGATGTCCGTGTGCAAGATGCAAGGAAGGAGTCCTTTTGGACCCTTTTGATCGTGGCACTTTGAAGGCGCACCTGCTGATGAATGGTTTCATGGATGGCTATACTAGGTGGATAAGTGAAGAAGACGATGATTATGAGGACGTCCAAATGGCAGGGAATAACGACATGGGGCTAGACGAAGAGATGATCGATCAACACGAAGACGATGGTGCGGAACATGGCGGCGGGGAAGAGTCCGGAAATGACAGCGGCGGATAATATTCTGGACACGGCGAAGAAGAGCCGGACATGGCGGAGAAGAGGCGGTGGTCACGCCGCAGTCTTCGACGCTACTAAGTGCAGTCGTGCAAGACCCTCATGTTCAAGACCTCCTTCGCAAGAGTACGACTAGCGAGAGAGCTGCTTCTAGAGAGGAGGCCAAGCTGGCTCAACTTGAAGTGGACTCGAAGACTCCATTGTATGACGGTTGCGATCCTGAGGTGACCCGCTTGAGTTTCACGCTCGGACTTCTAAAGACGAAGGATAAAAACAAATGGACAGACAAAAGACTCGATGAGCATTTCAAGTATCTACATAATAAAGTTCTTCCAGCGGGGAACCTGTGTCCTAGTAGTGTCGAGGAGGCCAAGAAAATCGTTTGCCCTTTTTATTTGCCGCACATTAGGTACCACGCATGCATCAACGATTGCATCATTTATCGGGGGGGGCACACGGAAAAAACCAACTGTCCAGTGTGCAATGCTTCTTGATACAAGAAGGAAGGAAAGAAAGCTCCTCAGAAAGTTGTATGGTACTTTCCGATCACTCCCCGTCTGTAGCGGTATTTCGTAGATCCTAAAGAAGCAAAGCTCATGCGCTGGCACACGGAGAGGAAGAAGCCCGACGATGGAGATGATCCGAGGCTGAGACACCTCGTAGATGGTAGCCAATGGAGAGCATTCAACGCCGTATATGGACTTGCTAAAGAAGATCCAAGGAACATCGTGCTTGGTGCGAGTACCGATGACATGAATCCATTTGGAAACCAGAACACCAACCACAGCACATGGCCCGTGTTTGTACGGATGTACAACCTCCCCCCATGGAAGTGCATGAAGACAAAGTACATACACATGTGCATGCTGATTCAAGGGCCGAAACAACCGGGAAATAGTATTAACCTGTATATGGGGCTTCTGCAAGAGGAGCTAGACACGTTATGGAAATCACCGACATGGACATGGGACGCCAGCAAAGGATAGTATTTCCATATGAGAGCCGCGCTGATGACGACGGTGCACGACTATCTCGTTTACGGGTACATGATACGTCTCAATCGTATCTATAATTTTTGATGGTTTCATGTTGTTATCTTGTCATCTTTGGATGTTTTATGTACCTTTTATATCTTTTTTGGGACTAACTTATTAATTCAGTGCCAAGTGCGAGTTCCTGTTTTTCTGTGTTTTTGGCTCTTTTCAGATCTGATTTTGGAACGGGGTCCAAACGGAATAAAATCCCCGGATGATTTTTTCCCAAACGGAAGAAGATCAGGGGGCCTGTGGGCCAAGCCAGGAGGGCTGCAGGGAGCCCACAAGCCCCCACTCCGCCACCAGGGGGAGGCGGCGGTGGCAGGGCTTGTGGCCTCCCTGGCGCCCCCCTGACCTAGATCTTGCGCCTATATATTCCCTAAAAATCAGAAAAAAATCAAGGGAGCCTCGAAAATACATTTCTGCCGCCGCAAGCTTACGTTTCCGCGAGATCTCATCTGGAGACCCTTCCCGGCGCCCTGCCGGAGGGGACTTTGGAGTTGGAGGGCTTCTTCATCATCATCATCGCCCCTCTAATGACTCGTGAGTAGTTCACTTCAGACCTATGGGTCCGTAGTTAGTAGCTAGATGGCTTCTTCTCTCTCTTGGATCTTCAATACAAAGTTCTCCATGATCTTCATGGAGATCTATCCGATGTAATCTTCTTTGGCGGTGTGTTTGTCGAGATCCGATGAATTGTGGATTTGTGATCAGATTATCTATGATATATATTTGAGTCTTTGCTAATTTCTTATATGCATGATTTGATATCCTTGTAAGTCTCTCCGAGTCTTGGGTTTTGTTTGGCCAACTAGATCTATGATTCTTGCAATGGGAGAAGTGCTTGGTTTTGGGTTCTTGCTGGATCTAGAATCATGCTGGATAGCGGTCGACGTGTGGAGTAATAGTAGTAGATGCAGACAGTATCGGTCTACTTGTTTTGGACGTGATGCCTATAGATATAATCATTGCCATAGATGACGTCATGACTTTGCGCGGTTCTATCAATTGATCGACAGTAATTTGTTCACCCACCGTCTACTTGCTTTCATGAGAGAAGCCACTAGTAAACACTACGCCCCCTGGGTCTATTCACATCTATCGTCTACACCTCTGCTTTTACTTTGCTTTGTTACTTTGTTGCTTTCAGATATCACTTTGCGAACAATCTATAAGGGATTGACAACCCCTTCATAGCGTTGGGAGCAGGTTCTTTGTGTTTGTGCAGGCACTTGTGATACTCCTTCATTGGATCGATACCTTGGTTCTCAAAACTGAGGGAAATACTTACCACCGCTACGCTACATCACCCTTTCCGCTTCGAGGGAACACCAACGCAAGGCTCCAAGGCCACGGGGAAATCCTTTGCATATTTGCCTAGGAAGTCCCTAAAGGTGTAGCCGTAGCAGAAGGATTCCTGGTGCCGTTGCTGAGGAGAATCAAGACAAGAACAGTCTCCCGTCAGCACGTGTTTCTGGCGCCGTTGGAAGGTCTTTTGTTGCAGTAGCAGAAGTATTTCTGGCGCCGTTGCCGGGGAGGAGCACGTCAAGATAATTTCCCGACAACGTGCCTATTTCTGGCGCCGTTGCCGGAGAAGGAGAGATCTATCCAAGTAGGTCTCACAAACTCATCTCCTGCATTTACTTTTGTTGCGAGTTGCCTCTCGTTTTCCTCTCCCCCACTTCACATTTGTCGTTTTCATTTGCCTTTCTCCTTTGCCGTTTTCTTTCGCCCGTTTCACCCTCTCTTCCTGCTCGTTTGTATGTGAGATAGTCCATCAATGTCTAGACCCACCACTCCAAAGGATACCCCTCAAAATGAAGTTCTCAATTTCAGGCAGAATGAGGAAGAAAATTTGAAGGACGCTTGGTACAGGATTTGCAATGCTCAGAGTAGATCTACTCGTAAGCAATCCACTACCGTCCTTCTTCGCAGTTTCTATGTTGGAATTTCTCCTTGGAATAGGTATATCCTTGATACCATTGTAGGCGGGAACTTTTTGGGGAGCCATACTGTTGACTCCTATAGAGCTATCATGAATTTGGTAGGCTCACCCCCGCTCATGGTTAATGGAACTACCTTAACCTTGGAACACGTGATGCAAAGGCTTGACGCTATTGAAAACAAAATTGCCACAGTTGAACTTATTGAGGGTTTGGATAGAAAGATCCACAATCAAATTACTCAGTACGGATCCAAAGTGGGAATTTTTTTGAAAAATTTAAGGGAGAAGGAACTTATAGTTAATGATTCTTCTAGAATTAGCAAATTGGAAGATGTCACAACCAACTTGGGTTCCGCTTTTGCCGCTGTGCAAAATACTCCAAATCTCATTCTCAAAAAGACCGTCAAGCCTGTTTTTGTTCCTAAAGCTAGTGGTGAGTCATCCAATAAAGATGAAGATCTTAAGATGATAAATGATCACACTACTTATGGTTTGAGCACCAAAGATGACTATACGTGATTCCATCACCTTTTGCCTCGATAAGGGCGTTAAACAAAAGCCTTGTTGGGAGGCAACCCAACGAATCTATCCTTTTTCTTTATGTTTTGTGTTTTCCGCACTTTCATAATTCTGTTATGATTCTGTTTTTTGTTTCTTTTTGCGTTTGTGCCAAGCAAAACCGTTATGATTAGTCTTGGGGATGATCGTTTGGTCATGCTGGAAAGACAGAAACTTTCTGCTCACGAAAAGAATTTTTTTTTGTAAGAGCTTTTGAGTTGATTCCTTTTTATGCTGATTACTACGCAAATTCTTCAGACTGTCGTAATTTTTCAGAATTTTTGAAGTAAATAGGTATACGAAACATACAGATTGCTACAGTCTGGTCTGCTGTTAACAGATTATGTTTTTGTTGTGTTGGTTGCTTATTTTGATGAAACTATGGATAGTATCGGGGGGTATTAGCCATGGAAGATTGAAAAGAATTTAAGTTTGCTACAGTACCTAAGGAAGTGGTGGTTTGCTTTCTCATACTAATGTTATCACGAATTTCTGTTTAAGTTTCGTGTTGTGAAGTTTTCAAGTTTTGGGTGAAGTTTTTATGGACAAAGAGATAAAGAGTGGCAAGAGCTCAATCTTGGGGATTCCCAAGGCACCCCAATAGATTCAAGGATGGCGTAAAAGCCTAAGCTTGGGGATGCCCCGGGAAGGCATCCCCTCTCTCGTCTTCAATCCATCGGTAACGTTACTTGGGGCTATATTTTTATTCACCACATGTTATGTATTTTTGCTTGGAGCGTCTTGTATCGTAGGAGTCTTTTATTTTTTTTGTGTCACAATCATCCTTGCTGCACACCTAGAGAGAGAGACATGCACACACCGTGATTTTGTCGAGCTTCACTTATATATTTTGGTAGACAATTCAGCTCACATGTGCTTCACTTATATCTTTTGAGCTAGATAATTTTGCTATGTGTGCTTCACTTATATCTTTTAGAGCACAGCGGTGCGTGGCTTGGTAGTTGATCTATGCTTTGAAAGTAGTCTCAAAAGGGGTAGTTATCCAAAGGGATACGAAAACTTCCACCTCCATGTGCATTGAATAGTCAGAGAAGTTCGATTCATCTCAATTAGTTTTGAGTTGTGGTTATGGTAATATTGAAGTCATGCTAGTAAGGTGTTGTGGATCTAGAAATACTTGTGTTGAAGTTAGTGATTCCCGTAGCATGCACGTATGGTGAACCGCTATGTGATGAAATCTAAGCATGATTAGTCTATTGATTGTCATCCTTTGCGTGGCGGTCGGGATCGCGCGATGGTTTATACCTACCAACCCTTCCCCTAGAAGTATGCGTTGAATGCTTTGTTTCGATTACTAATAAAACTTTTGCAACAAGTATATGAGTTCTTCATGACTAATGTTGAGTCCATAGTTTAGATGCACTTTCACCTTTTACCATCACTATCTTCTTAGTGTCGTGCAACTTTCGTCGGTGCACAAAACCCACCATTAGCCTCCCTCAAAACAGCCACCATACCTACATACTATGGCTTTTTCAAAGTCATTCCGAGATATATTGCCATGCGACTACCACCATGACATGTGCCACCACATCTACATTACCATTGCATGATCGTAAGATAGCTAGCATGATGTTTCCATTAATGTCTATGCCATGCTAGATCATTGTCACGGTACACTACCGAAGGCATTCCATATAGAGTCATCGTTGCTCTAAGTTTTGAGTTGAAAGTGTGATGATCATCATTAATGAAGCATTGTCCCATGTGAGGAAATAAAAGATGCCAAAGAAGGCCACCAAAAAAAAGAGGCCAAAGAACCGGGGCTAATGTGGTTTTCGGCTTCGGCCAAAAGACCCATTTTTTACTAGTGGTAGTAATAACTAAATTAAGTTCATCTCCCAGTCTCATACTTGTATCTTACCTATGTACTTGTATATATTTAAGTTAAAAAGAAGAATAAATAAGGGATTTACCACCTCTATTTTATTCTATTCTATTCTACCAATCTACCAGAAATTGCTAATGGATGAGCCCGGATTTCGGTGGACAATTCAAATTTCTATGTTTCACTTCTTTTTTTGTAAAAATGCACACACATATAGGGATGTATACTACATCGCTCTAAAGTTTCATGTGTTGCCACTTTTTCTGTTCAGTCAATATAAAAGAGGACGCAACCTATTCAATGGTTGCTCTGCTTTTAGATTTTTATTTATTTAAAAAAAAGAAGGAGGTTGACTCTCGCCCTCTGTATCTGAAAGATGCATGCAGCCATTTTATTAATTATTTACAAAGATTTTACAAAGCAATACATTAATATGTCTGAAGCCATCCTCTTGGCAATATCTGTCACTACTCTTATCCAATGATGAAGGGGTGCAGAAAGAGTGAGCCACATACCGAGACCTCTCACCTAGCCTAACATCTAAAGTCAGAGGCCCCGATCGAGCCACATACCAGGTCAGTGGCACAAACCGGTCCGACGCACCCTCATAGGTCGTCGCCGCAGCCTTTCATCAATCCTTCTTTAAAACCGTTACTGATACATCGACCTTGCAAGGCCTGTCGTCGATGCCCCCACGGCGCCAGACAGCGCCTCCTCCCTACGCGCGCTCATCATCACGCATCCGTCGTCGAGACTTTGCTGCGCCTCGCCGTCGAGACTCCACGACGTCGATGTGTCACAGGGAACGCCGCTGCACCATAGATGCCGACCAATGGTCCCTCGAGCCCGTGTGTACCTCCATGAATGACGCCCAAGGGGAAAATGGCACGAGAGCGTCGCCGTCATCTGATCTACTGATCTAGGGTTTCCCCCGGAGGTAGCAGAGAGTGGTCTTGAACATCTCCTCGGCGATGCCTTTAGGAAGGGAACGACGTAGATAGTGTCGCCATCGCCGGCCTTGGCAGTAGCCGAAAGCAAACTTCCACCCAGATCTGTTCGAAGAACCCATCTCTGCTGCACGGGCCACGACATCCTGCGACGTCCCCGGGAGCGGGATCCCAAGATCCACCGCCACCGACGACGCCACAAGGACCCACCACCTGTTCGTCATCCCTGAGGGGATGGTGCCACCACCTTGTTCAGATCCAGCAGCACGCCAACGCCTCCTGCCGCCCCCAATCACATCTGTGAAGGAGGACAGTCAACGCGCGTGCCCACCACCGCTTAGGGCCGTCGGATGGCGTCCGAGCCCGCCACCCGGAGGAGAAACCCCAGATCCTCCGCCGCCAGCCCCGCAGCGCTGCCGGGATCCCATTGGGCCGCCGCCCGAGCGCGCCAACTCCGTCTCCGTGTCGTACGTCTAGGGTCACCGTCGCATCTCAGCCAGAGGATCCCCTCGTGAAGAAGGGAGTAAGGCCCACCTCCGTCGTCCGCCGGGCGAGCTTCGCTCGCCGACCTCCTCCGACGGTGGCGGAGAAGCAGGGGAGGAGGGAGGTCGAGGGCGGCGACGGCTAGGGCGCCCGAGTCTCCTCCTGGAGACGACGCGAGCGAATCGTTTTTCTGTCTGCTCTGCTCTTAGATATATCGATACATGCTAGTGCACTGAGAGGAAGAATATACTGCCTTCATAGTAGGCATGTGATCGACCTAATAAGAGGGATTGATGAATCTTACATCTGGGTTGGACCATGGTCCAATGAGCCTAGGATGGTGCCATAGCTTGTCCAGGGGATATTGCCACTACTACTGGCGTTCCTTTTTTTCGTGACTGAAATACCACAGGGGAAGACCTTGCAGTGTGATTTTTTATAGATAAAAAAGGTGTGCATGATTTGCGTGTCCTTAGGCGAAAAAATAAAAAATAAAAAGAAGCTTTAAACAAGGGACTCAATCAAAAAGATGAAGCAACCAGTCTAACACGGGTTGAAATAGAGAGGGCTTCACTCAAAATCGATGAAGCTGTAGATCGCTCATGTGTGTTTTAAGTTTGCCAACTGCAGCTTACAACATTTATTGTATTTCTGTGGTCATACTTTTGTTTGTCTTTCTAGGGAGCTTCTGTATATATGTGGAATTTGAAGTTCTAGAATATCAACTGCATACAGGTGAGGTGTTTTTTCCTTTCTGGTTTAGGCTAATACCATGATCGTTTAGGCCACAAGCACCATGCCATGAGGATCCTTGATATATATGTTATGAAATAGACTTTCGTCCCGTTATATATATATATAAACTACATGATACAATATGAAACCGCTGTTGGGGCAAACTGCACATCCACGTTCAAAAGAAAAGAAAGAGAAAACAATGTCAACACCGACGGATTAACGAAAACAACAATGGCTCGCAACCGTTGGGTCTCCCCTAGAGTATTCCCACCACGATCCAAGTACTCTGATTCATTGCGTACCAAACAACACCTTCAAGAAGGACAGTGACGACGACACTGCTGCCTGGATAGGTCCTAAGGTTTTCCCCAGTACGCTCCGAGGAGTGGGGAGGAGGTACACCCGACACCCTTCAGGAAGGAAGGGTAACACTCTCAAGCATCATCGTGTCGGCGTCAAATGACAAGGATTTCTTCCGACCCCCAAAACACCACCCCCGGACAATCAAAGTCGCTCCACCAAGTATGCCATCCACCAACATACGCCACCATGATCTTGCAGTCACCATCATCGACTCACCATGGCCAACGTTGACAAGGTCCGACAGGAGGACAGCCACGCAAGAGAGAACCACCTCACCGTCCAAGAAGGTCGCCATCTGGATACGACGACGAGAGCACACCGAACCATTCGAACCGGGGGGCGATAGCAGCGCAGACACCCGGAGGACGTCTTCCACCACCATCGGCGGGTGTCGATCAGACACAGCAGCAGGGACATACCAGGCCAAACAGGCCCAGTCGAGCCACGGGGCTCGTAAAATCCTGGCCGCCATGCTGCTGCATGTAGGCCGCCACCGCCGCTACCCTCATGACAGTCAAAAGCTCAATTGGACACAGACAAGCCCGAGAAGCGCCCATCGCCATGCTGCAGCGATGAAGCATCAATGATGTCGTTCCCGTCGCGACCGGCGCCGCGGGCCAGCCGGAGGCAATGAGGCAGGCCCGACCTGACCCAGATCAGGCCCAAGGGGCCCAGATCTGGGCCTGTACGGCGGAAGCGCTACCACTGTTGCCCAGCCACCAACGACAGCACCTCCGCCACCAAGACCTCCCACGCCGCATCAGGAGATGCCCAGCTGAGGAGCACCACCTGGACCCAGGCTGCCCCGCACCACCCAAGCCAGCAGGCGGAGCTAGGGCCGGAGGTCCGCCACCATTGGGGCCACCCAACCAAGGCCCGACGTGACACACCGGCTGTTGGAACCCTGACCCCTCTCTCTCTCACGCGTTGCCTGTCGACTCCCTGCTCTACCGCTAACAGGAGAAGGAAGGAGGAAGAAGAGGGCAAAACAGGGACACGGTGGTGTTTTTGCCGACGCAACTATGACTTCTTTTCTGAGCTCAAACTCGACACCACACTGGGCTACAACGTACCCAACTCGGGGCCGGCCCCCCCGGCGGCCACCGCGCGCACGTAGACGGCCAGCTCGCGCGGAGCACGCGTCAGATGGTGCCTAGGAGAGTCGGTCCATCACGCCTAACTAGCCCTACTCTAACGCACACCTAGCACGCTGCACGGACACCCCCGTGCTCGCGGACACGCCTTCCACCGTTCCACGCAACCTTCGTGTCCCGCTCGTGCACACACACGCGCACCCGACGCACCAGCGTGGCTTAGACCCAACACACACACACACCCTAAGCCACGCCTAGAGGAGCCCGTCATCCTCGACGTCGTCGTCGTCAAGCAGAGCCTGCTCCGTGGTCTGCGCCTTCCGGGGCCTCGGACACTCACGCCGGAAGTGCCCACGCTGTACACAGCCGTAACAGTGCCCGCGCCACTTCCCTCTGCCGCCCAACGCCGTGCTGGGCCGCACCATCGTCGTGGAGAGGAGAGGAGAGGAGGGAGAAAGAGATAGGAAAGAGGAGAGAGAGGCGTGACAGCTGACGGGAGAGGGTCACCGGCCGGCGTCAGCCTGCGCCCGCGCGCCGGCGAGGTCAGACGCGAGCTGGCGGTCGGCGGAAGCTCGATTCGTTCCTGGTATGCTCTCGTGAGTGGGTGGGTGGGGTTTGGGGAAAAGGTTCGGGCTTGGGCTTTCGGAACACCCAGAAGAAGTCTGGAGAGTGACCGGCAGGCGTGGCCCGCCACCACCGCGGCTCCAAGAGAACAATCTCCACCACAACCGGCGATGGCGATGGCGACAAGCCGAGGCGGCATTGCAGGTCCTACTGCGAGCGGGCAAAGGAGGTGCTCTTGGGTCGAGGTGGGGCAGGCGAGTCTCCAAGGCAACGGGCCGAGGCAGGTTGGTCTGTTGTTGCTGCTGCCGATGGACGGAAGAGGTACTCTCTGGTTGAGGCGGCAGTGTCGTCGGTGATGCTAAGGTGAGCTTGTTTGCATCCTTCTCCCCCTCGGATCGTGATCTCTATCACTCTCTTTTTCTGTCCATCTATGCAATGGAAGTGTTGTATTTGTTCTTATTTTTTTGAACAAACCTCTCACAACCATCCCATCAGGCTTTGTTTGGTAGAAGTGGATTGAGCAGGTTCGGGGAAGAGGGGATTTGAGGGGATTTGATGAATCCCTTCCTTTCATCCAATCCTCTCGAATCCTCGGGGCTTTGCTTCCACCGGTTCCTCGAGGAGGGTCCTGAAACATATGGATAGGAACGGATTGAAGGGGAACGGAGGGGATTCGGTTAAGCAAACCCCTCTTATCAAATGGACGCCCGAGGTTCTATGGGGTTTCTGGTCCTCCCGGGAATTTTCCTCTCGAAACCTCCTGAATCCCCCGTGCCAAACGAGGCCTCAGGGGGAACTAATGGGCAAGCGAGACCAGCAGGGGAAGGAATAGGGTGTGGCCTCACATGTTGGCTTGTTGCTTGCGCCTGAATAAGACAGAGACCGGCAACCAATGGACACCATCTAGTGTTGGTTAGAAGTTACAACAGACTCTGAGGTAGGATGTGATTCTTATCTTTGAAGAGTGGCATGCTCGAGTTGTGAATCTGCTATTATACATTGGGTGAGGAAAGCAATAGGCATACATATGATAGTCATCAATCTCTTGACCGTGAGGCCAATGAGATTTACGAACTTCATGCAGTAACACACTAAATAGGTATAGATTCAGTCCTCACCATAGACAGGTTCATCCTATTGCTTGCCTTGCTATTCCATGTTCATTTTTATTTTGTGCTAATGAAGTCCTTGCTGGATTAATTACAAGGAGGTGTGTTATGCTGGAGCAGGAGGCTGGAAGGGATCTAATACTATGGTGAACATTTTCTTCAATCATACCAAAATACACTTAAAAATTAGCTATGTTGTCCTGATTTACATGAGAAACTGCTATCTTTTATGCAGTAGGCGCTAGAACAAGTAGTAAATTACTTGAGTAATCCTATACTTATTCTGTTTACCATCCCGGCATAGGTATGGCATGATTGTGGACATCCAATACTTTAGTGACAGCAATCCAGTCTTTTACAATACCGATGTTAGCTTCCTATTGAAATAACCCCCCTATAGTATATTTAATTTTGAGTAACTGTTCTTTTTCTGTTTTCCAAGAAGGTAGAAAGCCTAAGATAAAAACTGATTTTGGAGGGAGATTCAACCTGGGAGAGGTGCACAGAACTACTCAAGAAAAGAGGTAATCACTATAATAAATGATATATTTCACTGTTTTATTGCGGCAACTCTCATATGAGGTCTTTTATTTTAATGTTCTAGTAAGAAACTTGACAGTTTTATGGAGATACGAAGTTGTGTCCTCTTATTTTAGCTGGACAGTAGGCAACCTTAAACAATTTAGACCCCCCCTGAACTTCACATTCTAGACCCAGTCTGCTTTATTTACGAATGTGAAATTGCATTGTTACTTTATGTTAGTGACAAATTCCTGAAAATTCTTTGTTTCTATGAACTTTGTTCAAAGTGCTTCTGCCATTATCAATTCTTTAACTGGGCTATGTTAACTATGTTGCTGAATTTTCCCTATTTTTTAGTAGACTCACATCATTGGCTGATGCAAAAATACCTCAAGGAATTGTTGTTTCAAATTGCAGTTGCGTCCAAGGTTGGCTGAGGTGATAACTGAATTATCTTCTGTTGCAAAGCAGATTCCGTATTCACTTATATTTTGCTTGGGCTGAAGGATAGTTCTCTTTATGCTGCAATACTGCTTACAAATGTACATTCTGTGAAAGGAAGCGGATAATTTAAATGGTGCAATATAACACTGAGCTATTAATTTTGTTTCTTTTGCGTTGTTGATCTACAGTGCTTTAGCGTTACTAATGACCCCGAGTTATCCTATGCAAGGCGCCGTCGATTGCAAATGATGTTTTTAGTGGTTAGTCACACTGTGTTTCATGGATAGCCGCAAATCATCATTTCTGTGCAGAGAATTTGAATCCATCCGCGAGCTCTGCTTCATTTATAACATTAGTAGTATTATGAATTTCTTATTGGCCATTGCAAGTAATAGTGTTGTTATTATATTTAACTATTAGATTATGTTACTAAAGTAGAAGAAGAACTATCTAATATATGTATTTTTGGGAAGCTCTTTTGTACCAACAATGTGACCTTACACTACTCTTCATTTTCACAGGAATGGAACAATATAGAACATTGGAGTGGATAACCTTAGTACAATTATAATTCTGCATGCAATATTTTTGTACTAGGTTGAACCAGATAGTCTCTTCCAATGGAAATTGGAGGGTGGCCTTTCTTACGATAAAGAAAAAGAGTGTGTCAGAAAACGACATTCACTGATGCAAATGTATTTTCCCGGGCATAGGATCAACCGGTGCGGCTTCTTGCTTGATTCAACTGGATCTAATGGTGGCGCAACCGGTGGAGCCAGGGAGGCATGACGGTGGACATGTGGATGTTATCATGGCATTGAAAAATTTCGCTCCACCGGCACTGCATACCAACGTGAGTGAATGCTATCGTGGCCTTAGGCCTGCCAAATTCTTGCTTGACCATTTTGTTTTCTATATTTATATTTCAGTTCCTACATGCTTTTCTCATGTGGAGTTGAAATAACATTTGGATGGTCCAGTAGCAAATAATCGTATGTTCACTCTGAAATCATATTGCATATAGAGTGATGTTCTGTTCTTGCGCAAATTATTGCACACATATACATGAAAAAGTCTCATACTAAGGCTCCTACATTCTACTTTTTCCTTTTGACTTGCTGAAAGTGTAAGACTGAAGCTATAAACCTGTAGATGAATCTTGGCACAAAGTTCAAGCGCTAACTTTATCCTCATTTGTGGCAAGATGCTGTTAGAGATGTTTGTTGTTAGTCATTGTGTTGCGGTATAGAATGATGGCTTTTATAGTCTGTTTACAGTGTCATCTATTCAGAATCATGCAAATTTGGGCCTCTACAAAACAATCAGGCTGAGAATATGTTTGCTTGCTTCTGTGTTTACTTTTTCCTTCTCCTTGGATTAGCATGTTTCGCTGCGCATCTGTATATGCCATCGGAATACATTATTACGAAAATGACAGTCTGAAGCAAAAAAGAAAATAAATGACAAAAGAAAAGTAAATAACTTGAGTAGTAAGGGCTTGCATTATAAATTTGTTTCCTCACCATTTCAATTATTTTATGCACTCAGGTGAAGATGCTGCAGACTATGAAGTTTTCAGAGCTCAAACATAAAACAATGCATATTTTTGCAAAAACAAATTGCTTTGTTCTGCCCCAACCATCTTGATAGAACTTTGGGATCACCTAAAAGTTACAAGGCATGCTTCCTGATTTGTTCCAATGATACAAAATCATAAATTGTTTTTATCATTGTCAAATGTAGGCAGCTATACTGTTGCAACATTCAAGAGGGAAGTCTGCACTCATTTTCTGTTCTACAAGAAAAAGGTGCACAAGAAGCAGCACAGTGCCTCTCAAAAACTGCACTCTCTTGGCTATTGAACAAATTCATTCGTGAAATCGATGCAGCAGTATGAAAATCTATGAGAAGCTTCATTAACCTGTAGTTGTTGTTCATTGCTTCATACAACCTATGTAATGTACCTTTTCCTATCTATTTTCTTTGCATATCACATCTATGTACCAGCAGTAAAGACTTACATGTCTAAATATTCTCACAATACTTGGATTTAAAAAAACATCCTCCTTTTTTCATAATTTTTTATAGAAAGTTGGCAAATCTTGTACGAAATAATCTACTTATTAGTGAACATTTTCTGAAATGTATGAATGTATTTGGACAAAATTTCTACCTATTCAAAAAATCCCCAAATTTTGTAACAATTTTTTTTAAAAATCACTAGTTTTATAGTAGTTCAATAAAAAGTTGCAAAAAATCTTTGATTAACCAAAAAAGATTAAATGTTTTGAGAAAATGGGTGACTACTCTTTGCGACAACGTGTCAGTATGAGATAGGCCGGCCTAAATATGAGATAAATGCATATGCTACAATATCTGGTTGTCATAAACCGGTTTTCACTGGTTTTCAGTTTCTTATTCTCAGTTTTTCCTTTTCATTTTTCTGTTTCTTTTTTCATTTTTATTTCTTCCTTTTTGGTGTTTTATGTTTCATTAATTTCTTTCTTTCAAGTTTATGTTTTCTTTTTTCATATGTTTAATTCTTTAAAAATGTATAGGATTCCAAAATTTTGTCCACATATTGAAAGAAAAGCTTGGAACTTTTTTTTTTGCTTGTTCTGAAATTGGTCCAAAACTCTTTTTTTCCCCACTCTTTTGAAAAATGTTCGCGTTTTTTCAAGAATTTCAAAATTGTTCGCGTTTACAAAATAAAATTAAAAAGCTTGTGTAAATAAATGTTCTTTGCGGTGACCGTAAGTTCTGAAAAATTGTTCATGTTTTAGAAATTAGTGCTTGTTACACTAGTAGAAAACGGGGTATAATCCCGGTTGGTAAGGGCCTATAGTCCCGGTTCTCCAACGGGACTATTAACTTCGGACTAAAGACCCCCCCCCTCCGGTTTAGTCCCGTTAGCCACGAACCGGAAATAATATCCTTCCATGTGGCGGGCAGCGTGCGAGGCGTGTCCCGAACCTTTAGTCCCGATTGATAAAACCAACCGGGATTAGAGGCTTCGGTGATTTGGGGTTTTGGGGGTTTATTGTTCATTTTTGCTTTCATTTTCTGTTTTTTAATTTTTTTTCATTTAGAACATATCATAGAATTTGATATATATATCATAGAATTTCTCGTAGGACTTATATCATAGAATATCTCATACAATATATATATATATATGCATACACACACACACACACACATATATATATATATATATATATATATATATATATATATATATATATATATATATATATATATATATTTTAACATCCTTCCATGTCGCGCTATTCGTCATCCTGGTTGAGGAATAATTATTCTTCACCCCCCCTATATTTTAACATCAATGCACAGTAATTTTACGTTCCGTAAATTTTGTTTTATTTTATATGTAAAAAGAGACCCTTAAAAATATAATCAACATAAAAATATTTTATGTCACGTAAAATTACGAACATACAAAAATAGTGCAAAAAATACAATAAATTCAATATTTTCTGATCTTGTGACCTATATTATTGTTTTTCTTTTGTCAAATTTTAGGCAGTGATTCAATATAAATGTAACTATTTGTATTTCAAATGTAATTTATTGTAAATCGATCGTAAGATTATCTCGGATGAAGAATAAACTATTCTACACCCTGGTGATAAATAGAGTTTCTCTCTCTATATATATATATACAATTTGGTATATATAATTTCTCTTACAACTTGCGGATCAATTAAATGCATGCATTAGGTGTAGTGATATTCTCTCTTGGGATCTATGACCTCATTCAGCAAAAAAATCCGGCAAATTTCTCTGGAAATGCTCGTATGCTTTCCGTTCGGAGGAGTTCCTCCCGCTTCTCCGTCATTTTTTAAAGAAGGAGACCAATATGAATATCTTATATATATATATATATATATATATTGGACCATGAATATAAAAATTGTGAATATTGTTTACGTACCGCAAGAGTTCCTGGTTTATGGGCAGTTCGGTCATAAAGGAGCAAATGTTCTTGCAAACAAAGTATGCACATAGATTAGTCCCCGGTTTCTGCCGCATGCAAAACTGTACGAGAATAGAATTCAGTCAGATAATAATCAAGCATTATAATGGTATTGAAACTAGAACTAAAGAGATGCGTGGACGTAGCTAGTACTACTTAATTACCCTGGAACTTGTCCATCGCAGCTCTGGTTTCCATTCACCGCAAACATTTTTTATGAACCGGCTCCAAACCCTGCCCGACAAAGAAAAATAATAAAATGAGTCATTGATTAATTGATATCAGTTAATGAACTAAAGAGGCCGACATAATGCGATAATGATTGAAGTTACCAGTCGAGCATCAACTTGAGGGACATGTACTCGTCCGTGTCTTTTCTTAGTGAGTCAAGTACGTGAACGTTTCCCTTGTCAATCGTAATGACAATCATGATAAAGTGGAATATGTGTTGTATAAATGGGCATGCATGCAACTCATCAAGAACTATACGTAAACTTAACATCGATCGGGTAAGCAAAATAGAATTTATAGTACAAGACAGCAGTAACACTCACTTGAAGTTGCATCAGGCGAACGGTTGCCACCAACCCTTTAGTCCCGGTCCATGGCTCAACCCGGGACTAAAGGTCCTTAACCAACCGGGAAAAAAGGACTAAAGGTCCTTAACCAACCGGGAAAAAAGCCTAGCTTCTCGAACCGTGACATTAGTTCCGGGCTAAAACCAAACCGGGACTAAAGGGGAGAACTTAAGACCAGTTTTCTACTAGTTTTAGTCATAGTGGCTATTAACTCGCTCTTGTTAGTAGGAGGTCTTGTATTTGAATCCTTGCCTAGCACTATTTTTTTTGCTTTGTATTTTACTGGACAAACTGGTTACATAGATGCATACATCATTCGCCAACGGGCCATCATGGCGTACTAAGGTGACGTGGGCGGCACATTTTAAAAAATATAATTCTACCTTTTATTATTCCGGGGTATAGATAGATCGCATCTATCATTGTGTTTTATGGGGTTGTACCGAAGCAGAGGTATTGTTTCATGCTCGTTAATAAGAGCATTAATTGTACAAGAGGGATATCTCACTCCATTTATTTGTAAATAGGCGTTATTTAGTTTCTTGGTTTCTTTTATCAAACAGAAATTGCACATATTTTTTTAGCCAAGCATATTGTTGACCAAAGCTAGTCGGTTTTCGTCAAAGGTAGACATATCCCTGAAGGGGTCCAGCTACTCCACGAAGTCAAGATCAAAAAGCATAAGCGTTCAAAAAAAAGCATAAGGTTGTCTCTTCGAAATTAGGGTTTTTACTTAGGTGCTCTTGCGCGTAAATGCTTTTACTTAGGTGTTTTTGCATGACATAGCTGGTCTCGGGTAACCAGACTTAGATCTCTATCAACGGAGGCATTGGCTAAGTCCTAAGAAATAAAAGGGGCGTTTAGACAAGTCGACCTGATCACCTTGCTTCTACTTCCTCCGTTTTTAAATATAAGTCTTTTAAGAGATTTCACTAGGAGTCTACATGTGAAGCAAAATAAGTGAATCTATACTCTAAAGTATGTCTATAAACATCCGTATCTAGTTTCTTAGTGAAACCTCTAAAAAGACTTATATTTAAAAACGAAGGGAGTATTTGGCATTGTCACCGATGCCTTTTTTTTCCATGCTAGACAAGGCTAAACTAGCAGGCACTTTAGGGCATCAACAAAGAAGACCTGCAACGCTTCAATATATGTCTGGATTGTGATATCCAGAACATTTTTGTTATTTAATGGGGACTCCTACCCCTTCACGGAGCGGCCCGGTCATCCACTGTTCCGTAAATGAGAACCAAGGTGAGATGAACTATGCGGGATTCCAGATATGCATTTGACCGACACAAAGCCTCACCATGGTCCTTCTCTTTTTTCTCTCTTCCAAAGACGCATTTTGGAGTACTCATTTTTGGAATTTTTGCACACACATCTACGGAAATCTTTTAGGGCGAAATTTGGCAGGATGTTAGAAATTTTCTCTATGTCATCCACAAAGATATTCAGGTTTTTTTTTTATTTCTTATTATTCTTTTGGAATTTATTGTTCTCGCTGGTGCATTTGTGCTCAAGATTAGAATAAAACTGTCTGACTTATAACCTGTTATTGTACTTTCTCTAAATCGCGCCCCTTCTGCCCCAAGGGAAACTCGGGTCTTAGACTTTTCTAAGTGACTTTCTTACACCAGTTTGCACAAGACATGCATCTGATTATTTGATTGTTCCTTCAAATTCATGACAATTCAATGACACGCCATTCAAATCTAACACAAAAATAGTTGCTGATAACAATTGACCACCAAAGTAGGTCCACCTTGGCAGTATCGCTCTCAAATACCACCTCCATTGGGTCCACGCCTAGCGATCGTTCGCCCAAGTGAGCAGGTGAGTAGTAATTCTAAAAGTAAATATATTTGTATGATGTGTGAAATCAAACTTGAAAAGTCTTACTCAAACCTTTTATCATTTACACAAACATTCTGTTGTTATGGAACTCAATTATGTAAATCCTAAATACTAGGTGTCCAGTTCAGGTGGTAAATAGATTCCGAGTGCTCATCAGGTACCGTCCCCATGTGTTTAGATCTACATGTAAGTGGGTGGGGGGGGGGGGGGGGGGGCAGCCATACGAATGACAGTGAAGACATTTTTAGGGCCTTATAGTCATCTGAAAAGACAGTGAACGTTTTTTCGGTGTTTATAGTTGGTAAAAAGGATTAAGTCTTACTCAAACCTTATATTAGTGACACAAGTTTCCTATTGACATCAATTGGTTTAGTTTTGATATCTGGAGGTTGAGGTTGCAAGAATTACCTCGGTTCAAACTTTGTGGATGTGGGAGGTTGTTCCCCATGGCGATGATGCCTTTCTGGTTGCCTTTCCGTCTATGGAGACTTTGCAGAGGGTGGTTGCTTTTGAGTTCAATGTCAAATCTCTCGATGTCGTTATTTCTATAACTGGTTGGAAATCCGATCAGATGTCAAGCCAAGATACAGTCAGTTGAACTCAGTTTGGGTACACGCCACCGGTGTTCCGCCGCCAATTCGCCATTTTCTTGGTTTGTGGGCAGTGGGATCTGTCATTGGCACAACTCAGGATGTTGACTTGACTTGTTTACCATCGTGGCATTGTCTGCATCCAGGTTTGCTCCAGGCATCTTGTGTATCCATTTTGATTGACTTAAACGTGTTCCATAAGGATGATGATAATGGGTCCACTAAACCACTACGGCCCAAGGCTCCATACCGGTTCATCCCTCACCTAGGCGCTGCCATGGCGGACGACCCTGGATGAACAGATCGACCTTCAGTTCTTCTATATTCAAATCCATGACGATGCTTACATCTATAAAAAGAAACTTGGAACTTTGGAGGGCAGGTTCGAGCCTGTTAGCCACTTAGATTTGCCATTGTTTCATTACCCGAGGATGCTTTCATCCATCGCAATTTGGAAACACAATGATGATCACTAGTAGAAAACAGAGAAATAGTCCCGGTTGCTAAGTGTCTTTAGTCCTGGTTCACCAACCGGGAATAATAACTAGAGACTAAAGCCCTCCCTTCCCCTTTAGTTCCGGTTAAACACAAACTGGGAGTAAAGTTAAATCACACCACGTGGTAAATAGCGAACGCTGGGGGCTTGGGACACTAACCGGGACTAGGGCTTTAGGTGTTTAGGGGTTTAGGCTTTTTGGGTTTAAGTTTTATTTTTTGTTTTTAATTTTTGTTTTTCATTTAATTCTTTTTCATTTCTGCCATATTTTACGCTATAACATATACTGTACACGTTATGCATATATAATAGAATTTCTTATACGACCAATCATATATATATATCATAGACTTTCTCATATGACCATATATATATATATATATATATATATATATATATATATATATATATATATACAATTTGATATATACAATTTCTCCTATAATTTGTAGATCATTACATGCAGGCATTAGGTCGTATTCTCCGTCGGAAGATGTGACCTGCTCACCAAAAATCCTGCAATTTCCTCTTGAAGTGCTCGTATGCGATCATTTGGTAGGAGCCTATCCCGCATCTCCATCATCTTTAAAGAAGGAGATCAATATGAATATATTAGTTGTGTGTATATATTAGATCATGATAAAAAATGTGAATAGTGTTTTACTCAACGATGTTTACCATCTCTGTGTCGTTCCGTCATAAAGCGGATGTTCTCGCAAACATAGTATGCACAAAAATTAGTCCCCCAGCTTCATGCACTTTAAAAAATAGAATTTAATCAGATTATAATCAAACATGATAATGATATTGAAACTAGAATTAAAGAGATGCATGGACGTAGCTAGTACTACTTAATTATCAAAATGGACCGTCGCCATTTCAGCTTTGGTTGCCATGCACCAGCTTCGTTTTTCATGAACTTTGTCCAAACCCTGTCCGGCAAAGAAAATGAATAAATGAGTTGTTAATTACTTGATATCAGAAAATGAACTAAAGAGTGATAATAATTGAAATTACCTATCGAGCATCAAAACCACGCTCTTTTATCCAGTAGGGTCTTTACCTACTGAGTCCAGTGTTTCAATACTTCCCTCGTCAACTCTAATAATTACCGGGATCCAGTGAAAACTGCGCACACGTTTATATAAGCGGGCATGGATAACTCATCAACTACACTTAACAACGAGTAAGCAAGATTAGAATTTGTAGTACAAGATAGTAACACTCACTTGAAGTTGTAAGGAAATAGTATTTCTGTTATGGTATTTAGTTCCTTCAAAAACCTTAGCAAGTTATGCTCTGAGTCTTTGGCGTGGTTATTTAACGTAAGTTCATTAACGTATTTGGGTCAATGAACCCAATGTCATAGACTCCATCTCCTTTGCATTCAAAAATCTTCATTCTGCATAATAGAACATAAACTAATATAGTGACGATAATTACAGGCAATAGACGAGGTGAGCTAGAGACTTAAATTACATAAAGAAATCACTTAGACACAATAGCAACTCACGGTAGTACAGTCGTGTGCATCTTGATTGAATAACTGAAAATTTTCTGAAAACTCAATCCATAGCTCCTTTGCATGGAAGTAATGCTCTTGCTGGACTTTCACCATGAGCCACTGTCGCCCCTACTTTACTCCTCTCAGGTACCACTCATGCAATTTACGCCTTTGTGTTGATAGAAGCGGGACCTCCTGAGGCGTGACTAGAGGTTTCCCGGTGACATATTTTCATGCAAATTTTGTAGCAACAGGGATTTGCTCGATGCCTAAGAGTTGATCAACATTGAGGCCTAATTCTTTAGAAAGAGAGTCTGTTCTCCCCTTATCGGTACTCACCTTGAGCGAAGGGATCGATTGCACTACTAGTTCTCCGAGTTGGGTAACAGTTCTCCCACTTTTACTTGCCTGATATGACTTGCTAATAGAGCGTTCATAGTTTCAACATAGCCTTAGTACCCGGGGTCGCTCTAGATATGAAGAACACGATCTATGGTTTCCACAGGTATTTTCTCCTTTGGCGGTTTCGATTTGAAATGGGCCTTCACTTGTGCATCCACTATTAACTTGTTTTCCTCCTTGGTCATACCGCAAGCCAACTTCTTTTTGGCAGGAGGCTCGGTTTTCTTCTTTGGTACTATCTTCCGCTTTGGAGTCAGCGGACACGGAAGAGACTGATATTACGGACTCGCACTGGGCTCCATCTCGGGTGGGGTACTGGAGTCAACTCACGTGGCGGAGATCGACGTGGACTCGCGTTGGGCTTCATGATATCAATGTGGGGTAGTGGATTCGGCTCACGCGACGGAGATCGACGTGGACTCGCGCTGGGTGATACCTCGCAGGTGCGTTGGTTCTCCCTCCAATCTTAAAGGGTGTTGTAGCACAACGACGAGAAGTATTTCCCTCAGTTAAGAAACCAAGGTATCAATCGAGTAGGAAGATCCACAAGACTATGTAAGCAACATCTGCACACAAATATCAAATCCTCGCAACCCAACGCGTGAAGGGGTTGTCAATCTCTCGTGAGTAAAGTAAGGATAGATTAATAGATGCAAATAAGAGTGATAGAAAATAGAACGCGACAAGGTATTTTTGTGTTTTTTGATAAAATATATGTGAAAAAGAGCAAATAAAGTAGAAATGCAAATAGCAAAGTAGATATTGCAAATAGATGATGTGAAGTACACCCGGGGGCCGTAGGTTTCACTAGTGGCTTCTCTTGAGAAAATAGCAAGTGGTGGGTAGACAAATTACCGTTGGGCAATTGATAGAAAAGCAAATAATTTTGACGATATTCACGACAATGATCATGTATATAGGTATCACATCCAAGATAAGTAGAGTCACTTCTGCATGCATCTACCTTTATTACTCCACACATCAACCGCTATCCAGCATGCATCTAGTGTATTCAGTTCATGGAGAAACGGATTAATGCCTTAAGAACGATGGCATGATGTAGACAAGATCTATTCATGTAGGAATAGACCTCGTCGTTTTATCCTTAATAGCAACGATACATGCGTGTCATGTCTCTTTCTATCAGTGAGATTGAGCACCGCAAGAACAAACCCATCATAAAGCACCTCTTCCCATGGCAAGAAAAAATACCAAGTTGGCTACACAAAAACCAAATATCGGAGAATAAATACAAGGCAATAATAATAATCAAGCATGAATATGTTTTCGTAGATCTCATCATAAACTCACAAGTTATCGGATTCCAACAAACACACCGCGAAAGAAAGATTTACATCATATGGATCTCCAAGAGACCATTGTATTGAGAAACAGAATGAGAGAGAAAGCCATCTAGCTACAGCCTATGGACCCATAGGTCTAATATGAACTAGTCACGCATCATCGGAGGAGCACCAATGAGGTTGGTAAACCCCTCCGTGATCGTGTTCCTCTCCGGAACGGGCTCTAGATTAGTTTTCGTGGCTTTGGAACTTGCGGCGGCTCAAACGATTTTTCAACGACTCTTATTTATGGTTTTCTGAATATTAAGGTATTTATAGAGCTCAGAGGTGGTGGAGAAGCTTCCCGAGGGCCCCACTAGACACCAGACCGCGCTAGGGGCCTCTGGCGTGCCATGGTGTCTAATGGCCCCCCTAGGCATTGGCTTCTTCTCATTCTTGGCCCCCAAGTTTCCTTCTGGTCCAAAAAAATCTCCATAAAGTTATGTGGCAATTGGACCTCATTTAATATGGATTTTCTGCGAAGAAAAAGAACAACAGAAAACAACAAGTGGCAATAGGCACTATGTCAATAGGTTAGTCCCAAAAAATGATATAAAATTGCTACAAAATGGTTATAAAACATACAAGAATGATAACATAATAGCATGAAACAATAAAAAAATTATAAATATGTGGGATACGTATCAACATCCCCAAGCTTAATTCCTGATCGTCCTCGAGTAGGTAAATGATAAAAGCAGATTTTTTGATTGTGGAATGCCGCCTCACATGTTCGTCATATTCTTCTTGTTTCAGCATGGACACATGGACTTATAAATGATGCAATGCAATTATCTATAATTTGACATGCATATTTCAGTACTCAAGCATATTAACAAGCAACCAAGTCTTTCAAAATATCAACACTAAAGAACGTTATCCCTAGCCCATCATGCTCTATTATGGATTGATTCATGCAACACACTCAAATATTAACTACATCCAATGCTCAAGTGTGATAATGGTGTTCCTTAGTTGGGGCTTTATAAGAGAAGATGGTGACTCAAATTCAAAAATACAAATAGCATAAAGTACATAGATAGACCCTTCTCACAGGGAAGCAGGGATTGTAGAGGTGCCACATCTCAAAGTGAAAAACTTAGAGATAATTTTTTTAGGGTGGCATGCTTTTCCTATCAATGAGAACGACTAAGAGTTACGAATATCCCTCATTCTAAACAAATTATAGGTGGCTCGCAAAATGAACGTAAAGATTATTCCTTTTGCACCATTCTTTCACATTCCACGGCTAGTCGTATCCACATGTACCGTCCATACCAACACTTTTCAAGGAATTTACTATTTTACAACATAAAATAATTGTTTTTATTTTTGGGACTGGGCATCCCTATTACCGCCATACTCTCGCGCAATGACAAGTGAATAAACACTCATATTGAGAATAACCTATTTAACATGGAAGATAATGGCCACCCCTCGTCGCTTCACGAGTGGTACAAGCACACAAAACATAATTTTGTTTTGAATATTTGAGTTGGCACTTGAAAATTTACTTCGAACGATATTGAAATACCACATATAAGTAGGTATGGTGGACTCATTTGGCACAACTTTGGGTTTAGGATTTGGATGCACAACCAACATTCCCGCTTAGTACAAGTGAAAGCTAGCAAATAGAATGACAAGCGCCCAACAGAGAAACAAAAATCATCATAAGTGAAAATTAAACATAACTAACACCGAATAATGCAACACAAGTAGGATGTAATTTGATAGCATAATTATTGACTTCATGTGCATGCATAGGGAATCACAAACCTTAACACCAATATTCTTACTAGAGCATAATTAGTCACCAACATAACTCATATAATGCTATCTTCATGTCGCAAAACTATTGCAAAGAATCAAGTTTAATATCCAATGATCCTCATGAAAGTTTTTATTATATCTCTCATGTACATTTATCACTTTGGAATTAATTTTCATTTAAAGCAAATTACCAATGCAAATAACAAGCTCTCAAACAAGTATAAGTGAATCACGGGAGCACAATTTCTTTAAAAATTTCAACTCTTGAAATTATATAAGTGAAGCAAGAGAGGATTTCTTCGAAATTTCAGCAACTCTGAGAATAATCGAAGTGAAGCATGAGAGTAAATTTCTTCAAAATAACAGCACCGCCATGCTCAAAAATATATAAGTGAAGTACTTGAGCAATTCCATGGCTCAAAAAAAATCAGTGAAGCTTAAAAAGCGATTCTAACAAATCATAGCATAACTTAGCTCTCTCAAATGATTGTGTCCAACAAGGTTTATTATGTCAAAATAACCAGAAAATAAAGAGAATACACAAATGATACAAGACGCTCCAGCCAACAAAATAGAGTTTCAACGGGGTAATTTAACTATAGCATTGATTACCGTTGACAATTCAATGGTACTGTTTTTTGGTACGTCAAGCTGAAAAGGATCGAGATGGACCTAAAGGGGGGGGGTGAATAGGTACAGTTCCAAATTTTAATAATTACTTAGCAATTTTAGGAAAAGATGCGGAATATGAGTGTAGGCCTAATAATTTCTATGACAAGGAGTAAGCTATTTAGAGTGAAGTAAGGAAACCGGTAAACAATAATCAAATACAAGTACGTAATAAGGATTAACACAAGTAGAGAGTTAGGGTTAGGAATAACCGAAACTCCAAGAGAGACGAGGATGTATCCCGATGTTCACTTCCTTGGAGGGAAGCTACGTCACCGTTAGAGGGGTGGATGTTACCACGAAGGCACACCAACACCACGAAGGCTCACCCTATTCTCCCTTTGAGATAACTCCACGAAGGCGTTTCTCAACCACTAGTGGTAAGCCTTGAGGTGGCTTCCAAACCTTCACAAACTTTCCGGGGAAATCACAATGGTTTGATTCCTCTCCGAAGACTCCTGCTGCCTAGGAGTCTCCAACCTCCAAGAGTAACAAGATCACGGGGATTTCTCAAAACTTTCTCAAATCACAAATCACTTTGGTGGGAAGGAGGAGAAGGAGACGATCTATCTTTTGTTTGAAACAACACTCAAAGGGACTCACAAATGCTCTTGGGATCTAAGATTTGGTGTAGACAAGAGTGAGTGAGAAGAAAGGTGTTCTTGTATGTGTTATAGCTGTGTTGGACACCCTCTCACAAAGTGGGAGGGGGTATATATAGTGGGGAGTGTAAAACAGCCGTTGGAGACACTTTAAGTCACACAGGGTTCGGACGTCCGCCAGTTTACGAAAGTCCGGGCGTCCACAAGGAGTCGGACGTCCGACAGGGGTCGGTCGTCCGAGGGCTGTAGATATGTCTGGAAACACTCTGAGTTGAACAGGGACCGGACGTCCGGAGAAGGCCTGAAGTCCGAGTTATTCGACTCAACTTCTTCTGGTGCAAGGTTCCAGATTTCCGAAAGGGGACGGACGTCCGGCCCTCGGACGTCCGGAGGGAGCCTGAAGTCCGAGTTATATGGCTCACGTTCTTCTGGTGCAGGGCTCCGGATTTCCGAAGCTGGTCGGTCGACCGGCCCTCGGATGTCCGGAGGGAGCCGGAAATCCGAGTTATATGGCTCAAGTTCTTCTGGTGCAGAGCTCCGGATTTCCGAAGCTTGTCGGTCGTCCGACTCTCGACCGGCCCTCGGACGTCCGGAGGGAGCCGGAAGTCCGAGGCATTAGTCTCGTTTTGAGATAAGAGCAGAGTAGAGAATATGTGGTATTGAGCAGAATAGTGAAGATGTGGTATGAGCAAATTCATCGCAAAACCTGTGATCCCCTCTTAATAGTGGGGGATCCCTATACTCAAGAATAGTAAACTTAAAAGGATAGTCTACATCATATTTTCTCAATCCCGAGCCTTCTTGACATACAAATCTTCTCAGACCACCTTGGCACATAATTCTCAATCTACTAAAGTACTTGCCATCCTGAGATACACTCAAGAAATAGGATTAGTTTGCTATGTATGTGTTGTCATTAACACCAAAAGTCGATTAGGGGCATAACATGCACTTTCAGTCTCCCCCTTTTTGGTAGTTGATGACAACATATACATAGGTCTCAAAATGATTTAACATACATTATAGCCTTGGAGAGGTTTAGTACAGAGCTCCCCCTTAGTATGTGCATGATAAAATATCGGAGCTCCCTTTTAATGTGTGTATCGAAGATATAATGGATCATCATGTAAAGATAATAGATCATCATAGAAATAGTGGAGCAAAACATAATAGCCTATGATGATATCATAGCAATCCATAGCAATCACAACATTCATAAGTAGCCATACATGAGTTTATCCATTACATTACACAACCATGCAAATTTAGACTAAATCTCCAAAGACTAAAAACTACGATACATTACTCCTCCTTTGGCACCAAGTACCAAAAAGGGAGGCACCGACAGCAACAACCATGCTCAGAGCTCATCAGCATCATCATCATCCTCATCGTCAGGCATGCCACTGCCACCAGCCTCGTCAAGGAAATCAACCCACTCAGGACCAGATGGAAAGCCAAAGTCAGAAGGAGGAGCAGCAGGAAGGGCCCTCATCATCACTCGCATCAAGAGCGCCTGAGTCTCTTAGACGAGCCTTGAGGGCATTCTTGGAGGAGACTAGGCGAGAAACCACATCATGGGTTTGACCACACTGGAAAGAGACGGCCTTCATCATAGAAGAATGTGCCTTGCCAATGAATTTGGCAAAGCGACCGAGAGGAGCTGAGCTAGATGAGGGGGTTGCTGACCGGGCAGCAGTGCGGCGAGTGGATGTGGAGGATGGGATTTTCTTGGGAGCAAAGTTATCCGCCATGTGAGCGGGAATGACCCACTTGTGATGTGTGTGAGTGACAGCAACACAGAATTCAGCAACATGGTTAATAAGAGCCTGGATGAAGGGGGCATGAGGGAAGGCTCGCTTGTATTGAAAACTAGCGAGCCGAATCTCATGCCATATAAAGTGAGGCACATTAATTTTGCTCTTGGGGTGCTCGTACAAATGTGACATGATGTCAACGTAGTAGCCACTGCAAGATCCCTTATCACCCATCTTGGGATAGATGGTGCGGATAAGACACTGAAAGATGATAAAGTAAGGTGAGCGCCAGATGGATACCTGGTTAAGATCCTTCATGCGTTCATCCGCATCAAGTTCACGGAGTGGTTTGAGGAGATACCCACACGCCTCAATTGGCTTATGTGCATGGTTAGGATCATTCTTATGTATTTTGAAGCCGGAGTTGGGGAAACCAAGTGCGGCAACAGACGTATCATAAGAGGCTGTGAAGTGAACGTCAGAGGTTATCCAGCTAACAGTGTGGTTTGGACCAAAGAAGCATGTGGCATAAAACTGGTGAATGGCAGCAGCGTTAAAATCGCGACGAAAAGCAAACGGGGCAGCAAGCCCCGATGACTCAATAAGCTCAATGGCACCCGGGTATTTCGTCGGGTGCGTGCGAATATGCTCAAGATCTATGAAGTGATGAACAGAGAGACCCTTAGGAACTATGACTATAGTAAAGATGTCCGCCTGGACGTTTGTGCGGAAACGTGAGTCCATAGAGTCACGTACGACAGAGAATTGATCAACGTCGCGGCGGAAAGTGAGGTATGAAGACTTGGCAACCGTGGTGAAGTTCATGACTTCACGACCTAAGGTAGCAGGGGGTTCAAGTGAGATGCGACGAGCTTCACCTTCGGGCTGTGCAGGAGGAGGTGGTGGCATGTAGGAGGGCCTGCGAGTTCCGGGCTTTGGCATGGACCTCCGAACGGCGGGCTGGTCAACACGGTCCTCGGCGGCAAGCTCATCCTCGAAGTCAGAGCCTTCAGACGATGAGGGGAGCTGTTGAGACGGAGGACGCCGGGAAGTTCGTTTGAAGGGACGACGTTGCCCTTCCGAGTCCGACCCCGTGCCAGTAGGGGCACGAGCGGATGAGCCAGCAGTGGCCTTCCGGGCGGCGTGCTTAATCTTTGGCATGATGCACACAAACCTACACGGATGGAAACCCAATGGGAACGATCATGGTCAAACCATATGAACGATCACGTGGACTTGGGAGAAAGGGAACCAAACGCGAGGGGAACAGAGGAGATACCTGTAGATGGATCCCGGAGAGGAAGAAGAGGAAGAAGAGATGGATCCCGCGGAGGAGATCGGATCCCGCGGAGGAGATCAGGCAGATCTCGGAGGTGGTGGCGCGGACGAGCGCTCCTGGTGCTGGCGGCGGCGGCTGCTGGGGAAAAAGGAGGCGCGTGAGGGCTAGGGCAAAGGCCCAGCCCCGCGCCCTTCTATTTATAGGCCCCGATGTGTCGGACGTCCGGAGAGGATTTTGCCGTCGGACGACCGACACTGGCCGGACGTGCGGAATGAGGTTAGCCGCCAGACGTCCGAGACACGTCGGACGACCGAGAGAGAGAGGAGGAGGCAGAGGCTGATTCTGGAATTTTTTTGATGATGAGATGATGATTTTTCATGGTTTCTCACAAGGAACACGAACATAGTTGCCTACAAGAATTACATATACTACTTGTGGACAAAATTTGATTTATGCATGCTTTGTAAGCTCAAAACACAGAATTATGACCCACTCCCCCTAAATGCATGCCCACATCAAGACAAGAACATAATGTGAGTGTGTGTATGTGTGCAAGATTTCAAGTTATGTTATCAAGCTCCAAGATACCAAGTTCACACCTAAGTTAACAGAACCTTGCTACGCTAAGTGGCTTGGTGAAAATGTCAGCGAGCTGCATGTCGGTACCCACATGGGTAATATCAATGTCACCCTTTTGCACATGGTCTCTCAAGAAATGATACCTAATATCAATATGTTTTGTGTGGGGGTGATCAATGGGGTTCTCGGAGATCTTTATGGCACTTTCATTATCACAGAGAAGAGGCACGTGTCGATACGTGATACCATATCCTTTAGAGTTTGCCTCATCCATAGCAGTTGGGTTGCACAGCTTGCGGCTGCAATATATTTGGCCTCAACCGTGGAGAGAGAAACACAATTCTGCTTTTTCGAGGACCAACTTACCAAGGAGCGTCCAAGAAACTGACATGCACCGGAAGTGGATTTCCGTCCCACTTTGTCACCGTCCCAATCCGCATCGGAGTACCCAATAAGATCGAACTTTGCATCCTTAGGGTACCATAAGCCTAACTTTGGGGTGTGAACAAGGTATCTAAGAATATGCTTAACCGCCGTATGATGGTTTTCCCTAGGGGAAGCTTGAAATCTAGCACATATGCCTGCACTTAACATGATGTCCGGTCTAGATGCGCAAAGATAAAGTAACGAACCAATCATGGAGCGATAAGTAGATGGGTCAAAAGGAATACCGTTGGTGTCTTCATTTAGAACTACATCTGTGGCCATGGGTGTCTTCATTGGTTTAGCATTTTTCATATCAATTTTTTCAAGAATGTCCTTGAGGTACTTAGTTTGAGACAAGAAAATTCCTTCTTGAAATTGTTGTATTTGAAACCCAAGAAAGAACTTCAAGTCCGTGTTGAGTGACATGTCAAAGGTCTTGGTCATGGAGGCCGCAAACTTCTTGCATAAATGGATGTTAGGAGAACCAAAAATGATGTCATCTACATAGATTTGGCATAAGATCAAATCACCATTTTCCCTCTTAGTAAAAAGAGTGGGATCGATCACCCCCACTGTTGGGGAACGTCGCATGGGAAACAAAATTTTCCTACGCGCACGAAGACCTATCATGGTGATGTCCATCTACGAGAGGGGATGAGTGATCTACGTACCCTTGTAGACCGTACAGCAGAAGCGTTAGTGAACGCGGTTGATGTAGTGGAACGTCCTCACGTCCTATCCGCCCCGCGAACTATCCCGTGATCAGTCCCACAATCTAGTGCCGAACGGACGGCACCTCCGCGTTCAGCACACGTACAGCTCGACGATGATCTCGGCCTTCTTGATCCAGCAAGAGAGACGGATAGGTAGAAGAGTTCTCCGGCAGCGTGACGGCGCTCCGGAGGTTGGTGATGACCTTGCCTCAGCAGGGCTCCGCCCGAGCTCCGCAGAAATGCGATCTAGAGGAAAAACCGTGGAGGTATGTGGTCGGGCTGTCGTGGAAAAGTCGTCGTAAATCAGCCCTAAAACCTCCGTATATATAGGTGGGAGAGGGGGGGCCTTGCCTTGGGGCTCAAGGAGCCCCAAGGGGGTCGGCCGAGCCAAGGGGGGAAGGTCTCCCCCCCCAAACCGAGTTGGACTAGGTTTGGTGGGTGGGAGTCCTTCCTTCCCTTCCCACCTCCTCCTTTTTTTTTTCTTTCTCTTTGATTTTTCTTCCAATGCGCATAGGGCCCTTTTGGGCTGTCCCACCAGCCCACTAAGGGCTGGTGCGCCACCCTCAAGGCCTATGGGCTTCCCTGGGGTGGGTTGCCCTCCCCCGGTGAACTCCCGGAACCCATTCGTCATTCCCGGTAACTCCGAAAACCTTCCGGTAATCAAATGAGGTCATCCTATATATCAATCTTTGTTTCCGGACCATTCCGGAAACCCTCGTGACGTCCGTGATCTCATCCGGGACTCCGAACAACATTCGGTAACCAACCATATAACTCAAATACGCATAAAACAACGTCGAACCTTAAGTGTGCAGACCCTGCGGGTTCGAGAACTATGTAGACATGACCCGAGAGACTCCTCGGTCAATATCCAATAGCGGGACCTAGATGCCCATATTGGATCCTACATATTCTATGAAGAACTTATCGTTTGAACCTCAGTGTCAAGGATTCATATAATCCCGTATGTCATTCCCTTTGTCCTTCGGTATGTTACTTGCCCGAGATTCGATCGTCAGTATCCGCATACCTATTTCAATCTCGTTTACCGACAAGTCTCTTTACTCGTTCCGTAATACAAGATCCCGCAACTTACACTAAGTCACATTGCTTGCAAGGCTTATGTGTGATGTTGTATTACCGAGTGGGCCCCGAGATACCTCTCCGTCACACGGAGTGACAAATCCCAGTCTTGATCCATACTAACTCAACTAACACCTTCGGAGATACCTGTAGAGCATCTTTATAGTCACCCAGTTACGTTGCGACGTTTGATACACACAAAGTATTCCTCCGGTGTCAGTGAGTTATATGATCTCATGGTCATAGGAACAAATACTTGACACGCAGAAAACAGTAGCAACAAAATGACACGATCAACATGCTACGTCTATTAGTTTGGGTCTAGTCCATCACGTGATTCTCCTAATGACGTGATCCAGTTATCAAGCAACAACACCTTGTTCATAATCAGAAGACACTGACTATCTTTGATCAACTGGCTAGCCAACTAGAGGCTTGCTAGGGACAGTGTTTTGTCTATGTATCCACACATGTAAATGAGTCTTCATTCAATACAGTTATGGCATGGATAATAAACGATTATCTTCATACAGGAATTATAATAATAACTATATTTATTATTGCCTCTAGGGCATAATTCCAACAGTCTCCCACTTGCACTAGAGTCAATAATCTTGTCCTCACATCACCATGCGAATTACATTGTAATAAATCTAACACCCATACAGTTCTGGTGTTGATCATGCTTAGCCTGTGGAAGAGGTTTAGTCAGCGGGTCTGCTACATTCAGATCCGTGTGCACTTTGCATATATTCACGTCCTCCCCTTCGACGTAGTCGCGGATGAGGTTGAAGCGTCGTTTGATGTGTCTGGACTTCTTGTGAAACCGTGGTTCCTTTGCTAAGGCAATGGCACCCGTGTTGTCACAGAACAAGGTTATTGGATTCAGTGCACTTGGCACCACTCCAAGATCCGTCATGAATTGCTTCATCCAGACACCCTCCTTAGCCGCCTCCGAGGCAGCCATGTACTCCGCTTCACATGTAGAATCTTCTACGACGCGTTGCTTGGAACTGCACCAGCTTACCGCACCCCCATTAAGAATAAATACGTATCCGGTTTGCGACTTAGAGTCGTCCAGATCTGTGTCAAAGCTTGCATCGACGTAACCTTTTACGGCGAGCTCTTCGTCACCTCCATATACGAGAAACATCTCCTTAGTCCTTTTTCAGGTACTTCAGGATATTCTTGACCGCCGTCCAGTGATCCACTCCTGGATTACTCTGGAACCTACCTGCCATACTTATGGCTAGGCTAACATCCGGTCTAGTGCATAGCATTGCATACATGATAGAACCTATGGCTGAAGCATAGGGGACAGAGCGCATATGCTCTCTATCTTCATCAGTTGCTGGGCACCGAGCCTTACTCAATCTCGTACCTTGTAAAACTGGCAAGAACCCTTTCTTGGACTGTTCCATTTTGAACCTCTTCAAAACTTTATCAAGGTATGTGCTTTGTGAAAGTCCTATCAGGCGTTTTGATCTATCCCTATAGATCTTAATGCCTAGAATGTAAGCAGCTTCTCCTAGGTCCTTCATAGAGAAACTTTTATTCAAGTAATCCTTTATGCTCTCCAAAAACTCCACGTTGTTTCCAATCAGCAATATGTCATCCACATATAATATTAGAAACGCCACAGAGCTCCCACTCACTTTCTTGTAAATACAAGATTCTCCAACCACTTGTATAAACCCAAATGCTTTGATCACCTCATCAAAGCGTTTGTTCCAACTCCGAGATGCTTGCACCAGTCCATAAATGGATCGCTGGAGCTTGCACACCTTGTTAGCATTCTTAGGATCGACAAAACCTTCGGGTTGCATCATATACAATTCTTCCTTAAGGAAATCGTTAAGGAACGCCGTTTTGACATCCATCTGCCAGATTTCATAATCGAAAAATGCAGCTATTGCTAACATGATTCTGACGGACTTAAGCATCGCTACGGGTGAGAATGTCTCATCGTAGTCAACTCCTTGAACTTGCGAAAAACCCTTTGCCACAAGTCGAGCTTTATAAACGGTCACATTGCCGTCAGCGGCCGTCTTCCTCTTAAAGATCCATTTGTTCTGAATAGCCTTGTGGCCCTCAGGCAGTACCTCCAAAGTCCACACTTTGTTCTCATACATGGATCCTATCTCGGACTTCATGGCTTCTGGCCATTTGTTGGAATCCGGGCCCACCATTGCTTCTTCATAATTTGTAGGTTCATTGTTGTCCAACAACATGATTGATAAGACGGGATTACCGTACCACTCTGGAGCAGCACGTGGTCTCGTCGACCTGCGTGGTTCGAGAGAAACTTGAACCGGAGTTTCATGATCACCATCATTAACTTCCTCCTCGGCCGGCGTCGCAACGACAGAGGTTTCCCCATGCCTTGCGCCACCATCCAGAGGGATGAGAGGTTCGACAACCTCGTCAGGTTCTATCTTCCTCCCACTCAATTCTCTCGAGAGAAACTCCTTCTCGAGAAAAGCTCCGTTTTTTAGCAACAAACACTTTGCCCTAGGATTTGAGATAGAAGGTGTACCCAACTGTCTCTTTTGGGTAACCTATGAAGACGCACTTTTCCGCTTCGGGTTCCAGCTTTTCAGGCTAAAGCTTTTTGACATAAGCATCACATCCCCAAACTTTAAGAAACGATAACTTTGGCCTTTTGCCATACCATAGTTCATATGGTGTCGTTTCAACGGATTTTGATGGTGCCCTATTTAAAGTGAATGCAGCTGTTTCTAATGCATAACCCCAAAACGATAACGGCAAATCGGTAAGAGACATCATAGATCGCACCATCTCTAATAAAGTACGATTACGATGTTCGGACACACCATTACGCTGTGGTGTTCCAGGCGGTGTCAACTGTGAAACAATTCCACATTGTCTTAAATGAGCACCAAACTCGGAACTCAGATATTCACCCCCACGATCAGACCGTAGGAACTTGATCTTCTTGTTACGATGATTTTCAACTTCACTCTGAAATTGCTTGAACTTTTCAAATGTTTCAGACTTGTGCTTCATTAAGTAGACATAACCATATCTACTCAAATCGTCAGTGAAGGTGAGAAAATAACGATATCCGCCGCGTGCCTCTACGCTCATTGGACCACACACATCGGTATGTATGCTTTTCAACAAGTCACTTGCACGCTCCATTGTTCCGGAGAACGGAGTTTTAGTCATCTTGCCCATGAGGCATGGTTCGCACGTGTCAAGTGAATCAAAGTCAAGTGACTCCAAAAGTCCATCGGCATGGAGTTTCTTCATGCGCTTTACACCAATATGACCTAAGCGGCAGTGCCACAAAAATATGGCGCTATCATTGTTAACTCTAACTCTTTTGGTCTCAATGTTATGTATGTGTGTATCGCTATCAAGATTCAATATGAACAATCCTCTCACATTGGTGCATGACCATAAAAGATGTTACTCATAGAAATAGAACAACCATTATTCTCTGACTTAAAAGAGTAATCGTCTCGCAATAAACAAGATCCAGATATAATGTTCATGCTCAACGCAGGCACTAAATAACAATGATTCAAGTTCATAACTAATCCTGATGGTAACTGAAGTGAAACTGTGCCGACGGCGATTGCATCAACCTTGGAACCATTTCCTACGCGCATCGTCACTTCATCTTTCGCCAGCCTTCGTCTATTCCGCAGTTCCTGTTTCGAGTTGCAAATATGAGCAACAGAACCGGTATCGAATACCCAGGCACTACTACGAGAGCCGGTTAAGTACACATCAATAACATGTATATCAAAATATACCTGATTTTTCTTTGGCCGCCTTCTTATCTGCCATATACTTGGGGCAATTGCGCTTCCAGTGACCCATACCCTTGCAATAGTAACACTCTGTTTCAGGCTTAAGTCCAGCTTTGGGTTTCTTCGTTGGATTGGAAACAGGCTTGCCGCTGTTCTTTGAATTACCCTTCTTGCCTTTGCCGTTTCTCTTGAAACTAGTGGTCTTATTCACCATCAACACTTGATGCTCTTTACGGAGTTCAGACTCTGCGACTTTCAGCATCGCAAACAACTCGCCGGGTGACTTGTTCATCCCTTGCATGTTGTAGTTCAACAAAAAGCCTTTATAGCTTGGCGGCAGTGATTGAAGGATTCTGTCAGTGATAGCCTCTTGCGGGAGTTCAATCCCCAGGTCAGCTAGACGGTTTGAGTACCCAGACATTTTGAGCACATGTTCACTGATAGATGAGTTCTCCTCCATCTTGCAAGCATAGAATTTATCGGAGGTCTCATACCTCTCGATCCGGGCGTTCTTCTGAAAGATAAACTTCAACTCTTGGAACATCTCAAATGCTCCATGACGCTCAAAGCAACGTTGAAGTCCCGGTTCTAAGCCATACAAGACTGCACATTGAACTACTGAGTAGTCCTCCTTACGTGCTAACCAAGCGTTCTTAACATCCTGATCAGCCGTAGCGGGTGGTTCATCTCCTAGCGCAGCATTAAGGACATAATCCTTCTTCCCAGCTTGTAAGATTAGCTTAAGATTACGAGCCCAGTCTACAAAGTTGCTTCCATCATCTTTCAACTTAGCTTTCTCTAGGAACGTATTAAAATTCAGGGTGACTGTCGCGTGAGCCATGATCTACAACACAAATATATTCAAAGTGGACTTAGACTATGTTCAAGATAATTAGAGTTTAACTTAATCAAATTATTCGCTAAACTCCCACTCAAAAAGTACATCTCTCTAGTCATTTGAGTGGTTCATGATCCACTTACACTAACTCAAGTCCGATCATCACATGAGTTGAGTATAGTTTCAGTGGTAAGCATCCCTATGCTAATCATATCATCTATATGATTCATGATCGACCTTTCGGTCTCATGTGTTCCGAGGCCATGTCTGCACATGCTAGGCTCGTCAAGCTTAACCCGAGTGTTCCGCGTGCGCAACTGTTTTGCACCCGTTGTATGTGAACGTTGAGTCTATCACACCCGATCATCACGTGGTGTCTCGAAACGAAGAACTGTAGCAACGGTGCACAGTCGGGGAGAACACAATTTCGTCTTGAAATTTTAATGAGAGATCACCTCATAATGCTACCGTCGTTCTAAGCAAAATAAGGTGCATAAAAGGATTAACATCACATGCAATTCATAAGTGACATGATATGGCCATCATCACGTGCTTCTTGATCTCCATCACCAAAGCATCGGCACGATCTTCTTGTCACCGGCGCCACACCATGATCTCCATCAACGTGTCGCCATCGGGGTTGTCGTGCTAATCATGCTATTACTACTAAAGCTACATCCTAGCAAAATAGTAAACACATCTGCAAGCACAAACATTAGTATAAAGACAACCCTATGGCTCCTGCCGGTTGTTGTACCATCGACGTGCAAGTCGATATTATCTATTACAACATGATCATCTCATACATCCAATATATCACATCACATCGTTGGCCATATCACATCACAAGCATACCCTGCAAAAACAAGTTAGACGTCCTCTAATTTTGTTGTTGCATGTTTTACGTGGTGACCATGGGTATCTAGTAGGATCGCATCTTACTTACGCAAACACCACAACGGAGATATATGAGTTGCTATTTAACCTCATTCAAGGACCTCCTTTGTCAAATCCGATTCAACTAAAGTTGGAGAAACCGACACTTGCCAATCGTCTTTGAGCAACGGGTTTACTCGTAGCGATGAAACCAGTCTCTCGTAAGCATACGAGTAATGTCGGTCCAAGCCGCTTCAATCCAACAATACCGCGAAATCAAGAAAAGACTAAGGAGTTCAGCAAAACGCACATCACCGCCCACAAAAAAATTTTGTGTTCTACTCGAGAAAACATCTACGCATGAACCTAGATCATGATGCCACTGTTGGGGAACGTCGCATGGGAAACAAAATTTTCCTACGCGCACGAAGACCTATCATGCTGATGTCCATCTACGAGAGGGGATGAGTGATCTACGTACCCTTGTAGATCATACAGTAGAAGCGTTAGTGAACGCGGTTGATGTAGTGGAACGTCCTCACGTCCCTCGATCCGCCCCGCGAACTATCCCGCGATCTACTGCCGAACGGACGGCACCTCCGCGTTCAGCACACGTACAGCTAGACGATGATCTCGGCCTTCTTGATCCAACAAGAGAGACGGAGAGGTAGAAGAGTTCTCCGGCAGCGTGACGGCGCTCCGGAGGTTGGTGATGACCTTGTCTCAGCAGGGCTCCGCCCGAGCTCCGCAGAAACGCGATCTAGAGGAAAAACCATGGAGGTATGTGGTCGGGCTGCCGTGGAAAAGTCGTCGTAAATCAGCCCTAAAACCTCCGTATATATAGGTGGGAGAGGGGGGGCCTTGCCTTGGGGCTCAAGAAGCCCCAAGGGGGTCGGCCGAGCCAAGGGGGGAAGGTCTCCCCCCCAAACCGAGTTGGACTTGGTTTGGTGGGTGGGAGTCCTTCCTTCCCTTTCCACCTCCTCCTTTTTTTTCTTTCTCTTTGATTTTTCTTCCAATGCGCATAGGGCCCTTTTGGGCTGTCCCACCAGCCCACTAAGGGCTGGTGCGCCACCCTGAAGGCCTATGGGCTTCCCCGGGGTGGGTTGCCCTCCCCCGGTGAACTCCCGGAACCCATTCGTCATTCCTGGTACATTCCCGGTAACTCCGAAAACCTTCCGGTAATCAAATGAGGTCATCCTATATATCAATCTTCGTTTCCGGACCATTCCGAAAACCCTCGTGACGTCCGTGATCTCATCCGGGACTCTGAACAACATTCGGTAACCAACCATATAACTCAAATACGCATAAAACAACGTCGAACCTTAAGTGTGCAGACCCTGCGGGTTCGAGAACTATGTAGACATGACCCGAGAGACTCCTCGGTCAATATCCAATAGCGGGACCTGGATGCCCATATTGGATCCTACATATTCTACGAAGAACTTATCATTTGAACCTCAGTGTCAAGGATTCATATAATCCCGTATGTCATTCCCTTTGTCCTTCGGTATGTTACTTGCCCGAGATTCGATCGTCAGTATCCGCATACCTATTTCAATCTAGTTTACCGGCAAGTCTCTTTACTCGTTCCGTAATACAAGATCCCGCAACTTACACTAAGTCACATTGCTTGCAAGGCTTATGTGTGATGTTGTATTACCTAGTGGGCCCCGAGATACCTCTCCGTCACACGGAGTGACAAATCCCAGTATTGATCCATACTAACTCAACTAACACCTTCGGAGATACCTGTAGAGCATCTTTATAGTCACCCAGTTACGTTGCGATGTTTGATACACACAAAGTATTCCTCCGGTGTCAGTGAGTTATATGATCTCATGGTCATAGGAACAAATACTTGACACGCAGAAAACAGTAGCAACAAAATGACACGATCAACATGCTACGTCTATTAGTTTGGGTCTAGTCCATCAAGTGATTCTCCTAATGACGTGATCCAGTTATCAAGCAACAACACCTTGTTCATAATCAGAAGACACTGACTATCTTTGATCAACTGGCTAGCCAACTAGAGGCTTGCTAGGGACAGTGTTTTGTCTATGTATCCACACATGTAAATGAGTCTTCATTCAATACAGTTATAGCATGGATAATAAACGATTATCTTGATACAGGAATTATAATAATAACTATATTTATTATTGCCTCTAGGGCATAATTCGAACACCCACCACAAAACCATCATCGAGTAAGAACTTCTTAAGATGATCGTACCAAGCACGGGGTGCTTGTTTGAGGCCATACAGAGCCTTGTGAAGTTTGTATACATGGTATTTGTGGTGAGGGTCAACAAACCCACGTGGTTGTGATACATATACCTCTTCTTGTAGAGGACCGTTAAGAAAAGCACTTTTCACATCCATTTGATGCAAAGTAAAACCACTGAAAGCAGCATAGGCCAATAGAATGCGAATGGATTCAAGATGAGCAACAGGGGCGAAAGTCTCACCAAAGTCCAAACCTTCAACTTGGGAGTACCCCTGTGCTACTAACCTTGCCTTGTTGCGTAGGACAGTCCCATTCTCATCTTCCTTGTTCTTGAAGATCCATTTAGTTCCAATGACACTGTGTTCCTCAGTTGGTCGTTCTACCAATGACCATACTTCGTTGCGTGTAAAACTGTTTAACTCTTCTTGCATAGCAAGGAGCCAGTCATTGTCACACAATGCATCCTGAACCCTGTGTGGCACGGTACTAGAGACAAACGAAAAGTGAGCACGAAAGTTTGTTAATTGTTTACGAGTCACTCTACCTTTCGATACGCCGGTGAGGATTTGATCAATATCAACACGACCGGCCACACGTGGCATGATGGAGGTTAGGGTTTCACGAGGTTCGACTTCGTTTCCATCATCAACGTCCTCAACATATGGATCATTTACGTGCGGTGGAAGATATTCTTCTTCGTGTTGCACCTGTTGAGGTTCATCATCAAGCATATCCATACTTTGGTCTAGCTCTTGAAAATGAACTTGTTCTTGAGTGTGATCAAAGTGAGAGACATGTTCTCCCACTTGATCCTCAACAACTGGCATGATATGTGTGCTAGTATCTTGTCGAGGTACGGGCAGTGAGCTGTCTTGAGGATGAAAAATACTCTCATCATCTTCATCATCATCATGGGGTCTTTGTTCCATGGGAAGAAGTGCACCTATACCCATGTTCAAGATATCTTGTGAGGAGTCTTCTTCACCTGCATCACTTAGATCAACTTGCTCGCCATGGGAGCGGTTAAATTCATCAAACGTCATGTCACAGGTTTCTATAACACATCCAGTGGATTTGTTGTAGACTCTGTAGGCGTGAGAGTTTGATCCATAGCCAACAAAAATCCCTTCAGTTGTTTTGGATTGAAATTTTCCTAACCGTTCCCGTTTGTTGAGGATGAAACACTTGCATCCAAACACACGAAAGTACTTAACATTGGGCTTGTTCCTAGTTAGGAGCTCATATGGAGTCTTCTCCAATATTGATCGAAGGAAGAGCCGGTTTGATGCATGACATGCAGTGTTGACGGCCTCATCCCAAAAACTATGTGGTGACTTGTATTCGTCTAACATGGACCTTGCCATTTCCACAAGTGTCCGATTCTTCCTCTCTGCTACACCATTTTGCTGAGGGGTGTAAGGTGCGGAGTACTGATGTTCAATTCCCTCATCACTAAGAAATTCTTCTAGGGTGTAGTTCTTGAATCGGAGCCATTATCACTTCTTATTGCCTTGATGTCCTTGTCAAACTTCCGCTGGATTTGTTTGGCAAAATCAATGAAGGTGATCTTCGTCTCGTCCTTGTACTTGAGAAAGAACACCCATGTGTATCTTGAGTAATCATAAACAATGACTAGGCCATACTTTTTCCCTCCAAGACTTGCCCATGAAGGGGGCCCAAACAGATCCACATGAAGGAGCTCTAACGGCCTTGAAGTGGATACAATGTTCTTGGGTGGATGTTTCGATTGATGTTCTTTCCGAGCTATGCATGCACTACACACACGATCTTTCTTAAAAGATACATTTGTTAGTCCAAGGATGTGATTGCCATTTAAGAGATTTTGAAGATTTCTCATGCCGACATGGGTGAGCCGGCGATGCCACAACCATCCCATGTCGGCCTTGGCCATTAGACAAGTTGTATGGAAGGTGCTCTCTTTCGAGAAATCAACCGTGTAAAGGTTGCCATCCAACTCTCCAACAAAGGCCACTTAGAGAGTGTCTCTCTTAAAGACTTTCACATCCGTTAGTCCGAATAATGTGTCATAACCAACGGAAGCCAATTGGCGAACTGAAAGTAAATGATATTGAAGAGGTTGGACAAGCATGACATTTGCAATAGACATGTCATTAGTGATTGCCACCTTGCCCAACCCAATTACCTGCCCTTTCGACCCTCCACCAAATACAATGCTCATGTATGGTCGAATGGCTTGCATGAAGTCATAGAGCAAGTTACTATCTCCGGTCATATGATTGGTGCATCCACTGTCGATCACCCATTTGGCTCCTCCGAAGAAAACAACCTGTAACGAATTAAGACTTGGTTTGAGGTACCCATTTCGTCATGCGGCCTCTCACATTAGTTACAAGAGTCTTAGGGACCCAAATAGCATAAAATCGGAATGCATTACAGGGACCAACGAATTTAGGATAAACCTCTCCTTCCTTTGATTTGCGAAGTACATAGGATGGAGGCATGAATTCAGTTGTCTTGTTGTGAGTAGGCGAACCCCTAGTGGCCGACCCACTCACAACCTTACCTTTCTCCTTGTGTCCCTCTCGTACAAATATTTCTTTAAGCGGAGTGGTACACTTGAGAGGAGATGCACTTTTCTTGGCGGTGCTTGGATTGAACCCAAGCCCTTCCTTGGCAAGGCCTCCATTGTGTTGACTTAAGATCTCATTGAGAGTCTTTTTTCCTTGTGCACATGTCATGAGACCTCTATCTAGCTGTGCCTTTAGCGAACAGTTTTCCTCAAGGATAGATGTCAGTTCACTACTAGAGTTAGTAGTGCAGGTATCAACATTAATAATAGGTGAGGAGTAAGCCTTAGCTAAAGTGTCAAGATAAGTAACCTTGAGTGCCTCAAAGCTCTTTGTAAGAACAGTGAGTTTCTCTTCTTTGTCTTTGAGAGACAAGGATAGACGCTCACAGTCCTTAGAAAGGGAAGCATGAGAGTTCACTAGTCGGTTTTTATCATTTAGTAACTCTTTGCACACAGATTCAACCTTTTTCAAGGAGGCAAGATCATTAGCATGTTTATCAAGGTTTTCACCAACTTTTGAGCATAATGCATCATTTTGTGCTTCCTCATACAGGTCTTTCTGCTCAAGGATTTCATTTCTTTCCTTCTCCTCAGTGACGAGGGTTTCGAGTTCCTTGATGGTATTGGTGTCCTTACTCACCATTTCCATAAGTATGCGAAACATAGTGAGCTTCTTTCCTTTAAGAGAGCACACAAATTTGTTTATTTTGGCAAACATGGGATGATCTAAGTCATTATCCTCATAGTGATCTTCCGCGTCAAGATACTCATCAGGAGAGGTAGAAGCTAGTCTGAAAGAGTTTAATCGTGGAGTTACCTTAACCTTATCATGGGAGCTATGGTCTTCCTCATCTCCCATGGCAGTCTTTGCCATCAAACACTTGTGGGCGTTGCCCTTGTAGTCTTTCATATAGTTGTAGTGAACAACATCACCACTTTTGTTGACTAGCCTCAAGGTGTTTTGTGTATCCTGAGCTACTCCGGCAACCCCACCAACGTCTTCTAGATCTCATTCTTCTTGTGCAACCATTGCTCTTCCATATGTTCTCTTGAGCTTGGAGTTCATAGGGTTTGGCAACTTCTTCTTTACAAAGGTCTTCGGAAACCTTGGTTTATCTTCTCTCTTCTCATAAGGGTAGTCATTGGAGAAGTGGTTGGTTTCCTCACAGTTATAGCATTTCCTTACCTTCTTCTTTGGGAATCTTCCCTTGAATTTTACTGCACTGAACTTCTTTACAAAGAGAGCAATGTCCTCATAAGATGGGCTTTCATCAGAGTCAACATCATCACCATCTTCGCAGTCATCATCACCCTCTTCTTCTTCACTTTCTTATTCATCACATTCATGCTTGGCTTTCAAAGCAAGATTGATCTTCGATGTTGAAGTGCCATGCATGGCAAGGTGCTTTGTTGCATTTGCCTTTGACTCTTCAAATAATTGGAAAGTGGATATGATGTCATATGGAGTCATTTCTTTGAACCCATGGTGCTGCCTCATGTCCCATACCATTTGATGGTGGTACGGAGCAAGAGCATGAAGTAACTTGTCCACGAGATATCTCTTGGTCAGATTGAAACCATCTTGCATCTTGTCACAGTCACAGGACTCAATGTCTGCGACGAGAGTCATGAGCCGTTCTAGCAGTTGCTTGGGAGATTCACCCTTTTCCATACAGAAATTCTGTAATTGCCCCTTGGCAATTTCATATTGAGCAAGCCGAAGAGTGGAGGTACCGGTCTTGGTCCTTATAATGATATCCCACAGTTCCTTGGCACTTGTGATGTGAATGTAAGGTCTCCGTTGCTTGTCATTCATTCCTTTTCTTATGCACATGATCGTAGTGCCATTGAGATGCTTGTCATAAGTTTCTCTGGGAGTGAGGCACCTTGGATCTACAGGATTGTACCCATGCTCGAGGATGTCCAACATCTCATCATTGGCGTACCTAAGATGATCGTGCATACCAACTCTCCACAAAGCAAAATCGGAATTGTCATCAAGCAAGGGAGGTTTTCCTCCAGGATTGTACTTAGGTTTCTCAATTTTAGATCTAGCATAAAGCCATGGAACACTGGTTTGGTTCCTTTCCGGAGGTTGTTGGCCAAATGAAGAACCGTGCACATGTGGCCATGATGCCCTCGGGGACGTGGCTGTCCCCGTGGTTAATGATGCCAGTCTTATTTGGACCAAGGCCTCAAGAGAAGCATCATACTCCTCTTTTTGCGTGGCAAGGGCCCGTTCCAGGTCCTCAGAGGTGAAAGACTTGACTTCCGTGGAAGTCCCGTCCCTCTCCACTGGAGCTACCGTAGTGGGAATCCCGTCCATCTCGCTCTAGGGCGGTTAAGCCACAAGAATAGAGAACGAGGCTCTGATACTAATTAAAAAGGATCGAGATGGACCTAGAGGGGGGGGGTGAATAGGTACAGTTCCAAATTTTAATAATTACTTAGCAATTTTAGGCAAAGATGCGGAATATGAGCGTAGGCCTAATAATTGCTATGACAAGGAGTAAGCTATTTAGAGTGAAGTAAGGAAACCGGTAAACAATAATCAAATACAAGTACGTAATAAGGATTAACACAAGTAGAGAGTTAGGGTTAGGAATAACCGAAACTCCAAGAGAGACGAGGATGTATCCCGATGTTCACTTCCTTGGAGGGAAGCTACGTCACCGTTAGAGGGGCGGATGTTACCACGAAGGCACACCAACGCCACGAAGGCTCACCCTATTCTCCCTTTGAGATAACTCCACGAAGGCGTTTCTCAACCACTAGTGGTAAGCCTTGAGGTGGCTTCCAAACCTTCACAAACTTTCCGGGGGAAATCACAATGGTTTGATTCCTCTCCGAAGACTCCTACCGCCTAGGAGTCTCCAACCTCCAAGAGTAACAAGATCACGGGGATTGCTCAAAACTTTCTCAAATCACAAATCACTTTGGTGGGAAGGAGGAGAAGGAGACGATCTATCTTTTGATTGAAACAACACTCAAAGGGACTCACAAATGCTCTTGGGATCTAAGATTTGGTGTAGACAAGAGTGAGTGAGAATAAAGGTGTTCTTGTATGTGTTCTAGCTGTGTTGGACACCCTCTCACGAAGTGGGAGGGGGTATATATAGTGGGGAGTGTAAAACAGCCGTTGGGGACACTTTAAGTCACACAGGGTTCGGACGTCCGCCAGTTTACGGAAGTCCGGGCGTCCACAAGGAGTCGGACGTCCGACAGGGGTCAGTCGTCCGAGGGTTGTAGATATGTCTGCAAACACTCTGAGTTGAACAGGGACCGGACGTCCGGAGAAGGCCGGAAGTCCGAGTTATTCGACTCAACTTCTTCTGGTGCAAGATTCCAGATTTCCGAAAGGGGACGGACGTCCGGCCCTCGGACGTCCGGAGGGAGCCGGAAGTCCGAGCTATATGGCTCACGTTCTTCTGGTGCAGGGCTTCAGATTTCCGAAGCTGGTCGGTCGACCGGCCCTCGGATGTACGGAGGGAGGCGGAAATCCGAGTTATTTGGCTCAAGTTCTTCTGGTGCAGAGCTCCAGATTTCCGAAGCTTGTCGGTCGTTCGACCCTCGACCGACCCTCGGACGTCCGGAGTGAGCCGGAAGTCCGAGGCATTAGTCCTGTTTTGAGATAAGAGCAGAGTAGAGAATATGTGGTATTGAGCAGAATAGTGAAGATGTGGTATGAACAATTCATCGCAAAACCTGTGATCCCCTCTTAATAGTGCGGGATCCCTATACTCAAGAATAGTAAACTTAAAAGGATAGTCTACATCATCTTTTCTCAATCCCGAGTCTTCTTAACATATAAATCTTCTCAGACCACCTTGGAACATAATTCTCAATCTACTAAAGTACTTGCCATCATGAGAACACTCAACAAATAGGATTAGTTTCCTATGTATGTGTTGTCATTAACACCAAAAGTCGATTAGGGGCATAACATGCACTTTCACAAGCCCAACAAAGCTGAATTACCGAAGCCATTTTGCTATTTCTTATACAAGCATTCAGCTTCTGAGTTTGTTTCTCCTCCTTCCCATGGCATAATATGTCCCATTTTCCTATAGGAAGCATGATTTGTGTGGCAGATTATCGATGTCATTTTCCTATCTCTTAGACATGATTCATGCTTCCTTGCTAATATATTTTCTTTTCCATAGTTAATTAATTCTGAATAGACATAGTTGAAACTTAACCCTGCTAGAGCTTCAACTATGTCATTGATACCGTTTTACATATATCATAAATATTACTATTGAGTTTGATGGTTACTAAATGATGAGTTACATATCTACACCACATCCATGGGTTTATGAGACTCATGAGCGATCGGGGAAGATGCAGATAATGCAAGAGAGTGACACTTTAGGTACTTTAGAATGTTCAGGTATGTCTTCGCGTGCTGATAAACTTAGTGTTGGGTTTTAGGCAGCAAGATTCTCTTGCTTAGCGGTTTCCTGTCTGAGTTAGTCATCTTGTTTGTTTCATATTTAGTTTAAGGTCTAAATTTCACCAATGTATGGCTTTTATTTACGTTCCCTACAATGTACCAATTCATCTCCATCTGAGCCATCTTATTTCCGTGTGCAAATAAATTAAATTTACTTGTTATTATACCGCACACGCCCGAGGATGTGAGAATGGAAACTTAACCTTCCATAGATCAACATAACAGAAGCTAGCGATTATCCTAGAAACTAATTTGGGAACTCAATTTCTCTGAGATAGTCACAAAATGCATCATAAAAATACAGAAGTACTCCCTCAGTAAGCTAATATAAGAGCGTTTACAACACTATTTTAGTAATCTAAATGCGCTAATATTAGTTTAGAGAGGGAGTACATCAGTAGTCAGGAAAAATAACTCGAGGAATGAAATACGATATGTCGGTAGTGTCCATGCATGCAAGGGAAAAATTATGCAATGAACAACGGACAAAGTTTAAAGCGGTCATTTCTTGTAGCCCGAACTAAAAAGATCACTCATAGCTAACCTATGAGTGTTGCTTGAGTGGGATGTTGGCGGCGTTGAGGATTACTACGATGACGAGCCATCGATGGTGTGGATGAGAAACTGCTCGAGCAGGTGATAATGAAGGTGAGCGTCGGCTTGTAGAGGGCGGAGGAGGGCAATGCGGAGAAGACGGATGAATTCGTCGCAAAGTTCTGCACGTAGATGAACTACATCGGCAGGTCAAAACATGATGGAGAGGATCATCCGAATTCGCCACTCTTGGATCACTTGCTTATTTCCTGAATTTTATTCGCTCTTGCATTGTTTGTGGTAGATTGCTTGGTTATTTTTGTTGAATGTGATTCACTCTTAGATTCATTCATGTATATGGCAGTTGTACATGCATGCATGTGTGTTGCCTATCTTTGTTTCCACACTTCTAACTTATTGTTATATTTTATATTCATCAACTGTTTCTCATTACATGTTAAGAAATACAACATGTTAAGAAATACAGCAACACGGTTAGTGTGCATAGCGACACACAGGAGGCACGCCAAGGGCTCGCCGCTGCCACTAGTATGCTTTATAAGGGAAAGCTTGGTTTTTCTTTTCTTTTATTTCTATGTTCACTTTGTGAGTTTTTTATTATCCGGTTTTTTATTTTTAGTTTTTTTTGCTTTTTACTTTTTATTTTTTCCTAAATGCTCGGATTCTTCTAAAATCCAAGAACACTTCTTTTTCAAAACTGATGAACCTTTTGTTTATAAAATACATAAGCTTTTATTCAATTTATGAACCTTTTTCAATATTCATGAGCATATTTTTCAATTTATGAGCATATTTTTCAAAATTGATGAAATTATCAATAAATTTTAAAAACAAATGATAGAGTGATTTTTTTAAAATTTAATGAACGTTTTTAAAAAACTATGAACTTTTCAAAAAATTGATGATCATTTTTATAACTCAGTGAACTTTTTTTAAACAAATGAACTTTTTATAAAATTTCTTGACTATTTTCCAAATTGATAAACATTTTCCAAATTTGATAAGCCTATTTTTAAATAGATATTTGTTTTTCAAAATTTGCAAAATATTTTTTGAAATCAGTAAACATTTTAAATGAATGTTTCAAAATTAAACTTGCAGTTGTTTTCCTAGGATATGAACTGAAGAAAAATTCGAAAAATCTAGTATTTTTAGAGAAAGAAAAGGAAAAAAAATTTAGCTGGCAAAGTGGTTGGGCGAGGTGGTGCAATAATGGGCCATGGCTCACTGGAATGCACGCGAGCGCCAGCTTCTTAGTTGCCGCTTAAGGCCCTGATTAGGAGCTCGCTAATAACGCATTTCTTATTCACCTAAGCCTAATCATGTTAATCACGCAGATTCTTTCTATCATTTCATGTAGGAGTTAGGGGCAAATATAAAAAGACTGTGCATAATCTATGTATCTATATATCTATCTACTATCTATTCTACTATATACCAAAAGGAAAATACAAATAAGAAATGGAGCCTGCTAGGCGTCAACCGGATGATGCCAATAGAAAATAAGCCGCCTCATCCACCGTTGATTTGTGTCAATACGACATGATTCGGGCCGCTAGATTCGTTAAGACTGGACCATGCCAGGCCATGACTTTAGTCCCAACTTGCACGTCTCCCTGAAACCTCTAGCCAGCAACGCACCGTCTCCTCTAGCAAGCAACGCATCGTCACACACGGAACTCTAGGGATAGAAACACTTAGCCGGCGAGCACCAGCTACAACCCTCAGGCTGCAGCGGCCACATCGTTGGTCACCTTACAACAGAAGCTTGTCGTATACATTGATCACAATAGCAGCGCCGATGAGCTCTGGGTTGCAGCAATGCTCCTACTGCGATCATCCCTTCAAATACCATTGATGCTCCATTGCTGCACCGGTGATGCTCTAGCCATCCGCATATGCTCGATAGTAGCAGTGATGCTCCGACGACTCGATGATGCTCCGTTGCAGCACCAGCGATGTTCCCGCAGCCCGACCGTGCACCATTCCAGCGTCGGTGATGCTCCGACGACACCGTGATGCTCCATTGCAGCACCGGCGATGTTCCCGCGGCCCGACCACGCTCCATTACAACGCCGGTGATGCTTCGACGGCTCGGTGACGCTCCGTTGCAGCACCGACGATGTTCCCGCGGCTCGGCCATGCTCCATTACAGCATCGGTGATGCTCTGTTGCAGCACCGACGATGTTCCGACAGCCCGACCATGCTCCATTGCAGTGTCGGTAATGCTCCGTCACACCGCGAGTGATATTCCGACAGTCGGATAAATGCTTCATTACAGCACCGACGATGTCCTGGCTACCCGACAATGCTCCATCACAGCAACGGCGATGCTCCATTGCGAAAGATATTTCGACATGTTGACGAGTGTTTCATTGCAGCGCGTGCAAAACTCCATTGTCGGAGATCTATCGGCAGTTGGACGAGTGTTCCATCGTAGCATCAGCGAAGCTCCATTACAGCTCCATCGCGACATCACGCAGCTCCATGGCGCTACATCGGAGAACCTAAGACTCCTTGCAGCAAGGATGATGTTGTAACCTGACGACCCCGCTAACGCCCTCTCGCAGCACGCCTTGCACGCGGCAGCGCCACCATCGCAACTCCGGCGTCATTCGCAGCAGCCCTATGCTCACCCATGACAGGCTTGCAGCAAAACATTAGGCCGTCTTACAAACACCAGTCAGGACTCAGGAGAAGAGGGGTCACACAGAGCTAGCAGCAGCCATGGCGTTTATGTGGAAAAGAAAGTATGAGCGGGGCGAAGAAGAACGTGATGAGAAGGTTAGTTGAGAAGAGATGCGGTACGTGGGGCTGGGCAGTTGACCGAGCCATGCATAACGTGGGTGGTCACGTGGCAGGCAAATGAGGCAGCTGATTTCTTTCCAGAAATCAGCCGATGAATTTAAGTGTTTTCATAAGAAATAGAGTAATTATCTAGAAAATCCCATGTTAATCAGAAACATTTAACCATTAATTTAGTGAGACTTTTCCAATCAATGAGTTATATGCGTTAGATCTTTGTAAACCAAAGATGGACCTGTACGCCGTAAGATACACGACTAAAAAAGAAGGCTCACACGAAAAAAGGGATATCCCTCCCGATCTAGACCCATACCCTGTGTATAATTCAAATAAAAGGGACAAAATAGAAAGCCTCGCAGTAAAAAACACAGCCATACACGTACAAGGAACCCCTCCCGATCTAGCCCCCCAGCTGTCCCAAAATAAAAAGGCCTCGCAATAAAAAACACAGGCATACACAGACCCATAGCATATTGTTTGTAAAAAATGACCCTCCCGATGGAGGTGTTGTCATTGGTGCACCCTCAGATGCGCGGTCGTTCAACGGACGACTAATTTAGTCTCCCTACCGAGGTAGATGGAGAGTGTAACGATTAAGATGCGACCATTTTCTATTTTAGAGGCGATGCCTTAAAAGGGAAAGGGACACATATAAACGTTTCGCAAGCGAGATAATCATAACATCACATAACTGAAGAATGATAAGTAGGGCATACACTTGCCATCTGACAATGGTATAACATAAAGCTTACATACACACAATTATTCAGAGCATAGTTTAGTCCCGCTACGGACAACATGAAACAAGTAAAACTATGACATCCCGCATGCTGGCCCACGATCACGACCACTGCCTGCTGGCCCACGATCACGACCAGTGCCTGAGTCCTCCGGGTAGTTCACGTATAAACCGCCAGAGTCCTCATCGAACTCCCACTTCAGCTGGTTGTCATCAGGATCTACTGCGTCGGGCGTACCTGTACCTGTTGGGGTTTGTAGAAATTTGTGAGCCACGCGGACTCAACAATCGAATGACCTTGGTATCGAATCTAGCCAAGTTATTAGGTGAGGAAGGTTTAGTGTATGGGTTTGCAGCAACCTAAACATATATGGTGGCTACCTTACGACGATCAGAGTAATCATATGGTGGTCTACGCGAGCGATCGAAGACTAGATTGATCATTAAGTGATTCTGAACACCTACTTATGTCAAACATAACCCCACCGTGTTCTCGATCGAAGAGCGATCTCCGAAGGAGACAGTCACAGTTACGCACATAGTTGACAGTTTTATTAGAGTTACTTTAAGTTGTCTAGAACCGGATGTTAACAAAATATCCACATTTGCCACATAATCGCAGGCACGGCTTTCCGAAAGATTAAACCCTGGAGGGGTGCTCCAACTAGTCCATCACAAACTGCCATGGGCCGCAAAGTAATCCTCTATCACGAAACTCGTGATCTCGTCGGATTCCTTAGAGGAAAACCTCAACTTTGAGGAGACCCAAAGTTTCACCGGAATCCCTATACGCAAGATATATCGCTAAGGTAAGACAAATCTGGCAAGACATCCCGACGTGTCGACGAACCCGATAGGAGCCGCGTATCTCGTTCTCAGGACACGACGGATGAGCACATCGTACATTGGCCTGATAGACATCTCCCGAGTTGCCCCGGGTTGGCCCCGCACACGACTCTAGTTTGGACCAACACTCATGAGGAGCACTGGCCCGGGTTGTTGATTAAAATCCTCGGGGTAGCTATTCCCTATGCAAATTATTATTAGGTTATTATCAGATTGAAACCAATGTTGGGTCCTTCCAGACGAGCCTTAACACTACACGATTTATCAAGGGGGTCCCCATAACAATCTCGAACGTGTTAGGAGCGATCAGTTATGGAATCAAACACCGGTAGCCGAAACTAAGGCGGCAACAACGGAACGAATCACCCGATAAAAGGCTAGGCCTTCCGTCATTTACCAAGTATATTGGTGCATTAATTAAATATCAGTTTAAACATAATGATATCAAAATACCCATGTTATCACATGGAACAGTTGGCACCTGCAACTAGCAAAGCTACTCATTAGAGGTTGAGCAAGTCTACTTAGCGAAACAACAATTGCTAGGAGAGGGAGGTGTTTGGGGTTCATGGCAAAGACAGGTGCCATTTATATCAAGTGGTAGGCAGCGAGCATGTAACGAAGGAAACGTGATTCTAAGCATAACAAAGCTAGATACGGTGTCAAGGTCACGGTGATCTTGCCTGTGATGTCTTCAGCTTGGAACTGCTCTTGATCTTACTGCACGTACTCTCCAGAATGCACGTACTCACTCTCCGTTCCCGATGCTACCCAAGATAAGATAACATCCAATGAACACCTGCAAAACATTATGCAACAATCAATATGATGCATGTGTGAAGAAGGAAGCATGCATCACTATTCTAGTCACTTTCATATGCATTAGTTAAGTTAATTGAATTCTGGACAGAACCTCATATTAAGTTATCTTGACATGCATGAATGTGGCATGAACATGTGCATCACGAGAAAACGATGCAAAAACATATAAAGAACGTAGAGAACGGAGCCAAGACTCAACCGGAAACTACAAAACAAGTTACGAAGACCTACGGTTCAAAACAGCCACAAACACACTCTAATGGACACTCCCTGGTGTAACCAGGTTGCCACATGATCAAGCAACAAATTATAAGTGGGGTGGTGCATGGGAGCACACCACACCATCAACAATGCCCACACAAGCTTCAAATCAATACAAACATACAATCTGTTTTCAACAGCAACATAGCAGTTTGTCTACAATATTTAAAGTAGCTACAACCATCTAAATGAGTCAAACAAGATATGAGACATGAGCCACCCAAAATCTCTACAACCCTGTACAAGAAGCTAATGCAAAGGAATCACCCATGAGCAGATCTATAGACACTAACTTGGACAAAATATCACAGTTTCTGGGACTTAGTGAAAATCACAGATTTTCATGAGCTGCTTATGCTGTGAAGCATTTTGGCAGCCTCCAAAATGATATCTATAGAAAGTGTATAAGCATGAAATTTAACAAGGAGCTAAAAAACATAAAATCTCACAAACATTAGTTTGTTGCATGGGCTAATTCCCAACATAGGAGCCAATTCACACAAGACAACAGGGGAAGAAAATAACATCAGATTCCTAGGCTTAGTGAAAATCATAGGATTTCACAAATCTGACAGTTTCAGCCAAGTGTCCACTTTGACAGGGCACAATAGGTGCATGTCAATCCCTAAAAGCAAAACAAAGGCCCCATGCTGTAGAGGGGTTCACCCACTACCATTCCATAAGGGAATCATCCACAAAGGGCCAAAGCACCACCTAATGTAAAGCTCTAAACATGGCATCATATCAGAAAATAGCAGTTTTATGAAGTTGCTCTAAAGTGAAACCTGACTGCACCATTGGATTCCTGGAATGATTCTACCCCAAAATCATGTATCATACATGGGTACTCCCATGTAACATCAAAGCACAAAGCTAGCTCGAAAATGACACATAGAATCCCATAAGCTACAACTACTACCATCACATGTAGAGCTAGCACATATTGCATCACCTACACATGCACATACACTAGTACAAGAACATCCTATCAAGGCATAGCATGTATTCACTAACATGTCACACCAACATGTAGAAGTAGGTATTCATCCACACACACACACATACATACATGTGCACACACAAACACATGCACATGTATATACATGGACTCACACCACACCATCTACACCTACACATGCCCACACACAAGATCTACTCACACAACACCACATGCCTATTTGCAAACATGAGGGATTAGGCCCTCTTGCACAAGTGTATGTGCTCACTCAAGCACACACACACACACACACACAACACCATCTAGCACACTAACTACACACCCACAAGCACTACCTCTAGTGCAACATGGAAAAAACAAAAGAAAACATCACACAAGCCCTGCTGTAAAAGGAAGCAACACAAAATATATATAACAACAAAAGAAAAGAAATGGAATCAATAAAACAAAAAAACAAATGGGGAGAGTGTGGGGTTCGAACCCACAACCTCTGGCTACACACGCGCACACACTACCACCCGGCTACTGCATCAAAGCTTACTAGAGAGGGGGCTATATGCAAGCTAACCCTCTCTGGTGCCGCACCTGCCACTAGCGAAATTAAGAAAAAGAAAGGGCGCCCGAGGGGGATCGAACCCACGACGCACGGCGCTGGCGCACGCTCGATTGCCACTGCGCTACGGGGAGGGATCTTAACAGAGAGGGGCACGTCTCCTTTTGAGAAGCCCCTGTGCAACTACTCACTACCACGGCGGTGGCCGGAACAGGGGAGGACGACAGCGTCGCTACAGGCAGCAATCAACGGGGAAGCTACTGGTGTAGGGATGCGGTGACCTAGGGGAATCCATTCCCGAGCCTAACTAGGCGAGAGGGTGGCTGCAACGGTGGCGCAACGGAGCTGCTGCTCCTGGCCATGGCAGAGCACGGCGGCGGCGACAACTACGCTACGGCGAACAGAGGCTTGATACGTCCAATTTGCATCATGCTTTCATGTTGATAGTTATCGCTTTATGGACTGTTATTATACTTTGTGGAACCTTACTTATGCCTTTTCTCTCTTATTTTGCAAGGTTTATTTGAAGAGGGAGAATACCGACAGCTGGAATTCTGGACTGGAAAAGGAGCAAGTCTGAGTCCTCTATTCTGCGCAACTCCAAATGCCCTGAAAATCAACGTGGATTTTTTTGGGAATATATAAAAAATACTGGGCGAAAGAAGTGTCAGAGGGGAGCAGCCAGGGGCCCACAAGCCTGGTTGCCGCGGCCTACCCCCCTAGCCGCGGCAACAGGGCTTGTGGGCACCCTGGTGGCCCACTAGCCCCCCTCTTTTGCTATATGAAGGGTTTCATCTGAGAAAAAATCAGGGTGGAGCTTTTTCGTGGATTCTCCGCCGCCACGAGGCGGAACTTGAGCAGATCCAATCTAGAGCTCCGGCAGGACGATCCTGCTGGGGAAACTTCCCTCCCGGAGGGGGAAATCGTCGCCTTCTTCATCACCAACACTCCTCTCGTCGGAGGGGAGTCACCTCCATCAACATCTTCATCAGCACTATCTCCTCTCCAAACCCTAGTTCATCTCTTGTAACCAATCTCCGTCTCGCGACTCCGATTGGTACTTGTAAGGTTGCTAGTAGTGTTGATTACTCTTTGTAGTTGATGCTAGTTGGATTACTTGGTGGAAGAGTTTATGTTCAGATCCTTGATGCTATTCATTACACCTCTGATCATGATTATGATTATGCTTTGTGAGTAGTTACTTTTGTTCCTGAGGACATGGGATAAATCATGCTAATAATAGTCATGTGAATTTGGTATTCGTTCGGTATTTTGATATGCTGTATGTTGTTTTTCCTCTAGTGGTGTTATGTGAACGTCGACTACATAACACTTCACCATATTTGGGCCTAGAGGAAGGCATTGGGGAGTAGTAAGTAGATGATGGGTTGCTAGAGTGACAGAAGCTTAAACCCGAGTCTATGCGTTGCTTCGTAAGGGGCTGATTTGGATCCACTAGTTTAATGCTATGGTTAGACGTTGTCTTAATTCTTATTTCGTAGTTGCGGATGCTTGCGAGAGGGGTTAATCATAAGTGGGAGGCTTGTCCAAGTAAGGGCAGTACCCAAGCGCCGGTCCACCCACATATCAAACTATCAAAGTAACAAACGCGAATCATATGAACATGATGAAACTAGCGTGACAGAAATTCCTGTGTGTCCTCGGGAGCATTTTTCCTCTTATAAGACTTTGCTCAGGCTTGTCCCTTGCTACAAAAGGGATTGGGCCACTTTTCTGCACCATTGCTACTACTTGTCACTTGTTACTTTTCGCTTGCTACGTTTCGCCTCACTACGCCATCACTTGTTACCGCTACTTTCAGTGCTTGCAGTTATTACCTTGCTGAAAACCGTTTAGCAGAGCCTTCTTCTCCTCGTTGGGTTCGACACTCTTACTAATCGAAAGGACTACGATTGATCCCCTATACTTGTGGGTCATCAAGACTCTTTTCTGGCGCCGTTGCCGGGGAGGTAAGCTCCTTTGGTAAGTGGAATTTGGTAAGGAAATATTTATATACTATGCTGAAATTTATTGTCACTTGTCACTATGGAAACTGTTCCTTTGAAGAGTTTGTTCGGGGTATCTTCATCACGAACGGAAGCACGAGGAGTTGTTCCTCAACCTGAGGTACCTACTGAAAATATCTTTTATGAAATTCCTTCGGGTATGCTTGAGAAACTGCTGGCTAATCCTTTTACAGGAGATGGCTCATCACATCCAGACTTGCATCTGATCTATGTAGATGAAGTTTGTGGTTTATTTAAGCTTGCAGGTTTGCCCGAGGATGAGGTAAAGAAGAAAGTCTTTCCTTTATCTTTGAAGGATAAGGCGTTGACATGGTATAGGCTATGTGATGATACTGGATCATGGGACTACAATGGGTTGAAATTGGAATTTCATCAAAAGTTTTATCCTATGCATTTAGTACATCGTGATCGGAATTATATTTATAACTTTTGGCCTCATGACAAGGAAAGCATAGCTCAAGCTTGGGGGAGGCTTAAATCAATGTTATATTCATGCCCCAATCATGAGCTCTCGAGAGAAATTATCACTCAAAACTTTTATGCTCGGCTTTCTCATGAAGATCGTACCATGCTTGACACTTCTTGTACTGGTTCTTTTATGAAGAAGGATATTGACCACAAGTGGAATTTATTGGAAAGAATCAAACGTAACTCAGAATATTGGGAGCTTGAAGAAGGTAAGGAGTCAGGTAAGAATTTCCAGTTTGATTGCGTTAAATCTTTTGTTGAAACAAACACTTCTAGAGATTTTAGCACTAAATATGGACTTGACTCTGAGATAGTAGCTTCTCTATGTGAATCTTTTGCTGCTCATGTTGATCTTCCCAAGGAGAAGTGGTTTAAGTATCATCCACCTGTAGAAGTCAACATAGTTAAACCCAATCTAGTTGAAGAGAAAGTCATTGCCTTTAGTGATCCTATTGTTCCTTGTGCCTACACTGAGAAACTACCTTACCCTGCTAGGAAAAAGGATTATTCTAAAGCTCCAACTGTGATACGTAGGGGTTATATTAGCCACTTGCACCCCTTGAGGAAATTAGAGTTGAACCTAGCATTGCTATTATCAAAGATCTCTTAGCCGAAGACATAGACGTGCATGTTATCAAATTCTGTGAGGACTCCGCTAGAATTGCTAAACCTGACGCGAAAGACAAATATGGACCTGTAGTTGGCCTGCCCATTGTTTCTATCAAGATAGGAGATCACTGTTATCATGGTTTATGTGATATGGGTGCTAGTGTTATTGCAATACCCCGGTCCCTATATGATGAAATCAAAGATGAGATTGCACCTGCTGAGTTAGAACCCATTGATGTCACTATTACACTAGCTAATAGAGACACTATCTGCCCTCTGGGAATTGTGAGAGACGTAGAAGTCCTGTGTGGTAAGACGAATTATCCTACTGATTTCCTCGTCCTTGCTACTGCACAAGATAACTTTTGTCCCATCATATTTGGTAGACCCTTTCTCAACACTGTCAATGCTCACATTGATTGCATTAAACAGACTGTCACTGTTAGTTTCGAGGGTGTGTCTCATGTATTTAACTTCTCCAAGTTTGGATGACAACCCCATGAAAAAGAGTCGTCTGGTAGGGATGAAATCATTGCTCTTGCCTCTATTGCCGTACCTCCTACGGTTCCTTTAGAGCAATATCTGCTTGAGCATGAAAATGATATGCATATGGATGAAAGAGATGAGATAGATAAAATTGTTTTAGAACAATATCCTATTCTCAAGAATAATCTGCTTGTTGAACTGCTTGGGGATCCTCCCCCACCAAAGGGTGATCCTGTGTTCGAGCTAAAACAGTTACCAGATACTCTTAAGTATGCCTACCTTGATGAGAAGGAGATATATCATATTATTATTAGTGCTCACCTCTCGAATCACGAAGAGAAGAAGTTATTAAAAACTTTGAGGAAGCACCGTGCTGCTATTGGATATACTCTTGATGATCTTAAGGGTATTAGTCCCACTCTATGTCAGCAGAAGGTTAAAACCGATCCTGATTCTAAGCCAGTTGCTGATCATCAACAGAGATTAAATCCGAGGATAAAAGAGGTCGTGAGAAAAGAAATATTAAAGCTTCTGGAAGCAGGAATCATTTATCCTGTTGCTCACAGTGATTGGGTAAGTCTAGTACATTGCGTACCTAAGAAGGGAGGTATCACCGTCCCAAAGATAAGAATGAACTAATCCCACAGAGGATTATTACTGGCTATAGGATGGTGATAGACTTCCGGAAACTGAACAAGGCAACCAGGAAAGACCATTATCCTTTGCCGTTTATCGACCAAATGCTGGAAAGGCTATCTAAACACACACACTTCTGCTTTCTAGACGGTTATTCAGGTTTCTCGCAAATACCTGTTGCACAATCTGATCAGGAGAAAACCACTTTCACCTGCCCCTTTGGTACCTTTGCTTATAGACGTATGCCTTTTGGCTTGTGCAATGCACCTTCCACCTTTCAAAGATGTATGACGGCAATATTCTTTGACTTTTGTGAAAAGATTGTTGAGGTTTTCATGGATGATTTCTCCGTTTACGGTTCTTCCTTTGACGATTGCCTCAGCAACCTTGATCGAGTCTTACAGATATGCAAAGATACCAACCTCGTCTTGAACTGGGAGAAGTGCCACTTCATGGTTAATGAAGGCATCATCTTAGGACACAAAATATCTGAGAAAGGCATTGAAGTTGATAAGGCTAAGGTAGATGCAATTGAGAAAATGCCTTGCCCCACAGATATCAGAGGTATACGAAGTTTCCTAGGTCATGCTGGTTTCTATAGAAGGTTCATTAAAGACTTCTCTAAGATTTCTAGGCCTCTTACCAACCTCTTGCAGAAGGATGTTCCTTTTGTTTTCGATGAGGATTGTGAGGAAGCTTTCGAAATACTTAAGAAGGCCTTGATAACCGCACCTATTGTTCAACCACCTGATTGGAACTTGCCCTTTGAAATCACGTGCGATGCTAGTGATTATGCTGTTGGTGCTGTTCTAGGACAAAGAGTTGAGAAGAAGTTGAATGTCATTCACTACACTAGTAAAACTCTAGACAGTGCCCAAAGAAACTATGCCACTACGGAGAAGGAGTTTTTAGCAGTCGTGTTTGCATGTGAAAAGTTCAGATCTTATATAGTTGACTCCAAAGTCACTATTCACGCTGATCATGCTGCTATCAAGTACCTTATGGAGAAGAGGGACGCTAAGCCTAGGCTAATCAGATGGGTTCTCCTGCTACAGGAATTTGATTTGCACATTGTTGACCAAAGGGTGCCGATAACCCTGTAGCAAATAACTTGTCTAGGCTAGAGAATGTCCTTGATGACCCATGACCTATTGATGATAGCTTTCCTGATGAGCAACTGAATGTCATCCGCACTTCACATAGTGCACCTTGGTATGTTGATTACGCAAACTATATCGTAGCCAAATACATACCACCTAGTTTCACCTATCAGCAAAAAAAGAAATTCTTCTTTGATTTGAGACACTACTTTTGGGATGATCCTCACCTTTGTAAGGAAGGAGTAAATGGTGTTATTAGACGTTGTGTACCTGAACATGAACAGGGACAGATCCTGCAGAAGTGTCATTCTGAAGCCAACGGAGGACACCATGCTCGAGATAGAACCGCTCATAAGGTACTGCAATTAGGTTTCTATTGGCCCACTCTCTTCAAGGATGCGCGTAAGTTTGCCTTGTCTTGTGACGAATGCCAAAGAATAGGGAATATCAGTAAGCGTCAGGAAATGCCTATGAACTATTCACTTGTCATTGAACCATTTGATGTCTGGGGCTTTGATTATATGGGACCTTTCCCGAGTTCCAATGGGTATACTCACATCTTAGTTGCTGTGGACTATGCCACTAAGTGGGTAGAAGCTATCCCCACTAAAAATGCTGATCACCACACCTCTATTAAGATGCTTAAAGAAGTCATTTTCCCAAGATTTGGAGTCCCTAGATATCTGATGACTGATGGCGGTTCACACTTCAGTCATGGTGTTTTCCATAAGATGCTCGCTAAGTATGATGTCAACCATAGAGTTGCATCTCCTTATCATCCTCAGTCTAGTGGTCAAGTGGAGTTGAGTAATAGGGAGATGAAATTGATCTTACAAAAGACCGTCAATAGATCTCAAAAGAATTGGTCTAGCAAACTTGACGATGCACTATGGGCTTATAGGAATGCTTATAAGAATCCCATGGGCATGTCACCGTATAAAATGGTTTACGGTAAGGCCTGTCATTTACCTCTTGAGCTGGAACACAAAGATTATTGGGCAATCAAAGAGCTCAACTTCGATTTCAAACTTGCTGGTGAGAAGCAGTTGTTTGATATCAGCTCATTAGATGAATGGAGGGCCCAGGCATATGAGAATGCCAAGTTGTTCAAGGAAAAGGTTAAGAGATGGCACGATAAAAGAATACAAAAATGAGAGTTCAATGTAGGTGATTATGTCCTGCTATACAATTCTCGTTTAAGATTCTTCGCACGCAAGCTTCTCTCTAAATGGGAAGGTCCCTACGTTGTCGAGGAAGTATATCATTCTGCTGCCATCAAAACCAATAACACGGAAGGTAATTTTCCTACAGTGGTAAATGGGCAAATAATCAAGCATTATATCTCTGGTACTCCCATAAATGTTGAGACCAATATCATCAATATCATAACTCCAGAGGAGTACATAAGGGATGTTTATCAGTCTGTTTGAGACCCTGAAAACGAAGAAGTATGTGTTTCGGTAAGTAATTGGACTCCAAAACTTTTCCAATAGGAAATTTTCTCCGTGTTGGAATTTATGGAAAATTAGAAAAATAAAAAGCAGCCCGGGGAGCGCACGAGGCGGCCACAAGCTTGGTTGCCGTGGCCTCCCCCTGGCAGCGGCAACAGGGCTTGTGGGCACCTCGTGTGCCTCCCGGACTCTGTTTTCTTGCGGAGTACTCCTTCTGGTCCAGAAAAAATCATTATATATACACCCGAGGGTTTTGATCTCCGTGTCGCGCAGTTTTCCTCTGTTTTCGTTTCAAGCCTGTTTCTGCCGCAGATCTAGGTGAAGATGTCTTCTCAGGATTCAGAGGGGGAGAGATATGTGGATGACTACCTTGCTAACCCCAAGGTCTATGGGGATTTGGAACCATATGGCTGGACCACTGACGAGGAAGAGGACTATGAGCTCAAGGGGAAGGAACAAACGAGTTCCGATGAAGAGGAGGCTCCTCTACCTCAACCTGGACGCACTCATGTGTAGTTCAAGAAGTCAAGCCTCCTTGACCAAAGGAAGAAGCCTAAGACCTTGTTTATCCCTTATCGTTTCTTGCAGGAGAGTAAGCAGGAACTTTGACATAGAGTGTTGAAGCTTGAGGAGGAAAATGATGATCTGAGGGAGCAGAACTTTATGCTCAAGTGGAAATTAGACAAGCTCAAGACTGCTTCAACAACTCCACCACCATCGCCACCAAAGGAAGACAACTAAGCATTGGTATGGGCAACTCCCTTGGCTTATGCCAAGCTTGGGGGAGTTGCCCTGGTATCGTATCACCTTTATATCTTTTGCTTTTACCTTTTTAGTTCTTTCCTTTTTAGCTTTTATTTCTTCTCTTAGTGGATGAAGTCTTTAGTGTTTTAGTTTGAGTCTTTTGCCTTGTGTCTTCCCCGATGTATTCGAGCTTGCGAGCTATATAATAAAGAGTGTCTTACTCAAGGGCTTTGTTTTGTGTCGTGATCAAAAGTATGAAAAGAACGATAGCATGAAAGATCATGAGATGATCTTATGGAAAATGATAGCTTCACATATAACAAGTATGATGATTGAAACTTGTTGAGAGTAGATCAACATAGACCTCAGTCATTGTTGCAATTAATAAGAAGTAATAAGGAAAGAGAGGTTCACATATAAATATATCATCTTAGACACTTTCTATAATTGTGAGCACTCACCAAACTATTACATGCTTAGAAGTAGATTTTGGACAATGAAGACAACATAATGAATTGTGTTTGCTTGTTTCCAAATAATGTTATATGATTAGAGATCCCTTGGCATGCGACGTTTGCTTCCACCTAATATTAGCCAAAACTCCCGCACCAAGTAGAGATACTACTTGTGCATCCATAAACCTTGAACCCAGTTTTGCCATGAGCGTCCACCATACCTACCTATGGATTGAATAAGATCCCTCAAGTAAGTTGTCATCGGTGCAAGCAATAAAAATTGCTCTCTAAATATGTAAGATCTATTAGTGTGTGGAAAATAAGATTTGTACGAACCTGTGATGAGGAAGACATAAAAGCGACAGACTGCATAATAAAGTTCTTTATCACAGGAGGCAATATAAAGTGACGTTCCTCCGCACTAAGAAGACACGCATCCAAACCTCAAAAGCGCATGACAACCTCTGCTTCCCTCTGCGAAGGGCCTATCTTGTACCTCTACTTTTTGCCTTTGTAAGAGTCATGGTGATCTTCACCAATTCCTTATTTCGCCTTTTTCTTGGTGAACGTCATATGCTTGGGAAAGATCTATATTCATATATCAACTTGGAGCTGAGTACTTATGCTTTATTATTGTTGACTTTACCCTTGAGGTAAATGGTTGGGAGGCAAAATTATAAGCCCCTATCTTTCTCTGTGTCCAACTGAAACTTTGATATCATGAGTTCCACGTGAGTTGTAACAATTGTGGAAAACAAAAGAGATGATTGAGTATGTGGATTTGCCTTACAAGCTCTTATTTGACTCTTTCTGATAATATGATAAATTGCAATTGCTTCAATGACTATGGACTATTGTTGGCTACTTCTCGGTAAGGTTTTTGTTTCAAGCTTTGCTTTGTGAAGGAATTGTTACTTTCCCATAAGAATCTCTATGATGTATTGCTGTTCTATGTGTGATCATGATACCCTCATGTCCGTATTATGTTTTATCGACACCTTCATCCCTAAACATGTGGACATGTTTTGGGTCTTGGTTTTCGCTTGAGGACAAGCGAGGTCTAAGCTTGGGGGAGTTGATACGTCCATTCTACATCATGCTTTCATGTTGATATTTATCGCTTTATGGACTGTTATTATACTTTGTGGAACCTTACTTATGCCTTTTCTCTCTTATTTTGCAAGGTTTATTTGAAGAGGGAGAATACCGGCACCTGGAATTCTGGACTGGAAAAGGAGCAAGTCTGAGTCCTCTATTCTGCGCAACTCCAAATGCCCTAAAAATCAACGTGGATTTTTTTGGGAATATATAAAAAATACAGGGCGAAAGAAGTGTCAGAGGGGAGCAGCCAGGGGCCCACAAGCCTGGTTGCCGCGGCCTACCCCCTGGCCGCGACAACACGGCTTGTGGGCACCCTGGTGGCCCACTGGCCCCCCTCTTTTTCTATATGAAGGGTTTCATCCGAGAAAAAATCAGAGTGGAGCTTTTTCGTAGATTCTCCGCCGCCACGAGGCGGAACTTGAGCAGATCCAATCTAGAGCTCCGACAGGACGATCCTGCCGGGGAAACCTCCCTCCCGGAGGGGAAAATCGTCGCCTTCGTCATCACCAACACTCCTCTCGTCACAGGGGAGTCATCTCCATCAACATCTTCATCAGCACCATCTCCTCTCCAAACCCTATTTCATCTCTTGTAACCAATCTCCGTCTCGCGACTCCGATTGGTACTTGTAAGGTTGCTAGTAGTGTTGATTACTCTTTGTAGTTGATGCTAGTTGGATTACTTGGTGGAAGAGTTTATGTTCAGATCCTTGATGCTATTCATTACACCTCTGATCATGATTATGATTATGCTTTGTGAGTAGTTACTTTTGTTCCTCAGGACATGGGATAAGTCATGCTAATAATAGTCTTGTTAATTTGGTATTCGTTCGGTATTTTGATATGATGTACGTTGTTTTTCCTCTAGTGGTGTTATGTGAACGTCGACGACATAACACTTCACCAGATTTGGGCCTAGAGGAAGGCATTGGGGAGTAGTAAGTAGATGATGGGTTGCTAGAGTGACAGAAGCTTAAACCCGAGTCTATGCGTTGCTTTGTAAGGGGCTGATTTGGATCCACTAGTTTAATGCTATGGTTAGACGTTGTCTTAATTCTTCTTTCGTAGTTGCGGATGCTTGCGAGAGGGGTTAATCATAAGTGGGAGGCTTGTCCAAGTAAGGGAAGACCCAAGTGCCGGTCCACCCACATATCAAACTATCAAAGTAACGAACGTGAATCATATGAACATGATGAAACTAGCATGACAGAAATTCCCGTGTGTCCTCGGGAGCGTTTGTCCTCTTATAAGACTTTGCTCAGGCTTGTCCCTTGCTACAAAAGGGATTGGGCCACTTTGCTGCACCGTTGCTACTACTTGTCACTTGTTACTTTTTGCTTGCTACGTTTCACCTCATTACGCCATCACTTGTTACCGCTACTTTGAGTGCTTGAAGTTATTACCTTGCTGAAAACCGTTTATCAGAGCCTTCTTCTCCTCGTTGGGTTTGACACTCTTACTTATCAAAAGGACCACGTGTTAGGGCATAGTTTATGCCTAAGTAATTTTGGTGATTGATGACAGTACCACAAAGGACTAACCATGTGTGTTAAGATTTCAGATAACACACGTCAACGGCACAAGACGACTCGCCCCCTCCTTCATGGAACAGAAGCACGGTGTTCTCTATGATTCTCTTTATTTGAGTCATAGGAAAGCCGTACTATTAAGAGGGGAACCGTAGTGGAAAGGTTTGGGTGGAATCAATCTTGCACGCGCACACTACACCTCTTTTCCCCCTTGCCGACAACTTTGGAGTGGCTCCCGCCTTTGTGTTTCTCTCCTGTTTGCAAATGGTCCCTCAACTATAGTACCGCTGGGCCTAGCGGTAGTACCGCTCGCCCTAGCGGTAGTACCGATAGCCCCAGCGGTAGTACCGCTAGGTGGCGGTAGTACCGCCCCTGGTCAGCGGTAGTACCGCTCTAGGTGCTTAGTACCGCCTTCCTAGCGGTTGTACTTGGACAGACCTTTTTGCGAAGACTTTCCTGGTGGTATTAGTGCTTATGCACTACCATGGGCCCAGCGGTAGTACCGCTGCAGCCAGCGGTAGTACCGCTGCCTCCAGCGGTAGTACCGCTAGGCACGAGGTGTGAGTGGGAAAACGGTTGGATTCCCCCCCACTATATAAAGGGTTCTTCTAGCTGTGGAACCTTATCTCTTACCCTCCCAAGCTCCATTGTTGCTCCCTAAGCTCAAAAGTGCCCGATCTCTCTCCCTAGCCAATGAAACTTGTTGATTCTTTAGGGATTGGTTGAGAAGGCCTAGATCTACACTTCCACCAAGAGAAAAGTTGATTCCCCCACCAATCCCTTGCGGATCTTGTTACTCTTGGGTGTTTGAGCATCCTAGACGGTTGAGGTCACCTCGAAGCCACATTCCATTGTGGTGAAGCTTCGTGGTCTTGTTGGGAGCCTCCAAGCTTTGTGTGGAGTTTGCCCCAACCTCGTTTATAAAGGTTCGGTCGCCGCCTTCAAGGGCACCTATAGTGGAATCACGGTACCTTGCATCGTGCGAGGGCGTGAGGAGAATACGGTGGCCTTAGTGGCTTATTGGGGAGCATTGTGCCTCCACACCACTCCAACTGAGACGTACTTCCTGTCAAAGGGAAGGAACTTCGGTAACACATCCTCGTCTTCATTGGTTCCACTTGTGGTTATGGTCTATGGAGGATCCGTTCCCACACCGTGTCTTAACCCCGTTGGTCCTCCTCCTAAGCTTGTGAAAGGTGACTTTGCTAACTGGGTATTTTCTATTAAGTCTCATTTGATCACAGCTCAACAAATTTGTGGAGAATCATCGAGCAAGGATATTATCCCCATGATCCAAGCAACCTCACTCCAAGAGAAGATGCAGACAATCAATACAATCAGTCCGCTTTGTTCATTCTCCAGTCTGCAGTGCCACGTGAAGATCTTCCTCACCTGCGTCCCTTCACTTTGGCCAAGGATTGTTGGGAGCATATTATGGTGTTGTACAAGGGAAGCTCAAGCATTCAACGATCCAACTATGAAGTGATACTTGATAAGGCCGATGAGTTTGTGATGAAGGAAGACGAGGACCCTCGTGATCTCTATCGGAGGGTGACTGCTATTGCTGTGGCACTCAAGGATCATGGGAGCAAGGATGTGGATGATACATGGGTCAAGGCGCAAGTTTTTCAAAGCCATCATGCCTTTCAACAAAGCCATGTCATCTGTCATTCGTCAGCGGCCAGACTTCCACTCCTTGTCTTCCAGTGAGGTGTTGGATGAATTTATTGCAATGTCAATCATGAAAGAAACAGCCGACAATGCATTTTCTCGTGTTCGCTCAAAGACAACTTCACCCAACCTTGCGTTAAAAGCAAAAGCAATGTTTGAAGAAGAAGAAGAGGATGAGGAAGAGGAGATCTGCCCTGCAGACACAAAGTATGCCTATCATGAGCACATGGCTCTTGCGTCAAGGCAATTCTGGGGCAACAAGAGGAACTCAAGACCCACCTTCACCAAGAACAACTCGAGTGGATTCAAACCCAAGCAACGAGTGAGGACATGTTATAACTGTGGTAACGTGAGCCACTTCGTGGCCGAATGTCCCTATGAGAAAAGGGAAGACAATGGGGGCAAGCTCATTCGCAAAGACAAAACTAAATCATTTCCAATCAAGAACAACTTTGTGAAGAAACCCCACCCAAAAGGGATGGTGGCCCTTGAAGAGTACCCTTCCGATGATGATGATGATGATGATACAGTGGCAACGGCAACTGTTGCCATTGCCACTACCTCTCCCCAGAAGGTGTCTCTATTCAACGCCCCAACGAGAACCACATCACCAAGTGCCTCATGGAAAAAGGTATCAATCAGGTAACCCCCATCATTAAGACCAACATCACTACTGCTCCTTCATTGTTAAATTGTGTTGATGATAGTGATGTTGGGGAACTTAATGAGCATGATCTTGACAAGTTTCTGTGCACTATTAAGGGAGAATCCAAGAAGCACTTTTTTTCTCTCTTGGAACAACTGGGTGAGGCCACTGACCTCATTGAGTCTCATGAGGAGACCATCTCCGAGCTTCAGGGACATAGTCGTGACTATGCCGATGAAATTGCTGAATTATCTATTGCTCTAGAAAAGGAGCGCACTCTTCGTTTGGCTCTTGAGGATTCATATAACGATGATTGCGCTAAAATGCAAAAGAAACTAGATCATGATGTTGTTCTTACTCGTATGCTTAAGTCTGAAAAGTATGCTCTTGGGGTTGGCCATGACAGACTCAAAGTGGAGTTTGACACGCTTGACAAGGCCCACAAGGTCTTGAAAGGTGTTCATTTCTCTCTGAAAGAGTCTCATGATCAACTCCAAGCAAAGCTTACCAAGGAGATCTCAACTTGTCCTCCCTTTGTGTTAATTGATAATGCTTGTGCAACTAATCCCTGTTGTGAGCATGTACATCTTGTGGAGGAAAATGCCAAGTTAAAGGAGAAACTTGAGAAGGGCCTTGTGGCATGCATACAAGGTGAGAAGAGCCTGAACGATCTCTTGAGCACTCAAAAAGGTGTTGTAGGGAAGGAGGGACTTGGACTTACCTCCAAGTCAAAAGGTAAAAGGAGAAACAGGAACAAACGATCTCCTACCCTCATGGACATCTTTGTCAAAGAGGGTGAGGGGACTTGGAAGGTGAACAGGAACAAGATGGACTATGGAAACCACAAGAAGGGCAAGACCATTCCTACTAACACAACCGACAAACTCAATTCTTCTTATGTCTTATGTCGTGCTAGTGATGGGCATGTTTATGCCAGATTTGTTGGTTCCTACGATGAGTACATTGAATGGGCTATCTGGGTTCCTAAGACCCTTGTCTCTAACATGAAAGGACCCATTAAAAATGGGTACGTAAAGCCAAGCCTTGATCTATTGCAGGAGTTTCCTAACGGTGGGGTGTCATGGTTGCTCGACAGTGGAGCAACAAATCATATGACAGGAAGCAAGGACTTAGTGGTGGATGTGCATCCTTCTCCATCTATGCCCACCCATGTCCAATTCGCCGATGCATCCTCGTCAAAGGTATTGGGATTTGGTAAGGTGGTCGTCTCTCAAGATTTATCTATTGAGAAGGTCATGCTTGTTGAGTCACTTGCCTACAATTTACTTTCGGTTCGTCAACTTGCAATTATGGGTTTTTCCACATTCTTTAATCTTGATACTGTGGTCCTCCTGTGGACCAAGACTCTTAAAGTAGCCTATGTTGGATATGTCGAAAATGGTCTTTATGTGGTGAACTTCTCAAAGCGACCCACTAAGACCGCGACGTGTTTAATGGATAAAGTTGATGTGGGCTGGCTTTGGCATCGCTGTTTAGCTCATGTCAATATGAGATATTTGCAAAGTCTTCTAACAGGGGACCATATTCGTGGACTAACAAATGTGAGTTTTGCTAAAGATCGTGTTTGCAGTGCCTGCATTGAAGGAAAGATTCATGAAACTGCTCATCGTCCAACGACTCTCATCTACACTAAGAGGCTATTGGAGCTCCTCCATATGGATCTGTTTGGCCCTCCATCATTTGATAGTCTTGGAGGCAGAAAGTACTGCTTGGTGATTCTTCACGACTACTCAAGATACACCTGGGTATATTTCTTCAAAAGGAAGAGTGAAACTCAACAAACTGTCATCAACTTTGCTAATGAAGCTCAACGTCAACATGAAGCAAAGATCTTGATGATTAGAAGTGACAACGACACCGAGTTCAAGAACTACACCTTGGATGAGTTTCTAGGTGATGAGGGAATAAAACATCAATATTCAGCACCATATACCCCTCAACAAAATGGCGTGGCAGAACGGAAGAACCGGACCTTGATAGACGCTGCAAGAACAATGATGGCAGAATTCAAATCTCCATATAACTTTTGGGCAGAGGCCATCAACACAGCATGTCATGTGTCCAATCGGCTCTATATCCGCAAAGCCTTGAACAAGACTCCTTATGAGATTCTAACTGGAAACAAACCCAATCTCAAGTACTTCCGGGTATTCGGTTGTAAGTGTTTCATTCTCAAGAAAGGTGCACGTTTAGCTAAATTTGATTCTAGAGCTCATGAGGGCATCTTTGTTGGTTATGCTACAAACTCTCATGCTTACCGTTTCCTCAACAAGTCGACTGGACTCATTGAGGAGACATGTAACGTGGAGTTTGATGAAAATAATGGCTCCCAAGTGGAGCAAAGTGGTCTTTGTGATGTAGGTGATGAATTTCCTCCCCAAGGCATAAGAAGAATGGGGATTGGTAAAATACTCTCCATTGAGGAACCCCTTGTGGCCGAAGGAGAAGGACAATGCTCTACTCAAGTGGAGCTATCACCTCCACAAGCCCCACACGCTTCCGATGAACAAAGAGAAGACTCTCAACAAAATGAACAACCTCAAGGTCAAGATAAATTGCCCAACAATGATGATGTGTCTCATGATATTCAAGCACTCACCCAAGACTCCGAACCTGCTCATGATCAAGATCAAGTGCAACCACGAGATCCAGACCATGTAAAAGCACAAGATCAAGATCAAGAGCAACCACAAATACAAGATCAAACTAGTGAACCTGCTCAAGTCGAAAGTCAAGATGATCAAGATACTATCTCACAATTCCCTTCTGCGGCACCAACAGCCGGTGCCAAGGGAGGCTCAAGACGCAAGGGCAAGCAAAGTAAACAAGTCGATGCTCGCCCGCTATCCAATGAAGAACTCTTGGAGCGTCGAGCAGCCAAGATTGCGAACAAGCTGAGAGTCAAGTCACATCTTATGAAGAATGTACTTGGCAGTTTAAAAAGGGGAGTATCCACCCGTCAATAGATTTGGAATTATTATGAGCATCACGCGTTTGTTTCGTATTGTGAACCTCAACAGGTACAGGTAGCGCTCGATGATGAGGATTGGCTTATGGCCATGCATGAAGAACTTAACAACTTCGAGCGCAACCAAGTGTGGGATTTAGTGCCAAGGCCAAAGGAGGAACATAATGTCATCGGGACCAAATGGATATTCAAGAACAAGCAAGATGCCAATGGGATTGTGATTCGAAACAAGGCAAGATTGGTGGCTCAAGGCTACTCCCAAGTCGAGGGTATCGACTACGGTGAAACCTTTGCCCCTGTTGCTCGTATAGAATTTATTCGCATGTTGCTTGCATTTGCTTCTCATCATAACTTCAAATTACAACAAATGGATGTGAAAGGTGCCTTTCTTAATGGTACTTTAAATGAGTTGGTCTATGTCAAACAACCCCCGGGATTCGAACATCCCAAGCTCCCCAATCATGTGTACAAACTTAATAAGGCACTCTATGGCCTTAAACAAGCCCCACGTGCGTGGTATGAGTATCTTACTGAGTTGTTACAAGATCGTGGGTTTGAAATTGGGAAGATAGATCCCACTCTTTTTACTAAGAGGGTTTAAGGGGATTTGTTCATATGCCAACTATATGTGGATGATATTATCTTTGGCTCTCCTAACATTTCCTTCAATGAAGAATTTGCTGCACTAATGACTGAGAAATTTGAGATTTCCATGATGGGAGAGTTGAAGTTCTTCCTTGGGTTCGAGATTAAACAAGGCCTAGAAGGGACCTTCATCAAACAAAGCCAAGTACACTCAAGACATGCTCAAACGGTTCGAGCTTGAAGATGTCAAACCGGTCAAGTTCCCCATGCCAACAAGATGCAAGCTTGACAGTGATCCCAATGGTAAAGCAGTGGATCAAAAGGTATATCGCTCCATGATTGGATCCCTCCTTTACCTTTGTGCATCTAGACCAGATATTATGTTGAGTGTAGGGATATGTGCACGGTTTCAATCCGCACCAAAAGAAAGTCATTATATGTCTGTTAAGCGAATCTTTCGATATTTGGCTCATACCCCAAACTTTGGCCTATGGTATCCCAAAGGAGCAAACTTCAACCTAGTTGGCTATTCTGACTCAGATTGGGCAGGAGATTGTGTGGAGAGGAAGTCAACTTCTGGAGGATGCCAATTCCTTGGTCGCTCACTGATAAGTTGGTCTTCAAAGAAGCAGAATTACGTCTCTCTATCATCCACCGAAGCTGAGTATGTCGCAGCTGCAAGTTGTTGTGCACAATTGCTATGGACGAGGCAAACTTTAAAGGATTACGGTGTCAGTTGTGACAAAGTGCCTCTTCTATGTGACAATCAAAGTGCTATCAAGATTTTCCTCAACCCAGTGCAACATAGCAAAACCAAGCATATTGATATTCGCCATCACTTCATTCGTGAACATATCAAGCTAGGTGATATTGAGGTTCACTTCATCCACACTCAAGAGCAACTTGCAGATATCTTCACTAAGCCCCAAGATGAAGCAAGATTCCGGGAGTTAAGGCATGAGCTAAATATCATTGATTCAAGTAATGTGGATTGAAGCTAGGCACGTTGCACCTTACTATGCATTCTATCTTGTTCTAGATGTAGGCATGTACATAGGGGGAGTGTTGTTCTCTCAATGAACTCGTCCTCCCCCCATTATGCATAAATCGATCTAGTCTTTCACTTTAGCCATTGCCAAATGGCACTTGTGCTTCAAAGACGAGCGTTGGTCACGAACCCAAGGATAATTCTTCGCGGTGTCATACCTTTGTGTCAAACATAGGTGGCCTCGGCCACCGCCCCCCACCTTTCTCTCATATGGAAGAAAGGATACAAAATGACAAGTCAGTATATCTTGCTGGTGCTATCTTCTTATTTTCACTAACTTGTCATTTTCCCACGTTCTTCTCTTCTCCTAGGTCCCGTTGTGACATTTGCAGCGGTACTACCGCCAGGGGTAGCAGTACTACCACCAGGACCCCAGCGGTACTACCGCCAGGGTAGCGGACTACCGCCAGGACCCCAGCGGTACTACCGCTAGGGATAGCGGTACTACCGCCAGGACCCCAATCTACCACGACCTAACTAGGACATTTTTTGGGCTGTCTCAGGGGGAGCGGTACTACCGCCAGGTAGCGGTACTACTACCAGGACCACAGCGGTACTACCTCTAGCCCATACCCCTTGGGCTATATAAAGGAGGGGGAGCCCGTTTTTCCTGCCTCTTTCTTCTTCCTCGTGGCTGCTCCCTCCCCAACCCCGAACTCCCCCTATTTGGATCTCTATCCGTGGAGCCCCTTCTCTCCGTTGAGTTGGAGGGTTTGCTCCACTTGTCCTTCCTCCTCCAAGTGCCATGGACCCGGTAAAGCTCCTCCCTTTCTTCTCTTGGGTGATGTTTTCTTGTTCTACGGTTAGGAGCATTGGTGGTTTGGATCCATGTCTTTGATATTGTGCTTTGTTCTTGGATGGCATGAAGGAGGTATTCGAGGGGAGTGTAGGTCCTATGAATCTTTGTTTTTATATTGCCGTGCCCTAGGATTTTCATGCTTTAGATCAAGCACATCTTCTATTTTTGGATTAGATCTAAAACTTGCATTCTCTTGACTAGGCATGTCCTTATTTAGATGGTACTTGTGATCCTCATGTGGTTAGGGCTGTGGTGGAGTTCGTAGTGATTATACACAACCCATGGCCCTCGTAAATTCCATGTAGCCATCTCTATGGGTTCGTTTCATATTCAGATATGAAAATCAAACCCCAGCGGTACTACCGCCAGGGGTAGCGGTACTACCGCCAGGACCCCAGCGGTACTACCGCCAGGGGTAGCGGTACTACCGCCAGGACCCCAACGGTACTACCGCCAGGGGTAGCGGTACTACCACCAGGAGGGTACTCTGTTTCTTCTGTTCATTTGCTTAGCAATGAGTGCTTACGTTTATTCCTCTTCTTGTTCATTGCCTTTGACTCCTTTTGTCGCTCTTCTTCAGTGCGTGTTTTGTGTCACAGGTGGTGCCCGCCGCTCGAACCCCTCACGGGACACACAGTCAAAGCATTATCGCAATCTAGAGGCTCCAAAGGGTTCTGCCACTTAAGGTCTGCAACCCAAAAAGAAGGCCTTCAAGAAGGCCGCTCACAAGGACAAGGGGGTCAACATTCGCACCATGCCCCCAAAGGATTTTCCGCGGTTCCGCAACCAAAACCACTATCTCCAAGAGAGGGCTGTGATCAGGAATGTTGAGCATGTTTGGGCAACGGATCACTGCAGGATCTATCGTGATATCATCAAGCATTTCAAGAAGAGTTTTGTTCAGTTCAGTGGATTGACTTGGCTGACCTTCAGCGGAACCTGGATTACTTTGGTGACGCTCTCTCTCTGATTGACAAGCTGGGCATTAAGGAGATCATCTCCTTCAAGAAAGACTTTGATCCAAATGTTGTTGCCCAGTTCTATGTCACGGTTCACTTCTCGCTTGATGACGAGCGCTCCCTGGTTTGGATGACTGGGACTCAGAAGATGACAGGTTCCTGGCGTGAATTCATGGCATTCCTCAAGGTTGATTTTTAGGGATCTGACACTCCACTTGGGTTGCGTCCTCATGCTATAGCTCCCACTGATAGGGCCTCCGCCATGGACAGGTTGCAGCAACTCTATGTGAAGAAAGGTGTGCTCCCCAGGCATCTGGATATCATGCATCGGATCTTCTGCAACACCCTCTTTCCTTGCATTGGCAACTTCGACGAGGTACACGGCTCTCTGGCTGAGATGCTTCTGCTCTTTGAGGAGGCTATGACTAAGGAGTCTGCCCCTCTCGATATTTCTGATGTGATGTTCACTGAGCTCTGGAACTGCATCATGATGCGCAAGGTTCCCATCTACGGGCCCTACTTGTTTGCTTATATCCGTTAGAAGTGGCAAGACACCTATCCGCTTGAGGAGTTCTACATTCAGGCTGACTACTTTGTGCATGATCCTATCAAGCTTCGCGTCAAGGACAAATGGGCCAACCCATGAACTTCATCCCAGCACATGGACACTGACACAGAGACTGCTACTCACAGAGGAACCGCTTCTCAGTCCCGCTCTTCTGCCATGCCATCTTGGGCCGTGCAACTGCAGGATAAGATGAAGACTCTCTTTTGTATGCAGGCTAAGGGACAGTATCAGACGCACGTGGCCCAGAAGGAGAACCGTCAGAGGCACAAGCGTGTCCTGAGGACACTTGACATTGACATCTCCAGCGGATCAGAGGACGACATCACTCCAGAGTCTGCTTGGATGCGGGCTCAAGGTTACTAGTGGTCTGGTGCAGAGGAAGAGGAGGACAATGAAGAGGAGCAGGACGATCCGGATGCTACGGACAAGTCTGGGGATGATGAGGATGAGGAGTGACCACCTGTGGCGTTAGGTGTGCCCCTTTTTGGTGTCTTGTGCCAAAGGGGGAGAGAGTCTAGGAGCTGGATTTGATTTGAGAGTTGAACTTTGCTTAGCTTTGCTTATCTTTCGTGTTTGCTTCGAACTTGGTTTGCTTCTATTTTGCTATCTTTACTTTGTGTGACGTGAGACATGAACTAGTGTGAGATTTATTTCCATCGTATGCTGTGAGTCATATGCTCCTTATTTTCATATATCTCTATCTTTTTGTTCACATGTTATTCACTGTGCAAATCCGATATTGTCATCAATCCACCAAAAAGGGGGAGATTGTTAGGGCAAAGTTTATGCCTAAGTAATTTTGGTGATTGATGACAGTACCGCAAAGGACTAACCGTGTGTGTCAAGATTTCAGATAACACACGTCAACGGCACAAGACGACTCGCCCCCTCCTTCATGGAACAGAAGCACGGTGTTCTCTAAGATTCTCTTTATTTGAGTCATAGGAAAGCCGTACTATTAAGAGGGGAACCGTAGTGGAAAGGTTTGGGTGGAATCAATCTTGCACGCGCACACTACACCTCTTTTCCCCCTTGCCGGCAACTTTGGAGTGGCTCCCGCCTTTGTGTTTCTCTCCTCTTTGCAAATGGTCCCTCAGTGGTAGTACCGCTTGGCCTAGCGGTAGTACCGCTAGCCCCAGCGGTAGTACCGCGGGAGTGCTAGCGGTAGTACCGCTGCAGCCAGCGGTAGTACCGCTAGCTGGCGGTAGTACCGCCCCTGGTCAGCGGTAGTACCGCTCCAGGTGCTTAGTACCGCCTTCCTAGCGGTTGTACTTGGACGGACCTTTTTGCGAAGACTTTCCTGGCGGTAGTAGTGCTTATGCACTACCATGGGCCCAGCGGTAGTACCACTGCAGCCAGCGGTAGTACCGCTGGAGTGCCAGCGGTAGTACCGCTGCCTCCAGCGGTAGTACCGCTAGGCACGGGCTGTGAGTGGGAAAACGGTTGGATTCCCCCCCCACTATATAAAGGGTTCTTCTAGCCGTGGAACCTTATCTCTTACCCTCCCAAGCTCCATTGTTGCTCCCTAAGCTCAAAAGTGCCTGATCTCTCTCCCTAGCCAATCAAACTTGTTGATTCTTTAGGGATTGGTTGAGAAGGCCTAGATCTACACTTCCACCAAGAGAAAAGTTGATCCCCCACCAATCCCTTGCGGATCTTGTTACTCTTGGGTGTTTGAGCATCCTAGACGGTTGAGGTCACCTCGAAGCCACATTCCATTGTGGTGAAGCTTCGTGGTCTTGTTGAGAGCCTCCAAGCTTTGTGTGGAGTTTGCCCCAACCTCGTTTGTAAAGGTTCGTTCGCCGCCTGCAAGGGCACCTATAGTGGAATCACGGTACCTTGCATCGTGCGAGGGCGTGAGGAGAATATGGTGGCCTTAGTGGCTTATTGGGGAGCATTGTGCCTCCACACCGCTCCAACGGAGACGTACTTCCTCTCAAAGGGAAGGAACTTCGGTAACACATCCTCGTCTTCGTTGGTTCCACTTGTGGTTATCTCTAACCTTTACTTTGTGTATGCTTATGTTGTTGTCTATCTCTTACTTGTCTTAGTAGCTCTCGTTGTTAGCTTCATTACGGTTCACCCCATTGTTGTTATATTTGTGAACCCGTATGTTGTTTACGCTAACTTGCTAAGATTAATTAAAAAGTGGTCGTTGCCTATTCACACCCCCTCTAGTCAACCATATCGATCCTTTCACTACGATTGATCCCCTATACTTGTGGGTCATCAAGGTTCTACGGCGAGGGGAAGGGGAAGGAGGAGGAAGTGTTGCTCACCCCAACGCGAAGAGGAGGAGGAGGAGTAGGCCCGACGAAGAGGAAGAAGAGGCGATGCGGCGACGACCCTCTGCTCCTTCCGCCCGAGACGATGACGGCAAGGAGGGGCCGACAGAGGAAGGGATCCACCCTCCTAGCACCGAAAATAGAATGGGGGTGGTTCCAGCATCCTTGCGGACGCCGCGGGGGAGGCTGCCGGCGACGAGGAGATGGCGGGGACGATGGCGCTCTCTCTCTGAATTCCCTCTCTCTTTGAATCCTCGGGAGACTTACCTGCAGAGGGGGAAGAAGGAGGGATAAGGAGGTGGCGGCGGGGAAGAGGAACCCTAGCACACAAGCTGAGGGGGAGGTGCTAAATAGGGGGGATGGGACAGCCTGACGGCGATGACACGATGCTCTCTCTCTCTCTCTCTCTGTGAACCTTGATGGAAAGCAGGGAGGAGGGGGGACGGCGTCAGGAAGAAGAAAGGAAAGGGAAGGGGCCGCGTGGCGTAGCAAAGGAGGCGAGGCCCAGGTGGAGGAGGAGTAGGCCGACCCACCTAGGCTTCTCTAGAGCCTGGGAGAAAGAAATAAAAAGGTTTTCCCCTTTTTAAATAAATAAAACAACAAAGAAACCCTCAGGGCCACACATGGATGGGAAAAAGAAAATAATTTCACATAGGCCATGAGGGATTTATGCCCTAATTAAATAAAATACAAACCACATTTTTGGAGCAACTAAATTATACACAAAACAGGAATTAATATACTGTTTTTAGAAAAACCCAAATGTCTTGAAGCTTAAAAACAACAACACACCTACCCCCTCAACCACAAGTGAATACTCTAAATGTTTAACGTTTTTAAAATAGTTTCCAACAAAGTTTAGCACACAAGTTAAAAATAACAAAAGAGGAAGGCTTTGCATAGTTTGAAAATCATTGTAGTTGAAAGCTTGTTTGGAAACAATGTTTGAAGACACCACAACATCACATCACACCAAAGCAAGCTATCACAACCAAGATGGAGTTGAACACAATGCACTTGAAAGGGATGCCATGATGCAAGATGATGACATGAAATGAAGCCACATGAAATGATAACTAATATATAATCCACAACATGGTTCACAAACTAGGAAAGGATCCAAATATGGAAAGGATTACATCTGGGCTGTTACAAACTCTCCCACACTACAAGAAGATCACGACCCGAGATCTAGGACTGAAAGAACTCTGGAAATTCGGAACGGAGGTGATCCTTGCACTCCCAAGTGGCCTCTTTATCGGAATGATGTGACCATTGCACCTTGAGAAACTTGATTGACTTATTGCGGGTCTTGCGCTCAGTCGTCTCAAGAACTGAACTGGATGCTCATGGTAGGATAGGTCGGGTTGAAGGTCGATATCCTGAAGATCAAGTGTGCGCTCAGGAGTGTTGAAACATCTCCGGAGCTGAGAGACATGAAACACGTCATGCACATTTGCAAAGTTTGAAGGGAGCTCTAATTGATATGCAAGGTCGCCTCTCTTGCCAACAATTCTGAAAGGCCCAACAAAACGAGGAGCAAGCTTTCCTTTGATGCCGAAACGCTGAGTGCTCTTCATAGGAGACACTTTGAGATAGACGAAGTCATCGAGCTGATAAACCATGTCACTATGCTTGCTATCGTATTAGCTCTTCTGACGAGACTGCCCACTAGTCTTGTCAACATGAGAGACCTGATTGACTCTCTCAACTTGCCCACTAGTCTGAGGATGGAAGGCTGTACTGAATCAAATCTTAGTACCCATCACAGACTAAAATGAATCCCAGATCTTGGAAGTAAAGACGCTTCCTCGATCCGAAGAAATCAGCATTGGAACACCATGCAATGAGACTACCCTTGACGTATACAGCTCCGCAAGCTGAGCTGCCGAGATAGACTCCTTGACTGGAAGGAAATGAGCGACTTTGCTCTACTTGTCGATGATGACAAATATGGCATCGTTACCTTTCTTGGACTTCGGAAACTCGGTGACGAAATCCATCTCAACATGGTCGAAGTTCCACCCGAGAATGTGCAAGGGATGCAAAAGACCCGCTGGACGTTGATGCTCTACTTTCACCCTTCGACATACATCACATTCATTTACAAACTGAGCAATTTCATGCTTCATGCGAGTCCACCAGAAGGTCTATTTCAGATCCTGATACATCTTGGAACTTCCTTAATGTATCGAGAGAAGAGAGTTATGAGCTTCTTCCATGATAACCTTTCTGAGATCCCCTTCCGGAACGACAAGGTGATCCTCAAAGAACAATGTATCTCTGGCATCAGCACTGAAGCATTTATATTTGGGAACTCCCTTTGCCAAGCCAATCTTAACTTTCTTCACCATTGCATCAAGAAGTTGAGCTTGTCGGACTTGGTCTTCCAAGGTAGGAGAAATCGGAATATTAGCAAGAAATCCCCGAGGTACTAACTGAAGGTTGAGCTTTCTGAAAGAATCACAAAGATCAGGCTGGAGAGGCTTCAGAATGAGACTGTTGCAGTAAGCCTTCCTGCTCAAAGCATCCGCGACGACATTAGCTTTGCCTGGAGTGTACTCAACGCTCGGATTAAAATCTTGGAGCATTTCCACCCAACGAGTTTGCCGAAGATTGGGGTTAGGCTGGGTGAAGATGTATTTGAGACTCTTGTGATCGGTGAACACTTCAACCTTTCTTTCCAACAAGAGGTGTCTCCAAGTCATCACAACATGTACCACTGCCACCAACTGAAGATCATGAGTGGGGTAATTCTTCTCACTTGGCTTCAACTGCCTCGAGGTATAAGCTACCACTTTCTTGTCTTGCATCAGAACTGCACCAAGACCTTGAAGAGAGGCATCACAGAACACTTGATAAGGTTTGGAGTCATCAGGAGGAACCAAGACTGGAGTAGAAGTGAGCTTCTCTTTGAGTGTGTCGAAAGCCAACTAACACTCTGGAGACCAGACATATTTCACACCCTTCTGAAGAAGACTTGAGAGAGGCTTAGCAATCTTGGAGAAATTCTCAACGAATCTTCTGCAATAGCTTGCAAGCCCGAGAAAGCTTCGAAGCTGCTTCACATTTTGCGGAGGTTCCCACGCAACAATGGCCTGCACCTTCGACGGATCAACTTTGATGCCCTCGGCAGAGATGATGTGCCCAAGGTACACAACTTCCTTCAACCAGAACTCACATTTGGAAAACTTAGCATAGAACTTATGCTCTCTTAGCTTATCAAGCACAAGCCTGAGATGTTCTTCATGGTCTTCCTCACTTTCCGAAAAGACCAGAATATCATCAAGATACAACAAGACGAATTCATTCTTGAATGGGGAGAAGATATAGTTCATCATCCGACAGAATGTCGGCGGACCATTTGCTAGACCGAAAGACATCACCGTGTACCCATACGAGCCAAAGCTTGTTCTGAAAGCAGTCTTCGGAATGTCCTGTTCGCGAATGCGAATCTGATAATAACCCATCCTGAGATCAAGCTTTGAGAAGATCTTAGCCCCTTCAATTACTCAAACAACTCATTGATGTTGGGAAGTGGATACTTGTTTTTTATCGTCTTCTTATTCAATGGACGGTAATCGACACAGAGTCATTCCGTACCATCCTTCTTCTTGATGAAAAGAACTCCACAGCCCCAAGGATATGAGTCTGGTCTGATCAGACCCAGACGCTCTTTCTCATCAAGTTGTTTCTTCAGCTCCTTCAGCTCTTCTAGACCCAGTTTGTACGACCTTTTACACACAGGCTCAGTACCCGGTTCAAGCTCAATTACGAACTCAACTGATCGATGCGGAGGCATTCCTGGCAGTTCTTCCGGAAAACCATCTTCATATTCGCAGACCACTGGGACTTGCGAAATTGGAGAGATCTCACCCTTCTCATTCAAGGAAAACAGACGGACTGTGTCATCATGCGCTGCGAAGATAATCACGTCCTCTGAAGGATGAGTTAGCTTCACTTCTTTAGCTTGACAATCAATAGACGCCTTGTTCATAGCCAACCAATCCATTCCAAGGATCAAATCAATATCAGAGTTGCCGAGGACAATAGGAGAAGCCAGAAAAGCATAATCGCCCATCTTGATAGTGACATCCGGAACCAAACAATTGGAATTCATCAATCTCCCAGGGGAGATTACTGAGACAGGCTTAAGCAAATGTTCACAAACAAAATCATGCTTTGCAAAGAATGGACGGGACATGAAGCAATGCGAAGCACCAGAATCAAATAAAGCCTTAGGAGGAATATCATTAACTGAGAGATTACCCATAATCACGTCTGAGGAGTTGTCTGCTTGAGCTGCATTCACCATATTGACTCTCGCAGACCTGGGGTTGAACTTCACTATAGCATTGCTTGGAGGCTTCCCTGGAGGAGGGGTGGAAGACGTAGCTGAGAGGTGCACTAGTTGGAGTAGTGACCCTTCTGCCCACACTTGTGGCAACTAACATCTTACAGCGGACAGAACTGCAACTGAGGATTCCCTTGCTTCTGCGACTGAAACCTCTGCTGAAAAGCTGGATTGGGTGGGTGGGAAGAACCACGACCACCTGATTGCTTGAACTGCTGAGTTTGCCGAGGAGGAGGAGGAGACACCCAATATTTCTGCTGCTTCTGGACCACCTGAGTTGAGGGCGATGATACGTCTCCAACGTATCTATAGTTTTTGATGGTTCCATGCTATTATCTTGTCAACCTTGGATGTTTTGTATGCATGATTATGCTATTTTATATCTTTTTTGGGACTAACCTATTAACTCAGTGCCAAGTGCCAGTTCGTGTTTTTTCCGTGTTTTTGACCCTTTTCAGAGAAGAATATTAAACGAAGTCCAAACAGAATAAAACCTTCGGAAAGATTTTTCCGTAACAGAAGATACGCACGGGACTTAAGAACCAAGGCAAAGGACCCCAGGGGAGGCCACAAGCCCCCTAGCCGCGGCCTGGGGGGAGGGGTCCATGCCTAGCAGGCTTGTGGGCCCCCTTGCCTCCTTTGCCCTAGTTCTTCCACCTATAAATCCCCGAAAAATCCAAAACTGCCAGAGAGAGCCACGAAAATACTTTTCTGCCGCCGCAAGCTTCTGTCTCCGCAAGATCCCATCTGGGGACCGTTCTGGTGCCTTGACGGAGGGGGGATTCGGACACGGAGGGCTTCTTCATCAACACCATTGCCTCTCCGATGATGCGTGAGTAGTTCACCACAGACCTTCGGGTCCATAGCTAGTAGCTAGATGACTTCTTCTCTCTCTTGGATCTTCAATACAAAGTTCTCCATGATCTTCATGGATATCTATCCGATGTAATCTTCTTTTGCGGTGCGTTTCTCGAGATCCGATGAATTGTGGATTTATGATCAGATTATCTATGAATATTATTTGAGTTTCCTCTGATCTCTTATATGCATGATTTCATATCCTTGTAATTCTCTTCGAGTTGTGGGTTTCGTTTGGCCAACTTGATCTATAATTCTTGCAATGGGAGAAGTGCTTGGTTTTGGGTTCATATCGTGTGGTGTCCTCACCCAGTGATAGAAGGGGTAGCGAGGCACGCATCATGTTGTTGCCATCAAGGGTAAAAAGATGGGGTTTATATCTATTGCATGAATTTATCCCTCTACATCATGTCACCTTGCTTAAGGCTTTACTCTGTTTGTTATGAAATCAATACACTAGATGCCTGCTGGATAGCAGTCGATGTGTGGAGTAATAGTAGTAGTGCAGACAGTATCGGTCTACTTGCCTCGGACGTGATGCCTATATGTATGATCATTGCCTTAGATATCATCATGACTTTGCGCAGTTCTATAAATTGCTCGATAGTAATTCGTTCACTCACCATAATATTTGCTATCATGAGAGAAGCCTATAGTGAACACTATGGCCCCCGGGTCTACTTCACATCATATTTTCAGCTCTACACTTTTACTTTCTTGCACTTTCCACCTTCAGATCTCACCTTGCAATTAATCGTGAAGGGATTGACAACCCCTTTATAGCGTTGGGTGCAAGTTTGTTTGTTTTTGCGTAGGTACATTGGTGACTTGTCTTGATACTCCTACTGGATTGATACCTTGGTTCTCAAATTGAGGGAAATACTTACTGCTACTTTGCTGCATCACCCTTTCCTCTTCAAGGGAAAAACCAACGCAAGCTCAATAGGTAGAAAGAAGAATTTTTGGTGCCATTGCCGGGGAGTATCAAGTCAAGAATTGTCTCCCTTCAACGTGTCAATTTGTGGCACCGGGGACTATTCTAAGTGAAGCTTATCCAAGTAACTTTGGCAAACTCATCTCTTCATTTACTTTTTTTTGCCTTTTGCCTCTCGTTTTCCTCTCCCCCACTTCTGAAAAAAAAATTACAAAAATATTTGCCTTTTTCGTTCGCCCTTTTCTTTCGCTTGCTTTCTGTTGCTTGTGTGCTATGTGCCTACAATATGCTTGCATCTTTGCTTGCTGAAAATCTATTGATATGGATCCTCATCCACTTGCTAATCTCTTTAAGAGATCCAATTATGTTGAACCATTTGCTAGTGAGTTGAGTGCACTTGACTTTAGTTTTGCTTGCGATGTGTGAATCTGAAAATCGTGATGAAGAAATTTATGAAGTGATTCATGAGGGATCCTTGAATGAAAAGCATGATTGCAATGATTTCATTATAAATTCTATTAATGACAATCATGCTAAAAATATGCAAAACCCTAAGCTTGGGGATGCTAGTTTTGCTATGTCCACTACTTGTTGCAATGATCATGACTGGGTAATGATTTTTCTTATGATCTTGTAAATTTGTTTAAGCCTCATGATGAATATGATATTTGCAATATTATTGAAAGTGGGTTTGGAGAAGTCATGACTTTAGTTGATGATAATCCCACTATTTTTGAAGAGCGTCAACTTTGCATGCATGTGGATCATGAAAAGAATATCCTATGTGATAGCTATATTGTTGAATTTGAATATGATCCCACATGTAATTGTTACGAGAGAGGAAAATATTGTGGTAGAAACTTTCATATCACTAAATCACCTCTCGTTATGTTGAGATTGCTATTGTCTCTTTCTTCTTCCTTGCATATGGTCGTTATTGCTTGTCTTGATAATTTGTTTTCCTATAAAATGCCTATGCATAGGAAGTATGTTAGACTTAGATGTGATTTTCACATGCTTTATGATGCTCTCGTTGTGCTTCAATTCTTGTCTTTTGTGTGAGCATCATTGAATTATCAATGCCTAGCTAAAAGGCTTTAAAGAAAAGCGCTTGTTGGGAGGCAACCCAATGAATTTATCTTTGCTTTTTTGATTTCTATTTTGTTGTGTCAACACCATCATAATTCTTTTATGATTGTGTTTTTTATGTTTGTTTTTGTGTTTGAGCCAAGTAAGACCTTTATGACTAGTTTTGGTGATGGTTGTTTGATCGTGCTGAAAAATACATAAACTTTGCGCTCATGAAATTATTTTTCATTCTTATCCAGAAAGAGCTTTTGAGTGGATTCTTTTTGCTGATGGTTTATATGCCAATTTCCCTAACTTTCGTAATTTTTAAGATAACAGAAGTATACGAAGTATACATATTTCTACACACTGGTCTGTTTTTGACAGATTCTATTTTTGTTGTGTTGATTGCTTATTTTGATGAAACTATGGATAGTATCGGGGGGGGGGGTACTAGCTATGGAGAAGTGAGAATAAAGTAATATAACACCAATATAAATAGAAATCAAGTTTGCTACAGTACCTAAAGAGGTGGTGGTTTGTTTTCTTATGCTAATGATATCACGAGTTTCTGTTTAAGTTTTGTTTTGTGAAGTTTTCAAGTTTTGGGTGATATTCTCATGGACAATGGGATAAAGAGTGGAAAGAGATCAAGTTTGGGGATGCCCAAGGCATCCCAAGCCAATTCAAGGACACCAAAAATCCTAAGCTTGGGGATGCCCCGGGAAGGCATCCCCTCTTTCGTCTTCAATCCATCGGTAACATTACTTGGAGCTATATTTTTATTCACCACATGATATGTGTTTTGCTTGGAGCGTCGTGTATTAAAGGAGTCTTGTCTTTTTGTTGTGTCACAATCATCCTTGCTGCACACGTTTTTGAGAGAGACATGCACTCATCGTGAATTTGCTAGAATACTGATGGAGCTTTACTTATATCTTTTGAGTTAGGAAATTTAGCTCGCATGTACTTCACTTATATCTTTTGAGCTAGGTAACTTTGCTCTAGTGCTTCACTTAGATCTTTTTAGAGCACGACGGTGTCATATTTTGGAGAAATAAAAACTCTCAATCTTCACTTATATCTTTTTGAGAGAGCTCTCTCCGAGTAACTTGGTAATTGGCATGTGCCATGAAATATTCCTAAAGATGATAGGCATCCAAAGAGGATATAATAAAAACTTCCATATTCATGTGCATTGATTAGTAAAGAGAAGTTTGATTCCTCTCAATTAGTTTTGAGATATGGATTTGGTAATATTAGAGTTATGTTAGTAGGGTGTTGTGAATCTATAAATACTTGTGTTGAAGTTAGTGATTCCCGTAGCATGCACGTATGATGAACCACTATGTTAGGAAGTCGGAGCATAATTGATTTATTGATTGTCATCCTTTGTGTTGCGGTCAGGATCACGCGATGGTTAACACCTACCGACCCTTCCCCTAGGAGTATGCGTTTAGCACTTTGTTTCGATTCCTAATAAAACTTTCGCAATAAGTGTATGAGTTCTTCATGACTAATGTGAGTCCATGGTATAGATGCACTTTCACCTTCCACCATTGCTAGCCTCTCTAGTGCCGCGCAACTTTCACCGGTGCAAAAACCCACCATATACCTTCCTCAAAACAGCCACCATACCTACCTACTATGGCATTTTCATAGCCATTCCGAGATATATTGCCATGCAACTCCCACCGTTCCGTCTCATGACTTGTGCCGTCACTTTCATCTTTCCATTGCATGATCGTAATATAGCTAGCGAGATGTTTCAATGTCATACGCTAAGCTAGAGCGTTGCACATCCTGGTACACTGCCGGAGGCATTTCCAATAGAGTCATCATTGCTCTACGTATTGAGTTGTGAGTAAATAAAAAGTGTGATGATCATCACTATTAGAGCATTGTCCCATGTGAGGAAATAAAAAAAATGGGCCAAAGATTCCCACCAAAAAAATTTGAAAAGAGGCCAAAAGGCCCAAACAAAAAAAGAGAGAGAAAAAGAGAGAAGGGAGAATGCTACTATCTTTTTCCACACTTGTGCTTCAAAATAGCACCATGTTCTTCATGATAGGGAGTCTCTCGTTTTGTCACCTCCATATACTAGTGGGAATTTTCATTATATAACTTGGTTTGTATATTCCAATGATGGGCTTCCTCAAAATTTCCCTAGGTCTTCGTGAGCAAGCAAGTTGGGTGCACACCCACTAGTTTTCCTTTTGAGATTTCACACACTTATAGCTCTAGTGCATCCATTGCATGGTAATCCCTACTCATTCACATTGATATCTATTGATGGGCATCTCCATAGCCCGTTGATATGCCGAGTCAATGTGACCATCTCCTCCTTTTTGCCTCACAACCTCCACCACACTCTATTCCACCTATAGTGCTATATCCATGGCTCACACTCATGTATTGCGTGAAAGTTGAAAAAGTTTGAGAAAGTAAGAGTGTGAAAACAATTACTTGGCCAATACCGGGGTTGTGCATGATTTAAATTCGTTGTATGGGGATGATGGAGCATAGCCACACTATATGATTTTGTAGGGATAACTTTCTTTGGCCTTGTTATTTCAAAAGTTCATGATCACTTTGCTAGCATGCTTGAAGTACTATTGTTTTCATGTCAATAGTAAACTATTGTTTTGAATCTTACGGATCTGAACATTCATGTCACAAGAAAGAAGTTACAAAGGACAAATATGTTAAGTAGCATTCCACATCAAAATTTCAGTATTTATCACTTCCCTACTCGAGGACGAGCAAGAGTTAAGCTTGGGGATGCTTGATACGTCTCCAACGTATCTATAATTTTTGATGGTTTCATGCTATTATCTTGTCAAACTTTGGATGTTTTGTATGCCTTTTATATATTTTTTGGGACTAACTTATTAACTCAATGCCAAGTGCCAGTTCCTGTTTTTTCTATGTTTTTGACCCTTTTCACAGGAGAATATTAAACGGAGTCCAAACGGAATAAAAGTTACAAAAAGAATTTTTCGGAACAAAAGATACGCACGGGGCGTGAAAACCAAGGCAGAGGACACCAGGGGAGGCCACAAGTCCCCTAGGCGCGGCCAGGGGGGCGCCTAGCAGGTTTGTGGGCCCCTTGTGGCTCGTCTGCCCTACTTTTTTTGCCTATAAATCCCCGAAAAATCCAAAACCACGGGAGAGATCGACGAAAATACTTTTTCGCCGCCGCAAGATTCTGTCTCCGCAAGATCCCATCTGGGGCACATTCTGGTGCCCTGCCGAAGGGGGATCCGGATACGGAGGGCTTCTTCATTAACACCATTGCCACTCCGATGATGCGTGAGTAGTTCACCACAGACCTTCGGGTCCATAGCTAGTAGCTAGATGGCTTCTTCTCTCCCTTGGATCTTCAATACGAAGTTCTCCATGATCTTCATGGAGATCTATCCGATGTAATCTTCTTTTGCGGTGCGTTTGTCGAGATCCGATGAATTGTGGATTTATGATCAAATTATCTATGAATCTTATTTGAGTTTCTTCTGATCTCTTATATGCATGATTTCATATCCTTGTAATTCCCTTCAAGTTGTGGGTTTTCTTTGGCCAACTTGATCTATTATGCTTGCAATGGGATAAGTGCTTGGTTTTGGGTTCATACCATGCGGTGACCTCACCCAGTGACAGAAGGGGTAGCGAGGCATGTATCGTGTTGTTTCCATCAAGGGTAAAAAGATGGGGTTTACATCATTGGTTTGAGTTTATCCCTCTACATCATGTCATCTTGTTTAAGGCGTTACTCTGTTCGTCATGAACTCAATACACTAGATGCATGCTGGATAGCGGTCGATGTGTGGAGTAATAGTAGTAGATGCAGACATTATCGGTCTACTTGTCTCGGACGTGATGCCTATATGTACGATCATTGCCTTAGATATCGTGATGACTTTGCGCGGTTCTATCAATTGCTCGACAGTAATTTGTTCACCCACCATAATATTTGTTATCTTGAGAGAAGCCTCTAGTGAACACTATGGCCCCCGGGTCTACTTCACATCATAATTTCAGCCTTACACTTTTACTTCGTTGCACTTTCCGCCTTCAGATGTCACCTTGCAATCAATTGTGAAGGGATTGACAACCCCATTGTAGCGTTGGGTGCAAGTTTGCTGTTTTTGCGCAGGTACATCGGTGCTTCATCTTGATTCTCCTACTGGATTGATACCTTGGTTCTCAAACTCAGGGAAATGCTTACTGCTACCGTGCTGCATCACCCTTTCCTCTTCAAGGGAGAAAACCAACGCAAGCTCAAGAGGTAGCTAGAATAATTTCTGGCGCCGTTGCCGGGGAGCATCAAGTGAAGCTCATCCAAGTAAGTGTCGCAAACTCATCTCTTGCATTTACTTTTTTGCCTCTCGTTTTCCTCTCTCCCACTTCTGAAAAACAAAAATTTACAAAAATATTTGCCTTTTTTCTTTCGCCCTTTTCCTTCGCTTCCTTTTTGTTCGCTTGTGTGCTTGTCTGCTTGCTGAAGTCACCATGACTGAAAACACCAAACTTTGTGACTTCTCGAATACTAATAATAATGATTTTATTAGTACTCCGATTACTCCCGCCACTAGTGCGGAATCATACGAAATCAATGCTGCTTTGCTGAATCTTGTTATGAAAGAGCAGTTCGCCGGCCTTCCTAGTGAAGATGTCGCATCCCATCTTAATACCTTCATTGAGCTTTGCGATATGCAAAAGAAGAAAGATGTGGATAATGATGTGATTAAATTGAAGCTATTTCTGTTCTAGTTGCGAGATCGAGCAAAAACTTGGTTTTCTTCTTTGCCCAAAAATAGTATTGATTCTTGGAACAAGTGCAAAGATGCTTATATATCCAAGTATTTTCCGCCGGCTAAGATTGTCTCTCTCCGTAATGATATCATGAAATTTAAGCAACTTGATCATGAACATGTTGCACAATCTTGGGAGAGAATGAAATTGATGATTAGAAATTGTCCCGCTCAAGGCTTGAGTCTTTGGATGATTATACGAATCTTCTACGCTGGTTTGAATTTCGCTTCTAGAAATATCTTGGACTCCGCCTCTGGTGCAACGTTCATGGAAATCACATTAGGAGAAGCCACAAAACTCCTAGACAATATCATGACAAACTATTCTCAATTGAACACTGAAAGGTCACCTACTAGTAAAAAGGTACACACTATAGAAGAAATTAACTCGTTAAGTGCTAAGATGGATGAGTTAATGAAATTGTTTGCTAGTAAAGGTGCTCCTTTAGATCCAAATGATATGCCCTTGTCTTCCTTGATTGAGAGTAGCAATGAGAGCTTAGACGTTAATTTTGTTGGTAGGAATAATTTTGGCAACAACAATGCTTTTAGAGGAAACTATATTCCTAGGCCTTTTCCTAGTAATCCCTCTAATAACTTTGGCAACTCCTACAACAATGCTCATGGAAATTACAATAAATTACCCTCTGATCTAGAGAGTAATATCAAATAGTTTATCAACTCGCAAAAGATTTTCAATGCGTCCATAGAAGAAAAACTACTCAAAATGGATGATTTGGCTAGGAGCGTTGATAGAATGTCTATTGATATTGATGCTTTGAAAGTTAGATGTGCTCCTCCCAAGATCAATATGGATGAAACTTTGAAAGCTATGCGGGTTTCCATGAATGAGAGTAAAGAAAGAACCGCCCAAATTCGTGCTAGACATGAATGGCTTAAAAAGGCGTGTTCTCGTGATGAGAATCATGAAGATCTTAAAGTGCTTGGTGTGACTCCCATTGAATCCTTGTTTTCTAGTGTCAAACCTAATGATGATGGGGCTGGATAAGAATCCACCTTGGTTGAAAAACACCCTAATGATTCGGAGTCTATCTATCTTGATGCTAAAAGCATTAAAGTGGAGTAGAAGATATCAAAACTTTGAGTAGTAATGAAACTACAACTTTGGATTTCAAGGAATTCAATTATGATAGTTGCTCTTTGATTGAATGCATTTCCTTGATGCAATCCATGCTAAACTCTCCACACGCTTATAGCCAAAACAAGGCCTTTACAGATCATATCATCGATGCTATGATAAAATCTCTTGAAGAGAAACTTGAGTTGGAAGTTTCTATTCCTAGAAAGCTTCATGATGAGTGGGAACCTACTATCAAAATCAAGATCAAAAATTATGAATGCAATGCTTTGTGTGATTTGGGTGCTAGTGTTTCCGCGATTCCAAAATCTTTATGTGATGTTCTAGGCTTTAATGAGATTGATGAGTGCTCTCTTAATTTGCATCTTGCGGATTCTACTGTTAAGAAACCCATGGGAAGAATCAATGATGTTCTTATTATTGCAAATAGGAACTATGTACATGTGGATTTCATTGTGCTTGATATTGATTGCAATCCTACATGTCCTATCATTCTTGGTAGACCTTTCCTAAGGACTATTGGTGCTATCATCGATATGAAGGAAGGGAATATTAGATTTCAATTTACTTTAAAGAAGGGCATGGAGCATTTTCCTAGAAATAAAATAAGATTGCCTTATGAATCCATGATGAGGGCTACTTATGGTTTGAGCACCAAAGACGATGATACGTGATTCTACCACCTTATGCCTAGCTAAGGGCGTTAAACAATAGCGCTTGTTGGGAGGCAACCCAATGAATTTATCTTTGCTTTTTTGCTTTCTGTTTTGTTGCGTCCACACCATCATAATTCTGTTATGATTTTGTATTTTGTGTTTCTTTTTTTGTTTGAGCCAAGTGAAACCTTTATGACTAGTTTGGTGATGGTTGTTTGATCCTGCTGGAAAAAGACAGAAACTTTTCGCTCACGAAATTATTTTTCATTTTTATCCAGAAAGAGCTTTTGAGTTGATTCTTTTTTATTCTGGTTGATATGCCATTTTCCCAAACTGTCGTAATTGTCTAGAATTTTTGAGATACCAGAAGTATACGAAGTATACAGATTGCTACAGACTGGTCTGTTTTTGACAGATTCTGTTTTTGTTGTGTTGGTTGCTTGTTTTGATGAAACTATGGATAGTATCGGGGCGGGGGGGGGGGGGGGGGGAGGGGGTTACCAGCCATGGAAAAGTGAGAATACAGTAACTTAACACCAATATAAATAGAAATCAAGTTTGCTACAATACCTCAAGAGGTGGTAGTTTGTTTTCTTGTGCTAATGATATCACGAGTTTCTGTTTTAGTTTTGTTGTGAAGTGTTCAAGTTTTGGGTGATGTTCTCATGGAAAAAGGGATAAAGAGTGGAAAGATCTCAAGCTTGGGGATTCCCAAGTCATCCCAAGCCAAATTCAAGGACACAAAAAATCCTAAGCTTGGGGATGCCCCGGGAAGGCATCCCCTCTTTCGTCTTTAATCCATCGGTAACATTACTCGGAGCTATATTTTTATTCACCACATGATATGTGTTTTTCTTGGAGCGTCTTGTATCATAGGAGTATTTTCTTTTTGTTGTGTCACAATCATCCTTTCTGCACACCTTTTGAGAGAGACATGCACTCATCGTGAATTTGCTAGAATACTCTTTGAGCTTCGCTTATATCTTTTGAGTTAGGCAATTTAGCTCACTTGTGCTTCACTTAGATCTTTTAGAGCAAGGCGGTGTCATATTTTGGAGAAATAAGAACTCTCGATCTTCAGTTATATATTTTTTGTGATTGATCTCTGTGAGTAACTTGGTAGTTGGCTTGTGCTATGAAAGTAGACCCAAAGGTGATAGGCACCCAAAGAGGATACAATGAAACTTCCATCTTCTTGTGCATTGATTAGAAAGAGAAGTTTGATTCCTCTCAATTAGTTTTGAGACATGGATTTGGTGATATTAAGAGTTATGTTAGTAGGGTGTTGCTAATCTAGAAATACTTGTGTTGAAGTTAGTGATTCCCGTAAATGCACGTATCGTGAACCGCTATGTTAGGAAGTCGGAGCATAATTGATGTATTGATTGTCATCCTTTGTGTTGCAGTCAGTATCACGCGATGGTTAACACCTACCAACCCTTCCCCTAGGAGTATGCGTCTAGCACTTTGTTTCGATTACTAATAAAAACTTTCGCAAGAAGTATGTGAGTTCTTCATGACTAATGTGAGTCCATGGTACAGATGCACTTTCACCTTCCACCATTGCTAGCCTCTCTAGTGCCGCGCAACTTTCGCCGGTGCACAAACCCACCATATGCCTTCCTCAAAACAGCCACCACACCTACTATGACATTTTCATAGCCATTCAGAGATATATTGACATGCAACTCCCACCGTTCCGTCTCATGACTTGTGCCGTCACTCTCATATTGCCATTGCATGATCGTAAGATAGCTAGCGAGATGTTTCAACGTCATACGCCAAGCTAGATCGGTGCACATCCCGGTACACTGCCGGAGGCATTTCCTATAAAGTCATCATTGTTCTAGCATTGAGCTTTGACTAAATAAAAGTGTGATGATCAGCATTATTAGAGCATTGTCCCATGTGAGGAAATAAAAAAAAGAGGCCAAAGTTGCCCAACAAAAAAAGAGAGATATGGAAAGAGGCCAAAGTGCCCAAACAAAAAAAGGGGAAAAAAGAGAGAAAAAGAGAGAAGGGACAATGCTACTATCTTTTCCACACTTGTGCTTCATAATAGCACCATGTTCTTCATGATTGAGAGTCTCTTGTTTTGTCACCACCATATGCTAGTGGGAATCTTCATTATATAACTTGGTTTGTATATTCCAATGATGGGCTTCCTCAAAATTGCCCTAGGTCTTCGTGAGCAAGCAAGTTGGATGCACACCCAATAGTTCTCCTTTTGAGCTTTCACATACTTATAGCTGTAAGTGCATCCATTGCATGGTAATCCCTACTCTTTCACATTGATATCTATTAATGGGCATCTCCATAGTCCTTTGATACGTCGAGTCAATGTGACCATATCCTACTTTTTATCTCACAACCTCCACCACACTCTATTCCACCTATAATGCTATATCCATGGCTCACGCTCATGTATTGCGTGAGAGTTGAAAAAGGTTTGAGAAAGTAAGAGTGCAAAAACAATTACTTGGCCAATACCGGGGTTGTGCATGATTTAAATTAGTTGTGTGGGGATGATGGAGCATAGCCACACTATATGATTTTGTAGGGATAACTTTCTTTGGCCTTGTTATTTCAAAAGTTCATCATTACCTTGCTAGTTTGCTTGAAGTATTATTGTTTTCATGTCAATAGAAAACTATTGTTTTGAATCTTACAGATCTGAACATTCATGTCACATGAAAGAAGTTGCAAAGGACAAATATGCTAGGTAGCAGTCCACATCAAAAATTCATTATTTATCACTTCCCTACTCAAGGACGAGCAGGAGTTAAGCTTGGGGATGCTTGATACGTCTCCAACGTATGTATAATTTTTTATGGTTCCATGCTATTATCTTGTCAATCTTTGGATGTTTTGTATGCCTTTTATATCTTTTTTGGGACTAACTTATTAACTTAGTGCCAAGTGCCAGTTCCTATTTTTTTTGTGTTTTTGTCCCTTTTAGGAGGAGAATATTAAACGGAGTCCAAACGGAATAAAACTTCCGAAAATATTTTTTCCGGAACAGAAGATACGCACGGGGCATGAGAACCAAGATAGAGGCCACCAGGGGAGGCCACAAGCCCCCTAGGCGCGGCCAGGGGGCGCCTAGCAGGCTTGTGGGCCCCCTATGGCTCGTTTGCCCTACTTCTTCTACCCATAAATCCCCGAAAAATCCAAAACCACGGGAGAGATCGACGAAAATACTTTTCCGCCGCCGCAAGCTTCTGTCTCCGCAAGATCCCATATGAGGCAAATTCTGGTGCCCTGCCGGAGCGGGGATTCGGATACGAGGGCTTTTTCATCAATACCATTGCCTCTCCGATGATGCGTGAGTAGTTCACCACAGACCTTCGGGTCCATAGCTAGTAGCTAGATGACTTCTTCTCTCTCTTGGATCTTCCATACAAAGTTCTCCATGATCTTCATGGAGATCTATCTGATGTAATCTTCTTTTGCGGTGTGTTTGTCGAGGTCTGATGAATTGTAGATTTATGATTAGATTATCTATGAATCTTATTTGAGTTTCTTCTGAGCTCTTATATGCATGATTTCATATCCTTGTAATTCTCTTCAAGTTGTGGGTTTTGTTTGGCCAACTTGATCTATGATTCTTGCAATGGTAGAAGTGCTTGGTTTTGGGTTCATACCATGCGATGACCTCACCCAGTGATAGAAGGGGTAGCGAGGCACGTATCGTGTTGTTGCCATCAAGGGTAAAAAGATGGGTTTTACATCATTGGTTTGAGTTTATCCCTCTACATCATGTCATCTTGCTTAAGGCGTTACTCTGTTCTTCATGAACTCAATACACTAGATGCATGCTGGATAGTCGTCGATGTGTGGAGTAATAGTAGTAGATGCAGAAAGTATCGGTCTACTTGGCTCGGACGTGATGCATATATGTATGATCATTGCCTTAGATATCGTCATGACTTTGCGCAGTTCTATCAATTGCTCGATAGTAATTTGTTCACCCACCGTAATATTTGCTATCTTGAGAGAAGCCTCTAGTGAACACTATGGCCCCGGGGTCTACTTCACATCATATTTTCAGCCTTACACTTTTACTTCGTTGCACTTTTCGCCTTCAGATCTCACCTTGCAATCAATCATGAAGGGATTGACAACCCCTTTGTAGCGTTGGGTGCAAGTTTGCTGTTTTTGCGCACGTACATCGGTGCTTCATCTTGATTCTCCTACTGGATTGATACCTTGGTTCTCAAACTGAGGGAAACACTTACTGCTACTGTGCTGCATCACCCTTTTCTCTTCAAGGGAAAAAAACCAACGCAAGGTCAAGAGGTAGCAGGCACCAAGACAGAACTCCGTCACATCGATATCATATAGATTTCAAAATGCCCGCGTGATCCTAATTTTTTTTGACCGAGAAGAGGAGTAGAATTAAGATTTCCTGAGTCGAGAACCTCACGAGAGCATTGATGACCCACAAGTGTACGGGATCTATGGTAGTCCTTTCATAAGTAAGAGTGTCGAACCCAACGAGGAGCAGAAGGATCTGACAAGTGGTTTTCAGCAAGGTATTCTTTGCAAGCACTGAAATTATAGTAACAACAGTGTAGCAAAGTGACCCAATCCCTTTTGTAGCAAGGGACAAGCGTGAACAAACTCTTATAGGAGGTAAAGCGCTCCCGAGGTCACATGGTGTTGGGGATATTATCTATTGGGTAACCCGCCCTAGTTGGGTCGGGTCACCAAAGCTGGCGACTCATCTCCAAGTGGTTCTCGCCTTGGCCTAGTGAGGCTGGAAGTCGTATGGAGGTTCAGGACCTTCGGGAGGAGTCCATAGTAGAGAAGGTCTCCAAGTCTTGGAAAGATGGCGACTTAGAGATCCGAAGACTCATGATTTGTGTAAAGGAAAGGACCCTTGTAAACCCTAAGGACTCGACCTGTATATAAAGGCGAGTCCCAGGAAAGGAGAGGGCAGGTTAGAAATCATCGAGTGCTAGGTCACGCGAGTTACACCCTCCTTGTAATCGAAACACCATCAATACAACACAAAGCAGGACGTAGGCTTTTACCTCCTCACGAGGGGCCGAACCTGGGTAAATCTCTGTCTCGCTCCGTTCAACCCCTTTGAGTCGCCACCAAGGTGTGATGGCTCCAACACTAAGTCCTTTCACGAGGACATCTGCCGTGACAAAACCACGACAGTTGGCGCCCACCATGGGGCCTGCGCACGGTGGAGTTGAGTTCTGAAAGGGAGCCCTACCAGGGCAGGGAGCTACGCAGCGGGGCTCATGACTCGGAGCCGCCGCGGGAAGTACTACATCAACAACTTGCTATGGGGGTCCGAGGCCGATTCGATCGAATCCGGTTACAGGGTCCCCTTCGGCAAGATCAGCGTCTTCGTCGACATGATCGAATCACCCATGCCTGAGACGGACACCTCCTCTGACATCGTCGAGCCGGCCAGGTACGTCCGCCCTGTCGTGACGCCAAACCTAACCCGTCCGGTCTTTGTTGGGGTTCACGCAGGGATGTGAGGAACCAGAACAATCAGCGACCCAGGAAACCACGCCGGTCAACACTGATGACGAATCGTCCATGGGCGATTCAGATTCAATCCAGTCTCTACACGGGGGCTGCCTTGGGGGCTTGTCACTAGCCATGGACCCCGAAGTTCTTGACCGGACTCGCCGTCAGATCGCCGTTTACATGGCAGAGGCGACTCAACCCTCGCCAAACCCGGCAGGCGAAGATGGAACTGGCGAAACGTCTACACTACTGGAATTGAGAATTTTGCCGTCTGCCTTGCCTTTGCCGTCTGCTGACGCATGGCAAAGGTACTCTTTGCCGTCAGTTGGCACAGTGCTGACGGCAAAGAGGTGGCTGATGGCAAAGGTTTTATTTGCCGTCGGCCACCTCTTTGCCGTCTGCTGGCGGACGGCAAAGGAGCCCTATGCGGACGACAAAGGGTGGGCAGACGGCAAAGCCCCCCCAACGACCGAAACCCCACCCCCACCCACCCCGCCCCTTTGCCGTCCGCCACCCTCCCTTTGCAGACGGCAAAGGGGGCATGGCCCTAACGGCTCCGGCGCCTCTAACGGCTCCCACCCTGCACCCAATCCCTGCCCGCCTACCCCCCCTCTCTCTCTCACGCGCGCGCCGTCGTGTGCCCACCCCGCCGCCGTCGTAGCTCCCCTCCCGAGCCACCCCGCGCCGCCGCACTCCCGGCCGCCGCCCCCTCCCACCTTCCTCCCGACCGCTGCCCCCTCCCCCTCCCACCTCCCTCCCAGTCGCCGCCGCCCCCCTCCCACCTCCCTCCCGACCCCCCTCCCACCTCCCTCCCGGCCGCCGTCGCTCCCTCCCACCTACTTCCCGACCGCCGCCCCCTCCCACCTCCCTCCCGGTCGCCGCCCCAGCCTCACCTCCCCTGTGCTGGCGACCCCGACGCCCTCCCCTCCGGTTAGTATGGTTTTTATAATAATTTTTTCCTATTTTTTCTTCTTCTTTTTTTCTAGAAAGTCCGAATAATAAAAAGAAGAAGTAGAAAAGGTAGAAAAAGTAGAAGAAGAATATGTAGTTTAGTGCTAGGTTTAGTTTTTTTTCTTCTATTTTTATGTTAAATTAGATAGTTAGTTTATTAGGTAGAAAAAGTAGATAGAAAAGAAAAAAATAGATAGAAAAAAAACTTAGAAGAAAATAAGAGAATAATAAACTAGAAGAAAAAAGAAGAAGAGGAAGAAGAAGAAGAAGAAGAAAGAGGAGAGGAGGAGAAAGATAAAAGAAAGAAGAAGAAGAAGAGGAGGAGGAGGAGGAGGAGGAGAAAAAAGACGAATAATAATAATAATAAGATGATCAAGAAGAAGAAGAAGAAAAAGAGGAGAGAGGAGAAGAAGAAAGAAGAGGACCCTGACCCCCAACCCGCGGCCCCCGACCACCGGCGCCCGACGCCACCAACCCCTGACCCTCGACCGCCTACCTCCGACGCCACTAACACCCGACTCCCGACCCTCAACACCCGACACCACTGACCCCCGACACCCGATTCTCGACCTCCGACGCCTGACGCCACCAACCCTCGACGCCCGACGCCACCAACCCCCGACCCTCGACTCCCGACCCTCGACGCCACTGACACCCAACTCCCGACCCCCGACCCCCGACGCCCGACACCACTGACCCCGACCCCAAACTCCCGACGCCCGACACCACTGACCCCCAACCCCCGACCTCCAACCCCCGACTCCCAACCCACGACCCCCGACGCCACTGACCCTCGACCCCCGACCCCCTACCCCCGACCCCGACACCACTAACCCCCAACCCCGGGTCCCCGACACCTCTTTGGCCTCTTCTTGATCGAAAAGACCCCAACCCCCGACGCTAGTGACCCTCGACCCCGATGACACTGAGCCCCGACCATCGTCGCATTTAACCCGACTCCCGACCACCGACACCCGACATCACCGACCCTCGACGGCACTGACTCCCGACGCCACTAAGCCCCGACCCCCGACACCTCTTCTTCCTTCTGTTGAACGAGAAGGTGCTTTTCGGCCTTCTAGAGTCCCACGGGGTCATAATTTTGTAAATTATGAGTTTGGTCACATATTTTCCGATTATGTTAATTATAAAAACATCGTATTTGTGTTGATCGTGTGAATTTCAATGTGCAGTAGTTCGACGACCTCCACGTGCGTTGGACGAGCTCCGCCCTTGTGTTTGTTCGTGAGCACAAATGACTTCTCCTCCTACCCCCTTAATTTGCTCTGTCCCGGTCTTCATGCCGATGAAACTTGCTAGCTATAGGTTTCTTCAATCATGAGTATGCGTGACCAGTATGCGTCTCCTGTTCGAAAGGGCGACATCTATAAATATGCATTTCTTTGCATATTTATAACCGCCATCCTTTCGAATTGTCCAACATTATCCATGGACAGCCCGAGTATGTGTAGATTGGGTTTGTTTTCCCGTATGCTGTGCTCCGGATCCGATGCGAAATTTCGTCAGTGCCTCCCCTGTTGTTCTCCGGGTACACATCCTCTCTGCTTATTGCCGAGACGTGTATCAGGAGAACAGCGGGGAGGTGCTGCCGAAATTCTGCGTCGCATCTGGAGCAGAGCATGGGAAAACGAACCCAGTCTACACATACTCGGGTGGGATTAGGACCTATCTTTACCTATTAGCGTGTAGGTTGCATGGACGTAATAAAACTGACAAACTTGAATAGCGTATGAATATAGATGATGAATTATATATTTATTTCTTGTGCCCCCATAGGTAGCTAGGCAACATGAGTGATCGTGCTTGGATGTACACTGGTCACCCTAGTCAGAAAGACATGACCCATGAATGGTTAACAAAAACCAGGGGGTTTGTGAGAGCCTCATTTGCAAATGGCCAGCATAAAACATGGTGCCCCTGTCCCAACTACGACAACTGGAAAAAGCAGACAGAGTTTGAAATGGGTAAACACCTGCAGAAGTGGGGTTTTACGCCTAATTATACGGTGTGGACTTTTCATGGTGAGTCTGACCAACGTGCCAGAGCTGAGGTGATTCGTCGTCCCACCGACGAGCATGGTACCGGGATTGAAGACATGGTGCAAGACTTTGATGATGCTCATGATTCGGACGATGAGATGGAGGAATCTGCAAAGGCCTTCTATGAAATGTTGGAGTCTTCAAAACGTCCTCTCCACGAGCAGACTGAGCTTTGTCAGCTAGATGCCATCGCGCAAGTAATGGCTCTGAAGGCTCAATTCAACCTAGGCAGAGAATGCTACGACGCGATGATGACGATATTTGGACGCTTTCTACCCAAAGGCCATGTACTGCCTGCAAACCTGTACCAGTCAGAGAAAATCCTCCGTGTACTTAAGATGCCCTATGAGAAGATACATGCCTGTGAGAATGGATGTGCATTATTTAGGCTTGAGTATGCGGCCTTGAACTATTGCCCCATTTGCAATTCTTCCAGGTATATTGTGGTAGACAACGGCATGGGTGAGAAGAATCAGACCAAAATCCACATTAGTGTTCTTCGATATCTGCCAATCGTACCAAGACTTCAACGTCTTTTCATGGTCGAAGAGACGGCCAGACAGATGACATGGCACAAATTGGGCAAAAGAACCGAACTAGATGCGGATGGGAACAAGATGCTGGTACACACTTCAGATGGTTTTGCGTGGAGGCACTTCGATGCTTACATAAGGATAAATCGGAAGATCCAAGGCAACCTAGAGTTGCCATCAGCACAGATGGGTTCAATGTGTATGGTATGACGGCAGCACAATACAGTTGTTGGCCTGTATTTGTCATTCCACTAAATTTGACACCCGGAGAGATTATGAAAACAAAGAACATTTTCCTGACGTTGATAATTCCAGGGCCCAACTATCCGGGGAAGAATATGAATGTGTACATGCAGCCGCTTAAGGATGAGTTGCAAGAAGCCTGGGATAATGGGATCAAGACCTACCACGCGGCTACCAAAACAAATTTCAAAATGCATGTGTGGTACATGTACTCGACGCATGATTATCCGACGTTTGCGCTATTCGCTGGATGGTGTGTGCATGGAAGGTTCCCATGCACCACATGCAAGGCAGCTCTTCAGTTCCGTTGGCTGCAGGCTGGTCGCAAGTATTCTTGCTTCGACATGCATAGACAATTCCTGGATCCTGACCATAAGTTCAGAAAAGACAAGAAGAATTTCATCAAAAGGTAGAGTTGTCAAAAACACTGCACCAGCTGCGTTGACAGGCCAACAGACCCTTGATCAGTTAAACGCTCTCGAGCCTGATCCTTTGCGTCCAGGATACTTCAAAGGGTATAATACGGAACACGCCTGGACTCACAAGTCATGCTTATGGGATCTCCCTTACTTCAAAGACCTCCTTTGCCCACACAACATTGACGTGATGCACACTGAAAAGAATATTGCGGAGGCCATTTCTGGTACATTGTTCGGCATAGAGGGGAAGTCAAAAGATAATCCTAAGGCTAGAATCGACCTGGAGGCTCTATGTGATAGACCGTTGCAAAACTTGCGACAACGGAAAGGAAAGCAAAGCATAGCGAAGCCAAAGGCATGGTTCAATCTTGAAAGGCCAGCTATGAGGGAAATGCTATTGTGGGTGAAAATGCGGTTGATGTTCCCCGATGGGTATGCTGCGAATCTAAAGAGGGGAGCGAGTCTTGAGAAATTAAAAATTTGGGCTCAAGAGTCATGATTGGCACATATGGATTGAGCGGGTAATGCCGGTGATGTTGCGTGGCTTTATCCCTGAGGATGAATGGCTAGTAGTGGCAGAGCTGAGCTATTTCTTCCGTTCTCTTTGTGCGAAAGAACTATTGCCTGGCGTGCTAGATGAAATGGAAGAGTTGGCACCGGAGTTGATCTGCAAATTAGAAAAGATCTTTCCACTGGGCTTCTTTAATCCAATGCAACATTTGATTTTGCATCTCCCGACCGAGGCAAGAATGGGGGGCCCATTCAAAATCGATGTTGCTACTCAACTGAGAGGATGCAGAAGACGCTTCGAGCTAAGTGTAAAAATAAACTTAGAATTGAAGCATCGATGGTCGAGGCATTCATTACTGAGGAGGCGGCAAACTTCGTGACAGCAAGCCAAAAATCATCATTTGCATAACCCGAAGCCTCGGTACAATGATGGCGATCGAGAAAAAGTTCGATCCAACCTGAGCCTATTCAAAGGTAAGCTCGCACCATCCGGTGCTTCGAAAGGGAAATCATTGGATGTCGAAGAATGGCGGACCATTTCATTGTATATATTCACCAACCTAACAGAAGTGCGGCCGTACATCGAGTAAGTTCTCGGTAATTTATTGTTCCGCAACTTCTAATTGCTTTGAACTACTCTTATTCCTGGATATTTGATATAGTCGATACGTCGCCGAATTCTTGGATGGAGCGGTCATCAAAAAGGATTCCGTCGAAGAGTATGAGCTTCTCGCAAAGCATGGAGGCGACTATCCCGGTTTCATCTCTTGGTTCAAACAAAGGGTAATTAATTACCATTAAGGGCCCATTTGATTTATTGGTCTAATTTGCGGCTAATGCATCCATTCTTTCGTATTAAACTTGTAGGCTGATGCAGAGTCTATGGACGCCGAGTTGAGACAAGTCGCTAATAGTTTTGACTATAAGGTCCGTTCATTTGACAAATACAACATCAACAGGTATCACTTTCGTACCTTTGGCAAAGAGCTATCTATGCCCGACCTAAAGACTACAAATTGTTCTGTCTGTGCTATCGGCGAAGGAGACACCGAGTATTATGGAAGAGTTGAAGCAATTTATGAACTTCTATTCTATGGTGAAAACCCACCGACCGTCGTAGTCTTCAAATGTTATTGGTTTGAGCCGAGGGAGACTAGAAGGACTCATGAACATATAGGACTAGTCGAAATCAACCAAAACACCCACTTAGATGTTCCCGATGTCTATATTACGGCTCAACAGGCGACACAAGTTTTCTATCTACCGTGGGCCTGCCAAACTGATCCAAATCTCAAAGGTTGGGATGTCGTTTATGAAGTGCCACCACATTTTAGACCACCTACCCTCAATGAAGAGGATTACGAACCTCACATTAACCCAGACACATATGAAGGAGAATTCTTCCAAGAAACACGTATGTCCAAGAAACGTTTCAAGAACCGCTCTACTTCACCCCAGAACATTGAAGTAGACAGCGACAGTGAATCCGTCTTAACCCCTGAGCCCGAACAGGAAGAGCTGGAAGAAGAAGAGGTTACTGCTGCGGATGACCTGTCACTTCTTGACCGATTACATAATGGTGGCCTTCCACATGTTCTTTGTGATAGTGATGATGATGATGCATTTATTGATGATAGTGATGATCATGATGCATTTATTGACCCCGAAGCATATATAGACGAGGACGATTGTTATTAGTTCATGTCAGGTATTCAACTATTATACTATATATAAATTTTGAGTTCATGTTAGGTATTCAATTTTTATTAGTCATGTTGGTATTTATGACGATGATACACTTAAATTATATACATTTTATTACTCCTGTTGGTATTTATGTTGTACTAATTTCATTTACTCTTTGTCATGACAGGTGTTGAAAGATGGTGGGAAAGGGTCGAAAGCACTCCGCGGCTGCTTCTTCATCGGCGGGTGATGGGATGGGTACTTCCATTCCTGCCTCGCCTCTTCGGAGAGTGTTGCTCTCTACTTTGCAAGGAGGTGCCCCCCGTGAGAGGAGGTCGACCCCCCGCGAAGCCGAGAGGCACTAAAGGTACACGTTGTATTCATGTTGGTATTTATGTTGTACTCATGTTGTATGCATATTGGTATTTATATACATTTTATTACTCATGTTGGTATTTATGTTGTACTAAAGGTACACGTGGCCGTGGGAGAGGTAGGGCTACACGGTCTCCGCCACCAACCCAAGCTGATTCACCTGAGCACATGACTTCTAGGGTGGATTCGTCTGAGGTGGAGGCTACACGGTCTCTGGTTCACGAGCCTCGGGTCGACGAGCCTCAGGTCGACGAGCCTTCGACCCACGAGACTCGTGTCCCAGAGGCTTCCTTCCAGGCGACTCCGGAGCAAAGTATGGATGAGGGTACGTCCCAAGAGACCCAGTGGGATACGTGGCCTGAGCCAAGTGGCCATGCTGGTAGCGACGAGGAGCTGGGTGAGGGGGCTACCGTCTACCAGCGTGGTAGTTCGGGGCTCCCGCTCGTGCTAGCGACCCCCGGGCAAAGGTGGTCGATTAGGCCAAATGGGGACAAGTAAGTTAATTTACTCTTATTTAACCTTTTGCCTTCGCGTTTTCTCAAATATCTAATGTTTTGGATTTAATTTGTCATACTGTAGGGGTTGGATTGTTGCCAAGGGTGTCCGCAAGCCCAACAACGTCCTTGGTGTTCTTTGGCGTCAAAACTTCCCAGGGTTTGTTACGTTGCCCGGTCGGGAGCGAGAGGTAGGAATGACCTGGGAGCACTACTTGGTTGCCCCGGCCCCGCCGGAGGTGGAGATCGACGGTGTTTTGTGTGACACGAGGGCGGACATGGTGATCCGAAAGTTCTGGGTAATTTCTCTTTCACACAATTATAAATCAACCATAGCTATTTATTGTACTAGTCGGTGTTGTCTCGTTTGCAGACCTACTACAGGTGTGAGGAGGGATACGAGGAGGACGCGGCAAAGGTTATCGAAACCGAATGTCGCCGCCTACTTCAAAACTTTCGGCACGAGGCTCGGGTGCAGGCTGTTCGAGACTACTATGCCACGCGGCGTATTAGGCTTGACAAGGCGAAGTGCCGTGATTCTAAGATGGAGAAGGAGCATTACATGAAGGTAATTACATATTATTAAGGCTTTGTAGTTAGTTTCCTTGATTTGGTTCTTACGCGCTCAAATTTCTCTTTATTAACTTAGGTGCCTCCGAGATGGTGTGTGGATAAGATGGATTGTTGGGAGGCCTTGGTGGATCAGTGGTGCTACGAAACATGGGAGGCCAGCCACAACAACGCCAAGGAGAGGTGTGGCAAAATGGTTGGCGTGCCACACCATCAAGGGAGCGTCAACTTAATTCAATTTGGCGAGAACTGGGTTTGTGGTTTGCTTCATGCCTCATGCAATTCATTCTTAATGCTATCTTGAGCCCTTTAGCAATACAATTTTCCTCTCTCTCTCTTTTAGGCGCGTCACAATAAGATGGAGGCGTCACAGATGTACGACCTGTATGCGATGGCCCATACTGCCTCGTACAAGAAGGTCAAGGCATTCTCTGAGTCTGACCTCGAGCATCCAGAAAACTTCACCAACATCTCCTCCCACGACAAGCTCGTGAAGTACAGAGATCATGGGAAGGCGAGGGAAGGGGAGGACTTTAACCCGAGCGAGGGGCCATGGCTTGATCGCCATTGTAGACGGCCTTATACGTTGTCCTAGCTCTCTCCGGCAGATAAAGGCTCGCCAAACGAGCTCTTGTCCGGAGATAACACGTCGTCCACGGCCAGTCGAGCTCGCCATCAAGGTTAGTTTAATGGACTCAACTATCTTTCCGCATTATGTTGTGCGTTGGAACCAATATGATTACATTGATAACAATGAGTTGTGTTGTAGGCTGCTATTCAGAAAGAGAGAGAGGCAATGCAGGCGGCTATGGCGGAGAAGGATAAGGAAATTAGGGAGCTGGAGGAGAGGACGACTGCATTGGTGGAGGCGGAGAGGGCACGGAATGATGCGTCTACCAGGGCCATATACGAGCTCTTCGCGGTAAGTTTCTTCTTCATGTTATTTCAAATCTTGCATTTGAATGTCCGTTTCATTAATAAATAAAAAGTTTGACTTGTCGAAACCAAATGTACAGTCTATGTGCGAGAAGAACGACCAAGTCCCTTCGCCGATGCCAGTCATTAACGTGGCGGGGACAGTGAGTTTCATTTCACTGGAGAGATCTTAAGAGTGTCCTCATGCTAACTACACATTGCAAACGATGTTTGGTGCAGAATATCTCCCGACCTATACTTAGCTAGATGACATAATTAGCTTAGTTAGCTCCAAAATGACCTATTTAATAAAAAATGACCTATACATAGCTAATTATCCTCGAAATGACATATTAGCTCCAAAAAGGCATTCTTAGCCAATTTAGCCCGAAGAAGGGGACAAGAGGAGAAGAAAGAGGAAAAATGAAAGGAAGGAAGAAGAAGAAGAGGAGAAGAAGAAGGAGAGGGAGGAGGATAAGAAGAAGGAGAAGGAGGACAAGAAGGAGAAGGAGCTCCTCCTTCTCCTTCTTCTTCCTCCTTCTTCCTCCTTCTCCTTCTCCTTCTTCTTTTCTTCTTCTTCTCCTTCTCCTCCTCCTCCTCCTCCTCCTTCTTTTACTTCTTCTTCTCTTTCTCTTCTTCTACGTAGCTTAGACTCATCCAAGAAAGGCTAAATTGGCTAATTATCCATCTAAATGACATAATTAGCTTAGTTAGCTCCAAAATGACCTATTTAATTAAAAAATGACCTATACTTAGCTAATTATCCTCGAAATGACATAATTAGCTCCAAAAAGGCATTCTTAGCCAATTTAGCCCGAAGAAGGGGAAAAGAGGAGAAGAAAGAGGAAAAATGAAAGGAAGGAAGAAGAAGAAGAGGAGAAGAAGAAGAACGAGACGGAGGAGGATAAGAAGAAGGACAAAGAGGAGAAGAAGGAGAAGGAGCTCCTCCTTCTCCTTCTCCTTCCTCCTTCTTCCTCCTTCTCCTTCTCCTTCTTCTTTTCTTCTTCTTCTCCTCTCCTTCTCCTTCTCCTCCTCCTCCTCCTCCTCCTCCTTCTTTTACTTCTTCTTCTCTTTCTCTTCTTCTACGTAGCTTAGACTCATCCAAGAAAGGCTAAATTGGCTAATTATCCATCTAAATGACATAATTAGCTTAGTTAGCTCCAAAATGACCTATTTAATTAAAAAATGACCTATACTTAGCTAATTATCCTTGAAATGACATAATTAGCTCCAAAAAGGCATTCTTAGCCAATTTAGCCCGAAGAAGGGGACAAGAGGAGAAGAAAGAGGAAAAATGAAAGGAAGGAAGAAGAAGAAGAGGAGAAGAAGAAGAAGGAGAGGGAGGAGGATAAGAAGAAGGAGAAGGAGGAGAAGAAGGAGAAGGAGCTCCTCCTTCTCCTTCTTCTTCCTCCTTCTTCCTCCTTCTCCTTCTCCTTCTTCTTTTCTTCTTCTTCTCATCTCCTTCTCCTTCTCGTCCTCCTCCTCCTCCTCCTCCTCCTTCTTTTACTTCTTATTCTCTTTCTCTTCTTCTACATAGCTTAGACTCATCCAAGAAAGGCTAAATTGGCTAATTATCCATCTAAATGACATAATTAGCTTAGTTAGCTCCAAAATGACCTATTTAATAAAAAATGACCTATACTTAGCTAATTATCCTCGAAATGACATAATTAGCTCCAAAAAGGCATTCTTAGCCAATTTAGCCCGAAGAAGGGGACAAGAGGAGAAGAAAGAGGAAAAATGAAAGGAAGGAAGAAGAAGAAGAGGAGAAGAAGAAGAAGGAGAGGGAGGAGGATAAGAAGAACGAGAAGGAGGAGAAGAAGGAGAAGGAGCTCCTCCTTCTCCTTCTCCTTCCTCCTTCTTCCTCCTTCTCCTTCTCCTTCTTCTTTTCTTCTTCTTCTCCTCTCCTTCTCCTTCTCCTCCTCCTCTTCCTCCACCTCCTTCTTTTACTTCTTCTTCTCTTTCTCTTCTTCTACGTAGCTTAGACTCATCCAAGAAAGGATAAATTGGCTAATTATCCATCTAATTCACATAATTAGCTTAGTTAGCTCCAAAATGACCTATTTAATAAAAAATGACCTATACTTAGCTAATTATCCTTGAAATGACATAATTAGCTCCAAAAAGGTATTCTTAGCCAATTTAGCCCGAAGAAGGGGACAAGAGGAGAAGAAAGAGGAAAAATGAAAGGAAGGAAGAAGAAGAAGAGGAGAAGAAGCAGAAGGAGAGGGAGGAGGATAAGAAGAAGGAGAAGAAGGAGAAGAAGGAGAAGGAGCTCCTCCTTCTTCTTCCTCCTTCTTCCTCCTTCTCCTTCTCCTTCTTCTTTTCTTCTTCTTCCCCTCTCCTTCTCCTTCTCCTCCTCCTCCTTCTTTTACTTCTTCTTCTCTTTCTCTTCTTCTACGTAGCTTAAACTCATCCAAGAAAAGCTAAATTGGCTAATTATCCATCTAAATGACATAATTAGCTTAGTTAGCTCCAAAATGACCTATTTAATAAAAAATGACCTATACTTAGCTAATTATCCTCGAAATGACATAATTAGCTCCAAAAAGGCATTCTTAGCCAATTTAGCCTGAAGAAGGGGACAAGAGGAGAAGAAAGAGGAAAAATGAAAGGAAGGAAGAAGAAGAAGAGGAGAAGAAGAAGAAGGAGAGGGAGGAGGATAAGAAGAAGGAGAAGGAGGAGAAGAAGGAGAAGGAGCTCCTCCTTCTCCTTCTTCTTCCTCCTTCTTCCTCATTCTCCTTCTCCTTCTTCTTTTCTTCTTCTTCTCCTCTCCTTCTCCTTCTCCTCCTCCTCCTCCTCCTCCTTCTTTTACTTCTTCGTCTCTTTCTCTTCTTCTACGTAGCTTAGACTCATCCTAGAAAGGCTAAATCAGCTAATTATCCATCTAAATGACATAATTAGCTTAGTTAGCTCCAAAATGACCTATTTAATAAAAAATGACCTATACTTAGCTAATTATCCTCGAAATGACATAATTATCTCCAAAAAGACATTCTTGGCCAATTTAGCCCGAAGAAGGGGACAAGAGGAGAAGAAAGAGGAAAAATGATTGGAAGGAAGAAGAAGAAGAGGAGAAGAAGAAGAGGGAGAGGGAGGAGGATAAGAAGAAGGAGAAGGAGGAGAAGAAGGAGAAGGAGCTCCTCCTTCTCCTTCTCCTTCCTCCTTCTTCCTCCTTCTCCTTCTCCTTATTCTTTTCTTCTTCTTCTTCTCCTCTCCTTCTCCTTCTCCTCCTCCTCCTCCTCCTCCTTCTTTTACTTCTTCTTCTCTTTCTCTTCTTCTACGTAGCTTAGACTCATCCAAGAAAGGCTAAATTGGCTAATTATCCATCTAAATGACATAATTAGCTTAGTTAGCTCCAAAATGACCTATTTAATAAAAAATGACCTATACTTAGCTAATTATCCTTGAAATGACATAATTATCTCCAAAAAGGCATTGTTAGCCAATTTAGCCCGAAGAAGGGGACAAGAGGAGAAGAAAGAGGAAAAATGAAAGGAAGGAAGAAGAAGAAGAGGAGAAGAAGAAGAAGGGGAGGGAGGAGGATAAGAAGAAGGGGAAGGAGGAGAAGAAGGAGAAGGAGCTCCTCCTTCTCCTTCTTCTTCCTCCTTCTTCCTCCTTCTCCTTCTCCTTCTTCTTTTCTTCTTCTTCTCATCTCCTTCTCCTTCTCCTCCTCCTCCTCCTCCTTCTTTTACTTCTTCTTCTCTTTCTCTTCTTCTACGTAGCTTAGACTCATCCAAGAAAAGCTAAATTGGCTAACTATCCATCTAAATGACATAATTAGCTTAGTTAGCTCCAAAATGACCTATTTAATAAAAAATGACCAATACTTTGCTAATTATCTTCGAAATGACATAATTAGCTCCAAAAAGGCATTCTTAGCCAATTTAGCCCGAAGAAGGGGACAAGAGGAGAAGGAAGAGGAAAAATGAAAGGAAGGAAGAAGAAGAAGAAGGAGAGGGAGGAGGATAAGAAGAAGGAGAAGAAGGAGGAGAAGAAGGAGAAGGAGCTCCTCCTTCTCCTTCTTCTTTTTCCTTCTTCCTCCTTCTCCTTCTCCTTCTTCTTTTCTTCTTCTTCTCCTCTTCCTTCTCCTTCTCCTCTTCCTCCTCCTCCTCCTCCTCCTTCTTTTACTTCTTCTTATCTTTCTCTTCTTCTACATGGCTTAGACTTATCCAAGAAAGGCTACATTAGCTAATTATCCATCTAAATGACATAATGAGCTTAGTTAGCTCCAAAATGACCTATTTAATAAAAAATGACATATACTTAGCTAATTATCCTCGAAATGACATAATTAGCTCCAAAAAGGCATTCTTAGCCAATTTAGCCCGAAGAAGGGGACAAGACGAGAAGAAAGAGGAAAAATGAACGGAAGGAAGAAGAAGAAGAGGAGAAGAAGAAGAAGGAGAGGGAGGAGGATAAGAAGAAGGAGAAGAAGGAGGAGAAGAAGGAGAAGGAGCTCCTCCTTCTCCTTCTTATTCCTCCTTCTTCCTCCTTCTCGTTCTCCTTCTTCTTTTCTTCCTCTTCTCCTCTTCCTTCTCCTTCTCCTCCTCCTCCCCCTTCTTTTACTTCTTCTTCTCTTTCTCTTCTTCTACGTAGCTTAGACTCATCCAAGAAAGGTTAATTGGCTAATTATCCATCTAAATGACATAATTAGTTTAGTTAGCTCCAAAATGACCTTTTAATAAGAAATGACCTATACTTAGCTAATTATCCTCGAAATGAGATAATTAGCTCCAAAAAGGCATTCTTAGCCAATTTAGCCCGAAGAAGGGGTAAGAGGAGAAGAAAGAGGAATAATGAAAGGAAAGAAGAAGAAGAAGGAGAGGGAGGAGGATAACAAGAAGGAGAAGAAGGAGAAGGAGCTCCTCCTTCTCGTTCTTCTTCCTCCTTCTTCCTCCTTCTCCTTCTCCTTCTTCTTTTGTTCTTCTTCTCCTCTTCCTTCTCCTTCTCCTCCTCCTCCTCCTTATTTTACTTCTTCTTCTCTTTCTCTTCTTCTTCGTAGCTTAGACTCATCCAAGAAAGGCTAAATTGGCTAATTATCCATCTAAATGACATAATTAGCTTAGTTAGCTCCAAAATGACCTATTTAATAAAAAATGACCTACACTTAGCTAATTATCCTCGAAATGAAATAATTAGCTCCAAAAAGGCATTCTTAGCCAATTTAGCCCGAAGAAGGGGACAAGACGAGAAGAAATAGGAAAAATGAAAGGAAGGAAGAAGAAGAAGAGGAGAAGAAGCAGAAGGAGAGGGAGGAGGATAAGAATAAGGAGAAGAAGGAGGAGAAGAAGGAGAAGGAGCTCCTCCTTCTCCTTATTCTTCCTCCTTCTTCCTCCTTCTTCTTCTCCTTCTTCTTTTCTTCTTCTTCTCCTCTTCCTTCTCCTTCTCCTCCTCCTCCTTCTTTTACTTCTTCTTCTCTTTCTCTTCTTCTACGTAGCTTAGACTCATCCAAGAAAGGCTAAATTGGCTAATTATCCATCTAAATGACATAATTAGCTTAGTTAGCTCCAAAATGACCTATTTAATAAAAAATGACCTATACTTAGCTAATTATCCTTGAAATGACATAATTAGCTCCAAAAAGGCATTCTTAGCCAATTTAGCCCGAAGAAGGGGACAAGAGGAGAAGAAAGAGGAAAAATGAAAGGAAGGAAGAAGAAGAAGAGGAGAAGGAGAATAAGGAGAGGGAGGAGGATAAGAAGAAGGAGAAGAAGGAGGAGAAGAAGGAGAAGGAGCTCCTCCTTCTCCTTCTTCTTCCTCCTTCTTCCTCCTTCTCCTTCTCCTTCTTCTTTTCTTCTTATTCTCCTCTTCCTTCTCCTTCTCCTCCTTCTCCTCCTCCTCCTCCTTCTTTTACTTCTTCTTCTCTTTCTCTTCTTCTACGTAGCTTAGACTCATCCAAGAAAGGCTAAATTGGCTAATTATCCTACGAAATGACATAATTAGCTTAGTTAGCTCCTAAATGGTCTATTTAATAAAACATGACCTATAGTTAGCTAAGTTCTCTCCTAGATGACATAATAAGGCTTACGTAGCTGCAACATGACCTATTCCCCCCCAACTTAGGTTTTAAATGGCCTATAATTAGCCTAGCTAGATCAAAAATGGCTTAATAAGCATAGTTTGCTCCGGAATGACCTATTTTACCCAAGTTAGTTTCGAAACGACCTATAGTTAGCTAGGGTTCCACCTAAATGACATAATTAGCTTAGTTAGCTCCTAAATGGTCTATACTTAGTTAATTTCTCTCCGAAATAACCTATATATACACTACTTCATCTAGTATTATTCTTCTAACTTTCTTATTTGTCATTTTGCAGATTACCTTCACTTCACGGGAAGCTTGGAAAATCTTGATGGAATGCTTGAAGATGATTTATTGTACCATGGGTTGTATTGAAACTATTGTAGTATATGAATATATGAAACTTTGTATGCACGTGGATGAAACTGGTGTAATATATGGTTTGGTACGGATGCAACTTGAAAGCTGGATATAAGAGGTTATTTTAATATGGTTATGAGTACGGAAAGAAATTTATTTATGTCAAATATATATATATATATATCCTGATTATTGTTAAAAATGCTGGATATAACAAAAAATAAATAAAAAAGGGGTTGGTTCCCCTCTTTGCCGTCTGCCCCCACATGGCAAAGGGGGGAAGGCAGACGGCAAAGGGGAGAATTTCCCCCTCTCTCTCCCCTCTTTGCCGTCTGCCCCCACATGGCAAAGGGGGGAAGGCAGACGGCAAAGGGGGGAATCTGCCCCCTCTCTCTCCCCTCTTTGCCGTCTGCCCCCACATGGCAAAGGGGGGAAGGAAGACGACAAAGGGGGGAATCTACCCCCTCTCTCTCCCCTCTGTGCCGTCTGCCCCCACATGGCAAAGGGGGGAAGGTAGACGGCAAAGGGAGGAGGCCTGCCGTTAACACTTAACGGGGATGTTGCAATATGTGCCGTCCCATTTATTTTGCCGTCTGCCCCCTCATGGCAAACATTCTTTGCCGTCCGCTTTGGGATAGCAGACGGCAGAGAACCTCTTCACCGGATTTTTTTTGCCATCTACTTTGTCGTCAGCTGACCGACGACAAAGCCTTTGCCGTCCGTGGTTGCACCTTTTGCCGTCCGCTTTGGCAGACGGCAAATTTCTGAATTTCAGTAGTGCTAGAAGCCCGGTCGCGATCTTGGTGGAGTTAGGAGTGGAAATAACAAGGCTCATGGCGACCCCAATAACACCGGAAAACCAGGACGCGGTAAACACGAAACTGACGAAGCTAAGAGAGGGGGTGGCAAAGGCTCAGCGGGATGCTGAGGTGGAGGCCGCCAGGATCGAGACCCGGCAGGCTCAAATTACCGCTGAGGTAGCTCGCTTGAATACCGAAAACTGGCGGCTCGAAAGGCATCAGCGCGCATGTGACGCCGTCCATCAGCAGAGGCATCAGGGTCGTTTGCCCCCTAATCTCAACCCGACCCGCCTGTTCGGCACTCCACGAACTCCCGGGGCAGGAGCCGCCCCGGGGGGAGGGCCGGGCCAGCCATCGAACCCGCCATTCCAGCCAGCTGTGGATCGCGTTCCCCGATTCGAGACACCTCAAGGTCACTTTTCCAACCCGGTGGACAACGTCCTTGCCGCAACTCGCCATTTAGAGTCCCTTCTGATTCACGGCAACACTCCAGCCGAGATAGAGGCAAGGAACGTCATTGAGATGTTGAAGACGGCGGTGGTTCAAAATGCCCAGTTCTCACACAGCCTAGATCGGCTGCACTCCACTCCCCAGGCAAGCCACACCAGGAGTCGGCCATAGGACCAGCCCGCTATAACCAGCGGACCGCGACCCTTTCCCCAGGTCAACTCGCCTGATCATCGAGACCCGCCAGGTCGGGATCACCCGGACACCCAAGTCGCTCCAGCGCCTCTTGTTGGAAGCGGCAGACAAGTGGGGGTGCCATGTTTGGCCCCCGCCCTTCACAACGAGCGAATGCCCAGGATTTTAAAGGACCAAGAAAGGTGCCTAACTACACTCCGGACCTTGAGCCGGCGTCGTGGATCGAGAGTTACGAAATCGCCATGGACATGCTCGATGTAAGTGAAGCAGTCTGCGCCAGATACTTCACAATGATGCTCGAAGGGACGACGCGTACTTGGTTAAAGAACTTGCCCCCCAACTCCATCCAGACTTGGGCTGAATTAAAAGAGCGTCTCGTCAAAAGGTTCTGAGGAACCTGCAAACGCCTGATGACAATAGTCGATTTACAGCACTGCGTTCAACGCCCGGATGAGTCGGCCCACCACTGGTCGCGGCGGGTCGCGGAAATCATTCACTCGTCGGACGGTATTACGACGGCTCAGGCTGTGCGGATCCTTGAGCAGAATTGCTACTACGAGCCCTTGGTGCAGAAGTTGGGGCGACTCAAGCGAAAGGTCCAAGACATGGGGGAGCTAATTGACACCCTCACTAGGTACGCTGAGGCGGACGACACCAAAGATCCCGGAGAGGATGGTGGTAAAGCCAATTCGCCAAGGAAAGGCGAGTCATCAAAAAATCATACCCGGTTCCAGGGACGCGCCCGCCATAATCATGGAGCGAATAGCAAGAGAAGGCAGCAGGAAGAGTCTTCGGACTTAGTCGCCAACACAAACACCAATAATGGCAACCAGCGCCAGAAAAAGAATAGGGGTTATAGTGGCAAAAAGCCGCGCAACTATAATGAGTTACTCAAGGGCCCCTGCCCGCACCACGCCGTGGCAGACGGACCGACGACTCATTCCTGGGAGGACTGCTACGTGATGCGGGAGTTTCGGGCGGAGGCGATCAAAAAAGGGCAAGGCGGCGACCCGGACCAACGGCAGGAACAATTTGGCGCACCTAATCAATGCCAGAACCCCTTCGGCGGCTTCCCCGAACCCGGGGCTCAGGGTGGCTCGCAGCCAAGAAGTGGCCAGTATCCGGTGCATCACCAACAACGGTATAACCCGCCTAGAGTTTTTCAACAACCACCTCCACATGGGGCTTCGCAGGGGCAGGACGACAATGGCGGCTTCCGCAACAACCCCAAGCAGTTAAGCAATGGGCAGTACCACGTTTTCACCACCAATGCCTGCAGGCGTGATAAAAAAGTGAGTCACCGAGCGTACAGTGTATCTGAGCCGGCACTCCCTAGATACCTCCACTGGTCCGAGCAGACTATATCATGGAGTAGGGAGGATCACCCGCCAAGAGTTGACAATCCCGGCAACTTAGTGTTGGTCGTGGCTCCCCAAGTTGGGGGATATACTTTATCGAAGGTACTGATGGATGGTGGCAGCAGCATCAACATATTATACTTCGACACTTTCCAAAGGATGAACCCGTTGGAGAAAGATTTGATGCCCTCAACCACGCTATTCCACGGGATTGTCCCAGGTAAATCGGCGTATCCCATAGGCCGAGTTAGGCTCACAGTTGCATTTGGAACAGCGTCTAACTACAGGAGTGAGTCGCTTATGTTTGAGGTGGTCAAGTTAAAGAGCCCCTATCATGCGCTGTTTGGGCGACCGGCTTATGCCCGGTTCATGGCTCGCCCCTGCTATGTTTACCTTAAACTCAAGATGCCTGGTCCTAAAGGACCCATCACGGTTGATGGTGATAGGAGGAATGCAAGAGAGTGCGAAGAAGGGGATGCCGCTTACGCAGAAGTCGCCTGTGCTGCGGAAGAGCTTAAATATCACCAGGCCATTGTTGATCCGGCTGATATGTCACGTTTAAAGAAGCCAATGACAGACGCTGAGCCGCCCCTCAAGCTCAAACCAACAGATGACACTAAGACAGTGGATTTCGTCCCTGGCGACTCAACCAAGCAGTTCACTATTGGGACGGGTCTGGACCCCAAATAGGAAAGCGCGCTCATCGAATTCATCCGTGAGAATCGGGACATCTTCGCATGGAAACCTTCTGCCATGCCTGGTGTGCCGAGAGAATTCGCTGAGCACCATCTTAATGTTGACCCAAAAGCAAAACCGATTCAGCAATATCTTCGTAGGTTCAATGAGGAACGATGCAAGGCAATCGGGAGGAAGTTGCCCGCCTCTTGGCCGTCGGATTCATCGTAGAGGTCTTCCACCCCAAATGGTTGGCTAACCTGGTCCTGGTGCTCAAGAAGAACGGTACCTTCCGTATGTGCATTGATTACACGGATCTTAACTTGTCCAAAGGATCCTTTCGCCCTTCCCCGCATCGATCAAATTATTGATTCAGTGGCGGGATGCGAATGTTTGTGCTTCCTGGACGCTTATTCCGGATATCACCAAATCTAGATGGCCATGGAAGATCAGGAGAAAACAGCTTTTATAACCCCCTTCGGGGCTTTTTGCTACGTGTCCATGCCATTCGGACTCAAGAGTGCAGGGGCGACTTATCAGCGCTGCATCCAAAATTGCCTCCGTGGCCAAATCGGATGCAACGTCCATGCTTATGTTGATGACATTGTGGTTAAAACCCACAGGAAGGAAACGCTAGTGGGAGATCTCAAGGAAACTTTTGATAATTTGCGGGTATATCAGATGAAGCTTAATCCCACCAAGTGTGTCTTTGGTGTTCCTGCAGGGAAATTGTTGGGTTTTTTGGTGTCTGAGCGCGGCATTGAAGCTAACCCGGACAAGATCGAGGCGGTTACTTCCCTTGGGAAACCAGCCAATATTAATCAAGTCCAACGGATGGCGGGTTGTATTGCGGCCTTAAGTCGCTTCATAAGCCGTCTGGGAGAAAAAGCTATTCCCCTTTATCAATTGCTTAGGAAATCTGACCATTTTGTTTGGACAGACGAAGCCAATGAAGCTTTCGAAGCCTTAAAACGGCAGCTGGTCAACCCGTCGGTCTTCGCCGCCCCGATTGAGAAAGAGCCCATGCTTTTATATATTGCGGCAAACTCCAAAGCGGTGAGTGTGGCGGTGGTCGTCGAAAGGAAGGAGGAAGGGAAGGCATATCATGTGCAGCGCCCGGTGTATTTCATGAGCGAGGTGCTAACTCTTTCCAAGCAGCGGTACCCACACTGGCAGAAGTTAGTTTATGGGGTCTTTATGGCGAGCCGGAAGCTCAAACATTATTTCCAAGAGCATCCCATCACGGTGGTTAGCTCCGCTCCCCTCGGAGACATCATCAAGAATTGGAAGGCGGCAGGGCGAATCGCCAAGTGGGCGATCGAACTTGGGCCGCACGACGTGCGATACACCCCTCGCACGGCTATCAAGTCTCAGGCCTTGGTTGATTTCGTCAATGATTGGACCGAGTTACAGATCCCGGAAGACAAGCCTGACCTTACATACTGGACTATTTATTTTGACGAATCTAGACAGTTGGAAGGCTCGGGGGCTGGCGTGGTGCTGATATCGCCTCAAGGAGACAGATTCTGCTATGTCCTCCGACTCATGTTTCCATGTACCAACAATGTTGTGGAATACGAAGCTTTGCTTCATGGCTTGCAACTCGCCAAGGAGATGAACCTTACACGGGTCAGATGTTTTGGCGATTCTGATTTGGTGGCTCAGCAAGTTTCAGGTACTTGGGATTCTCAGGACCCCTTGATGGCGGCTTACAGGAGGGTTGTGTCTGATGTGGCGGGTCACTTCCATGGCTATCAGGTTGATCAAATCGACCGACGCCTTAACGAAGCAGCTGATGCCCTTTCACGTCTCGGTTCCCAGCGTAAGCCAGTTCCTCCCAATGTTTTTCTAGATACTCTGCATAATCCTTCCGTAAGGTTGCCCTCGGAGGAGGAGTTTCCAATACCAGACCCTGAGTCTCAGTTCGTGGCGGCTCTCCATGTTACGCCGGATTGGGTTCTTCCGTATCTGGCCTATCTCGCCCGAGGTGAGTTACCTACGGATGAAGTATTGGCTCGCCAAATCGTTCGGCGAAGCAAATCCATGGTGATCATCAATGGCGAATTATATAAACGAAGCACTTCCAGGCTCTTCCAAAGATGTGTTTCCTCTGAAGAAGGGTGCATAATTCTAAATGACATTCATTCCGGAGATTGTGGGATCACGTCGGGTCATGCTCCTTGGTTTCAAAAGCGTTCCGTCATGGTTTCTTCTGGCTGACGGCCCATGCAGATGCAGATGAGATAGTTCGTCGATGTGATGGATGCCAGCGTTATGGACGACAGACCCATGTGCCGGATCAGGAACTAAGGATGATACCCATCACTTGGCCTTTCGCGGTCTCGGGGTTAGACATGGTTGGCCCCTTTAAGATGTCATTCAACAAGAAAACTCATCTGCTGGTGGCGGTTGACAAGTTCACCAAGTGGGTTGAAGCAGAACCTGTTGGAGCTTGCGATGCGGAGACAGCGGTCAAATTCTTGAAAAAATTGATCTTCCGGTTCGGATATCCACACAACATTATTACTGATAATGGCACTAATCTGTCTCAAGGATTGATGCAGGAGTTTTGCCATCATGAGCACATCCGGCTTGATGTTTCTGCGGTAATTTACCCGCAATCTAATGGACAAGCGGAGCGGGCAATCAGGAAGTTTTGCGAGGAATCAAACCCCGACTCATGGTTCCCTTGGAATGTACCCCGGGGTGTTGGGTTGAGGAGTTGCCTTCAGTACTATGGAGCATCCAGACCACCCCGAACCGTTCTACGGGTTTTACTCCCTTCTTTCTGGTATATGGAGCAGAAGCCGTTCTTCCCACTGACATTAGGCATGACTCGCCCAGAGTCGCCGCTTATGTGGAACAGGACAGCGAGTTGGCGCGTCAAGATTCTTTGGACGCCTTGGAGGAAGCACGGGATTTGGCTGCAGCCCGATCGGCCATTTATCAGCAGGACTTACGGCGTTATCACAACCGCTGGGTCAAGAGCCGAACTTTTCAGGAGGGCGACTTAGTTCTTCGACTGATACAAGATCGTACTGGCATGCATAAGTTATCACCACCATGGGAAGGACCGTTCGTCGTCAGCAAAAACCTTCGCAACGGGTCCTACTATCTGGTGGATCTACGGCCTGATCGGCCAACCACGGAGCTGAGTCAACTCGCCCCTTGAACATAGCCCACTTGCAGCCTTATTACACTTCAGCTATTAGCTCTACATTTTGTAAGTTTTTCATTTCTTATAAAGCAATAAAATTAACGCCTCCCAGCTTGGGGGCTTTCCTGCTAATTCATCTTATTGAAAGGTATGTATCTTTATTTTTATTCATCAACAAGTCGCCCAAACATGGACGCTATCCATACCAAAGAGCTTATGTTGCCACGATGCGCTTATTACAAAATTGGGTATCGATAAGCCAAAGAGGATCGAAGTCGCCACAAGCGCGCGATTCAAACATAGGCGCCTTATATGATTCTGTGGATTAGGCCGACTTACTTGAGGGCGGTTTGTTCCCAAGTCGTTTTGTGGTAATAGCGTATACGCTTCTACAATCCTTTGACGGTCTTTCCCTTAATCATAGGTCACTTGGGGGCTTCCTCTCACTGAGATCAGCCTTACTACCCATTTGGCCTGCGAAAAATTACCGCATTACAAATGGTTATACTGGACCGTGTGTTGGCCGAATTGCCATATGGACCCTTGAACTCTTGGCGAGTTACTCCGCTCATGGACCCTGAACTCGCCTTGGTTAAAACATGTCTGGTACCGGCTAGCGCCTCACATGGAAAATAGAGAAACCATTGGTTCATTGAACCCGCTTCACTGAAGCTTGACTCGTGCCTGATCAGCCGGTCTAAATACTTGAGCTTTTGATACAAAAGTCTCCCTCGGGTAGCACTTGAGTTTATTTAACTCGTCCTATCTTGTCGCGACCCGATGAGCCGACGAAATTGCTATTTTTTACCTTCCTGGCATTGCCACAAGGTCTTTCAGACTTTTTTCTGACTCGCCTCAAATATCTTGGGTCGATTATTATTTATTATCATCCATTACTCACCGAGATGGTTTGATATATGTGTTTTCAAGCCTAACAGGTTGATGATCAAAATAATTCTAGCCATGGCGGGCCAAGCATCATAAAAACGCCTCGACGGCTGGTCAAGCATTTTAAAGTGCCTTAAGGGCGACATAAGGGTTTTTCAAGACATCACAGAAGCAGTTTGATATCTAAAAAGACTTATTACATGGCTCTTATGGCCAAATCTATGAAGTTTTATTCTGCTGATGTCCTCGGATCAGCCTGCTGCGAGTTCTGTCTGACTTCAATTTGCAAGTCGCCCAGTACCCAGTTACACTTGGATAACGCAGCGAACTCATCTTCATCATTCAGCACTGATGAGAGATCCACCTCCAAGTCAAAAGGATTCTTGGGTCGACGCGGAGTTAAGCTGGTCGTTACAAAGGTTGGCGGGTTAACTTTCTTGTTCTTGTTGTCATAGGCGGCTTGGTATTTTGATAAATCCAAGCTTGCAGCAAGCTGAGTCGCCGCCAAACGGGATTCTTTGACAACACGCTGGTAATCTTCTTCAGCAAATCCTGACCCGTCATCCTTGAGCTGGGGAAAGCCCGCCGCTACTTCTTCCGGGTTTATTTCTGGCGCATACGCCAAACACTGACTCAGCGTAGTCAGTGCTCCTTTTCGGGCGGCAGACCGAGTTAGCTCACCAATTTGAGGAGGAAGAGTAGATAGGCAGCCAAGCATCTGCTTTATTGATGTTATGGGTTCCTTGGCACCCATCACTGCTTTCACGGTCAGCACACTTCTGGTATACAGTTGCTCTGTCAACGTGTAAATCGCCTTCAGCATCAGGACACAATCATTCTGAAGATTGGCGGCTCTCGAACCTGTGTAAGAGGTAATGATGGTCAGCGATTTCTACAAGCTATTTATTTACAAAGTGCAAGGTCAAGGGTTGGTTTTTACCAAAGACGGCTTGCGCCATGTTGGAGATATGTTGCTTCAAGCCGGCCAGCTCTTGTTGCACAATATCCAATTTAGCTTCAGCTTTTTCTGCTCGCTTTATTAAGGCATCTTGGTCAGCTTGAGCCTTTTTAAGTCGGCTTTTAGCTTCTCCATATCGGATAAGATCAGTTGACATTTCTCTTCTGATTTTGCCCGGGCATCCTGCTGATCGGTTAAATTTTTCTTCAAGTCGCCAAATGTTGATTCAGTTTGGGTAAGTGATTCCTGTCGAAATATATAGTCAAGGGGCAAGTCTCAGAATTATTGCAAGCAACATCCCTGACACTTGGGGGCTAATGTATACTTTTTTAGACAAATTATACAGTATCAAGACCTGGCTCATCTTTTTACAGATGACCCGGCCCTTGGGGGTTACAGGCCGAAAGTTTTTCTTAAATTATCAAAAGCCGGCTCATCTTTTTACAGATGACCCGGCCCTTGGGGTTACAGGTCGAAAGTTTTTCTTCAATTATCAAGACCCGACTCATCTATTTACAAATGACCCGGCCCTTGGGGTTATAGGTCGAAAGTTTTTCTTCAATTATCAAGACCCGACTCATCTTTTTACAGATGACCCAGCCCTTGGGGTTACATGTCGAAAGTTTTTCTTCAATTATCAAGAGCCGGCTCATCTTTTTACAGATGACACGGCCCTTGGGGTTACAGGTCGACATATTCATTTTTACTATCAAGACCCGGCTCATCTTTTTTACTGATGACCCGGCCCTTGGGGGTTAATGAGGATAATACAGTGTGCAAAAAGACGTACCTCATGTTTGTTCTTCAGCATAAGAAGCAGACTTTTTTCCATCTCATAACTCGCCTCCAGGCGACTTGCAAAGTCAGAGCAAAGTTCTTTGAAATCAAGATTCTCATACTGGGAGAGCTTAGCCTTGGAAAGTTCATGCTCAAAAGCAGGTTGAGCTGATGATGATACATCCTTCGATAAAACTGTTGTGGTCGGCTTAGAGAAGCGAGTGCCGGTGATGACTACAGCGTGTGGGTCTTCTGCTGTTTTCAATGGACTTGGCGGGTTAGGCGTTTCCATTGTTTCCTTGGGCGAGCTTGCGAGATCCACTTGATCTTCAGGTTTGTCTTGGTCCGGGTTATCCTGGATCGGCGCTGATTTTTCAATAGGCTCAGAAGCTGTAATGGGAGTTGACCCGCCAGTTTTCCTTTTCTTTGCCTGTGCCCTAAGAGGAAAAGAGGGTATGCTTAAAGAAACAGACATTACCACCATCAGGACAAGGTAAAATGTAATAAAAGACTTACCCTGGGACACAGATCATCGGTGGGAGTGCTGACATCACTGAGTCGCCGGATGAAGGAGGAGAACTCTGCAAAAATAACGCTTCAAGATGTGAGCGAGTTATAAACACGATCCAAAAGGAAATGAAGAGGTGCTATTAAAAGATACCTCATTTTGCCTTTTCTTGGTTCTTGTTGGTAACCCAGACACCAAGTTTCCAGAATGACTCCGAGTTTTCCGATTTGAGGCATGTTGCGCTTTCTTCAGAAGGAAATTTAGATCCAAACAAGCGTTTGGGTGTGAGAGGGTAACTTTCCCACAAATTCGCCTGGCCGGCTTAGGTGGAGGAGAAGATGAGTCGGAGGAAACATAAATTACCTCTATGGAGTCTTCCTGGCTTTCATTTTCCTCATTCTACACAAGAGTTACAGAGGCGTAAATACAAAACTGTCAAACAATGAATGGCGAGTTAAAAGAGGATAGATTTTTACCTCTGAAAGTACGTCGCCGACTTGGGATTCATCGGCGTCAGATGGCTCAGTGAGAGCGGCTTTGCCTTTGCCCTTGGACTTCTTCTTCGGGGGCGGCCTGGCTTGCTTCATGGCCATATTTTTTGGCCTCTTGGACCAGAACTTGTCACCTTTCTGAAACTGTATTTTTTATTTATAAGAGGTCTTAGCCCAAGTTAGACGGAAGGAATAAAGACAAGTGGCGGGTTAAGTTATTTACCTTTGGTGCCGGGTTGATCTTGCAAAACGGTTTAAGACCTATTTGACCGCACTTGGCTGCTGGCTCGCTGGTCAATTTTTTGATAATGGTTACAGTATCATTTTCTGTCAGTGTCGTGTGGAAGTAGCACTGAGGGTGATCCAGGGTACCATCAAAATCATAGATTAAGTCGTCCCGACGACTTAAAGGGAGGATACGCCATTCGACCCAGCAGCGGATTAAGTCAACCCCAGTAAGGCCGTTGTTTGTCATAGATTTTAGCTCGGACAGTACTGGGATAATGTCTGACTCCTCTTCTTCGGTGAGCTTGTCTGGGAGTTTGAAATTTGTTGGAAGGCAATCTTCCCTATAACCGAGAAGCTTGTTCTCGCCCTCAGGCGAAGTCTCCTGGCAGTAAAACCAAGCCTCGTCCCAGCCTTTGGGATGGCTTGGCATGGCGAGTGACGGGAATGAACTGTCCCTACGGCATTGAACATTGACACCTCCAAGCTCCAAGCTAGGGCCATTGGAAAATTCTGTTTGGCGATTCAAATGGAAGAAGTACCAGAATAAAGGAACTGAGGGTTCCATCCTCAAGCAGGCCTCATAAAACACTTGGAACTGGCATAAATTGCTTATCGAGTTGGGCCCTAAATCCTGGAGGCGGACATTCATAAAGGTCATGGCATCTCTGAGGAATTTCGATCCGGGCGGCTTAAATCCCCGTTCAAGGTGTTCAACAAAAACAACTATCTCCCCTTCCTTCGGGTTGGGGATTTCCTCTCCTAACCCGGAACGCCAACTGATAACTTCTTGAGGGTCCACATTCCCCGTTTTTACATAGTTGTTAAGGAGAGCATCGTCAACCTTGGTTGGGAGCCAATCACTTTTGAAAACAGTGCCCATGCTACAAAGGGGATAAAATTACGGGTAAATTAACACGCCAAGCATCTACTAAATATGGTGAAACAAGTTCATTTGACTCGCCAAACAATTTGCCTGATGGCTGAGGGAGTTTTTTGACCCGCCGATAAAGGTCCGGTTCAAGATGCCAGGGCGACTTATGAAACTCTTACTACTTAAAGGAGAGGTGTTTTAGAGCTTCAGTAGTATTTGCCAAGATGGTGAAGTATGAAATTATAAACAGGTTTCACTCGACAGGAGATAAATTCTACTGGACAGACAGAAATTAATGCGAAAAGGTCTGGATAAAACGGCCTGCGAGTAAGGTGGGAACAATACTGTTGATCTGGTGAAATCTTTTCTAAGTATGCAAATCAAGGCCGAACAACTAAAGGTATGGAAAACATTGCTATGTTCGCTACCGTCACCGCCCAACTAGTCGGGAATTACGAAGCCGTTCGAGATGTTCCAAAAACACAGTGGGCATGAACCTCGAGAAACTTAGATCTGCCTTCAATGGCGGGATGCTGACCTGGTAAATGCGGCTGGAGGCGTCCGAAGAAGGATTCGCCGCGAGCGTTGCGCGTTCAGCAGCTTCCGGACGGCGGCGAAGATCTCGGACGGTGATGAAGATCTCGGGCGGTGACGAGGTGCTCGATGGCGGCGAGGCGTTCGACGGCGACGAAATGCTCGGCCACGACGAGGTGCTCGGCGGCGACGAAGTTTTTGGGCGGCGTCAAAGCTTTCGGACGATGTCGAAGTCTTCGAGCGGCGGCGGAGCTCTCGGGTGGCACTAAGGCTCTCGGTGCAACAGCGAGGAATAGAAGGGCAACAAGATGGGTAGGTGAAATGTGCCCTATCCCTTCCTCCCGCCTATTTATCAGGTTGGGCGCTAGGATCGAGGCGCCACGAGCGGGAACTGCCAAGAGATAAAGATTCGATATGATGGCGCCCCAAAATTTTTGGGATAGCGATACCGAAGGATCCGTTGGAGATTATGTCATTATCTCTTCCGAGATTCAAGGGATAAGAAGGCGCCAACAAGAAGTGGTTTGGCGACTTGAGTTTTTTCGCAGCAGATGGCGGTTTAAGTGTATGGTGCATAGGAAGAGTGAGATGAATCGCCCCTAACTGAGTGAGGATATTGGCGGGAAAGAAATTCAAGTCAATCTGGGGCCTAATGTTGGGGATATTATCAGTTGGGTAACCCGCCCTAGTTGGGCCGGGTCACCAAAGCTGGCAACTCATCTCCAAGTGAGGCCGGAAGTCGTATGGCGGTTCAGGACCTTCGGGAGGAGTCCATAGTAGAGAAGGTCTCCAAGTCTTGGAAAGATGACGACTTAGAGATTGGAAGAGTCACGATTTGTGTAAAGGAAAGGACCCTTGTAAACCCTAAGGACTCGACCTGTATATAAAGGCGAGTCCCAGGGAAGGAGAGGGCATGTTAGAAATCATCGAGTGCTAGGTCAGGCGAGTTACGCCCTCCTTGTAATCAAAACACCATCAATACAACACAAAGCAAGACGTAGGATTTTACCTCCTCACGAGGGGCTGAACCTGGGTAAATCTCTGTCTCGCTCCCGTTCAACCCCTTTGAGTCGCCACCAAGGTGCGATGGCTCCAACACTAAGTCCTTTCACGAGGACATCTGCCATGACAAAACCACGACACATGGGAATTTCTGTCAAGCTAATTTTCATCATGTTCATAGGATTCGCGTTCGCTACTTTGATAGTTTGACATGTGTGTGGACCGATGCTTGGGTGCTGCCCTTACTTGGACAAACCTCCCACTTATGATTAACCCCTCTCGCAAGCATCCACAACTACGAAAGAAGAATTAAGACAAAGTCTAACCATAGCATTAAACTAGTGGATCCAAATTAGCCCCTTACGAAGCAACGCATAAACTAGGGTTTAAGCTTCTGTCACTCTAGCAACCCATCATCTACTTACTACTTCCCAAAGCCTTCCTCTAGGCGCAAATAATGTTGAAGTGTTATGTAGTCGACGTTCACATAACACCACTAGAGGAAAAACAACATACGACGCATCAAAATATCGAACGAATACCAAATTCACATGACTACTTATAACATGACTTATCCCATGTCCTCAGGAACAAAAGTGACTACTCACCGAGCATAATTATATTCATGACCAGAGAGGTATTGAATAGCATCAAGGATATGAACATATAATCTTCCACCGAGTAATCCAACTAGCATCAACTACAAAGAGTAATTAACACTACTAGCAACCTTAAAAGTACCAATCGGAGTCGCGAGACGGAGATTGGTCACAAGAGATGAACTGGGGGTTGGAGATGAGATGGTGCTGATGAAGATGTTGATGGTGACGAGTCCCCTTCGATGAGAGGAGTGTCGGTGATGACGATGGCGACGATTTCCCCCTCCGGGAGGGAAGTTTCCCCGGCAGGACGACCCTGCCGGAGCTCTAGATTGGTTCTTCTCAAGTTCCGCCTCGTGGAGGCGGCGATTCCTCCCGAAAGCCTCCTCCTGATTTTTTCTAGAACGAAACCCTCCTTATAGCAAAAGAGGGGAGTCAGAGGGCCAACAGGGAGCCCACAAGCCCCCTAGGCGCGACGAGGGGGGTAGGCCGCGCCTAGCAGGCTTGTGGCCTCGTGCTGGCTCCCCTCTAGTACTTCTTCGGCCCATTAATTTTTATAAATTCCAAAATAAATCCTTATTGATTTTAACGGTTTTTGGAGTTGCGCAGAATAGGTATCTCAAACTTGCTCCTTTTTCAAGCCAGAATTCCAGCTGCCGACATTCTCCCTCTTCATGTAAACCTTGCAAAATAATAGGGAAAAGGCATACATATTGTATTGTGAAGTGTAATAACGGCCCATAAAGCGATAAATATCAACATGGAAGCATGATGCAAAATGGACGTATCAACTCCCCCAAGCTTAGACCTCGCTTGTCCTCAAGAGAAAGCCGAGATCAATAAATATGCCCACATGTTTAGAGAGAGAGAGAGAGGCTTCGACAGAACAAGATATGGACATGCAGGCATCATGATCATAGTCAGAAGAGCAATATCATCATATAATCTCTTATGCTAAAGTGATAATTCCTTCACAAAGTAAAGTATGGATCAAGAACCTTATTGAGAATTAACAACCAATAGCCTATAGTCATTGAAGCAATTGCAATTTATCATAACATTGGAAAGAGTCAAATAAGAGTTTGTAAAGCAAATCCACATGCTCAATCATCCTTTTTTCTTCTACAATTGCTACAACTCACGTGGTACTCATGAGATCAAAGTTCCAGTTGACACAAAGAAAGATAGGGGCTTAAAGTTTCGCCTCCCAACTATTTACCTCAAGGGTAATGTCAACAATGCTATTCATGAATACTTACTTCCAAGTTGACATATGAATATAGATCTTTCCCTAGCATATGACGTTAGCAAAGATAAAGGCGAAATAAGGAATTGGTGTAGATCACCATGACTCTTTCAAGGGCAAAAAGTAAAGGTACAAGATAGGCCCTTCGCAGAGGGAAGCAGAGGTTGTCATGCGCTTTTGAGGTTTGCATGTGTGTCCTCTTAGTGTTAAGGAACATCACTTTATATTGCCTCTTGTGATAAAGAACTTTATTATGCAATCTATCACTTTTATGTCTTCCTCATCACAGGTTCGTACAAAGCTTATTTTCCACACACTAACAGATCATACATATCTAGGGAGCAATTTTTATTGCTTGCACGGATGACAACTTACTTGAGGGATCTTATTCAATCCATAGGTAGGTATGGTGGAATCTCATGGAAAAACTGGGGTTGAAGGTTTATGGATGCACAAGTAGTATCTCTACTTAGTGCGGAAGTTTCGGCTGATATGGGGTGGAAGCAATCGTCACATGCTAAGGGATCTCTAGTCATATAATCATTGTTCGGAACCAAGCAAACATAATTCATTATGTTATCTTCCATGTCCAACATCTACTTTTAAGCATGTAATAGTTTAGTGAGTGTTCACAATCATAGATGGTGTCAAAGATGATATATTTATATGTGAACCTCTCCTTCTTTATCACTTTCTATTAATTGCAACAATGACCAAGGTCTACGTTTGTCCACCCTTAACAGGCTTCAATCAACATTATTTTTATATGTGAAGTCATCACTTCCCATAAGATCATTACATGATCTCTCATGCTTTTGTTCTTTTATCATTCTTTTCTTCCAGATCATGGCATGAAGCAAGGCCCTTAACTAAAACACTCTTTACTATATGACTCACGAACTCGAATACATCGGGGGTGACACAAAGCAAAACTCAAGCCTAAAACACTAAGATTTTTAATCTACTAGAGAAAGACAAAACCAAAAAGGAACGAACTAAGAAAAGGTAAAGGCAAAAGATTTCATGGTGACACGATACCGGGGCAACTCCCCCAAGCTTGGCACAAGCCAAGGGGATTGCCCATACCCATGCTTAGTTGTCTTCCTTCGATGGTGATGGTGGTGGAGTTGTTGCAACATGGGTTTGATCCTCCGTCTTCCAAGGCATAGGTGCTCCATCATGGAAAGATGACCGAGTCTCCGGAATCCTCAAATCTGCAACCAACCGTATTGATTTAAATCTATACTCATACTCACAGTTTTGGTTCTGCGGGTCATAGATCTGGGCTTGGAGGTGATCAATTCTGTCATAGAGCCTGGAGAGGTGCTTCCCCATGTCATTAGCATCAATATTTTGATTGTTGGTGAACTCCGTGATCATCATGTGGTTGGCTTTGAGTCCACGCTCCACCATCCCTTGGCACTTGAAGACTTGTTGCTCCATTGCTTCGAGACTCGCCTCCACGATTCCGGTCTTCTTGGGCCCCTCAACATCATGGGTGTGCAACATCGCCTCACGCATCTCGATAGATTGAGGGTGTTGCAGCACTCCCGCAAGGTAGGGATTGATGACCTTCTCGAAGATCTTGTCCTTCGGAGCTTTTGGGGACGCCATAGCGATCTAGATCTGCAGCAGAAACAGGCTCGAAACGAAAACAAAGGAAATTTGCGTGATACGAGGGTCAGACTTTTCGGGAGAATATATAATGATTTTTTCCCAACCAGAAGGAGTACTCCGCAAGAAAACGGAGTCCGGGAGGAACACGAGGTGGCAGGCTTGTCGCCTCCTCGTGCGCTTTCCGGACTACTTTAAATTTTTCTAATTTTCTAAAAATTCCAAAACGGAGAAAAATTCCTACTAGAAAAGTTTTGGAGTCGGTTTACTTACCGAATCACATACCTCTTTGTTTTCGGAGTCTGAAACACGCTGATAAATATCCCTTATGTACTCCTCCGGAGTTATGGTATTGATAATATTGCTTTCAACATTTATGGGAGTACCTGAGATATAATGCTTGATTCTTTGCCCATTTACCACTCTCGGAAAATTACACTCCGTGTTGTTGATCTCGATGGCACCTGAATGATATACTTCCTCAACAATGTAAGGACCTTCCCATATAGAGAGAAGCTTGCATGCAGAAAATCTTAAACGAGAATTATATAGCAAGACATAATCACCTACATTGAACTCACGCTTTTGTATCCTTTTATCATGCCACCTCTTAACCTTTTCTTTGAACAACTTGGCATTTTCATATGCCTGAGCTCTCCATTCATCAAGTGAGCTAATATCAAATAACCTATTCTCACCAGCAAGTTTGAAATCAAAGTTGAGCTCTTTGATTGCCCAATAAGCCTTATGTTCTAGCTCAAGAGGTAAATGACATGCTTTACCGTAAACCATTTTGTACAGAGACATGCCCATGGGATTCTTATAAGCAGTTCTATGGTTGACATCATACTTAGCAAGCGTTTTACGGAAGGCACCATGAATGAAATGTGAACCACCATCAGTCATTAGATATCTAGGGACTCCAAATCTAGGGAAAATAACTTCTTTAAGTATCCTGATAGAGGTGTTGTGATCAGCACTACTAGTTGGGATAGCTTCTACCCACTTAGTAACGTAATAAATAGCAACTAGGATATGAGTATACCGTTGGATTTTGTAAAAGGTCCTATATAATCAAAGCCCCAAACATCAAATGGTTCAATGACAAGTGAATAATTCATAGGCATTTCCTGACGTTTACTGATATTACCTATTCTTTGACATTCGTCACAAGACAAGACAAACTTACAGGCATCCTTGAAGAGAGTAGGCCAATAGAAACCTGATTGTAATACCTTGTGTGCAGTTCTGTCTCCCGCAAGGTGTCCTCCGTAAGCCTCGGAGTGACACTTCTGTAGGATCTGTCCCTGTTCATGTTCAAGTACACAACGTCTAATAACACCATCTACTCCTTCCTTATAAAGGTGAGGATCATCCCAAAAGTAATGTCTCAAATCAAAGAAGAATTTCTTCTTTTGCTGGTATGTGAAACTAGGTGGTATATATTTGGCAACGATATAGTTTGCATAATCAGCATACCACGATGTACTACGTGAAGTATTGATGACATTCAGTTGCTCATCAGGAAAGCTATCATCAATAGGTTGTGGGTCATCAAGAACATGCTCCAACCTAGACAAGTTATCTACTACGGGGTTCTCAGCACCCATCCTGTCAACAACATGCAAATCAAATTCTTGTAGCAAGAGAACCATCTGATAAGTCTAGGTTTAGCATCTTTCTTCTCCACGAGGTACTTAATAGCAGCATGATCAGTGTGAATAGTGACACTGGAATCAACTTTGTAAGGTCTGAACTTTTCACATGCAAACACGACTGCTAAAAATCCCTTTTCGGCAGTAGTATAGTTTCTTTGGGCACTGTCTAGAGTTTTACTAGCATAGTGAATAACATTCAGCTTCTTATCAACTCTTTGTCCTAGGACAGCGCTAACAACATAATCACTAGCATCACACATGATTTCAAAAGGTAAGTTCCAATCAGGTGGTTGAACAATAGGTGCAGTTATCAAGGCCTTCTTAAGTATTTCGAAGGCTTCCTCACAATCATCGTCAAAAACAAAAGGAATATACTTTTGCAAGAGATTGGTAAGAGGCCTAGAAATCTTAGAGAAGTCTTTAATGAACCTTTTATAGAAACAAGCATGACCAAGGAAACTTCTTATACCTTTGATATCTGTGGGGCATGGCATCTTCTCGATCGTATCAACTTTAGCCTTATCGACTTCAATATCTCTTTCAGAAATTTTATGTCTTAAGATGATGCCTTCATTAACCATAAAGTGCCACTTCTCCCAATCCAAGACAAGATTGGTATCTTTACATCTCTCCAAGATTTGATCAAGGTTGCTGAGGCAATCATCGAAAGAAGACCCGTAAATAGAGAAGTCATCCATGAAAACCTCAACAATCTTTTCACAAAAGTCAGAGAATATAGCCATCATACATCTTTGAAAGGTAGCAGGTGCATTACATAAGCCAAAAAGGCATACGTCTGTAAGCAAAGGTACCGAAAGGGCAGGTGATACGTCCACTTTGCATCATGCTTTCATGTTGATATCTATCGCTTTATGGGCTGTTATTACACTTCACGGTACAATACTTATGCCTTTTCTCCTTTATTTTGCAAGGTTTACATGAAGAGGGAGAATGCCGGCAGCTGGAATTCTAGCCTAAAAAGGAGCAAGTTTGAGATACCTATTCTGCGCAACTCCAAAAGCCATGAAAATCAACGAGGATTTATTTTGGAATTTATAAAAAATACTGGGCCGAAGAAGTACCACAGGGGAGCCAGCAGGAGGCCACAAGCCTGCTAAGCGCGGCCTAACCCCTGGCCACGCCTAGGGGACTTGTGGGCTCCCTGTTGGCCCTTTAGCCCCCTCTTTTGCTATAAGGAGGGTTTCATTCCAGAAAAAATCAAGAGGAGGCTTTCGGGAGGAATCGCCGCCGCCACGAGGCGGAACTTGAGCAGAACCAATCTAGAGTTCCGGCAGGGTCGTCCTGCCGGGGAAACTACCCTCCCGGAGGGGGAAATCGTCGCCATCGTCATCACCAACACTCCTCTCATCGGAGGGGACTCATCACCATCAGCATCTTCATCAGCACCATCTCATCTCCAAACCCTAGTTCATCTCTTGTAACCAATCTCCATCTCGCGACTCCGATTGGTACTTGTAAGGTTGCTAGTAGTGTTAATTACTCTTTGTAGTTGATGCTAGTTGGATTACTTGGTGGAAGATTATATGTTCATAACCTTGATGCTACTCATTACCTCTCTGGTCATGAATATGATTATTCTTTGTGAGTAGTTACTTTTGTTCCTGAGGACATGGGACAAGTCTTGCTATAAGTAGTCATGTGAATTTGGTATTCGTTCGATATTTTGATGTGTTGTATGTTGTCTCTCCTCTAGTGGTGTTATGTAAACGTCGACTACATAACACTTCACCATTATTTGGGCCTAGAGGAAGGAATTGGGAAGTAGTAAGTAGATGATGGGTTGCTAGAGTGATAGAAGCTTAAATCCTAGTTTATGCGTTGCTTCGTAAGGGGCTCATTTGGATCCACTAGTTTAATGCTGTCGTTAGACTTTGTCTTAATTCTTCTTTCGTTGTTGCGGATGCTTGCGAGAGGGGTTAATCATAAGTGGGATGCTTTTCCAAGTAAGGGCAGTACCCAAGCACCGGTCCACCCACATATCAAACTATCAAAGTAGCGAATCATATGAACATGATGTAAACTAGCTTGACAGAAATTCCCATGTGTCCTCGGGAGCGCTTTACTTCCTATAAGACTTTGTCCAGGCTTGTCCCTTGCTACAAAAGGGATTGGGCCACTTTTCTGCACCGTTGTTACTTTTGTTACTTGCTACTTGCTGCGAATCATCTTGTCACACAACTACTTGTTACCGATAATTTCAGTGCTTGTAGAGATTACCTTGCTGAAAACCACTTGTCAGATCCTTCTGCTCCTCGTTGGGTTCGACACTCTGACTTATCGAAAGGACTACGATAGATCCCCTATACTTGTGGGTCATCAAGACTATTTTCTGGTGCCGCTGCAAGGGAGTGAAGCGCCTTTGGTAAGTGGAAATTGGTAAGGAAACATTTATATAGTGTGCTGAAATTTATTTTCACTTGTCAATATGGAAACTAATCCTTTGAGGAGCTTGTTCGGGGTATCTTCACCTCGAACTGAAGCACAAGCAGTTGCTCCTCAATTTTCTGCACCTACTGAAAATATTTGCTATGAATTTCCTTCGGGTATGCTTGAGAAACTGCTGGCTAATCCTTTTACACGAGATGGAACATCACATCCAGACTTGCATCTAATATATGTAGATGAAGTTTGTGGTTTATTTAAGCTTGCAGGTTTGCCCGAGGATGAGGTCAAGAAGAAGGTCTTTCCCTTATCTTTGAGGGATAAGGCGTTGACATGGTATAGGCTATGTGATGATACTGGATCATGGAACTACAACCGGTTGAATTTGGAATTTCATCAAAAGTTTTATCCTATGCATCTAGTACATCGTGATCGGAATTATATTTATAATTTTTGGCCTCGTGACAGAGAAAGCATCGCTCAAGCTTGGGGGAGGCTTAAATCAATGTTATATTCATGCCCCAACCATGAGCTCTCGATAGAAATTATCATTCAGAACTTCTATGCTCGGTTTTCTTATGATGACCGCACCATGCTTGACACTTCTTGTACTCGTTCTTTTTTGAAGAGAGATATTGACTTCAGATGGAATTTATTGGAAAGAATTAAACACAACTCTGAAGATTGGGAGTTTGATGAAGGTAAGGAGTCAGGTATGAATCTCAAGTTTGATAGCGTTAAACCCTTTGATGAAACAAATACTTTTTGTGATTTTAGCGCTAAGTATGGACTTGACTCTGAGATAGTAGCTTCGTTGTGTGAATCATTTGCTACTCATATTGATCTCCCTAAAGAGAAGTGGTTTAAATATCATCCTCCCTTAGAAGTCAATGTAGTTAAACCCAATCCAGTTGAAGAGAAAGTCATTGCCTATAATGATCCTATTGTTCTGAGTGCTTACATTGAGAAACCGCCTTTCCTTGTTAGGATAAAGGATCATTCTAAAGTTTCAACTGTGATACGTAGGGGATACGTTAGAACACCTGCACCCCTTGAGCAAATTAGAGTTGAACCTAGCATTGCTATTATCAAAGATCTCCTGTCCGACAATGTTGATGGCCATGATATTCACTTCTATGAAGATGCTGCTAGAATTGCTAAACCACATGCTAGAGACAAACACATGCATGTTGTTGGCACGCCTGTTGTTTCTGTTAAGATAGGAGATCATTGTTATCATGGTTTATGTGATGTGGGTGCTAGTATTAGTGCAATACCTCAATCCTTATATGATGAAATTAAAGACGAGATTGCACCTGTTGAGATGGAACCTATTGATGTCACTATTCAGCTTGCCAATAGAGATACTATCTGTCCTTTGGGAATTGTTAGGGATGTTGAAGTCTTGTGTTGTGAAACAAAGTATCCTGCTGATTTTCTCATTCTTGCTAACACACAAGATAGCTTTTGTCCCATCATATTTGGCAGACCTTTTCTCAATACTGCCAATGCTCATATTGACTGTGAGAAGCAAACTGTCACTGAAGGTGTGTCACATGAGTTCAATTTCTCCAAGTTTGGTAGACAACCTCATGAAAATGAGTTGCCTAGTAAGGATGAAATTATTGCCCTAACTTATATTGCCGTGCCTCCTACTGATCCTTTAGAGCAATACTTGCTTGAGCATGAAAATGATATGCATATGGATGAAAGGGATGAGATAGATAGAGTTATCTTTGAACAATATCCTATCCGTAAGAATAATTTGCCTGTTGAACTGCTTGGAGAACCACCCCCACCAAAGGGTGATCCTGTGCTCGAGCTTAAACAGTTGCCTAATACTCTTAAGTATGCTTATCTCAATGAAAAAGAGATATATCCTGTTATTATTAGTGCTAGCCTCTCCGAGCATGAAGAAAAGAAGTTACTAAAAACTCTGAGGAAGCATCGTGCTTCTATTGGATATACTCTTGATGATCTTAAGGGCATTAGTCCCACTCTATGCCAGCACAAGATTAAAACTGATCCTGATTCCAAACCAGTTGTCGATCATCAACGGAGATTAAATCCTAAGATGAAAGAGGTAGTAAGAAAAGAAATACTAAAGCTCCTGGAAGTAGGTATTATCTATCATGTTGCTCATAGTGATTGGGTGAGTCCGGTGCATTGCGTCCCTAAGAAGGGATGTATTACCGTTGTCCCTAATGATAAAGATGAATTGATCCCACAGAGGATTATTACTGGCTATATGGTGATTGATTTTAGGAAATTGTAAAGCCACTAGGAAAGATCATTACCCTTTGCCTTTTATCAACCAAACGCTAGAAATACTGTCTAAACACACATACTTCTGCTTTCTAGATGGTTATTCTGGTTGATCCCAAATACCAGTTGCATAATCTCATCAGGAAAAAACCACTTTCACCTGCCCTTTTGGTACCTTTTCTTACAGACGTATGCCTTTTGGCTTATGTAATGCACCTGCTACCTTTCAAAGATGTGTGATGGCTATATTCTCTGACTTTTGTGAAAAGATTGTTGAGGTTTTCATGGATGACTTCTCCGTTTACGGGCCTTCTTTTGATGATTGCCTCAGCAACCTTGATCGAGTCTTGTAGAGATGTAAAGGCACCAACCTTGTCTTGAATTGGGAGAAGTGCCACTTTATGGTTAATGAAGGCATCGTCTTAGGACATAAAATTTATGAAAGAGGTATTGAAGTCGATAAGGCTAAAGTTGATGCGATCGAGAAAATGCCATGCCCCACACATATTAAAGGTATAATAAGTTTCCTCGGTCATGCTGGTTTCTATAGAAGGTTCATTAAGGACTTTTATAAGATTTCTAGGCCTCTTACCAATCTCTTGCAAAAGTATATTCCTTTTGTTTTTGACGATGATTGTGAGGAAGCCTTCGAAATACTTAAAAAGTCCTTGATAACTGCGCCTATTGTTCAACCACCTGATTGGAACTTACCCTTTGAAATCATGTGTGATGCTAGTGATTATGTTGTTGGTGCTATCCTAGGAAAAAGAGTTGATAAGAAGTTGAATGTTATTCACTATGCTAGTAAAACTCTAGACAGTGCCCAAAGAAACTATGCTACTACTGAAAAAGAATTTTTAGGAGTCGTGTTTGTATGTGAAAAGTTCAGATCTAACATTGTTGATTCCAAAGTCACTATTCACACTGATCACGCTGCTATTAAGTACCTTATGGAAAAGAAAGACGCTAAACCTAGACTTATCAGATGGGTTCTCTTGCTACAAGAATTTGATTTGCATGTTGTCGATAGGAAGGGTGCTGAGAACCCAGTAGCATATAACTTGTCTAGGTTGGAAAATGTTCTTGATGACCCACAACCTGTTGATGATAGCTTTCCTGATGAGAAATTGAATGTCATCAATACTTCACGTAGTACACCGTGGTATGCTGATTATGCAAATTATATCGTTGCCAAATATATACCACCTAGTTTCTCATACCAACAAAAGAAGAAATTCTTCTTTGATTTGAGACATTACTTTTGGGAAGATCCTCACCTTTATAAGGAAGGAGTATATGGTGTTATTAGACGTTGGGTACTTGAACATGAACAGGGACAGATCCTACAGAAGTGTCACTCCGAGGCCTACGGAGGACACCACGCGGGAGATAGAACTGCACACAAGGTATTGCAATCAGGTTTCTATTGGCCCACTCTCTTCAAGGATGCCCGTAAGTTTGTCTTGTCTTGTGACGAATGTCAAAGAATAGTTAATATCGGTAAACTTCCGGAAATGCGTATGAATTATTCACTTGTCATTGAACCATTTGATGTTTGGGGCTTTGATTATATGGGACCTTTTCCAAAATCCAATGGGTATACTCATATCCTAGTTGCTGTTGATTACGTTACTAAGTGGGTAGAAGCTATCCCAACTAGTAGTGCTGATCACAACACCTCTATCAGGATGCTTAAAGAAGTTATTTTCCCTAGATTTGGAGTCCCTAGATATCTAATGACTGATGGTGGTTCACATTTCATTCATGGTGATTTCCGTAAAACGCTTGCTAAGTACGATGTCAATCATAGAATTGCATCTCGCTATAATCCTCAATCCACTGGTCAAGTAGAGCTAAGCAATAGAGAGATTAAACTAATTCTGCAAAAGTCTGTCAATAGGTCTAGAAATAATTGGTCTAAGAAGCTCGATGATGCACTGTGGGCTTATAGAAATGCCTATAAGAATCCCATGGGCATGTCTCCGTACAAAATGGTTTACGGCAAAGCATGTCATTTACCTCTAGAGTTAGAGCATAAGGCTTATTGGGCAATCAAAGAGCTCAACTTTGATTTCAAACTTGCTGGTGAGAAGAGGTTATTTGATATTAGCTCACTTGATGAATGGAGAACTCAGGCATATGAGAATGCCAAGTTGTTCAAAGAAAAGGTTAAGAGGTGGCATGATAAAAGGATACAAAAATGTGAGTTCAGTGTAGGTGATTATGTCTTGCTATATAATTCTCGTTTAAGATTTTTTGCAGGCAAACTTCTCTCTAAATGGGAAGGTCCTTACATTGTTGAGGAAGTATATTGTTCCGGTGCCATCAAGATCAACAACATGGAAGGTAATTTTCCGAGAGTGGTAAATGGGCAGAGAATCAAGCATTATATCTCAGGTACTCCCATAAATGTTGAAAGCAATATTATCAATACCATAACTCCGGAGGAGTACCTAAGGGATATTTATCAGCCTGTTTCAGACTCCGAAAATGAAGAGGTATGTTATTCGGTAAATAAACCGACTCCAAAACTTTTCCAGTAGGAATTTTTCTTTGTTTTGGAATTTTCAGAAATATAGAAAACATTTAAAGTAGTCCGGAAAGCACACGAGGAGGCGACAAGCCTGCCAGGCGCGGGCCACCCCCTGGCCGTGCGTGGGGGGCTTGTGACCACCTCGTGTGCCTCCCGGACTCCGTTTTCCTGCGGAGTACTCCTTCTGGTTGGGAAAAATCATTATATATTCTCCCGAAAGGTCCGACCCTCGTATCGCGCAAATTTCCTCTGTTTTCGTTTCGAGCTGTTGTGCAGACAGATCTAGATCTCTATGGAGTCCCCAAAAGCTCCGAAGGACAAGATCTTCAAGAAGGTCATCAATCCCTACCTCGCGGGAGTGCTGCAACACCCTCAATCTATCGAGATGCGTGAGGGGATACTGCACATCCGTGATGTTAAGGGGCCCAAGAAGACCGGAAGCGTGGAGGCGAGGCTCAAAGCAATGGAGCAACAAGTCTTCAAGTGCCAAGGGATGGTGGAGCATGGACTGAACGCCAACCACATGTTGATCACGGAGTTCACCAACAAGCACAAGATCGATGCCAATGACATCGGGAAGCACCTCTCCAGGCTCTGTGACAGAATTGATCACCTCCAAGCCCAGATCTATGACCTGCAGAACCAAAACTGTGAGTATGAGTATAGATTTAAATCAATACGGTTGGCTGCAGATTTGAGGATTCCGGACACTCGGTCATCTTTCCATGATGGAGCACCTATGCCTTGGAAGACGGAGAATCAAACCCATGTTGCAACAACTCCATCACCATTACCTGCAAAGGAAGACAACTAAGCACGGGTATGGGCAATCCCCTTGGCTTGTGCCAAGCTTGGGGGAGTTGCCCCGGTATCGTATCACCATCACATCGTTTGCCTTTAACTTTTCTTAGTTCGATACTTTTTGGTTTTATCTTTCTCTAGTAGAATAAAGTTCTTAGTGTTTTAGGCTTGAGTTTTGCTTTGTGTCACCCCCGATGTATTCGAGCTCGTGAGCCATATAATAAAGAGTGTCTTAGTTAAGGGCCTTGCCTCATGCCATGATCAAGAGAATGATAAAAGAACAAAAGCATGAAAGATTATGTAATGATATTATGGGATGTGATGGCTTCACATATAAAAAGAATGTAGATTGAAACTTGTTGAAGGTGGACAAACATAGACCTTGGTCATTGTTGCAATTAATAGGAAGTGATAAAGAAGGAGAGGTTCACATATAAATATATCATCTTTGACACCATCTATGATTGTGAACACTCACTAAACTATTACATGCTTAGAAGTAGATGTTGGACAAGGAAGATAACATAATGAATTATGTTTGCTTGGTTCTGAACAATGATTATATTTCTAGAGATCCCTTAGCATGTGACGCTTGCTTCCACCTCATCTCAGCCAAACTTCTGCACTAAGTAGAGATACTACTTGTGCATCCATAAACATTCAACCCAGTTTTGCCATGAGAGTCCACCATACCTACCCATGGATTGAAGAAGATCCCTCAAGTAAGTTGTCATCGGTGCAAGCAATAAAAATTGCTCCCTAATTATGTATGATCTATTAGTGTGTGGAAAATAAGCTTTGTACGAACCTGTGATGAGGAAGACATAAAGAGACAGACTGCATAATAAAGTTCTTTATCAGAGGAGGCAATATAAAGTGACTGCATAGTAAGTACTCATGAATTATTATTGTTGACATTACCCTCGAGGTAAATAGTTGGGAGGCGAAACTATAAGCCCCTATCTTTCTCTGTGTCCGACTGAAACTTTGATCTCATGAGTACCACGTGAGTTCTAGCAATTGTAGAAGACAAAAGGATGATCGAGTATGTGGATTTGCTTTACAAGCTCTTATTTGACTCTTTCCGATGTTATGATAAATTGCAATTGCTTCAATGACTATAGGCTATTGGTTGTTAATTCTCAATAAGGTTCTTGATCCATACTTTACTTTGTGAAGGAATTATCACTTTAGCATAAGAGATTATATGATGATATTGCTGTTCTGACTATGATCATGATGCATGCATGTCCATATCTTGTTTGGTCGACACCTCTCTCTAAACATGTGGGCATATTTATTGATCTCGACTTCCCCTTGAGGACAAGTGAGCTCTAAGCTTGGGGGAGTTGATACGTCCATTTTGCATCATGCTTTCATGTTAATATTTATCGCTTTATGGGCTGTTATTACACTTCACAATACAATACTTATGCCTTTTCTCTCTTATTTTGCAAGGTTTACATGAAGAGGGAGAATGCCGGCAGCTGGAATTCTGGCCTGAAAAAGGAGCAAGTTTGAGATACCTATTCTGCGCAACTCCAAAAGCCGTGAAAATCAACAAGGATTTATTTTGGAATTTAAAAAAATACTAGGCCGAAGAAGTACCAGAGGGGAGCCAGTAGGAGGCCACAAGCCTGCTAGGCGCGGCCTACCTCCCTGGCCGCGCCTAGGGGGCTTGTGGGCTCCCTGTTGGCCCTCTGGCCCCCTCTTTTTCTATAAGGAGGGTTTCATTCCAGAAAAAATCAAGAGGAGGCTTTCGGGAGGAATCGCCGCCGCCACGAGGAGGAACTTGAGTTGAACCAATCTAGAGCTCCGGCAGGGTCGTCCTGCTGGGGAAACTTCCCTCCCAGAGGGGGGAAATCGTCGCCATCGTCATCACCATGACTCCTCTCATCGGAGGGGACTCATCACCATCAACATGTTCATCAGCATCATCTCATCTCCAATCCCTAGTTCATCTCTTGTAACCAATCTCCATCTCGCGACTCCGATTGGTACTTGTAAGGTTGCTAGTAGTGTTAATTACTCTTTGTAGTTGATGCTAGTTGGATTACTTGTTGGAAGATTATATGTTCAGATCCTTGATGCTACTCATTACCTCTCTGGTCATGAATTTGATTATGCTTTGTGAGTAGTTACTTTTGTTCCTGAGGACATGGGATAAGTCTTGCTATAAGTAGTCATGTGAATTTGGTATTCGTTCGATATTTTGATGTGTTGTATGTTGTCTCTCCTCTAGTGGTGTTATTTGAACGTTGACTACATAACACTTCACTATTATTTGGGCCTAGAGGAAGGCATTGGGAAGTAGTAAGTTGATGATGGGTTGCTAGAGTGACAGAAGCTTAAACCCTAGTTTATGCGTTGCTTCGTAAGGGGGTGATTTGTATCCACTAGTTTAATGCTATGGTTAGACTTTGTCTTAATTCTTCTTTCATAGTTGCGGATGCTTGCGAGAGGGATTAATCATAAGTGGGATGCTTGTCCAAGTAAGGGCAGTACCCAAGCGCCGATTCACCCACATATCAAACTGTCAAAGTAGCAAACGTGAATTATATGAACATGATGAAAACTAGCTTGACTGAAATTCCCATGTGTCCTCGGGAGCGCTTTACCTCCCATAAGACTTTGTCCAGGCTTGTCCCTTGCTACAGAAGGGATTGGGCCACTTTTGTAGCAAGGGACAAGCCTCGACAAACTCTTATAGGAGGTAAAGCGCTCCCGAGGACACATGAGAATTTCTGTCAAGCTAATTTTCATCATGTTCATATGATTCGGGTTCGCTACTTTGATAGTTTGATATGTGGGTAGACCAGTGCTTGGGTGCTGCCCTTACTTGGAAAAACCTCCCAGTTACGATTAACCCCTCTCGTAAGCATCCGCAACTACAAAAGAAGAATTAAGACAAAGTCTAACCATAGCCTTAAACTAGTGGATCCAAATCAGCCCCTTACGAAGCAACGCATAAACTAGGGTTTAAGCTTCTGTCACTCTAGAAACCCGTCATCTACTTACTACTTCCCAATACCTTCCTCTAGGCCCAAATAATGGGGAAGTTTTATGTAGTCGATGTTCACATAACACCACTAGAGGAAAAACAACATACAACGCATCAAAATATCGAACGAATACCAAATTCACATGACTACTTATAGCATGGCTTATCCCATGTCCTCAGGAACAAAAGTGACTACTCAGAAAGCATAATTATATTCATGACTAGAGAGGTATTGAATAGCATCAAGGATCTGAGCATATAATCTTGCACCGAGTAATCCAACTAGCATCAACTACAAATAGTAATTAACACTACTAGCAACCTTACAAGTACCAATCGGAGTCGCAAGACGGAGATTGGTTACAAGAGATGAACTAGGGTTTGGAGATGAGATGGTGCTGATGAAGATGTTGATGGTGACGAGTCCCCTCCGATGAGAGGAGTGATGGAGATGATGATGGCTATGATTTCCCCCTCCGGGAGGGAAGTTTCCCCGGCAGGACGACCCTGTCGGAGCTCTAGATTGGTTGTCCTCAAGTTCCGCCTCGTGGCAGCGGCGATTCATCCCGAAAGCCTCCTCCTGATTTTTCTCGAACGAAACCCTCCTTATAGCAAAAGAGGGGAGCCAGAGGGCCAACAGGGAGCCCACAAGCCCCCTAGGTGCGGCTAGGGGGTAGGCCGCGCCTAGCAGGCTTGTGGCCTCATGTTGGCTCCCCTCTGGTACTTCTACGGCCCAGTAATTTTTATAAATTCCAAAATAAATCCTCATTGATTTTCACGGCTTTTGGAGTTGCGCAGAATAGGTATCTCAAACTTGCTCCTTTTTCTGGCCAGAATTCCAGCTGCCGGCATTCTCCCTGTTCATGTAAACCTTGCAAAATAAGAGAGAAAAGGCATAAATATTGTACCGTGAAGTGTAATAACGACCCATAAAGCGATAAATATCAACATGAAAGCATGATGCAAAATGGACGTATCAAGCTTGGAAGAGGAGAAAAAAGAAACCTACTCTCCGATATAACTAAGACTCAAAACATTTTACTAGATTCGACTCGGCCAAGTTCGATCACACAAAGGCTCCTATGGTCGTAAGGCTCTGATTACCAACTTGTAACGACTAAGATGCGGCCCTTTCCTATTTTGGGGGCGATGCCTCAAAAGGAAAGGGGTGCATCTAAACATTTCGCAAGCGAGATAATCATAACATCACATAACTGAAGAATGACAAGTAGGGCATACACTTGCCATCTGACAATGGTATAGCATAAAGCTTAGAGGCACACAATTATCCAGAGCATAGTTTAGTCCCGCTACGGACAACATGAAACAAGTAAAACTATGACATCCCGCATGCTGGCCCACGATCACGACCACTGTCTCAGTCCTCCAGGTAGTTCATGTACAGACGGCCAAAGTCCTCATCGAACTCCCACTTCAGCTGGTTATCAGCAGGATCTCCGGCGTTGGGCGTACATGTACCTGTTGGGGTTTGTAGCAATCTATGAGCCACGGGGACTCAGCAATCGAATGACCTTGGTATCAAATCTAGCCAAGTTATTAGGTGAGGAAGGTTTAGTGTATGGGTTTGCAGCAACCTAAACATATATGGTGGATACCTTATGATGATCAGAGTAATCATATGGTGGTCTACACGAGCGATCGAAGACTAGATTGATCTCTAAGTGATCCTGAACACCCACTTATGTCAAACATAACCCCACCATGTTCTCGATCGGAGAGCGATCTCCAAAGGAGACATTCACGATTACGCACACAGTTGGCAGTTTTATTAGAGTTACTTTAAGTTGTCTAGAACCGGATGTTAACAAAATATCCACATTTGCCACATAACCGCGGGCACGGCTTTCCGAAATGTTAAACCTTGCCGGGGTGCTCCAACTAGTCCATCACAAACTGCCATGGGCCGCAAAGTAATCCTCTATCACGAAACTCATGATCTCGTCGGATTCCTTAAAGGAAAACCTCAACTTTGAGGAGACCCAAAGTTTCACCGGAATCCCTATACGCAAGATATATCGCTAAGGTAAGACAAATCTGGCAAGACCTCCCGACGTGTCGACGAACCCGATACGAGCCGCGTATCTCGTTCTGAGGACACGACGGATGAGCACGGCATACAATGGCCTGATAGACATCTCCCGAGTTGCCCCGGGTTGGCCCCGCACACGACTCTAGTTTGGACCAACACTCATGAGGAGCACTGGCCTGGGTTGTTGATTAAAATCCTCGGCGTAGCTATTCCCTATGCAAATTATTATTAGGTTAAAATCAGATTAAAACCAATGTTGTGTCCTGCCAGACGAGCCTTACCACTACACAATTTATCCACGGGGTCCCCATAACAACCCCGAACGTGTTAGGAGCGATCAGTTATGGAATCAAACACCGCTAGCCGAAACTAAGGCGGCAACAACGGAACAAATCACCCGGCAAAAGGCTAGGCCTTCCGTCATTTACCAAGTATATAGGTGCATTAATTAAATAGCAGTTTAAACATAATGATATCAAAATACCCATGTTATCACATGGAACAGCTGGCACCTGCAACTAGCAAAGCTACTCATTAGAGGTTGAGCAAGCCTACTTAGCCAAACAACATTTGCTAGGAGAGGGAGGTGTTTGGGGTTCAAGGCAAAGACATGTGGCATTTATATCAAGTGGTAGGCAGTGAGCATGTAACGAAGGAAACGTGATTCTAAGCATAACAAAGCTAGATACAGTGTCAAGGTCACGGTCATCTTGCCTGTGATGTCTTCAGCTTGGAACTGCTCTTGATCTTCCTGCACGTACTCTCCGGAATCCACGTACTCGCTCTCCGTTGCCGATGCTACCCAAGATAAGATAACATCCAATGAACACCGGCAAAACATTATGCAACAATCAATATGATGCATGTGTGAAGAAGGAAGCATGCATCACTATTCTAGTCACTTTCATATGCATTAGTTGAGTTAATTGAATTCTGGACAGAACCTCATATTAAGTTATCTTGACATGCATGAATATGGCATGAGCATGTGCATCACGAGAAAACGATGTAAAAACATATGAAGAACATAGAGAACGGAGCCACGGCTCAACCGGAAACTACAAAACAAGTTACGAAGACCTACGGTTCAAAACAGCCAGAAACACACTCTAATGGGCACTCCCTGGTGTAACCAGGTTGCCACATGATCAAGCAACAAATTATAAGTGGGGTGGTGCATGGGAACACACCACACCATCAACAATGCCCACACAAGCTTCAAATCAATACAAACATACAATCTATTTTCAACAACAACATAGCTGTTTGTCTACAATATTTAAAGTAGCTACAACCATCTCAATGAATCAAACAAGATATGAGACAGGAGCCACCCAAAATCTCTACAACCCTGTACAAGAAGCTAATGCAAAGGAATCACCCTTGAGCAGATCTATAGACACTAAATTGGACAAAATATCACAGTTTCTGGGACTTGCACACATGAAAGGGTGGTGCAGCACAGGAGAAGTAAGTATTTCCCTCAGTTTGAGTACCAAGATATCAATCCAGTAGGAGAATCTCGTCAAGTCCAGAGTACCTGCGCAAACACAAACGAGCTTGCACCCAATGCTATAAAGGGGTTGTCAATCCCTTCAAGATTGATTGCAAAGTGAGATCTGAAGGCGGAAAGTGCAACGAAGTAAAAGAGTAAGGCTGAAATTATGGTGTGGAGTAGACCCGGGGGCCATATTGTTCACTAGAGGCTTCTCTCAAAATAGAAAATATTACGGTGGGTGAACAAATTACTGTCGAGCAATTGATAGAACCACGCAAAGTCATGACGATATCTAAGGCAATGATCATACATATAGGCATCACGTCCGAGATAAGTAGACCGATATTTCTGCATCTACTACTATTACTCCACACATCGACCGCTATCCAGCATGCATCTACTGTATTGAGTTCATGACGAACAGAGTAAAGCCTTAAGCAAGATGGCATGATGTAGAGGGATAATCTCAAACCAATGATGAAAACCCCATCTTTTTACCCTTGATGGCAACAACACGATGCGTGCCTCGCTACCCCTTCTGTCACTGGGTGAGGTCACCGCATGGTATGAACCCAAAACCAAGCACTTCTCCCATTGCAAGAATCATAGATCTAGTTGGCCAAACAAAAGCCACAACTCGAAGAGAATTACAAGGATATGAAATCATGCATAAGAGAGATCAGAAGAAACTCAAATAAGATTCATAGATAATCTGATCATAAATCCACAATTCATCGGATCTCGACAAACACACTGCAAAATAAGATTACATCGGATAGATCTCGATGAAGATCATGGAGAACTTTGTATTGAAGATCCAAGAGAGAGAAGAAGCCATCTAGCTACTAACTATGGACCGGTAGGTCTATGGTGAACTACTCACGCATCATCGAAGAGGTCATGGTGTTGATGAAGAAGCCCTCCGTATCTGAATCCCCCTCCGGCAGGGCACCAGAACGTGCCCCAGATGGGATCTTCAGGAGACAGAAGCTTGTGGCGGCGGAAAAGTACTTTCAATGCTCCTGATTTTTTCTGGAATTTATGGGAATATATAGGCGAAAGACCTAGGGCACGGGAGGCCGAGGGAGCCCACAAGCCTGGGAGGCGCAGCCCCCCCTGGCCGCGGCTAGGGGGCATGTGGGGTCCCTGAAGACCCCCTGCCTTGGTTCTCAAGCTTCCCGATCTTCTTCTGTTTCGGAAAAAGTCTTTTTGGAAGTTTCATTCCATTTGGACTCCGTTTAAAATCCTCCGGTGAAAAGGGTCAAAAACACGGAAAAAACAAGAACTCGCACTTGGCACTGAATTAATAAGTTAGTCCCAAAAAAGATATAAAAGGCATACAAAACATCCAAAGTTTGACAAGATAATAGCATGAAACCATCAAAAATTATAGATACGTTGGAGACGTATCAAGCATCCCCAAGCTTAACTCATGCTCGTCCTCGAGTAGGGAAGTGATAAAGAATGAATTTTTGATGTGGAATGCTACCTAGCATAGTTGTCCGTTGCAACTTATTTCATGTGACATGAATGTTCAAATTCGTAAGATTCAAAACAATAGTTTTCTATTGACATGAAAACAATAATACTTCAAGCAAACTAGCAAGGTAATCATGAACTTTAAAAATAACAAGGCCAATGAAAGTTATCCCTACAAAATCATATAGTCCGGATATGCTCCATCATCCTCACACAACTAATGTAAATCATGTACAACCCCGGTATTGGCCAAGTAATTGTTTTCACACTCTTACTTTCTCAAACTTTTTATAACTATCACGCAATACATGAGCGTGAGCCATGGATATAGCACTATAGGTGGAATAGAGTGTGGTGGTGGTTGTAAGACAAAAAGGAGAAGATGGTCACATTGACTCGGCGTATCAAAGCGCTATGGAGATGCCCATTAGTAGATATCAATGTCAATGAGTAGGGATTGCCATACAGGGGATGCACTAGAGCAATAAGTATGTGAAAGCTCAAAAGGAGAACTAGTGGGTGTGCATCCAACTTGCTTGCTCACGAAGACCTAGGGCAATTTTGAGGAAGCCCATCATTGAAATATACAAGCCAAGTTATAATAAAGATTCCCACTAGTCTATGGTGGTGACAAAACGAGAGACTCTCAATCATGAAGAACATGGTGCTATTATGAAGCACAAGTGTGGAAAAAGATAGTAGCATTGTCCCTTCTCTCTTTTTCTCTTTTTTTATTTTATTTTATTTGGGCTCTTGGGCCTCTTTTTCTCTCTTCTTCCTTTTTTTGTTTGGGCTCTTTGGCCTCTTTTTTTTATTTCCTCACATGGGACAATGCTATAATAATGATGATCATCACACTTTTATTTACTCACAGCTCAAAGCTCACAACGATGATGACTCTATAGGAAATGCCTCCGGCAGTGTACCGGGATGTGCAACGATTTAGCTTGGCGTAAGACATTGAAACATCTTGCTAGCTATCTTACGATCATGCAATGGCAATATGAGAGTGACGGCACAAGTCATGAGACGGAACGGTGGGAGTTGCATGGCAATATATCTCGAATGGCTATGAAAATGCCATAGTAGGTAGGTATGGTGGTTGTTTTGAGGAAGGCATATGGTGGGTTTGTGTACCGGCGAAAATTGCACTGCACTAGAGAGGCTAGCAATGGTGGAAGGTGAAAGTGCATCTATACCATGGACTCACATTAGTCATGAATAACTGACATACTTCTTGCAAAAGTTTTTATTAGTAATCGAAACAAAGTGCTAAACGCATACTCCTAGGGGAAAGGTTGGTAGGTGTTAACCATTGCGCGATCCCGACCTCAACACAAAGGATCACAATCAATAGATCAATTATGCTCCGACTTCCTAACATAGCGGTTCACCATACGTGCATGCTACGGGAATCACTAACTTCAACACAAGTATTTCTAGATTCACAACACCCTACTAACATAACTCTTAATATTACCAAATCCACGTCTCAAAACTAATTGAGAGGAATCAAGACTTCTCTTTCTACTCAATGCACATGAATATGGAGGTTTTTGTATCCTCTCTGGGTACCTATCACCTTTGGGACTAATTTCATAGCACAATACAACTACCAAGTCACGCACCGTCGTGCTCTAAAAGATCTAAATGAAGCACAAAGAGCAAAATTATCTAGCTCAAAAGATATAAGTGAAGCACGATGAGCATTCTAGCAAATTCACGATGAGTGCATGTCTCTCTATAAAGGTGTGCAACAAGGATGACTGTGACACAACAAAAATAAAAGACTCCTACGATACAAGATGCTCCAAGCAAAACACATATCATGTGGTGAATAAAAATATAGCTCCAAGTAATGTTACCGATGGATTGAAGACGAAAGAGGGGATGCCTTCCTGGGGCATCCCCAAGCTTAGGCTTTTTGGTGTCCTTGAATTTGTCTTGATATGCCTTGGGCATCCTCAATCTTGAGCTCTTTCCACTCCTTATCTCTTTTTCCATGAGAACATCACCCAAAACTTGAAAACTTCACAACACAAAACTTAAACAGAAACTCGTGATATCATTAGCACAAGAAAACAAACTACCACCCCTTTAGGTATTGTAGCAATCTTTATTTCCATTTATATTGGTGTTGGGCTACTGTATTCTCACTTTTCCATGGCTAGTACCCCCGATACTATCCATTGTTTCATCAAAACAAGCAACCAACTCAACAAAAACAGAATCTGTCAAAAACAGACCAGTATGTAGCAATCTGTATACTTCGTATACTTCTGGTACGTCAAAAATTCTGAACAATTACGACTGCCTAGGTAAAAGGCATATCAACCAGCAGCAAGACGAATCAACTCAAAATCTCTTTCTGAATAAAAATGAAAAATCATCTCGTGAGAGAAAAGTCTCTGTCTTTTTCGAGCAGGATCAAACAACCATCACCGAGACTAGTCATAAAGGTTTTGCTTGGCTCAAACACAAAAAATAAACACAAAAGACACAATCATAACATAATTATGATGGTGTGGACGCAACAAAACAGAAAGAAAAATATAGATTCATTGGGTTGCCTCCCAACAAGCGCTATTGTTTAACGCCCTTAGCTAGGCATAAGGCGATAAAATCACGTATCGTCGTCTTTGGTGCTCAAACCATAAGTGGACCTCATCATGGATTCCTAAGGCAATCTTATTTTATTTCTAGGAAAGTGCTCCATGCCCTTCTTTAAAGGAAATTGAAATCTAATATTCCCTTCCTTCATATCGATGATAGCACCGATAGTCCTTAGGAAAGGTCTACCAAGAATAATAGGGCATGTCAGATTGCAATCAATGTCAAGCACAATGAAATCCACGGGTACTTAGTTCCTATTTGCAATAATAAGAAGAACATCACTGATCCTTTCCATGGGTTTCTTGACAGTAGAATCCGCAAGATGCAAATTAAGAGAACACTCTTCAATCTCATTAAAACCCAGAACATCACATAAAGACTTTGGAATCGTGGAAACACTAGCACCCAAATCACACAAAGCATTGCATTCATAGTTTTTTATTTTGATTTTGATAGTAGGTTCCCACTCATGATGAACATTTCTAGGGATAGAGACTTCCAATTCAAGTTTCCTTCAAGAGATTTTATCATAGCTTCGACGATATGATCGGTAAAGGCCTTGTTTTGGCTATAAGCGTGTGGAGAGTTTAACATGGATTGCATCAAGGAAATGAATTCAATCAAGGAGCAACTATCATAATTGAATTCCTTAAATCCAAAGTAGTAATTTCATTACTACTCAAAGTTTTAATGTCTTCTACTCCACTTTCAATGCTTTTAACATCAAGATAGATGGACTCCGAATCATTGGGGCGTTTTTCAACCAAAGTGGATTCATATACAGCCCCATTATAATTAGGTTTGACACAATAAAACAAAGATTCAATGGGAGTCACACCAAGCACTTTAAGATCTTCGTGATTCTTATCACGAGAACACGCCTTTTTAAGCCATTCATGTCTAGCACGAATTTGGGCGGTTCTTTATTTTCTCTCACTCATGGAAACACGCATAGATTTCAAAGTTTCATCCATATTGAGCTTGGGAGGAGCACATCTAACATTCAAAGCATCAATATCACTAGACATTCTATCAACGCTCTTAACCAAATCGTCAATTTTGAGTAGTTTTTCCTCTATGGACGCATTGAAAATCTTTTGCGAGTTGATAAACTTTTTGATATTACTCTCTAGATCAGAGGGTAATCTATTGTAATTTCCATGAGTATTGTTGTAGGAGTTGCCAAAGTTATTAGAGGTGTTACTAGGAAAAGGCCTAAGAACATAGTTTCCTCTAAAAGCATTGTTGTTGCCAAAATTATTCCTACCAACAAAATTAACGTCCAAGCTAGCGTTGCTACTATCAATCAAGGAAGACAAGGGCATATCATTAGGATCTAAAGGAGCACTTCTACTAGCAACCAAATTCATTAACTCATCCATCTTAGCACTCGGCGAGTTAATTTCTTTTATAGCGTGTACCTTCTTACTAGTAGGTGACCTTTTAGTGTGCCACTGAGAGTAGTTCGTCATGATATTGTCTAGGAGTTTTGTGGCTTCTCCTAACATGATTTCCATGAACGTTCCACCTGAGGCGGAGTCGAAGATATTTCTAGAAGCGAAATTCAAGCCAGCGTAGAAGATTTGTATAATCATCCAAAGACTCAAGCCATGAGCGGGACAATTTCTAATCATCAATTTCATTCTCTCCCAAGATTTTCCAACTTGGATATATAAGCATCTTTGCACTTATCCCAAGAATCGATACTATTTTTGGGCAAAGACGAAAACCAACTTTTTGCTCGATCTCGCAACGAGAAAGGAAAAAAGCTTCAATTAATCACATCATTACTCACATCTTTCTTCTTTTGTATATCGCAAAGCTCAATGAAGGTATTAAGATGGGATGTGGCATCTTCACAAGGAAGGCCGGAGAATTGCTCTTTCATAACAAGATTCAGCAAAGCGGCATTGATTTCGTATGACTCCGCACTAGTGGTGGGAGCAATCGGAGTACTAATAAAATCATTATTATTAGTATTCGAGAAGTCACAAAGTTTGGTGTTTTCAGTCATGGTGACTTCAGCAAGCAAGAAAGCACACAAACGAACAAAGAGCAAGCGAGAGAAAAGGGCGAACGAAAAGGCAAACGAAAAAGACAAATCTTTTTGTAAATTTTTGTTTTTCAGAAGTGGGGGAGAGGAAAACGAGAGACAAAAAAGTAAATGCAAGGGATGAGTTTGCGACACTTACTTGGATGACTTCTTGACTTGATCCTCCCCAGTAACGGCGCTAGAAATTCTTTTGCTGCGGTAATAAACAACAGTGCCAGAGATTGACACGTTGACGGAGGCTGGGCTTGCATTGGTTTTTCCCTTCAAGAGGAAAGGGTGGTGCAGCCCAGGAGGAGTAAGTATTTCCCTCAGTTTGAGAACCAAGGTATCAATCCAGCAGGAGAATCTCGTCAAGTCCAGAGTACCTGCGCCAACACAAACGAACTTGCACCCAACGCTATAAAGGGGTTGTCAATCCCTTCAAGATTGATTGCAAAGTGAGATCTGAAGGCGGAAAGTGCAATGAAGTAAAAGAGTAAGGCTGAAAATATGGTGTGGAGTAGACCCGGGGGCCATAGTGTTCACTAGAGGCTTCTCTCAAAATAGCAAATATTACGGTGGGTGAACAAATTACTGTCGAGCAATTGATAGAACCGCGCAAAGTCATGACGATATCTAAGGCAATGATCATACATATAGGCATCACGTCCGAGACAAGTAGACCGATACTTTCTGCATCTACTACTATTACTCCACACATCAACCGCTATCTAGCATGCATCTAGTGTATTGAGTTAATGACGAACAGAGTAACGCCTTAAGCAAGATGACATGATGTAGAGGGATAATCTCAAACCAATGATGTAAACCCCATCTTTTTACCCTTGATGGCAACAACACGATGCGTGCCTCGCTACCCCTTCTGTCACTTGGTGAGGTCACCGCACGGTATGAACCCGAAACCAAGCACTTCTCCCATTGCAAGAATCATAGATCTAGTTGGGCAAAAAAAACCCACAACTCGAAGAGAATTAAAAGGGTATGAAATCATGCATAAGAGAGATCAGAAGAAACTCAAATAAGATTCATAGATAATCTGGTCATAAATCCACAATTCATCGGATCTCGACATACACACTGCAAAAGAAGATTACATCGGATAGATCTCCATGAAGATCATGGAGAACTTTGTATTGAAGATCCAAGAGAGAGAAGAAGCCATCTAGCTACTAACTATGGACCGGTAGGTCTATGGTGAACTACTCACCCATCATCGGAGAGGTCATGGTGTTGATGAAGAAGCCCTCCGTATCCGAATCCCCCCTCCGGCAGGGCACCAGAACGCACCCCAGATGGGATCTTGCGGAGACGGAAGCTTGTGGCGACGGAAAAGTACTTTCGATGATCTCCTGATTTTTTCTGAAATTTATGGGAATATATAGGCGAAATACCTAGGGCAGGGGAGGCCCAGGGAGCCCACAAGCCTGGGAGGCGCGGGCCCCCTGGTCGCGGCTAGGGGGCTTGTGGTGTCCCTGGAGACCCCCTGCCTTGGTTCTCAAGCTTCCCGATCTTCTTCTGTTTCGGAAAAAATCTTTTTGGAAGTTTCGTTCCGTTTGGACTCCGTTTAAAATCCTCCTCTGAAAAGGGTCAAAAACACGGAAAAAACTGGAACTGGCACTTGGCACTGAGTTAATAAGTTAGTCCCAAAAAAGATATAAAAGGCAGACAAAACATCCAAAGTTTGACAAGATAATAGCATGAAACCATAAAAAATTATAGGTACGTTGGAGACGTATCACTAGCACATATTGCATCACCTACACATGCACAAACACTAGGACAAGAACATCATATCTAGGCATAGCATGGATTCACTAACATGTCACACCAACATGTAGAAATAGGTGTTCATCCACACACACACACACATACATACATGTGCACACACATATACATGCACATGTATATACATGGACTCACACCACACCATCTACACCTACACATGCTCACACACAAGATCTACTCACACAACACCACATGCCTATTTACAAACATGAGGGATTAGGCCCTCTTGCACAAGTGTATGTCCTCACTCAAGCACACACACACAACACCATCTAGCACACTAACCACACACCCACAAGCACTACCTCTAGTGCAACATGGAAACAATAAAAGAAAACATCACACAAGCCCTACTGTAAAAGGAAGAAACACAAAATATATATATAATAGCAAAAGAAAAGAAATGGAATCAACAAAAGAAAAAAAGGGGAGAGTGTGGGGTTCGAACCCACAACCTCTGGCTACACACGCGCACACACTACCACCCGGCTACTGCATCGAAGCTTACCAGAGAGGGGGCTATATGCAAGCTAACCCTCTCTGGTGCCGCACCTGTGACTAGCGAAATTAAGAAAAAGAAAGGGCGCCCGAGGGGGGATCGAACCCACGATGCACGGCGCTGGCGCACGCTCGGTTGCCACTTCGCTACGGGGAGGGATCTTAACAGAGAGGGGGCACGTATCCTTTTGAGCAGCCCCTGTGCAACTACCCACTGCCACGGCAGCGGCCGGAACAGGGGAGGACGACGGCACCGTTACAGGCAACAATCAACGGGGAAGCTACTGGTGTAGGGATGCGGCGACCTAGGGGAATCCATTCCCGAGCCTAACTAGGCGAGAGGGCGGCTGCAACGGCGGCGCAATGGAGCTGCTGCTCCTGACCATGGCAGAGCACGGCGGCGGCGACAACAACTCTATGACGAGGGGAAGAGGAAGGAGGAGGAAGTGTCACTCACCTCAACGCGAAGAGGAGGAGGACTAGGCCCAACGAAGAGGAAGAAGAGGCGATGCGGCGGCGACCCTCTGCTCCTTCCGCCTGAGACGACAACGGCGAGGAGGGGCCTACGGAGGAAGGGATCCACCCTCCTAGCACCGGAAATGGAACGGGGAGTGGTTCCAGTATCCTCGCGGATGCCTCGGACGCCGCGGGGAGGCTGCCGGCGACGAGGAGATGGCGGGGACAACGACGCTCTCTCTTTGAATCTCTTGGGAGACTTACCTGTAGAGGGGGAAGAAGGAGGGAGAAGGAGGTGGCGGCGGGGAAGAGGAACCCTAGCACGCATGCCGAGGGGGAGGCGCTAAATAGGGGGGATGGGACGGCCTGACGGCGACGGCACGACGCTCTCTCTCTCTATCTCTCTAAACCCTGACAGAAAGCAGGGAGGAGGGGGGCGGCGTCAGGAAGAAGAAAGGAAAGGGGAAGGGGCCACGCGGCGAAGCAAAGGAGGCGAGGCCCAGGTGGAGGAGTAGGCCGGCCCACCTGGGCTTGTTTGGAGCCAGGGGAAACAAATAAAAAGGATTTCCCCTTTTTAAATAAATAAAACAACAAAAACCCTCAGGGCCACACAGGGATGGGAAAAAGAAAATAATTTCACATAGGCCCTGAGGGTTTTATGCCCTAATTAAATAAAATACAAACCACATTTTTGGAGCAACTAAATTATACACAAAATAGGAATTAATATACTGTTTTTATAAAAAACCCAAATGTCTTGAAGCTTAAAAACATCAAGACAACTACCCCCTCAACCACAAGTGAATACTCTAAATGTTTAACATTTTTAAAACAGTTTCCAACAAAGTTTAGCACACAAGTTAAAAATAACAAAAGAGTAAGCCTTTGCATAGTTTGAAAAGCATTGTAGTTGAAAGCATGTTTGGAAACAATGTTTGAAGACACCACAACATCACACCACACCAAAGCAAGCTATCACAACCAAGATGGAGTTGAACACAATGCACTTGAAAGGGATGCCATGATGCAAGATGATGACATGAAATGAAGCCACATGAAATGATAACTTATATAACATCCAGAACATTTTTCACAAACTAGGAAAGGATCCAAATATGAAAAGGATGTGACTTCAAGCATATTGTTCGCAAGAAAAGATCCATATCATATTGGCAAGATTGTGCTGGCGCATCATCGTGACTTCAAGTGATAGCAAAGTAACCACGATAATAGGCGATCTCTCTATGTAACTTATAAAGACCCATAGCATATTGTTTGTAAAAAATGACCCATATCATATTGGTAAGGTTGTGTTGGCACATCATCCTGACTTTAAGCGTGAGAATAGTAAGCAATCACGTGCATTTTCCGGCCAGCATGCATTCAATCATTCGACCAACATATCTATTGGTCGATTTTATAGGTCTCCTTGCATCCTGAAGAAATCACTACTTTTTCTTGTTTTTAACTGGAATTGTGTAATAGCGTCGATCAATTTGACTAGGTCGCTTGGTGCTGTCCAAAGATGTAAAACCTTTTAGTGTCCAGCATGCAAATTTGGCTGGTAAGTCTGGTGTATCTGTCTATACTGTTTGCAGGATTCTGTCTACGATATAATTTTCTAATAACTACATCTTAATCCTTTCTATTTGAACTAATTTTACCAAACTATAAAGCTTATATGCTTATCCTGCAAATTATTGTAGTCCATGCGTGCTGCATGTTGTAGCAGAGTTAGAGCTTGTGTTGTATTTAGAATTTTAGATAGAGGTATGCAATATTTTTGGAATTTCATCTATTATTGGAAAGTGGTGTGTGACAACCATTGGCAGCGGCAGGATAGTAGTTTTCTTGACCAACTGAAATATATGTTTCATGATATCATATGTTGTCGGCTTTAACAAAGTACGGCCATGACGTGTCGAGGTGTGGATGATTTTTCACTAGGTACAGTTGATGGGCCTAGAGATATAGTTGTTGTTGGCTGACAAATTATTTTAAGTTTCTGAATTTTCATTTGTTTGAGCCCTCCAGTATGGAACTAATTTGGTAGTAGTCAGTAATTTATGAATGTAGCTTTTATTTTTCTACCCAAGACTATACAAAGATTAAATTGAGTACATTATTGGGTGGACAATTACATGATTTATAGGTTCTTAAATACACAAGACATAGTTAATAAAGAATAGTGATTTAGTTGCATGTTTGTTATTTATTTCTCAAATTAGTTAATGGTACTATCTCTACTGATATTTAAATTTATATTAAGATTATTGGGAAATGCAAATTCATTTTTTTGCCTTTCAATTTCAAGGATACCGGTCAATGTCTTCTGATGGGATACTCTTCGGTGGTCAGTGCTTAGATATATAATGTTAATCCTTTTGATATAAGGATAATATAACCGGTACTGCTCAAATGACCTACCAATTTCCTGAGAAATCAAAATATTGCAGCCAATTAAACATCAGCATGGTTGATAAGTCAGAATATATATCATATGACACCCTCTCTAAAAATAATACAAAATTTATTTTGTGTGCTAGTCATTTATCACCCCACACCCCATTTGAGTGGGTGACACAACTTAACAAAACGGCAACTCTACAAGCCAGTCTATTTTGCTTCTTCAAAAAATAAATATGTGTTGTTTTCAGGTAATCAGGGAAAGCCAATTGTAGGATTCCCGTTGTCATGTTTTGCTTTTGGAATATATGAAGCCACAGTTCTTAAAATGGATTCGTGACTGCATATGGCTACACTGACAACAAGTGTGTATGTTCGATACTTTTGAAAAAAAGGTAGTTGATTGATATAATCATTTCAATTGCAAGGTGTATTTTGTATCTGACAAACAAAATTCATAGTCTAGCGTGGGAAGTACCTCAAGCCAAGTGGTCCCACACACTACTTTTTGGAGGCCTTCTTCACCTAATTAGTGTGATCTCCATACATCTAACATGAGGTAAACTACAATCTTGCGTTTATGCATATGTTGTTGTGACTTCACATCTTAGAGTGGTTATGTATGTTGAATAATATATGACTTTCATATGTTTACCCCGTAGTACTTACCTAGATCTTTGTACAACACTTGATCCGATATATAACATATGTATATTTATCTAGATCCATCAATATTTTGATTCAAGGAAATCGTTGTTCTTCTATACAAGACATCATGATTGATAGGGAAGAATAATAGTAACAAAATGCATTAATAATGATCTATCCACATAAAAATCAAACCATCTAGCTATTAGGTGTTGTAATAGTGAATCCTAACTACTAGATATTTGGAATCTCTTGGACCCTTACTAGGTGGACTGATACTCCCTATATATGTGTGTACCCAAACCACAATGCAAGATTTTCCAGTACATGCATCTCTTTCTCAACCAAAACTGAATTTCACATACTTATCTAATAGCATGCACAAACGACATACCCGACTGCTGATCTTGCAGTCTAAATATAGAATAATAAAAGGTGATTCCACATGCTTGTGTGCGAGTCTACTATCTATTTGGAAATATATAAGTGAAACTGGTCCATGTTATCAGTTTATCTTTTCAATTCTTTGGGCATAAAAACTTAGTTTATAGAGCAAGAAATTGTTGTTTAAATTTTTTTACATTGTTCATTATAAAATTATATGTATCTGAAAGTTCTTTTATTAAAATTTCCATTCACTTTAATTTAAATGTTGAATGTTCTTTGATTTTTTTCTATTCATCCCGGGTTCACGGTGCACTATATATAATATTTATCCTCTCTTAAATACATTATTAGCACTAATTCGCCCCTTGCCATGGTAGAATGCAATTCCATATGTTAATACATAGAGGATTTAGAGCACAATTCTTTCTACACTTATTTAAGTGTTAACCATATGTAAGGTCAATTTAAAATAGATAATTTATTACTAATAATAATAAATAGTTTATGCCATATCTGATCTAAGAAGTACATGCCATATCTCATTTCAACAAATAAGATGACATGTTCTTATGATAAAATGCAAATATATTCCTTATGTAATAACTTAACTTTATTAAATTCTAGCATGCGCATTTGCGAGGGCCACCTTGCTAGTTTATTTTAGAAAAATAAAATGATGAACTTGAAAAATGTTAACGCGGTATACATGTTTTTTAGTGCAACAAAAAATTAGTGATATATTAAAAAAGTGGTTGTGGGAATTAAATATGTTCATGTGTCTCTAAAAATACTTTTGTTTTCACCGACAAGGTGTATATTTTTCTGCTCAACTTATAGGTCAAGCGTATGGCATTATTTGAAGTACATCCAGGAACATTCAAGGAGGGTCTTTCCTACAAATTTATAGACACCATTTGGATGTGACTATGAACACATAGAATTTTTTGGGGGATTTTTTGATATTTCAAAAATAATTTTTCACGCGCCGGAGCACTTGCACCCGGGTGTCAAATTGGATTTATATATGCCTTCCACTAACTGTTGTTGCTTGTTCAAGTTTAACATACATAAAAATTAAACCAGGGAAGATTAGAGACACGACTGTTGTTTGTGGACCAAACTGATTACAAGTGAAATACCTAGTGAAACCCAAAGTATGAAAAATCCATCTTTGTATTATCAACATAAATATATAAACATAAAAACGGCATAACAGTACCCACGATAGAATGAAAGAGCATATGCATGATGCGGTCTAGTGTGTTTTATGTGAACACTCGGTCAATCATGCGACTAGGTCTCCACTGGCTGGCAGCGGCACGGGGGCGTGCATTCTGCTGTCCCTGGTTGATGCCTTGGGGCATAGTCGCTAGTTGTTGTTGGAAATATGCCCTAGAGGCAATAATATATTAGTTATTATTATATTTCCTTGTTCATGATAATTGTTTATTATCCATGCTAGAATTTTATTGATTGCAACTCAAATACATGTGTGGGTACATAGACAACACACTATCCCTAGTGAGCCTCTAAGTACGAGCTCGTTGATCAAAGATGGTCAAGGTTTCCTAACCATAGACATGAGTTGTCATTTGATAATGGGATCACATCATTAGAAGAATGTTGCGATGGACAAGACCCAAACTATGAACGTAGCATATGATCGTGTCAGTTTATTGCTACTGTTTTCTTCATGTCAAGTATCTGTTCCTATGATCATGAGATCATGCAACTCTCGGACACCAGAGGAATACCTTGTGTGTATCAAACTTCACAACGTAACTGGGTGACTCTAAAGGTGCTCTACAGGTATCTTCGAAGGTGTCTGTTGGGTTGGCATGGATCAAGACTAGGATTTGTCACTCCGTGTGACGGAGAGGTATCTTGGAGCCCACTCAGTAATAGAACATCATAACAAGCCTTGGAAGAAATGTTACTAAAGAGTTAGTCATGGGATTTTGTATTACGTAACGAGTAAAGAGAATTCCCAATAGTGAGATGGAACTAGTATATAGATACCTATGATCGAATCTTGGGCAAGTAGCATATTGATGGACAAAGGGAATAGTATACGGGATTAAATGAATCCTTGACATAGAGGTTCGACCGATAAAGATCTTCATAGAATATGTAGGAGCCAATATGGACATCCAGGTCCCGCTATTGGTTATTCATCGGAGAGTGTCTCGGTCATGTCTGTGTAGTTCTTGAACCCACAGGGTCTGCACACTTAAGGTTCGGTGACGTTTCGGTATAGATGAGTTATGTATGTTGGTGACCGAAGGTTGTTGGGAGTAGCGGATGAGATCCCGGACATCACGATGAGTTTTGGAATGGTCCGGAGACAAAGATTGATATATAGGAAGGCATTTTCGGTAGTATAACGGGAGTGACGAATGGGTTCCGATGGTTCACCGAGAGGGGCCAACTACCCCGATGGGCCACATAGGCCTAGGAGGTGGCAGACAAGCCCCTAGTGGGCTGCGCGGCCAGCCCATGGGCTTATGCAGTCGAAATGGTGGAGAAAGGAAGGAGTTCGACTAGGAGGAGGAGTCCTCCTAGCGCCTCCACCAATCCCACTTGGAGGACGACTCCTCCTCCTCTTGGGTGCACCCGGCCAAACCTAGGGGAAACCCTAGGGCGCCACCCCTTTACCCTCCCTCCTATATATACTAGAGGGGACAGAGGGCAGCCAACACACAATTGAAGGCGTAGCCCCTCTCCCTCCCTCTAGTTTGTTCTTCCTCTAGATTAGGTTCGGCGGTGCACGATGAAGCCGTGCCGGATCAGCTTCACCCCCATCGCCGCCACGCCGTTAGGCTGTCGGAGAACTCAGCTACATGTTCGCCTCCTCTTGCTGGATCGAGACGGCGGATATCGTCATCGAGTTGTACGTGTGCTGAAAGCGGAGGTGTCGTCCGTTCGGCACTAGATCGGGATGGATCATGATGGGATCGTGATGAGATCATGGGATGGACTGCGATTTGGATCACAAAGATGTTCGACTACATCAACCACGTTATATACGCTTCCGCTTAGGGATCTACAAGGGTATGTGGATCCGATCTCTCCTCTCGTAGATGGACATGACCATGGATAGATCTTATGTGTGTGTAGAATTTTTTTGTTCCCCATGCAATATTCCCCTACAGTGGTATTAGAGCTAGGTCTATGCGTAGATGGCATCTCGAGTAGAACACAAAGGAGTTTGTGGATGTTGATTTTCAGATTGCTTCCCTCCTTAGTCTTTTCTTGATTTTGCGGTATTGTTGGATGAAGCGGATCAAACAAACCTTACTCGTACGCTTACGAGAGACTGGTTCCATCAACTAACATGCAACTTGTTGCATAAAGATGGCTACCGGGTGTGTGTTTCTCCTACTTTAGTTGAATTGGATTTGACTGTTGGGGAACCTTGCATGGGAAACAAAAAATTCTTACGCAAACGAAGACCTATCATGGTGATGATCATCTACGAGAGGGAGATGGGATCTACATACCCTTGTAGATCGCTGAGAGGGAAGCGTTAAGAAACGCGGTTGATGTAGTGGAACGTCTTTGTGATCCAAATCGCCGCCGTCCCACGATCCGTCCCGATCTAGCATGGAACAGACGGCACCTCCGCGTTCAACACACGTACAGCTCGATGACGATCTTCGCCTTCTTGATCCAGCAAGAGAAACGGGGAAGTAGATGAGTTCTCCGGCAGTGTGACAGCGCACCGGTGATGGTGGTGATCTATTTCTGCAGGGCTTCGCCTAAGCACCACAGAAATCCGATCTAGAGGAAGAACTACGAACTAGACGAGAGGGTTGCACGTGGCTGAAATTGTTTCTCAAAAACCCTAAAACCTCTAGTATATATAGGCGGAAGGAGGGGATAGCCTTGAGCACAAAGGAAACCCCCTTGGGCTTGGCCGAAGCTAGAGAGGACGAGTCCTCCTCCAATCCTACTTGGAGTACGACTCCTCAAGTTGTTCACCTCTTTTGGTTTTTTCCACTTTTACCTCATGGGCTTTCTTTGGTTGACTAGTCAGCCCACTAAGAGCAATTGCGCCACCATCAAGTCCACGTGACCCTCTTGGGGACTGGTGGGCCCACCTGGTGGGCCCCCGATACCCATTCGTCACTCCCGGTACAGTGCCAGTAATGCCCGAAATTCTTCTGGAATCCAAATACCAACTTCCTATATATCAATCTTCGCTTTCGGACCATTTCGGAAACCCTTGTGATATCCGGGATCTTATCCGGGACTCCGAACAAAACTTCGGTCACCACCACCTATAACTCAACTATATCGAAACATCACCGAACCTTAAGTGTGCAGACCCTACGGGTTCGAGAACTATGCAGACATGACCTGAGACACTCCCCGGTCAATATCCAATAGCGGGACATGGATGTCCATATTGGATCCTACATATTCTACGAAGATCTTATCGGTTGATCCTCTATGCCTAGGATTCATATAATCTCGTATACCATTCCCTTTGTCGTTCGGTATATTACTTGCCCGAGATTTCATCGTCGGTATCTCTATACCTATTTCAATCTCGTTACCTGCAAGTCTCTTTACTAGTTCTGTAATACAAGATCCCGTGACTAACTCTTTAGTCACATTGCTTGCAAGGCTTATATGTGATGTTGTATTACCGAGTGGGCCCCGAGATACCTCTCCGTCACAGGGAGTGACAAATCCTAGTCTTGATCCATGCTAACTCAATGGACACCTTCGGAGATGCCTGCAGAGTACCTTTATAGTCACCCAGTAATGTTGCAACGTTTGATACACACAAGGCATTCCTCCGGTGTCAGTGAGTTACATGATCTCATGGCATAGGAATGAATACTTGACATGCAGAAAACAATAGCAACAAAATGACACGATCATATGCTACGTTCATAGTTTGGGTCTTGTCCATCACACCATTCTCCTAATGATGTGATCCCGTCATCAAGTGACAACACTTGTCTATGGCTAGGAAACCTTAATCATCCTTCATCAACAGGCTAGTCAACGAGAAACTCACTAGGGACACAGTTTTTTCTATATATCCACACATGCATTCATGTTTCCATTCAATACAATTATAGCATGGATAATAAATGATTATCTTGAAACAGGAAATATAATAATAACTATTTTATTATTGCCTCTAGGGCATATTTCCAACAGTCTCCCACTTGCACTAGAGTCAATAATCTAGTCTCACATCTTCATGTGATTTACAATGTAATGAATCTAACACCCATACAGTTCTGGTGGTGTTCATGCTTTGCTCGTGGTATAGGTTTAGTGAGCATATTTGCAACATTCAGATCCGTGTGCACTTTGCAAATATTTATGTCCTCTCCTTCGACATAGTCGCGGATGACGTTGAAGCGTCGTTTGATGTGTCTGGTCCTCTTGTGAAACCTTGGTTCCTTGGCCAGAGCAATGGCACCAGTGTTGTCATAGAATAGAGTTATTGGATTTAGTGCACTTGGCACAACTCCAAGATCTGTGATGAACTGCTTCATCCAAACACCCTCCTTAGCCGCCTCCGAGGTTGCTATGTACTCCGCTTCGCATGTAGAATCAGCTATGACGCTTTGCTAGGAACTGCACCAGCTTACCGCACCCCCATTAAGAACATATACGTATCCGGTTTGTGACTTATAGCCATCCAGATCAGTGTCAAAGCTTGCATCGATGTAACCCTTTACGACGAGCTCTTTGTCGCCCCCATAAATGAGAAACATTTCCTTAGTCCTTTTCAGGTACTTCAGAATATTCTTAACCGCCGCTCAGTGTTCCTGTGATAGCCTGGCTTATTAGGGATGATAGACTACTCATATCAATAAGGAATTCCTTCTTTTCTAGGAGCCCATTCGAACAGAACTCCCAGGTTAAGCATGCTTGGCTTGGAGTAGTTCTAGGATGGGTGACCGACCGGGAAGTTGATCCCGGGTGCGCATGAGTGAGGACAAAGTGTGCGGAAAAGACTAGTATTGATATGTGGGGCCAGTCGAGATCCCGCCAGGAGTAACGACCGCTGGCGGGTGTGTCCGGGGCGTTACAAGTTTGGTATCAGAGCCGACCCTCGTGGTTACACGGATGTTTGCGGACAGGTGTGCGGTCATGTTGTTCATGACGTTTGTGACCCGTCGTGGCACACGACATGGTACATGTACTGGACTAGATGCACAGACGTTTGTGCCAAGAGGGAATGGTCCTATGGCCCGACGAGGACGTCGGTTCCTGTGAGTGGTGGTGTATGTGATAGTCTGGCTTATTAGGGATGACAGATTACTCATATCAATAAGGAATTCCTTCTTTTCCGGGAGCCCATTCGAACAGAACTCCCAGGTTAAGCGTGCTTGTCTTGGAGTAGTTCTAGGATGGGTGACCGACCGGCAAGTTGATCCCGAGTGCGCAAGAGTGAGGACAAAGTGCGCAGAAAAGACTAGTATTGATATGTGGGGCCAGTCTAGATCCCGCCAGGAGTAACGACCGCCGGTGGGTGTGTCTGGGGCGTTACAGTTCCACTCCTGGATCACTTTGAAACCTACCTGCCATACTTATGGCCAGGCTGACATCCGGTCTTGTGCACAACATTGCATACATGATAGATCCTATGGCTGAAGCATAGGGGATGACACTCATCTTTTCTCTATCTTCTGCAGTTACTGGACACTGAGTCTTACTCAACTTTATACCTTGTAACACAGGCAAGAACCCCTTCTTGGATTGTTCCATTTTGAACTTCTTCAAAACTTTATCAAGGTATGTGCTTTGTGAAAGTCCTATTAGGTGCCTCGATCTATCTCTATAGATTTTAATGCCTAATATGTAAGTAGCTTCTCCTAGGTCTTTCATTGAAAATCTTTTTTTCAAATAATCCTTTACGCTTTCCAAAAACTCCACATTGTTTCCAATCAGCAATATGTCATCCACATATAATATTAGAAACACTACAGAGCTTCCACTCACTTTCTTGTAAATACAAGCTTCTCCTATAACTTGTATAAACCCAAACGCCTTGATCACCTCATCAAAGTGCTTATTCCAACTCTGAGATGGTTGCACCAGTCCATCAATGGATCGCTGGAGCTTGCATACTTTGTCAGCATTCTCTAGATCGACAAAACCTTCGGGTTGTATCATATAAAATTGTTCCTTAAGAAACCCATTAAGGAACGCCGTTTTAAAATCCATCTGCCAGATTTCATATTCGAAAAACGCAGGTATTGCTAACATGATACTGACGGACTAAAGCATCGCTACGGGTGAGAATGTCTCATCGTAGTCAACTCCTTGAACTTGTGAAAAAACCTTTGCCACAAGTTGAGCTTTATAAATGGTCACATTACCGTCCGCGTCCGTCTTCTTCTTAAAGATCCATTTGTTCTGAATAGCCTTGCGACCTTCAGGTAATACTTCCAAAGTCCACACTTTGTTTTCATACGTAGATCATATCTCAAATTTCATGGATTCTAACCATTTGTTGGAATCTGGGCCCACCATTGCTTGTTGATAACTCGCAGGCTCATTATTGTCTAACAACATGATAGACAAGACAGTATTCCCGTACCACTCGGGAGGAGTACGTGCTCTTGTCGACCTGCAAGGTCCGACAGTAACTTGATCTGAAGCTCCATGATCATCATCATTAGCTTCCTCTTCAACCGGTGTTGCCTCGACATATATCTCTTTCTACCCTGCGCCACCATCTTGTTGAAGCATAGGTTCTGTCACCTCATCAAGTTCTATCTTCCTCCCACTCAATTCTTTCGAGACAAACTCTTTCTCAAGAAAAGCCCCATTCTTAGTGACAAACACTTTGCCCTCGGATCTGAGATAGAAGGTATACCCAATTGTCCCTTTTGGGTAACCTATGAAGACGCACTTTTCCGCTTTGGGTTCCAGCTTTTCAGGCTGAAGCTTTTTGACATAAGCATTGCATCCGCAAACTTAAAGAAATGACAACTTTGGCTTCTTGCCATACCATAGCTCATATGGTGTCATCTCGACAGATTTTGATGGTGCCCTATTTAAAGTGAATGCAGCTGTCTCTAATGCATAGCCCCAAAACTATAATGGCAAATCGGTAAGACAGATCATAGATCGCACCACATCTAACAAAGTACGATTACGACATTCGAACACATCATTACGATGTGGTGTTCCAGGCGGTGTCAACTGTGAAACAATTCCACATTGTCTTAAGTGAGCACCAAACTCGTAACTCAGATACTCTCCCCATCGATCAGATCGTAGGAATTTGATCTTGTTGCTACGATGATTTTCAACTTCACTCTGAAATTGCTTAAACTTTTCAAATGTTTCAGACTTGTGCTTCATTAAGTAGATATAACCATACCTACTCAAATCATCAGTGAAGGTGAGAAAATAGCGATATCCGCCGCGTGCCTCTATGCTCATTGGTCCGCACACATCAGTATGTATGTGTAACGACTAAGATGCGGTCCTTTCCAATTTAGGGAACGAGGCCCCGAATTGGAAAGAAGCGCATCTAAGCGTTTCGCAAGCACGGTAACATTGCACATACATAGTAATAGTAGAATGAAAATAATGGATTCAACTGCCATCTCATAAATATATCAGAGTTACATCACGCATCCAAACAAGGTAGTTCCTCTACGGACTACAAAACATGAGAAATGACTATGCTACCCTGCAAGCTTGCCCACGATCACGACCACGCCTCAGTCTTCTGGATAGTTCACGTACAGGCGGTCATTCTCCTCATCGTACTGCCACGCTAGATGCATGCCGTCGGTGTTGGGGATATTATCTGTCAGGTAACCCGCCCTAGTTGGGCCGGGTCACCAAGCGGGCGACTCATCCTTTGGCAATTCAAGCTTTGACCCAATAAGCCCAGGAGCCGAATGGCGGTTCAAGATCTTCGGGGGGAATCCATCATTGGGACGATCTCCAAGTCTTGTAAAGATGGCGACTTAGAGATAGAAATAATCACGACTTATGTAAAGGCAAGGACTCTTGTAAACCCTAAGGGCTCGTCCTGTATATAAAGGCGAGTCCCAGGGAAGGAGAGGGCAGGTTAGAAATCATCGAGAGCTAGGTCAGGCAAGTTACGCCCTCCTTGTAATTGAAACATCATCAATACAACACAAAGCAGGACATAGGCTTTTACCTCCTCACGAGGGGCCGAACCTCGGTAAATCTCTGTCTCGCTCCCGTTCAACCCCTTTGAGTCGCCACCAAGGTGCGATGGCTCCAACACTAAGTCCTTTCACGAGGACATCTGCCATGACAAAACCACGACAGTTTGCGCCCACCATGGGGCCTACGCACGATGGAGTTGAGTTCTCAAAGGGAGCCCTACCAGGGTCAGGGACCTACGCGGCTCGGCTAATGACACGGAGCCGCCGCGGAAAGTACTACATCAACAACTCGTTGTGGGGGGCCGAGGCCGATTCAATCGAATCCGGCTACAGAGTCCCCTTCGGCAAGATCAACATGTTTGTCGGCATGATTGGATCGCCTGCGCCTGAGCCGGACATCTCCACCGACATCGTCGAGCCGGCCAGGTATGTTCACCCTGTTGCGATGCCAAACCTAACGCGCCCGGTCTTCGTTGGCTTCACACAGGGATCTGATGAACCAGAGCAATCGGCGACTCAGGAGACTATGCCGGTCAACACTGATGGCGAATCATCCATGGGCGACACAGATTCAATTCGGTCTCTACATGGGGGCTGCCTCGGAGACCTGTCACTCGCAATGGATCTCGAGGTCCTCGACCGGACCCGCCGTCAGATCGCCATGTACATGGCAGGGGCGACTCAGCCCCAGCAAAACCCTGCAGGCAATGACGGGGTTGGCGAAACATCCAAAAGCCTAGCTGCGATCTTGGTGCACTTCACGGCGGAGATAACAAGGATCATGGCGACCCCTGTAACAGCAGAAAACCAGGGCACGATAAATGCCGAGTTGGCAAAGCTAAGAGATGAGGTGGAAAAGGCTCAGCGAGATGCTGAAGTAGAAGCCGCCAGGATCGAGACCCGGCAAGCTTAGATCACCGCTGAGACAGCCCGCTTGAACACCGAAAACTGGTGACTCGAGAGGCATCAGCGCGCATCCGACGCTGTTCATCAAAGGAGGCACCAGGGATGCTTACCCCGTGATCTCAACCCTACCCGCCTTTTCGACACTCCACGCACCCCCGGGGCAGGAAACGCTCCAGGGGGAGGGCCGGGTCAGCCGCCAAACCCGTCGCTTCAGCCAGCAGTTGATCGCGTTCCCCGTTTCCAAACGCCTCAGGGTCACTTTTCCAACCCCGTGGACAACGTGCTCGCCGCAACTCTCCATTTAGAATCCCTTCCGATTTATGGAAACACTCCGGCCAAAATAGAAGCAAGAAACGCCATTGAGATGTTGAAGACGGCGGTGGTTCAAAAAATAAGTTCTCGCACGGCCTCGATCGGCTACACTCCACCCCCCAAGCGAGCCACACCAGGAGTCGGCCAGAGGACCAACCCGTCATAACCAGCGGACCGCGACACCTGCCTCAAGTTAACCCGCCTGACCATCGGGACCCGCCGGGCCGGGATCACCCGGACATTCAAACCAGCCCAGCGCCGCTTATTGGAGGCGGTAGGCAAGTAGCGGTGCCATGCTTGGCCCCCGCCCTTTGCAACGAGCGGATGCCGAAAGATTTTAAAGGACCAAGGAAGGTGCCCAATTACACCTCGGACCTTGAGCCGGCGTCATGGGTTGAGAGTTACGAAATCGCCATGGACATGCTCAATGTGAATGAAGCGGTCCGTGCCAGGTACTTCACAATGATGCTTGAAGGGATGGCGCGCACTTGGTTGAAAAACCTGCCACCCAACTCCATGGAGACTTGGGCTGAATTGAAAGAGCGTTTCATCAAAAAAATTCGGGGAACTTGCAAGGGCCCGATGACGATACTCGATTTACAGCACTGCGTTCAGCGCCCCGATGAGTCGGCACACCATTGGATGCGGCGGGTCGCAGAAATCATCCACTCGTCGGATGGCATCACGGTGGCTCAGGCTGTGTTGATCTTGGAGCAAAACTGCCACTATGAGCCCTTGGTGTAGAAGCTGGGGCGACTCAAGCGAAAGGTCCAGGATATGGGAGAATTGATGGACACCCTCACTAGGTACGCCGAAGCGGACGATACTAAAGATCCAAGAGAGGATGGCAGCAAAGCGAACTCGCCAAGGAAAGGCGAGTCATCCAAAAATCACACCCGGCTTCAGGGATGCGCTCACCATAATCATGGGGGGAACGACAAGAGAAGGCAGCAGGAACGGTCCACGGACTTCGTCGCCAACACCAATGCTAATAACGGCAACCAGCGCCAGAAGAAGAGGGGTTACAGCGGCAAGAAGCCACACAATTATAATGAGATACTTAAGGGCCCCTTCCCACACCATGCCATAGTGAACAGACCGGCGACTCACTTTGTTACGTGATGCAGGAATTTCGGGCGGAGGCAATCAAGAAGGGCAAAATGGTGACCACGGCCAACAACAGGAACAGTTCGGTGCACCTAATCAATGTCAAAACCCGTTCGGCGGCTTCCCCGAACCGGAGGCTCAAGGCGTCTCACAACCAAGCAGCGACCAGTATACGGTGCATAACCAACAGCGGTATAACCCGCCCGGAGTGTTTCAGCAGCCACTCCCGCAGGGGACTTCGCAGGGGCAGGATGATCATGGCGGGTTCCGCAACAATCCCAAACAATTAAGCAGCGGGTAATACCACGTGTTCACCACCAATGCCTGTAAGCGAGATAGGAGGTGAAGCACCGAACGTATAGTGTATCTGAGCCGACGCTCCCCAGGTACCTCCACTGGTCCGAGCAGACTATCTCGTGGAGTAGGGAGGATCACCTGCCCAGAATTGACAACCCCGGCAACTTAGCATTAGTCATGGCCCCTCAAGTCGGAGGATATACCCTATCGAAGGTGCTTATGGATGGTGGCAGCAGCATCAACATATTATACTTCGACACCTTTCGAAGGATGAACCTGCTGGAGAAAGACCTAATGCCGTCAACCACGGTATTCCACGGTATCATCCCAGGTAAGTCGGCATACCCAATTGGTCGGGTCAAACTCACTGTGGCTTTTGGAACAACATCCAACTATAGGAGCGAGTCACTTATATTTGAGGTGGTCAAGTTAAAGAGCCCTTATCATGCGTTGTTTGGGCGACCAGCTTACGCCCGTTTCATGGCTCGCCCCTGCTATGTTTACCTTAAACTCAAGATGCCTGGTCGTAAGGGACCCATCACGGTTGATGGTGACAGGAGGATAGCAAGAGAGTGTGAGGAAGGAGATGCGGCTTACGCAGAGGTCGCTTATGTTGTAGAAGAGCTCAAGTATCACCAAGCCAATGTTGATCTGGCAGATATGTCACCCCTCAAGAAGCCAACAACAGATTTTGAGACGCCCCTCAAGTTCAAACCAACGGATGGCACTAAGATGGTGGATTTCGTTCCTGGCGACTCATCCAAGCAGTTTACTGGACGCCTATTCCGGATATCACCAAATCAAGATGACTGTGGAAGATCAGGAGAAGACAGCTTTCATAACCCCATTTGGGGCTTTTTGTTATGTGTCCATGTCGTTCGGGCTCAAGAGCGCCGGGGCGACTTACCAGCGCTGCATCCAAAACTGTCTCCGTGGCCAAATCGGATGCAACGTCCATGCTTATGTTGATGACATTGTGGTTAAAACTCGTAGGAGGGAGACGCTCTTGGAGGATCTAAAGGAAACTTTTGACAACCTGCGGGTGTATCAGATGAAGCTTAATCCTACCAAATGTGTCTTTGGCATTCCCGCGGGAAAATTGTTGGGCTTCTTGGTGTCCGAACGCGACATTGAGGCCAACTCGGACAAAATTGAGGCAATTACTTCGCTTGGGAAACCGGCGAATATCAATCAAGTTCAACGCATGGCGGGTCGTATCGCGGCTTTAAGTTGCTTTATAAGCCGCCTGGCGGAGAAAGCTATTCCCCTCTATCAGTTGCTTAAGAAATCTGACCGTTTTGTTTGGACAGGCGAGGCCAATGAAGCTTTTGAAGCCGTGAAGCAGCAGCTAGTTAACCCGCCAGTTTTGGCCGCCCCGACTGAAAAGGAACCTATGCTTCTGTTCATCGCGGCAAACTCCAAGGCGGTGAGCATGGAAGTAGCTATCGAACGGAAGGAAGAAGGAAAGGAATATCTGGTACAACGCCCGGTGTACTTCATTAGCAAGGTGTTAACCCTCTCCAAACAACGTTACCCGCACTGGCAGAAGCTGATCTATGGGGTCTTTATGGTGAGTCGGAAGCTCAAACACTATTTCCAAGAGCATCCCATCATGGTGGTTAGCTCCGCTCCTCTTGGGGACATCATCCAGAACCGAGAAGCAATGGGTGAACTTGGGCCACACCACATGCGGTACACCCCTCGTACGGCCATCAAATCCCAGGCATTGGTCGACTTCATCAATGATTGGAACGAATTGCAGATTCCGGAAGACAGGCCTGACCTCACGTACTGGACTATTTATTTTGATGGGTCTAGGCAATTGGAAGGCTCGGGGGCTGGCCTGGTGTTGATTTCACCCCAGGGAGACAAGTTCTGTTATGTTCTCCGACTCATGTTCCCGTGCACCAACAACGCTGCAGAGTATGAAGCCTTGCTTCATGGTTTACGACTCGCCAAGGAGATGAACCTCACGCATGTCAGATGTCTTGGCGATTCTGATCTGGTGGCTCAACAAGTTTCAGGTATTTGGGACTCTCGGGACCCCCTGATGGCGGTTTACAGAAGGGTTGTGTCTGATGTGGCGGGTCATTTCCATGGCTATCAAGTTGATCATATCGACCGGCGACTTAACGAAGCAGCTGACGCCCTTTCACGTCTCAGCTCGCAATGTAAGCCAGTTCCTCCCAATGTTTTTCTGGATATTTTGCATAATCCTTCCGTGAGGTTGCCCTCAGAAGAGGAGTTGGCGATAATAGACCCTGAGTCCCAGTTTGTGGCGGCTCTCCGCGTTATGCCAGATTGGGTTCTTCCTTATTTGGCATACCTTGCATGAGGCGAGTTACCTTCGGATGAGGTGTTGGCTCGCCAAATCGTTCGTTGGAGCAAATCCATGGTCATCATCAATGGCGAATTATATAAGCGAAGCACTTCCGGGGTATTCCAACGATGCGTTTCTTCCGAAGAAGGGTGCGTAATTCTGAACGACATCCATGCCAGAGATTGTGGGCATCATGTCGGGTCACGTTCCCTGGTCTCAAAGGTGTTCCATCACGGATTCTTTTGGTTGACGGCTCATGCAGATGCAGAAGAGATAGTTCGTCGATGTGATGGCTGTCAGCATTACGGACGACACGCACATGTGCCAGCTCAAGAACTAAGGATGATACCTATCACTTGGCCTTTTGCGGTCTCGGGGCTAGACATGGTTGGCCCCTTTAAGATGTCATCCAACAAAAAAACTCATTTACTAGTGGCGGTTGATAAATTCACCAAGTGGGTCGAAGCAGAACCTGTTGGCGCCTGTGATGCAGAAGCAACAGTTAAATTTTTGAAAAAACTGATCTTCCGGTTTGGATATCCAAACAGCATTATCACTGATAATGGTACCAATCTATCACAAGGAGCGATGCAGGAGTTTTGCCACCGTGAGCACATTCGGCTTGATGTATCTGTGGTCGCTCATCCACAATCTAATGGGCAAGCGAAACGGGCGAATCAGGAAGTATTGCGAGGAATCAAGCCCCGACTTATGGTTCCCCTGGAGCGCACCCCAGGCTGTTGGGTTGAGGAGTTGCCTTCAGTATTATGGAGCATCCGAACCACCCCAAACCGTTCTACGGGTTTTAGTCCCTTTTTCCTGGTATACGGAGCAGAAGCCGTTCTTCCTAGTGACATTAGGCATGACTCGCCCAGAGTTGCTGCTTATGTGGAACAGGACAACGAGTTGGCGCGTTAGGATTCTTTGGACGCTTTGGAGGAAGCACGCGACTTGGCTGCCGCCTGATCGGCTATTTATCAGTAGGACTTATGGCGTTATCATAGCCGCCGGGTCTAGAGCCGAACCTTTCAGGAGGGCGACTTAGTGCTCCGATTGATCCAAGATCGCACTGGCATGCATAAGTTGTCACCACCATGGGAAGGACCGTTCTTCGTCAGCAAAAGCCTTCGCAACGGGTCATACTATCTGGTGGATCTTTGGCCTGATCGGCCAACCACGGAGGCTGAGTCAACTCGCCCCTGGAACATAGCCCACTTGCGGCCTTATTACACTTGAGCTATTGGCTCCGTTTTTTCTTCTCTTGAAAATTGTAATCTTTCATTTTTATAAAGCAATAAAGTTGATGCCCACGAATTTTGGGGCTCTCCTGCCACTTCATCTTATTGAAAGCACGGATCTTTATTGCTCTTCGACAAGTCGCCCAAGCATGGACGCTATCCATACCAGAGAGCATAAGTCGCCATGCTGTGCTTATTACAACACTGAGTATCGATAAGCCAAAGAGGATCAAGTCGCTACAAGCGCGTGATTCAAACATGGGCGCCTTATATGATTCTGTGGATTAGGCCGGCTTACTTGGGGGCTATTTGCTCCCATTTCGTTTTGCGGTAAGAGCGTATACGCTTCTACAATCCTATGGCCGGTCTTTCCCCTAATCATAGGTCACTTGGGGGCTTCCTCTCACTGAGATCAGCCTTACTACCCATTTGGCTAGCGAAAAATTACCGCATTACAAATGGTTATACTGGACTGTGTGTTGGCCGAATCACCATATGGACCCATGAACTCTTGGCGAGTTACTCCGCTTTATGGACCCTGAACTCGCCTTGGTTAAAACATGCATGGTACCGGCTAGCGCCCCACATGGAGAATAGAGAAACCATTGGTTCACTAAACCTGCTTCACTGAAGCTTGACTCGTGCCTGATCAGCCGGTCTAAATACTTGAGCTTTTTTACACAAAAAGTCTCCCTCGGGTAGCACTTGAGTTTATCTAACTCGTCCTATCCTGTCATGACATGAACGTGCCGACGAAATTCTTACTTTCACCTTCCTGGCACTGCCACATGGTTTCGCAATTTTTTACGATTCGCCGGATCTTTTTTGAACGAGGGTCTTCTGCACATAATTCGCGAGAACATCTTGAGTCGGTTATCATTTATTATCATCCATTACTCACTGAGGTGGTTTGATGTATGTTTTTAGCCCAACAGGTTGATGATCAAAATCTCTACTGACATGGCGGGTCAAGCATCATAAGGCGCCCCGAGGGCGACATAAGGGTTAAAAAAATTGCAGAACAGGATTGTTTTCTACAATAACCTATTACATAGCTCGGATGGCCAATTCACTGAAGATCTACTCTGCTGGTGCCCCCGGGGCAGCTTGCCTTGAGCTCTGGCCGACTTCAAGTTGTAAGTCCCCCAATACCCAATTGCACTTGGATAGGGCAGCGAATTCATCTTCATCATTCAAAAATGTCGAGAGATCCGCCTCCAAATCAAAAGGGTTCTTGGGCCAACGAGGAGTCAAGCTGGTTATCACAAAGGTTGGCGGATTTATTTTTTTGTTCTTATCATCATAAGCAGCTTGATACTTTGACAAATCCAAGCTTGCTGCAAGCTGAGTCGCCGCCGAGCGTGATTCTTTGACAACATGTTGATAATCATCTTGAGTAAATTCTGACCCGTCGTCCTTGAGCTGGGGAAAGCCTGCTTCTACTTCTTCGGGTTTCAGCTCTGGAACATATGCTAAACACCGACTCAACGTAGTCAGCACCCCTTTCCGGGCAGCTGATCGGGTTAGCTCACCTATCTGAGGCGGAAGGGTAGAAAACAGCCAAGCATCTTTTTGATTGCTGTTATGGGTTCCTTGGTGCCCGTCACTTCCTTCACGGTCAGCACGCTTCTGGTATACAGCTGCTCCATCAATATGTAAATCGCCCTTAACCTCAAGATACAGTCATCCTGAAGGTTGCCGGCTCTCGGACCTATATAAGGGATAATAATGGTCAGTAACTTCTTCACACTAAGTTTTTTTTACACAGTACAAGATCAGGGTTTGCTTCTTACCAAAGATAGCCTGTGTCATGTTGGAGATATGTTGATTTAAGCCGGCTAGCTCTTGTTGCATGGTTTCTAGTTTTGTTTCAGCCTTTTCCGCTCGCTTTAGCGCGGCGGCTTGATCAGCTTGAGCCTTCTTGTGGGCGGCCTTCAGCTTCTCCATCTCAGATGAGATCACTTGATATTTTTCTTCCGCTTTAGCCCGCGCGTCTTGCTGGTCAGCTAAACTTTTATTTAAGTCGCCCAACATTGACTCAGCTTGGGCAAGAGATTCCTGTCAAGTATATTATCAAGGGGCAAGTCTCAGAATTATTGCAAGCAACATCTCTGACACTTGGGGGCTAATGTATAATTTTTTAGACAAAATTATACAACATAAAGACCCAACTCATCTTTCAAAACATGACCTGGCCCTTGGGGGTTACAGGTCGAAAGTTTTTTCTAACATCAAGACCCGGCTCATCTTTCAAAAGATGACCCGGCCTTTGGGGGTTACAGGTCGAATGTTTTTTCTAATATCAAGACCCGGCTCATCTTTCAACAGATGACCCGACCCTTGGGGGCTAATGAGGAGGGTATGCATTAAGGCGTACCTCATGTTTAATCTTCATCACAAGGAGCAGATTCTTCTCCAGTTCATAACTTGTCTCCAGGCGACTTGCAAAGCCGGAGCAGAGCTCTTTAAATTCAAGATTCTCATACTTGGAAAGTTTGGCCTTGGAAATTTCATGTCCAGTAGAAGGCTGGGTTGATGTTGATACATGCTTCGACAAGACTGCCGAAGCCGGCTTAGAGAAGCTAGTACCAGTGATGATTACAGCATCCGGATCTTCTGCCGTTTTCAACGGACTCGGCGGTTTGGGCGTTTCAGTGCCTTACTTGGGAGAACTTGGGAGGTCCGCTTGGTCATCAAGTTTATCCTTTGCCGGGTTAGCCTGAGTCGGCGCCGGTTTTTCTTTAGGTTCTGGAGCTGGAGTGGAAGTTGATCCGCCAATTTTCCTTTTCTTCGCTTGTGCTCTAAAAAGAGAAGGGGTTATTCTTAAAGGCAAGCATCATCATCATGAGGACAAATGTAAGTATTATAAGGACCTACCCTTGAACGCGGATCATTGGCGGAAGGGCTGACATCACTGAGTCGCCCGACGAAGGGGGAGAATTCTGCAAAAGTAACACCTCAAAATATGAGCAAGTTATAAGTATGATCCAAAAGGAAGCAAAGGGGGACGCTGCTAAAAGATACCTCATTCTGCCGCTTCTTGGTAGGAGTTTTCATTGGTAACCCGGACACCAAATCTCCAGAGTGGCTCCAAGTCTTCCGATAGGAAGCATGTTGCGCTTTCTTCAAAAGGAAATTAGGGTCTAGACAAGCATTTGGGTGAGACATGGGAACTTTCCCACAAACCCGCCTGGCCGGCTTAGGTGGAGGAGAAGATGAGTCGGAGGAAATAGAAATTACCTCTACGGAGTCTTCTTGGCTTTCGTTACCATCATTCTATACATAAGAGATGCAGAGGTGTAAGCACAAATTATAACAATGGATGTCAAGACAAAGAAGATAGAATTTTACCTCTGAAGATACATCGCCGATTTGGGATTCGTCCACATCGGACGATTCAGTGATGGCGGCTTTGCTTTTGCTCTTGGTTTTCTTTTTTTGAGGCGGCCTGGCTTGCTTCAGGGCCATCTTTTTTGGCCTCTTGGACCAGAATCGGTCACCTTTCTGAAGTGGAATTTTTATTATGCGAATCAGAATTCAAGTAAGTCGGAAAGAATAAATCAAAGGCGGCTTAAGTTATTTACCTTAGGAGCCGGGTTAATCTTGCAGAATGGCTTAAGCCCTATTTGGCTACACTTGGCCATGGGCTCGCCGGTTAACTTCTTGATGATGGTCACAATATCATTCTATGTGAGTGTTGTGCGGAAGTAGCATTGGGGGTGGTCCAAAGTGCCATCAAACTCACACATTAAGCCGTCTCAGCGACTCAAGGGAAGGATGCGCCATTCCACCCAGCAGCGGATCAGATCAACCCCAGTGAGACCATTGTTTGTTAGAGATCGTAACTTGGATAGCACCAGAATAAAATCTGGATCCTCTTCTTCGGTGAGCTTGTCTGGAAGTTTATAGTTTGTAGGAAGGCGTTCCTTCCTATAGCCGAGGAGTTTGTTTTCACCCTCAGGAGAAGTTTCTTGGCAATAAAACCAAGACTCGCCCCAAACTTTGGGATGGCTTGGCATGGCGAGTGATGGGAATGAGGTGTCCCTGCAGCACTGAACGTTGACCCCTCCAAGTTCTAAGCTAGGGCCATTGGCAAACTCGGTCTGGCAATTCAAATGGAAAAAGTACTAGAACAAAGGGACTGAAGGTTCCATCCACAAGTAGGCTTCACGCAATACTTGGAACTGACATATGTTGCTAATCGAGTTGGGGCCCAGGTCTTGGAGGTGGACGTTCATAAAGGTCATAACATCTCTGAGGAATTTTGACCCTGGCGGTTTAAACCCCCGTTCGAGGTGCTCAGCAAAGACAACTATTTCCCTTTCCTTCGGGTTGGGGATCTCTTCGGTTAACCAGGATCGCCATCCGATAACTTCTTCTGGGTCAAGATTAACCGTCTTCACACAATCGTTGAGGAAAGCGTCATCAACTTTGGTTGGGAGCCGATCAGCCTTGAACACAGTGCCCATAGCTACAGAGGAGAGGTTCACAGGTAAATTAACTCGCCAAAGCATCTATTGGGCGGCTAAGGGAATCTATTAACCCGCCAAATATTTACTGAGTGGCTAAAGGGGTTTATTAGCTCGCCAGTAAAATGCCAGATCTGGGCACAGAGGCGACTTAAGAATTTCCTATCGTTTAGAGAAACAATCTCAGAGCATCAGGATCTATAAACAGGTTTCTACACGACAGGCAGCAAAGTACAGATCTATGGGCAAGTTAAAATGAATGAAAAAAGGCCCGGATAAAGTGAAACCGTCTATGGCTAGGGTAAAAGCATTGAAGGAGATTTGACAGAGGCCTTTTTTAGATCCCCATACAGGAGCTAGTGGGCTGAGGATGTGGTCAATATTACCGTGCCTACCATTGCTGTTGTAAATCAATCGCTGCCTATGGAGGTGTTCGAGGTGTTCTAAGGAACCAGCAGGCGATGAACATCGAGGAGCTAAGATCTACTTCTAATGGTGAAGGGCTGACCTGATGGTGGTGACTGGAGATGACCGAGGAAGATCCGCGGTGGATGTTGCGCGCTTGGTCGGCCTGGAGATGCGTCGGACGCGGTGGCCGGAGACGCAGGACCTCGGACGGAGATGGAGTTCTCGGTGCAGTCGCGAGGAAGAAGGGGCCGATGAAATGGGTAGGTGGGGATGTGCCCTGCCCCCTTCCCCGAGCCTATTTATTGGGTCGGGTGCTGGAATCGAGGCGCCTCGCGCGGGAACTGAAAACACGATAAATATTCGCTTTAATAGCGCCGAGATTTTCGGGATATCTGTGCCGAAAGATCCATTGGAGATTGCGTCATCATTTTTCCCGAGATTAAAGGGATAATGTGGTGTTAACAAAAAAACGGTTTGGTGACTTGGATATTCCTACAAGGGGTGGCGGATTAAGGGTATGATACATAAGGAAAGCAGAGTGAGTCACCCCTAACTAGGTGAGAGTTGGCATGAACAGGTTCAAGTCAAATCTGGGGCCTAATGTTGGGGATATTATCTGTCCGGTAACCCGCCACAGTTGGGCCGGGTAACCAAGCGGGCGACTCATCCTTTGGGGATTCAAGCTTTGACCCAATAAGCCCAGGAGCCGGATGGCGGTTCATGGTCTTCGGGGGGAATCCATCATTGGGACGATCTCCAAGTCTTGTAAATATGGCGACTTAGAGATAGAAAGAATCACGACTTATGTAAAGGCAAGGACTCTTCTAAACCCTAAGGGCTCGTCCTGTATATAAAGGCGAGTCCCAGGGAAGGAGAGGGCAGGTTAGAAATCATCGAGAGCTAGGTCAGGCGAGTTACGCCCTCCTTGTAATCAAAACATCATCAATAAAACACAAAGCAGGACGTAGGCTTTTACCTCCTCACGAGGGGTCGATCCTGGGTAAATCTCTGTCTCGCTCCCATTCAACCCCTTTGAGTCGCCACCAAGGTGCGATGGATCCAACACTAAGTCCTTTCACGAGGACATCTGCCGTGACAAAACCACGACAGTCGGGATCACCTGCCTCGGGGGTACCTGAACTTGTTGGTGTTTTGAAGGAATCTGTGAGCCACGGGGGCTCAGCAATCTATGACCTCGGTGCCAGAACTAGTCAAGTTATTAGGTAAGGAAGGTGGAGTATTTAGGTTGCAGCATCCTAAGCAGTATGGTGGCTAACTTACGTAGAACAAGTATGAAGGTCGTCTATACCAGCGGTCGATGATTAGCTGATCACTAAGTGATCCTGAACACCTACTTACGTCAATCATAACCCCACCATGTTCCTGATCGAAGAGAGGTCTTCGAAGGGGACATTCACGGTTACGCATTAAGTTATCTATAACCAGATGTTAACAAGTATTCCAAGTTGCCACATAACCGCGGGCATGGTTTTCCGAAAGATTAAACCCTGCAGATGTGCTCCAACTAGTCCATCACAAACGGTCAAGGGCCGCAAAGTAATCCGCTTTCACGAATCTGGTGATCTCATCGGAATCCTTAGAGGAAAGCCTCAACTCTGGGGAGAACCAAAGCTTCACCGGGATTCCTATACGCAAGATATATAGCTAAGGTAAGACAAGACTAGCAGGACCTCCCGACGTGTCGACGACCCTGATAAGAGCCGCGTATCTCAGTCTCAGGACACACCGGATGAGGATAGCATACAGTAGCCTGATAGACATTTCCCGAGTTGCCCCGGGTTGGCCCTGCACACGACTCTAGTTTGGACCAACACTCATGAGGAGCACTGGCCCGGGTTGTTGATTAAAGATCCTCGGGGTGATCATTCCCTATGCAGATTATTATTAAGTGATTAGCAAATTAACACCAATGTTGGGTCCTGCTGGACAAGTCTTAACACTACGCGATTTATCAAGGGGGTCCCCATAACAACCTCGAACGTATTAGAAGCGATCAGTTATGGAATCAAACACCGGTAGCCGGTAACTACGGCGGCAATAACGGAACAAAACACCCGGCAAAAGGCTAGGCCTTCCGTTATTTACCATGTATATAGGTGCATTGATTAAATAACATATTTAACATAATGATATCAAGCTCATGTTATCACATGAGACAAATACACCTGCAACTAGCAACGCTAACATTAGAAGCTTATCAAAGCCTACTTAGCCATTCAAGATTTGCTAGGAAGGAATAAGTGTATGGGTTTCATGGCAATTTCAGGAGGCAATTATTTCAGTGGTAGGCAGCGAGCATAAGACGTAAGAAACGTAATCTAGCATAACAAGTCTAGAGATGGAATCAAGGTCATATCATCTTGCATGTGATGTCCTCAGCTTGGAACTGCTCTTGTTCGTCCTGCACGTACTCTCCCAGATCCACGTACTCGTTCTCCGATCCCGGTGCTACCCAACATAAAAATAACATCCAATGAACAACAGCACCTCAAGATGCAACAACCACATGATGCATGAGATGAAAATGAACATGCGTCTCTATTCTATTCACTAGCACAAGCATGAGAAGTAAATACAAGTTCCTCGACAGAACTGCACCCTAAGCTATCTTAACATGCATGATAATGACATGAACAGATGCGTCACGCGAAAACAATGCAAAAATATATAAAGAACGTAACGATCGGAGCTACGGATCAACGGGAAACAATGAAACAAGAAATGACGTCATACGTAACAAAATCATCACCACACACTCCAATGGCATACTTCCGGTATTTCCAGGTTGCCGAGACATAAATCAAACCAACATGGATGGGGTGGTGCAAGGAATATCACCACACCATCAACTATGCACTCACAAGCATCAAAACATTAAAACTATACATGCTGCCATAAACAGCATCATAGCATTTTGAGGGCTACATACAAAGCACCTACAGCCACCCAAATATGCCAAATAGGATATGTGGCAGAAGCTATTCAAAATTACTACAAGCACAAGAAAAAAAACCACATAAAGGAGTTTCACACAGAAAGTTACAGAGCTGCTAACTTGGACAAAAATATCAGTTTTGAGGGACTTTGTGAAAAATCCGGATTCTCACTAGCTGTTTATGCTCTGAAGCATTTTGACAGCACCCAAAACAATATCTACAGGAATCCAAATGGAATGAAAATTTATGGAGATCTAGACAAACACAACATCTACAACTTTCCAGTTGATAGCAAAGGCTGATTCACAACACATGGACTTCTACAAGCACAACAACAGGAGAAGAAAATATAAGCAGATTCTCAGACTTAGTGAAAATCACAGATTTTCACTGAAGTGGAATTTCAGCCACATGCCTACTTTGACTAGGCACAACTTGCACATATGAATTACTAAGCATGAAACAAAACCAACATGCCATAGAGGGGGTCACCCTGTAATACCACAACAAGGAATCAACCTCTTGGGCTCACCACATCTCATGGAACCAAGCTCCAAACATAGAACAAATCTGAAATATGACATTTCCAGAAAGTGTTCCAAAGGCAAAACCGACTTCACCAATGGATTCCTGGGATGATTCTACCCCAAAAACATATATAATACCTTTGTACTTGCATAGAACAAAAGGGCACAAACTTGAAAATAAAAACCACATGGAATCACAAATAGTGAATAATGCATCATCACATGTGCTATTCACTAGAACAACACCTACACATCCACTTGCATATGTCCACAACACCTATGGTGCACATGAGGGGTAGACCTCATGCTCATGTGCCTTAGCACACCACCACACACCACACACATCAAGCACAAGCAAGTAAGCACCTACACATGCTAAATAGAACAAACCACTATCTTAAACTCTCAAAGGCATTCCTACACCTACACATACAACTTGATCATGTGCTCTTCAAGGCACTTCATGCCTTGGGCATGTGTGAAACACACACACACAACACACACAACACACCTCATGCAACATCACAACATTACATGAGAGTTATAAAGACCCACACACAAGGTATGTGGGGGGGGACCCACACACACACTCACATCACACACTACTTGTACCACTAGGGCATGAGCTAAACTCACATGCACAAATCACACCCTACATAAACATCATGATATGCATCTACACATGCTTCCCTAGTGCAAACACACACAACAAATATAGGCTAGAACTACATATGCACATATGCTTCAAATCCTATTCATGCAATCCTACACAAGAACATGCCTACACATACATATATGGCCTACACATGCTATCTAACATAGTAGCAAAAATCTAGAGGCCACATGCTGTTTGAGAGCTACAAAATATGCCACACATGCTAGCTAGTGCACCACAGCATCTACAAGCATCCAAGGAAAACAACACAAGAAAAAATACACAGCAAAATAAAAGGAGGGGGAGAGGGGATCGAACCCTGTACCCCCTGGATCTACAACACGTTCGACACCACTCTGCTACTGCCCAAGTGCTTGACAGGTACAGAGTCGACAGCAAGTTAGTATACCCTCTGCGCTACTGCTACTGTTGCCGAGAGGAAAAACACAAAAAGGGGTGGCGCCTGCGGGACTCGAACCCACGATCAGCTGTACCACATCAATGCACTGCACTACTACGCTACACCACGGAGTCTGACAGAGAGGAAGACTCCAACTAGATAACCCTACAGGGCAACAAGGTCTCCCTGCTCTGCTACACAGAGACGGCGACAACAACGACGATCACTGGCGCTTCGCTACTAAGTATTGCTACGTCACGGGAGACTCTGTTGGAAATATGCCCTAGAGGCAATAATAAATTAGTTATTATTATATTTCTTAGTTCATGATAATCGTTTATTATCCATGCTATAATTGTATTGATTGGAAACACAATACTTGTGTGGATACATAGACAAAACACTGTCCCTAGTAAGCCTCTAGTTGACTAGCTCGTTGATCAAAGATGGTCAAGGTTTCCTGGCCATGGGCAAGTGTTGTCACATGATAACGGGATCACATCATTAGGAGAATCATGTGATGGACTAGACCCAAACTAATAGACGTAGCATGTTGATCGTGTCATTTTGTTGCTACTGTTTTCTGCGTGTCAAGTATTTATTCCTATGACCATGAGATCATATAACTCACTGACACCGGAGGAATGCTTTGTGTCTATCAAACGTCGCAACGTAACTGGGTGACTATAAAGATGCTCTACAGGTATCTCCGAAGGTGTTAGTTGAGTTAGTATGGATCAAGACTGGGATTTGTCACTCCGTGTGACGGAGAGGTATCTCGGGGCCCACTCGGTAATACAACATCACACACAAGCCTTGCAAGCAATGTAACTTATTGTAAGTTGCGGGATCTTGTATTATAGAACGATTAAAGAGACTTGCCGGTAAACGAGATTGAAATAGGTATGCCGATACTGACGATGGAATCTCGGGCATGTAACATACCGAAGGACAAAGGGAATGACATACGGGATTATATGAATCCTTGGCACTGAGGTTCAAACGATAAGATCTTCGTAGAATATGTAGGATCCAATATGGGCATCCAGGTCCCGCTATTGGATATTGACCGAGGAGTCTCTCGGGTCATGTCTACATAGTTCTCGAACCCGCAGGGTCTGCACACTTAAGGTTCGACGTTGTTTTATGCGTATTTGAGTTATATGGTTGGTTACCGAATGTTGTTCGGAGTCCCGGATGAGATCACGGATGTCACGAGGGTTTCCGGAATAGTCCGGAAACGAAGATTGATATATAGGATGACCTCATTTGATTACCGGAAGGTTTTCGGAGTTACCGGGAATGTACCGGGAATGACGAATGGGTTCCGGGAGTTCACCGGGGGGGCAACCCACCCCGGGGAAGCCCATAGGCCTTGAGGGTGGCGCACCAGCCCTTAGTGGGCTGGTGGGACAGCCCAAAAGGGCCCTATGCGCCTAGGAAAGAAAATCAAAGAGAAAAAAAAAGAGGAGGTGGGAAGGGAAGGAAGGACTCCCACCCACCAAACCAAGTCCAACTCGGTTTGGGGGGGAGCCTTCCCCCTTGGACTCGGCCGACCCCCTTGGGGCTCCTTGAGCCCCAAGGCAAGGTCCCCTCCCTCCCACCTATATGTACGGAGGTTTTGGGGCTGATTTGAGACGACTTTTCCACGGCAGCCCGACCACATACCTCCACGGTTTTTCCTCTAGATCGCGTTTCTGCGGAGCTCGGGCGGAGCCCTACTCAGACAAGGTCATCACCAACCTCCGGAGCGCCGTCACGCTGCCGGATAACTCTTCTACCTCTCCGTCTCTCTTGCTGGATCAAGAAGGCCGAGATCATCGTCGACCTGTACGTGTGCTGAACGCGGAGGTGCCGTCCGTTCGGTACTAGATCGTGGGACTGATCGCGGGATTGTTCGCGGGGCGGATCGAGGGACGTGAGGACGTTCCACTACATCAACCGCGTTCACTAACGCTTCTTCTATACGGTCTACAAGGGTACGTAGATCACTCATCCCCTCTCGTAGATGGACATCACCATGATAGGTCTTCGTGCGCGTAGGAAAATTTTTGTTTCCCATGCGACGTTCCCCAACAGTGGCATCATGAGCTAGGTTCATGCGTAGATGTCTTCTCGAGTAGAACACAAAAGTTTTTGTGGGCGGTGATGTGCGTTTTGCTGCCCTCCTTAGTCTTTTCTTGATTCCGCGGTATTGTTGGATCGAAGCGGCTTGGACCGACATTACTCGTACGCTTACGAGAGACTGGTTTCATCGCTACGAGTAACTCCGTTGCTCAAAGATGACTGGCAAGTGTCGGTTTCTCCAACTTTAGTTGAATCGGAATTGACCGAGGAGGTCCTTGGATGAGGTTAAATAGCAATTCATATATCTCCGTTGTGGTGTTTGCGTAAGTAAGATGCGATCCTACTAGATACCCATGGTCACCACGTAAAACATGCAACAACAAAATTAGAGGACGTCTAACTTGTTTTTGCAGGGTATGCTTGTGATGTGATATGGCCAACGATGTGATGTGATATATTGGATGTATGAGATGATCATGTTGTAATAGTTAATATCGACTTGCACGTCGATGGTACGGCAACCGGCACGAGCCATAGGGTTGTCTTTATAACTAACGTTTGTGCTTGTAGATGCGTTTACTATTTTGCTAGGACGTAGCTTTAGTAGTAATAGCATGAGTAGCACGACAACCCCGATGGCGACACGTTGATGGAGATCATGATGATGGAGATCATGGTGTGACGCTGGTGACAAGAAGATCGTGCCGGTTCTTTGGTGATGGAGATCAAGAAGCACGTGATGATGGCCATATCATGTCACTTATGAATTGCATGTGATGTTAATCCTTTTTGCACCTTATCTTGCTTAGAACGACGGTAGCATTATGAGGTGATCTCTCACTAAAATTTCAAGACGAAGTTGTGTTCTCCCCGACTGTGCACCGTTGCTACAGTTCGTCGTTTTGAGACACCACGTGATGATCGGGTGTGATAGACTCAACGTTCACATACAACGGGTGCAAAACAGTTGCGCACGTGGAACACTCGGGTTAAGCTTGACGAGCCTAGCATGTGCAGACATGGCCTCGGAACACATGAGACCGAAAGGTCGAGCATGAATCATATAGTTGATATGATTAGCATAGAGATGCTTACCACTGAAACTATTCTCGACTCACGTGATGATCGGACTTGAGATAGTGGATTTGGATCATGTACCACTCAAATGACTAGAGAGATGTACTTTTTGAGTGGGAGTTCTTAAGTAATATGATTAATTGAACTAATTGTCATGAACATAGTCTAATGGTCTTTGCGAATTACGATGTAGCTTGCGCTATAGCTCTACTGTTTTTATATGTTCCTAGAGAAAATTTAGTTGAAAGTTGATAGTAGCAAACTTTGCAGACTGAGTTTGTAAAACCGAGGATTGTCCTCGTTGCTACGCAGAAGGCTTATGTCTTTTATGCACCACTCGGTGTGCTGCACCTCGAGCGTCGTCTATGGATGCTGTGAACATCTGACATACACGTTTCTGATGACTACACGATAGTTCAGTACAAAGTACTTAATGGCTTAGAAGCAAGGCGCCGAAAACGTTTTAAAACGTCGCGGAACATAAGTAATGTTCTAAAGAGATGAAATTGATTTCATGCTTGTGCCCTTGTTAAGAGGTACGAGACCTCCAACAAGATTCTTTGTCCACAAAGTAAAGGAGAAAAGCTCAAATCGTTGAGCGTGTGCTTAGATTGTCTGAGTACGACAATCACTTGAATCAAGTGGGAGTTAATCTTCCAGTTGAGATAGTGATGGTTTTCCAAAAGTCACTGCCACCAAGCTTTGAGAGCTTCGTGATGAACTATAACATATCAAGGATAGATACAATGATCCTTGAGCGATTCGCGATGTTTGACACTGCAAAAGTAGAAATCAAGAAGGAGAATCAATAGTTGATGGTTTGTAAAACCACTAAGTTTCAAGAAAGGCAAGGGCTAGAAGGGATACTTCGTGAAATGGCAAAACAGTTGCTGCACTAATGAAGAGACCCAAGATTAAACCCAAACCCGAGACTAAGTGCTTCTGTAATGAGGGGAACAGTCACTGAGGCGGAGCAACTCTAGATACTTGGTAGATAAGAAGGCTGGCAAAAGTCGAAAGAAGTGTATCTGATATACATGATGTTGATGTGTACTTTACTAGTACTCCTAGTAGCATGAGGGTATTGGATACCGGTTCGGTTGCTAAGTGATTAGTAACACGAAATGAAAGCTACGGCATAAACGGAGACTAGCTAAAGGCGAGGTGACGATACGTGTTGGAAGTGTTTCCAAGGTTGATATGATCAAACGCCGCACGCTCCCTCTACCATCGGGATTGGTATTAAACCTAAATAATTGTTATTTGGTGCTTGCGTTAAGCATGAACATGATTGGATCGTGTTTATTGCAATACGATTATTCATTTAAAGAGAATAATGGTTACTCTATTTTCTTGAATATTCACCTTCAATGGTTTATTGAATCTCGATTGTAGTGTTACACATGTTCATGATATTGGTGCCAAAAGATACGAGTTAATGATGATAGTACCACTTACTTGTGGCACTGCCACTTGAGTCATGTTAGTATAAATTGCATGAAGAGGCTCCATGCTGATGGATCTTTGTACTCACCTGATTTCGAATCACTAGTGACATGCAAATCATACCACATGAGCAAGATCTTGTTTTCATTGAGATGAAACAACATAGTAACTTGTTGGAAGTGATACATTTTGATGTATGCAGTCCAATGGGTGCTGAGGCACGCAGTGGATATCATTATGTTCTTACTTCAATGATGATTTGAGTAGATACTAGAGTATTTACTTAATGAATCACAAGTCTGAAATATTGAAAAGTTCAATTCTGTTTCGGAGTGAACTTCGTCGTAACAAGAGGATAAACTGTCTACGATATGATCATAGAAATGAATATCTGAGTTACGAGTTTTGGTACGCAGTTAAGACAATGTGGAAATTGTTTCGCAGTTCATGCCACCTGGAACATCATAGTGTGATGATGTGTCTGAACATCATAGCCACGCACTATTTGGTACGGTGCACACTAAGATGTCTCTTATCGAATTACCACTATCATTTATGGGTTATGCATTAGAGACAACCGCATTCACTTTAAATAGGGCACCACGTATTTCCGTTGAGATGACACAATATAGACTGAGGTTTAGAGAAATCTAAACTGTCGTTTCTTGAAAGTTTGGGGCTTCGACACTTATGTGAAAAAGTTTCAGTCTGATAAGCTCGAACCCAAAGCGGATAAATGCATCTTCATAGGATATCCAAAACAGTTGGGTACATCTCCTATCTCAAATCCGAAAGCAAAGTGTTTGTTTCTAGAAACGGATCCTTTCTCGAGGAAAGGTTTCTCTCGAAAGAATTGAGTGGGAGGGTGGTAGAACTTGATGAGGTTACTGAACCATCACTTCAACCAGTGTGTAGCAGGGCGTAGGAAGTTGTTCCTGTGGCGCCTACACCAATTGAAGTGAAAGCTGATGATGGTGACCATCAAGCATCGGATCAAGTTATTACAAGCCTCGTAGGTTGACAAGGTCGCATACTACTACAGAGTGGTACGGTAACCCTGTCTTGGAGGTCATGTTGTTAAGCAACAGTGAACCTACGAGTTATGGAGAAAGCGATGGTGGGCCCGGATTCCGACAAATGGCTTGAGGCCATGAAATCCGAGAGAGGATCCATATATAAAACAAAGTGTAGACTTTGGAGAAACTACTTGATGGTAGTAAGACTATTGAGTAAAGATGGATCTTTGTAAGGAAGACAGACGATGATGGTGATAAGTCACTATTAAAGAAAAGCTCGACTTGTCGCAAAGATGTTTCCGACAAGATCAAACTGTTGACTATGATGAGTCTTTCTCACTCGTAGCGATGCTAAAGGTCTGTTAGAATTATGTTAGTTGTTGATGCATTATTTATGAAATATTGCACATAGGATGTCAAAACATTGTTTTCTCAACGGTTTCCTTGAGCAAACATTGTATGTGATACAACCAGAACGTTTTGTCGATCCTAAAGATACTAGCAAGTATGCAAGCTCCAGTGATCCTTCAATGGACTGGTGCAAGCATCTCGGAGTTGGAATATACACTTTGATGAGATGATCAAAAAAATTTGGGTTTGTACAAGGTTTATGAGAAACTTGTATTTCCAAAAAAGTGAGTGGGAGCACTATAGAATTTCTGATAGGTATATGTGGTTGACATATTGTGGATCAGAAGTAATGTAGAATTTCTGTAAAGCATACAAGGTTGTTTGAAAGAAGTTTTCAAAGGAGTACCTGGATTACGCTACTTGAACATTGAGCATCAAAGATCTATGGAGATAGATCAAAAGCGCTTAATAGAAGTTTCAACAAGATGCATGCCTTGACAAGTTTTTGAAAGAGTTCAAGATAGATCAGCAAAGAAGGAGTTCTTGGTTGCGTTGTGAGGTGTGAATTTGAGTAAGACTCAAAACCCGACCACGGCAGAATAAAGAGAATAGACGAAGGTCGTCTTCTATGCCTTAGCCGTAGAATCTGAAGTATGCCATGCTGTGTACCGCACCTGATGTGTGCCTTGACTCAAAGTCTGTTGAGAGGTACAGAGAGTGATCCATGATTTAATCACTAGCAGCGGTCAAAATTTATCCTTAGTAACTAATGGACTAAGGATTTTTTTTCTTGATTATGGAGGTGGTTCAAGAGTTTGTCGTAAAGGGTTACGTCGATGCAAGCTTTGACACTAATCCGAATAACTATGAGTAGTGAAACGGATTCGTATAGTAGAGTAGATATTTGGAGCATTTCCGAATAGCACGTAGTAGAAGCATCTATAAGATGACATAAAGATTTGTAAAGAACGCACGGATCTGAAAGTTTCAGAACCATTGACTAAAACCTCTCTCACGAGCAAGACGTGATCACACCCCATAACTATATGGGTGTTGGATTCGTTGGAATCACATGGTGATGTGAACTAGATTATTGACTCTAGTGCAAGTGGGAGACTGTTGGAAATATGCCCTAGAGGCAATAATAAATTAGTTATTATTATAGTTCTTAGTTCATGATAATCGTTTATTATCCATGCTATAATTGTATTGATTGGAAAACACAATACTTGTGTGGATACATAGACAAAACACTGTCCCTAGTAAGCCTCTAGTTGACTAGCTCGTTGATCAAAGATGGTAAAGGTTTCCTGGCCATGGGCAAGTGTTGTCACTTGATAACGGGATCACGTCATTAGGAGAAGCATGTGATGGACTAGACCCAAACTAATAGACGTAGCATGTTGATCGTGTCATTTTGTTGCTACTGTTTTCTGCGTGTCAAGTATTTATTCCTATGACCATGAGATCATATAACTCACTGACACCGGAGGAATGCTTTGTGTGTATCAAACGTCGCAACGTAACTGGGTGACTATAAAGATGCTCTACAGGTATCTCCGAAGGTGTTAGTTGAGTTAGTATGGATCAAGACTGGGATTTGTCACTCCGTGTGACGGAGAGGTATCTCGGGGCCCACTCAGTAATACAACATCACACACAAGCCTTGCAAGCAATGTAACTTATTGTAAGTTGCAGGATCTTGTATTACAGAACGAGTAAAGAGACTTGCCGGTAAACGAGATTGAAATAGGTATGCGGATACTGACGATCGAATCTCGGGCAAGTAACATACCGAAGGACAAAGGGAATGACATACGGGATTATATGAATCCTTGGCACTGAGGTTCAAACGATAAGATCTTCGTAGAATATGTAGGATCCAATATGGGCATCCAGGTCCCGCTATTGGATATTGACCGAGGAGTCTCTCGGGTCATGTCTACATAGTTCTCGAACCCGCAGGGTCTGCACACTTAAGGTTCGACGTTGTTTTATGCGTATTTGAGTTATATGGTTGGTTACCGAATGTTGTTTGGAGTCCCGGATGAGATCACGGACGTCACGAGGGTTTCCGGAATGGTCCGTAAATGAAGATTGATATATAGGATGACCTCATTTGATTACCGGAAGGTTTTCGGAGTTACCGGGAATGTACCGGGAATGACGAATGGGTTCCGGGAGTTCACCGGGGGGGCAACCCACCCCGGGGAAGCCCATAGGCCTTGAGGGTGGCGCACCAGCCCTTAGTGGGCTGGTGGGGCAGCCCAAAAGGGCCCTATGCGCCTAGGAAAGAAAATCAAAGAGAAAATAAAAAAAAAGAGGAGGTGGGAAGGGAAGGAAGGACTCCCACCCACCAAACCAAGTCCAACTCGGTTTGGGGGGGAGCCTTCCCCCTTGGACTCGGCCGACCCCCATGGGGCTCCTTGAGCCCCAAGGCAAGGTCCCCTCCCTCCCACCTATATATACGGAGGTTTTGGGGCTGATTTGAGACGACTTTTCCACGGCAGCCCGACCACATACCTCCACGGTTTTTCCTCTAGATCGCATTTCTGTGGAGCTCGGGCGGAGCCCTGCTGAGACAAGGTCATCACCAACCTCTGGAGCGCCGTCACGCTGCCGGAGAACTCTTCTACCTCTCCATCTCTCTTGCTGGATCAAGAAGGTCGAGATCATCGTCGAGCTGTACGTGTGCTGAACGCGGAGGTGCCGTCCGTTCGGTACTAGATCGTGGGACTGATCGCGGGATTGTTCGCGGGGCGGATCGAGGGACGTGAGGACGTTCCACTACATCAACCGCGTTCACTAACGCTTTTGCTGTACGGTCTACAAGGGTACGTAGATCACTCATCCCCTCTCGTAGATGGACATCACCATGATAGGTCTTCGTGCGCGTAGGAAAATTTTTGTTTCCCATGCGACGTTCCCCAACAGACTCTACCCTATCCTACTGCTCGACGCAACGACATGAACCCATTCTCTCACGCACAACAAGAACAATGCATGCTCTGCACCGAACACCCATGCGCACAAGCCGAACTACTCTCGGGACAGAAACACACGGCGACTCACTTCGGCGGATCTAATCCAGGGGAAGGGAGGAGGAGGCTAGCTCACCTCGGGGAAGGAAGAAGAGGGCGATCGACCGGGAAGAAGCTGGAAGAAGACGCGGCCTGAAGAAGATGCAGGGGCGCGGTGCAGAACCGACGTAGGGGAGGAAGAACACCAGGTGCGCGCCGTAGACGAGGATCTGCCCGTCGGTGAGGTCGCTTCCCGGCCTCACCGAGGACGGGAATGGACCGCGGGGTGCAGCCCCGAGCCCCTGGACATGGCGGCCAGAGACGACGGGAGCACGACGGACGTCGGCGGCGCGCTTCTCTCTCTCTGTGCTTGCGATCTACACAGCCTTACCTGAGGGGGAAGGAGAGATGGAGGGAGATGGTGGCGGCGCTAGATGGGGAAGGGAGAAACTCTAGGGAAAGGAGGGCACGCACGCTGAGGCTTTAAGAGGGCCTCGATGTCTGTGAACCCCTCACGGCGTGCTCGCTCTCTCTGGAGCTCAGACGGAAAGCGGGCAGGGGGTTAGACGCCGTCAGGAGGAGGAAGAAGGGTCGCGCGCCTGGGCTGTTGTGCGTTAGACAGAGTGGGCATAGGCCTCGGATGGGATGGAGAGGCCCATGCTGGCGCCTGTTAGAGGAAGAGAAACCTTGGGGGGTTTTCTAATTTAAATACACGAGAGAAAGATTTAAATCCAAGGCAAAACTGATGGGTTTAAAATAAAACAAAATACCCCCTAGTCATAAGGGAATTATGACCCATTTGAATAAAATAGAAAAGAATTATTTGGGGCAATTAAATATTTTCAAAACAACATTTATATTGTCTGTTTTGGAAATATTTGCACCTTTCAAGTATGGATTTAAAACAGCAAATACATCACTTCATGAACACCACAAAATATCCTAAACCGTTGACATTTTAAAACAGGGAAGAAGCAAAAGAATATTTGGGCTTGAGATAAAAAAGAGAGATGGTTTTGAAACCCTAGTTGAAATCCACAAGCTTCCTACTAGAGTTGCACCACACCACACAATTCACACAACCACATATCACACAATATATCACATCACATCATATGATCACAATGCAACAACACAATGACATGAAATGATAGAGATGCATGCATGCAAAGGAAGAACAATGCAGAGTGACACATGAAATCATAACACATTGAGCTCTCATAACAATGACAAGGTGGACCCACATAGAGAAGGTTCCAAAAAGGGAAAGATACACTCTTGGGGCATTACAAACTAGTTAGGCTGTCAACACACAATTGAAGGCGTAGCCCCTCTCCCTACCTCTAGTTCATTCTTCCTCTAGATTAGGTTTGACAGTGCATGGCGAAGCCATGCCGGATCAGCTTCACCACCATCGCCGCCACGCCGTTATGCTGTCGAAGAACTCAGCTACCTCTTCGCCCCCTTGATACGTCTCCGTCATATCTATAATTTTTGATTGTTTCATGCTAATATTCTACAACTTTCATATACTTTTGGCAACTTTTTATACTATTTTTGGGACTAACATACTGATTCAGTGCCCAGTGCCAGTTCCTGTTTGTTGCATGTTTTTTGTTTCGCATAATATCCATACAAAACGAAGTCCAAACGTAATAAAAACTTACGGGGATTATTTTTGGAATATTTATGATTTTTGGGAAGACGAATCAATGCGAGGCGATGCACGGAGTGCCCACAAGCCCTGTCGCCGCGACCAGGGGGTGGGTCCGCGGCAGGCAGGCTTGTGGTCAGTCCTTAAGGCGGTTGGAGCCCTTCTTTCGCTGCAAGAAAGATAATATCCGGAAGAAAACCGTATTAAAATTTCAGCCCAATCGGAGTTAAGGATCTTCGGGAATTTAAGAAACGGTGAAACGCGGAATCTGGGAGCGTAGAAACAGAAGGACACAGAGAGAGATCCTATCTTGGAGGGTTTCTCGCCCCTCCGCCGCCATGGAGACCATGGAACAGAGGGGAACCCTTCTCCCATCTAGGTAGGAGGTCAAGGAAGAAGGAGAAGGAGGGGAGCTCTCTCCCCCTCTCTCCCGGCGGCGCCGGAACGCCGCCTGGGACATCATCGTGTGACGGCGATCTACACCAACACCTCCGTCATCTTCAGCAACATCTCCATCATCTTCCCCCATCTATATTCAGAGGTTCACTCTCCCACAACCCGCTGTACCCTCTACTTGAACATGGTGCTTTATGCTACATATTATTATCCAATGATGTGTTTCTATCCTATGATGTCTGAGTAGATTATCGTTGTCCTATCGGTGATTGATGAATTGCTATGATTGGTTTAATTTGCTCGTGGTTATGTTGCTGTCCTTTGGTACCCATCATATGATCGCGCGCGTGGATCACACCATAGGGTTAGTTGTATGTTGATAGGACTATGTATTGGCAGGCTAGAATGACAGAAGCTTCAAACCTAGCATAGAAATTGATGCATATGGGATTGAAGGGGGGCCAATATATCTTATTGCTATGGTTGGGTTTTACCTTAATGAACGTTAGTAGTTGCGGACGCTTGCTAATAGTTCCAATCATAAGTGCATAGAATTCCAAGTAAGGGATGACATGCTAGCAGAGGCCTCTCCCACATGATACTTGCTATCGATCTAGTAACGTAGTCGATTGCTTAGGGACAATTCCGCAACTCCTACCACCACTTTTCCACACTCGTTAGACACTCGTAGTTGTTTCTTTATCTAACCAGCCCCTAGTTTTAGTTACGTGTTCTTTACTTTCTTGGAAGCCTATCCTATCACTCCTACAAAGTACTTCTAGTTTCATACTTGTTCTAGGTAAAGCGAACGTAAAGTGTGCGTAGAGTTGTATCGGTGGTCGATAGAACTTGAGGGAATATTTGTCCTACCTTTAGCTCCTCGTTGGGTTCGACACTCTTACTTATCAAGAAAGGCTACAATTGATCCCCTATACTTGTGGGTTATCACCCCTCTTGCTAGATCAAGAAGGTGGAGATCGTCATCGAGTTGTACGTGTGCTGAACGCCAAGGTGTCATCCATTCGGCACTAGATCGGGATGTATCGTGATGGGATCGCGGGAAGGGTCATGATGAGATCGTGGGACGGGCTGCAGTTTAGATCACGAATATGTTCGACTACATCAACAGTGTTATATATACTTCCGCTTAGCGATCTACAAGGGTATGTGGATCCGATCTCTCCTCTCATAGATGATCATCACCATGGATAGATCTTATATGTGCGTAGGAATTTTTTTGTTTCCCATGCAACGTTCCCCAACAGTTCTCTCTCTCCACTAAGGGTTGGTCGCTTCAGGTCACCAATAGTAGGATCAACTTTCCTGCATGATCGTCTTGATCAGATCAGTTTGTTGTGGATGGGGGTTTGAATTTCACGGTGAATTCCTGATCTAGCTCTGCTCAGAGTAGTTTTGGTGAAATAAGAAGGCCTTCCAAGAAGTTGGATTAATGGATTCTGCTAAGCCATGAAAATATTAAGCCGGAACAATCAAGGTCTCATAGGGGCGGCGGTGATCCGGGCTCCGTGAAATCTTGTGAAGTGAGCTGCGTGGATGTCTTGTTTCTCTCGAGAACTCAACTAGATGAGTTCCGGGCAGAATGCATGCATCTTCAAATTAGGATTGATTTCAAAGATGTTGTATCCTGTGATGGCCTAAAAGCTGGACTATTACTCTTGTGGAGGCAATAAGTCGATATCTCCCTTAGATACAAGATGGCTAGTTTGTGATAGACATTTTGCATACACAATGGCCATGAAAATCATCATGAATATTTTAAAATGTCTATGTGACCATGTATATGGCCGAAAAGACGTTTATGACCATGTATTCCAAAATAATTCATAGTATCTATTAAAGTAAAAAATGTGAATCATTTAATTGAAAAGTGTTCATCGTGTATGGAAAAATGTTTCACATGTACACAAAACTGTACATTGTTTACTGAAAACTTTAAAAATGTTTGAACAATGTAAAAAATGTTTTCGTGTAATTTTAAAAGTGTCTATTACCATAAAAAAAGTTTGGCTCTTAATTGAAAAAAAGTTGACCAAGTATTCAGAAATGTGTCCAAAACATGTATTAGGTAACATGGCCAAAAAAGAGGTAAAAGAAGAAAATAAAGAAGGCAATTTGAGCATCTATTGTAATCAACACAAGTTTTATTTTTTCCGCTCTGGTTGTAGGTCTAGCATATGCCAATATTTAAACTCCATCTAGGAACATTCCAGGAGGTACAGCTGTGGTAAGAGAAGGGGCTTGCAATGAAAAGAAAATCAAGATAGGGGCGGCCCAACAAGTTGGATTGGTGGAGTCTGCTTCGTCATCTATACCTAATAATAAAGCGGCTATTGCTTCCGTCAGAAAACCCATCGCGGTATTTTTATAAAAAAGCCCGTGTAATTTTTGTTATTCAACCCGCACTTCATCATTTATCTTCAACGCAAAAAAAAATGATTCGTTGCAAAAATTATACCCGTACGCATCGCCTCCTCCCGTCGACCCAGGGCCACCCTGGCCTGTGCCCAGGCCGCCGCCACACCACTCGTTGCTGCGGCCGACCTCAACCGCCACCGCTGCCTATCTCAACCCACCCGCCTCCGCGGCCGTACCTCTCCCCGCTCACTGCCCCCGTTGCGGCGCTCGAGCGCATCGCGTCGACCCTGGTCCACCCTGGACTGTGCCCAGGCCGTTGCAATACCACTCACCGCCGCGGCCGACCTCAACGACCACTGTTGTCGATCTCAACCCACCCGTCTCCGCGGTCGTACCTCTGCCCGCTTGCTGCCCCCGTTTCGGTGCTCGAGCAGAGCTTCTGGATCAAATCAACGCGACAGCTACAGTGACTGGGGATGATGCGTCTGCTCGATGTAGAACGGCGGCGGCGCGCGGATAAGGCTCGACGGAGCAAAGTACTTGCAGGTGGAGGCGGGCCTCCATGGCTCACACGGGGAACTCCGAGGTTATGGCGCTGCAACGACGACTCCTTATGGCCAGATAGAGGCGCCTAACCCTTGCTCCCCTCATCGTATCACCTCCTCCGGCAGGAACTCATCATCTGGTGAGATCCCCTCCCTATGCCTCCAACCGTGTGCCAAGCACCGGTAAGAAATTTTGTTTTGTGAGGGTTTGTATGCTGATGAATGAATGTATTGAATTTAAGATTGTATTGTTGTAGAGACAGAGAATGAAACACTACTTTCAGTTTGTTATCTGATCCCACATTCTTTACCGCATGAGTGAAATAAGATAATAGTCCATTGATCAATTCACGTAGCCTCTTTGTTTTGCTTTGCTTGTCCCGCTCAATTTCTCATCATGGTGGAATTAATAATGGACGGGTTGATTTCTTAACAAAATAGAATAGGAGTGACTACATTAATTAGTTAGCTTATTATTTTAATAAATCAAAATGATTATAAAAAAATTAAAAGTGTGTGGTATTTTTTTTCACCCGTTGCAACGCACGGACCGTTTTGCTAGTAAAAATATTAAGCAAGAATTGTGGCGGTCTCATAGGGGCGGGAGCAATCCGGGCTCCGCAAAATCTTGTGAAGTGGAGCTGTCCGGATGTCTTGTTTCTCTCGAAACTCAACTAGATGAGTACCGGGCAGAATGCGTGCATCGTAAAATTAGGATAGATATTAGAGCGGTGCTTGCCGGAAAGTACTCTTATGCAGGAAAGAAGTTGATGTCTCTCTTAGATACAAGATGGATAATTTTTTTTTAAACATTTCGTATACACGATGGCCATGAAAATCATCATTAATATTTCAAAAATGTGTATAAAACATATTATAAAAGATTCGTATAACTAAAAATGCACGTTACATTTTAAAGAAATACTCTTTCATTTAGATGAAAGAAATACTCTTTCATTTAGATGAAATCATGATATCAAAATTGTTTGAATTCTTTCAAAATATGTATGTTGCGTACGGCAAACATTTAGAAAAATGTTTATGCAATGTAAAACCATGTTTGTGTAGTTTTATAAAAGCCGTTTGTTGCCACAAAAATTTGTTCAAAACTTATTTGGGAAAATGTTGGCCACGTATTCAAAATTTTGTTGAAAACAAGTATTAAAAGGAAAATGGATTACCAATGTGTCAAGATAGCACAGCTAAATTGTACTACATGAGTTTACTTAAAACTTCAAGTCAAGTAGAAAAATAAAACGGCGAAATAGAAGAATGTTAAGGTGGTATAAAAAATACGTTAGGGCAACTAAAATATATTCTTAGATTTTTTGGAAAAATAAATGTTTCTGAGAATGAAATATGTTGGTGCCTCTCTAACCCCCTTTTTTTTCACCGACAAGGTGTATATTTTTCGGCTCTGCTTGTAGGTCAAGTATATGGCAATATTTTCCGATAACATGGTAACATATTATCCAGGTCCCATTTGACCACTTGACATCAATATCCGTGCCTCGGCTTGGATGCGGGCGGGCCAAATACAGCAACGTGCAAGGCAGCCTCGCCTAAACACCACCGGTGCTGGGCTAGCCAAATACGAATGTGGCTCCGCTATGCTCAAGTCAGTGTGATGTTTGGTAAATTTCGTTTTGAATTATTTATTTCCTTTTATATTTATTCATCTATGAAAACCTGAAAACTAAACAAAAGAATTTGAAAAAATGTTAACAAGGAATAAAAGTTGTTAACAGAACTAAACAACTGTTCAAGACTTTCAAAGAAAATGTTCATGCCAATGAAAAATGGTCATCTATTTCAGCAACACTTATGTAAGTTTTTTTTTAAATATGTATTGAATGTAAAAACAATATTTGTGTAACATAAAACAATTTTTTCGTACAAGTTATATTCTGTAATAGAAAAAGACTTTTAAAATTATTTTCAAAACCATGTCCGTAAAATTTATTTTTATTTTTATACATTTTATAAAAGTAATGAGTAAAAAAGCATGTGTATACATTTATAAATAAAGGTTGATATCATATTTCATTTATATTTTGGAAATGGAACTGTATTTAAAAATATAAAATGATGGATTGGAAATTTGAACATGGTATAAAAAATACTTAGCACAACTATAGAAATGTTGATAGCCTTAAGAAAATAATTCTAAGGATCAAAATGTTGATGTACTTCAAAAAGCTGCATGCGAATTATTTTAAATATTGTGGAGTTGAGCTTCCCGAATGTCTTGTTTCTCTCGAGAACTCAACTACATGAGTACCAGGTAGAAATGGATTATAGAGAAGTGGTTGCCGGAAAGGTGTACTGTTACTATTGTGGAGGAAAGAAGTGAATGTCTCTCTAAGATACAAGATGGCTTATTTGTGAAAAATATTTTGTATAATGGCCATGAAAATCGTCATGAATTTGAAAAATATGTATACAATATAAAAAGTGTTCCGTATAATCAAAAAATGCATGTGACGTATTAAAGAAATATTCTTGCATCGAAAAAATGTGACATTAAAAAATGTTTATATTGTCAAAAAAATGTATATTGTGTACCAAAAACTTTTAAGAAAATGTTTATGCAATATAAAACAAAGCTCGTGTTGTTTTATAAAAGCTGTTTGTTACCGTACAAAGATGTTTGTTTATTTGGGAAAATGTTGGCCCCATATTCAAGTTTTTTAAACATGTATTTAAAGGAAAATGGATCACTACCAATGTATCAAGATAGCACAACCAAATTGTAATACATGAGTTTGCTTAAAACCTCAATTCAAGTAGACAAATAAAATGGTGAATTTGAAAACTGTCAACAAGGTATAAATTTTTTGTTAACACAACTTAAAAATATTGATAGATTTAAAAAGAAATATTTGTGAGAATGATTTTTTTCCGAAAAGGAAGATGACACCCGGTCTTTGCATCTGGGCGATGCATGCAACCATCTTATTAATTATTCATAAAGACCTTATAAAGTAACACATCACTAAGTCTGAAGCCATCATCTTGAAAACATTTGTCGCTACTCCTATCCACTTAATGAAGGTACGCAGATTTTCTGAGCCGTACACCCAGACCTCAAACCAACGCCTAAAATCTAAATCCGGAGACCCCAACCGAGCTGCAATGCCGGGTCTAAAGCACACACCGGTCGAACACACTCTTAGCGGGCACACTGCACAGAACGTCGGCACCATATTCCACTGGTCCATCTTCACAGCAAGCAGTAACACATCGACCTTGCTTGGCCTGTCGTCGACGCCAGACAACGCCCCCACCATGCGCGAGTCCATCATCTTGCGCTCGTCACCCAGACCCCGTTGCACCACGCCACTTACACTCACCGTCGTCGATGTGGTATATGTACATCGCTCCACTCATTGCGTCCTCCCACCCTCCCTCCCTCCCTCCCTCCCTCCCTCCATCTCTCTCTGTCCGGGTTTGGTCGCTTCAGGTAGGGATCTACCTTCCTACCTGATCATCTTGATTGGATTAGTTTGTTATCGATGGGAGTTTGATTTTTCATGGTGAATTGTGATCTAGCCCTCTTGAGAGTAGTTCTGATGAAATTGGTAGGCCTGCCTCTCTCTCTCTCTCCCTCTCTCCCTCCCTCTCTCTCTCTCCCCCTCTCTCCCCCTCTCCCTCTCTCTCCCTCTCCCTCTCTCTCTCTCCCTCTCTCTCCCTCACTCTCTCTCCCTCTCTCCCTCTCTCTCCCTCACTCTCTCTCCCTCTCTCTCCCTCACTCTCTCTCCCTCTCTCTCCCTCTCCCTCCCTCTCGCTCGCTCCCTCCCTCTCCATCTCCCTCCCTCCCTCCCTCCCCCTCTCTCCCACTCTCTCCCTCCCTCTCCCTCTCTCCCTCTCTCCCTCTCTCTCCCTCCCTCTCCCTCCCTCCCTCTCCCTCTCTCTCCCTCTCTCTCTCCCCCCTCCCTCTCTCTCTCCCTCTCTCTCCCTCTCTCTCTCATGTGGTTGCCGGAAAGGTGGACTGTTACTATTGTGGAGGAAAGAAGTGAATGTCTCTCTTAGATACAAGATGGCTTATTTTTGAAAAATATTTCGTGTAATCGCCATGAAAATCGTCGTGAATTTTGAAAAATGTGTATACAATATAAAAAATGTTTCGTATAATCAAAAAATGCATGTGACGTATTAAAGGAATATTCTTGCATAGAAAAATTGTGACATTAAAGAATGTTTATGTTGTTCAAAAAAATGTATATTGTGTACCAAAAACATTTAAAAAAAGTTTATGCAATGTAAAACAATACTTGTGTTGTTTTATAAAAACTGTTTGTTACCGTACGAAGATGTTTGTTTATTTGGGAAAATGTTGGCCCCATATTCAATTTTTTTAAACATGTATTAAAAGGAAAATGGATCACCAATGTATCAAGATAGCACAACCAAATTGTACTCCATGAGTTTGCTTAAAACCTCAAGTCAAGTAGAAAAATAAAATGGTGAATTTGAAAACTGTTAACAAGGTATAAATATTTTGTTAACACAACTTAAAAATATTGATATATTTAAAAAGAAATGTTTGTGAGAATGATATATTTTTTTCAAAAAGGAGGATGACCCCCGGTCTGTGCATCTGGGCGATGCATGCAACCATCTTATTAATTATTCATAAAGACATTGTAAAGTAACACATCACTAAGTCTGAAGCCATCGCCCTATCCGGAATACTCGGATCGGGTGTATACCATGGAGCATCGTGAGTTGGTAGGTGGCTGCAATGGTGGTGCCTTCAAGAAAGAAATGATGCGTAGACGCTGCCATCCCCTGCCATGACCGTAGTCGATGCTCGGTTTTGACTGGCAGCCATGCCCCCCTCGCGAACTCGCCTCCGGGACTAGCCGTGGGGATCTAGGATGGATTTCAAAGAGGTGGTTGTGAGTGATGGCCAGGAAGGTCGACTATTAGTCTTGTGGAGGAAAAAGTCGATGTCTCTCTTAGACAAGATGGTCAATTTTTGAAAAATATTTCGTATGCACGATGGCCATGAAAATCGTCATGAATTTTTGAAAAATGTGTATAGAATATATGAAAAGGTTTCGTATAACTAAAAAATGCCCGTGATATTTTAAAGAAATATATTCTTTCATTTAGAAGAAACCATGACATTAAAAAAAGTTTGAATTGTTTAAAAAAATGTATATTGCGTACGGAAGAAAACGGTGGAATAGAAGAATGTTAAGGTGGTATAAAAAATACGTTAGCACAACTGAAAAATATTGCTAGATGTTTTGGGAAAAGAAATGTTTGTGAGAATGAAATATGTTGGTGCGTCTCTAAAACTCCTTTTTTGTTTTCACCGACAAGGTGTATATTTTTCGGCTGTGCTTGTAGGTCAAGTATATGGCAAGATTAAAAGTGCATGTAGGAACATTTCGAGGAGGGGCTTGCAAAGAAGAATAAAATAAAGATAGCAAACTAGATTGTACATGAGTTTGCTTAAAAGATACTGTATAAAGCAGCTCAAGTCAAGTGGGGCGTTCATCTTTCCGGCAACCACCTCTCGTTATTCATTCGTTCATTCATTTTGAGCTAATATAAGTCACACAGACATCAACAGCAATGGATCAAGGTGACGATCAAACTAATCATTTTATTGACCAACCAGCGCGTGGTTGGGTTAGGGGCAGAGAGATGGATGGAGTGGCCGGAGTTCATGTCCAGGAGCATTTCCTGCCCTGGAGGAGAGGGCCGACGAGTGACAGGGCTTCTTGCGCCGTGTCGACTTTCTTGGGGCGGCCATCCGCACCAACAACTTGGAGCGGTCCTTTCTTGAGCTCGCCGGCCTCCTCGTTCTTGTCCCACGCGTCCTTGGTCATGCCGTGGCGTGACCACGAGAGGACGGCGCAACTCACGCGGGCCCAGTTGACCGCCAGCCGCGTGAGGGATTCGGGGATGGTCAGTCCGCCGGAGGCGATCCGGTCCGCGACGGCGTCCCGAATCCCGGGGAACCGCTGGGCCTCGGCGATGCCGAGGACGTAGAACCCCAGGCTCGGTTTGAGCTGCTCCTCCGTGACGACGTACCGGTCCCGGTAGTCCGCCAGGATGCGGGCGTGGTCGTAGGCGATCGTGGAGTTGATGGGCAGTCTGCCGAGGCCTGCGGGGCCGTGGTCGCCGAACAGCGAAGCGTAGTCGCCGCGGTACGTGAGCGCCGTCGTCCCGCGTGGGAACGTTCCCTCCTCGCCGGCGAAGCAGAACCGTCCGTGGACGTTCTAGAACCCCGGAAGATAGAGATTGTCGCTCCTGTACAGCAGCTCCACCATGCGCTTCTTGCCCTCGCCGACGAGATGCACCTTGATCCAGTACGGGGGCGGCAGCCGCAACTGCTCCGGCCCTAGGACGGAGTGCTCGGCGACGACGCCCGCCCTTGTCTGGTTCACGCGCAGCTCGAACTCCCGCATGAACGTGCCATACGTCGCGGAGGAACTAACCGGGACAGTGAGGGTGGTGACGAGCTCCTGCGGGCGCGGCGGCGGCTGCTTGCCGCCGGCAGTGGTGGACTGGGTGCCTACGGCTACGGCAACCAGGAGGAGGAAGAGGAGGAGGTGGCGGTGTGGACCCATGGCTGGCGCGCCTGCGTGTGTCGCTGTGGACTACTTGGATGGAGATCGACTCTGCCTCGTCCCGCCCGTGCTCGCTCCCTTAAATAGCCACGCACGTACCAGAGGCAGGCACAGGCACACACACTCGCTCGTGCTCGTAACCACCGCACATACAAATTATTCCCTATGTCTGCCTTCAACTTAGAATTAGTTGCAACCGCCGTTCTACTAGTAAGACGAGTATTATTCCACAGCAAATATGGATCGAGTAGCTAGCTCTAGCTTGCACGCCCACCCTACCGTCTCTTTCTTTGTTTCTCACCATGCTTGATGCACACTCCATTTCACATACATTGAGGTTAATTTAATTGTTTGGCTCTAAAACAAATAATCTACTTCATGGGCGTTGCATTCACGCTACCGACTCGGTGTCAAATAGGAACAAACGGCTTACACCCATAATGATGACTTGAGAGTAAACCAGAAGGAGGCGTTTTCCCATGCCCGGGGCTTCAAAATCCATGGTCAAATATATTGTAGCCGCCCACATAATACCATCCTCAATACCCTACATCGTTTGCTTGTTGAATCGGTATCTACATCGCATTTTCGTAACATGTTTCATCTCAGTCCTGCTACAGTACCAGCACCCGCGGTGTTCCGCGTCCGTGATCAAGAAGAACATGGTGCTTCGGCTCAGGTGTCAAATAGGAACAAACGGCTTAAACCCATAATGATGACTTGAGAGTGGACCAGAAGAAGACGTTTTCGCATGCCCGGGGCTTCAAAATCCATGGTCAAATATCGTGTAGCCGCCCACATAATACCCTTCTCAAAACCCTACATCGTTTGCTTGTTGAATCGGTATCTACTCCGTATTTTTGTAACATCTTCCGTCTCAGTCCTGCTACAGCACCAGCACCCGCGGTGTTCCGCGTCCGTGACCAAGAAGAACATGGTGCTTCGGCTCGGTGTCAAAAAGGTATACACTCCTTACACCGATAATGATGACTTGAGAGTGAACCAGAAGAAGACGTTTTCGCATGCCCGGGGCTTCAAAATCCATGGTCAAATATCTTGCAGCCGCCCACATAATACCCTCCTCAATACCCTACATCGTTTGCTTGTTGAATCGGTATCTACACCGCATTTTTGTAACATGTTCCATCTCAGTCCTGCTCCAGCACCAACACCCGCGGTGTTCCGCGTACGTGACCAAGAAGAACATGGTGCTTCGTCTCGGTGTCAAAAAGGAATACACCCCTTACACCGATAATGATGACTTGAGAGTGAACCAAAAGAAGACGTTTTCGCATGCCCGGGGCTTCAAAATCCATGGTCAAATATCTTGTAGCTTCCCACATCATACCCTCCTCAAAACCCTACATCGTTTGCTTGGTATCTACACCGCATTTTTGTAACATGTTCCATCTCAGTCCTGCTACAGCAGCAGCACCCGCGGTGTTCCGCGTCCGTGACCAAGAAGAACATGGTGCTTCGGCTCGGTGTCAAAAAGGAATACACCCCTTACACTGATCCTCATGACTTGAGAGTGAACCAGAAGAAGACGTTTTCGCATGCCCCGGGCTTAAAAATCTATGGTCAAATATCTTGTAGCCGCCCACATCATACCCTCCTCAAAACCCTACTTCGTTTGCTTGTTGAATTGGTATCTACACGGCATTTTTGTAACATGTTCCATCTCGGTCCTGCTATAGCAGCAGCACCCGCGGTGTTCCGCGTCCATGACCAAGAAGAACATGGTGCTTCGGCTCGGTGTCAAAAAGGAATACATCCCTTACACCAATCTTGATGACTTGAGAGTGAACCAGAAGAAGACGTTTTTTGCATGCTCGGGACTTTAAAATCCATGGTCAAATATCTTGTAGCTGCTGATACGTCTCCAACGTATCTATAATTTTTTATGGTTCAATGCTATTATATTATCAACTTTGGATGTTTTGTATGCATGATTATGCTATTTTATATCTTTTTTGGGGCTAACCTATTAACTCAGTGCCAAGTGCCAGTTTCTGTTTTTTCCGTGTTTTTGACCCTTTTCAGAGAAGAATATTAAACGGAGTCCAAACGAAATAAAATCTACGGAATGATTTTTTCCGTAACAGAAGATACGCAGGGAACTTGAGAACCAAGGAAAAGGACCCCGGGGGAGGTCACAAGCCCCCTAGCTGCGGCCTGGGGGGCCGCGCCTACCAAGCTTGTGGGCCCCATGTGGCTCCTTTGCCCTACTTCTTTCGCCTATAAATTTCATAAAAATCCAGAACCACCAGAGAGAGCCACGAAAATACTTTTCCGCCGCCGCAAGGTTGTGTCTCTGCAAGATCCCATCTGGGGACCGTTCGGGTGCCCTGCCGGAGGGGGATTCAGACACGGAGGGCTTCTTCATCAACACCATTGCCTCTCCGATGATGCGTGAGTGGTTCACCATAGACCTTCGGGTCCATAGCTAGTAGCTATATGGCTTCTTCTCTCTCTTGGATCTTCAATACAAAGTTCTCCATGATCTTCATGGAGATCTATCCGATGTAACCTTCTTTTGCGGTGTGTTTGTCGAGATCCGATGAATTGTGGATTTATGATCAGATTATCTATGAATATTATTTGAGTCTCCTCTGATCTCTTATATGCATGATTTCGTATCCTTGTAATTCTCTTCGAGTTGTGGGTTTCGTTTGGCCAACTTGATCTATAATTCTTGCAATGGGAGAAGTGCTTGGTTTTGGGTTCATACCGTGCGGTGTCCTCACCTGGTGACATAAGGGGTAGCGAGGCACACATCGTGTTGTTGCCATCAAGGGTAAAAAGATGGAGTTTATATCTATTGCATGAATTTATCCCTCTACATCATGTCATCTTGCTTAAGGTGTTACTCTGTTTGTTATGAACTCAATACACTAGATGCATGCTGGATAGCGGTCGATGTGTGGAGTAATAGTAGTAGATGGAGAAAGTATCGGTCTACTTGTCTCGGACGTGATGCCTATATTTATGATCATTGCCTTAGATATCATCATGAATTTGTGCGATTCTATCAATTGCTCGACAGTAATTTGTTCACCCACCGTAATACTTGCTATCATGAGAGAAGCCTCTAGTGAACACTATGGCCCCCGGGTCTACTTCACATCCTATTTTCAGTTCCACAAAATTACTTTGTTGCACTTTTCACCTTCAGATCTCAGCTTGCAAGTAATCGTGAAGGGATTGACAACCCCTTTATAGTGTTGGGTGCAAGTTTGTTTGTTTTTGCGCAGGTACATTGGTTCATCATGTTGATACTCCTACTGGATTGATACCTTGGTTCTCAAACTGAGGGAAATACTTACTGCTGCTGTGCTGCATCAACCTTTCCACTTCAAGGGAAAAACTAACGCAAGCTCAAGAGGTAGCAGCCACCCACATAATACCCTCCTCAAAACCCTACATCATTTGCTTGTAGAATCGGTATCTACACTGCATTTTTATAACATGTTCCATCTCAGTCCTGCTACAGCAGCATCACCCGCGGTGTTCCGCATCCGTGACCAAGAAGAACATGGTGCTTCGGCTCGGTGTCAAAAAGAAATACACCCCTTACACCGATCCTGATGACTTGAGAGTGAACCAGAAGAAGACGTTTTTTGCATGCCCGAGACTTCAAAATCCACGGTCCAATATCTTGTAGCCGCCCACATAATACCCTCCTCAAAACCCTACATCGTTTGCTTGTTGAATCGGTATCTACACCACATTTTTGTAACATGTTCCATCTCAGTCGTGCTAGAGCAGCAGCACCGACGGTGTTCCGCGTCCATGACCAAGAAGAACATGGTGCTTCGGCTCGGTGTCAAAAAGGAATACACCCCTTACACCGATCCTGATGATTTGAGAGTGAACCATAAGAAGACATTTTTGCATGCCTTTGACTTCAAAATCCGTGGTCAAATATCTTGTAGCCGCCCACATAATACCCTCCTCAAAACCCTACATCGTTTTCTTGTTGAATCGCTATCTACACCGCATTTTTGTGACATGTTCCATCTCAGTCCTGCTACAGCGGCAGCACCCGCGGTGTTCCGCGTCCATGACCAAGAAGAACATGGTGTTTTGGCTCGGTGTGAAATAGGAACAAACATCTTACACCGATAATGGTGACTTGAGAGTGAAGCAGAAGAAGATGTTTTTGCATGTCCAGGGCTTAAAAATCCATGGTAAATTTCTTGTAGCCGCCCACACAATACACTCCTCAAAACCCTACATCGTTTGCTTGTTGAATCCGTATCTACACCGCATTTTTGTAACATGTTCCATCTTAGTCGTGCTACAACAGCAGGACCCGCGGTGTTCCGCGTCCGTGACCAAGAAGAACATGGTGCTTCGGCTCGGTGTCAAAAAGGAATGCACCGCTTACACCGATCCTGATGACTTGAGAGTGAACTAGAACAAGACGTTTATTGCATGCGCGGGGCTTCAAAATCCATGGTCAAATATCTTGTAGCCGCCCACCTAATACCCTCCTCAAAACCCTACATCTTTGGCTTGTTGAATCGGTATCTACACCGCATTTTTGTAACATGCTTAGTCGTGCTACAGCAGCAGCATCCGCGGTGTCCGCGTCCGTGACCAAGAAGAACATGGTGCCTCGGCTCGGTGTCAAAAGGGAATACACCCCTTACACCGATCCTGATGACTTGAGAGTGAACCAGAAGAAGACATTTTTAGCATGCCCGGGGCTTCAAAATCCATGGTCAAATATCTTGTAGCCGCCCAGACAATACCCTCCTCAAAACCCTACATCGTTTGCTTGTTGAATCGGTATCTACACTGCATTTTTGTAACATGTTCCATCTCAGTCCTACTACAGCAGCAGCACCGCCGGTATTCCGCGTCCGTGACCAAGAAGAAAATGGTGCTTCGGCTCGGCATCAAATAGGAACAAACGGCTTACACCGATAATGATGACTTGAGAGTGAACTAGAAGAAGACGTTTTTGCATGTTCGGGGCTTAAAAATACATGGTCAAATATCTTGTAGCCGCCCACACAATACACTCCTCAAAACCCTACATTGTTTGCATTGTTTAATCGGTATCTACACCGCATTTTTGTAACATGTTCCATCTCAGTCCTGCTACACCAGTAGCACCCGCGTTGTTCCGCGGACGCAGCACTTCCGAGATCGGGAGTGTCAGGAGACCTCTTCCCGGCACCCTGCCGGAGGGAGGATTGACCTCTTGGAGCTTCTCCACCGCAATGGACGCTTGCCGAACGTGCCGTGAGTAGTCCTCCTTGGACCATGGGTCTATGACCAGTAGTTTTGTGATGTCTTCTGTCCAATCTTGTGCTCCAATGGTTAGTCCTTGTGAGCTGTCCTACATGATCAAGGCATCTTTGTAATTCTTTTGCTATCGCTATGCTCGGTTTGTTGGGATCTGATGGATTATGAGATTATTATCAGATTGTTATGAGTTATATATTTGATTATCCTTTTATATTTTGTTCCTTAGTGTTTCATGCATGTTCTCCATTGCTATTTGACTAGGAGATGTGTTGTTGCCACCAGGGTGAAACCAACGGTGCTTGTGACCACGGTTGCAAGGATTGTTTACCTTACGCATAGTTCGTTAGTGCAGTTGTTCGTTGCTTTGAGTTTACACTTTGGGTGGGGATCGCAACTTAATACCGGCGAGATGTTCTGGATAGATTTCTCAAGGTGGATGATTTGTAAGTACATGCTGATGAATAAACGGTCTACTTGTCTTGGCGTATTGCCCATTACTATTGAACCTCTAGCTATCAAGTAGCATCATTAGCATTGCGGTTGCTACCTCTTGAGCTTGCGTTGGTTTTTCCCTTGAAGAGGACAGGCTGATGCAGCACAGTAGTAGTAAGTATTTCCCTCAGTTTGAGAACTAAGGTATCAATCTAGTAGGAATTCCAAGACAAGTCACCAATGTACCTGCGCAAAACAAACAAACTTGCACCCAACGCTATAAAGGGGTTGCCAATCCCTTCACGATTAATTGCAAGGTGAGATCAGAAGGTGGAAAGTGCAACAAAGTAAAAGTGTAGAGCTGAAAATATGATGTGAAGTAGACCCGGGGCCATAGTGTTCACTAGAGGCTTCTCTCATGATAGCAAAATATTACGGTGGGTGAACGAATTACTGTCGAGCAATTGATAGAACCGCGCAAAGTCATGATGATATCTAAGGCAATGATCATACATATATGCATCACGTCCGAGACAAGTAGACCGATACTGTCTGTATCTACTACTATTACTCCACACATCGACCGCTATCCACCATGCATCTAGTGTATTGAGTTCATGACAAACAGAGTAACGCCTTAAGCAAGATGACATGATGTAGAGGGATAAATTCATGCAATAGATATAAACCCCATCTTTTTACCCTTGATGGCAACAACATGATGCGTGCCTTGCTACCCCTTCTATCACTGGGTGAGGACACCGCATAGTATGAACCCAAAACCAAGCACTTCTCCCATTGCAAGAATTATAGATCATGTTGGCCAAACGAAACCCAAAACTCGAAGAGAGTTACAAGGATACGAAATCATGCATATAAGAGATCAGAGGAAACTCAAATAATATTCATAGATAATCTGATCATAAATCCACAATTCACCATATCTCGACAAACACACCGCAAAAGAATATTACATCGGATAGATCTCCATGAAGATCATGGAGAACTTTGTATTGAAGATCCAAGAGAGAGAAGACGCCATCTAGCTACTAGCTATGGACCCGAAGGTCTATGGTGAACTACTAATGCATCATCAGAGAGGCAATGGTGTCGATGAAGAAGCCCTCCGTGTGTGAACCCCCGCCCTACGGCAGGGCACCAGAACGTGCCCCAGATGGGATCTTGCGGAGACAGAAGCTTGCGGCGGCAGAAAAGTATTTTCGTCGCTCTCTTTGGCAGTCTGGGATTTTTCGGAGATTTATAGGCGGAAGAAGTTGGGCAAAGGAGCCACGGGGGGCTCACAAGCCTGCTAGGCGCGGCGGCTTGTGGCCTCCCCTGGGGTCCTTTGGCTTGGTTCTCAAGTTCCCTCCGTATCTTCTGTTACGGAAAAAAATCTTTCCGAAGGTTTTATTCCGTTTGGACTCCGTTTAATATCCTTCTCTTAAAAGGGGCAAAAACACGGAAAAAATAAGAACTGGCACTTGGCACTGAGTTAATAGGTTAGTCCCAAAAAAGATATAAGATAGCATGATCATGCAAACAAAACATCCAAAGTTGACAAGATAATAGCATAGACGTATCAAGCATCCCCAAGCTTAACTCCTGCTCGTCCTCGAGTAGGGAAGTGATAAAGACTTAATTTTTGATGTGGAATGCTACCTAACATATTTGTCCTTTGTAAGTTCTTTCTTGTGCCATGATTGTTCAGATCCGTAAGATTCAAGACAATAGTTTGCTATTGACATGAAAACAATAATACCTCAAGCATGCTAGCAAAGTAATCATGAACTTTTGAAATAACAAGGCCAAAGAAAGTTATCCCTATAAAATCATATAGTCTGGCTATGCTCCATCATCCCCACACAACGAATTTAAATCATGCACAATGCCGGTATTGGCCAAGTAATTGTTTTCGCACTCTTACTTTCTCAAACTTTTTCAACTCTCACGCAATACATGAGCGTGAGCCATGGATATAGTTCTATAGGTGGAATAGAGTGTGGTGGAGGTTGTGAGGCAAAAAGGAGGAGATGGTCACATTGACTCAGCGTATCAACGGGCTATGGAGATGCCCATCAATAGATATCAATGTGAATGAGTAGGTATTACCATGCAATGGATGCACTAGAGCTATAAGTGTGTGAAAGCTCAAAAGGAAAACTAGTGGGTGTGCACCCAACTTGCTTGCTCACGAAGACCTAGGGCTAATTTGAGGAAGCCCATCATTGGAATATACAAGCCAAGTTATATAATGAAAATTCCCACTAGTATGGAGGTGACAAAACAAGAGACTCTCTATCAGGAAGATCATGGTGCTATTTTGAAGCACAAGCGTGGAAAAAGATAGTAGCATTGTCCCTTCTCTCTTTTTCTCTTTTTTTTGTTTTTTTTGTTTGGGCTCTTTGGCCTCTTCTTATTTTTTTGGTGGGCATCTTTGGCCTCTTTTTTTATTTCCTCACATGGGACAATGCTCTAATAGTGATGATGATCACACTTTTATTTACTTACAACTCAACACTTAGAGCAATGATGACTCTATAGGAAATGCCTCCGGCAGTGTATCGGGATGTGCAACGATCTAGCTTAGCGTATGCCGTTGAAACATCTCTCTAGCTATCTTACGATCATGCAATGGCAATATGAAAGTGATAGCACAAGTCATGAGACGGAACAGTGGGAGTTGCATGGCAATATATATCGGAATGGCTATGAAAATGCCATAGTAGGTAGGTATGGTGGCTGTTTTGAGGAAGGTATATGGTGGGTTTGTGCACCGGTGGAAGTTGCGCGGCACTAGAGAAGCTAGCAATGGTGGAAGGTGAAAGTGCATCTATACCATGGACTCACATTAGTCATGAAGAACTCATATACTTATTGTGAAAGTTTTATTAGTAATCAAAACAAAGTGCTAAACGCATACTCCTAGGGGAAGGGTTGGTAGTGTTAACCATCGCGCGATCCTGACCGCCACACAAAGGATGACAATCAATAAATCAATTATGCTCCGACTTCCTAACATAGCGGTTCACCATACGTGCATGCTACGGGAATCACTAACTTCAACACAAGTATTTCAAGATTCACAAGACCCTACCAACATAACTCTAATATTACCAAATCCATATCTAAAAACTAGTTGAGAGGAATCAAACTTCTCTTTCTAATCAATGCACTTGAATATGGAAGTTTTATTATATCCTCTTTGGATGCCTATCATCTTTAGGACTCTTTCATAGCACACGCCAATTACCAAGTTACTCAGAGAGAGCACTCTCAAAAAGATATAACTAAAGATCGAGAGTTCTTATTTCTCCAAAATATGACACCGCCGTGCTCTAAAAAGATCTAAGTGAAGCACTAGAGCAAAGTTATCTAGCTCAAAAGATATAAGTGAAGCACATGCGAGCTAAATTGCCTAACTCAAAAGATATAAGTGAAGCTCAATTTGTATTCTAGCAAATTCACGATGAGTGCATGTCTCTGTGAAAAAGGTGTGCAGTAAGGATGATTGTGACACAACAAAAAGAAAAGACTCCTATAATACACGACGCTCCAAGCAAAACACATATCATGTGGTGAATAAAAATAGAGCTCCAAGTAATGTTACCGATGGATTGAAGACGAAAGAGGGGATGCCTTCCCGGGGCATCCCCAAGCTTAGGATTTTTGGTGTCCTTGAATTGGATTGGGATGCCTTGGGCATCCCCAAGCTTGAGCTCTTTCCGCTCTTTATCCCATTGTCCATGAGAACATCATCCAAAACTTGAAAACTTCACAACACAAAACTTAAACAGAAACTCGTGATATCATTAGCATAAGAAAACAAAACACCACCTTTTTAGGTACTGTAGCAAACTTGATTTCTATTTATATTGGTGTTATATTACTGTATTCTCACTTTTCCATAGCTAGTACCCCCCGGATACTATCCATAGTTTCATCAAAATAAGCAATCAATACAACAAAAACAGAATTTGTCAAAAACAGACCAGTCTGTAGCAGCCTGTATACTTCATATACTTATGGTATCCCAAAAATTCTGAAAAATTACGACAATTAGGGAAATTGGCATATCAACCAGCAGCAAAACGAATCAACTCAAAAGCTCTTTCTGTATAGGAATGAAAAATAATTTCTTGAGCAAAGATTTTCTGTCTTTTTCAGCACGATCAAACAACCATCACCAAAACTAGTCATAAAGGTCTTACTTGGCTCAAACACGAAAATAAACACAAAAACACAATCATAACAGAATTATGATGGTGTGGACACAACAAAACAGAAAACAAAAAGCAAAGATAAATTCATTGGGTTGCCTCCCAACAAGCGCTATTGTTTAACGCCCTTAGCTAGGCATAAGGCGATAGAATCTAGTATCGTCGTCTTTGGTGCTCAAACCATAAGTAGCCCTCATCATGGATTCATAAGGAAATATTATTTTCTTTCTAGGAAAGTTTTCCATGCCCTTATTTAATGGAAGTTGAAATCTAATATTCCATTCCTTCATATCGATGATAGCACCAATAGTCCTAAGGAAAGGTCTACCAAGAATAATGGGACATGTTGGATTGCAATCAATATCAAGCACAATGAAATCTACGGGTACATAGTTCCTATTTGCAATAATAAGAACATCATTGATCCTTCCCATAGGTTTCTTAACAGTAGAATCCGCAAGATGCAAATTAAGAGAGCACTCATCGTTGAAGCCTAGAACATCACATAAAGACTTTGGAATGGCGGAAACACTAGCACACAAATCACACAAAGCATTGCATTCATAGTTTTTAATCTTGATTTTGATAGTAGGTTCCCACTCATCATGAAGTTTTCTATGAATACAAACTTCCAACTCAAGTTTCTCTTCAAGAGATTTCATCATAGCACCAACGATATAATCGGTAAAGGATTTATTTTGGCTATAAGCATGTGGAGAGTTTAGCATGGATTGCATCAAGGAAATACATTCAATCAAATAGCAACTATCATAATTGAATTCCTTGAAATCCAAAGTAGTAAATTCATCACTACTCAAAGTTTTGATATCCTCGACTCCACTTTCAATGCTTTTAGCATCAAGACAAATAGACTCCAAATCATTGGGGAGTTTCTCAACCAAAGTGGATTCATATCCAACCCCATCATCATTTGGATTGACATTAGAAAACAAGGATTCAATGGGAGTCACACCAAGCACTTTAAGATCTTCATGATTCCCATCACGAGAACATGCCTTTTTAAGCCATTCATGTCTAGCATGAATTTGGGCGGTTCTTTCTTTACTCTCATTCATGGAAACATGCATAGCTTTCAAAGTTTCATCCATATTAATCTTGGGAGGAGCACATCTCAATTTCAAAGCATCAATAACAAGAGACATTCTATCAACGGTCCTAGCCAAGTCATCAATTTTGAGAAGTTTTTCTTCTATGGACGCATTGAAAATATTTTGCAAGTTGATAAACTATTTAATATTACTCTCAAGATCAGAGGGTAATTTATTGTAATTTCCATGAACATTGTTGTAGGAATTTCCAAAGTTATTAGAGGGATTACTAGGAAAAGGCCTAGGAATAAAGTTACCTCTATAAGCATTGTTGTTGCCAAAATTATTCCTACCAACAAAATTAACATCCAAGCTTTCATTGCTACTCTCAATCAAGGAAGAAAAAGGCATATCATTTGGATCTAGAGGAGCACCTTTACTAGCAAACAATTTCATTAACTCATCCATCTTAGCACTCAAAGAGTTAATTTCTTCTATAGCATGCACTTTTTTACTAGTAGGTGACCTTTCAGTGTGCCATCGAGAATAGTTTGTCATGATATTGTCTAGGAGTTTTGTGGATTCTCCTAATGTTATTTCCATGAAATTTCCACCGGAGGCGGAATCCAAGATATTTCTAGAAGCAAAATTCAAACCAGCATAGAAGATTTGTATAATCATCCAAAGACTCAAGCCATGAGCGGGACAATTTCTAATCATCAATTTCATTCTCTCCCAAGACTTTGCAACATGTTCATGATCTAGTTGCTTAAAATTCATGATATCATTACGGAGAGAGATAATCTTAGCCGGAGGAAAATACTTGGATATATAAGCATCTTTACACTTGTTCCAAGAATCAATACTATTTTTGGGCAAAGATGAAAACCAAGTTTTTTCTCGATCTCGTAATGAGAACGGAAATAGCTTCAATTTAATCACATCATTATCCACATCTTTCTTCTTTTGCATATCGCATAACTCAATGAAGGTATTAAGATGGGATGCGGCATCTTCACTAGGAAGGCCAGAAAATTGCTCTTTCATAACAAGATTCAGCAAAGCAGCATTGATTTCATATGATTCCGCACTAGTGGCGGGAGCAATCGGAGTACTAATAAATCATTATTATTAGTATTCGAGAAGTCACACAACTTGGTGTTTTCAGTCATGGTGACTTAGCAAGTAGACAAGCACACAAGCAAACAAAAAGCAAGCGAAAGAAAAGGATGAACGGAAAAGGAAAATATTTTTGTAAATTTTGTTTTTTCAGAAGTGGGGGAGAGGAAATTAGAGGAAAAAGGCAAAAAAGTAAATGCAAGAGACGATTTTGCGAAAGTTACTTGGATAAGCTTCACTTAGAATAGTCCTCGGTGCCAGAAATTGACACGTTGAAGGGAGACTATTCTTGACTTGATACTCCCCGGCAACAGCGCCAGAAATTCTTCTTGCTACCTCTTGAGCTTGCGTTGGTTTTTCCCTTGAAGAGGAAAGGGTGATGCAGCACAGTAGCAGTAAGTATTTCCCTCAGTTTGAGAACCAAGGTATCAATCCAGTAGCAGTACCAAGACAAGTCACCAATGTACCTGCGCAAAAACAAACAAACTTGCACCCAACGCTATAAAGGGGTTATCAATCCCTTCACGATTAATTGCAAGGTGAGATCTGAAGGTGGAAAGTGCAAGAAAGTAAAAGTGTAGAGATGAAAATATGATGTGAAGTAGACTCGGGGGGCCATAGTGTTCACTACAGGCTTCTCTCATGATAGCAAATATTACGGTGGGTGAACGAATTACTGTCGAGCAATTGATAGAACCGTGCAAAGTCATGATGATATCTAAGGCAATGATCATACATATAGGCATCACGTCCAAGACAAGTAGACTGATATTGTCTGCATCTACTGCTATTACTCCACACATCGACCGCTATCCAGCATGCATCTAGTGTATTGAGTTCATAACAAAATGAGTAACGCCTTAAGAAAGATGACATGATGTAGAGGGATAAATTCATGCAATAGATATAAACCCCATCTTTTTACCCTTGATGGCAACAACACGATGCGTGCCTCGCTACCCCTTCTGTCACTGGGTGAGGACACCGCACGGTATGAACCCAAAACAAAGAACTTCTCCCATTGCAAGAATTATAGATCAAGTTGGCCAAACGAAACCCACAACTCGAAGAGAATTACAAGGATATCAAATAATGCATATAAGAGATCAGAGGAAACTCAAATAATATTCATAGATAATCTGATCATAAATCCACAATTCATCAGATCTCTACAAACACACCGCAAAAGAAGATTACATCGGATAGATCTCCATGAAGATCATGGAGAACTTCGGATTGAAGATCCAAGAGAGAGAAGAACCCATCTAGCTACTAGCTATGGACCCAAAGGTCTATGGTGAACTACTCACGCATCATCGGAGAGGCAATGGTGTTGATGAAAAATCCCTCCGTGTCCGAATCCCCCCTCCGACAGGGCACCAGAACGTGCCCCAAATGGGATCTTGCGGAGACAGAAGCTTGCGGCGGCGGAAAAGTATTTTCGTGGCTCTCTCTGGCAGTTTATTTTCGGGGATTTATAGGCGGAAGAAGTAAGGCAAAGGAGCCACAGGGGGGCACAAGCCTGCTAGGCGCCCCCAGGCCGCGGCTAGGGGGCTTGTGGCCTCCTGTGGGGTCCTTTGCCTTGGTTCTCAAGTTCCCTAGTATCTTCTGTTACGGAAAAAATCTTTCCGAAGGTTTTATTCCGTTTGGACTCCTTTTAATATCCTTCTCTGAAAAGGGTCAAAAACACGAAAAAAACAGGAACTGACACTTGGCACTGAGTTAATAGGTTAGTCCCTAAAAAATATATAAAATAGCATGATCATGGAAACAAAACATCCAAAGTTGACAAGATAATAGCATGGAACCATCAAAAATTATAGATACATTGGAGACGTATCAGCGGTGCGTTCATAATTCTCTCAATTGCCAAACTGTGATTTGTTTATCCAAGCATAGTTGTTTATCGTCTTTTGGGAGAGAGACATCACTAGTGAACATCATGTGACTCTAGTCGATATCACCATCATTGTTTACACTGCCATCATTTATTGCTTTCATTTACTTTCCTGTTGCAATCACTATTACTTTTCCCGCTTGTATTTTGATCCTTTGCAAACTACAAGGCCGGGGAGATTAACAACCTCTCTATATCTGTTGGGAGCAAAGTTATTTGTTGTGTATGCAGGTCCATGTCTTCTGCTAGCGCCAGGGTGGGAGACACCTACTTGTTGAGCCTAGAAGTCCTCCTGGTTCAATAAACCTTACAGTCTTCGTGTGAGGGAAAACTTGTTGCTGACTACATCTCAACCTTCCACTTGGGGTAACCAACGAGGTGCGAGAAGTATATACATCATCTCGTCATCAAGCAAAGCTTTCTAGTGCCGTTGCCAGGGACTCCAGTCTTCAAGATAGGGGAGTTGCACGCTATCCTTTACCTTTTCTTTTTAGTATTGTTAGTTTACTTTTTAGTTTTTGCTTTAGAGTCTTATAACAAAAACCACAAAAAAGAATTAGTTGCTTTGCTCTTGCTTGTTCTTGCTGCTATGGGTTCCACTGAGAACACCAAGTTGTGTGACTTCACTAATCACAACAGCAATGACTTTATCTGCACTTCTATTGTTGCTCCCGCCACTGAGGCTACGTCCTATGAGATTAAACCTGCTTTACTGAACCTAGTTATGAAAGATCAATTCTCGAGTGCTGGAGATGATGCTGCTTTGCACTTGAACAATTTTGTTGAGCTTTGTGATATGCAAAAATATAAAGAAGTAGATGGTGATATTGTTAAACTTAAGTTTTTCCTTTCTCCTTGAGAGGTGGAGCTAAAGTGTGGCTTCAATCTTTGCCTAGGAATAGCATAGATTCTTGGGATAAGTGCAAAGATGCTTTTATTCGGAAGTATTACCCACCTGCTAAGATTATCCAGTTAAGAAGTAACATTATGAATTTTAGGCAACTGGATAATGAACATGTTGCTCAAGCTTGGGAACGTATGAAATCTCTTGTTAAGAATTGCCCTACACATGGTTTGACTACTTGGATGGTTATCCAAACTTTCTATGCAGGATTGAACTTTACCTCGTGAAATCTGTTAGACTCGGTCGCGGGAGGAACCTTTATGTCAACTACACTTGGTGCTGCCACAAAGCTATTGGATGAGATGATGACAAATTATTCTCAATGGCACACCGAGAGAGCTCCAACAGGTAGGAAGGTAAACTCTGTTGAGGAGATCTCCTCCCTTAATGACAAGATTGACATGATCATGACTCTACTTACTAATAAAGCTCCTCTTGATCCTCATGATTTTCCTTTAAATTCTTTGGTTGCTCAAGAAAGAGAGCAAGTTGATGTTAATTTTATCTCTAAGAACAACTTTAACAATAATGCTTATAGTAGTAATTTTGGTAGCAATCCTAGATCGTTCCCATCCAACAACTATGGGAACAACAACAATTATCCTAGCACCAAAAACTCCACTTCCAAATTAGAGAGCATGCTTAAAGACTTTATCAATTCTCAAAAAGCCTTCAACAAGAATGTAGAAGAGAAACTAGAAAAATTGGATAGTCTCTCTTTGAAGGTGGAGACAACATAACTCATGATGTAGAGATGCTTAAAATTATAACTTCCCCACTTGAGGAAAGGAACACTACACCCATGAATGCTATCCAAGTCTAAATTAATGAGAACATAAGAATGCTAGCCAAACTTAAGGATAGATGGGCTAGAGAAAAGGAAGAGGAAGAGAGAATTAAGAGCCTTCCTACACACACTACCATTCCTACTATACAAGTTGTTGAGGATCTCAAAACTTTTAACACCCATCACACTCCTAGTCCCAATGGACCTATTAATGGTGATGCTAATACCTCAACTATAGGACAAGAATGTCCTTTGAATTTAGAGACTACTAAAATAATGAGCTTAGATGACATTACTACCACTTTGATTAATGGTAGTAATCTTGATTTTGAAAATTGTAGTCTTTCCGAAGTTATCACCTTTTTGCAAAGAATGGCTAAAGACCCACACACTAGTACACTCAATATTGCCTTCATCGAGCATATTACCAATGCTCTTATCAAAGATAGGGAGGATAAGCTCAAGCTAGAGAGTTCTATTCCTAGAAAACTAGAAGATGGTTGGGATCCTATGGTCAAAATTAAATTGAATAATATCTCTTGCTTTGCATTGTGTGATAGTGGAGCTAGTGCTTCCGTTATGCCCAAAAGAATGTATGATATGCTTGATTGGAAACCTTAAGATCCATGTTATTTTGGTGTTCGTCTTGTTGATTCTTCCATAAATAAACCTTTATGGAGAACTGATGATGTGCTTATTATTGTCAATGATAATTATGTGCCCGTTGATTTTCTTATTATGGACATTGAATGTGATCCTTCATACCCAATTATTTTGCGACGTCCTTTTCTCCGCACCGATGGTGCTATCATTGACATGAAAGAGGGAATCATTAAATTCCAATTCCCCCTTAAAAAGTGAATGGAACACTTCCCTAGAAATAATATTAAGTTACCTTATGAGTCCATTACTCGGGCAAGTTATTCTTTTGGAGTTGATAATACTTGATCTTCTTGCATTATGCCTAGCTCAAAGGCATAAAAGAAAGCGCTTTTTGGGAGGCAACCCAATTTGTTTTACCTTTTTATTTTGGTGGTATTTATGCTTGTTACTACTGTAGAAACATAATTGTATCTTTATTTTTAAGCTTTGTGCCAAGTTATATCCTCCGTTTGCAAGAAAGTTCAAAAATTGTGACATGTTGTCCAGAAACAGATTTTGTCTGCTTGACGAAACAATTCGCAAAAAATCACAAGATCATCTTTTTGATCTGAATTTTTTTTATAGCATGCTCTATATAATTGCCTTTCTGGCATCTGTTCTGATTTTTTTGATTTGAGTTTCAGAAGTGCCCCGAATAAATTATTTACTACCTGTTGTTCTGTTTTTTCACAGATTCTGCCATGTTTTGCGTTTCCATTGTTTTGCAAGTCCTAAGCTTATGTTTTATTTGAAAAAACCTTTTTACAATCATGAAAAACAGTATATTTTCATTAAAATCTTAATTTCTAGCCGGTAATGAATTATTTTATTAAGGGTACTAACCACTCTAATCAGCTTATGACATGTTTCGTATGAAGGGAGTTTTCAATTATGCGATGGGAGACGATGAAAGAAGATACAGGAGTGTCAAGCGCTCAAGCTTGGGGATGCCCCCATGCCCCCCAAGAAATATTCAAGGAGACTCAAGCGTCTAAGCATGGGGATGCCCCCGTGCATCCCCTTCTCTATCAACAATCATCAGTTCGTCCATCTCCATGCTATATATTTATCACTTCATATGTTATGTGTTATGCTTGGAGCGTCCCGCTCTTTACTTTTTAGTTTGTTTTAGTTTTTCTTGTTGTTCATAACAAGCCGGAACCTAGCCTACCTTTTTTGGGAGAGAAACACGCTTCATTCCACTCTAGAACACAACATAGGTTTTCATGCTTATCTTTTTTGTGTGTTCTTTATCTTTCCATAGCTACTGCCATGCTTAGCTCTTAGTTTTCATGCTTATCTTTTTAAGAGCTTTTATTTAGGTTGCTTTTGGAACTCTCTTGAGTTATCATGCTTATCTTGCTTACATAGTTGGCTCGTTGCAGTGAGTTGTGTGACTTGCATGAGTAGGTAACTGAGGTTGCTATTTAAGTATAGTAGTAACTTGCAATAGTTTTGAGGTATTGATTTGAGTAATGTTTGGACTATTGGTGCCAAGAGCTTGAGCCTATTAGTGATAGCTGTCGTATTTTGGGAAATTTGTATGTTTTTCAAAAACTAAAAATTAGTTGAGAACTCTAGCTACTAAATTGATCGCTAACCTCTGGAGGGGTCGGAATATATAGAGTACCCTCACGTTACCATGTGTCGAGGATGCGCAAGGATAACCAAACCCCCAAACACTCCTCCTCGGGGTACTTGTCTCTTTGTGAATTTCCTAACTAGATAGAGAGTTACCGATAATAAGTGTATGAGTTCTTCAGACTAATGTGAGTATTCGATTGTTGCCACTTCCACCATCCATATTTCGCTAGCCTCTTCGGTACCATGCATTGCCCTTTCTCACATTGAGAGTTGGTGCAAACTCCGCCGGTGCATCCAAACCCATGACATGGTACGCTCTGTCATACATAAGCCTCATTATATCTTGCCTCAATACAGCCACCATACCTACCTATTAATGCATTTCCATAGCCTTTTAGGGATACATTGCCATGCAACATCCACCATCTCATGACTTGATCTTCATGTCATACATGATTTTGATTGATCGTAGAGCCGCATGATAGTTGGGCCTTGCCCCAATTATTGCTACATGACGCACTAGTATCATTGCATATTCTTCTACACTCGTAGAGGCATACATTTGCATACATCATGATAGTTTTCACTTGTCTTTATGTTGAGTACTTCTTATAAAGTGTGATGATCTTCTTTTTATTCATTTAAAACATAGAGTGTTGACGTTAAGTGAGGAAAAGATCCCAATGAGGACAAATGAGAGATAAAAAGAAAGAGCCAAAGAGGCCACAAAAACTAAAAACTAAAAAGAGAAAAAGAAAAAATAAAATAAAAAGAGAGAAGGGGGCAACACTACTATTCCTTTGGAAAGATCCACACTCGTACTCCATTGCTATATTGGTACTACATAGAGATTATCAATCATGCATAACTATGTGGGGACCCTTACACTATAGAACTTGATTTGCATATTCCAATGACTAGCCTCCTCAAAAGAGCTCTAGGTCTCCATGGGCAAACACGTTGGATGCACCCCCACTAGTTCCATTGGAGAGCTTACCTTAGCTCATATGTGCATCCGTTACATGGCAATCCCTACTCCTCACATCATATCTATCATTTGGCTTTCTCTTGCCTATGGTTGTCCTCATTGATGTAGCCTTTCACACCCTTTTTGTCTTCCTTCCCCATCATTATTCTATTTGCCATCCTAAGTGCCAACATATCTTGCTTACGCTCATCCATTGCATGAGTGCTCAAAGTCGAAAGGGAGAGGATCATTTTAACTTGTGCCTGACTAGTGGTCTGGGGATGAGTCAAAATAAGATTCCGAAGGAGACTAAGTGTGAGGTTTAGTAGATTGGGTTCTCAATTAAAAAAATATTTTATTATGTCAACCCATCTCTCACTTCTTGCACGCAAACACCATTTGGAGACATTCGAGTCACGGACAGCGAGAGCTCTTGCACCTTTATGTTCTTGCTTTGCTAAACTCAATACTAGATATAAACTCTTGCTTGTTATTGTCTTGACTTGAATTGCATATCTCACTTGCTTTACTTTGAAGTCCTTATATGTGTGTTAGCATGTCACCACAGAAATTATTGTGTTATTATTTATCAAGTCGAGGACGAGCATAAATTAAGCTTGGGGATGTTTATACGTCCCAAACGTATCTATAATTTCTACTTGTTCCATGATCTTTTGGGTGACATTGTTGTATGTTTTGCTACACTTTTATATCATTTTACACATATTTGGACTAACCTACTAACTTAGTGCACCCAGTGCCAGTTCATGCCTACTGAAGTCTATTTTGCATGGGCTTTTACCCAATTTTCAAAAGCCCAAAAAATTCCAGGAAAAATATATAAAAAATCAGCGTAACGGAAGCTTCGAGATCACCGAAGATGGGCCACAGGGAGCCAGGGGCCGTCCAGGCGACCCCCTAGCGCTGCCTACCCCCTGGCCGCGCTAGGAGGCCGCCTGGGTGGGCCCCACCTCCTCCGGTGCCCTCCTTCGGTCTATATTTAGTCCTCCGAGAGGAAACCCTTCCACAACTTCCAGAATCGCGAATTTCTCCATTGTTCCGCCATCGCAGCGCTTGCAAGATTGGGAGCGTCAGGAAACCCCTTCATGGCACCCTGCCGGAGGGAGGATTGACCCCTGGGAGCTTCTCCACCGCCATGGACGCTTCTCGAACGTGCCATGAATAGTCTTCCTTGGACCATGGGTCCATGACCAGTAGCTATGTGATGTCTTCTCTCCAATCTTGTGCTTCAATGGTTAGTCCTTGTGAGCTGCCCTGCATGATCAAGGCATCTATGTAATTCTGTTGCTATTGCTATGCTCAGCTTGTTGGGATCCGATGGATTATGAGATTATGTTCAGATTGTTATGAGTTATATATTCGATTATACTTTTATATTATGTTCCTTAGTGATTCATGCATGTTATTCGTTGCTATTTAGTGCTTTGGCCGAGTAGTAGATTGTAACTCCAAGAGGGAGCGTTATGCATGATTGTGGGTTCATGCCCCTCGATGTCTGGATTGAGTGATAGAAACATGAGACTAGGAGATGTGTTTTTGCCACCAGGGTGAAAACAACGGTGCTTGTGACCACGGTTGCAAGGATTGTTTACCTTATGCATAGTTCGTTAATGCAGTTGTCCATTGCTTTGAGTTTACACTTTGGGTGGGGCTCACAACTTAATACCGGCGAGATGTTTTGGATAGATACCTCAAGGTGGATGATTAGTAAGTAGATGTTGATGAATAAATGGTCTACTTGTCTTGGCATACTGCCGATTACTATTGAACCTCTAGCTATCAAATAGCATAATTAGCATTGCGGTGCGTTCATAATTCTGTCAATTGCCCAACTGTGATTTGTTTACCCGTGCATAGTTGTTTATCATCATTTGGGAGAGAGACATAACTAGTGAACATCATGTGACTCCGGTCCATATCACCATCATTGTTTACACCTCCATCATTTACCGCTTTCATTTACTTTCCCGTTGCAATCACTATTACTTTTCCCGCTTGTGTTTTGATCCTTTGCAAACTACAAGGCCAGAGAGATTGACAACCTATTTGTACTCGTTGAGAGCAAAGTTATTTGTTGTGTGTGCATGTCCGCGTCTTCTCCTAGCGCCAGGGTGGGAGACATCTACTTGTTGAGCCTAGGAGTCCTCCTGGTTCGATAAACCTTACAGCCTTCGTGTGAGGGAAAACTTGCTGCTGACTACATCTGAGCGTTCCACTTGGGGTAACCAACGAGGTACGAGAAGTATATACATCATCTCGTCATCAGTTTTCTGCGTCCGTGACCAAGAAGAACATGGTGCTTCGACTCGGTGTCAAAAAGGAATACACTACTTACACCGATCCTGGTGATTTGAGAGTAAACCAAGAGACGTTTTTGCACGCTCGAGACTTAAAACTCAATTATCATATATCTTGTAGCCGCCCACATAATACCCAGCTCAAAACCCTACATCGTTTGCTTGTTGAATCGGTATCTACACCGCATATTTGTAAGATATTCCATCTCTATCCTGCTGCAGCAGCAGCACCGTCGGTGTTCCGCGTTCGTGACCAGGAAGAACCTGGTGGTGGGTGATGTTGGTCTCCGAGCTAGAGATCAATGACACGTGCCCAACAGACAGTAGCAGCATATGACTCCCTTGATTTAATCGTACGCTAATCATACACGCAAATGTGTACGATCAAACTCAAGGACTCACGGGGAAGATATCACAACACAACTCTAGACAGAAATAAAACATACAAGCTTCATATTACAAGCCAAGGGCCTCGAGGCTAGAATACGGAAGCTCGATAAACACACGAGTCAGCGGAAGCAACAATATCTGAGTACAGACATTAAACATGAGGTTCCTTAGAGAAGGCTAGCACAAAAGATACAACGATCGAACGAGGCGAGGCCTCATTTCTTGGAACCTCCTAACTACTCCTGGTCTTCAGCGGCCTCCACAAAGAAGCACCTTCGGGGTGGCAGGCATCGGCAGGAAACTCCAACTCCTGGGCTCCATCATCTGGTCGCGGCAACGGATCAAGGGAACAAAGGGGGAGCAAAGCAACGGTGAGTACTCATCCAAAGTACTCGCAAGACTTACATCGGAACTATGCTAGGTATGCATCAGTATCAAAGGAAGGGGTTTATATGTGGACTGACTACAGCAATGCAAGAAAATAGAGAGAAGGCCTAGTCCTATCAAAGACTAGCATCTTTAGGGTCTTGCAGCAGTAGACGAGAGTAGAACAAGGTAGCACAAATAATAGTCATAGTGTTGCAGCAATATTAATATGAGGTCACACCGAGAGATCCTCCCTCGACTCTTTGCGAGGAAGCAATCCTGGGGCAACTAATTCCAGTTAAGTCACAGTTGTAGTTGTATAAGATCAGGGCACAACTCCAAGTCGTCCTGTAACCATGGACACGGCTATCCGAATACTTCATTTCTTCCCTGTAGGGGTGCACAACATATTCGCCGAGACGCTCGATAACACTCTGGCCAGACACACTTTTCTGGGTCATGCCTGACCTCAGAATATCAACATGTCGCAACCCCACCTAAGCTCAACACAGAGACCAGCCCGCCGGTCTAACTCCTAAGCACCAAGGGTTCATGGGCCCACTTGCCCCGTGTGCTCCGGCATGATGCAAGGGCGGCCGATGTGAGTCCTAGCACCCCTTAATACAAGCATGATGCATCTTAGGACCACTCGACCGCGCGCCGATCCATTGCTGACGTCTGAAGAGCTTCGGCTGATACCACGATGCTGAGTACCCATAATTGGTCCCACACAGATGGTTAGTGCGTAATAAGGCCTTCAGACCAACCCAGATCAAATACCTGAATCCATTACCATTTTAATTAAGTCATCGACACATCCACGCCGGAATCCACCCGCCTAACATCTATTTATCAAAGATCCCAGTAACATGGTCAAGTATCTGTGTGGTTATAACATCAGGGGGATCCGAGGTATCACCCTCGTTGGATGCCGAACAATTTAACCATCAAGGTGGACTTAGAGGAATCACCATCGAGGGTCCCACACTTGAGGGGTTGCACGACATAGGCATCGTCGGGAGTGGTGAAGGAGGAATCACCCTCGATCACCACAACCAACTAGCTATACTACAGAGATATCATCCTGAGTACTTGGCAAGGTGTCACCCTCGGTACCCTATAGTAACTATGTAGCATCGTACAGCTAACGGGGGTGTAAGTGTTGTGTCAGATCTGGATCGTCGATCAGGGATCGAGACTAGACAATAAAACGGGGCAACTAGACTAAGGGGTCAGAGGGGATGATTGCTCCACCTATACTAAACAGTTTAAAGTTGTGGTACTGAAAGTTGCAGTTCATCAAAAATAGGCTATGTAGGACATATAGGAGCTAACTACAAGAGTAGCAAAATTATAATGCAAGCATGAGGGAGAAAGAATAGGCGATATAGGAATGACCAAGGGGGTTTTGCTTGCCTTGTTGCTCTGCGGCAAAGGGCTGGTCGTCGGGAGGGTAGATGTACCCGACAACAGCGTCAGTCTCGGGGTCTACCGGTAAGAAGAGGTGGGGAGAATCAATAAATAACAACAACAGGTGCAACACTAAGCATGACATGACAATAAGCAGGTCTAGGCATGAGCTAACGCAGTAACATCCGTCATAGACGGGTCAGGAAAATATCATATGATATTTCTCGGGTCTCTCGCTACTACCGGTCACACAGAAAATGATGGAAAAGATACATGTTTGCTATGCTTGGAACGCACCGCACACGAACGGATAGTGTATCCTGGTTCGTCTCGTTTTGCTCATCAACTTTCATGTTGAAAATATTTTCATCTGAGCTATGGTTTATTTAATATTAATTTTTAAAGTTTTACTCAATATTTAGGAATTAAAACAGATTTAATTAATTCAAATAAATGCTTTTATGACATTACGATGATGTCATGCTGACATCAGTACTTAACTGGTCAACTGACCAGTGGGTCCCATGTGTCATAGACACAATTTTTAATTAGGTTTAGTTATTAATTAATCAGAATAATTTAGTGGGGGCCCACGTGTCATATTCTGTTAGAATAAAAACTTATCTATATTAACAGATTTACTTACTTCTTCTAATTAATCATAATCATTATAATTACCTAATTAATTCACTAATTAATTATTTATTTATTTAAACTATTTATTAAATATTATTGTATATTTATTATTATTATTTTATTTCAAAAGAGGGTTGTGTGGGGCCTCCCTGTCAGTGGGAGTGGGGGGTTGGCCCCACATGGCAATGGCCCATCGGCCTCACCACACACACAACACACACACTCATCCTGTAATCACTATTATACATACATACACAGTCATATTCACATGCATACATACATATTCATACATATACACACATATTTATGCATAAGCCGACTGGCGACGGAGAGGGACTTCAAGGCGACGGCGGCTCGGGCGGGGTGAGGCAGGGCCGGCGTGGTCCAACGAAGTGGAGGACCGGTCGGCCGTGGTGCTTCGACGAAGGGCTGACCATGGGAAGGGCTGAGAGGCCCCAAGGCATGGCGGATCCAGGGAGGGGGCCCCCGGGGTCGGTCCCGGTGGTCGGGAGGGCGACGGCCGAGGTAGCCGGCGGGGAGAGGCTGGAGGGGCGATGGGGAGGGTGATGAGGGGAGTGGCTGGCGCTCGAGGGGAGTGGGGGCTCGAGCGGGATCTGGCGAGGGGAGATGGGGTTCGGTCCAGGGAGGGAGCCACGAGGGGCGAGGGAGCGGGCGACGTGGGGGTTGGTGGGGAGCGAGGGGAGGGGCCCTGGCAGTGCTAGGTGGGAGTCGGGGGGGAAGGCAATGGCTAGTGTTTTTCCCACGGGTTTTATACCCCCTAGCGAGTTGGGCTGGGGTGTGGGGGGTTTGGCCGGATCGGCCATTTGGCCCATTTGGGCCGGGGCCTGTTGGTTTTTTATTAGTTATTTTTAGTAGTTTCTGTTTTAATTATATAGGGGTTCTAAATAATTTCAAAAATGTCTGATTCAACTTTATATATTATTAGGGAATTTTTGTAACTCATCCAACATTTTATTTTAACATTCAAAAACTTTTCTCGTTGGAATTGTTTTTAAAATTTGAACTTGACTCGGTTTCGACTAACACGAGATCAACGATAGAAATCACAGTGACGTGGCATCATTAGAGTGGGATCACTGTAGCTTAATTATATACATACTGTAGCAAAAGCTGAGGATGTCACAACTCTCCCCTACTAACAAGAATTCTCGTCCCGAGAATTAAGAGGTAGAAGGAAAGAGCTCGGGGTATTCATCACGAAGATGATCCTCGCATTCCCAAGTGGCTTCATCTTCAGAATGATTTGACCACTGCACTTTAAGGAACTTGGTGACTTTGCGACGAGTCTGACGTTCAGCCTGGTCGAGAATGCGGACTGGATGCTCCTTATAAGAGAGGTCTTGTTACATCTCAAGCATATCATGATCCACTGCTCAAATAGGATCCTTGAAGCAGCGGCGGAGCTGAGACACATGGAAGACATCGTGAACCTGAGAAAGTATCGCCGTCAGTTCCAATTGATAAGCCAGTCTTCCATGCCTTTCGAGAATAGCGAAAGGACCAATATAGGAAGGAGCTAGCTTGCCCTTGATCCCAAAATGGTGTGCACCTCTCATTGATGTGACACGAAGGTAAGCCTTTTCGCCAGGTTGATAGACCATATCTTGATGATGACGGTCATACTAACTCTTCTGACGAGTCCGAGAAGCCTTCAGATATTCAGGAATAATGCGGACTTGATCTTCAGCATGTTGGATAACATCTGGACCGAAGAGTGATCGTTCCATTGGACGGTGGCTCAGGAATTTCATACGAAGCCAAGTGCAAAGGATACTTTGGAGTCAAAGATATACAGGAGAGTCAGGTTTCAATCCTGTGGAACTTTGGGTTATGGGTCCACCATGTGGGCCGATAGTAGGCAGAGGGGTGACATCTTATATGGTATTGGTATCAAGACATGTCAGAGGATAGCCTATTAGTTATGTTGGTAACAACGTTGGTACCAAGGGCGGGGAACGAATAGAACCATTTTCCTGCTCGTTGGAATGAGGCGGACCAATACGCGAAGTTCTCGTCCACCGACGGCTATCGGAATGTTATCCACAATAGTAACAGGGTCTTGCTGACGGAGTTGTATACCGAGGTTGTTACCTGAGCAGGGAATTAACACTGCTTAGATAAGTTATGCCACAAGAAAGGTCAAACTGACCAATGGAAAGGAAAATGTGTTCATACACACAAGTATTAAAGTATACAATTCCCGAGGAAAATATAGAGTATGGTATACATGATAGGTCATCAAGTACATAACATTTTGATAAAAGGGCAAGAAGAATCATGATTTTTACCCATACCATACGGTTTGGATAATTGATCAAGAACAATCTAGCATTGCGCTTCCAATGTTCCTATTGAAAATTGAAGTACCACATTCGTGCTTCGAGGTAGCATCGACATGGTCATCCGATAAAGGTTGGACTTTGGGTACACAAATGATTCATCAAAAAACAACTTATAAAATAAGACATATAGTTTCCGCATGGAAGATGGTGAATCTTACATATGGGAGAATTTATAACAATAGGTCCTTCGGCCCGGTGTGCCAGACAAGACATCACCGTACCAGGTTACATAAATACCAAAGATATAATTATTGGGAAAATGTTCCATCCATCATATCTGCCACGAGATTTAGATCTGATTGGTGTCAGGATACCTCAGGCTCAAGATGCCTGAGAAGAAAAGGGGACAACCAAAAACATATGAGATGATACTGCAAGATTCTCGGGATATGATCTACAGAAGCAAGTTTTGGGTCATGATTTAGATTGTAATATACATGAACACAATGTCAAGACGCACGTGCCCACGTGGAATTCTTACAACACCATGCAACCGAGTTCTGATTTGAGAACCACCATCGAGGCTATCAAGGTCCTTGCGTAAGCCTCGATTAGCTCTTATGAAGGAACTTATTTTCCCTTGATCAAATCAGTCAGTGGCTTGGGGTGCTAGGAGAAGTTATATGAAGTGAAGATAGCAATCTTCAAAACATATAACACTTTGCACGTGCGTGAATGACTTGGGATGATCCAGAGGAAGCAACACAAAACTTCCACATATTCACGGCGACAAGAATGCACGTGAACCTTGGGAAAACACTTCTTCTTATCCATTATATTCTTCATGAGCTAGGCACAAAGTAGTGCTTTCAAAAGCTTCATTACGAACCACAGAGAAGTTGAGGGTGTGATCGATGGGCTTAGCAACAATCCCACAAGATTTTGATAGGGATGAATTTCCAAAAATTACAAGACCAAGGAGATAGCATTTTTCAAGTCAAATGGTATAATGTCGTATGCTTAAGGGAACAAGAACAATTAAACATTGGTCGAAGGGTGCACTTGGAAATACAGACTGGGTAGCACAACCAATGCTAAAATGGTGAGTCAACAACCAACACTCTAAAAATGGAACTACAATCATTAACTTCAAAGCAATAGGGTTGCCAGAATTATTGGAATCACACATCAAATTTCACTTGTTGGTATTCCGGTTTGAAACAACACGGGACCAAGCAATAAATGGTGATGGCGAGAAATATCACTATATCCAAAATTCTTTAAGAGGTGCAATGATTCTCACAACATTCTCAACATAAAGATGCTAATACTCGAAGGTAGTGTTGGGGAACATTGCATGAAAAACAAAAACAATCCTACGCACACAAAGACCTATCATTGTGATGTTCATCTACGAGAGGAGATTAGATCCACATACCCTTGTAGATCGCTCAGCGGGAAGTGTTAAGAAACGCGGTTGATGTGGTGGTACAGCTTCGTGATTCAAATCACCGTCGTCCCACGATCCGTTTTGATCTAGCGCCGAACGGATGGCACCTCCGCGTTCAGCACACGTACAGCTCGATGACGATCTCGGCCTTCTTGATCCAGCAAGAGAGACGGAGAAGTAGATGAGTTCTTCGGCAGCGTGACGGCGCGCCAGTGTTGTTGATGATCTATTCCTGCAGGGCTCCGCCCAAGCTCCGCAGAAATCTAACTAGAGGAAGAACGACGAGGTGTAGGTTTGAGTTGCACGTGGCAAAGTTGTATCTCAAAAGCCCCAAACCTCTAGTATATATAGGAGGAGGGGAGAGGTAGCCTTGGTCATCCTTGGCGCACCAAGGAAACCCTCCTCGGATCGGCCGAAGTGGGAGGGAGGGAGGAGTCCTTCTCCAATCCCACTTGGATTAGGACTCCTTCCTAATTTTCCCACCTCTTTTGGTTTTTCCACTTTTTCCTCATGGGCTTCCCTTGGATGACTTTGTCAGCCCATTATACCTTAATATTGTGCATCCAATAAACCCAGGTGGACCCCTTGGGGCATGGTGGGCCCACCCAGTAGGCCCCCGGAACCCATTCGTCACTCCATGTACACTGCCGGCAATGCCCGAAAACTTTCCGGAATCCAAACACCAACTTCCTATATATCAATCTTCGTTTACGGACCATTCCGGAAACCCTCGTGACATCTGTGATCTCATCCGAGACTCCGAACAACCTTCGGTTACAGACACATATAACTCAACTCAACTAAAACATCATCGAACCTTAAGTATGCAGACCCTACGAGTTCGAGAACTATGTAGACATAACCTGAAACACTTCTCGGTCCATATCCAATAGCGGGACTTGGATGCCCATATTGGGTCCCACATATTCTACGAAGATCTTATCGGCCAAGGATTCGTATAATCTCGTATGTCATTCCCTTTGTCCTTCGGTATGTTACTTGCCCGAGATTCGATCGTCAGTATCTGTATACCTATTTCAATCCCGTTACCAGCAAGTCTCTTTACTTGTTCTGTAATACAAGATCACGTGACTCACACTTGAGTCACATTGCTTGCAAGGCTTGTGTGTGATGTTGTATTACTGAGTGGGCCCCGAGATACCTCTCCGTCACACGGAGTGACAAATCCCAGTCTTGATCCATACTAACTCAACGGACACCTTCAGAGATACATGTAGAGCACCTTTATAGTCACCCAGTTACGTTGTGACGTTTGATACACATAAGGTATTCCTCCGGTGTTAGTGAGTTATATGATCTCATGGTCATAGGAATAAATACTTGACACATAGAAAAAAATAGCAATAAAATGACACGATCACATGCTATGTTCATAGTTTGCGTCTAGTCCATCACATGATTCTCCTAATGATGTGATCCCGTTATCAAGTGACAACACTTGTGTATGATCAGGAAACCTTGACCATCTTTGATCAACGAGCTAGTCAACTAAAGGCTTACTAGGGACAGTGTTTTGTCTATGTATCCACACATGTATTTGAGTTTCCAATCAATACAATTATAACATGGATAATAAACGATTATCATGACCAAATAAATATAATAATAACTAACTTATTATTGCCTCTAGGGCATATTTCCAAAAGTCTCTCACTTGCACTAGAGTCAATAATCTAGTTCACATCACCATGTGATTTTAACGAATCCAACACCCATACAGTTTTGGGGTTTGATCACGTCTTGCTTGTGAGAGAGGTTTTAGTCAACGGTTCTGAACCTTTCAGATCCGTGTCAGCTTTACAAATCTTTATGTCATCTTATAGATGCTGCTACTACGTGCTATTTGGAAATATTCCAAATATCTACTCTATTATACGAATTCGTTTAACTACTCAGAGTTATTCAGATTAGTGGCAAAGCTTGCATCGACGTAATTTTTTACGACAAACTCTTTAACCACATCCATAATCGAGAAAAAAAATCCTTAGTTCATTAGTTACTAAGGATATCTTCGGCCGTTGTTTTAGTGATTCAATCCTGGATAACACTCTCTACCTCTTAACAGACTTGTGGCAAGGCACACATCAGGTGTGATACACAGCATGTCATACTTTAGAGTCTATGGCTAAGGCATAGGGGACGACCTTCGTCCTTTCACTTTCTTCTGCAGTGGTCGGGCTTTTGAGTCTTACTCAAATTCACATCTTACAACACAACCAAGAACTCCTTCTTTGCTGATCTATTTTGAACTCCTTCAAAAACCTGTCAAGGCATGCATTTCATTTGAAAGTTCTTTTTAGCATTTTGATCTATCTCCATAGATCTTGATGCTCAATGTTCAACTAGCTCTATCCAGGTCTTACTTTGAAAAGACCCCTTTCAAACAACCCTTTATGCTTTACAGAATTTCTACATTACTTCTGATCAACAATATGTCAACCACATATACTTATCAGAAATTCTATAGTGCTCCCACTCACTTCTTTGGAAATACAAGTTTCTCATAAACCTTGTATAAACCCAAAAGATTTGATCATCTCATCAAAGCGTATATTAGCAACTCCGAGATCCTTGCACCAGTCCATGAAAGGATCACTAGAGCTTGCATACTTGTTAGCATCTTTAGGATCGACAAAACCTTTTGGTTGTATCACATACAACCTTTCCTCAAGGAAACCGTCAAGGAAACAATGTTTTGGCATCATATGTGCAATATTTCATAAACAATGCAGCAACTGCTGACATAATTCCAACAGACTTTTAGCATCGCTATGAGTGAGAAAGTCTCATCATAGTCAACTCTTTGATCTTGTCGGAAACATCTTTGCGACAAGTCGAGCTTCTCTTAATGGTGACTTTTCACCATCATCATCTGTCTTCCTTTTAAAGATCCATCTTTACTCAATAGTCTTATGACCATCAAGTAGTTCTTCCAAAGTCTACATGGATCCTCTCTCGGATTTCATGGCCTCCACCCATTTGTCAGAATCCGGGCCCACCATCGCTTCTCCATAGCTCGTAGGTTCATTGTTGTTCAACAACATGACCTCCAAGATAGGGTTACCATACCACTCTGTAGTAGTACGCGACCTTGTCGACCTACGAGGTTTGTAGTAACTTGATCCGAAGCTCAATGATCACCATCATCAGTTTCCACTTTAATTGGTGTAGGCGCCACAGGAACATCTTCTTGCGCCCTGCTGCACACTGTTTGAAGTAACGGTTCACTAACCTCATCACGTTCCACCACCCTCCCACTCAATTCTTTCGAGAGAGACCTTTCCTCGAGAAAGGACCCGTTTCTAGAAACAAACACTTTGCTTCCGGATTTGAGATAGGAGATGTATTCAACTGTTTTGGATATCCTATTAAGATGTATTTATCCGCTTTGGGTACGAGCTTATCAGACTGAAACTTTTTCACATAAGCGTCGCAGCCCCAAACTTTCAAGAAATGACAGCTCAGCTTTCTCCAAACCATAGTTCATACTGTGTCATCTCAACGAAAATATGTGGTGCCCTATTTAAAGTGAATGTGGTTGTCTCTAATGCATAACCCATAAATGATAGTGGTAATTTGATAAGAGACATCATAGTATGCACTATATCCAATATGGCGCAGCTATGACGTTTGGACACACCATCACACTATGGTGTTCCAGGTGGCATGAACTGTGAAACAATTTTCACATTGTCTTAACTGTGTACCAAAAACTCGTAACTCGGATATTCATCTCTATGATCATATCGTAGACAGTTAATCCTCTTGTAACGATGATCTTCACTCTGAAATAGCTTTGAACTTTTCAATATTTCAGACTTGTGATTCATCAAGTAAATACTCCTGTATCTACTCAAATCGTCGGTGAAGTAAGAATATAACGATATCCATTGCGTGCCTCAGCACTCATTGGACTGTAAACATCAAAATGCATTGCTTCCAACAAGTCACTTTCTTGTTCCATGTGGTATAATTTTGCATGTCTCAAGTGATTCAAAATCAAGTGAATCCAAACAATCCATCCTCATGGAGTTTCTTCATGCGTTTATACCAACAGGTATGGTGTGCATGTCTCAAACGTTTCAAAAATGAGCGAGTACAAAGATCCATCAGCATGGAGCTTCTTCATGCATTTTACACCAACCTGACTCAAGTGGGAGTGCCACAAGTAAGTGGTACTATCATTATTACTTTGTATCTTTTTGCACCAAAATTATGAACATGTGTAACACTATGATCGAGATTCAATAAACTATTGAGGGTAATTATTCAAGCAAATAGAAAAACTATTATTCTCTTTAAATGAATAACCGTATTGCAATAAACACGGTCTAGTCATGTTCATGCTCAACGCAAACACCAAATAACAATTATTTAGGTTTAACACCAATCCCGATGGTAGACGGAGCGTGCGATGTTTGATCACATCAACCTTGGAAATACTTCCAACACGTATCGTCACCTCGCCTTTAGCTAGTCTCCGTTTATTCCGTAGCTTTTACTTCAAGTTACTAATCACTTAGCAACTGAAGCAGTATCTAATACCCTCATGCTACTAGGAGTACTAGTAAAGTACACATCAATATCATGTATAACAAACATACTTCTGTCGACTTTGCTAGTCTTCTTATCTACCAAGCATCTAGGGTAGCTCCGCCTCAGTGACCGTTCCCCTCATAACAGAAGCACTTAGTCTCAGGTTTGGGTTCAATCTTGGGTTTCTTCATTAGAGCAGCAACTAGTTTGCCGTTTCATGAAGTATTCCTTCTAGCCCTTTCCCTTCTTGAAACTAGTGGTTTTACTAACCATCAACAATTGATGCTCCTTCTTGATTTCTACTTTCACAGTGTCAAACATTGTGAATTGCTCAAAGATCATCATATCTATTCTTGATATGTTATAGTTCATCACGAAGCTCTATCACTATCTCATCTGGAAGATTAACTCCCACTTGATTCAAGAGATTGTTGTACTCAGACAATCTAAGCACATGCTTAACGAGTGAGCTTTTCTCTTTTACTTTGTAGAAAAAGAATCTTGTCGGAGGTCTCATACCTCTCAACAAGGGCACGAGCATGAAATATCAATTTCATCTCTGTCACGCCCAAGATGCGACCCTATCCTCAATTTGGCACGAAGGCCTCGTCAGGGATAGAAGCGCATCTCGTCGTGTCGCAAGAATGGATATCGTTAAAAGTACATGTACTAAAAATAAGAGATATATATATATATATAGAATTGGCTTACACTCGCCACAAGCTACATCAGAGTCACAGCAGTACATTACATATTCACCAAGAGTAAGAGCAGGGTACGACTACGGACGAAAACAAACGACAAAAGAAGAACGGCGTCCATCCTTGCTATCCCAGGCTGCCGGCCTGGAACCCATCCTAGATCGATGAAGAAGAAGAAGAAGCAACTCCAAATGAACAATCAACGCGCTCGCGTCAAGTAACCTTTACTTGTACTTGCAGCTAGTGTTGTAGTAATCTGTGAGCCAGAGGGGACTCAGCAATCTCATTTCCAAAGGTATCAAGACTAGCAAAGCTTATTAGGTGAGGTAAGGTTAAGTGGTGAGGTTGCAGCAGCGGCTAAGCATATATTTGGTGGCTAAACTTACGAGTACAAGAAATAAGAGGGGGATGATCTACGCATATCGGACGCGAACTACTGATGATCAAATGAATGATCCTGAACACCTAACTACGTCAGACATAACCCCACCGTGTCCTCGATCGGAGAAGGAACTCAGGAAAGAGACAGTCACGGTTACACACATAGTTGGCATATTTTAATTAAGTTAACTTCAAGTTATCTAAAACCAGTATTAAACAAAGTTTCCACGTTGCCACATAACCGCGAGCACGGCTTTCTGAAAAGATTTAACCCTGCAGGGGTGCTCCAACTAGTCCATCACAAATTACCACAAGCCGCATAGAAATCCTCAATCACGAAGCTCGCGATCTCGTCGGATTCCTTAGTGGAAAACCTCAACTCTAAGATTACCCAAAGCATCACCGGAATCCCGATGCACAAGATATCTCGTCAAAGGTAAAACTAATCCAGCAAGGCCGCCCGACGTGTCGACGACCCCGATAGGAGCCGCGTATCTCGTTCTCAGGACACGACGGATGCAAAAGCCTACAGGTACCAAACCTCGAGTTGCCCCATGGTGGCCCCGCAGTTTGCCCAGTTTGGACCAACACTCATGAGGAGTACTGGCCCGGGGGTTGATTAAATTATCCTCGGGGTCCGGAAAGTCCCTATGCAATTTTATTAGGTGATTAGGCAAATGTAGTACGAAAGTTGGGCCTTGCCAGACCAGCTTTAATCTAAGACGAATTATCAAGGGGGTCCCCATAACAACCCCGATCGTGTTAGGAGCGCTCAAATATGGAACATAACACCGGTAGCCAAAACTAAGGGGGCAAAGGTGGAACAAAACACCAGGCTAGAAAGGTCGAGCCTTCCACCTTTTACCAAGTATCTAGGTGCATTAAATTAAATAACATTTAATATGGTGGTATGACAAGGGACCCATGTTAACACATGGAAGCAACTGCACCTGCAACTAGCAACGCTAACAACATGGTAATAAAGCAGTAACATAGCCAATCAGTGGTTTGCTAGGTTGAACAGGTTGAAGGTTTTCATGGCTTTGTTGAGAGGCTGATATTTAACATGTGGTAGGCAACGAGACATAGCGACAGAAACGATAAAACTAGCATGGCAATTATAGTAATGGTATCTGGGGAAATGGTCATCTTGCCTGAGATCCCGCTTGGAAGAGGAATGCCTCCGTGAAGCAGACGAACCGACGTAGTCGAACGGGTCCTCACAATCCGGCACGCTGCGGAACTCTATCGAGACAAAGCAAACCGGAAACACAAATCAACACACAGAATTCACCACACAATGCACAACACAAATGATGCATGAGAAGCTGAATACATGCAAGTCACGGCATGGCAATTCACACATACAAACACTACACATTAAGTGAAGTTCAATATGCAACGAGTTGCATATTGACGAAACACCATGTTTATTTTTTAGTTCTATCCCGATTAGGTACACGGCAATATTAAATGTGGGTTAACATGGCAAGAGGTTAAGCGTAATTAAACTACCTATCTAGGCATTTTAAATGAGGTCGGGAATGACATATAGCATCTCCGAGATGACCTCACATGTTAATTTACGATTCTGTCCAGATCTGAATTAACACATTTAATTAGTTGTTAAACAGAAAAACCAATAGGTTCACGTGATTCTACGCGTCGTTACAAGAAATTTACACATAAAGAACATCTCCAACGGAGCTACGGTTCAAAAGATACAAGCACCGCAAGATATGATGGCATGAATGCAATATGTGTGCAACGACGGTCGTGAGCACTTCAAAACATACAACCAGCAAGAGAATATGAAAATACACGAGATTCTAAGCAAGTTTCATGTAGGACACGATCAGATCGGAGCTACGGTTCAAAAACTACGAGGAAAACAAGAAAACACTACAATCTGCCAAAATCAGCCACATAGCATTTTCTACGCCCCACAACTATGAGCTACTCAACTCCAATATACTCAACCAAGGCATGTCACGAAAGAGGGCAAGAAGAACTACCACAAACAACTAACAACAACTAGCATGTCATCAAGGATCACTAGGAAAAGAAGTCACAAAATGGCTTCTCACACACAGTTTCAGACTTAGTGAAAATTACACCTCATGAAACTGCAGTTCTCGATCTGAAGCCATATTTACAGCAGAAAAACCATAAGCTACAGGACTCCAAATGGCATGAAAATTCACAGCATGCTAGAGAATCATAAGGTCTACAACTAACTCCATTGCACCAACCTCAAAAGAGCTACATACCAAAAGATAGAAGCAAGAAAAGAGAGCAACAAAATATAACAGATTCCAGACTTAGAAATATTTCAGCAACTCTAAAACATCACTATTTCTAGCAACTTGAGAGAAAGCAAACCACACCTAAACATGCATTTCTATTGCAACCAAAATTACCAGGGGCTAGACTAAACATCAAAGAACAACTCTCTAGTTGACAACTCCTTCAAACGAAGCACGGAATAAATCCTACGAAATAGACAAGAGGGCAACATGGCAAAATATCGCGCGAACTAACTTGCTCAAAAGCTAAAACTAAATACACAGAAAAATCCCATGGATTTTCTACCCCGAAAACATATAAAACATGTGGGGTTGCGCAACAAAAATATTGCCACACGTAAATGCGAGATAATATCCTAAACACGGAAAATAAACTAGCGGCACATCCCTACACGCAAAAAATACGAATGACTACTCTAAAATACATGGCTAAGGGGTTCCTAAAACATGGACTTTTATACTACGGCATCCGGGCAATCCGGGCACGCACGAAAATTAAACACGGGCAATATCCTATTGGGACAGCACGTAAATCTATGCATATGGCGGCTCAAACTACGTCAAACAAATACGCAAGTTGTGAAATCGTATTCTACGCGATATACTACACCAAAACCATATCTAATTCATCGCGATCCGACTTACGGAATAGAAACTACGGTCGATCTACTATATGTCTATTTTTCTGGAATATATATTAATTCTGAAAAAAAATCCTAAAAACTAATAGGCCGAACTAAGGCGCGGCCTAACTAAAATGTGCACAGGGGGAAGGAATAGAGGCTCACCTCAGTTGGGCCTCTTGGCCGGCTCGTGATGGGCCTGGAGGGAGGCTGGTGGAGGAGCCACCTTGGCCTGGGTCGGCTCGGCCTCGTGGCCAGCTGGGCCGGTTGCGGGGCACTGGAGGCCCAGGCGGGATCGCTGGGGATCAGGGCGTCGGTTTGGGGCGCTCGTCGTCCCACCGTGCAGGAGCCTGGAGGAGGCCGGGCTGGTCTCCGGCGAAGGAGCGCGGCACGAGGGGGGGGGGGGTCCGACGAGGATCACGCGGCGCGGGTGGATCCGGCCACTGGGGCTCCATTCCCGGTGGTGCCGGCTCGAGGAGGCAGCCGGGCACGGAGATCGGCGGCGGCACTGGGGACGCGCACGCGCGGCTCGGGATCCGAGCAAAGCTGGCTGCTGGCTCACAGACCGAGGGAAGGGGCTGCATGGGCTGAAAACGAGGCGGGCGGTCGGGACTGGGGCTACTACGCTGCGATTGGGACGGCGGGGAAAACAAGGAAGGGGGAGACGGCGGCGATGGGACTAGGGTAGGATGGGATAGATTGCTAGGGTTTGCCTGCTTAAATAGTTAGGTGGGTTTGGATAGGGCTGATCTAGACCCTCCGATTCGATCGGACGGTCGAGAAATATAGGTTCGGGAGTGCAATGGACAAACCGATGCCGATTTGCGGTAAAATGGGGTTGATCCGGATCCAACGGTCACGACCGTCGGGTTCAGGTTCCGGGAGGCTTTCGGACTGGGTTGCGCGGAGGTTCGGTGCACTGTGCAGAGGGGCTAGGCGGAGATGAGAGGGAAAACGGGCACCCGGCAACATGTTTTAAAAACACCGACAACCGTCCGACGGTAGACCAAAAACGGTGCCGCTACGTCGACCGTTCGGGTTCCAGACGGACTCCGATCGCGACGAAATTCGACAAGCGACCTAACTATAACTAATCACGACCGCATGCCAAGTTTCACCCCGATCAGAGAAAGTTTTCAACACACTTTTAAAACAGGGTTTTGACGATGCCGTGGGCGCGTGCGTGTGCGGTCGGGCTCAGAATGGACAACTACGAGAACCGGCAACTAACAACGGATGCATGTTTTGAAAACTGGCGGCAACGGGGTGCCGATGCAATGCTGATGATGCGCATGATGCAATGATGATGCCACAAATAAAATAAGCCACACGAGGAAAACGGAATAGAAGGGGAATCTTCTGGAACGTCGGCATCGGGCTGTCACAACTCTCCTACACTACAAGAGGATCTCGCCCCGAGATCCAAGAATGAAAAGGGAAGAGGATGAGAAAGAACAAGAGGTAAAAACTTAGTCGCTTCTTTGACAAATGAGTGAAACCAGCGATCCTTGAAGGTTGCAAGGCGAAGAGGAATGATATGAGAAACAAGAAAGAATTCACGGAAAATTTCGGCAGCACTTTGGTAGGAAAAAGGGACAAAAAATTCGATAAGATGGAAGAAATAGACAATATACACAACCAACAACTAAATATAACAACGGATGCAAGTTTTGAAAACTGGCGGCAACGGGATGCCGATGCAATGCTGATGATGCGCATGATGCGATGATGATGCCACAAATAAAATAAGCGACACGACGAAAACGGAATAGAAGGGGAATCTTCTGGAACGTCGGCATCGGGCTGTCACAATCTCTTAGAACATCTCTTATGTTCCGCGACGTTTCAAAAACGTCTTCGGCGCCTTGCTTCTAAGCCATTTAAGTATTATGCACTGAACTATCACGTAGTCATCAAAAACGTGTATGTCAGATGTTCGCAACATCCACAAACGACGCTCGAGGTGCAGCACACCGAGTGGTGCATTAAGGACATAAGCCTTCTGCGCAGCAATGAGGGCAATCCTCAGTTTTACGGACTTAGTCCGCAAAGTTGCTACTATCATCTTTCAACTAAATTTTCTCTAGGAACATATATAAAATAAGTAGAGCTATAGCGCAAGCTACATCATAATTCGCAAAGACCTTTTGACTATGTTCATGATAATTAGTTCAATTAATCATATTACTTAGGAACTCGCACTAAAAAATACATCTCTCTAGTCATTTGAGTGGTACATGATCCAAATTCACTAACTCAAGTCCGATCATCACGTGAGTTGAGAATAGTTTCAGTGGTAAGCATCTCTATGCTAATCATATCAACTTTATGATTCATGTTCGACCTTTCGGTCTCATGTGTTCCGACGCCATGTCTGCACATGCTAGGCTCGTCAAGTTTAACCTGAGTGTTTCGCGTGTGCAACTGTTTTGCACCCGTTGTATATGAACGTTGAGTCTATCACACCCGATCATCATGTGGTGTCTCGAAACGATGAACTGTCGCAACGGTGCACAGTCGGGGAGAACACAATTTCATCTTGAAATTTTAGTGAGATATCACCTTATAATGATATCGTCGTTCTAAGCAAAATAAGGTGCATAAAAGGATTAACATCACATGCAATTCATAAGTGACATGATATGGCCATCATCTTGTGCTTCGTGATCTCCATCACTTAAGCACCGACATGATCTTCTTGTCACCGGCGCCACACCATGATCTTCATCAACATGTCGCCATCAAGGTTTTCGTGCTATCTATGCTATTACTACTAAAGCTATGACCTAGCAATATAGTAAATGCATCTGCGAACACAAACGTTAGTTTAAAGACAACCCTATGGCTCATGTCGGTTGCCGTAGCATCGACGTACAAGTCGATATTAACTATTACAACATGATCATCTCATACATACAATATATCACATCACGTCATTGTCCATATCATATCACAAGCATACCCTGCAAAAACAAGTTAGACATCCTCTAATTTGTTGTTGCATGTTTTACGTGGCTGCTATGGGTATCTAGTATAATCGCATCTTACTTACGCAAAAACCACGAAGGAGATGTGCAAATTCATATTTAACCTCTCTCCAAAGACCACCTCGGTCAAAAACAATTCAACTAAAGTTGAAGAAACCGACACCCGCCAGTCATCTTTATGCAACGAGGTTGCATGTCAGTCGATGAAACCAGTCTCTCGTAAGCGTACGAGTTATGTCGGTCCGGGCCGCTTCAATCCAACAATACCACCAAATCGAGAAAAACTAAGGAAGGCATTAAATCGAACATCAACGTCCACAAAACCTTTTGTGTTCTACTCAAGATAACATCTAGGCATTAACCTAGCTCATGATGCCACCGTTGGGGAATGTTGCATGGGAAACAAAAAAACCCTACGCACACGAAGACCTATCATGGTGATGTTCATCTACGAGAGGAGATTAGATCCACATACCCTTGTAGATCACTCAGCGGGAAGCGTTAAGAAACGCGGTTGATGTAGTGGTACAGCTTCGTGATTCAAATCACCGTCGTCCCACGATTCGTCCCACGATCCGTTCCGATCTAGCGCCGAACGGACGGTACCTCCGCGTTCAGCACACGTACAGCTCGATGAAGATCTCGGCCTTCTTGATCCACCAAGAGAGACGGAGAAGTAGATGAGTTCTCCGACAGCGTGACAGCGCGCCGGTGTTGGTCATGATCTATTCCTGTAGGGCTCCGCCCGAGCTCTGCGGAAATCTAATCTAGAGGAAGAACTACGAGGTGTAGGTTTGAGTTGCACGTGCCAAAGTTGTATCTCAAAAGACCTAAACCTCTAGTATATATAGGAGGATGGGAGAGGCAGCCTTGGGCACCCTTGGCGCACCGAAAAAACCCTCCTTGGGTCGGCCGAAGTGGGAGGGAGGGAGGAGTCCTTCTCCAATCCCACTTGGATTAGGACTCCTTCCTAATTTTCCCACCTCTTTTGGATTTTCCACTTTTTCCTCATGGGCTTTCCTTGGATTACTTTGTAAGCCCATTATACCTTTATCGTGCATCCAATAAACCCATGTGGACCCCTTGGGGCATGGTGGGCCCATCCAGTGGGCCCCCGGAACCCATTCGTCACTCCCGGTACACTGCCGGCAATCCCCAAAATCTTTCCAGAATCCAAACACCAACTTCCTATATATCAATCTTCATTTCCGAACCATTCCGGAAAACCTCGTGACATCCGTGATCTCATCCGGGACTCCGAACAAACTTTGGTCACTAACACATATAACTCAACTAAACTAAAACATCATCGAACCTTAAGTGTGCAGACCCTACGGGTTCGAGAACTATGTAGACATGACCCGAGACACTTCTCGGTCAATATCCAATAGCGGGACCGGGATGCCCATATTGGATCCTACATATTCTACGAAGATCTTATCGGTTGAACCTGTGTGCCAAAGATTCATATAATCCCGTATGTCATTCCCTTTGTCCTTCAGTATGTTACTTGCCTGAGATTCGATCGTCAGTATCCGTATACCTATTTCAATCTCGTTACCGGCAAGTCTCTTTACTCATTCTATAATACAAGATCCTGTGACTCACACTTGAGTCACATTGCTTGCAAGGCTTGTGTGTGATGTTGTATTACCGAGTGGGCCCCGAGATACCTCTCCGTCACACGGAGTGACAAATCCAGTCTTGATCCATACTAACTCAACGGACACCTTCAGAGATACCTGTAGAGCACCTTTATAGTCACCCAGTTACGTTGTGACATTTGATACACACAAGGAATTCCTTCGGTGTCAGTGAGTTATATGATCTCATGGTCATAGGAATACATACTTGACATGCAGAAAACAATAGCAATAAAATGACACGATCACATGCTACGTTCATAGTTTGGGTCTAGTCCATCACATGATTCTCCTAATGATGTGATCCCGTTATCAAGTGACAACAATTGTGTATGGTCAGGAAAGCTTGACCATCTTTGATCAACGAGCTAGTCAACTAAAGGCTAACTAGGGACAGTGTTTTGTCTATGTATCCACACATGTATTTGAGTTTCCAATCAATACAATTATAGCATCGATAATAAACCATTATCACGAACAAATAACTATACTAATAACTAACTTATTATTGCCTCTAGGGCATATTTCCAACAGGGAGAAGATAACATAATATGGATAGCAAGGAACACAACGGACAACACAAAACATGAACAAGTTTGTGTTTGGAGGGAAGGCAAAAATGTTGTCGATGATAACGGAATTCATCGAGGGGCAAGGATGGTATTTATCATCATGCATCTGATCGATGCCCTGGAAGAGCTCAGAATGCTGATGATGATCCCGACACAATTGTCGAGAACTTTCGTGAAGATTTAATCGTTCAGAGACAACATCAAGAAGGGAATGATGGAGCGGAAGTTTGTCAGAATCATAGCTAAGTCCTCTAGCTTAGAATTGAGATTGCCTTTCAGGACAACCAACATGATGTGGAAAGCTCGATGCAAGCTTAACACATAGTTGGGATTGTGTTCCAGGGATGAAGGGTATAGATAGCATGGTCAAGCTTTAGCATGGCGATGACGATGCAGCCTAACATCTTGGAAAAACATGAGCGAGTACCAACCCATAAGCAAAGGATATTACTACGAGATGTTGAATCGCAATGCATACTCAATTCATTTATCGGTATCCAATAACTCAAAACACGAGGAAACTGGAATTAATGAAAACATCATAGTTGATGAGGATCTCACAAGAAGTTATATAGCTCCGGGATATCCTCGCGGTACACGGGATAATACTCGGAGGACGATCAACATCAGGGCTTGGACCGATGTATTGATCTGAAGAAGACAAGTACTTTAACTCATTTGAGAATGAAATCAAGGTAGGACAACATGGTCGGAACCACGATTGCAAAGGACAAGATCACGGATACCAGATTAAACCACATAATGAATGATTATTGATACGATAAGTTTCTATGGTTGGCTCAACGTCGTTTCCATGGGCATGAACACAAAGTTCAAGGTCGACTCCCACTTCATCAATGCATCACCTGCCATTTAGTCCACACCTTTGATGAGGTTGTAGCTTGGAAAGACTATCCAGCAAAACACCAGAAGAGTAAGACTCATGAAAACTCTTCGGACCATATTGTTTAGGAAGGCATAGGTTCAACCCATCGGGGCATCTTAGGAACATATACCGCAAACTTCAAGAGTAATTAACACATGCTTGAAGAGCATGGCTGACAAAAGTATAGGATAGAACTTATCAGAGGGAGAAGACACAATTTTCCAATGGCATTATGTATCAGGGGAACAATATCACGAGAATTTATGAATGTAAAGATTGTCATTGGATAATAACCCAGCAATGGGTCTGGCAGTCCACAAAGGTCATGATGTGAGTACCGGTACTCAATCATAGGAAGGTAAAATGCAAGTCATAGGATTATAGAACATCTGAATAATTATGATGCTCCAATACCAAAGGAATTATGATTTCCAGGTTGGTGTATCAGAATCAGATGCTCTAATCAAATACAAGTAAGTTGAATGGGCTTAGATGGACAACCAACCAAAGTTGATTTGTCGAGAACTAGCTCTGTCTAAAAGGACGTCTGAGCCAGAACGATAATTTATGAGTATCAACAGATGATTGTGTGCATTCACACAAAGGTAGAATCAATAAGATCACAGGAAAATCACAAAGGACTTTTAGTGAATGCGGCTAGACATATGGATCTTAACCATAACGCAAGCACGTGAGAAAGGTCAAGAGCGGTAGGCTACTGGGGATTATGAAAGATCGAATAGCCATTCGAATAACTTTCGAAACCCATGACAACTGATGATGGATGAATCCCCGATAAGATAATTCGTTGCATCTCGTAAAACAAGAGCAATTTGAAAAGAAAGTATGAACAACATTTGTATGTCATCATCCATAAGGGTTGAGAAAGGAAGGGAAATCGTAGAAGCGATGAGCACCAGCTTCCGAGAGAACATCGGAGAGTATCTTCGAAGTCTTCTGAGGAATCAAGCCATCGTCTAGAATTGTGGGGCTCTCCGGGAGGAAGTATTTACGAGAACCTAGAGTTAGAGTTAGCAAAATCTTTAACCCGAAAGAGAAGAGAGAGTAGAACCCAGAGTATAGAAAAGGAGTAAAAGATACTAATACCACCCGGTTGAGACATGGGCCCTGATACGTCCATTTTGCATCATGCTTTCATGTTGATATTTATCGCTTTATGGGTTGTTATTACACTTCACGATACAATACGTATGCCTTTTCTCTCTTATTTTGCAGCTGGAATTATGTCCTGAAAAAGGACCATGTTTGAGATACCTATTCTGCACAACTCCAAAATCCGTGAAAATCAACGAGGATTTATTTTGGAATTTATAAAAAATACTGGGCCGAAGAAGTACCAGAGGGGAGCCAGCAGGAGGCCACAAGCCTGCTAGGCGCGGCCTACCCCCTGGCCGCGCCTAGGGGGCTTGTGGGCTCCGTGTTGGCCCTATGGCCCCCCTCTTTTGCTATAAGGATGGTTTCGTTCCAGAAAAAATAAAGAGGAGGCTTTCGGGAGGAATCGCCGCCGCCACGAGGCGGAACTTGAGCAGAACCAATCTAGAGCTCCGGCAGGGTCGTCCTGCCGGGGAAACTTCCCTCGCGGAGGGGAAAATCATCGCCATCGTCATCACCAACACTCCTCTCGTCGGAGGGGACTCATCACCATCAACATCTTCATCATCACCATCTCATCTCCAAACCCTAGTTCATCTCTTGTAACCAATCTCCGTCTCCGACTCCGATTGGTACTTGTAAGGTTGCTAGTAGTGTTAATTACTCTTTGTAGTTGATGCTAGTTGGATTACTCGGTGGAAGATTATATGTTCAGACCCTTGATGCTATTCAATACCTCTCTTTTCATGAATACTACTATGCTTTGTGAGTAGTCATTTTTGTTCCTGAGGACATGGGATAAGTCTTGCTATAAGTAGTCATGTGAATTTGGTATTCGTTCGATATTTTGATGCGTTGTATGTTGTTTTTCCTCTAGTGGTGTTATGTGAACGTCAACTACATAACACTTCACCATTATTTGGGCCTAGAGGAAGGCATTGGGAAGTAGTAAGTAGATGATGGGTTGCTAGAGTGACAGAAGCTTAAACCCTAGTTTATGCGTTGCTTCGTAAGGGGCTGATTTGGATCCACTAGTTTAATGCTATGGTTAGACTTTGTCTTAATTCTTCTTTCGTAGTTGCGGATGCTTGTGAGAGGGGTTAATCATAAGTGGGATGCGTGTCCAACTAAGGGCAGTACCCAAGCACCGGTCCACCCACATATCAAACTATCAAAGTAGCGAACGTGAATCATATGAACATGATGAACACTAGCTTGACACAAATTCCCATGTGTCCTCGGGGGAGCTTTACCTCCTATAAGAGTTTGTCCAGGCTTGTCCCTTGCTACAAAAGGGATTAGGCCACTTTGCTGCACCGTTGTTACTATTGTTACTTTCTACTTGCTACGAATCATCTTACCACACAACTATCTATTACCGACAATTTCAGTGCTTGCAGAGAATACCTTGCTGAAAACCACTTGTCAGATCCTTATGCTCCTCGTTGGGTTCGACACTCTTACTTATCGAAAGGAATCCGATAGATCCCCTACACTTGTGGGTCATCAAGACTCTTTTCTGGCACCGTTGCCGGGGGGTGAAGCGCCTTTGGTAAGTGGAATTTGGTAAGGAAACATTTATTTAGTGTGCTGAAATTTAGTGTCACTTGTCACTATGGAAACTAATCCTTTGAGGAGCTTGTTCGGGGTATCTTCACCTTGAACGGAAGCACAAGGAGTTGCTCCTCAACCTTCTGCACCTACTGAAAATATTTGCTATGAATTTCCTTCGGATATGCTTGAGAAACTGTTGGCTAATCCTTTTACAGGAGATGGAACATCACATCCCGACTTGCATCTAATCTATGTAGATGAAGTTTGTGGTTTACTTAAGCTTGCAGGTTTGCCCGAGGATGAGGTCAAGAATAAGGTATTTCCCTTACCTTTGAGGGATAAAGCATTGACATGGTATAGGCTATGTGATGATACTGGATCATGGAACTACAGCCGGTTGAAATTGGAATTTCATCAAAAGTTTTATCTTATGCATCTAGTACATCGTGATCAGAATTATATTTAAAATGTTTGGCCTCGTGGCAGAGAAAGCATCGCTCAAGCTTGGGGGAGGCTTAAATCAATCTTATATTCGTGCCCCAACCATGAGCTCTCGAGAGAAATTATCATTCAGAACTTCTATGCTCGGCTTTCTCATGATGATCGCACCATGCTTGACACTTGTTGTACCGGTTATTTTATGAAGAGATATATTGACTTCAAAAGGAATTTATTGGAAAGAATTAAACACAACTCTGAAGATTGGGAGCTTGATGAAGGTAATTAAGGAGTCAGTTATGAATTTCAAGTTTGATTGCGTTAAATCCTTTATTGAAACAAGTACTTTTTGTGATTTTAGCCCTAAGTATGGACTTGACTCTGAGATAGTAGCTTCATTGTGTGAATCATTTGCTTCTCATATTGATCTCCCTAAAGAGAAGTGGTTTAAATATCATCTTCCCTTAGAAGTCAATGTACTTAAACCCAATCCAGTTGAAGAGAAAGTCATTGCTTATAATGATCCTATTGTTCCCAGTGCTTACATTGAGAAACCACCTTTCCCTGTTAGGATAAAGGATCATTCTAAAGTTTCAACTGTGATACGTAGGGGATACATTAGAACACCTACACCCCCTGGGAAAATTAGAGTTGAACCTAGCATTGCTATTATCAAAGATCTCCTGTCCGACAATGTTGATGGCCATGATATTCACTTCTATGAAGATGCTGCTAGAATTGCTAAACCACATGCTAGAGACAAACATAGGCCTGTTGTTGGCACGCCTGTTGTTTCTGTTAATATAGGAGATCATTGTTATCATGGTTTATGTGATGTGGGTGCTAGTGTTAGTGCAATACCTTCATCCTTATATGATGAAATCAAAGACGAGATTGCACCTGTCGAGATAGAACCCATTAATGTCACTATTCATCTTGCCAATAGAGATACTATCTGCCCTTTGGGAATTGCTAGGGATGTTGAAGTATTGTGTGGTAAAACAAAGTATCCTGCTGATTTCCTCGTTCTTGCTACCACACAAGATAGCTTTTTGTTGGAATTATGCCCTAGAGGCAATAATAAATATAGTTATTATTATAATTCCTGTATCAAGATAATCGTTTATTATCCATGCTATAACTGTATTGAATGAAGACTTATTTACATGTGTGGATACATAGACAAAACACTGTCCCTAGCAAGCCTCTAGTTGGCTAGCCAGTTGATCAAAGATAGTCAGTGTCTTCTGATTATGAACTAGGTGTTGTTGCTTGATAACTGGATCACGTCATTAGGAGAATCACGTGATGGACTAGACCCAAACTAATAGACGTAGCATGTTGATCGTGTCATTTTGTTGCTACTGTTTTCTGCGTGTCAAGTATTTGTTCCTATGACCATGAGATCATATAACTCACTGACACCGGAGGAATACTTTGTGTGTATCAAACGTTGCAACGTAACTGGGTGACTATAAAGATGCTCTACAGGTATCTTCGAAGGTGTTAGTTGAGTTAGTATGGATCAAGACTGGGATTTGTCATTCCGTGTGACGGAGAGGTATCTCGGGGCCCACTCGCTAATACAACATCACACATAAGCCTTGCAAGCAATGTGACTTAGTGTAAGTTGCGGGATCTTGTATTACGGAACGAGTAAAGAGACTTGCCGGTAAACAAGATTGAAATAGGTATGCGGATACTGACGATCGAATCTCGGGCAAGTAACATACCGAAGGACAAAGGGAATGACATACGGGATTATATGAATCCTTGGCACTAAGGTTCAAACAATAAGATCTTCGTAGAATATGTAGGATCCAATATGGGCATCCAGGTCCCGCTATTGGATATTGACCGAGGAGTCTCTCGGGTCATGTCTACATAGTTCTCGAACCCGCAGGGTCTGCACACTTAAGGTTCGACGTTGTTTTATGCGTATTTGAGTTATATGGTTTGTTACCGAATGTTGTTCGGAGTCCCGGATGAGATCACGGACATCACGAGGGTTTCCGGAATGGTCCGGAAACGAAGATTGATATATAGGATGACCTCATTTGATTACCGGAAGGTTTTCGGAGTTACCGGGAATGTACCGGGAATGATGAATGGGTTCCAGGAGTTCACCGGGGGAGGGCAACCCACCCCGGGGAAGCCCATAGGCCTTGAGGGTGGCGCACCAGCCCTTAGTGGGCTGGTGGGACAGCCCAAAAGGGCCCTATGCGCATTGGAAGAAAAATCAAAGAGAAAGAAAAAAAGGAGGAGGTGGGAAGGGAAGGAAGGACTCCCACCCACCAAACCAAGTCCTACTCGGTTTGGGGGGGGGGGAGACCTTCCCCCCTTGGCTCGGCCGACCCCCTTGGGGATCCTTGAGCCCCAAGGCAAGGCCCCCCCTCTCCCACCTATATATACGGAGGTTTTAGGGCTGATTTGAGACGATTTTTCCACGGCAGCCCGACCACATACCTCCACGGTTTTTCCTCTAGATCGCGTTTCTGCGGAGCTCGGGCGGAGCCCTGCTGAGACAAGGTCATCACCAACCTCCGGAGCGCCGTCACGCTGCCGGAGAACTCTTCTACCTCTCCGTCTCTCTTGCTGGATCAAGAAGGCCGAGATCATCGTCGAGTTGTACGTGTGCTGAACGCGGAGGTGTCGTCCGTTCGGCACTAGATCGTGGGACTGATCGCGGGATAGTTCGCGGGGCGGATCGAGGGACGTGAGGACGTTCCACTACATCAACCGCGTTCACTAACGCTTCTGCTGTACGGTCTACAAGGGTACGTAGATCACTCATCCCCTCTCGTAGATGGACATCACCATGATAGGTCTTCGTGCGCGTAGGAAAATTTGTGTTTCCCATGCGACGTTCCCCAACAGTGGCATCATGAGCTAGGTTCATGCGTAGATGTCTTCTCGAGTAGAACACAAAAGTTTTTTGTGGGCGGTGATGTGCGTTTTGCTGCCCTCCTTAGTCTTTTCTTGATTCCGCGGTATTGTTCGATTGAAGCGACTTGGACCGACATTACTCGTACGCTTACGAGAGACTGGTTTCATCGCTACGAGTAACCCCGTTGCTCAAAGATGACTGGCAAGTGTCGGTTTCTCCAACTTTAGTCGAATCGGATTTGATAGAGGAGGTCCTTGGATGAGGTTAAATAGCAACTCATATATCTCCGTTGTGGTGTTTGCGTAAGTAAGATGCGATCCTACTAGATACCCATGGTCACCACGTAAAACATGCAACAACAAAATTACAGGACGTCTAACTTGTTTTTGCAGGGTATGCTTGTGATGTGATATGGCCAACGATGTGATGTGATATATTGGATGTATTTGATGATCATGTTGTAATAGATAATATCGACTTGCACGTCGATGGTACGGCAACCGGCAGGAGCCATAGGGTTGTCTTTATACTAATGTTTGTGCTTGCAGATGCGTTTACTATTTTGCTAGGATGTAGCTTTAGTAGTAATAGCATGAGTAGCACGACAACCCCGATGGCGACACGTTGATGGAGATCATGGTGTGGCGCCGGTGACAAGAAGATCGTCCCGGTGCTTTGGTGATGGAGATCAAGAAGCACGTGATGATGGCCATATCATGTCACTTATGAATTGCATGTGATGTTAATCCTTTTATGCACCTTATTTTTCTTAGAACGACGGTAGCATTATGAGGTGATCTCTTACTAAAATTTCAAGACGAAATTGTGTTCTCCCCGACTGTGCACCGTTGCTATAGTTCATCGTTTCGAGACACCACGTGATGATCGAGTGTGATAGACTCAACGTTCACATACAACGGGTGCAAAACAGTTGCGCACGCGGAACACTCGGGTTAAGCTTGACGAGCCTAGCATGTGCAGACATGGCCTCGGAACACATGAGACCGAAAGGTCGATCATGAATCATATAGATGATATGATTAGCATAGGGATGCTTACCACTGAAACTGTACTCAACTCACGTGATGATCGGACTTGAGCTAGTGTAAGTGGATCATGAACCACTCAAATGACTAGAGAGATGTACTTTTTGAGTGGGAGTTTAGCGAATAATTTGATTAAGTTAAACTCTAATTATCTTGAACATAGTCTAAGTCCACTTTCAATATATTTGTGTTGTAAATCATGGCTCACGCGATAGTCACCCTGAATTTTAATACGTTCCTAGAGAAAGCTAAGTTGAAAGATGATGGAAGCAACTTTGTAGACTGGGCTCATAATCTTAAGCTAATCTTACAAGCTGGGAAGAAGGATTATGTCCTTAATGCTGCACTAGGAGATGAACCACCCGCTACGGCTGATCAGGATGTTAAGAATGCTTGGTTAGCACGTAAGGAGGACTACTCAGTAGTTCAATGTGCAGTCTTGTATGGCTTAGAACCGGGACTTCAACGTGGCTTTGAGCGTCATGGAGCATTTGAGATGTTCTAGGAGTTGAAATTTATCTTTCAGAAGAACACCCGGATCAAGAGGTATGAGACCTCCGATAAATTCTATGCTTGCAAGATGGAGGAGAACTCGTCTGTCAGTGAAGGTGTGCTCAAAATGTCTGGGTACTCAAATCGTCTAGCTGAGCTGGGAATTGAACTCCCGCAAGAGGCTATCACTGACATAATCCTTCGATCACTGCCGCCAAGCTATAAAGGCTTTGTGTTGAACTACAACATGCAAGGGATGAACAAGTCTCCCGGCGAGTTGTTTGCGATGCTGAAAGTCGCAAGTCTGAACTCCGTAAAGAGCATCAAGTGTTGATGGTGAATAAGACCACTAGTTTCAAGAGAAACGGCAAAGGCAAGAAGGGTAATTCAAAGAAGAGCGGCAAGCCTGTTGCCAATCCGACGAAGAAACCCAAAGCTGGACCTAAGCCTGAAACGGAGTGTTACTATTGCAAGGGTATGGGTCACTCGAAGCGCAATTGCCCCAAGTATCTGGCAGATAAGAAGGCGGCCAAAGAAAAATCAGGTATATTTGATATACAAGTTATTGATGTGTACTTAAACGGCTCTCGTAGTAGTGCCTGGGTATTCGATACCGGTTCTGTTGCTCATATTCGCAACTCGAAACAGGAACTGCGGAATAGACGAAGGCTGGCGAAAGATGAAGTGACGATGCGCGTAGGAAATGGTTCCAAGGTTGATGCAATCGCCGTCGGCACAGTTTCACTTCAGTTACCATCAGGATTAGTTATGAACTTAAATCATTGTTATTTAGTGCCTGCGTTGAGCATGAACATTATATCTGGATCTTGTTTATTGTGAGACGGTTACTCTTTTAAGTCAGAGAATAATGGTTCTTCTATTTCTATGAGTAACATCTTTTATGGTCATGCACCCAATGTGAGAGGATTGTTCGTATTGAATCTTGATAGCGATACACACATACATAACATGGAGACCAAAAGAGTTAGAGTTAACAATGATAGCGCCATATTTTTGTGGCACTGCCGCTTAGGTCATATTGGTGTAAAGCGCATGAAGAAACTCCATGCTGATGGACTTTTGGAGTCACTTGACTTTGATTCACTTGACACGTGCGAACCATGCCTCATGGGCAAGATGACTAAGACTCCGTTCTCCGGAACAATGGAGCGTGCAAGTGACTTGTTGGAAATCATACATACCGATGTGTGTGGTCCGATGAGCGGGGAGGCACGCGGCGGATATCGTTATTTTCTCACCTTCACTGACGATTTGAGTAGATATGGTTATGTCTACTTGATGAAGCACAAGTCTGAAACATTTGAAAAGTTCAAGCAATTTCAGAGTGAAGTTGAAAATCATCGTAACAAGAAGATCAAGTTCCTACGATCTGATCGTGGGGGTGAATATCTGAGTTTCGAGTTTGGTGCTCACTTAAGACAATGTGGAATTGTTTCACAGTTTACACCGCCTGGAACACCACAGCGTAATGGTGTGTCCGAACGTAGTAATCGTACTTTATTAGAGATGGTGCGATCTATGATGTCTCTTACTGATTTGCCGTTATCGTTTTGGGGTTACGCATTAGAAACAGCTGCATTCACTTTAAATAGGGCACCATCAAAATCCGTTGAGACGACACCATACGAACTGTGGTATGGCAAAAGGCCAAAGTTGTCGTTTCTTAAAGTTTGGGGATGTGATGCTTATGTCAAAAAGCTTCAGCCTGAAAACCTGGAACCCAAAGCGGAAAAGTGTGTCTTCATAGGTTACCCAAAGGAGACAGTTGGGTACACCTTCTATCTCAAATCCGAGGGCAAAGTGTTTGTTGCTAAAAACGGAGCTTTTCTCGAGAAGGAGTTTCTCTCGAGAGAATTGAGTGGGAGGAAGATAGAACTTGACGAGGTTGTCGAACCTCTCATCCCTCTGGATGGTGGCGCAGGGCAAGGGGAAACCTCTGTCGTTGTGACGCCAGTTGAGGAGGAAGTTAATGATGATGATCATGAAACTCCGGTTCAAGTTTCTGTCGAACCACGCAGGTCGACGAGACCACGTGCTGCTCCAGAGTGGTACGGTAATCCCGTCTTGTCAATCATGTTGTTGGACAACAATGAACCTGCAAATTATGAAGAAGCAATGGTGGGCCCAGATTCCAACAAATGGCTAGAAGCCATGAAGTCCGAGATAGGATCCATGTATGAGAACAAAGTGTGGACTTTGGAGGTACTGCCTGAGGGCCGCAAGGCTATTCAGAACAAATGGATCTTTAAGAGGAAGACGGACGCTGACGACAATGTGACCGTTTATAAAGCTCGACTTGTGGCAAAGGGTTTTTCACAAGTTCAAGGAGTTGACTACGATGAGACATTCTCACCCGTAGCGATGCTTAAGTCTGTCAGAATCATGTTAGCAATAGCTGCATTTTTCGATTATGAAATCTGGCAGATGGATGTCAAAACGGTGTTCCTTAACGGTTTCCTTAAGGAAGAATTGTATATGATGCAACCCGAAGGTTTTGTCGATCCTAAGAATGCTAACAAGGTGTGCAAGCTCCAGCGATCCATTTATGGACTGGTGCAAGCATCCAGGAGTTGGAACAAACGCTTTGATGAGGTGATCAAAGCATTTGGGTTTATACAAGTGGTTGGAGAATCTTGTATTTACAAGAAAGTGAGTGGGAGCTCTGTGGCATTTCTAATATTATATCTGGATGACATATTGCTGATTGGAAACAACGTGGAGTTTTTGGAGAGCATAAATGATTACTTGAATAAAAGTTTCTCTATGAAGGACCTAGGAGAAGCTGCTTACATTCTAGGCATTAAGATCTATAGGGATAGATCAAAACGCCTGATAGGACTTTCACAAAGCACATACCTTGATAAAGTTTTGAAGAGGTTCAAAATGGAACAGTCTAAGAAAGGGTTCTTGCCAGTTTTACAAGGTACGAGATTGAGTAAGACTCAGTGCCCAACAACTGATGAAGATACAGAGCATATGCGCTCCGTCCCCTATGCTTCAGCCATAGGTTCTATCATGTATGCAATGTTGTGCACTAGACCGGATGTTAGCCTGGCCATAAGTATGGCAGGTAGGTTCCAGAGTAATCCAGGAGTGGATCACTGGACGGCGGTCAAGAATATCCTGAAGTACCTGAAAAGGACTAAGGAGATGTTTCTCGTATATGGAGGTGACGAAGAGCTCGCCGTAAAAGGTTACGTCGATGCAAGCTTTGACACAGATCCGGACGACTCTAAGTCGCAAACCGGATACGTATTTATTCTTAATGGGGGTGCGGTAAGCTGGTGCAGTTCCAAGCAAAGCGTCGTAGCAGATTCTACATGTGAAGCGGAGTACATGGCTGCCTCGGAGGCGGCTAAGGAGGGTGTCTGGATGAAGCAATTCATGACGGATCTTGGAGTGGTGCCAAGCGCACTGAATCCAATAACCTTGTTCTGTGACAACACGGGTGCCATTGCCTTAGCAAAGGAACCACGGTTTCACAAGAAGTCCAGACACATCAAACGACGCTTCAACCTCATCCGCGACTACGTCGAAGAGGAGGACGTGAATATATGCAAAGTGCACACGGATCTGAATGTAGCAGACCCGCTGACTAAACCTCTTCCACGGGCTAAGCATGATCAACACCAGAACTGTATGGGTGTTAGATTTATTACAATGTAATTCGCATGGTGATGTGAGGACTAGATTATTGACTCTAGTGCAAGTGGGAGACTGTTGGAATTATGCCCTAGAAGCAATAATAAATATAGTTATTATTATAATTCTTGTATCAAGATAATCATTTATTATCCATGCTATAACTGTATTGAATGAAGACTCATTTACATGTGTGGATACATAGACAAAACACTGTCCCTAGCAAGCCTCTAGTTGGCTAGCCAATTGATCAAAGATAGTCACTGTCTTCTGATTACGAACAAGGTGTTGTTGCTTGATAACTGGATCATGTCATTAGGAGAATCACGTGATGGACTAGACCCAAACTAATAGACGTAGCATGTTGATCGTTTCATTTTGTTGCTACTGTTTTCAGCGTGTCAAGTATTTGTTCCTATGACCATGAGATCATATAACTCACTGACACCGGAGGAATACTTTGTGTGTATCAAACGTCGCAACGTAACTGGGTGACTATAAAGATGCTCTACAGGTATCTCCGAAGGTGTTAGTTGAGTTAGTATGGATCAAGACTGGGATTTCACTCCGTGTGACGGAGAGGTATCTCGGGGCCCACTCGCTAATACAACATCACACATAAGCCTTGCAAGCAATGTGACTTAGTGTAAGTTGCGGGATCTTGTATTACGGAACGAGTAAAGAGACTTGCCGGTAAACGAGATTGAAATAGGTATGCGGATACTGACGATTGAATCTCGGCAAGTAACATACAGAAGGACAAAGGAAATGACATACGGGATTATATGAATCCTTGGCACTAAGGTTCAAACAATAAGATCTTCGTAGAATATGTAGGATCCAATATGGGCATCCAGGTCCCGCTATTGGATATTGACCGAGGAGTCTCTCGGGTCATGTCTACATAGTTCTCGAACCCGCAGGGTCTGCACACTTAAGGTTCGACGTTGTTTTATGCGTATTTCAGTTATATGGTTGGTTACCGAATGTTGTTCGGAGTCCCGGATGAGATCACGGACGTCACGAGGGTTTCTGAAATGGTCCGGAAACGAAGATTGATATATAGGATGACCTCATTTGATTACCGGAAGGTTTTCGGAGTTACCGGGAATGTACCGGGAATGACGAATGGGTTCCGGGAGTTCACCGGGGGAGGGCAACCCACCCCGGGGAAGCCCATAGGCCTTGAGGGTGGCGCACCAGCCCTTAGTGGGCTGGTGGGACAGCCCAAAAGGGCCCTATGCGCATTGGAAGAAAAATCAAAGAGAAAGAAAAAAAAGGAGGAGGTGGGAAGGGAAGGAAGGACTCCCACCCACCAAACCAAGTCCAACTCGGTTTGGGGGGGGGGGAGACCTTCCCCCCTTGGCTCGACCGACCCCCTTGGGGCTCCTTGAGCCCCAAGGCAAGGCCCCCCCTCTCCCACCTATATATACGGAGGTTTTAGGGCTGATTTTAGACGATTTTTCCACGGTAGCCCGACCACATACCTCCCCGTTTTGCCTCTAGATCGCGTTTCTGCGGAGCTCGGGCGGAGCCCTGCTGAGACAAGGTCATCACCAACCTCCGGACCGCCGTCACGCTGCCGGAGAACTCTTCTACCTCTCCGTCTCTCTTGCTGGATCCAGAAGGCCAAGATCATCGTCGAGCTGTACGTGTGCTGAACGCGGAGGTGCCGTCCGTTCGGCACTAGATCGTGGGACTGATCGCGGGATAGTTCGCACGGCGGATCGAGGGATGTGAGGACGTTCCACTACATCAACCGCGTTCACTAATGCTTCTGCTGTACGGTCTACAAGGGTACGTAGATCACTCATCCCCTCTCTTAGATGGACATCACCATGATAGGTCTTCGTGCGCGTAGGAAATTTTTTGTTTCCCATGCGACGTTCCCCAACACTTTTGTCCCATCATATTTGGCAGGCCTTTTCTCAAGACTGTCAATGCTCATACTAACTGTGAGAAGCAAACTGTCACTGTTGGCTTTGAAGGTGTTGTTGGAAATATGCCCTAGAGGCAATAATAAATTAGTTATTATTATATTTCTTTGTTCATGATAATCGTTTATTATCCATGCTATAATTGTATTGATTGGAAACACAATACTTGTGTGGATACATAGACAAAACACTGTCCCTAGTAAGCCTCTAGTTGACTAGCTCGTTGATCAAAGATGGCCAAGGTTTCCTGGCCATAGACAAGTGTTGTTACTTGATAACGGGATCACATCATTAGGAGAATCATGTGATGGACTAGACCCAAACTAATAGACGTAGCATGTTGATCGTGTCATTTTGTTGCTACTGTTTTCTGCGTGTCAAGTATTTGTTCCTATGACCATGAGATCATATAACTCACGGACACCAGAGGAATGCTTTGTGTGTATCAAACGTCGCAACGTAACTGGGTGACTATAAAGATGCTCTACAGGTATCTCCGAAGGTGTTCGTTGAGTTAGTATGGATCGAGACTGGGATTTGTCACTCCGTGTGACGGAGAGGTATCTCGGGGCCCACTCGGTAATACAACATCACACACAAGCCTTGCAAGCAATGTAACTTAGTGTAAGTTGCGGGATCTTGTATTACGGAACGAGTAAAGAGACTTGCCGGTAAACGAGGTTGAAATAGGTATACGGATACTGACGATCGAATCTCGGGCAAGTAACATACCGAAGGACAAAGGGAATGACATACGGGATTATACGAATCCTTGGCACTGAGGTTCAAACGATAAGATCTTCGTAGAATATGTAGGATCCAATATGGGCATCCAGGTCCCGCTGTTGGATATTGACCGAGGAGTCTCTCGGGTCATGTCTACATAGTTCTCGAACCCGCATGGTCTGCACACTTAAGGTTCGACGTTGTTTTATGCGTATTTGAGTTATATGGTTGGTTACCGAATGTTGTTCGGAGTCCCGGATGAGATCACGGACGTCACGAGGGTTTCCGGAATAGTCCGGAAACGAAGATTGATATATAGGATGACCTCATTTGATTACCGGAAGGTTTTTAGAGTTACCGGGAATGTACCGGGAATGACGAATGGGTTCCGGGAGTTCACCGGAGGGGGGCAACCCACTCCGGGGAAGCCCATAGGCATTTGGGGGGGTCACACCAGCCCTTAGTGGGCTGGTGGGACAGCCCACCAATCCCCTATGCGCCAAGAGAGAAAAAATCAAAGGAAAGAAAAAAAGGGAAGAAGTGGGAAAGGGGAAGGACTCCCTCCCACCAAACCAAGTAGGACTCGGTTTGGGGGGGGAGAGTCCTCCCCCCTGGCTCGGCCGACCCCTTGGGGACCCCTTGGACCCCAAGGCAAGGTCCCCCTCCCTCCTCCTATATATATGGGGCTTTTAGGGCAGATTTGAGACGACTTTCTCACGGCTGCCCGACCACATACCTCCATAGTTTTTCCTCTAGATCGTGTTTCTGCGGAGCTCGGGCGGAGCCCTGCTGAGATTAGATCACCACCAACCTCCGGAGCGCCGTCACGCTGCCGGAGAACTCATCTACCTCTCCGTCTCTCTTGCTGGATCAAGAAGGCCGAGATCATCGTCGAGCTGTACGTGTGCTGAACGCGGAGGTGCCGTCCGTTCGGTACTAGATCGTGGGACTGATCGCGGGATTGTTCGCGGGGCGGATCGAGGGACGTGAGGACGTTCCACTACATCAACCGCGTTCTCTAACGCTTCTGCTGTACGATCTACAAGGGTACGTAGATCACTCATCCCCTCTCGTAGATGGACATCACCATGATAGGTCTTCGTGCGCGTAGGAAAATTTTTGTTTCCCATGCGACGTTCCCCAACAGTGGCATCATGAGCTAGGTTCATGCGTAGATGTCTTCTCGAGTAGAACACAAAAGGTTTTGTGGGCGGTGATGTGCGTTTTGCTGCCCTCCTTAGTATTTTCTTGATTCCGCGGTATTGTTGGATTGAAGCGGCTTGGACCGACATTACTCGTACGCTTATGAGAGACTGGTTTCATCGTTACGAGTAACCCCCTTTGCTCAAAGATGACTGGCAAGTGATGGTTTCTCCAACTTTAGTTGAATCGGATTTGACCGAGGAGGTCCTTGGATGAGGTTAAATAGCAACTCATATATCTCCGTTGTGGTGTTTACGTAAGTAAGATGCGATCCTACTAGATTCTCTTGGTCAACACGTAAAACATGCAACAACAAAATTAGAGGACGTCTAACTTGTTTTTGCAGGGTATGATTGTGATGTGATATGGCCGACGATGTGATGTGATATATTGGATGTATGAGATGATCATGTTGTAATAGAAATATCGACTTGCACGTCGATGGTACGGCAACCGGCAGGAGCCATAGGGTTGTCTTTATAACTAACGTTTGTGCTTGCAGATGCGTTTACTATTTTGCTAGGACGTAGCTTTAGTAGTAATAGCATGAGTAGCACGACAACCCCGATGGCGACACGTTGATGGAGATCATGATGATGGAGATCAAGGTGTGACGCCGGTGACAAGAAGATCGTGCCGGTGCTTTGGTGATGAAGATCAAGAAGCACGTGATGATGGCCATATCATGTCACTTATGAATTGCATGTGATGTTAATCCTTTTATGCACCTTATTTTGCTTAGAACGACGGTAGCATTATGAGGTGATCTCTCACTAAAATTTCAAGACGAAATTGTGTTCTCCCCGACTGTGCACCGTTGCTACAGTTCGTCGTTTCGAGACACCACGTGATGATCGGGTGTGATAGACTCAACGTTCACATACAACGGGTGCAAAACAGTTGCGCACGCGGAACACTCGGGTTAAGCTTGACGAGCCTAGCATGTGCAGACATGGCCTCGGAACACATGAGACCGAAAGGTCGAGCATGAATCGTATAGTTGATATGATTAGCATAGAGATGCTTACCACTGAAACTATTCTCGACTCACGTGATGATCGGACTTGAGATAGTGGATTTGGATCATGTACCACTCAAATGACTAGAGAGATGTACTTTTTGAGTGGGAGTTCTTAAGTAATATGATTAATTGAACTAATTGTCATGAACATAGTCTAATGGTCTTTGCGAATTATGATGTAGCTTGCGCTATAGCTCTGCTGTTTTTATATGTTCCTAGAGAAAATTTAGTTGAAAGTTGATAGTAGCAAACTTTGCAGACTGAGTCTGTAAAACCGAGGATTGTCCTCGTTGCTGCACAGAAGGCTTATGTCCTTAATGCACCACTCGGTGTGCTGCACCTCGAGCGTCATCTGTGGATGCTGTGAACATCCGACATACACGTTTCTGATGACTACACGATAGTTCAGTACAAAAATACTTAAATGGCTTAGAAGCAAGGCGCCGAAAACGTTGTAAAACGTCACGGAACATAAGTGATGTTCTAAAGAGATGAAATTGTGATTTCATGCTTGTGCCCTTGTTAAGAGGTACGAGACCTCCGACAAGATTCTTTGTCCACAAAGTAAAGGAGAAAGGCTCAATCGTTGAGCATGTGCTCAGATTGTCTGAGTACAACAATCGCTTGAATCAAGTGGGAGTTAATCTTCCAGATGAGATAGTGATAGTTCTCCAAAGTCACTGCCACCAAGCTGTGAGAGCTTCGTGATGAACTATAACATATCAAGGATACATACAATGATCCTTGAGCGATTCGCGATGTTTGACACTGCAAAAGTAGAAATCAAGAAGGAGCATCAATAGTTGATGGTTTGTAAAACCACAAAGTTTCAAGAAAGGCAAGGGCTAGAAGGGATACTTCGTGAAACAGCAAAACAGTTGCTGCACTAATGAAGAGACCCAAGATTAAACCCAAACCCGAGACTAAGTGCTTCTGTAATGAGGGGAACAGTCACTGAGGCGGAGCAACTCTAGATACTTGGTAGATAAGAAGGCTGGCAAAAGTCGAAAGAAGTGTATTTGATATACATGATGTTGATGTGTACTTTACTAGTACTCCTAGTAGCATGAGGGTATTGGATACCGGTTCGGTTGCTAAGTGATTAGTAACACGAAATGTAAGCTACGGCATAAACGGAGACTAGCTAAAGGCGAGGTGACGATACGTGTTGGAAGTGTTTCCAAGGTTGATATGATCAAACGTCGCACACTCCCTCTACCATCGGGATTGGTGTTAAACCTAAATAATTGTTATTTGGTGCTTGCGTTAAGCATGAACATGATTGGATCGTGTTTATTGCAATACGATTATTCATTTAAAGAGAATAATGGTTACTCTATTTTCTTGAATATTCACCTTCAATGGTTTATTGAATCTCGATCGTAGTGTTACACATGTTCATGATATTGGTGCCAAAAGATACGAGTTAATGATGATAGTACCACTTACTTGTGGCACTGCCGCTTGAGTCATGTTAGTATAAATTGCATGAAGAGGCTCCATGCTAATGGATCTTTGTACTCACCTGGTTTCGAATCACTAGTGACATGCAAATCATACCACATGAGCAAGGCCTTGTTTTCATTGAGATGAAATAAGAAAGTAACTTGTTGGAAGTGATACATTTTGATGTATGCAGTCCAATGGGTGCTGAGGCACGCAGTGGATATCATTATGTTCTTATTTCACTGACGATTTGAGTAGATACAGGGGTATTTACTTAATGAATCACAAGTCTGAAATGTTGAAAAGTTCAATTCTGTTTCAGAGTGAAGTTCGTCGTAACAAGAGGATAAACTGTCTACGATATGATCATGGAGATGAATATCTGAGTTACGAGTTTTGGTACGCAGTTAATACAATGTGGAAATTGTTTCGCAGTTCATGCCACCTGGAACATCATAGTGTGATGATGTGTCTGAACGTCATAGCCACGCACTATTTGGTATGGTGCATACTATGATGTCTCTTATCGAATTACCACTATCGTTTATGGGTTATGCATTAGAGACAACCGCACTCACTTTAAATAGGGCACCGCGTATTTCCGTTGAGATGACACAGTATAGACTGAGGTTTAGAGAAATCTAAACTGTCATTTCTTGAAAGTTTGGGGCTTCGACACTTATGTGAAAAAGTTTCAGTCTGATAAGCTCGAACCCAAAGCGGATAAATGCATCTTCATAGGATATCCAAGACAGTTGGGTACATCTCCTATCTCAGATCCGAAAGCAAAGCGTTTGTTTCTAGAAACGGATCCTTTCTCGAGGAAAAGTTTCTCTTGAAAGAATTGAGTGGGAGGGTGGTAGAACTTGATGAGGTTATTGAACCATCACTTCAACCAGTGTGTAGCAGGGCGCAGGAAGTTGTTCCTGTGGCGCCTACACCAATTGAAGTGAAAGCTGATGATGGTGATCATCGAGCATCGGATCAAGTTACTACAAGCCTCGTAGGTTGACAAGGTCGCGTACTACTACAAAGTGGTATGGTAACCCTGTCTTGGAGGTCATGTTGTTGAGAAACAGTGAACCTACGAGTTATGAAGAAGCAATGGTGGGCCCGGATTCTGACAAATGGCTTGAGGCCATGAAATCCGAGAGAGGATCCATGTATGTAAACAAAGTGTAGACTTTGTAAGAACTACTTGATGTTCATAGGACTATTGAGTAAAAATGGATCTTTAAAGGAAGACAGACGATGATGGTGATAAGTCACTGTTAAGAAAAGCTCGACTTGTCGCAAAGATGTTTTCGACAAGATCAAACAGTTGACTATGATGAGACTTTCTCACTCGTAGCGATGCTAAAAGTCTGTTAGAATTATGTTAGTAGTTGATGCATTATTTATGAAATATTGCACGTAGGATGTCAAAACATTGTTTCCTCGACGGTTTCCTTGAGCAAACATTGTATGTGATACAACCAGAAGGTTTTGTCGATCCTAAAGATACTAGCAAGTATGCAAGCTCCAGCGATCCTTCAATGGACTGGTGCAAGCATCTCGGAGTTGGAATATACACTTTGATGAGATGATCAAAGATTTTGGGTTTGTACAAGGTTTATGATAAACTTGTATTTCCAAAGAAGTGAGTGGGAGCACTGTAGAATTTCTGATAAGTGTATGTGGTAGACATATTGTTGATCAGAAGTAATGTAGAATTTCTGTAAAGCATGTAAGGTTGTTTGAAAGGATTTTTCAAAGGAATACCTGGATTGAGCTACTTGAACGTTGAGCATCAAAGATCTATGGAGATAGATCGAAAGTGCGTAATGAAAGTTTCGACAAGATACATGCCTTGACAAGTTTTTGAAGGAGTTCAAAATAGATCAGCAAAGAAGGAGTTCTTGGTTGCGTTGTGAGGTGTGAATTTGAGTAAGACTGAAAACCCGACCCCGGCAGAATAAAGAGAATAGATGAAGGTCGTCTTCTATGCCTTAGCCGTAGAATCTAAAGTATGCCATGCTGTGTACCGCACCTGATGTGTGCCTTGACTCAAAGTATGTTGAGAGGTACAGAGAGTGATCCATGATTGAATCACTAGCAGCGGTCAAAATTTATCCTTAGTAACTAATGGACTAAGGAATTTTTCTCGATTATGGAGGTGGTTAAAGAGTTCGTCATAAAGGGTTACGTCGATACAAGCTTTGACACTAATCCGATTAACTATGAGTAGTGAAACGGATTCATATAGTAGAGTAGATATTTGGAGCATTTCCGAATAGTACGTAGTAGCAGAATCTATAAGATGACATAAAGATTTGTAAAGAACGCACAGATCTGAAAGTTTCAGAACCGTTGACTAAAACCTCTCTCACGAGCAAGACGTGACCAGACCCCAGAACCATATGGGTGTTGGATTCGTTGGAATCACATGGTGATGTGAACTAGAATATTGACTCTAGTGCAAGTGGGAGACTGTTGGAAATATGCCCTAGAGGCAATAATAAATTAGTTATTATTATATTTCTTTGTTCACGATAATCGTTTATTATCCATGCTATAATTGTATTGATTGGAAACACAATACTTGTGTGGATACATAGACAAAACACTGTCCCTAGTAAGCCTCTAGTTGACTAGCTCGTTGATCAAAGATGGCCAAGGTTTCCTGGCCATAGGCAAGTGTTGTTACTTCATAACGGGATCACATCATTAGGAGAATCATGTGATGGACTAGACCCAAACTAATAGACGTAGCATGTTGATCGTGTCATTTTGTTGCTACTGTTTTCTGCGTGTCAAGTATTTGTTCCTATGACCATGAGATCATATAACTCACGGACACCAGAGGAATGCTTTGTGTGTATCAAACGTCGCAACGTAACTGGGTGACTATAAAGATGCTCTACAGGTATCTCCGAAGGTGTTCGTTGAGTTAGTATGGATCGAGACTGGGATTTGTCACTCCGTGTGACGGAGAGGTATCTCGGGGCCCACTCGGTAATACAATATCACACACAAGCCTTGCAAGCAATGTAACTTAGTGTAAGTTGCGGGATCTTGTATTACGGAACGAGTAAAGAGACTTGCCGGTAAACGAGGTTGAAATAGGTATACGGATACTGACGATCGAATCTCGGGCAAGTAACATACCGAAGGACAAAGGGAATGACATACGGGATTATACGAATCCTTGGCACTGAGGTTCAAACGATAAGATCTTCGTAGAATATGTAGGATCCAATATGGGCATCCAGGTCCCGTTGTTGGATATTGACCGAGGAGTCTCTCGGGTCATGTCTACATAGTTCTCGAACCCGCAGGGTCTGCACACTTAAGGTTCGACGTTGTTTTATGCGTATTTGAGTTATATGGTTGGTTACCGAATGTTGTTCGGAGTCCCGGATGAGATCACGGACGTCACGAGGGTTTCCGGAATAGTCCGGAAACGAAGATTGATATATAGGATGACCTCATTTGATTACCGGAAGGTTTTCGGAGTTACCGGGAATGTACCGGGAATGACGAATGGGTTCCGGGAGTTCACCGGAGGGGGGCAACCCACTCCGGGGAAGCCCATAGGCATTTGGGGGGGTCACACCAGCCCTTAGTGGGCTGGTGGGACAGCCCACCAATCCCCTATGCGCCAAGAGAGAAAAAATCAAAGGAAAGAAAAAAAAAGGGAAGAAGTGGGAAAGGGGAAGGACTCCCTCCCACCAAACCAAGTAGGACTCGGTTTGGGGGGGGGGGGAGAGTCCTCCCCCCTGGCTCGGCCGACCCCTTGGGGATCCCTTGGACCCCAAGGCAAGGTCCCCCTCCCTCCTCCTATATATATGGGGCTTTTAGGGCAGATTTGAGACGACTTTCTCACGGCTGCCCGACCACATACCTCCATAGTTTTTCCTCTAGATCGTGTTTCTGCGGAGCTCGGGCGGAGCCCTGCTGAGATTAGATCACCACCAACCTCCGGAGCGCCGTCACGCTGCCGGAGAACTCATCTACCTCTCCGTCTCTCTTGCTGGATCAAGAAGGCCGAGATCATCGTCGAGCTGTACGTGTGCTGAACGCGGAGGTGCCGTCCGTTCGGTACTAGATCGTGGGACTGATCGCGGGATTGTTCGCGGGGCGGATCGAGGGACGTGAGGACGTTCCACTACATCAACCGCGTTCTCTAACGCTTCTGCTGTACGATCTACAAGGGTACGTAGATCACTCATCCCCTCTCGTAGATGGACATCACCATGATAGGTCTTCGTGCGCGTAGGAAAATTTTTGTTTCCCATGCGACGTTCCCCAACAGGTGTGTCACATGAGTTCAATTTCTCCAAGTTTGGTAGACAACCTCATGAAAAAGAGTTTTCTAGTAAGGATGAAACTATTGCCCTAGCTTCTATTGTTGTGCCTCCTACTGATCCTTTAGAGCAATACTTGCTTGAGCATGAGAATGATATGCATATGGATGAAAGGGATGAGATAGATAGAGTTATCTTTGAACAATATCCTATCCTTAAGAATAATTTGCGTGTTGAACTGCTTGGAGATCCATCCCCACCAAAGGGTGATCCTGTGTTTGAGCTTAAACAGTTGCCTGATACTCTTAAGTATGCTTATCTCGAGGAAAAGAGATATATCATGTTATTATTAGTGCTAGCCTCTCACAGCATGAAGAAGAGAAGTTACTAAAAACAGTGAGGAAGCACCGTGTTGCTATTGGATATACTCTTGATTATCTTAAGGGCATTAGTCCCACTCTATGCCAACACAAGATTAAAACCGATCCCAATTCCAAACCAGTTGTTGATCATCAACGGAGATTAAATCCTAAGATGAAAGAGGTAGTAAGAAAAGAAATACTAAAGCTCCTCGAAGCACGTATTATCTATCCTGTTGCTCATAGTGCTTGGGTCAGTCCAGTGCATTGCGTCCCTAAGAAGGGAGGTATTACAGTTGTCCCTAATGATAAAGATGAATTGATCCCACGGAGGATTATTACTGGTTATAGGATGGTGATCGATTTTAGGAAATTGAATAAAGCCACTAGGAAAGATCATTACCCTTTGCCTTTTATCGACCAAGTGCTAGAAAGACTGTCTAAACATACACACTTCTGCTTTCTAGATGGTTTTTCTGGTTTCTCCCAAATACCTGTTGCACAATCTGATCAGGAGAAAACCACTTTCACCTGCCCTTTCGGTACCTTTGCTTATAGACGTATGCCTTTTGGCTTATGTAATGCACGTGCCACCTTTCAAAGATGTATGATGGCTATATTCTCTGACTTTTGTGAAAAGATTGTTGAGGTTTTCATGGATGACTTCTCCGTTTACGGGTCTTCTTTTGATGATTGCCTCAGCAACCTTGATTGAGTCTTGCAGAGATGTAAAGACATCAACCTTGTCTTGAATTGGGAGAAGTGCCACTTTATGGTTAATGAAGGCATCATCTTAGGACATAAAGTTTCTGAAAGAGGTATTGAAGTCGATAAGGCTAAGGTTGATGCGATCGAGAAAATGCCATGCCCCATAGATATCAAAGGTATAAGAAGTTTCCTTGGTCATGCTGGTTTCTATAGAAGGTTAATTAAAGACTTCTCTAAGATTTCTAGGCCTCTTACCAATCTCTTGCAAAAGGATATTCCTTTTGTTTTTGACAATGATTGTGAGGAAGCCTTCGAAATACTTAAGAAGGCCTTAATAACTGCACCTATTGTTCAACCACCTGATTGGAACTTACCTTTTGAAATCATGTGTGATGCTAGTGATTATGTTGTTGGTGTTGTCCTAGGACAAAGAGTTGATAAGAAGTTGAATGTTATTCACTATGCAAGTAAAACTCTAGACAGTGCCCAAAGAAACTATGCTACTACTCAAAAGGAATTTTTAGCAGACGTGTTTGCATGTGAAAAGTTCAGATCTTACATAGTTGATTCCAAAGTTACTATTCACATTGATCACGTTGCTATTAAGTACCTCATGGAAAAGAAAGACGCTAAACCTAGACTTATCAGATGGGTTCTCTTGCTACAAGAATTTTATTTGCATGTTGTCGATAGGAAGGGTGATGAGAACCCAGTAGCAGATAACTTGTCTAGGTTGGAGAGTGTTCTTCATGACCCACAACCTATTGATGATAGCTTTCCTGATGAGCAGTTGAATGTCATCAATGCTTCACGTAGCACACCGTGGTATGCTGATTATGCAAACTATATCGTTGCCAAATATATACCACCTAGTTTCACATACCAGCAAAAGAAGAAATTCTTCTTTGATTTGAGAAATTACTTTTGGGATGATCCTCACCTTTATAAGGAAGGAGTAGGTGGTGTTATTAGATGTTGTGTACCTGAACATGAACATGGACATATCCTATAGAAGTGTCACTCCGAGGCTTACGGAGGACACCATGCGGGAGATAGAACTGCACACAAGGTATTGCAATCAGGTTTCTATTGGCCCACTCTCTTCAAGGATGCCCGTAAGTTTTTCTTGTCTTGTGATGAATGTCAAAGAATAGGTAATATCGGTAAACGTCCGGAAATGCCTATGAATTATTCACTTGTCATTGAACCATTTGATGTTTGGGGCTTTGATTATATGGGACCTTTTCCAAAATCCAATGGGTATACTCATATCCTAATTGTGGTTGATTACGTCACTAAGTGGGTAGAAGCTATCCCAACTAGTAGTGCTGATCACAACACCTCTATCAGGATGCTTAAAGAAGTTATTTTCCATAGATTTGGAGTCCCTAGATATCTAGTGACTGATGGTGGTTCACATTTCATTCATGGTGCTTTCCATAAAACGCTTGCTAAGTATGATGTCAACCATAGAGTTGCATCTCCCTATCATCCTCAGTCCAGTGGTCAAGTAGAGCTAAGCAATAGAGAGATTAAACTAATTCAGCAAAAGATTGTCAATAGGTCTAGAAAGAATTGGTCTAAGAATTTTGACGATGCACTGTGGGCTTATAGAACTGCCTATAAGAATCCCATGGGCATGTCCCGGTACAAAATGGTTTACGGCAAAGCATGTCATTTACCTCTTGAGCTAGAGCACAAGGCTTATTGGGCAATCAAGGAGCTCAACTTTGATTTCAAACTTGCTGGTGAGAAGAGGTTATTTGATATTAGCTCACTTGATGAATGGAGAGCTCAGGCATATGAGAATGCCAAGTTGTTCAAAGAAAAGGTTAAAAGGTGGCATGATAAAAGGATACAGAAACGTGAGTTCAATTGTAGGTGATTATGTCTTGCTATATAATTCAAGTTTAAGATTTTTTGCAGGCAAGCTTCTCTCTAAATGGGAAGGTCCTTACATTGTTGAGGAAGTATATCGTTCCGGTGCCATCAAGATCAACAACACGGAAGGTAATTTTCTGAGAGTGGTAAATGGGAAAAGAATCAAGCATTATATCTCAGGTACTCCCATAAATGTTGAAAGCAATATTATCAATACCATAACTCCGGACGAGTACATAAGGGATATTTATTAGCCTGTTTCAGACTCCGAAAACGAAGAGGTATGTGATTCGGTAAGTAAACTGACTCCAAAACTTTTCCAATAGGAATTTTTCTCCATTTTCGAATTTTTGAAAAAAATAGAAAAATTTAAAGTATTCCGGAAAGCGCACGAGGAGGCGACAAGCCTGCCAGGCGCGGGCCACCCCCTGGCCGCGCCTGGAGGGCTTGTGACCACCTCGTGTGCCTCCCGGACTCCGTTTTCTTGCGGAGTACTCCTTCTGGTCAGAAAAAATCATTATATATTCTTCCGAAAGGTCTAACCCTCGTATCACGCAAATTTTCCTCTGTTTTCGTTTCGAGCCTGTTTCTGCTGCAGATCTAGATCTCTATGGCGTCCTCAAAAGCTCCAAATGACAAAATCATCGAGAAGGTCATCAATCCCTACCTCGCAGGAGTGCTACAACACCCTCAATCTATCGAGATGCGTGAGGGGATGCTGCACATCCGTGATGTTGAGGGGCCCAAGAAGACCGGAAGCATGGAGGCAAGGCTCGAAGCAATGGAGCAACAAGTCTTCAAGTGCCAAGGGATGGTGGAACGCGGACTCAACGCCAACCACATGATGATCACGGAGTTCACCAAAAAGCACAATATCGATGCCAATGACATCGGGAAGCACCTCTCTAGGCTCTATGACTGAATTGATCACCTCCAAGCCCAGATCTATGACCTGCAGAACCAAAACTATGAGTATGAGTATAGATTTAAATCAATACGGTTGGCTGCAGATTTGAGGATTCCGGAGACTCGGTCATCTTTCCATGATGGAGCACCTATGCCTTGGAAGACGGAGGATCAAACCCCTGTTGCAACAACTCCACCACCATCACCTCCAAAGGAAGACAACTAAGCATGGGTATGGGCAATCCCCTTGGCTTATGCCAAGCTTGGGGGAGTTGCCCCGGTATCGTATCACCATCACATATTTTGCCTTTACCTTTTCTTAGTTCGATCGTTTTTGGTTTTATCTTTCTCTAATAGAATAAAGTTCTTAGTGTTTTAGGCTTGAGTTTTGCTTTGTGTCACCCACGATGTATTCGGGATCGTGAGCCTTATAATAAATAGTGTCTTAGTTAAGGGCCTTGCTTCATGGCATGATCTGAAAGAAAAGAATGATAAAAGAACAAAAGCATGAAAGATCATGTAATGATCTTATTGAAAGTGATGGCTTCACATATAAAAAGAATGTTGATTGAAACTTGTTGAGGGTAGACAAACATAGACCTTGGTCATTGTTGCAATTAATAGGAAGTGATAAAGAAGGAGAGATTCACATGTAAATATATCATCTTTGACACTATCTATGATTGTGAACACTCATTAAACTATTACATGCTTAGAAGTAGATGTTGGACAAGGAAGACAACATAATGAATTATTTTTGCTTGGTTCCGAACAATGTTATATGATTAGAGTTCCCTTTAGCATGTGACGATTGCTTCCACCTCATATCAGCCAAAACTTCCGCACTAAGTAGAGATACTACTTGTGCATCCACAAACCTTCAACCCCAGTTTTGCCATGAGAGTCCACCATACCTACCTACGGATTGAATAAGATCCCTCAAGTAAGTTGTCATCGGTGCAAGCAATAAAAATTGCTCCCTTAATATGTATGATCTATTATTGTGTGGAAAATAAGCTTTGTACGAACCTGTGATGAGGAAGACATAAAAGCGACGGACTGCATAATAAAGTTCTTTATCACAAGAGGCAATATAAAGTGATGTTCCTTCACACTAAGAGGACACACATCCAAATCTCATAAGCGAATGACAACCTCTGCTTCCCTCTGCGAAGGGCCTATCTTGTACCTTTACTTTTTGCCGTTGAAAGAGTCATGGTGATCTACACCAATTCCTTATTTCCCTTTATCTTGGCTAACGTCATTTGCTAGGGAAGGATCTATATTCATATGTCAACTTGGAAGTAAGTATTCATGAATTATTTATTGTTGACACTACCCATGAGGCAAATAGTTGGGAGGCGAAACTATAAGCCCCTATCTTTCTCTGTGTCTGACTGAAACTTTGATCTCATGAGTACCACGTGAGTTGTAGAAATTGTAGAAGACGAAAGGATGATTGAGTATGTGGATTTGCTTTACAAGCTCTTACTTGACTCTTTCCGATGTTATGATAAATTGCAATTGCTTCAATGACTAAAGGCTATCGGTTGTTAATTCTCATTAAGGTTCTTGATCCATACTTTACTTTGTGGAGGAATTATCACTTTAGCATAAGAGATTATATGATGGTATTGTTGTTCTGATTATGATCATGATGCTTGCATGTCCGTATCTTGTTTTGTCGACACCTCTCTCTCTAAACATGTGGGCATATTTATTGATCTCGGCTTCCGCTTGAGGACAAGCGAGGTCTAAGCTTGGGGGAGTTGATACATCCATTTTGCATCATGCTTTCATGTTGATATTTAGGGCTGTTATTACACTTCACGATACAATACTTATGCCTTTTCTCTCTTATTTTGCAAGGTTTACATGAAGAGGGAGAATGCCGGCAGCTGGAATTATGTCCTGAAAAAGGAGCATGTTTGAGATACCTATTCTGCGCAACTCCAAAATTCGTGAAAATCAACGAGGATTTATTTTGGAATTCATAAAAAATACTGGGCCGAAGAAGTACCACAGGGGAGCCAGCAGGAGGCCACAAGCCTGTTAGGCGCGACCTACCCCCCTGGTAGTGCCTAGGGGGCTTGTGGGCTCCCTGTTGGCCCTCTGGCCCCCCTCTTTTGCTATATAAGGAGGGTTTTGTTCCAGAAAAAATAAAGAGGAGGCTTTCGGGAGGAATCGCCGCCACCACAAGGTGGAACTTGAGCAGAACCAATCTAGAGCTCCCGCAGGGTTCTCCTGCCGGGGAAACTTCCCTCCCGGAGCGGAAATCGTCGCCATCGTCATCACCAACACTCCTCTCGTCAGAGGGGACTCATCACCATCAACATCTTCATCAGCACCATCTCATCTCCAAACCCTAGTTCATCTCTTGTAACCAATCTCCGTCTCGCGACTCCGATTGGTACTTGTAAGGTTGCTAGTATTGTTAATTACTCTTTGTAGTTGATGCTAGTTGGATTACTCGATGGAAGATTATATGTTCAGATCCTTAATGCTATTCAATACCTCTCTGGTCATGAATATCTTCAGTTGTGCCTCTGACTGAGCAGGAGATTGTGCGATTTTGATGCCTGATAGGTCCAGCTTCTGGTTCTTCCTTGACAGGTTCTGTTGATTCTGCTACGGACTCTTCTGGCATTGTGAGACCACCTTCTACACAAGCAGTTACATCTCGATGGATTCTTGATACTGGAGCATCTTTTCATATAACTCATGATTCATCAACTTTGTCCTCTACTCGACCTCTAGACTCTCTTGTTCATGTTCTTACTACCTATTGTACTTCTCTCCCGGTTACTGTCCGAGGCACTCTTAACACTTCATCCGTTCATATTCCCAATGTTGCTCATGTTCCTCGGCTTACCATGCAGCTCATTTCTGGTGGTCAGATTGTTGACTCTGGTTGCAGGGTCATTCTCGACTTTGACTCATGTTCCCTTTCTGGACCGTCACAGTGGTGCTCTTCTTGGTGTTTTCCCCCAGAGTCGTGACTCTCAGGGTCTCTGGGAGCTTCACTGGCTTCATCTTCCATCCGCTGCCACCACAACCAGTCTCTCCACCTCTGTTGCCATGTTTACCAGCTCAGCAATGGCATCATCGCCTTGGTCACTTATGTGGTTCTCGTCTCTCATCCTTAGTTCGACGTGGTCTTCTTGGATCCATCTTCGGTGGTGTGTCTTTATACGGTCAGGGTTGCCGGCTTTGTAAACAGATTCAGTTACCTTATCCTCGTATCGAGATTATGTCTGAGCGTCCTTTTGACCTTGTTCACTCTCATTTTTGGGGTCCATCTCCCTTTGCTTCCAAGGGAGGCCATCGCTACTATATCATCTTTATAGATGATTTTTCTTGACACACGTGGATTTATTTCATGACCTCTCGTAGTGAGGTCTTATCTATCTATAAGAGTTTTGCTGCCATGGTATCAGGGCCTAAGGTCTTGAGTTCAATTCCTGGCTTTCGTAATTTATTAAAAAGTGTTGATAGCCCCCCTTTGTATCCACGTTCAGGCCTCTTGAGTCATACGTGAGTTTCGCGTGTCGTCGCTCTCTTCCGGTTGCACGTGTTGACTTGTCTTCCCTGTCACACGTGAAAGGGGGTGTTACAGCATATGTGGATTGCACTAGCTCTTTCCATCAGTTCAGACTTTGGGTTACGTTGGTTAGTGCATGAAGCTTAACACTCACCACTGTCTATGGCCCCATCGATATGCCGCGCAAAGACGCCTTCTTTGTTGAACTCCTCAGTCACAAGCCGCCACGCGGCATGCCCTAGCTGGCGGCCGACGACTTCAACCAAATCTTCCGGGCCAGAGAAAAGAATAAACGACACGTTAATGGAAGCAGGATCAATCGGTTCTATGCAATGCTGCAAAGTTGTGAGCTTAAAGAGATCCACCTCCAAAATAGAAGATTCACATGGAGCAATGATACGTCTCCAACGTATCTATAATTTTTGATGTCATGCTATTATCTTGTCAAACTTTGGATGTTTTGCATGCCTTGTATTTATTTTCTGGGACTAACCTATTAACTCAGTGCCAAGTGCTAGTTCCTGTTTTTTCCATGTTTTTGACCCCTTTCAGAGGAGATTTTGAAACGGAGTCCAAACGGAAGAAAATCCTCGAAAAGATTTTTTCGGGAACGGAAGAAGATCGGAGAGCTTGGGGGCCAAGCCAGAAGAGCCCAGGGGCCCCACAAGCCCCCACCCCGTGGCCAGGGGGACCGCGCCATGCAGGCTTGTGGCCCCCTGGAGGTCCCCTGACCTAGATCTTGTGCCTATAAATTCCCAAATATTCCCAAAAAATCAATGGAGCATCGTAATCACTTTTTCCGCAGCCGCAAGCTTCTGTCTCCGCAAGATCCCATCTGGGGCACGTCCTGGTGCCCTGCCGGAGGGGGATTCGGACACGGAAGGCTTCTCCATCAACACCATGACCTCTCCGATGATGCGTGAGTAGTTCACCATAGACCTACGGGTCCATAGCTAGTAACTAGATGGCTTCTTCTCTCTCTTGGATCTTCAATACAAAGTTCTCCATGATCTTCATGGAGATCTATCCGATGTAATCTTCTTTTGCGGTGTGTATGTCGAGATCCGATGAATTGTGGATTTATGATCAGATTATCTATGAATCTTATTTGAGTTTCTTCTGATCTCTCTTATGCATGATTTCATATACTTGTAATTCTCTTCGAGTTGTGGGTTTTGTTTGGCAAACTAGATCTATGATTCTTGCAATGGGATAAGTGCTTGGTTTTGGGTTCATACCATGCGGTGAACTCACCCAGTGACAGAAGGGGTAGCGAGGCACATATCGTGTTGTTGCCATCAAGGGTAAAAAGATGGGGTTTTCATCATTGGTTTTAGATTATCCCTCTACATCATGTCATCTTGCTTAAAGCGTTGCTCTGTTCGTCATGAACTCAATACACTAGATGCATGCTGGATAGCGGTCGATGTGTGGAGTAATAGTAGTAGATGCAGAAACTATCAGTCTACTTGTGTCGGACATGATGCCTATATACTAGATCATTGCCTTAGATATCGTCATGACTTTGCGCGGTTCTATCAATTGCTCGACAGTAATTTGTTCACCCACCGTAATACTTGCTATTTTGAGAGAAGCCTCTAGTGAACACTATGGCCCCCAGGGTCTCCTCCACAACATATTTTCAGCCTTACACTTTTTACTACGTTGCACTTTCTGCATTCAGATCTCACTTTTGCAAACAATCTTGAAGGGATTGACAACCCCTCTGAAGCGTTGGGTGCAAGTTTGTTTGTGTTTGCGCAGGTACTCTGGACTTGATGAGACCCTCCTTCTGGATCGATACCTTCGTTCTCAAACTCAGGGAAATACTTACCGCTCCTGTGTTGCATCACCCTTTCCTCTTCAAGGGAAAAACCAATGCAAGCCCAATCTCTATCAACGTGTCAATTTCTGGCGCTGATGTTTGAGAAGTAGCAGAAGGATTTCTGCGCCGTTACCTGGGAGGAAGATCAATTCAAGAACTCATCGAAGTATGTAGGTGTCGCAAACTCATCTCATGCATTTACTTTGTTTGCCAGTTTCCTCTCGTTTTCCTCTCCCCCACTTCACCAATTTTCCTTTTTTGTTTGTCCTTTTCTTCGTTTGCCTTTTTTGTTCGCCCTTTTCATTCGCTTGCTTTCCATTGCTTGTGTGCTATGTGCCTTCAATATGCTTGCATCTTCGCTTGCTAAAAATCTAGTGATATGGATCCTCACCCACTTGCTAATCTCTTTAAGAGATCAAATTATGTTGATCCAATTGCTAGTGAGTTGAGTGCACTTGACTTTCTCTTTGGAGTTTTGCTTGAGATGCGTGAATCTGAAAATCGTGATGAAGAAATTTATGAAATGATTCACGAGGGCTCTTTGAATGAAAAGCATGATTGCAATGATTTCAATATAAATTCTATTAATGACAATCATGCTAAAAATATGCAAAACCCTAAACTTGGGGATGCTAGTTTTGCTTTGTCCACTACTTGTTGCAATGATATTTGCAATAATATTGAAAGTGGGTTTGGAGAAGTCATAACTTTAGTTGATGATAATCCCACTATTTTTGAAAATAATATCCTTTGTGATAGCTACATTGTTGAATTTGATTATGATCCCACATGTAATTGCTACGAGAGAGGAAAATATTGTGGTAGAGACTTTCGTGTTACCAAATTACCTCTCGTTATGTGGAGATTGCTATTGTCTCTTTATTCTCCCTTGCATATGGTAACTATTGGTTGTCTTAAAAATCTGTTTTCCTATAAAATGCCTATGCATAGGAAGTATTTTAGACTTAGATGTGATTTTCACATGCTTTATGATGCTCTCGTTGTGCTTCAATTATTGTCTTATGTGTGAGCATCATTGAATTATCAATGCCTAGCTAAGGGCGTTAAACAATAGCGCTTGTTGGGAGGCAACCCAATGAATTTATCTTTTTCTTTTTGTTTTGTTGCGTCCACACTTTCACAATTCTGTTGTGATTGTGTTTTTTGTGTTTATTTTTGTGTTTGAGCCAAGCAAAACCTTTATGACTAGTCTTGGTAATGGTTGTTTGGTCCTGCTGGAAAAAGAAAGAAACTTTTCGCTCACGAGATGATTTTTTATTTTTATTCAGAAAGAGATTTTGAGTTGATTCTTTTTTCTGTTGATTTATATGCTTTTCCTCATACCTTCGTAATTTTTCATATTTTTTGAGGTACCAGAAGTATACGAAGTATACATATTGCTACAGACTGGTCTGTTTTTGACAGATTCTGTTTTTGTTGAGTTGGTTGCTTGTTTTGATGAAACTATGGTTAGTATCGGGGGGTACTAGCCATGAAAAAGTGAGAATACAGTAGCCCATCATCAATATAGATGGAATTCAAGTTTGCTACAGTACCAAAATAAGTGTTAGTTTGTTTTCTTGTGCTAATGTTATCACAAGTTTGTGTTTAACTTTTGTGTTGTGAAGTTTTCAAGTTTTGGGTGACGTTCTCATGGACAAAGATATAAGGAGTGGAAAGAGCTCAAGCTTGGGTATTCCCAAGGCACCCCAAGCCAAATTCAAGGACATCAAAAAGCCTAAGCTTGGGGATACCCCGGGAAGGCATCCCCTGTTTCGTCTTCAATCCATCGGTAACATTACTTGGAGCTATATTTTTATTCACCACATGATATGTGTTTTTCTTGGAGCGTCTTGTATCATAGGAGTCTTTTCTTTTTGTTGTGTCACAATCATCCTTGCTGCACACCTTTTTTAGAGAGAGAGACATGCACTCATCGTGATTTTGCTAGAATGCTCATAGTGCTTCACTTATATCTTTTGAGCTAGATACTTTTGCTCTAGTGCTTCACTTATATCTTTTGAGCTAGATACTTTTGCTCTTGTGCTTCACTTATATCTTTAGAGCACGACGGTGTGTGATTTGGTAGTTGTCTTGTGCTATGAAAGTAGTCCCATGTGCTAGGTACCCAAAAAGGATGCAAAACCCTCCATCTTCATGTGCATTGAGTAGAAAGAGAAGTTTTGATTACTCTCAATTAGTTTTCAGACACGGATTCGGTAATATTGAGAGTTATGTTAGTAGGGTGTTGTGAATCTAGAAATACTTGTGTTGAAGTTAGTGATTCCCGTAGCATGCACGTATGGTGAACCGCTATGTTAGGAAGTCGAAGCATAATTGATCTATTGATTGTCATCCTTTGTGTTGAGGTCGGGATCGCGCGATGGTTTACACCTACAAACCCTTCCCCTCGGAGTATGCATTTAGCATTTTGTTTAGATTACTAATAAAAACTTTTGCAACAAGTATGTGAGTTCTTTATGACTAATGTTGAGTCCATGGTATAGATGCACTTTCACCTTCCACCTTTGCTAGCCTCTCTAGCGCCGTGCAATTCTCGTCGGTGCACAAACCCACCAAATTCCTTCCTCAAAACAGCCACCATACCTACCTACTATGGCATTTTCATAGCCATTCCGAGATATATTGCCATGCAACTACCACCGTTCCGTCTCATGACTTGTGCCGTCACTTTCATATTGCCATTGCATGATCATACTAGATCGTTGCACATCCCGGTACACTGCCGGAGGCATTTCCTATTGAGTCATCATCATTGTGATCTTTGAGCTTTGAGTAACTAAAAAGTGTGATGATCATCATTATTAGAGCATTGTCCCATGTGAGGAAATAAAAAAGGCCAAAGAGCCCAAAAACAAAAAAAAGGGGGAGAGAAAAGAAAAAAGAGGCCTAAGAGCCCAAATAAAAAAAATGAGAGAAAAAGAGAGAAGGGACAATGCTACTATCTTTTTCCACACTTGTGCTTCATAATAGCACCATGTTCTTCATGATTGACAGCTTCTTGCTTTGTCACCACCATATGCTAGTGGGAATCTTCGTTTTATAACTTGGCTTGTATATTCCAATGATGGGCTTCCTCAAAATTGCCCTAGGTCTTCGTGAGGAAGCAAGTTGGATGCACACCCACTAGTTTTCCTTTTGAGCTTTCACATACTTATAGCTCTAGTGCATCTCTTGTATGGAAATCCCTACTCATTCACATTGATATCTATTAATGGGCATCTCCATAGCCTATTGATACGCCGAGTCAGTGTGACCATCTCCTCCTTTTTTGTCTCACAGCCACCACCACACTCTATTCCACCTATAGTGCTATATCCATGGCTCGCGCTCATGTATTGCGTGATAGTTATAAAAAGTTTGAGAAAGTAAGAGTGCGAAAACAATTACTTCGCCAATTCCGATGTTGTGCATGATTTACATTAGTTGTGTGAGGATGATGGAGCATAGCCAGACTATATGATTTTGTAGGGATAACTTTCTTTGGCCTTGTTATTTTGAAAGTTCATGATTACTTTGCTAGTTTGCTTGAAGTATTACTGTTTTCATGTCAATAGCAAACTATTGTTTTGAATCGTACGGATCTGAACATTCATGCCACGTGAAATTTTTTGCAAAGGACAACTATGCTAGGTAGCATTCCACATCAAAAATTCATTCTTTATCACTTCCCTACTCGAGGACGAGCAGGACTTAAGCTTGGGGATGCTTGATACGCCTCCAACGTATCTATTATTTTTGATGGTTTCATGCTATTATCTTGTCAAACTTTGGATGTTTTACATGCCTTTTATTTATTTTCTGGGACTAACCTATTACCTCGGTGCCAAGTGCCAGTTCCTGTTTTCCCATGTTTTTGACCCCTTTCAAAGGAGATTTTGAAACGGAGTCCAAACGGAAGAAAATCCCCGAAAAGATTTTTTCTGGAATGGAAGAAGATCGGAGAGCTTGGGGGGCCAAGCCAGAAGAGCCCCAGGGGACCCACAAGCCCCCACCCCGCAGCCAGGGGGGCAAGCCATGCAGGCTTGTGGGCCCCCTGGAGGTCCCCTGACCTAGATCTTGCGCCTATAAATTCCCAAATATTCCCAAAAAATCAGGGGAGCATCGTAATCACTTTTCCGCCGCCGCAAGCTTCTGTCTCCGCAAGATCCCATCTGGGTCATGTCCTGGTGCCCAGCCAGAGGGGGATTCGGACACGGAAGGCTTCTCCATCAACACCATGACCTCTCCGATGATGCGTGAGTAGTTCACCATAGACCTACGGGTCCATAGCTAGTAACTAGATGGCTTCTTCTCTCTCTTGGATCTTCAATACAATGTTCTCCATGATCTTCATGGAGATCTATCCGATGTAATCTTCTTTTGCGGTGTGTTTGTCAAGATCTGATGAATTGTGGATTTATGATCAGATTATCTATGAATCTTATTTGAGTTTCTTCTGATCTCTCTTATGCATGATTTCATATCCTTCTAATTCTCTTCGAGTTGTGGGTTTTGTTTGGCCAACTAGATATATGATTCTTGCAATGGGAGAAGTGCTTGGTTTTGGGTTCATACCGTGCGGTGACCTCACCCAGTGACAGAAGGGGTAGCGAGGCACGTATCGTGTTGTTGCCATCAAGGGTAAAAAGATGGGGTTTTCATCATTGGTTTGAGATTATCCCTCTACATCATGTCATCTTGCTTAAAGCATTACTCTGTTTGTCATGAACTCAATACACTAGATGCATGCTCAATAGCGGTCGATGTGTGGAGTAATAGTAGTAGATGTAGAAAGTATCGGTCTACTTGTCTCGGACGTGATGCCTATATGCTAGATCATTGCCTTAGATATCGTCATGACTTTGCGTGGTTCTATCAATTGCTCGACAGTAATTTGTTCACCCACCGTAATACTTCCTATTTTGAGAGAAGCCTCTAGTGAACACTATGGCCCCCAGGGTCTACTCCACACCATATTTTCAGCCTTACACTTTTTACTACGTTGCACTTTCCGCCTTCAGATCTCACTTTTGCAAAAAATCTTGAAGGGATTGACAACCCCTTTGAAGAGTTGGGTGCAAGTTTGTTTGTGTTTGCGTAGGTACTCTAGACTTGACGAGACCCTCCTTCTGGATCGATACCTTGGTTCTCAAACTGAGGGAAATACTTACTGCTCCTGTGCTGCATCACCCTTTCCTCTTCAAGGGAAAAACCAACGCAAGCCCAATCTCCGTCAACGTGTCAATTTCTGGCGCTGTTGTTTGAGAAGTAGCAAGCAATGAGAGAGACAATCTGACCTTGTGCAAGCTGGACTCGTTCTTCTACAATGCCGAGTGGGATACTCCCTTCAGTACTTACCTTCTGCATGCCCTCTCCTCCTTGCTCTGTGACCACTTGCCAATGTTGTTCGCGGACCACAAAGGCCCACGCCGTCCAAAAACTTTCAAATTCCAAAAAATGGACATCCATGCCCAGTTTTATGGAGGTGGTGAACCGGGCATGGAACGAGCCCATCGCGCACTCTGAGCCCTATCAAATTTTCTTCGACAAATTGAAGAAGGTTGCGTTGCGACTTACGGCGTGGAGCAAGGGACTTTTGTCCAAGGCCAAGGTGCACCTTCATGCGGCCCTACTCGTGATTCTTCATCTCGACGTCGCGTAGGAGAGTCGCCTATTGTCCAGCGAGGACCATGATCTCCAGACTTGTCTAAAGAGACGAGTCATTAGCTTGGTTGTCCTTGAGAGAGCAAGGAAGAAACAAAGTGCACGGATTGCAAATCTTAGGGAGGGGGACGCCAACACCAAGTTCTTTCACCGTCGTAACAATGCTAGGCGGAGGAAGAATCATACTCATAGGATCAAACATGAACAAGGCTGCGTCACTGACCATGACAACAAGGAGAAGCTGGTCCTAGATCACTTCTCTAATGTGATGAAAAAGGGGGCAACTAGCGCCAAAGATTTGAAATGAGAATATCTTAACATCGAGATGCTTGACTTGCACGAGCTCGATGCAACTATCTCGAAAGAGGAGGTGCGTGAGGCAATTAACGACCTTCCGAGCGACAAGGCACCCGATCCTAACAGCTTCACCGGCATTTTCTTCAAGAAATTCTGGGAGATTATAAAACTACACTTGATGAGGTCATTCACCAGTTAGACACACTTCATACAGCCGATCTCCATTGGCTCAACTCCGCCAATGTGGTTTTGCTGCCCAAGAAACAGGGTGCCGAGGGGATCGGTGACTACAGACCCATCAACCTCATCCATGTTGTGTCCAAAATCATTGCCAAAATTCTTCCATCACGCTAGCTCTGCACATAAATAAGCTGATTTCCAATACCCAAAGCGCTTTTCTCAAAAGGAGAAGCATTCACGATAAGTTCATGTGCATGTGAAATATGGCACAAAGGTTCCACAAATGCAAGACCCCTGCCCTCCTGCTCAAGATGGACATTCGCAAAGCTTTCGAATTTGTCAAATGGCAATTCATCCTCGACCTCCTACGGTGGAGGGGTTTCCCTCCCAAATTTTGGGATTGGGTCGCGGCCCTCTTCAGCACCACTTCCTCGAGGATTCTGCTCAACTGCGTGGAGGGAATGGCCATCAAGCACGGATGCGGCCTTAGACAAGGGGATCCCCTCTCCCCGCTCCTCTTCGTCATTGCCACTGACGTCCTACAACAACTGCTTGATCTCGCAACAAGGAAGGGAATGCTTCGCAAGGTCCATGGTAGAGGGGCAATGATTCGCACCTCTCTGTACGCGGATGATGCGACTGTCTTCATGGCCCCTCTCAAAAGGGATATCGTCCATCTCTCGACCATCTTGCGCATGTTTGGGGAGATCACCGGGATGTGCAACAATTTCCGCAAGAGCCCAGTTGTGCCCATCAGATGCAATCACCTAAACCTTGCGGGCATCTTGCAGGGCCTTCCGGAAAAGATCATGACCTTCCCCCTAAGATATCTGGGCCTCTCTTTGTTGGTCAGGAAGCTGAAGGCTATGGATTTCTAGTTACTCGAGGATAAGGTCGCAAGAAAGCTTGTGACATATACGGGACATAATATCACCACCATCGGGCGTATGGCGCCGGTTAAGTCTGTCATCTCTTCAATCTTTGTCTACTTCGGCACCTCCCTGGTCATTCCACCTGCCATAGTACACAACATCAACAAGTTGGAGAGGGCCTTCCTCTGGTCGGGATCGGACAAGACGACGGGGGCCAAGTGCAAAGTGAATTAGAACATTGATAACCCACAAGTATAGGGGATCGCAACAGTTTTCGAGGGTAGAGTATTCGACCCAAATTTGTTGATTCGACACAAGGGGAAGCCAAAGAATATTCTCAAGTATTAGCAGTTGAGTTGTCTATTCATACACCTAAAAGACTTAGTATCTACAAAAAAGTATTAGTAGCAGACTAGTGTGATAGCAACAGTAGCAACGGTAAAAGTAGCAGCAGCAACAGCAGTAGAGACAGAGTAACAGTTGCAGTAGTGACAGCAGTAGCAGCAAAGTAACGTAGCAAGGACCAGTAGCAAAAGACTCGTAGGCATTGGATCAATGATGGATAATTATGTCGGATGGTATTCATCATGCAACAGTTATAACATGGAGAGATATGTAACTAGCTCTAGTTCGTCAATGAAATGTAGGCATGTATTCCGTATGTAGTCATACGTGCTTAGGGAAAAGAACTTCCATGACATCTATTGTCCATCCCTCCCGTAGCAGCGGGGTCCTAATGGAAACTATGGGATATTAAGGTTCTCCTTTTAATAGAGAACCGGAACAAAACATTAGCAATTAGTGAATACATGAACTCCTCATACTATGGTCATCTCCGGGAGTGGTTCCGGCTATTGTCACTCCGGGGTTGCCGGGTCATAACACATAGTAGGTGACTACAACTTGCAAGGTAGGATCAAGAACACACATATATTGACGATAACATAATAGGTTCAGATCTGAAATCATGGCACTCGGGCCCTAGTGACAAGCATTAAGCATGGCAAAGTAGTAGCAACATCAATCTCAGAACATAGTGGATACTAGGGATCAATCCCCGTCAAAACTAACTCGATTACATGATAGATCTCATCCAACCCATCACCGTCCAGCAAGCCTACAATGAGATTACTCACGATTGATCAAGAGCATCATGGAATTGGCGATGAAGGAACGTTGGTGACGATCTCCCCTCTACGGAGCCTAGAACGGACTCCAGATCTGCCCTCCAGAGGAAGAACAGGTGGTGGTGGCGCCTCCGTATTGTAAAACGCGATGAACTCTCCTCCTTGATTTTTTTTCCGGACAAAAGGGACTAAATAGAGCTGGAATTGGAGGCGGTGGAGATCCGTGGGCCCCACAAGCCTGCTAGGAGCGGCCAGGGGGCCGCCCTGGTGGGCTTGTGGGCTCCACGCTCCACTTCTCCGGTTGATTCTTGCACCGGTATTTTTTATATATTCCACAAAAAATCCTCGTAAGTTTCTATGTCATTCCGAGAACTTTTATTTCTGTGCAAAAACAACACCATGGCAATTCTGCTGAAAACAGCGTTAGTCCGGGTTAGTTCCATTCAAATCATGCAAATTAGAGTGCAAAACAAGGGCAAAAGAGTTTGGAAAAGTAGATACGACAGAGACGTATCAACTCCCCCAAGCTTAAAGCCTTGCTTGTCCTCAAGAAATTCAGTTGACAAACTGAAAGAGACAAAAGAAAAACTTTTACGAACTCTGTTTGATCTTGTTGTTGCAATTATGTTTATATCATATTCAGATTTTCAGCAAGATCAAAAGCAAACCACATAAGCAATGACATTTAGGTCTCAAGAGGAACTCATATCAATGGCATAATCAACTAGCGAGCAATAATAATAAGTTTCAAACGTCAACACTTCAGTCAAGACTATCATGAAGCAGTAAGAACAGATGGTCTCTCGCTAGCTCTTTCTGAGACCGCTGCCACCTGTTCAACTACATGCGTGAACAGATGGTAGAGGCTATGTTGATTTGTTTCAACTACATGCGTGAACATGCACCAAGCCAAGCCACTTGAATCATTCAAAGGAGGATACCATCTTATCATACTACATCATAATCATCTCAAGATTCATGTTGGCATCCAAGACAAACCATTATAAGCTCCTAGCTAATTAAGCATGGCATCAAAAACTATGATCTCTAAGTTGTCATTGCAAACTTGTTTCTCTCACAACAAAGCTGAATCTGAAATGATGAGCTAGTCATATTTACAAAAACAAAATAGATCGAGTTTGTACCAGCTTTTCCAGGCTCAGTCACTTCATCATATATCGTCATTATTGCCTTTCACTTGCACGACCGAAGGATGTGAACAATAATAAGAGTGCTCGTGCATTGAACTAAGCTGGAATCTGGAAGCAAACACAAAGGAGAAGACAAAGTAATATGGCTCTTTGACAGATAAACAGATATGCATGCGAGAGCCACTAAACATTGTAACCATGGTCTTCTACCTTGACCCAAAGAAAAAGAAAACTATTTACACGGGAAAGCTCCCAATAAGCAGAAGAAGAACGATAAATCTTTTTGCGTTTTCTCAAACTAGACAAACACACCAGAAGAGAACGAGAAAAAGAAATAAACTAGCATGGATGATAAAGTGGCAAAGTGTGAACACCGACTAACAAAGTGAAAGTGTGAGCAAGAATATAAAGTCGGTGATAAACACGTACTCCCACAAGCTTAGGCTTTTGGCCTAAGTTGGTCTACTCCCATGGATGGTCCGGGCGATACCCAAAATCGTAATGGGGGTTGTATGGGAGCGCTGCAGCTACCACCTGTATAGCTGCCTCACGAAGGCGAGCAGCCTTTGCCTCCCTCTCATACTCCTCTGCCTCTCCTCTGGTTATGTAATATCTCCGTTTTACCTGAAAGTCAAAGAAGGCAGGAGCAGGAAGGGTAATTTGGAAAACACGATGCCGGTTAAATATTAACCGGTATAGGAGGGATTCATTATCCCTCTCAAGGAACTGATAGCGTGTCATAGCGGCGCGATCTAGGAAAGCTGTATGGAGCGGGGGATCTCCTTCACGGATGGGTATTCCAAGAAGATTTTCTATGCGAGTAGCATAGATCCCACGAAAGAAATCCCCTTCATTAGCATTATTATTCAGCATCCTTGCTATTATAGCTCCCGTGTTGAAACTTCTATCACCCGTTACTGCGCTCTTAAGAATACTGAGGTCAGGTGCGCAGAGGTGACAATGCTCGATCTTGCCGTTAATGCATCTACCTATGAAGAGGGCAAAGTAATGCAATGCAGGAAAATGAATGCTCCCCATGGTAGCCTGCGTAATATCTCTAGTTTCTCCAACAGTTATAGTAGAGAAAAAATCTCTAACCGAAGATTTAGGAGGATCATTGAGACTACCCCAAACAGGTAACTTGCAAATTCTATTGAAATCCTCTAAATCCATGGTATATGATTTTTCATAGAGATCAAACAGTACGGATGTGTCACGTCCAGGTGAAAATTTGAATCTACGAACAAAAGAGGCAGTGAGAGTGGTATACTGTTCACATTTATCGGAGATGAATTCTTCAAGTCCAACATTGTGAACAAGTGTATCAAACCCGTCTTTGAAACCTGCATCAATCATGAATTCATCAGAAGGCCATTCACATGGTTGTACCTGTGAGTTCCTAGGTTGGTAAGGATCGGGTTCCCGAATCGCGAGAAGGGGACCCCTCTTGCTTGAGGAACCACCATGATAGTTTCTCCTGAACATCTTCTTTTTCTGAAATTTTTAGTAACTGAAAGGAAAAGTGAACAAGGCTCAACGAAGCTCATAGCAACTACTCCGAAAAGTGCCTAGAGACCATATCACGCATCGAAACTACTTGGGACCAGCTAAAATTAGCATGCAAAGCTCAAGAACAGGGTCACCAACGCAGAAAAAATATGCAACGTATAAGGCACTAGAGCAAAAACTAATTGGACCAATGGAGGAGTCACATACCAAGGAGCAATTTCCCCAAAACAGTTTGGTGAATGGGGCTTTGCACAAGGAGATCGAAAATCGCAGCAAGAAGAGCAAGAACATGGGTTTGAGCTGCGAAATGATTTTTTCTGGAGGTAGGAGAAGGAGATGGGAGTTAAAATAAGTGGAGGGGAACACGTGGGCCCCACAAGCTTGGTAGGTGCGGCCAAGGGGGTGCCCGCGCATCCAGGGCTTGTGGCCCACTGGTGCATCCCCCTAACTAGCTCTCCATCTCAAAAAATTTCCAAAATTCCAGAAAAATCATACTTGATTTTCACGGCATTCGGAGAACTTTTATTTTCGGGACACTTTTCTATGGGGCGCAAGATGCAGAAAACAGGGAAACTAAAGCTAAATCTATCATGTTTCTTCTAAGCAACCAAAGGTGAAAGCTTGGAACAGAGGATTGTGACTCCTCGGTTCATCCGTCTCATGGTCATCGAACGAAATCCGTCAATGAGGTTGATCAAGTCTCCTTGACAAACTTTTTCGAATCGCAAAAGAAAACAGAGATTTTTCTAATAGTCACTAGGTTACCTCAATGGGGATGTGCATATCCCCAACAAGCAAATCATACTTCATCTTAACAGTAGGTATAGGGCATTCAAAGCTCCCAATAAGAATCGATGAAATTTTTTCGATAGCATTGATGCAATGTGCTCGATATTGTTTCTTCGGAAAGTGCACCGTATGCTCATTACCATTGACATGGAAAGTGACATTGCCTTTGTTGCAATCAATAACAGCCCGTGTAGTGTTTAAAAAGGGTCTTCCAAGGATGACCGTCATGGCATCATCCTCGGGAATATCCAGAATAACAAAGGCTGTTAAGATAGTAACGTTCGCAACCACAACAGGCACATCCTCGCAAATGCCGATAGGGAAAGCAGTTTATTTGTCGTCCATTTGCAGAGAGATTTCAGTGGGTGTCAACTAATCCAGTTCAACTCTACGATAAAGAGAGAGAGAGGCATAACACTAACACCGGCTCCAAGGTCGCATAAAGCAGTTCTAACGTTGTTTCCTTTAATGGAGCAAGGTATAGTGGGCACTCTGGGATCACCTAGTTCCTTAGGAGTTCCACCCTTGGAGGTGTAATTGGCAAGCATGGTGGAAATCTCAACCTCATGTATCCTCCTCTTATTAGTCACAATATCCTTCATGTACTTAGCATACGGAGACATTTTGAGCATATATGTCAAACGCATTTGCAAAAAGACAGGTCTAATCATTTCAACAAAGCGCTCAAAATTCTCAACATCCTTTTTCTTGGATGGTTTGGGGGGAAAGGGCTAGGGTTTCTGAACCCATGGTTCCCTTTATTTACCATGCTTCCTAGGTTAAGCATCAACATGAACATCACTATCGATATTATCATTAGGCTCATGTTCATCACAAGATTGTGTTTCAGCATTAGAAACAGAGACATCGTTTGGACTATCAGGTGTAACAGCAACAGGGTTGCTAGCGTGCAAGTTCCTATCATCTTTCTTATTTCTAGGATGACTAGGTGCATCAGTGCTAACTCCTTGAGAATCTTGTTCAATTTTCTTAGGATGACCCTCAGGATACAAAGGTTCCTGGGTCATTCTACCGCCTCTAGTGATGACTCTAACAGAATTGTCATTCAACTCATTGAGCAAGTCATTCTGAGCCATAAGTACTTGTTCTACCTGAGTAGTAACCATAGAGGCATGTTTACTCAAGAGCTTAAGATCATTGACGTTTCTATCCACACAAGCACTTAAATGACTAAGCATACGAGTATTCTGTTCCAATTGTCTGCTAACATAATCATTGAAACTTTGTTGTTTGGCAAAAAAGTTATCAAATTCATCCAGGCATAAGCTAGCAGGTTTATCAAAAGGAATATCACTCTCATTGAATCTACAAAGAGAATTTACCTCTACTACCTGTATCGGGTTATCAAGACCATGGATCTCTTCGATAGGTGGTCGATTTTTAACATCTTCAGATTTAATGCCTTTGTCTTTCATAGATTTCTTAGCTTCTTGCATATCTTCGGGACTGAGGAATAGAATACCTCTTTTCTTCGGAGTTGGCTTCGGAGGTGGTTCGGGAATAGTCCAAGCATTCTCATTGCACAAGATATTATTCCATAGGATCTCATCCTGTTCTACAGTTCGTTCTCTAAAAACACAACCAGCACAACTATCTATGTGGTCCTTAGAAGCATCGGTTAGTCCATTATAGAAGATATCAAGTATTTCATTCTTCTCAAGAGGGTGATCAGGCAAAGCATTCAGTAGCTGGAAAAGCCTCCCCCAAGCTTGTGGGAGACTCTCTTCTTCAACTTGCACAAAGTTATATATATCCTGCAAGGTAGCTTGTTTCTTATGGGCAGGAAAATATTTCTCAGAGAAGTAGTAGATCATATCCTGGGGACTACGCACACAACCAGGAGCAAGAGACATAAACCAAGTCTTACCATCACCCTTTAGCGAGAAAGGAAACAGCTTAAGGATATAGTAGTGGCGGATCTTTTCCTCACTCGTGAATAGGGCGGCTATATCGTGCAGTTTGGTAAGATGGGCTACAACCGTTTCAGACTCATAACCATGAAAAGGAATAGATTCGACGAGAGTGATTAACTCAGGTTTGACAGAAGATTCATAATCCTTATCGGTCACAATGATAGGTGAAGTAGAAAACTTCGGGTCGTATTTCATCCTAGCGTTCAAATATTTTTCTTTCCACTTGCGCAGTAAATTCTCAACATCATAGCTATCCTTACAAGCAAGAAAATAGTCTTCATAACCCACAAGTATAGGGGATCGCAACAGTTTTCGAGGGTAGAGTATTCGACCCAAATTTGTTGATTCGACACAACGGGAAGCCAAAGAATATTCTCAAGTATTAGCAGTTGAGTTGTCAGTTCAACCACACTTGAAAGACTTAGTATCTGCAGAAAAGTATCAGTAGCAGAGTAGTGTGATGGCAACAGTGGCAACGATAACAGTAGCAGCAGCAACAGCAGTAGCGACAGAGTAACAGCAGCAGTAGTGACAGCAATAGCAGTAAAGTAACGTAGGAAGGACCAGTAGGAAAAGACTCGTAGGCATTGGATCGGTGATGGATAATTATGCGGAATGATATTCATCATGCAACAGTTATAAAACGGAGAGATATGTAACTAGCTACAATTCGTCAATGTAATGTAGCCATGTATTTCGTATGTAGTCATACGTGCTTAGGGAAAAGAACTTGCATGACATCTATTGGTCATCCCTCCTGTGGCAGCGGGGTCCTAATGGAAACTTACGAGATATTAAGGTTGTCCTTTTAATAGAGAACCGGAACAAAGCACTAGCACTTAGTGAATACATGAACTCCTCATACTATGGTCATCTTCGGGAGTGGTTCCGGTTATTGTCACTCCAGGGTTGCCGGGTCATAACACATAGTAGGTCACTACAACTTGCAAGATAGGATCAAGAACACACATATATTGACGAGAACATACTAGGTTCAGATCTAAAATCATGGCACTCGGGCCCTAGTGACAAGCATTAAGCATGGCAAAGTAGTAGAAACATCAATCTGAGAACATAGTGGATACTAGGGATCAATTCCCATTCAAACTAACTCGATTACATGATAGATATCATCCAACCCATCACCGTCTAGCAAGCCTACGATGAGATTACTCACGAACGATGAAGAGCATCATGGAATTGGCGATGAAGGAAGGTTGGTGAAGACGATGGCGATGATCTCCCCTCTCCAGAGCCCAGAACGGACTCCAGATCTGCCCTCCATAGGAAGAACAGGTGGTGGCGGCGCCTCCGTATCGTAAAACGCGATGAACTCTCCTCCTTGATTTTTTCCGGACGAAAGGGACTATATAGAGTTGGAATTGGAGGCAGTGGAGCTCCATGGGACCCACAAGCCTGCTAGGCGCGGCCAGGGGGGCGCGCCTAGTGGGCTTGTGGGCTCCACGCTCCACTTCTCCAGTTGATTCTTGCGCGAGTATTTTTTATATATTCCACAAAAAATCCTCGTAAGTTTCCACGTCATTCCGAGAACTTTTATTTCTGCGCAAAAACAACACCATGGCAATTCTGCTGAAAACATCGTTAGTCCGGGTTAGTTCGATTCAAACCATGCAAATTAGAGTCCAAAACAAGGGCAAAAGAGTTTGGAAAAGTAGATACGACGGAGACGTATCAAACACTATCTGTCGCACGCTGGAATTCAAAGGTCTTGGGGTGCTAAACAGTGACAAGTTTGCAAGGGCACTATGTCTAAGGTGGCCTTGGTTCGAGTGGATCGCCCCACACAAAATGTGGGTTGTCTTGGGAAGCCCGTTTGATGAAAAATACTTGGAGTTCTTCTATGTGTGAACGACGATCGCGGTGGGGAATGGCGCCAGGACGCCGTTCTGGGACTCTCCCTGGCTGCAGGAGTGTAAACCCAGAGATAACTCGTCGCTCGTCTTCATGGCCTCCGCCAGGAAGAATTGGAAGGTGCGGGAATCACTTAATAGCAACGCTTAGATTTTCAACATCAAATCCTCCAAAGTTATCTCCACTGATCACATCTTCGGGTTCTTCACCCTTGGGACTATGCTCAACGACGTCCATCTCGATGACCTGGCCGAAGATACCATTGTTTGGAAACACACAACAGGGGGGCACTACTCCACTGCCTCGACCTACAAAACCCAATTTCCTGGCTTGGTATTCTTCCCCATGTAGAAGATGATCTCGAGGGTTTGTGCACCACCGAAAGCCAAGTTCTTCGCGTGGCTGGCTATCCAGGATCGCATTTGGACCGCGGGCAGACTTGAGAAAAGGGGCTGGCCAAATTGTGGCCTCTGCCCCCTTTGCAAGCGTGAGCAATAAAGTGGACATCACCTACTCTTCAAATGTCACTACACGCTCAGGTTTTGGAACTTGGTCAGGAAGAAATTTGGCCTCCATCAGCTTGATACCTCGACTTGGAACCTCGAGGATTCTGTACTGAACTGGTGGGTTTGCAGGACCAACTCAGGGGTCCCCAATAAGAAGGCAATGTCTTCCCTCGTCATGCTTGTGTCATGGACGGTATGGAATGAGAGAAATGCCCAGGTCTTCCTGCACAAGAGTGCCCCGCCTCCAATCCTTTTAAATAACATCGATCAAAAGGCAAACCTATGGATCACCATAGGGGCAAAGAAACTGGGTATCCTTGTCACGCGCGAGTAGTCCCGCATGCCGTGCACGGATGATCCATTTGTAACAAACATATATCCTCTATTAATCAATATATGAGGTAAATATTTTGCTGTTGTTTCAAAAAAATGACCCCTCGACTTTAAAATTGGCAAACCTTAGTCCCTCAACTTCTCAAAGTGGATAAGTTTAGTCCCTCGTATTGTTTTGGGTGGTTTCTATCCATGATTGACTGTTTTATTTTTACCAAAATTTGACATGTTGCCCGAGTTTGACCGTCACGTCACAAAACACCCAACCCACCAAATACTTGGGCTTTATCGAAGCATTTGTTGGGCGCAACGAGGAATGCCAGCAAGCGTGTGGGCACGATGGCATCACTCAACACGAGAGTTAGCAGGGATAGTTGTGATATGCCTCGGAGCAAGTCGGGTTCTTAGTGCAACCGGGGAATCAACAAATCTCCAGCATGGGGGGGCTTGGGAAGAGGAGAGACACAAAAATAGGATTACCAAGAGCATGTAAGCCCGCTCGGATGCGGCAGGGAATCACGAGAGCACGGGGTCACGATGGGTGAGCTCCAGGATGAAGGAATGCTCAGGTAGGACACACGAGGCTTCTGTAGGACCACATAAGCTTAGGAAAGCCAACAATAAGAATTGGAGCTTGCTAGAGGAGGAGATCGCGATGTGGTGGTGGTCATCAGAGTCGGAGAAGATGATTTGGGTGTCGACGATTTTCCCATGTTGACTCCTTCTGTGTGGTTTACTACGACACCAAGGCGGAGCGCCTGCACATGGTGGTTGGGCTTGTTAAGTTTGTTGGTCGTCACATTCTGTTTGTACAAGACGAGGAAGTGGTTAGTCTCGGGAGAGAAGAAGGGCATAACGAGGAGGATATGCCACAAGGAGGAGTAGCTGAGGAGGGCGATTTTTTGTTTAAGAAGACCACATATCGAGTGAAATTGATAAAAAAGACTATCTCTAGGCCAAATTGCTAAAAATGACCAGCTGGGCCATGATGGCAGGCACGCCAGCCGACACGGGAGCCGGCGGCTGGACCTGCCGCCACTGGTGGTGATAGCAGCTCGGGTTTAACGGGTTTTTTATGTCCGCGAGCCGGCTAAAATAGAACGGACTGGGACTGGCAGGGCTGCTAGTGTTGTTTGCGCATACCGCGTTAGGCCAGATGGGCCCTGCCGCCATGGCCAGAGGCGGCAGCCATTGCTGCTGCATATTAGTGGTAGCTAGGACTGAATCAAGAGACAAGTGGTGTGTGCGCCTGTCTGCTGCCGCAATGTAGTTGCCATGACAATGCTGCTGAATGCTGGAGGATCGATGCAGGGCTCTATTTCCTTGCTTTAGCCTCATCATCACACTTTGTAGTTAGTCGTCGTCCATCCATCTATCCTCATCCATGGACGAGCGAGCGGGCCAAAGCTGTAGGTTTTGGATTTGATCTGCACTCACAAAAGACATGGATGGTCGGTGCATCAAATTGGGTTGTTTGGTTTAGTCCCACATCGGTTGTGGAAGGAGACATAACACGACTTATAAGGATGATGGTGTTCCCTCCTAAAAGGCTAGTCTTTTGGGGGGAGAGTGCCCAAGTCTTGTCATAAGTCGGTGTTGCTCTTCGTTTAGGCCTGTTGACGCATGTGGGTCGGAAACGCTGGTGTTAGCGGATCCGGAATTGCGTAACAAGTGGTATCAGAGCCAAGGTGCCCGGAATAAATCTCGGTGAACTCACGGGTGGTCGGTCATGGTAGGTGGGCTGGAACGCTGGTGTTAGCGGGCCCATGGGTGATCGATGTGTGAGGGGGAGATTGTTGGGTTTAGTCCCACATCGGTTGTGGAAGGAGACATAACACGACTTATATGGGTGAGGGTGTCCCCTCCTAACAGGCTAGTCTTTTGGGGGGAGAGGGCCCAAGGCCTGTCATAAGTAGGTGTTGCTCTCCGGTTGGGCGTGTTGACGCATGTGGGTCAGAAACGCTGGTGTTAGCGGACCCGGGATTGCGTAACATGGGCCACGAGTCCAAGACCATTCATCACAAATGTGCCTAACTCTGGTGTATAATGCAAACACACGCGCATGACAAACTTCACAAATCAATATCTGTCAAAATATGCGGCTACAATGGTTGCCACCTCTGGCCATGGCTGCCGGGTCCATCTGGCTTGTCGCAATACGTGCGCAGTAGCATAAGCAACCCTGTCACTGCCAGTCCGTTTGGTTTTAGCTGACTCACAGACCTAAAAACATGTTAAGCCCGGGCTACCGCCAGCACCAGTGGTGGCAGATCCTGCCGCCGGCTCCTATGGTGGCGGGTGTCACGTGTCGGCTGGCGCGCCTGCCGTCACGACCCAGTTGGTCTTTTCGGCCAATTTGATTGAGAGGTGGTCCTTTGTGTCAATTCCATTTGGTAGGTGGTTTTTTGAAAAAAAAATCAAGGAGGGCTATAGCGGTGGCAAGGTCTGACACGACGAACGATCTCATGTGCTCCAAGGATGATTCCATCGTACTCAGTTGCATGAATTTCAGGGCCAAATACCTGTTTTGACCCTTTTAGTAACATTAAGCCAGATGTGACCTTGACGAAGAATTTTTTTCGGATCTGACCCTTTTGCTACCACCGGACCCTTTGGCAGTAGGGTATGACAACCTACCGCCGAGGTCCCTGGCGGAAGGAAAATGGCCTACCGCCACAGGAGCTTACGGTAACATGTGTAACCTATCGCCAAGGGGTTCGACGGTAGTCACGCACGCGCACTGTGTCTGCAATTTAGAATTTTGTTTGTGGTACGCGTGCAACCCTACCATGAGGGTTCTCGGCGGTAGGTTGTTATACCGTATCGCCAAGGGATCCGACGGTAGCCAAAGGGCCTGATCCAAAAATTTACCCCATCAGGATCAGATCCAGTTTAACGTTACAAAAAAGGTCAAAACATTGAAGCCTACCGAACTGTAGCTCTAGGTGCACGGGTAGAACCGAGGGTGTCCTAGCTATCGCGCTAGAGTAAGAAGAGATTCAAAAAATCTACCGGGAAGTCAAGCATGAAGTGTCATGTCACTGCGCTCGACAACTATCTCACGGGGCTAATGCAAGGTAAAGGAGAAAGGTGAGATGGACGATTATGTGACGAGCTCGATAGTTGAAATCATGTCATGTCAGCACAAAAGCATCCACCCCCGGAAAAAAAAGCATCCAGATTTAGTCGTGTGATGAAAAATATCATGTGTCAACAAGTTGAGGGATTAATACTTGTGAGTTTTAAAGTTGAAAGACCATTTATGTACGTACTTTCTAGATAGTCGAGGACGAAAAATATACTCATTTTTTTGGACGAAATCACTATTTTGACCTTGAGGACGAAATTCATCACAAATTGATCTGAACCGCAAAGAATTTCACGATCTGACCCTTTTGGTAGCGCCAAAGACCGCGGTGTTGCCAATCTACATAGATACGCCGCGTTGCTGACCAGGCCCATTGCCAGGCGGAGCACGCATTGCCTCGTGATGTTGCACGCAAGAAACACCGAGCCAGTATGCATTTACATCAACGCCGCTGTCCTTGGCGTTTCTCATCTAAATATTTTAGTTGCCCGTGGGGCTCCCATCCACCTCTCACCACTCACTCTCTTATCCCTCATTGGCCTATCTCGAACTGTCTCTCTTTTGTCACTTTGTTTCCCTCATTATCCCCCTCTCAAATCCTTCGAAATTGATTGGGTATCTTTGTGGATCGGGTGTCTTTTCCGTTCCTTCAGGTAAGCTCCTTCATCTCACAAAGTTTTATTGGTTGTATTTGTCTATTTGGATTGTTTTGTTCATGTGATTCCTAACCCTAGTTTTGAACATTGTGGTTGTAATATGATGTTCATGAGTATTGTTGTTTCAAAAGTGTGGCATTGTGATGTTGGTGTACAAAGTTAAGATTTAGGGTTAGGGTTATGCCTATCGTTAAGATGTAGGGTTAGGGTTAGGGTTTGGGAAATGCTTGGTAATGCTTAATTTGGATGTGCAAAGTTGTTTTTAGTGATATTTTTAGCAATGTGGTGCATTTCTTGTAGTCATTTTTGTCTTTTTTTACATGGAAACTATTGTGAATATTCATTATGTTGACAAAGATGCATTCATGAATGTTGATATTGTTGACAAGTATGAGGAAGTATTGACATTTCTTGAGAGTCTTAGTTATTAAAAGGTTGTGGAAGAAATACAGACAAGATTAAAGTGGGTGGATGCAAGTGACCAAGTTGAGTTAGTAGAAAGATATGATGTTGGATCGGCACACAAGTCTTGAATGAAGACGATGCCTATCAGGTCCAATTTGCATTGGGTTGCATATAAGGAGGTTGTCGCATCATCGACAATCAAGTCACTCGAAGTGTTTGCAAGTAAGGTGGTCAAGGCTCCTCTCTTTGAAGTTGACTTGAAGCAAACCTTGGTAGAAGATGTTAAGCATAAAGTTGAAGTGGAAGCCAATGAGTATCCCAAATATGAGTTCGGAGGTAGTGCACCGATCAATAATGATGATCATGACTTCGAGGAAGAGTATGAGAGGCAACATAACATTGTTGGTGGCGTAGAGGCTCAAGTAAGGCATAAGGACATGGATCCTGACATTATCTATCAGCGTGCTTGTGTGGATAACTCGTGTTGGTGACGTGTGTTAAACATTGATCAATATATGTTTCCAAAAATTCTCACCTATGTAGCAGCACACTTTTCTCAACGTATTCTGGTGGGGTGCGTTGTTGTACTCCAAATTGCTTTGAAACACGATGTGGAAGATGCCACTCGACCGCAAAAAAACATATCATGGGGCACCGCACACGCCATAGATGTTGGTCATGGAAGCACATATTGCTTAAAGAGAAATGCCTAAGTACCATGTATGACCTCCAATTAACCTACATCAGAACGTGTCACTCGCTTATGTAAAAAAACATAGAAAATACAAAGCATATGGATAATTACCTGATTATAACGCGCCATGTCAAGCTCGCTTATGTATGTAAAGAATGTCAAGCTCGCTTATGTATGCCTTGTAACTCCCCATGGCGGCGATACAAGACACTTGCACATGAGCCCATGTGTGTGCGATAGTGGGGTACCGCTCCTCATCCCCGTCAAAAGGCCACTCCCAAGGTTCTTCCGGAGCAGTGGTGACGTTACGGCCTACAGGGATAAGCTCCCACATCCAAATTTGTATGGCCCAAACAAAACCACCAAGACTCAATGTCGGCTTACTCCTCATAGATGCTCCGTCCAACTGCACATTTGTTCAAAGGTTAAACGATCACACACAAACATCTATTTGAACTAATGGAATGCATCTTACTAAGCATTACCTGACGATACAAGGAAGCTAGTGCCGCCAACCCCCAACTCCACTTAACAACCTAGTTACGGAGAGGGTCCAAAAACATCCATGAGGTTGTGTCCCCCATGCCATCCAGAAACACCACTTGGGTCAAAAGATTCCATAAGTAAGCCCTCGCGTGCATCTCCACAACATCCGGACTAGCATTATGTGTTCACTCATAGAAATTTTGTTGTAGCCATGAAAATAACACCCCGAATGGCCTAGGATCTTTCTTGGTTTCATGAATCCACGGTGGTGATTCAACACCAACCAAACCTACAACACGTTGTCGCCATCCCTCAGACTTAACCTCCCTGGTAAGAGCCGTGCCCTCGATCGATAGCCCGGAGATCATCGCAATATGTAGGGTCGAAAGTATGTCTAGAGGGGGGTGATTAGACTACTTGACAAGATTTTTTTTTTGCCTTTTCCCAGTTTTACTTGAGAGGAAACTACGACAGTTATCACAGGTCAAGTACACCCTACACATTCATTCCTAATAGTATTGCAGCGGGAAGTAAAACATGCAAGTGTAAAGTAGAGGAGTAAGGTAGGGAGATCAAACACATGAGGTTGACAGGGCAATTTTTGCCATGGTTCCGATTGGTGGCGCTATCGTACTTCCATGTTAGTGGAGACTTCAACCCATAGAGGGTAACAGCTGCGAGAATGCACGGAGGGATCCACCCACAGAGGGTCCACAAAGAAGCAGCCTTATCTATCCCACCACGGCTTACGTCCACGGAGGACTAGCCTTACTCACGGTAGATCTTCACGAAGTAGGCGATCTCCTTGCCCTTACAAACATCTTGGTTCAACTCCACAACATGAAGTAGGAGGCTCCCAAGCGACACCTAACCAATCTAGGAGACACCAACCTCCAAAAGGCAATATATGGGGTAGATCAATGAACTCCTTGATCTTGTGCTTCTAAAGATAGTCTCCTCAACACAAATCTCTCTCTCACGGGATATGAATGGGTAGGAGAGGTTGATTTGGTGGAAAGCGTTTTGGGGAGGTTAGAGATCAAGATTCAAATGATTGGATTGGAATATCTTGGTCTCAACACATGAGCAGCTGGTTCTCTCTCAGAAAATGGATCTAGAAATGAAGGGTGTGTTGTGAGTGCTTCTCCCATGAATGAGAGGTGGGTGAAGGGGTATATATAGGCAACAACCAAAATCCAGCCATTACACACAAAAGTGCAAACTCGGTGACACCAAAGTGGACAACTCGGTGGTACCGATTAGCTCAACGGTGTGAAATTTTGAATCTCGGTGAGACCGATATATAGAACTCGATGGCACCGAAAAGGTGACTAATGGTCAGATGACCAAACTCGGTGGCACCGATACTCAAACTCGAAAATTCCGATTTTGTGTATCTTGGCAAGAGAATGTTGGTCACCCAAACTCGATAGCACCGATGCAGTTTCGGTTGCATCGATTTGGTGGGAATGGCTAGGGTTCTGTCTTGGGTTCAAACTCGGTGGGTCCGATATGGCAATGTTGGCTACACCAAATTTGTATATGTGGAACTTAACAGAGTGGATATGTGGGGGAAATGACTGAGTGTTTTGCTGGCTAACTTTGATCATTTGAGCAATCAATTTATTTTACTACCTCACCCCTTTTTAATAGTATTGGCTTTCCTATGGACTCAAAAGTGATTTCTCACAAATATAAAATGAAGAGTCTTCTAGCTTGAAGCTTGAGACAATATTATTCCTTTCTTGCATCCAAGGGAATCTCCACATAAACCTTAAGCTATAACATCTTTTGAACTTTTCTGAAATATACTTGGAAAACACATTAGTCCAACGATGCATATGTTGGGATCAATTATCAAAACCACCATAGGGAGCAATTGTGCTTTCAATATCCCCCTTTTTGGTAATTGATGACAACATATAGATCAAAGCTTCGACAAAAGATATAACCAATGATTAGCATCGACGCTTTGAGAGGTATGTGAAAAGCAAGAGCTCCCCCTAAATTTGTGCATTATATAAAATTTGCGTTTGAATGCAAATGCACAATCGATTAGGATCATGGGTTACTCTTCCATGTCACATACACCTTGCTGGTGCGTACAAAGAATAGCAATGCACATGTGGGGACCCCGACTTTTGAGTCGAGATCGCTGAATGAACATGCTCAGTGATCCCAGAGATCAATGTTCACCGACACACAAATGCTGAATAGTAAGAGTCTTACATCAAAGTACCAAATTATTACATCACATGACCGAATGGCCAAGTTCACAAGGTAGGGCCTATAAGGCCAAATCACACTCATACAACTAGTAGCGGAAATCTTAGGGCTAAGCGGGTGCCCATGCCATCAGCCTACACCAACACGCATTCTGACTGGGAAGCGTCCTAGTTCGCAGGGCCGTCTCCGAAGACGTACTGTTGTCCAAACTCCGGTCCTTCCATGTCTGGTCAATAATATAACTAGTGGCAAGCCAATGAGTACTTTGAATGTACTCGCAAACAGCCCATGATATGAACAATGCAATTGGTAGTATAACAAGTAATATGCAGCTTTGGTGGATAGGATCTTAACTATAAATGAACTTGTTCATGGATATGCAAAATAAGCTAGATGGTAATTAGAAGAACAGGTTATAGATATCAGCATATCTGTCAAGGGCTGAACACTCAGGGTTCACCCCATATGCCAAGTCACCAAACTTGGTCATATCAACTATTTTATATTAACATCATTTACCACACACTCACACACACTTGGTTTATGCGGAAACGACTTCACGTAGTTTAAGCAGGATTACCCAACTGTCCTTGACCGTGGACACGGCTATTCGAATAGTTTTACACTCTGTAGAGGTAGTACGCTGGACCCACGAGATCCAGGAAACTTCCGTGTCATCCACGAGTCGCGGTATATAACATACCCGAGGTAAGTACCCGATAAATGCCTTTCCCCTGATGATACTAGACAAAGAGGTCCACTCGATTGGTACCCAGCTCACATGATGTACGTCTTACGAGCATCGACTCTGGACAGTATCATCCATGCGGGGACCAATGGTGTGCCTGGAACACATAAAAACGGCATAGTCACCCTACCTGGCACGACCCCATCACGAGAGTGACCACACATCACTCCCGCCACTAGTAATGTGGCTCTTTGCTAGCACCGACCAGAGTAATCAACTAAGCCCCGTCCCATAAAGGGGTAACGTGGCCGTACATGTAAGGTTGGGACGATCGACGCATCATAAATCTATTCCCATTTCTGAAACCATACACACACAAAATACCCGGTGCACCACTTCACCAAAAGTGGCCACCTAACTCATCATCACCCTCGGGCATTAGTGGCACCCGACGGGGTTTTCATAAACCTTTGATTTATACCAACATCATGCTCATGCTACTATGCTTAGCTCTACTTGTCAACATGATATTGGTGTGACCCTCATAGGTGGTAGGATCATGCTCAACATGCAGGTGCTCCGGAGGAGCCATTAGTAACATCACTTCAATGATTTACCGATACTTATGATCACATGCAACGGAAATATTTGCTACACTAGCATGCAATATAACATATGCTCAAACATGGTCAAAGGCCTGATTGCCTTGGTTAGCTAAGTATCCGGGGTCTTCGGGGTCTTCAAGTCCAACTCCTTCATCACACGGGTTTTCTATCGTCATTTTAAATAAAAAGCAATAAGTAGCTCACTACAAAACAGATCACAAAGTCACTTCAGAAATGTTGTTTAATTCTGATAAATCCGTATTGTTATTTTAAAAATATTTGTCTCTGGTTTTAGTGAAAGAATATTTTTAAAATCAATTTAACAGAAGTAAAAATATCATGAATTAGCCTTTTTAATTATTATAAAACAGATAAGTTGTTCTAAAAATTTGCCTAACAGTTCCATTAAATACTCCTCATTTTTAGAAAAATGACAGTGGAAGAATCATAATTATTCACTGGTTAATTTTTTTATAAAAATCATTTAAAACCAAGTTTTAAATAAAAAGAAAAAGGGCAACAGCCCCGGCCTGGCTTGGCGTGGGACTGGGCCGGCCCAGTGGCCAGCCAACCAGTCTGCCCAGGCGCGCGCGCCGTCAGGATTGAACCTGACGCGTGGGCCCCTGCGGTCAGTGGCTGCGGGCAGTGAGGGAGAGAGAGAGATGGGCCACCGACAGGTGGGGCACACCTGTCGGGGTCGTCTTCTACCTCTAGACATAGAGGAGGAGGACCATGTCGGTGTGGCTACCGACGTCCTCACGCCCTAACAACGGCAGGAATGGGTCCATCTCGTCATCGCCTACTTGTTGGTGGTCGAGTCCACGACGGGGGGGGGGTCTGGTTCACCGGCGATGAGGTGGCCCCGGCGGAGAGGTTTAGGGTGACGGTGGAGGTGGTGGCTACGGGCATGGATTCACTCGGGCGAGAGAGGGGAAAGCTTCCTCGGGTCTTGGCGAGTGCGTAGGTGGGCAGAGGAACGCGATAATTGTTGTGTAGCCGGAGATCGACCGGAGCTCCGATGTGGAGGGGCCTCGATCGATCTTGAGCACCGGGGCTCTGGTTGGTCAATGGGGTGGCTAGGGAGGTGATTGGGGTCTAGGTGAAGTGGAGTGAGGGGTTTTGGAGCGAGGGGAGGGGCTATAAATAGGCCCGCGACGGTGAGCCGACTCGGGTGCGCCGGTGATCCACCATGGTGCGCATGAGGGTGCAGAGAGAGGCTGGGGTCGAAACCACGGTCTTAGGACGTGGTTTTGGACCTCCACGACTCATGCGAGAGAGGGGGAGAGAGGAGTGGCGCGCATGCGTGGCCATGCTCCTTGGGCGCTACTAGTGCGCGCGGGCACGCGTCGCACCGGCTCTCGGCGCGGGAAAGGAGGGGCCCTGGGGGCTGCCTGATGCAAAGGGGCTGTCGGGGGATAAGAGAGACACCACGGGGAGGCTGGAACTGGCCGAGGGAGTCGCCCCCACCTCGGTTGCTCTTTGTAGCGTGCCCAAAGCGCAGCTTTGGCATGCCACGTCATGCTCGCATGCTCTGGGGTGCCTTGGACGTGTCTGGCATTGTCGGTGCACTAAAGATTGGGGTCCCTAGTGCCCCAGACTTGTGCACGGGCGCGAAGAGCCCCTGCCTGCAGGGCATAGTAGGACCCAGACAAGATACAACCCCCAAGACTATCGAAGGCCTCGGCAAGCCTGCCTTGCCGAGAAGATGACCAAGGCCACGCCCATTTGGTGGGCGTGATGAACTCACCAAGTACAAGACCTCGGCAAGCCTCCCTTGCTAGGATGACGACCGAAGCCCCCGGCAAGCTCCCTTGCCGGGATGAAGACCCAAGGCCCCAGCAAGCTCCTTGTCGGGATGACAGGGTTGGGCACTCGAAGGCAACCGCCCTTGCCACACTGCCACCGCCCCAAGTTCCAGCGCATTCCGCATGCGCCAGCGCAGTGTCCAGGTGTCAAAACACCTAGATACGTGTCTTCACCAGCACATCGTTGACAAGGACAAGACGTTCATTTAATGCACCTGACAGCGGTAGATGGATAAGCACCGCTCTAGGTTCACTGTAACTCCTCGTGAACCTACCACCGAGCACTGTAGGTGACCCCTTTGCCTATAAAAGGAGGACCTTAGCTCATTCATAAGGGGTTAGACTATTTGGACATTGACCCGTAAGACGATCATCAACAGTCACTGTAACAATCAACAACAAAACGCTTAATACAACCAGACAAGCAGGACGTAGGGTTTTACGCGTAAGCGGCCCGAACCTAGGTAAAAAGGCTTGTCGGGTGATGATCGCTGGCTCTGCTCTTCACGTCACCTGTCCCACCCTATGATCACAAGGGTTTCATGTTGATTCCCATAGGTGTCAACCTCGCACCACCGACATCTTTGGCGCGCCAGGTAGGGGGTGCGGAGTTGTGCGTGAATGAGAGCAAACTCCGCACCAAATTCTTGGAAGTTTGGGTGCCACGTCGCATTCCCTCGAAAATGCGGTACCGCGGCGGACGCTCTATTCTGCTACGGCTTCCCAAGGCCTGCGCGAGCGCGTTGCTACATGAGCGCGGGGCAGGGAGGCGGAGGCTCCAAAGGCGGTGCCATCAGGACGATGTGTTGCTCGGTGCCAACGCGCTTCGGCGTACGCACCTATGCGGAGTGATGCATAGTCGTTGAGGATGCACCACACGGTCCCGAAGCCCCGGCACGCACTCCAACGTGAGTGTTGTGCCCCCGAGAGCGTCGTATCATCGCCCAAGATGCGCTCGGGGGCTCAGCGAGCACAGCCTAGCAAGAGAGAAGTTAAGGGGTTACACCCTGGCCGGCTTTTTCTCTGAACGACGGTCGTGGACTGTCGGCAAGAAGTCTTTGCTGGAGAAAAAGCCACCGGGAGCAGTAATTTCATGCTTGCCGGGGACTCCGACGCCCCGGCGAAAGATTCAACGTCATGCAACCACAGTGTGAGCAGATAAGTTTTAAAGTTTAAGATTCAGATCTGAAGTAGATAGATACGTTGCTTCCCCTTTGAAAGTTTCCAATATTTGTGTGTGGAGTTTGCGCATACTGGGACCTTTCCAAAGATCAGTGCACCTTGTCTTTGTTTCGAACTCGTTCAAACGACCTAAACGGCCACAGAGCGCCTTCAAACTGTTGCGAACCTGATCAACAGAGCAAGCGGCGACGTAGCACCTGATTTCATCTCAAGCTACGCTTGGCGATTTTTATGGTTGCACTGAATGCGGCAAGGAGCCTTGTCGGTAGTTGTCGGCAAGCTCCTAGAGAATGCAAAGACGAATCATGCAAAGAATAGAATCAGAAAAAGGGAAAACAGTCTTTTCATTCATTTGTTTGGGATATTCTCAAACATATTACATGGATGATATGATCTACTCTAACCTAGAACTACAGTCTTTGGCGAGGAACTATGCTCGTCGGAGTGAAGTTCAAGAAGAAAAAAAGGCAGAGCCCGCGGCGCGACCAGGGCTGGCTCCCCAGGACCAGCATTGTGCCCACGAGGATCGGCCCCGGCAAGCGCCACCTAGCCCCCCTCTGGACGAGGAGCAGAGGGCAGGGCACAGGAAGGGGCAAAGGATCCGGAGTTCGCGAGCGCGCCTCCTCCTGGAGCCGGGAAGCCAACGCCCGCTCCAGTGAGATGGCTCAAGCAAAGGACCTGGAGAAATCAGAGCTGGCGGAGGTGCCTCCTGCTCAAACACGAGGCACTGATACGTCCATTTTGCATCATGCTTTCATGTTGATATTTATTGCTTTATGGGATGTTATATTACTTTGTGGTACCATATTTATGCCTTTTCTCTCTTATTTTGGAAGGTTTATTTGAAGAGGGAGAATTCAGGCAGCTGGAATTCTGGACTGGAAAAGGAGAAAATCTTAGTCCACTATTCTGCACATCTCCAAATGCCCTGAAAAGTTACGTGCAATTTTTTGGGATTATATAAAAAATACTGGGCGAAAGAAGTACTAGAGGGGGGCTGCCAGGGTGCCACAAGCCCTGCCACCGCCACCCCCCTGGTGGCGGAGTGGGGGCTTGTGGGCTCCCTGACGGCCCACTAGCCCCCCTCTTTTGCTATATGAAGGGTTTCGTTCCAGAAAAAATCATGCGGGAGCTTTTTCGTGGTTTTGCCGCCGCCACGAGGCAGAACTTGAGCAGATCCAATCTAGAGCTCCGGCAGGACGATCCTGCTGGGGACACTTCTCTTCCGGAGGGGGAAATCGTCGCCATCGTCATAACCAACACTCCTCTCATCGGAGGGGAGGCATCTTCATCAACATCTTCATCAGCACCATCTCCTCTCCAATCCCTAGTTCATCTCTCGTAACCAATCTTCGTCTCGCAACTCCGATTGGTACTTGTAAGGTTGCTAGTAGTGTTAATTACTCTTTGTAGTTCATGCTAGTTGGATTACTTGGTGGAAGAGTTTATGTTCAGATCCTTGATGCTATTCATTACACCTCTGATCATGATTACGATTAAGTTTTGTGAGTAGTTACTTTTGTTCCTGAGGACATGCGATAAGTCATGTTAATAATAGTCATGTGAATTTGATATTCGCTCGTTATTTTGATATGTTGTATGTTTTCTTTTCCTCTAGTGGTGTTATGTGAACGTCGACTACATAACACTTCACCATATTTGGGCCTAGAGGAAGGCATTGGGAAGTAGTAAGTAGATGATGGGTTGCTGGAGTGACAGAAGCTTAAACCCCCGTCTATGCGTTGCTTCGTGAGGGGCTGATTTTGATCCACTAGTTTAATGTTATGGTTAGACATTGTCTTAATTCTTCTTTTGTAGTTGTGGATGCTTGCGAGAGAGGTTAATCGTAAGTGGGATGCTTGTCCAAGTAAGGGCAGTACCCAAGCGTCGGTCCACCCACATATCAAACTATCAAAGTAACGAACGTGAATCATATGAACATGATGAAACTAGCATGACAGAAATTCCCGTGTGTCCTCGGGAACGGTTTTCCTCCTATAAGACTTTGTTCAGGCTTGTCCCTTGCTATAGAAGGGATTGGGACACTTGTTGCAACATTTCTACTACTTGTTACTTGTTACTTTTCACTTGTTACGTTTCACCTTGCTACACCATCACTTGTTACCGCTACTTTTAGTGCTTGCAGTTATTACCTTGCTGAAATCCGTTTATCAGAGCCTTCTGCTCCTCGTTGGGTTTGACACTCTTACTTATTGAAAGGACTACGATTGATCCCCTATAGTTGTGGGTCATCAGGCACCGACGCCAGCTCCGGCAAGATGCCCCCGTCAGGAGGGGGCGACCCGTGAGCTAGCCACGACGGTGCGGTCTACGCCCAGTTGGGGCTCGGGGAGTCGACCTCCAACTTGACACCCCGTGGCCCTAACCCAACGCGGACCTAACCACCACCGTTGTCCTCCTTGTCGCTATCACTCGAGGTAGGACAACCGGCGCCGCTCGAGCCCTCTTCGCAGCAGCCGAAAAGCACATGTGGGCGCCCCTAAAGCAACATGGAGGACCGCCACGAGGGCAAGCCTCGGGGAAGGCAGAGGCGATGGAGTAGCGCTCCGCCTCCCCCGGCCTCGACCTCCACGATGACTGCGGCCCCTCGCCCTTCCTCCGCCACGGGCGCTCGGGCCGTATTCCCCTAGAAGATGTGGCATGATCCAAACGGGATCCTCTCGCCGCCCTGGCGGTCGACGGTGGCCGACCCCGTCCCCTGACCATGGTTAGGGGCGAGTACCACGTGCAGACACAAGAAGATTCTGAAGACCAAGGCTGAGGAGTTGGTGGATTCAGAAGGAGTTCGGTGAGCAAAACCCCTCGCAAACCTTCCCAATTTATAGGACGGGGCGCGGGGGCTAGCCTCCCTTACTCGAAAAGCCACTGATAACCCACAAGTATAGGGGATCGCAACAGTTTTCGAGGGTAGAGTATTCAACCCAAATTTATTGATTCGACTCAAGGGGAAGCCAAAGAATATTCTCAAGTATTAGCAGTTGAGTTGTCAATTCAGCCACACCTGACAGATTTAGTATCTGCAGCAAAGTATCAGTAGCAAGGTAGTATGATAGCAGCAGTAGCAACAGTAACCAGTAGCCGCAAAGTAACAACAATAGCAACAGAGTAACAGTAGCAGCAGCGACAGCAGTAGCAGCAAAGTAACATAGCAAGGACCAGTAGTAAAAGACTCGTAGGCATTGGATCGGTGATGGATGATTATGCCGGATGCTATTCATCATGCAATAGTTATAACACGGAGAGATAAGTAACTAGCTCTAGTTCGTCAATCTAATGTAGGCATGTATTCCGTATGTAGTCATACGTGCTTAGGGAAAAGAACTTGCATGACATCTATTGTCCATCCCTCCCGTGGCAGCGGGGTCCTAATGGAAACTACGATATATTAAGGTTCTCCTTTTAATAAAGAACCGGACCAACACATTAACACTTGGTGAATACATGGACTCCTCATACTATGGTCATCTCCGGGAGTGGTTCCGGCTATTGTCACTCCGGGGTTGCCGGGTCATAACACATAGTAGGTGACTACAACTTGCAAGATAGGATCAAGAACACACATATATTGGCGACAACATAATAGGTTCAGATCTGAAATCATAGCACTCGGGCCCTAGTGACAAGCATTAAGCATGGCAAAGTAGTAGCAACATCAATCTCAGAACATAGTGGATACTAGGGATCAATCCCCGTCAAAACTAACTCGATTACATGATAGATCTCATCCAACCCATCACCGTCCAGCAAGCCTACGATGAGATTACTCATGAACGGTGAAGAGTATCATGGAATTGGCTATGAAGGAAGGTTGATGATGACGATGGCGACGATTTCCCCTCTCCGGAGCCCAAAACGGACTCCAGATCTGCCCTCCAAATGAAGAACACGAGGTGGCGGTGCCTCCGTATCGTAAAACGCGATGAACTCTTCTCCTTGATTTTTTTCCGGGTGAGACGGACTAAATAGAGCTGGATTTGGAGGCGGTGGAGCTTTGTGGGCCCCACAAGCCTGCCAGGCGCGCCCAGGGGGCCACGCCTGGTGGGCTTCTGGGCTCACGGCTCCACTTCCTCCGCTGATTCTCGAGCCAGTATTTTTCGTAAATTCTAGAAAAAATCTTCGTAAATTTTCAGGTCATTCCGAGAACTTTTATTTTTGCGCAAAAACAACACCATGGCAATTCTGCTGAAAACAGCGTCAGTCCGGGTTAGTTCCATTCAAATCATGCAAACTAGAGTCCAAAACAAGGGCAAAAGAGTTCAGAAAAGTAGATACGACGGAGACGTATCAACTCCCCCAAGCTTAAAGACTTGCTTGTCCTCAAGCAATTCAGTTGACAAACTGAAAGAGACAAATGAAAAAACGTTTACGAACTCTGTTTGATCTAGTTGTTGCAACTATGTCTAACTCATAACCAGAATTTCAGCAAGATCACAAGCAAACCACATAAGCAAATGACATCTAGGTCTCATGGTAAACTCATATCAATGGCATAATCAACTAGCGAGCAAATAATAATAAGCCTCAAGTGTCAACACTTCAATCAAAACAACATGAAGCAGTACGAATAGGTGGTATCTCGCTAGCTATTTCTAAGACCGCAAAACATAAATGCAGAGCACCTTCAAAGACCAAGGGCTGACTAAACATTGTAATTCAAGGCAATGAAGATCGAGTCACAGTCATACTCAACACAGGTAAAAGCAAAGCATAAAAATGACAGAGGTGCTCTCTAATTGGTGCTTTTATAAGAGGAGGATGACTCAACACGAACATAAATAGACAGGCCCTTCGCAGAGGGAAGCATTGATTTGCAAAGGTGCCAGAGCTCAAGCTTTGAAAACAGAGATAATAAATTTGGATGGCATTCTTTCATTGTCAACGCAATGACTAAGACTTCTCAACATCTTCCACGCTACACATGCTATAGGCAGTTCCCAAACGGAAAAGTAAAGTTTTGACTCCCCCACCACCAATCAATCACACTCCACGGCTAGCTGAATCCTCGGGTACCGTCCATACCAACATCAATCCCGGGGGAGTTTTGTTTGCAGTTATCTTTTTGATTTGAGTATGGAACTGGGAATTCCAATTACCGGCCCCTTTCTCGTGCATGATAGTGGATAAACACATATCGAGGATAACACGCCTAGCATGGAAGATACCAATAGCCCCCTGTCACCACATGAGCGATTCGGGCATGCAAAACAGATTATTTCTTGAAGATTTAGAGAGTGGCACATGCAAATTTACTTGGAACGGCAGGTAGATACCGCACATAGGTAGGTATGGTGGACTCATATGGAACAACTTTCGGTTTATGGAAGTGGATGCACAATCAGTATTCCCGCTTAGTACAAGTGAAGGCTAGCAAAAGACTGGGAAGCGACCAACTAGAGAGCGACAACAGTCATCAAAATGCATTGAGATTAACCAATAATGAGTGCAAGCATGAGTAGGACATAAATCACCATGAACATGAATATCATAGAGGCTATGTTGTTTTGTTTCAACTACATGTGTGAACATGCGCCAAGTCAAGCCACTTGAAACATTCAAAGGAGGATACCATCCTATCATACTACATCATAGTCATCTCAAAATTCATGTTGGCATCCAAGGCAAACCATTATAAGCTCCTAGCTAATTAAGCATGGCATCAGAAACTACGATCTCTAAGTTGTCATTGCAAACATGTTTCTATCACAACAAAGCCGAATCAGGAACGATGAGCTAGTCATATTTACAAAAACAAAATAGATCGAGTTCATACCAGCTTTTCCAGGCTCAAGTCACTTCATGATATATCGTCATTATTACCTTTCACTTGCACGACGGAATGATGTGAACAATAATAAGGATGCTCGTGCATTGGACTAAGCTGGAATCTACAAGCAAACACAAAGGAGAAGACAAAGTAATATGGCTCTTTGACAGCTAAACAGGTATACATGCGAGAGCCACTAAACATTGTAACCATGGTCTTCTACCTTGACCCAAAGAAAAATAAAACTATTTACATGGGAAAGCTCCCAACAAGAAAAAGAAGAAAAATAAAATATTTTTGGGTTTTCTCAAACTAGACAGACACACGAAAAGAAAACGAGAAAAATAAAATAAACTAGCATGGATGATACAGTGGCAAAGTGTGAACACCAACGAACAAAGTGAAAGCATAAGCAAGAATGTAAAGTCGGTGAGAAACACGTACTCCCCCAAGCTTAGGCTTTTGGCCTAAGTTGGTATACTCCCATGGATGGTCCGGACGATACCCAAAATCATAATGGGGGTTATACGGGAGCGCTGCAGCCACTGCCTGAATAGCTGCCTCACGGAGACGAGTAGCCTTTGCCTCCCTCTCATACTCCTCTGCCTCTCCTCTGGTTATGTAATATTTCCATTTTACCTGAAAGCCAAAAAAGGCAGGAGCAGGAAGGGTAATATGGAAAACACGCTACCGGTTAAATATCAAACGGTATAGGAGGGATTCATCATCCCTCTCAAGGAACTGATAGCGTGTCAAAGCGGTGCGATCAAGGAAAGCTGTATGGAGCGGGGGATCTCCTTCGCGGATAGGTACTCCAAGAAAATTTGCTATGCGGGTGGCATAGATCCCACCAAAGAAATCCCCTTCATTAGCATTATTATTCAGCCTCCTTGCTATAATAGCTCCCATGTTGAAACTTTTATCACTTGTTACTACGCTCTTAAGAATACTAAGGTCGGGTGCGGAGAGGTGACAATGCTCAATCTTGCCATTAATGCATTTGCCTATGAAGAGGGCAAAATAATGTAAGGCAGGAAAATGAATGCTCCCCATGGTAGCCTGTGTAATATCTCTAGATCTCCAACGGTTATACCAGAGAAAAAATCTCTAACCGAAGATTTAGGAGGATCATTGAGACTACCCCAAATAGGTATCTTGCAAATTCTATTGAAATCCTCTAAATCCATGGTATACGATTTGTCATAGAGATCAAACAGTACAGATGTATCATGGCCAACTGAAAATTTGAATCTACGAACAAAAGAGGTAGTGAGAGCAACATACTGTTCACAATTATCGGAGATGAATTCTTCGAGTCCGACGTTGTGAACAAGTGTACCAAACTCGTCTTTGAAACCTGCCTCAATCATGAATTCATCAGAAGGCCATTCACATGGTTGTACCTGTGTGTTCCTCAGTTGGTAAGGATCGGGCTCCCGAATCGCAAGACGGGGATCTCTCTTGCTTGAGGAACCGACATCTTCCTTTTCTGAAATTTTCAGTGACCCAAAGGAAAAGTGAACAAGGCTCAACTAAATTCGTAGCAACTACTCCCACAAGTGCCTAGAGGCCATATTACGCATCAAAACTACTTGGGACCAGCTAAAATTAGCATGCAAAGCTCAAGAACAGGGTCACCAAGGCAGCAAAAATACGCGAAGTATAAGGCACTAGAGCAAAAACTAATTGGACCAATGGAGGAGTCACTTACCAAGGAGTAATTTCCCCAAAACAGTTCAGAGAATGGTGCTTTGAGCAAGGAGATCGAAAATCCCAGCAAGAAGAGCAAGAACACGGGTTTGAGCTGCAAAAAAAAATTCGGGAGGTAGGAGAAGCAGATGGGAGCTAGAATGAGTGGAGGGGGTGCACGTGGGCCCCGCAAGCCAGGTAGGCGCGGCGAAGGGGTGCCTGCGCCTCCAGGGCTTGTGGACCACTGGTGCAGCCCCTAGACTAGCTCTTTGTCTTAGTATTTTTCAAAAATTCCAAAAAAAATCATACTTGATTTTCAGGACATTCGGAAAACTTTTATTTTCGGGGTAGTTTTCCACGGGAAGCTAAAAGCAGAAAACAGGGAAAATTAACTAAATCTATCATTTTTCTTCTAAGCAACCGAAGGTGAAATCTTGGAACAGAGGTTTGTGACTCCTCAATTCATCCATCTCATGGTCATCGAAATAAATCCGTCAATGAGGTTCATCAAGTCTCCTTGACAAACTTTTTTGAATCGCAAAAGAGAACGGAGAATTTTCGAATAGCCACTAAGTTACCTCAAAGGAGATGTGAATCTCCCCAACAAGCAAATCATACTTCATCTTAACAAGAGGAATATGGCATTCAAAGCTCCCAATAAGAATCGATGAAGTTTTTTCGATAGTATTGATGCAGTGTACTCCATATTGTTTCTTCGGAAAGTGCACCATATGCTCACTACCGCTGACATGGAAAGTGACATTGCCATTGTTGCAATCTATAACAGCCCCTGCAGTGTTTAAAAAGGGTCATCTGAGGATGACCGCCATGGCATCGTCCTCGGGAATATCTAGAATAACAAAGTCTGTTAAGATAGTGACGTTAGCAACCACAACAGGCATATCCTCGCAAATGCCGATAGGGGAAGCAGTTGATTAGTTGGCCATTTGGAGAGAGATTTTAGTGGGTGTCAACTTATCCAGTTCAAGCCTACGGTAAAGAGAGAGAGGCATAACACTAACACCGGCTCCAAGGTCGCATAGCGCAGTTCTAACGTAGTTGCCTTTAATGGAGCAAGGTATAGTGGGCACACCGGGATCACCTAGTTTCTTAGGAGTTCCACGCTTGAAGGTATAATTAGGAAGCATGGTGGAAATCTCAACCTCAGGTATCCTCCTCTTATTAGTCATAATATCCTTCATGTACTTAGCATACAGAGACATTTTGAGCATATCTGTCAAACGCATTTGCACAAAGACAGGTCTAATCATTTCAACAAATCGCTCAAAATCCTCATCATCCTTTTTCTTGGATGGTTTGGGAGGAAAGGGCATGGGTTTCTGAACCCATGGTTCCCTTTCTTTACCATGCTTCCTAGTAGCGAAGTCATTCTTATTGTATCTCTTATTCTTAGGTTGTGGGTTATCAAGATCAACAGGTTCAATCTCCACATCCTTATCATTGCTAGGTTGAGCATCATCATGAACATCACTATCGATATTATCATTAGGCTCATGTTCATCACCAGATTGTGTTTCAGCATCAGAGACAGAGACATCGTTTGGACTCTCAGGTGTAGCAGCAACAGGGTTGCTAGCGTGCAGGTTCCTATCATCTTTCTTGTTTCTAGGATGACTAGGTGCATCAGTGCTAACTCCTTGAGAATCTTGTTCAATTCTCTTCGGATGACCCTCGGGATACAAAGGCTCCTGGGTCATTCTACCGCCGCTAGTGATGACTCTGACACAATTGTCATTCAACTCATTGAGAAAGTCATTCTGAGCTTCAAGTACTTGTTCTACTTCAGTAGTAACCATAGAGGCATGTTTACTTAGAAGCTTAAGATCATTGACATTTCTGTCTACACAACCACTTAAATGACTAAGCATACGAGCATTTTGTTCCAATTGTCTGCTAACATAATCATTGAAACTCTGTTGTTTGGCAACAAAGTTATGAAATTCATCGAGGCATAAGCTAGCAGGTTTATCAAAAGGAATATCACTCTCATTGAATCTATGAAAAGAATTTACTTCTACTACCTCTATCGGGTTATCAAGACCATGGATATCTTCGATAGGTGGTAGATTTTTGACATCTTCAGATTTAATGCCTTTCTCTTTCATAGATTTCCTAGCTTCTTGCATATCTTTAGGACTAAGGAATAGAATACCTCTTTTCTTTCGAGTTGGCTTAGGAGGTGGTTCGGGAATAGTCCAAGCATTCTCATTGCACAAGATGTTATTCAGTAGAATCTCAGCTTGTTCTATGGTTCGTTCCCTAAAAACACAACCAGCACAACTATCTAGGTGGTCTTCGGAAGCATCGGTAAATCCATTATAGAAGATATAAAGTATTTCATTCTTCTCAAGAGGGTGATCAGGCAAAGCATTCAGCAGCTGGACAAGCCTCCTCCAAGCTTGTGGGAGACTCTCTTCTTCAGCTTGAGAAAAGTTGTATATTTCCTGCAAGGCAGCTTGCTTCTTATGGGCAGGGAAATATTTTTCACAGAAGTAGTAGACCATATCCTGGGGGCTACGCACACAACCAGGAGAAAGAGAAGTGAACCGGGTCTTAGCATCATCCTTTAGCGAGAAAGGAAACAGCTTGAGGATATAGTGGTGGCGGATCTTTTCCTCACTAGTGAATAGGGTGGTTATATCGTGTAGTTTGGTAAGATGGGTTACAACCATTTCAGACTGGTAACCGTGAAAAGGATCAGATTCGACCAGAGTGATTAACTCACGGTCGACAGAGAATTCATAATCCTTATCGGTCACAAAGATAGGCGAAGTAGCAAACTTCAGGTCGTATTTCATCCTAGCATTTAGAGATTTTTCTTTCCACTTGCGCAGTAAATTATCAACATCATAGCTATCCTTACACGCAAGAAAATCCTCAGCTATCTCTCCCTCCAGAACATAACGCCCAGGCATATGAGGGAATTCATTTCTAGGAGAGCTAGCTCTATCAGGCAAAATAGCAGGTTCTACTTCAATAGTATCAGCAGTTTCAGAAGTATCATCACATCTAGCAGCAACTCTAGCAATTTGTGCATCAAGGTATGCACCTAGTGGCAAAGCAGTATCAAGCATAGCATCATCAGGCAAAGTAGTATCAAGCATAGCATCATCATAAGCATCATGGGCAGTAGAAGTAGCATCATCAAGCACAGGCGACATATCAAGATTTCTAGCAGGAGGTGATGTCGCAAACTTACTCATAACTGAAGGTGAATCAAGTGCAGAGCAAGATGGCAGTTCCTTACCTGTCCTCGTAGTTGAGGGCAAAACTTTAGTTCTTGGATCTATTGGATTCTTCATAGTGACTGATACGTCTCCAACGTATCTATAATTTTTTATGGTTTCATGCTATTATCATGTAAACTTCGGATGTTTTTGCATGCCTTTTATATTTTTTGGGACTAACTTATTAACTCACTGCCAAGTTCCAGTTCCTGTTTTTTCCATGTTTTTGACCCCTTTCACACGAGGGTTTTAAACGGAGTCCAAACGGAACAAAACTGCCAAAAAGATTTTTTCCCGAAACAGAAGAAGATCGGGAAGCCTGAGAATCAGGGCAGGGGGCCTACAGGGACCCCACAAGCCCCCTAGCCGTGGCTAGGGGGTCCCGCGCCTCCCAGGCTTGTGGGCTCCCTGGGCCACCTCTTCCCTAGGACTTTCGCCTATAAATTCCCTAAAATCCGAGAAAAAATGATGAGATCATCGAACGTACTTTTCTGCCGCCGCAAGCTTCTGTCTCTGCAAGATCCCATCTGGGGCACGTTCTGGTGCCCTACCGGAGGGGGGATTCGGACACGGAGGGCTTCTTCATCAACACCATGACCTCTCTGATGATAAGTGAGTAGTTCACCATAGACCTACGGGTCCATAGCTAGTACCTAGATGGCTTCTTCTCTCTCTTGGATCTTCAATACAAAGTTCTCCATGATCTTCATGGAGATCTATCCGATGTAATCTTCTTTTGCGGTGTGTTTGTCGAGATCCAATGAATTATGGATTTATGATCAGATTATCTATGAATCTTATTTGAGTTTCTTCTGATCTCTCTTATGCATGATTTCATATCCTTGTAATTCTCTTCGAGTTGTTGGTTCGACATCTAGTGGATTTGTTTGTTCACGGTCGTCTTACAGCGATTCTCGTTGTGTCTTAAAGAGTCCTTGTAGCTTTCTACGACTCGGGGACGCTTCGTATGTCGTGTGCACTGCCTTGCACTTGATGACTACTGTAAGGTTCGAGCCCGTGCGATCCTGTCCACAAAAATATCGAACGGAAATCTCTCTCATGAATTTGTTCTGGCTTGCTTCATAAGCCGCACCCTTTGTTTTGTTGGAATATGGTAATTCAAGTTGCTTCGATGTCGAGTGGTGATTTCAGATCTTTCCAAGAGGTGTTCTCATATTTTTTATGGGAATGCTAATTCTTTTGCTCAATCTCGTCATGTTAATTCTTTTCCACCCGGTGTGTTTCTCTCCAAGTGAATTCCACCCTCTCCTATTTTACAAGATCAATCTCTCGTTTCTTCCGGAGTTCATCTCATCTGTCCCAAGTTGTCTTTGTTTTTTCCCGCCCTCCCACCCTTTTCTTCAGTGATTAGTTTTCATCCAAGAGTTTTCTTTTCATTGTTGCTTCCGCTATCTTTTCTTCCGTGTTCTATCCGGTGAGTCCTTGTGAAGATTCTCAGGAGCTTCATGTTCATCTTTATTCATTCTTGTGGTCTTTTTCGGTAAAGTCAATTCAGTTATTCGTGTCATCATATCCTTTCTTCCCTAGAATTCTTTCCTGTGTTGGAAATTCTTATCGGCATATCTTGTTTATTCTTTCCTCTCTCCTTCTATCCGGAGCGTTGAAGTTATCTCAGAAATTCTTGTTTTCAATTCTTTTATTTATTTCGAGGTATGATATGTCTTCAACGTATCTATAATTTTTGATGGTTTCATGCTATTATCTTGTCAAACTTTGGATGTTTTGCATGCCTTTTATTTATTTTTTGGGACTAACTTATTAACTCAATGCCAAGTGTTAGTTCCTATTTTTTCCATGTTTTTGACCCCTTTCAGAGGATATTTTGAAACGGAGTCCAAACGGAAGAAAATCCCCGAAAAGATTTTTTCTGGAACGGAAGAAGATCGGGGAGCTTGGGAGCCAAGGCAGGGGAGCCCCAGGGGCCCCACAAGCCCCCACCCCGCGACCAGGGGGAGGCCGCGACATCCAGGATTGTGGGCCCCCTGAGCGTCCCCTGACCTAGGGGTTGCGCCTATATATTCCCTAAAAATCCAAAAAAATCAGGAGATCATCGAAAGTACTTTTCCGCCGCCGCAAGCTTCTGTCTCCGCAAGATCCCATCTGGGGCACGTTTTGGTGCCCTGCCAGAGGGGGGATCCGGACACGGAGGGCTTCTTCATCAACACCATGACCTCTCCGATGATGCGTGAGTAGTTCACCATAGACCTACGGGTCCATAGCTAGTAGCTAGATGGCTTCTTCTCTCTCTTGGATCTTCAATACAAAGTTCTCCATGATCTTCATGGAGATCTATCCGATGTAATCTTCTTTTGCGGTGTGTTTGTCGAGATCCGATGAATTGTGGATTTATGGTCAGATTATCTATGAATCTTATTTGAGTTTCTTCTGATCTCTCTTATTTATGATTTCATATCCTTGTTATTCTCTTCGAGTTGTGGGTTTTGTCTGGCCAACTAGATCTATGATTCTTGCAACGGGAGAAGTGCTTGGTTTTGGGTTCATACCATGCGGTGAGCTCACCAAGTGACAGAAGGGGTAGCGAGGCACACATCGTGTTGTTGCCATCAAGGGTAAAAATATGGGGTTTTCATCATTGGTTTGAGATTATCCCTCTACATCATGTCATCTTGCTTAAGGCGTTACTCTGTTCGTCATGAACTCAATACACTAGATGCATGCTGGATAGCGGTCGATGTGTGGAGTAATAGTAGTAGATGCAAAAAGTATCGGTCTACTTGTCTCGGACGTGATGCCTATATGTATGATCATTGCCTTAGATATCGTCATGACTTTGCGCGGTTCTATCAATTGCCCGACAGTAATTTGTTCACCCACCGTAATATTTGCTATTTCGAGAGAAGCCTCCAGTGAACACAATTGCCCCCGGGTCTACTCCACACCATATTTTCAGCCTTACACTTTTTCTTCGTTGCACTTTCCGCCTTCAGATCTCACTTTGCAATCAATCTTGAAGGGATTGACAACCCCTTTATAGCGATGGGTGCAAGCTCTTTGTGTTTGTGCAGGTACTCTCGACTTGACGAGATTCTCCTACTGGATTGATACCTTGGTTCTCAAACTGAGGGAAATACTTACTGCTCTTGTGTTGCATCACCCTTTCCTCTTCAAGGGAAAAACCGACGCAAGCAAGTCTCCGTCAACGTGTCAATTTTTGGCGTTGTTGTTCGAGAAGTAGCAGTGACCAGCAGACGTAAATCCCTAGTGACTCAGAGAATATAGTTGTGCCTCCCCGGCAACGGCGCCAGAAAATAGTCTTGATAACCCACAAGTATAGGGGATCGCAACAGTTTTCGAGGGTAGAATATTCAACCCAAATTTATTGATTTGACTCAAGGGGAAGCCAAAGAATATTCTCAAGTATTAGCAGTTGAGTTGTCAATTCAACCACACCTGAAAGATTTAGTATCTGCAGCAAAGTATCAGTAGCAAGGTAGTATGATAGTAGCAGAAGCAACAGTAACCAGTAGCAGCAAAGTAATAGCAGTAGCAACAGAGTAACAGTAGCAGCAGTGACAGTAGTAACAGCAAAGTAACGTAGCAAGGACCAGTAGTAAAAGACTCGTAGGCATTGGATCGGTGATGGATGATTATGCCGGATGCTATTCATCATGCAACAGTTATAACACGGAGAGATAACTAACTAGCTCTAGTTCGTCGATCTAATGTAGGCATGTATTCCGTATGTAGTCATACGTGCTTAGGGAAAAGAACTTGCATGACATCTATTGTCCATCCCTCCCGTGGCAGCGGGGTCCTAATGGAAACTACGGGATATTAAGGTTCTCCTTTTAATAAAGAACCAGACCAATGCATTAACACTTGGTGAATACATGGACTCCTCATACTATGGTCATCTCCGGGAGTGGTTCCGGCTATTGCCACTCCGGGATTGCCGGGTCATAACACATAGTAGGTTACTACAACTTGCAAGATAGGATCAAGAACACACATATATTGGCGACAACATAATAGGTTCAAATCTGAAATCATGGCACTCGGGCCCTAGTGACAAGCATTAAGCATGGCAAAGTACTAGCAACATCAATCTCAGAATATAGTGGATACTAGGGATCAATCCTCGTCAAAACTAACTCGATTACATGATAGATCTCATCCAACCCATCACCGTCCAGCAAGCCTACGATGAGATTACTCATGAACGGTGAAGAGCATCATGGAATTGGCGATGAAGGAAGGTTGATGATGACGATGGCGACAATTTCCCCTCTCCGGAGCCCAAAACGGACTCCAGATCTTCCCTCGAGATGAAGAACAGGAGGTGGCGGCGCCTCCATATCGTAAAACGCGACGAACTCTTCTCCTTGATTTTTTCCAGGCGAGACGGACTAAATAGAGCTGGATTGGGAGGCGGTGGAGCTTTGTGGGCCCCACAAGCCTGCCAGGCGCAGCCAGGGGGGCCCGCGCCTAGTGGGCTTGTGGGCTCACGGCTCCACTTCCTCCGCTGATTCTTGCGCTATTATTTTTCATAAATTCCAGAAAAATTCTCCGTAAATTTCAGGTCATTTCGAGAACTTTTATTTTTGCGCAAAAACAACACCATGGCAATTCTGCTGAAAACTGCGTTAGTCCGGGTTAGTTCCATTCAAATCATGCAAACTAGAGTCCAAAACAAGGGCAAAAGAGTTCGGAAAAGTAGATACGAGGGAGACGTATCAGCCAGCACCCCTCTCACCCAATCGCTTGAGATCGCGGGCGAACAGAGAACCGCCCTGCGGCACCAGTGCATGCATGGGCGGGCCCATCCACTACTACGCCTTTTAAGGCCACGTCTTCCACCTGTCCATCCATGTCTGCGCATGCCACGCGTGTGGCAGAGGCATTTCAGGAGGTGGAAAGCCCACTCCGCGCACGACTCCCCACTCCGCACGTTCAATGCATGATGTGGGGAAAAGCAACCGCCAGCAGATCCAGCCATGAAGGCTCGTGCACCTCTTTGGGCCTGGCCCAACAACCCTTCGCACGCGTGTGTGGCCCAGGCCCGGGGATCATGTCGATGCACTAAAGACTGGGGTCCCTAGTGCCCCAGACTTGTGCACGGGCGCGAAGAGCCCCTGCCTCCAGGGCATGGCAGGACCCAGACAAGATACAACCCCCAAGACTATCGAAGGCCTCGGCAAGCCGGCCTTGCCGGGAAGATGACCAAGGTCACGCCCATTTGGTGGGTGTGATGAACTCACCAAGTACAAGACCTCGGCAAGCCTCCCTTGTCAGGATGACGACCGAAACCCCCGACAAGCTCCCTTGCCGGGACGAACACCCAAGGTCCCGGCAAGCTCCTTGCCGAGATGATAGGGCTGGGCACTGGAAGGCAACCGCCCTTGCCACAGTGCCACCACCCCCCAAGTTCCAGCGCATTCCGCATGTGCCAGTGCAGCGTCGAGGTGTCAAAACACCTAGATATGTGTCTTCACCAACACATCGCTGACAAGGACAAGACGTGCATTTTAATGCACCCGACAACGGTAGATGGATAAGCACCGCTCTAGGTTTAGTGTAACTCCTTGTGAACCTACCACCGAGCACTGTAGGTGACCCCCTTTCCTATAAAAGGAGGCTCTTAGCTCATTCATAAGGGGTTAGACTCTCTGGACATTGACCCATAAGACGATCATCAACAGTCAATGTAACAACCAACAACTAAATGCTTAATACAACCAGACAAGCAGGACGTAGGGTTTTACGAGTAAGCGGCCCGAACCTGGGTAAAAAGGCTTGTCGGGTGCTGATCACTGGCTCTGCTCTTCACGTCACATGTCCCCGCCCTACGACCACAAGGGTTTCACGTTGATTCCCATAGGTATCGACCTCGCACCACCGACAAGCATGTCCTGGGCACTTGCTTGGAGATGCCTAGCCTTTTGAATCCCATGGGAGCGTCATCTGGTCAAAGGAGGGAAGGGAAACAGGTGCTGTCAGCCTTGGGTTGAAGCTCAAATTGGATATTTTTGATTTTCTACTTTGAACCAGAGAAGGGCCACTTGAGTGGAGTTAGGCACTAATGTTGTCCACCTAATCTAGGAGTTTGAGAGAAAGGGATTGGGTTTAGCTGGGGTTAGGAGGGGTTTTCCCAACTGTCAGAAGGTGCTCGACAGTGGTTTGGGGTGGTTGCACCCCACCACTGGCTATGCAAATTAAGAGGACTGGGTTTGGTGCTAAAATATGAGGCTACACCAAGTTTGGGCTCCATTGGACAAGTTTAGCTTTGTAAACTTGAAATCATCCCTAAATGACCAGATATGTTCCTTCCAAAGGGAGTGTGGGAAAATTAAGTCCCACAAATCCCATTTTTGGCATGGGGTCCTCATTTGAGGTATTAGGCACTCATGCAAAGTTTTTCAGCTTCATTTGATAAACTTTGCTATGTAGAGTTGCTCTAACTTCATTCTGGACAAAAAGGGTTTTGGAATTATTTGGTGACCTTAACCACCTTGTATCAAGGTGAAACTTTATGTGGGCACCAAATATGGCTTAGGAAGGTCACTGGAATTTTCTAGGAATTTATTGAGAATATTTCCTTTGGAAATATTTAAAAAGGTCAAAACACACAAAATAGGTTTTCAGGGTTTTACTCAAATATTTATAATATAAAAAGGGGTTGAAAATCTTATGTATGCAAAATATATGTCCTTCTCACTATCTCCAAATTTCCTCAGATGTTTCTAAGGCAGAAAAGTATTTTTTTCCATATAGAAATATCATTTCTGGCCTGAGAAATGGACATGCAAATAAAATAAGAAAATAATTCATAAAATAATTATTTTATGGTTTTGGTGAACTAAAATAGTTTTAAGACCAAATCAGTGATAACCCACAAGTGTAGGGGATCGCAACAGTTTTCGAGGGTAGAGTATTCAACCCAAATTTATTGATTCGCCTCAAGGGGAAGCGAAAGAATATTCTCAAGTATTAGCAGCTGGGTTTGTCAGATTCAACCACACCTGAAAGATTAGTGTCTGCAAGCAAAGTATCAGTAGCAAAGTAGTATGATAGCAACAGTGTCAGAAAAGATCTGTTGACGGCAGACTATTCCTAACTTTTGTATCAATGGCGCCAAGAAGTTGCACATGGACGAGGAACTATTCTTCCCCGGTAACGGTGTCGAAAAAGGGTCTTGCAACAAGTAACAGCAAAGTAGCAAGGAACAGCAGTAGCAGCAGAGTAACAGCAGCAGTAGTAACAGCAGTAGCGACAACAGTAGTAGCAAAGTGGCCCAATCCCTTTTGTAGCAAGGGACAAGCCTGGACAAAGTAACGTAGCAAGGACCAGTAGTAAAAGACACGTAGGCAGTGGATCGGTGATGGATGAGTATGACGGATGTGATTCATCATGTAAAAGCTATAACACGGAGAGATATGTAACTAGCTCCTGTTCATCAATCTAATGTAGGCATGTATTCCGTATGTAGTCATACGTGCTTAGGGAAAAGAACTTGCATTACATCTACTGTCCATCCCTCCCGTGGCAGCGGGGTCCTAATGGAAACTACGGTATATTAAGGTTCTCCTTTTAATAAAGAACCAGACCAACGCATTAACACGCGGTGAATACATGAACTCCTCATACTATGGTCATCTCCGGGAGTGGTTCCGGCTATTGTCACTCCGGGGTTGCCGGGTCATAACACATAGTAGGTGACTACAACTTGCAAGATAGGATCTAAAACACACATATATTGGCGACAACATAATAGGTTCAGATCTGAAATCATGGCACTCGGGCCGTAGTGACAAGGATTAAGCATAGCCAAGTAGTAGCAACATCAATCTAGAACATAGTGGATACTAGGGATCAATCCCCGTCAAAACTAACTCGATTACATGATAGATCTCATCTAACTCATCACCATCCAGCAAGCCTACGATGAGATTACTCACGAATGATGAAAAGCATCATGGAATTGTCGATGGAGGAAGGTTGATGATGCCGATGGCGACGATTTCCCCTCTCCGGAGCCCTGAACGGACTCCAGATCTGCCCTCCAGATGAAGAACAGGAGGTGGCGGCACCTCCGTATCGTAAAACGCGATGAAACCTTCTCTCTAATTTTTTCCGGGCGAGACAGACGATATAGAGCTGAGTTTGGGGGCGGTGGTACCATGTGGGCCCCACAAGCCCTCACGGCGCAGCCTAGGGGGGTGGCCGCGGCCCACGGGTTGTGGCCCACTGGCACGCCCCCTCCGGTGGATCTTTGCGCAGGTATTTTTCTTTTATTCCAGAAAAATTCTCCGTAAATTTTCAGGACGTTCCGAGAACTTCTATTTCTCCACAAAAACAACACCATGGCAATTTTGCTGAAAACAGCATCAGTCCGGGTTAGTTCCATTCAAATCATGCAAATTAGAGTCCAAAACAAGGGCAAAAGAGTTTGTAAAAGTAGATACGACGGAGACGTATCAACTCCCCCAAGCTTAAAGCCTTGCTTGTCCTCAAGCAATTCAGTTGACAAACTGAAAGAGACAAAAGAAAAACTTTGACGAACTCTGTTTGATCTTGTTGTTGCAACTATGTCTAACTCATAAACAGAATTTCAGCAAAATCATAAGCAAAACACATAAGCAAATGACATCTAGGTCTCACGGTAAACTCATATCAATGGCATAATCAACTAGCAAGCAGATAATAATAAGCCTCAAGTGTCAACACTTCAATCAAAACAACATGAAGCAGTACGAATAGGTGGTATCTCGCTAGCTCTTTCTGAGACCGCAAAACATAAATGCAGAGCACCTTCAAAGAGCAAGGGCCCCCGGTCACCACATGAGCGATTCGGGCATGCAAAACAGATTATTTCTTGAAGATTTAGAGAGTGGGACATGCAAATTTACTTGGAACGGCAGGTAGATACCTATGGTGGACTCATATGGAACAACTTTGGGCTTATGGACGTGGATGCACAAGCAGTATTCCCGCTTAGTACAAGTGAAGGCTAGCAAAAGACTCGGAAGCGACCAACTAGAGAGCAACAACAGTCATTAAAATGCATTGAGATTAACTAACATTGAGTGCAAGCATGAGTAGGACATAAATCACCATGAACATGAACATCATAGAGGCTATGTTGATATTGTTTCAACTACATGCGTGAATATGCGCCAAGTCAAGCCACTTGAATCATTCAAAGGAGGATACCATCCTATCATACTACATCATAGTCATCTCAACATTCATGTTGGCAACCAAGACAAACCATTATAAGCTCCTAGCTAAGTAAGCATGGCATAAGCAACTCTGATCTCTAAGTTGTCATTGCAGACATGTTTCTCTCACAACAAAGCTGAACTAGGAACAGTGAGCTAGTCATATTTACAAAAAAAAAATAGATCGAGTTCATACCAGCTTTTCCAGGCTCAGTCACTTCATCATATATCGTCATTATTGCCTTTCACTTGCACGATCGAATGATGTGAACAATAATAAGAGTGCTCGTGCATTGGACTAAAGCTGGAATCTGCACGCAAACAAAAAGGAGAAGACAAAGTAATATGGCTCTTTGAAAGCTAAACAGGTATGCATGCAAGAGCCATTAAACATTGTAACCAATATCTTCTACCTTGACCCAAAGAAAAAGAAAACTATCTACACGGGAAAGCTCCCAACAAGCAAAAGAAGAAAAGAAAATATTTTTGGGTTTTCTCAAACTAGACAGACACACGAAAAGAAAACGAGAAAAAAAGAAAATAAACTAGCATGGATGATACACTGGAAAAGTGTGAACACAGGCTAACAAAGTGAAAGCATAAGCAAAAAATGTAAAGTCGGTGAGAACACATACTCCCTCCCCCAAGCTTAGGCTTTTGGCCTAAGTTGGTCTACTCCCAAGGATGGTCCTTGCGAAACCCAAAATCGTAATGGGGGTTATACGGGAGCGCTACAGCCACTGCCTGAATAGTTTCCTCACGGAGACGAGCAGAATTTGCCTCCCTCTCATACTCCTCTACCTCTCCTCTAGTTATGTAATATCTCCGTTTTACCTGAAAGTCAAAGAAGGCAGGAGCAGGAAGGGTAATATGGAAAACACGTTGCCGGTTAAATATCAAACGGTATAGGAGGGATTCATCATCCCTCTCAAGGAACTGGTAGCATGTCAAAGCGACGCGGTCAAGGAAAGTTGTATGGAGCGGGGGATCTCCTTCGCGGATGGGTACTCCAAGAAAATTTGCTATGCGAGTGGCATAGATCCCACCAAAGAAACCCCCTTCATTAGCATTCTTATTCAGCCTCCTTGCTATTATAGCTCCCATGTTGAAGCTTTTGTCACCCGTCACTGCGCTCTTAAGGATACTAAGGTCGGGTGCAGAGAGGTGACAATGCTCAATCTTTCCACTAATGCATCTGCCTATGAAGAGGGCAAAGTAATGCATGGTAGGAAAATGAATACTCCCCATGGTAGCTTGCGTAATGTCTCTAGTTTCTCCAATCGTAATACCAGAGCAAAAATCTCTAACCGAAGATTTAGGAGGATCATTGAGACTACCCCAAATAGGTATTTTGCAAATTCGATTGAAGTCCTCTGAATCCATGGTATAAGATTTATCATAGAGATCAAACAGTACCAATGTTTCACGGCCAGCTAAAAATTTGAATCTACGAACAAAAGAGGCAGTGAGAGCAACATATTGTTCACATTTATCGGAGATGAATTATTAGAGTCCGACATTGTGAACAAGTGCATCAAACTTATCTTTGAAACCTACCTCAATCATAAATTCATCAGAAGGCCATTCACATGGTTGTACCTGCGCGTCCCTTGGTTGGTAAGGATCAGGCTCCCGAATCGCAAGACGGGGACCTCTCTTGCTTGAGGAACCACCATGAAAGTTTCTCCTGAACATCTTCCTTTTCTGAAATTTTCAGTGACCCAAAGGAAAAGTGAACAAGGCTCAACTAAACTAGTAGCAACTACTCCCACAAGTGCCTAGAGGGAATATTACGCATCAAAACTACTTGGGACCAACTAGAATTAGCATGCAAAGCTCAAGAACATGGTCACCAATGCAGCAAAAATACGCGGAGTATAAGGCACTAGCGAAAAAACTAATTGGACCAATGGAGGAGTCACCTCCCAAGGAGTAATTTCCCCAAAACAATTCGGAGAATGGTGATTTGATCAAAGAGATCGAAAATCCCAGCAAGAGGAGCAAGAACACGGGTTTGAGCTGCGAAACGATTTTTCCTGGAGGTAGGAGAACCAGATGAGAGCAAGAATGAGTGGAGGGGTGCCTATGGGCCCCACAAGCCTGGGTGGCGCGGCCAGGGGGTGCCCGCGCCCCAAGGGCTTGTGGCCCACTGGTGTAACCCCCAAACAAGCTCTTCGTCCCAGTATTTTTCAAAAAATCCAGAAAAAATCATACTTGATTTTCAGGACGTTCGGAGAACTTTGATTTTCAGGGAACTTTTCTACCTGACGCTAAAACAGAAAATAGGGAAAACTAAACTAAATCAATCATTTTTCTTCTAAGCAACCTAAAGTGAAAGCTTGGAACAGAGGTTTGTGACTCCTCGATTCATCCATCTCATGGTCATCGAAAGAAATCCGTGAGTGAGGTTGATCAAGCCTCTTCGACAAAACTTTTCGAATCGCAAAAGAAGACGGAGAATTTTTGAATAGTCACTAGGTCACCTCAATGGGGATGTGTATCTCCCCAACAAGCAAATCATACTTCATCTTGACACGAGGAATAGGGCATCCAAAGCTCCCAATAAGAATCGATGAAGTCTTTTCGATAGTATTGATGCAATGTACTCGATATTGTTTCTTCGGAAAGTGCACTGTATGCTCATTACCGTTGACATGGAAAGTGACATTGCCTTTGTTGCAATCTATAACAGCCCCTGCGATGTTTAAAAAGGGTCTTCCGAGGATGACAGCCATGGCATCGTCCTCAGGAATATCCAAGATAACAAAGTCTGTTAAGATAGTGGTGTTAGAAACCACAACAGGCACATCCTCGCAAATGCCGATAGGGAAAGTAGTTGATTTGTCAGCCATTTGCAGAGAGATTTCAGTGGGTGTCAACTTATCCAGTTCAAGCCTAGGATAAAGAGAGAGAGTCATAACACTAACACCAGCTCCAAGGTCGCATAACGCAGTTCTAACGTAGTTTCCTTTAACGGAGCAAGGTATAGTGGGCACACTGGGATCACCTAGTTTCTTAGGAGTTCCACCCTTGAAGGTATAATTAGCGAGCATGGTGGAAATCTCAATCTCAGGTATCCTCCTCTTATTAGTCACAATATGTTTCATGTACTTAGCATGCGGAGATATCTTGAGCATATCCGTCAAACGCATTTGTAGAAAGACAGGTCTGATCATCTCAACGAATCGCTCAAAATCCTCATCATCCTTTTTCTTGGATGGTTTGGGAGGAAAGGGCATAGGTTTCTGAACCCATGGTTCCCTTTCTTTACCATGCTTCCTAGCAGTGAAGTCATTCGTATCGTATCTCTTAGTCTTAGGCTCTGGGTTATCAAGATCAGGTTCAATCTCCACATCCTTATCATTTCTAGGTTGACCATCATCATGAACATCACTATTGATATTATCATTAGGCTCATGTTCATAACCAGATTTTGTTTCAGCCTCAGAGACAGAGACATCGTTTGGACTCTCAGGTGTAGCAGCAACAGGGTTGCTAGCGTGCAGGTTCCTATCATCTTTATTTATTTTTCTAGGATGACTAGGTGCATCAGTGCTAACTCCTTGAGAATCTTGTTCAATTCTCTTCGGATGACCCTGAGGATACAAAGGTTCCTGGGTCATTCTACCGCCTCTAGTGACGACTCAGACGGAATTGTCATTCAACTCATTGAACAAGTTATTCTGAGCTTTAAGTACTTTTTCTACTTGAGTAGTAACCATAGAGGCATGTTTACTCAGAAGTTTAAGATCATTGACATTTCTGTCCACACAAGCACTTAAATGACTAAGCATACGAGCATTCTGTTCCAATTCTCTGCTAACATAATCATTCAAACTCTATTGTTTGTCAACAAAGTTATCAAATTCATCCATGCATAAGCTATCAGGTTTTTCAAAAGGAATATCACTCTCATCAAACCTACGTAGAGAATTTACTTCTACTACGTGTATCGGGTTATCGAGACCATGGATCTCTTCGATAGGTGGTAGATTTTTGACATCTTCAGATTTAATGCCTTTCTCTCGCATAGATTTCTTGGCTTCTTGCATATCTTCGGGACTGAGGAATAGAATACCTATTTTCTTCGGAGTTGGCTTAGGAGGTGGTTCGGGAATTATCCAAGCATTCTCATTGCACAAGATGTTATTCAATAGAATCTCAGCTTGTTCTACAGTTCATTCCCTAAAAACACTACTGGCACAACTATCTAGATGGTCTTTGGAAGCATCGGTAAGTCCATTATAGAAGATATCAAGTATTTCATTCTTCTCAAGAGGGTGATCAGGCAAAGCATTCAGTAGCTGGATAAGCCTCCCCAAGCTTGTGGGAGACTCTCTTCTTCAGCTTGAGCAAAGTTGTATATTTCCTGCAAGGCAGCTTGCTTCTTATGGGCAGGGAAATATTTTTCAGAGAAGTAGTAGACCATATCCTGGGGGCTACGCACACAACTAGGGGCAAGAGAAGTGAACCAGGTCTTAGCATCATCCTTTAGCGAGAAAGGAAACAGCTTGAGCATGTTGTAGTGGCGGATCTTTTCCTCACTAGTGAATAGGGTGGCTATACCGTGCAGTTTGGTAAGATGGGCTACAACCGTTTCAGACTCATAACCGTGAAAAGGATCAGATTCGACCAGAGTGATTAGCTCAGGGTCGACAGAGAATTCATAATCCTTATCGGTCACAAAGATAGGCGAAGTAGCAAACTTCGGGTCGTATTTCATCCTAGCGTTCAGAGATTTTTCTTTCCACTTGCGTAGTAAATTCTCAACATCATAGCTATCCTTACACGCAAGAAAATCCTCAGCTATCTCTTCCTCCATAACATAGCGCGTATAAGGCATAACAGGCAATTCAAGCATAGTAGCAGGTTCTACTTCAATAGTATGAGCCGTTTCAGAAGTATCATCACATCTAGCAGCAACTCTAGCAATATGTGCATCAAGTGGCAAAGCAGTATCAGGCATAACATCATCAGGCATAGTATCAAGCATAGCATCATCACGCATAGTATCAAGCATAGAATTATCAGGCATAGTATCAAGCATAGCATCATCATAAGCATCATGGGCAGCAGAAGTAGCATCATCAAGCACAGGCGACATATCAAGATTTCTAGCAGGAGGCAAAGTCGCAAACTTACTCATAACTGAAGGTGAATCAAGTGCAGAGCTAGATGGCAGTTCCTTACCTCTCCTCGTAGAAGAAGGAAAGATTTTAGTTCTTGGATCTTTCGGATTCCTCATAGTGATCAGCAGACGTCAATCCCAAATGACTCAGAGAATATAGTTGTGCTTCCCCGGCAACGGCGCCACAAAAAGGTCTTGATAACCCACAAGTGTAGGGGATCGCAACAGTTTTCGAGGGTAGAGTATTCAACCAAAATTTATTGATTCGCCTCAAGGGGAAGCAAAAGAATATTCTGAAGTATTAGCAGCTGAGTTTGTCAGATTCAACCACACCTGAAAGATTAGTGTCTGCAAGCAAAGTATTAGTAGCAAAGTAGTACGATAGCAACGGTGTCAGAAGAGATCCGTTGACGGCAGACTATTCCTAACTGTTGTATCAATGGCGCCAGTAAGTTGCACATGGACGGGGAACTATTCTTCCTCGGTAACGGTGTCGAAAAAGGGTCTTCGAACAAGTAACAGCAAAGTAGCAAGGAACAGCAGTAGCAGCAGAGTAACAGCAGTAGCGACAGCAGTAGTAGCAAAGTGGCCCAATCCCTTTTGTAGCAAGGGACAAGCTTGGACAAAGTAACGTAGCAAGGACCAGTAGTAAAAGACTCGTAGGCAGTGGATCGGTGATGGATGAGTATGATGGATGTGATTCATCATGTAACAGCTATAACACGGAGAGATATGTAACTAGCTCACGTTCGTCAATCTAATGTAGGCATGTATTCCGTATGTAGTCATACGTGCTTAGGGAAAAGAACTTGCATGACATCTATTGTCCATCCCTCGCGTGGCAGGGGGGTCCTAATGGAAACTACGGGATATTAAGGTTCTCCTTTTAATAAAGAACCGGACCAACGCATTAACACGCGGTGCATACATGAACTCCTCATACTATGGTCATCTCCGGGAGTGGTTCTGCCTATTGTCACTCCGGGGTTGTCGGGTCATAACACATAGTAGGTGACTACAACTTGCAAGATAGGATCTAAAACACGCATATATTGGCGACAACATAATAGGTTCAGATCTAAAATCATGGCACTCGGACCCTAGTGACAAGCATTAAGCATAGCCAAGTAGTAGCAACATCAATCTAGAACATAGTGGATACTAGGGATCAATCCCCGTCAAAACTAACTCGATTACATGATAGATCTCATCCAACTCATCACCGTCCAGCAAGCCTACGATGAGATTACTCACAAACGATGAAGAGCATCATGGAATTGTCGATGGAGGAAGGTTGATGATGACGATGGCGACGATTTCCCCTCTCCGGAGCCCCAAACAGACTCCAGATCTGTCCTCCAGATGAAGAACAGGAGGTGGCGGCTCCTCCGTATCGTAAAACGCGATGAAACCTTCTCTCTGATTTTTCCGGGCGAGACGGAAGATATAGAGCTGAGTTTGGGGGCGGTGGTGCCACGTGGGCCCCACAAGTCCTCACGGCGCGGCCTAGGGGGGTGGCCGCGGCCCAGGGACTTGTGGCCCACTGGCACGCCCCCCCCCCCTCCGGTGGATCTTTGCGCAGGTATTTTTCTTTTATTCCAGAAAAATTCTCCTTAAATTTTCAGGACATTCCGAGAACTTTTATTTCTGCACAAAAACAACACCATGGCAATTCTGCTGAAAACAGCGTGAGTCCGGGTTAGTTCCATTCAAATCATGCAAATTAGAGTCCAAAACAAGGGCAAAAGAGTTTGGAAAAGTAGATACGACGGAGACGTATCGATCACCAACTTTGGATAAGAGCACTTCTTGCCATCAAAGACTTGTAGTGCAACCCAAAGCAAGGTTTTGAATTAACTAGAAATAAGAAAAAGGGTTTTGAGCATAATTAAGTTATGAAAATATGGTTTTTGATATCACACAACCAAGCATACAAGCATACAATGAGAACCATGGCACTCACATCATTGATTTTGGAAAAGTTTTAATAAACTCAGATTTTTGAATTACAGAAGAAGTGCGGTGAAAACAGGGTGTGACAGCACATGACACCAGCAAGATAAGTGAATGGTCATCAGAGGGATAGCTAAAAGATAATATAGTAGCATCACACAGGATAAAGTGTATGGTCACACACAGATAGGGTAAAGTCATCCAACAAACAAAGTTTTTTTAAACCAAACGAGAGCAAATAAAGTCAAAAGCTCTCTCTCTCTCTCACGAAGTCTATGATCTATACATTTCTCCCCCTTTGGCAACAAGTTACCAAAAAGTTCAAAAGTATAGAACTACTCGTCTCTTTGGGCAGCTGATGATGGAGTCGAGAAAACAGCGTCGACAAAGGCTTCTGTTGACGTCCTTGGAGCTCGAGGAGTTGATACTGAAGGAGCTTGAGTTGGAGCTGGTGCTGAAGGTGCTGAAGGTGCTGAAGATGTTTGTCTTGTCTCCTGAGCAGGAATAGTAACTGACCGAGGCTGGTGTTGTACTATGTAGTAGTGAGAGGAGGAGACTCATCCTCGTCATCATCATCTTCATCTTCATCCTCTGAGCATGGAATCTCCACAGAGTCAACTTCATGTTGAAGCTGTCTGACAATGGTGGTCAACTCCGTTACCTTCACATCCATGTTGTGGATCTTTGTCTCCACAACTCTCTCAATGCTCTTTTGATTCTGCATGATCTCCGGAATGTTCTTCTCCATGCCTTGGACAATGCTCACCAGAAATGCCATTTGCTCAGCTTGAGTTTTGAGCTATGGAACTGGAGGTGGCCTCTTTCTAGCAGCTTCAGCCTTTGTTGCCTCTGTTGCCATTCTTGCTGCAGCTGCGTTGGGATCATTGTCATCCATCACAACCTCATTATCTTCAAATTCAGGCTGAAGAGGTAGATGGGGACGATCAAGTAGATATGCATGCTTGCCTACCTTGGCATAGATGAGCATCTGAATATAGGGTGCATATCCACTAGATCTCTTTTGATCCGTAGCAGTCCTTCAGGTAGTTTCAACCATCAAGTCCATCACACGAAATCTGGTATGTGTATCAAGTAGATGCAACAGGTTGCTTGAATATACTCGGATCATCTTCTCATCTCCTGACTTAGGCATGAGAGTGTATCGCAGTATAGTGTTTGTCGTGGGAATTCCAGCTTGCATAAAATATACGGAGCCAAGCTTGTGACTGGCCAAGTACTGATGTGGAATGGTCTTGTACATGTTGGCCATAGAGTTGTGATTCTGCTTAGCATCTGCATACACATCAACATCTGCTTCTTCTTGCTTAGGTACACCAATGATAGCAGCCCATTCAGCAATTGTAGCGTCATATGTGTGACCATCTGTCATCCAAACCAGGGAGTCTTCATAGAAGTGCTTAGTTGCATAGAATTGCATGATCAGCTCGTCATTCCATGGGGTCATCTCCTTCCCAACAAAATCTTCTGTGTCAACTAGCCTAAAGTTCTCTTGAACATGTGGAAAGTAATCTTCATTCTCCTTGATGTATGCCCAGTCGACATACCTCATATCACTGACAGCAGGACTCTTGTCATACAAGACAGTCTCATAAAAATCTTGTTGTTCCTTGGTGTGAAACCTTGGATCAACAGCAGTTCTTCTTCTGACAGCGTATGGATCGGCAACTCTCCACTTTCTTAAACCAGCATCCTTCCTCTTCTTCATATCTTCAGCTACACAATGAGCATCATTATGAAGTGGAACATATTGTCTGAGATTCCTGAGAACTGGAGCATTCGCATCAGTTTCCTCCTCTGCAGCAGGGGCACTGGATGCAGGGCCTTTGCTCTTAGAAGCTGCAGGTATATCTCTGGTGGTCTTCGTGGAAGCAGGAGCCTTCTTTGCTTTAGCAGCAGGCTTTGGAGCAGACTTCATTGCATCTCCCATGAGCTTCTTCTTCTTGGGAGGAACTGGGATCTCCTCAGCTTCTTTTGGTCTTCAAAGATAGAAGTATTTCTGCCAATAAGATAGATAGTTCTCTTCCGGGGCCTCTTTACACCAGACTTCTTTGGAGGTGCGTCCTTAGCAGCAGCTTTGCCCTTCCTGGCATACTCACGTGCTCTCTGTTCAGCAGCAGTGGCAGATACTTTCCTGACTGCTTTCCTTGGAGGAACCTTAGGAGGTGCTGAAGTTTCTTCTGGCTCAAAGTCTGAGTCTTCCTCGTCTGAATTAAGCTTATTCTCTGCCTGGTGGCTGCCTTGGGCAAGCCATGTGAAATGTAAGATCCAGGGTCAGAGTATGTCCTCTCTGGACTAGTGCCAGCTTCCAAGTCAACACTTGGTTCCCTAAAATCATTTTGACTCTCATCTGAACCAGACATACTAACTGACAAGCACAACAGCAAACAGCAGAACGTATGAAGTGGGTGTAGGAAAGACAAATTGGATGAGCATCACAAAATTCAGATATTTTTTGAAAATTTGAAGTCTAAAACTCAGAATATGATCTTCTGCAGGTTGTAAATCGGTGGCACCAAGTTGGCATTTTCGGAGTCATCGAGAAAACAAACTCGCTTAACACAGACTTGGCAGTCATTTTTGGTGGCACCGAAAATAGCTGATCGGTCTCACAGAGTTGCTTATGAGGAACCCTAAAACAGAAATCAGTGGAACTGATTTTGCAAACTTGGTATCACCGAGTTGCATCCTACGACAGATCAGATCCAGAATTTCCTACCTCTCCTATTCTATTGGTCTTATCTGGTGGACAGGAGGTTTGCATAGAGTGGAAAGAAGATAAAACTGTCCCAATGCGCGTGAATCATACGAGGAACGCAAGAGGGGATCGAACCGTACCCTAACTTGACGGCGGTTCGGCTACGGCGACGACGGCGAGGCAGATTGCGTCGACGGCGGTGAATCCCAGCGGCGGCAGCGCTCGGGGAGTCATGGCGATGACATGGGGTCTCTAGGGCCAGCGAGGATTTGAGGATGAACCGTTTTGAAGATGGGAAATCAAAAGGTCCGGATTGCATGTATATATACCCGTGCGCTGTCGGTGTCACCGAGATGGCAAAATCAGTGTCACTGAGTTCCTCAATTGTCAGTAGACAGGGAAACTCGGTGGAACTGAGTTAACGATTCCGGTGGTACCGAGATGACAAAACCTAATCAACTTTGGAAAATCGATGGCTCCGAGTTTGTGGAGTTGGTCACACCGAGTTTTTCAAAGAGGTTTTGGAAGGCAACCTTTGGAGATACTGAACTCCAAGTGCACCTTCACACAGAGGGATCGACAAGTGCTTGTTCAAGTTTTGTGATGAAGCATGAATAGAACTTGAGATGAGATAACATAGATAGCTAGAGAAGGGTCCTAGGCATTCTTGTCCATCCAATTGGCCAAAGATAAAACAAAAACCAAATAACAACAATTGGATGTCCTCGAATGATTAAATTCATGCATACCAACATGCTCACACAATAAGAATGATGATACAAACAAGGTGAACATGCACAAACATCCTAGCAGCTATCAAGCACTTGGGCGATGACAAAGTCATCTATATATGAGTATATTGACTTAGGAGCCAAACAAGAATACTTGATCATAGGTCATACTCATCGTTAAGCACAAGTGGGTTACCACTTTTACATATGCATTAATGTGTTCATATCCTTAGGAGATGCTTATACTCAAGTACTAGAGTAAAGCTCCCGCTTGATATGATATCCCCACAAAGAGGGATCAACTAACCTTGGGTTTTGTTGTGGAAGACTTCAAGTAGGTGAAGTAGTGGTGGATGCTCAAAGTTGATGAAGATCATCTTGAGTTGGGAGCAATCCTTGTTGTTTTCATACTCTTATCACCTACATGGGTTAGTCCCAAAGCAAAAGGGAACATATGCAAGTATATCTATGGACATGGAGTGAAACACAAATGGGATGATGTCCAAAAATGCATTGATTACCTAGTTCATTGCTTACCTTTGAGGGAATGTGTGACTCATTGAACTAATGCATAAGGTTGAGGTTGATTGCATATAGTTCTTGCCAAAATGAATAAGAGGGAATTTCATTGGCAGAGTCACCCCTCAAGAACTTCTAGTTCTTCCTCTTGGGAATCCACACCAAATTGATGGGAATCCTTGGAGTTGTTGTAGCACTTGTTGAGGTAGAGCTAGTAGTATCCTTGGGAACCCACTTGACCTTGGCTTGGGGTTCTTCTTCAAATAGGTCAATGTCATCTTGAAGCTTTCCCTTGCCTTTGTAGTCTTGTGGTAGAAGGCCATCTTGTGAGCTTGTTCCTTCAGAAGGAGTGTACTTCTCCTCTTGGGGAACAAACTTGGGAGTTGGATATGGACCTTCTTCCCAAACATCTCCGTTTGACGTTGAAGTAGCCAACACCTTGTTTCTTCCGATGTCCTCCTTGCTTGCGCACAATTTCCTTGAATTGCTTACTTACGGCAAGACTCTTGAAGACACCTCTCTCTTTAATCCCTTTCAATAAATCATTTTTTTGCTCAAGTGTAACTTGGCTAAGAGAATTGTTAGTGGAATCAATAGAGTTACTAGCAACAACATTATTGGATTTATCTTTAGCGTTATTGTTACTAGATGAAGAAATCTTCTTGCCTTTGTTACTAGTGTTCTTAGGGTTAACTTGTGGAACAAAGTTAGACAAAAGTAATCGTTTGGCTAGATAAGAAGAACTCTTCTTTCGAAGATCATCATTGATTGCTTTTAAGAACTCATGCTCTTGCTCCAAGTTGAGCTTCTCGAAGCGTAGCTTCTCATGGGTTCTTCAAGCTCTCTATGATCTTCTAGAGTAGTCTCATGAGCTAACCTAAGAGTTTTAAATTCTTGAGTTAGTCATTCAATCTCTTTCTTATCGTCATCATTCAACTTCTCTTAACTAGCATGATAAATAGAAAGTTCATTGTTAGTTCATTCACTAGTTTTATCTAGAAGCAAGTCATCTTCTCCTAACAAGTCATCCTCATCACTATTGAAATCAAGATACTCGGGGTGTGATACCTTGGGGACTTTAGCCATGAAGCAGTTTCCGACTCCCTCATTGGGTGAATCAAATAAGTCATAGGAGTTGGTGGAAACAAGTGCAATGCCAGCAACACCTTCATCTTGATATAGTCGGAGTGGGAGTGATAGCTTCTCTCGGAGTGGTGATTAGATTTGGAGCTAGAAACCCATTCACCAACATGAGCTTGATGTCTTCTTCTTGAACTGCTCTTGGTGTATTTGTCCTTCTTCTCCGATTCATTGCCTCTTCGTGAGTGTCTTTGTTCATAGTAATCTTCTCTACTCCTTCTCTCTCTGCGAGGTGACTCATCTCTTGAGCTTCGTCTTCGAGGTGACTCTTATCTTCTTTTGTAGGGAGCTGAGCACTCATTTGAGTAGTGTCCGGGCTTCCCACAATAGTACCAGTTTTGGTCACGATTGGACGAACACTTCTCATCATGTCTTGAACTTGATCTTCTATCTTTGCCTCTACTCTTATAGAACTTGTTGAATTTTCTGACCATGAATATTATCTCTTCATCAGTGACAATATTGTCTTTTGAAGTAGTGGGAGCATCACATGAAGCTTTATAAGCACCGCTTGAGTTGTTGTGCAACTCATCTTTGTCTTTGAGTAACATCTCATGAGCAACAAACCTAGCAATGACTTCAGTTGGCTTGAGATCTTTGTAATTTGGCATCATTTGGATCAATGTGCATACTATGTCATACTTTCCATCAAGAGCCCTAAGTATCTTCTTGATGATGAATTTTTCGGTCATCTCTTCGCTTCCTAAGCCGGCAATCTCATTGGTGATGAGAGCTAGCCTAGAGTACATTTCAGCGACTCCTTCACCATCCTTCATCTTGAACTTGTCAAGTTGACTTTCAAGCACATCCAACTTAGATTCTCTCACAAAATCAGTACCTTCATGCATATCAACCAAAGTATCCCAAATCTCTTTTGCATTCTCAAGACGAATGATTTTGTTGAATTCTTCGGGGCAAAGGCAGTTGAAGATGATATCGCAGGCTTGAGCATTAAGTTGCAACATCTTCAGTTCATCACCTGTCGCATCACGATCTGGTTCATGCCCTTCTCCAAAGAAGTTACATTGCACACCAACACGAATGACAGCCCAAACTTGAGGATTAAAGCCAAGTATATGCATTTTCATTTTATGCTTCCAACTAGCAAAATTAGTGCCATCGAAATAAGGACGTCTACGATGATAATTTCCCTCACTAGATGTCATACTCTCCTAGGTTGATAAACCAATGAAATGGAGACCAAAGCTCTGATACCACTTGTAGGATCAAAAGTATGTCTAGAGGGGGGTGATTAGACTACTTGACAAGATAATTTTTTTGACTTTTCCCAATTTTACTTGAGAGGCAGCTACGACAGTTATCACATGTCAAGTACACCATACACATGCATTTCTAATAGTATTGCAGCGGGAAGTAAAACATGCAAGTGTAAAGTGGAGGAGTAAGGTAGGGAGATCAAACGCATGAGGTTGACACGGCGATTATTCCCATGGTTCCGATAGGTGGCGCTATCGTACGTCCATGTTAGTGGAGACTTCAACCCACGGAGGGTAACGGCTGCGAGAGTCCATGGAGGGCTCCACCCACAAAGGGTCCACAAAGAAGCGTCCTAGCTATCCCACCACGGCTTACGTCCACGGAGGACTAGTCTTACTCATGGTAGATCTTCACGAAGTAGGCGATCTCCTTGCCCTTACAAACATCTTGGTTCAACTCCACAACACGGAGTAGGAGGCTCCCAAGCGGTACCTAACCAATCTAGGAGGCACCACCCTCTAAAAGGCAATAGATGAGGTAGATCAATGAACTCCTTGCTCTCGTGCTTCTAAAGATAGTCTCCTCAACACAAATCTCTCTCTCACAAGATATGAATGGGTATGAGAGGTTGATTTGGTGGAAAGCAGTTTGGGGAGGCTAGAGATCAAGATTCAAATGATTGGATTGTAATATCTTGGTCTTAACACATGAGTAGGTGGTTCTCTCTCGAAAAATGGATATGTAAATGAAGTGTGTGTTCTGAGTGCTTCTCCCACGAATGAGAGGTGGGTGAAGGTGTATATATAGGCAGCAGCCAAAATCCAACTATTACACACAAAAGTGCAAACTCGGTGACACCGAAGTGGACAACTGGGTGGTACCGATTATCTCAAAGGTGTGAACTTATGAATCTCGGTGAGACCAGTATATAGAACTCGGTGGCATCGAAAAGGTGACTAACGGTCAGATGACCAAACTCGGTGGCACCGATACTCAAACTCGGAAATTCCGACTTTGTGTATCTTGGTCACAGAATGTTGGTCACCCAAACTCGGTAGCACCGATTTGGTGGGAATGGCTAGGGTTCTGTCTTTGGTTGAAACTAGGTGGGACCGATATGGCAATGTTGGTTACACCGAATTTGTATGTGTGGAACTTGATAGAGTGGATATGTGGGAAAAATGACTGAGTGTTTTGGTGGCTAACTTTGAGCATTTGAGCAATCAGTTCATTTTACTACCTCATCCCTTTTAGTAGTATTGGCTTTACTATGGTCTCAAAAGTGATTTCTCACAAATATAATATGAAGAGTCCTCTAGCTTGAAGCTTGAACCAATATTATTCCTTTTTTGCATCGAGGGGCATCTCCACATAAACCTTAAGTCATAGCATCTTTTGAACTTTTCTGAAATATACTTTGAAAACATATTAGTCCAATGATGCATATGTTGTGATCAATTATCAAAACCACCCTAGGGAGCCATTGTGCTTTCACAATATCCTCCAAAGTGATGGTCATCTCACGAAGAGCAAGGTGAAAAGAGTGTGTCTCTCACCTTCAACGGTCCATAAGGGCGGTAATAGCGGTCGAGTTCAGCCATGGTGGTGTGCCTTTAAAGTTGAGCACAGACTGAAAAAGATCCATTCTTCTATAATAAGGCTCGTAGCGACGGTCAAATAAAAGAGATTCTCGCGGGTTATGCCCCCTCAACTTAGGAACTGGTGGAACCTAAAAAACGCACAATTCTGTTACTTCTCTCAACTTGTCACAATATGAAAATCAAACAACGTAGATACATAATTACATCCCCTCTTTCCACTAGCACAGCACGATGCTTCTTCTCGTAAAAATCATCAAGGTCGGGATATTTATCCGGCTCAAACATCCTACATAATAAATTTACCAACACATAATATTAGGATTAAATATAATACACTTTTTTCTATATCTATATCCTATACTACATTACAAACAAATCACAAACAACTAATTTAACACAAGTAGTATATTCTTCGACATAATACTTGAGTGAAAAATGGATCTACAATAATCTTGATTAAAAAATGCATCTACAATAATCAGTCTTGACTGGAAAAAATTGGAAGAATAGAAGGAGAATGCCTCAAGCAACTTGGGGACGGTTCGATCTACTGCTTTTGATGGTAAAAATGAAAGATTTAGGGTTGGATTTGATGAAGGAGAGAGGGGCGGGGGCAGTTCTTTTGTCGGATGAAGAAGAAGACGGGGTTGTGAGTGGGCTGAGTCCCACCCGCAGCCCCGTGCGGTTTATTTAATCCACTTGAGAAACGCCAAAGGCACTGGCATTGCCAGCAACGCACGCGGTCTCGGCGTTTCATAGTTGCCACGTCAGCGAGCATCGCTTGCTGGGATTGGCAGTGGCCAGGTCAGAAACGCACGTCGCTTCGTTGTTTCTATGTTTGCCAGAAACGCGACGCATCTCGGCGTTTCTATGTAGATTGACAACGCCGCGGTCTCTGACGTTGCCAAAGGGGTCAGATCGTGAAATTCTTTACGGTCGAGTTTAATTTGTAACGAATTTCGTTTTCAAGGTCAAAACAGTGATTTCGTCTCATTTTTAAAAAGATGCTCTGGCACTGTGCGGCGTCGCTCCGGCAGCAGGGCAGTTTCCCCAAGGCTACTCGACGGCGTTACCTCTGTCATTTCGACCTGTTCTCGGGGCACGACCCTCTTTTGCCACTCCTTAGGCCAACTCCACCGCACGACCCCAAACAGACGTCCGGTTTGGTCGGATTTTGTCCGTTTGGGGCGGCAATGGGTTCGCCCATGTCCGCTTCTGTCCGTTGGGTCGTGCGTGCACTCACCGCGCGGCCGCACCCCAAATCATGTCCGTGTTGGAGGTGAATAAAAAAATAGAAATACTTAAACAAAAAGTAAATAAACGCAGTTAAAAAACTTAAAACATAAAATTAAGGGTCACTGTCACAAAACGGCTCAGTTTCACCGTCGTTGACATAATTAACATAAAAAAACGCCCGTCGATGCCGTGGCCGTCGTCGTCTTCAGTGGTCGCCGGTGTCGTCGTCGTCGCTGACGAGGTCGACTTAGGCCGGCGGCGTCCAGAGGTAGGCCGTCGGTCCGTGGTGCGCGGGGGCGGGCTAGAAGCTGGCAGGTGTCTGCACCACCTCCTCCTTCACGGAGCCGCGGTGGCGTCCCGATGAGGAGCCAGCCTCGCCGTCGTGCTTCTCCTTGCGGCCGTGGTTCCAGAGCCCCATGGCTGTGAGGCGGCCGACCGGTAAGTTCGGGGCTAGGGTTTGGGGTGTCGGGTTTCGAGGAGGCCGCGGGGTGTAGTGGGAAGTGTGGACGACGACCGGTCGACGGCTTCCCCATTTAAGAAGGACCGCGACCGTTTCCTCGACGGATGGTAGGCGGGCCCGGCCGCTCGTGCGCATTGATGTGGGTGGGTGGGAGGTAGGTGCTCGCCTGCCAGGCGGCCCCGACGCGGACGAGCGCGCGTCCGTTTGCTGTCCGCCGCGACCCAAATCTCGCGGAAGTTTGCGCTCGAAATGGATCGTTCCGGACACAAAACGGATAAAATGAGTTCGGACCGTCTTAAATTGGGCCGACCGGTTTGCTCTTTTTACCCTAAACGGACGGGGCCGAATAGGATGGGGTCGGTGGAGTTAGGCCTTACCCACACCCACACCAGCTCGCCACCACACAGCAGACAGCGCCTTTGCAGCCTCCGCGAGACTACTGCATGCTCTCCAGGTCCAGACCTTTCGCCTTGTGCAGACCAAGACCACCGGCTACCCGCGCGAGCAGGCTCTCACCGCGGCACTCGTCGACCCAGCCTGAAGAAGATGCATCCGTCACCGCGCAGAACATGCGGCTCACAGCTCTGCTCAGTACAGGCGACGCCGCGGCCGCGCGCAGGCTGTTCGACGGAATGCCGCGCCGGACTGTGGTCACCTGGAACGCCATGGTCGCTGGCCACGCGAGGCGCGGGAGCGTACTGGACGCGCTCGACGCGGCCACGCGCATGCACCGCTCTGGGGTGAGCCCCAGCGAGGCCACTTTCGCGTCGGTGCTTGGCGCCTGTGCCCGCGGGCGCCGCCTTGGAGTCGGGGCACAGGTGCACTGTCAGGTGGTCAAGTCCGGGTCTGAGGGCTTCCAGGTCGTCGGGCCCTCTCTTCTCGACTTGTACTCCTCGTGCTTCGACCTGCGCGCATCCCACACGCTCTTCGATTCCCTTCATCCGAGGAATGAGCTACTGTGGAGCCCCATGGTCGTCGCGCTTGTGAGGTTCAACCTGCCGAGTGACGCCCTGGATCTTCTGCAGAGGATGCCTGCGCCTCGTGACGTGTTTGCGTGGACCGCCGTTATATCGGGCCATGCACGAGGGGCGGGCGAGTGCTGTCGCAAAGCGGTTTGGTTATTTGCTCAGATGCTGGCCAATGATGGCGTGAGGCCGAATGAATTCACTTTCGACAGTGTTCTGAGGGCTTGCGTAAAGATGGGAGCCTTGGGTTTTGGGAGATCGGTTCATAGCTGTTTGATTCGAAGCGGGTTTCATACCGACAACTTAATCACCAGTGCTCTTGTGGATCTTTACTGCACTTCTGATGCTGTGGGTGATGCCTTGCTGGTTTACCGTGACCTGGAAAAACCGTCCTTGATCACATCCAATGCATTGATTGGGGGGCTTATATCAATGCATAGGACGGAGGAAGCAAAGGTAGTTTTCTTGAAGATGCCAGAGCATGATTCGGGTTCCTACAATCTGATGATTAAACTGTATGGTATTGAAGGGAGGCTAGATGATTGCCAGAGGATGTTTGAAAAGATGCCTCGGAGAAACATCGTCACCTTAAACTCCATGATGTCAGTTCTTCTACAGAATGGGAAGTTGGAGGATGGGCTCAAGCTATTTGAGCAAATTAAGGATGAAGGAAACACGATAACATGGAACTCTATGATTTCTGGTTACGTTCAGAATGATCATCCTTCAGAAGCTCTAAAACTATTTGTGGTCATGTGTCGATTGTCAATTGTATGCAGCCCGTCAACATTCCCTGCTCTATTGCACGCCTGTGCTACTGTTGGAACCATTGAGCAAGGCAAAATGGTTCATGCTCTCCTCTGCAAGACTCCGTTCGAGTCCAATAGTTATGTTGGGACAGCTCTTGTGGATATGTACTTGAAATGTGGGTGTGTCAGTGATGCACGCAGTGCATTTTGTTGCATCGCGTCACCAAATGTTGCTTCTTGGACATCACTCATCAATGGGCTCGCGCAGAACGGTCAATGGCTGGAAGCTATAGTACAATTTGGGAGGATGTTGAAGCATCATATCAATCCCAATGAGATCACTTTTTTGGGCCTCCTTATGGCCAGTGCTCGGGCTGGTTTAGTTAACAAGGGAATGAGGTTCTTCCACTCCATGGAAAGCTATGGGCTAGTACCAACTGTGGAGCATTATACCTGTGCCGTCGATCTTCTCGGTCGGACTGGACGTATCAGAGAAGCTGAGAAGTTCATCTCTGAAATGCCTGTACCAGCAGATAGGGTGGTATGGGGAGCCCTAGTCACTGCCTGCTGGTATTCAATGGACTTGGAGATGGGTGAGAAAGTTGCTGAGAAGTTGCTTTGCATGGGCACAGAGCATATATCTGCCTATGTTGCCATGTCTAATATATATGCTAAATTGGGGAAGTGGGAAGATGTTGTGAAGGTAAGAACAAGATTGAGAAGTCTCGATGTGAAGAAGGAACCAGGATGCAGTTGGATTGAACTAAAAGATATAGTTCATGTATTCCTCGTGGAAGACCGGAATCATCCAGAGAGAGATGTAATATACATGATGCTAGAGGATTTAGTTTATAATATATCGTTGCATTCTGAACCTGATGAAGATTTATATTGGTCATCTGGAGCCTGAATTACTCCCCTTCGCTTCATGAAATACTCTAGGTTATTTGTGTGCACCAAGTACCTTGAATGCGCATGTCCAACAACATTGCTACTGATTTTAAAACTCCTGAATGTTCGTACTTTATCTGCTAATGAAGAATTTGAAACACTTATTTTGTGTAGTACTACCTCTGTTTCTAGATGTAAATACGTTTTGGCAGTTCAATGCCAAATCTGTCTTATATTTAGAAACAGAGGGTGTATTAAACAATAGACCTATATGCTTGAACCTTTCTAATTTGATCAAACTTGTAGCACATCTTCTTTTGAAGCAATAACTGATATCTGGATCATTAATGGATGACGATACATTATGTTTCCGTTGCTACTCCGTCTATGTGTATGGTGCACACAGAAGATGAATGAGATTCACTGTGTCTATTACAGAGATAGGCATAGCCTTTATATACACAGGAGCGGCACCGCAGTGCACGCGATCTGGCCAACTGCCAGGAGCTATTCTCCTGGCGAGCTAGCATGGCGGAGTGGCGCACGACGCGGTAGTGGAGCTGGAGACGCGGGCGGCAGGGAGCTGCATGCCGCTGGATACGTGGGTGGCAAGGCACCCGACGGGGAAGTGGGCGCCGTCTTCCAACAGCCCCCCGCAGCCGCAACAGGGTCTTCGACGATGTTGAGGCTGGATCGGAACTCCGTGAAGACGGCGGTCGGCAGTCCTTTTGTGAAGACGTCAGCGAACTGGGAGGACGAAGGGACGTGGAGAACGCGGACGTCGTCGAAGGAGACCCGTTCCCGAACAAAGGGAAGGTCGATCTCCACATGCTTTGTGCGTTGGTGCTGAACCGGGTTGGAGGAGAGGTACGTGGCGCTGATGTTGTCGCAGTAGACGATCGTCGCGCTGCTGGGAGGGCGATGAAGCTCGTGCAGCAGCTGACGAAGCCAGCAGGTGTCAGCGACGGCATTGGCGACGGCGCGGTACTCAGCCTCCGCGCTCCAGCGGGAGACCGTGTGCTGGCGCTTGGATGACCAGGAAACGAGGTTGTCGCCGAGGTAGACGCAGAATCTTGATGTGGAGCGTCGCGTATCGGGGCAACCGGCCCAGTCTGCGTCGGAGTAGGCGACCAGGTTGGTGTCGCGGGAGCGTCGGAGACGAGGACCGAGATGTGCAGTGCCGCGAACGTAGCGCAGGACCCGCTTGAGGTAGGTGTAGTGGCTCTCGCGCGGGTCGTGCATGAAGAGGCAGAGCTGCTGGACAGCATAGGCGATGTCGGGGCGAGTGAGGGTGAGGTACTGCAGGGCACCGGCGAGACTGCGGTAGAGAGCGGGATCGGAGACGGGCGGCCCATCCTGCGCAGAGAGCTTGCGTTTGGTGTTGGCGGGAGTGGCGATCGGCCTGCAGTTGCTCATGGCAGCGCGCTCGAGGATCTCGAGTGCGTACTGATGCTGTGAGAGGAAGAGACCATCGGTGGTGCGGTGGACGTTGATGCCGAGGAAATGGTGGAGTGCGCCGAGGTCGGACATGGCGAACTCACGGTGCAAGGTGTCGATGGTGGAGCGGAGCAGGGCGGTGGAGCTTGCAGTGAGGAGGATGTCATCCACGTACAGGAGGAGATATGCAGTGGAGGATCCGCGGCGAAGAATGAAGAGCGAGGTGTCGCATTTAGACGCGACGAAGCCGAGGGAGAGCAGGTAGGCGGTGAAGCGCTGGAACCACGCTCGCGGCGCCTGTCGCAGGTCGTAGAGCGAGCGGTGGAGCTGGCAGACATGCGTGGGGAAGCGTGAGTCGACGAAGCCGGCGGGTTGCTGGCCGTAGACGACGGTGTCGAGATGACCGTGGAGAAATGCATTCTTCACGTCCAGCTGATGGATCGGCCAGTCCGAGGCGGCGGCAAGGCTCAGGACGACACGAATGGTCGCTGGCTTCACCACCGGGCTGAAGGTCTCCTCGAAGTCGATGCCGTGCTTCTGCGTGAAGCCGCGGAGGACCCAGCGCGCCTTATACCGGGCGAGGCTGCCGTAGGGATGTAGTTTGTGGCGGAAGATCCACTTGTCAGTCATCATGTTGACACCTGCAGGACGAGAAACGAGAGACCACGTGTTGTTTTGCAACAAAGCATCGAACTCATCTTGCATGGCGCGGCGCCAGTTGGGATCTTGGAGAGCCTGTTTGTAAGTGGATGGAATGGGGGAGATGGTGGTGGTGTCGGGTAGAGCGGCGAGAGCGTTGGGAGAGAAGAGGTTCTTGGGTTGCAGAAAGCCAGCCTTCGCGCGGGTTTGCATGGCGTGGGCGTTGCGGCGCGGCGTGATGGGCACGGCGCGGGGAGGTAGGGGCCTACCGGTGGGTGACGCAGGATGGGTTGCGTCGGAGCTGGCGGTGGAAGTGGCCGACAGGCTCGGGCGGGAGGAGCGTGTAGTGGTGGGCGTCGATGGGGTGGAGTGGGGCCGGCTGGTGGTTGGCTGGTTGGGTGCCAACGGCGATCCCGGGGATGCAGTGGCCAAGGAAGGCGCGGGGTGGGTGCGGCCAGCAGCAGGAGCAGGGGCGACCGGTTTTGTCGGTGGTTGGGAGGCGATCCCGAGGGCGAGTCGTGGGGTGGGTACGAGGTAGGTGGGATGCGCATGGGATTCTCTGTGGCACGTGAAGGTGGTGCGGCCGGTGTGTAAGGGAACTGGCTCTCGTCGAAAATCACATGGCGAGAGGTGATGACCGTGCGGCTGTCGAGATCAAGGCAGCGGTAGCCTTTGTGTTCTCGGGGGAGTCCAAGGAGGACACAGCGGCGGGATCATGGTGCAAGTTTGTGGGGACTGGTGGCGTAAAGGTTTGGATAGCACAAGCAACCGAAGGTGCGAAGGTGGTCGTAGGTGGGCGCAATGCTATGCAGCATGAAGTAGGGGGTGTTGTTGGCAATGGCACGGGAAGGCCTAAGGTTGAGGAGATGGGTAGCGGTGTTGAGGCTTTCGACCCAGAATTCGGGCGGCATATGAGCTTGGAGGAGCATGGTGCGCATGATGTCGTTAGTGCTGCGGATGGCGCGCTCAGCCTTGCCGTTCTGTGGCGAGGTGTGAGGGCAGGAGAGGCGCAGGGTAATACCGTGTTCCGAGAGGAAAGAGCGGAGGCGAGTGTTAAGGAATTCACCACCGTTGTCACTCTGGATACATTGGAGACAGAGGTGAAACTGGGTGAGTATATAGGCGTAAAAACGTATGAGAATGTCAGCAGCCTCAGACTTATGTCGCAGAGGAAAACTCCAGGAGTAGTGGCTAAAGTCATCGAGTATTATTAAGTAATAAGCATAGCCAGAACAACTAGGGACTGGTGAGGTCCATAAATCACAATGAATAAGTTGAAAAGGAGATGTAGTGAAGGAGCTAGAGGAGGGGAAGGGGAGTCGTGGCTGCCGTCCGAACTGGCATGCCTCACAGGTGGCTGAGGGGGGGTAGGTTTTATTACATGAGGGTAGAGAGGGAGTAAGCCTAGCAAGAGAGGCATGACTAGGGTGCCCGAGACGCCTGTGCCAAAGGTCGCCGACGTCGACGGTGAGAGCGGTAGGCGACTCGCCGAAGAACCCGTACAGGCCGGTCGAGCTATTTGATCTCATGAGTGGTGTCCTGCTCGCCAGATCCTTCACAAGAAAGCCAAAAGGGTCAAACTCGATAGAAACTGAATTGTCAGTGGTGAATTGACGGACAGATAATAGGTTTTTGATAACAGAGGGTGCGAAAAGAACATGTTTGAGAGAGAATGGGCTTGGTGAAAGAGACGCGGAGCCGGTGGCGAGAACAGGCATACGGGAGCCATCACCAACCAAGATGGAGGGATACCGTGAAGAAAAACAAGACGAGCTCAGGTTACCTGCGTCATTGGTGATATGGTTGGACGCGCCGGTGTCGAGGTACCAGTCGCCGGCGCGCGGGGCGTGGAGGGACATGTTGGTCATGGCGGCGTTGAGCATGTGGGCGTTGTCCCAAGACGGTGATGCAGGTGGGGCGCCGTAGGCCGGCGGAGGCGGGCCGCATGGTGGTGGTGGAGCGCCGTAGACCATGGGGTAGGCGTGGTGTGGAGCCCCTGGTCGGGGACCGAGCACGCCCGCAGCGTTCGGGGGAACCCACGGGGTGCGTCCGGCCGGCGGGAAGGGTGTGCCCCATGGGGCGAAGTACCCCATCCAGGGTTGCTGGGAGGGAGCCGCGAACGGGGGTGCAGAGCCGCGGCCACCGGAGCCACACCCGCGCCCGCCGCGTCCGCGGCCGCGGCCACGCCCGCCACGGTCGGACGGACGGTCAGGCTGACGTTGAAGGACGCCACCAGTGGAGGCAGAGCCGCCGCCTCCGCCGCTGGAACCGCCGGTTCCAGAGGAGCCGGAACCAGGAGAGCCGCCGTGGGTGGAGAGGAGGGCGGTGGCGCCGGCCGTGCGAGCGCGGGCGTCCTGGCTGAGCTCCTCCAACATGAGGCGGGAGCGGGCCTGAACGAATGTGGGGGAAGGAACCTGCATGGGAAGGAGCGACGCCATGACGCTGAACCGCGGGGAGAGGCCGCGGATGAGTTGGAGGGTGAGCGTCTTGTCGGAGATGTGCTCGTCGAGGTCGCCGAGGGAGTCGGCGAGTGCCTTGAGACGACGGCAGTAGTCGGCGATCTTCATATCGCCTTGAACCATGGCGTGGAACTCAGCGCCAACGTGGATGGCGCGGCCCGCGAGGTTGTCGCGGAAGAACGCGTCAAGGAGGAACCACGCGTGGTAGGCCGTGGAGTCCTGGGCGGAGAGGATGTCGTAGAGCTCGTCCGTGATCGACCTATAGATCATCAGGAGGATCTGCAGGTCATCGTGGCGCCACTGCGCGGTTTGGGTGAGGGGGTCGACGTTGACGAGGACATGGCTCTCCACCCCCGACTTGCGGAGGATGAAGGACATGATGCGACGCCATTTGGAATAATTGCCGCAGACGGCGTCCAACTTGAAGTCGAGGTGGGCGCCGATGTTGACAGTGTGGATGGAGGGAGGAGGAGGCGCGGCAGAGGAGGATGCGGCGTTGTCGGTGATGGCGTCGGGAGGGGTGACAGTGAGGTGCAGAGGGGCCGAGGCTGGGGGTGGTGGTGCGGAAGTGGTGGGTTGGTGACGCCGGGGATGGGAGGGCTGGCGTGCGACACGTCGGCGTGGAGTTGTTCGCCGGCGTCGGAGCCCTCATTGGAAGCGTGCGAGCCGACCATGAGGTACAGGAGAGGAAAGACTTGCTCTGGTGCCAAGAAGATGAATGAGATTCACTGTGTCTATTACAGAGATAGGCATAGCCTTTATATACACAGGAGCGGCACCGCAGTGCACGCGATCTGGCCAACTGCCAGGAGCTATTCTCCTGGCGAGCTAGCATGGCGGAGTGGCACACGACGCGGTAGTGGAGCTGGAGACGCGGGCGGCAGGGAGCTGCATGGCGCTGGATACGTGAGTGGCAAGGCACCGGCGGGGAAGTGGGCGCCGTCTTCCAACACACACATGCTTGTAGGACGTCTATTGAACTAACTAAATATGTGTTATATGTCACAAAAAGCTTATAATTGGATTCATATACTGATGAAACTTGTAAACATCTACTTTTTGTCACATATAATACTCCCTTCGTTTTATTTATTCCGCATATTAGCTTTGACTGAAGTCAGACTTTATAAAGTTTGATCAAATTTGTAAGTAGAAAAAAATATGAATATTTGTAATAAGAAATTTATATGATGTGAAAATATATGCAATGATGATCAAAAGAATAAACGAAAGAGAACAAAGAGAGAGAGAAACCGAGGGCATGGATTGCCTATCGTCACAATGATCCCCTGAATGGAGACTTCAGGCACTGTGCACTGCCTAGGCGCCAGAGCTCCAAGTGTCTTCGGATTGATGCCATTGCTACTATGTTGTACCCCCTCTGTACCATAATACTTGTTGTTGGGGAGAACTACTCTAGTTCTCCCCAACAACAAGTATTTAGGAACAGAGGGAGTATATCGGTGCGATGGCCCCTTTGAATGTGTGTTTTTTTCGCTCTTGCCATAGCTGACAGCTCCCATATTCCCATGATGAACAAAGACTTGACACATTTTATCTTGTTTTCTTGTGCGGTATAGATGATCGTCGTCGCAAATTCCATTGAGCTTTCATCATCCGGCCATGATGTTGGGTCCAGTGAGCCACATGCCTCCCTTCTTCATAGTCGAGTCCACACCGCCCTTGAGGCCGGCAGGTCCAAAAGAGATGTCTGGAGCTGCCACATGCATAGCGGGCCGAAGTAGTGATTTGTCCATCACGGGCGTTGGAGGCAATCCTGATGCAGCAACCATGTGAGGAGACCAGAAAATTTCCTTGTACTCTGCCTGAACTGAACCATTGAACTGCATGAAATATGCTGACCTGGAGTACTCGCCTGAAGCCTCAATGTTCCATCGGATTGTCTCTTGGATCTCCTTTTTTTTTAACCGTGCTAACCCCCTTTCCATTGCAAATGAACGGATATACATTGTCCCAGAAACTTACAGGACGGGAAAGATAGGATAGCGAGTTCAACGCACTGCTAGGAAACGCACTGCATTCGTCAGATATCAGAACGAACACTATGGGGCTCTATTACTGTATTACAAACCAGGATAAGAGTGATAGAAGAGCCAAGTGCTCAAGCAGGCAAAAGCCACAACTAGCAAAATGAAACATCTGACGATACAAGACTGTAGACGGCGAGCACCAACAAGATCTTCCGCAGAATGGCCAGCAGGTCACCTCTCGTTCGGCTTCCTTGATGCATCACAAATCCTCATCAGGTTCAGCGTACTGGAACGGATCATTTGGGCTCTGGTCCGCAGCGTCTTCGCATCGCCCTCCTGTTGAAGTCCTGTCCAATATAACATAAAAAAAACAAGCGGAAAACACAATCTCAAAAAGGGTCTTGATTAACTAGTTCGCGGAGGTAGCTTGCTTTCGAGTCAGCTAAATTGCCCAGGTAACAGCAGCAAGACCGACAGTGTAAAAAAATTCCCCATCAAGGAGAAAAGTGTAGCACCAAGAGTAATATTGCCCGTGAATGTTAGGACCTAGATCAGTTTCCAGTACAGCCCCAATGGATCTCCAGACCACCCAAGCAACAGGTCAAGTAAAGAACAAGTGCTGGGAAGTTTCAATTTCTCTAGAAAAGGAACAACAAGGATTACCAGGCCATCTCCTGTGTTTCATGACTTGCATAGTGAGCACGACATCTTGTAACATTTGCCACAAGAATATTTGGATTTTAAGAGGTAGCTTAGCCTCCCAAATCTATTTGAAATTGCATCCACCAAGGGATTTTTCTAACCACTTATACACTAACTTAATCGAGTATCTAGCAGTTTTATTCAACCCCAAATACACAGTGTCTTTCTCAGGCGTAAGCTGTAGACTAGCAATGCATCTACACATCTCCTGCAATTGATCCATCAGCGCCGGATTAAGTCTTCTCCAAAAAAAAGAAAGAAGAAGGGAACGACAGCATCAAATTTATCACAGTGCAATCTTGATCATTGCAAATATCAAAGAGTTGTGGGAGTCACTCATTGAACGGGTCCAACCCATTAGTGGAATCTTTCCACGGTCTAGCTAAGTCACCAGACCAACCTTAATTTTCTTACCAAACATATAAAGGTCTTTTACTTTCAGAAGAGCTTTCCAACAGGGGAGTCAGAAATTTAGGTTGCACAGTGGCTACTACTCCCTCCGTACCGAATTACTTGTCGCAGAAATGTATGTATCTAGATCTATTTTAGTTCTAGATTCATCCATTTTCATACAATTCTGCGACAGGTAATTCCGGACAGAGGGAGTATTTTATTAGCTAGATATCTATCTTTGACAATGTCTTGCCAAATCCGAATTTGGGTATCAAGCTTCCACCACCATTTGACCATTAAACTAATACTTTACTTTCTAAGGTCTTTAACCCTCCATCGTCCTTTCTCCTTGAATGTACATACCTTATTCCATTTGACTAGATAGTATCTCCCCTTTTTATTGCATCATTGGCAGAAGAATCTTCTTCTATGCTTATCCAATCCTTCCACAAAGGTTTCATTCATAAGACACATAGAGATGTGATACAGGTTTATCTGAGTAAGAACAACAATCAGTACAGTATGCCCCCCCCACCCCACCCCCCACCCACATTAAAACCAGCATTACCCACCCAGGCATCAAACATTTTTAGGTATTTGCCTTCTAGGAAATTCCAGTCAGAGTTTCTTAGAGAAATAAAACTCACAGGCATACTGAGGTACTTCCTCTGTTCCTAAATATAAGCCCTTTTAGAGATTTCAATACAAACTACATAAGGATGTATATAGACATATTTTAGAGTGTAGATTCACTCATTTTGCTCCGTATGTAGTTCATATTGAAATCTCTAAAAGGGCTTATCTTTAGGAACGGAGGGAGTACTTGATAAGAAAACGACCGATATCACAATTAAAAAGCCAAGCATACTTTTTAAGAATCTCATCATCTCCCCCAACAGTCAAGATTTCACTTTTTTGAAAATTAACTTTGAGGCCAGACATCATTTCAAACATATATAACAACATCTTGAGGCAACAACGAGATCAGAAGCTATCCTAACCACTTTCACCCTTGGAGGCAACAACGAGATCTGAGCACACTTCTCAGCCTTCATGTTACACACCAGAAGCAAGTGGCACTGCAGCTGAGGCTACTCCTAGCACTCCGTCAACCCAAATGGTGGCACAACCTGCCATGACGAGTGGGTATGACGTGAGCCCAGAGAGTTCAATGCAGCCGGCAAGTGCTGGACCACAAGGTTACCGCAACATTCAGGAATTTGCTGGATAACACGTCTCCCTGTGAGCTAGACCTCAATATGACATTTGTGTGTGTTGGAATAGAGGAGCCTGCAACTCTAGATGAAGCAAAGAAAGAAGCATTTTTGGCGAAGAGCCATGGATGAAGAGATGTCATCCATAACAGACATATTAACACCTGGTTCACGGTTGACCCTCCAGCAGACTAGAAGGTTGTTGGTCTCAAATGGGAATTCAAAATAAAGAAATACTCCCTACGTTCACAAATATAAGATGTTCTAGTAAATTTTTTGTGAATCAGATGTATATAGACACGTTTTAGTTGTTTGGTCGCTCGTTTCAGTCTGTATGTTGTTCAAGTTCATATTGAAATATGCAAAACATCTGACATTTGTGAACGAAGGGACTAGATCGGTTGGTGAAATCAGTAGCACAAAAGGAATACCTTAAGAATATTGCATCAATGTAAACTGCCTTATTGCTGGACTTTTCACCTGGAACGATACGGATTCAAATGAGGCCAATGTGCACTGTGTAATGGTAGAATGAAAACAATCACAGAGTTATGTGCAACAACACAGTAGTTAGTGCTCTTGTAGGAGCAATGTCATTCTCAAGTCTTTGTTTACAATAGTGGAAAACGAGAATATCAACCCCCGATGGGGACCTCTGTTAAGTTTTCTATAAAAGCTGGCCTTTGGCCTTTTCTCAAAAGAAAATAATAATATAAATTCTCCTGTCTGAATAGGAAATGGGTAATGTGTAAATTAAAATCAAAATTAAATTTCTCTATACGACGGAGCTGCAAAAGGAAAACTGGATGGAACTGAGGATTTTTTATTTGACTCAAAAAAGAAAAACACAATCTGTTCATAAGATCCAAATGGCATCTTTTCATTGTATCAGATTCTAGTTTGAACATCAGAAAGCCTAAAAGAGCAGTTTAAAAGTCCTCGCATGATGAAAATAATAAAGATTTGAAGATCATTTAACTGGATGTTGTTCAAGCTCAAGCAAATGAGATCTGTCATACGGTCAAAGTGAATGCATATGGAATTAATAACACACCTCATAGTTTTTCACCTAAAACCCTGAACAATTCAAGAGAATTAAAGCGTGGATACCATGATATACCATAAGGGATGAGTACTGTAAATGCAAACTTGCACTTAGTAAAGCATCACAAAAATCTTTTTCTCTGGTATCCATTAACTTGGGTCATAGACCTCTTTTTACTGTTCTTCCAAAATTCATCCTTCTTTTCTTTCCTATGTTTTAAGCTAGATTTTCCTTTTACAACTCCTGCAATGGCACTCTTATCCTTTATATTTTCCCTTGCAGATTTCACATCCAAGGTATTCAACAGCTTTCTGTATGACTTTGCATCAGGCACTTGTCCATTCCGAACCATCTGCTTGTGGTAATAGAATGCTCTCGAGAAGTCACGGACACGAGCATATGCATATATCAGTGTAGAATATGTAACTGAATCTGGTTTTAGTTCCAGAGTAGACATCTCTTTCAGGAGTTGGGGCAATTTGTAATGCTGTCCTCCCTTTGCATAAGCATTCATCAAAATGTTGTAGGTCATAGCCGTAGGAGGTAAACCTATTTTTCCAAACTCACATATTACATCTCTTGCCTGAACAAACAACCCATGTTTCGCCAAACCATCAAGTACCATGTGAAATGTGACTCTAGTGCATCCAACCTTTTCATCGGTCATTGATTTCCATGTCTCCATTAACTTCTCTGTGTTACCAGCCCTCCTAAATATGTCAAGCAAAGCTGTATATGTTTCTAAGGAAGGTTTAAGTCCTTCTCTTTTCATATCTAAATATGCAATGTGAGCTTTTTCATACTGTCCACTCACTGCATATGCACAAATCAGTGATGTGTACGAAGAAGATGTTGCCTTGATGCCACCTTTCTTCATCCTCAGGAAAGCATCTTCAGCCTTTTCGCTCATTTTTTTCTGCCGCCCATAGGCACTTATGAGGCAGTTGTATGACCTAGCATTTGGCTGAAATCCCAAATCGTGCATCTCCAGAAGTAACGACTCAACAACTTCTGGCTGCAATCTTCTACTGTAAGCATCCATAAGGATATTATAAGTCACCTTTGTTGGTTTTAAGCCTTTCTCTTTCATCTCAGCAAAGAGCCCCTCAGCTTCTTCAATCTGACTGCATTTGCAATATACATTCATTATTGTGTTATAAATGCTCGTGTTTGACGGAATTCCTCTCTTCTCCATTTCTGATTGGAAGATAAGAGCTTCTTTCTTCATCCCCTCGTCACAAAATATCTTAATTAGAGAAGCAGAGACACCCAAGCTCCACTTGACACCTTTTCTGTTCATCCGTTGGAAGAACTTCCATGAATCCTTGGCTGATGCCTTGCGCCTCTTCATTACCAGTAACATGATTGAAGATGTTACGTGATCAGGTTGGACATTGTTCTTCTCCATACTCTCAAATATTTTCCAGGCATCATCATATCTGGAGCGAGTAGAAAGATGTTCATCATAACAAATAATACATAGCTTAAAAAATGCACAGAAGAAATGTAGCATGTTAGAATCTCCATCCGTGTTCATGCTTAGTTAAGAGAGAGCAAAAACCATAAAGACTTGCCTCTGTGCAAACCTATAAATAAACAATTCTCATGCTAGCAGTCTATTATAAATATGTTGCTCCATAGTTTTCTCTATTTGCATCCCGAGATAAAGATGAAATTCATACCGAAGAATTTTCAGATAGTGGAGCAAATCGAAACTGACTTTGATCTTCTGTTGATCAATAACTAACAATATGTACTGCCTAATCCTTTTTCTTTTGTAGGAAAAGGTTAATGCCTTAATGGAAACACCATTTAGAAATAGGGAAGTAAATAGAAGTCACTTCGATCTTAAGTCGATCAATAAGTAACAACTACAACTCCTAAATAATTTTACAAAAGTGATAGCATCAATGAAATTAATATGATCACTCATCACTCTGTCACACCAATCAAAACAGGGCTCACCTTCCACAGTAGGCAACTCCAGACATTGCAGCATTGTACAGAACCGCCTCACGAAATCCCCTCTCGGGCGGCAAACTTCCCAGAATCTCCAAGATTTCATCGGCCATCCGTGCCCGTCCAAGCACCACGAGAGCCACCAGCCATGTCTGCAGCGACAACGAAATCGGCAGCTCCTCAACCGCCCGCATCCACCGGAACAAGTGGAGGCACCCCAAACCCAGGCCCTCCTCACCCATCCTCCTCATCAATTCCACGCACTCGTCCTCGCCGAGTGCACCGCGGCTGTAACCTGCCAAGAACCCAGCGAACCCAGGGCCGTCCGCCGCTACTGGGCTCCTCGCAAAGGCGAGAATTTCCTCCATAGCCGCAGTGGTGTTGGTGCTTGCCCCTTCTTGGCTTCGCAAGAAATAGCTCGGGTCCAGCCACGGGCAGGCCCCGCCGTCTTCATCTTCTTCTTCCTCCTCCTCCCCCTCCACTTGTGGATGCTGTTCCTGGGCCTGCGGTCGGAACGGGATGGCAGGTGGATCCCACTCACCCACCTCGTATTCTTGGAGCTGCTCTCCCTCCTCTGCGCCGTCGCCATTGGGCGGACCCCATCCGTGACCGCCCTTTTCTTCATCCAGGGTGTCGACGAGGTGGGCTCCCGAGGGGCTGCTAGCCGGGCTCCACATATCCTCTTCCCCGTCATGCTCGCCGTCGTCTGGCTGACGGGAGACTGGTTGGTTACGTCGCCGCGGGGAATGGAGGAAGCATTTGGAGGTGGAGGATTTCAGAGGGCGGCGACGGAGTCGAAGGATTGGATTGTTCGGGGAGGCGACGGAGAAGGAGCAAGAGAACAGCGGATGAGATACCACAGCCATATGTGAGTATGTGACGACGTATCTCACCGGGAGCCAAAATCCTTCCTCGGCAGACGAACAGGGAACAACGTTTCTCACTCTCCCATCACCAAATTCCTGCCCAAATATCTATTGGATCCACGGGTTAAAGTTAAGAGTGGTTAGATTAGACCCAACTAATCTCAAAACATCCAACAGAAGGATTAAAGTTGGTTAGATGCATTTAATCCATAAAAAAAACTAACCCATTCAAAATGTGCTTATTTGAATTAGATTATCCACAATGAAAGTAACATAGGTACTTCCTCCGTCACGGTTTAGAAGGCACAGTTAAACTTGCGTGCGTTTTCAAAATAGACAAAGTTTAAGGCGTGAAAGCAATTATTCTTATTAATTAGTACTAGTACTACTCATGCATGCGCCCTCCCAATTTGCTGCTCACGCATTAGTATTAGTATTTTCTCAGTTGATTAGGCGCATTAGCATCTACACCTGCTACATCTCACAACCAATCGGTGACTACCTTGGTCCCAGAGATTTTCCAAGCGTGTCTTCTAAACCGTGACGGAGGAAGTAGTAACATAGATGTCACCTAAGCAAGAGATATGATGTGGTAACTAATTAATGAGAAGAGAGAGAAATTAAGTAACTTAGCATGTTACTCATACTAGGAGTAACATAGCGGATTTCAAGGCAAGATGAGTCTATAGACTAATAAATGAAAGACTCAATGTTACTACCTTTATGTTACTATTCATTATGAAGGTAGTAACTTAGACTAATAACATATGTACTCCCTCCGTTTCTTTTTAGTCTGCATATAAGGTTTGGTCAAAGTCAAGCTTTGTAAAGTTTGACTAACTTTATATTAAAAAATATCAACATTCACAACATGAAATCAATATTATCAGATGCACCATGAGATGTATTTTCATACTATATAATTTTAATATAGTAGATATACACATTTATATAAACTTTTGGTCAAACTTTATGTTATTTGACTTTGACCAAATCTTATATGTGGAGTAAAAAGAAACGGATGAAGTATGTTACTGCTCTTCATTGTGAGTGGTCTTACGGTTAGATGAGACCTAGAAAAAAATTATTTTTCCCTATACCTCCACCACACCAAATCCTGGTTAAAGGAGTCAAATGATTGGAAAAATGTATTTATTGACAATCTAACCCTGACATCCAAACACCTCTTTGCTTAGAGTTAGTTCAGGGTTAGTCCACGGTTAGAATCTAACTCTAACCTCTACCCGAGTTAGAGTATCCAAACATGGGCATAGTTTCTTTCCAACTCTCAGAGCATCTCTAGCAGACCCCGTACAAAGCCGACACACAAAAGTCATTTGCAGTTTGCGAAAAAACGCTTTTGCGGGGCGACGTGGGGGAAGGCCGAGCAGACCCCCGCAAAACGGACCCGAATAAAAGGACACGCTGGCCCGCAAAATCTGTTATTTCCATTCCAATTTCAGTCATGAAAACACATTTAGTTGTTACTTTATTTTCTCCAAAGGCATTGGATACATCATAATTCACCAAATCTTTGCTAAAACAGCAAGACCAAAGAAAACAAGAACCACAATTAGGCATTTTAGAAGATATTCAACTTCCATAACTGCTCCCACTAGTTGGATCAACATCTTCTCCATGCATTCATTGTTGATCTGGAGATTCTTCATCTTGCATTCTTCATTCTTCGGCTTTGATTCTAAAGAATTAGATGCTGCTTCCCCTTTAATTTCTTTTCTAATTGCACATGCAGCTCCATCGTTAGCCTCAACTATACTAAGGAGTGCACGAACATCTATTAAGTTCCTTTCTATCAATATATCGATGTACTCTTCTTTCCAATACCAAAATGAGCATCCGCCTTCCTACACAGATGAACACCTCAATAAGCTACCGAAATTTAACCAAATAAATGACAAAGCTGAAGAGGAAGAAGAGCATACCCCGTCGTTATTGCTTTTGAAGAATACCCATCTAAGGTGCTGCCGTGTGCTAGATGTGAGCCGTAGCACAGTCTCTACGCAGTCGTCACATTGTATGAGCGGCACCGGCAAGCTGGTGAGCCGCTGCGCGACCACCGAGCCCGGGCGACAGCCTAAAGAGTCCTTGTTGGCGAACCGATGTCAGCGACTAGAGGATGAACCGGTACCTGCATGCGGTGCTGGCGCTTTGCCGGGGTTGTGCGGGGGTGCTCCCCAACAAATCCATGACTTTGGCGCATCCGCCGGTGGCTGTGACAAAACAACCGCCGATCTATAGCTTCCCAGCTAGCCGAGGCACGAGGGCATGGGGGAGGTCGATCTAGGGTGTGCGGCGCCCCAACGACATGATCCCGGCGGCTGTTATGGCCGGAATCGAAGGCGGCGCCCGACGACGGTGGGGGGGGATGCGCAGGCTGAAATGTCCCACCAACCAACTGCTCTAGATATATACAGGGCACCGATGGGGCGTGGGGGGGAGGGGGAGAACCTGCGTTTTCGTGGGTTGGGTTGGCCATTTTGCCGCGCCCTGCAAAAAAATTTACTGATCGGACACGTTTGCGGGGTCTGGTCTGGCAGCATTTCCCGCCATGGCCTGTATTTTGGCGGTTATTTTGCGGGTCGGGGCATTATACGGGGTCTGCTAGAGATGCTCTTAGATCTCATGTTTTCAAGGACGCGTTTGGTTGCCTGCATAAGGTTTAGTCAGACTCATACGTAGAACACAGATTGATTGGTTGCTAGCATACACTATTGGGTCTGCATCTCGGTCTCTCGAGCCACACTCGAATCGACAGTTTCTCGCTACCCAGACCCGTGCGAGGCACGTGGGCGGCGGGGGTTGCATTCGAGGAACCACACTCGAGAAAATGCATTGCTTTCCGAAGAGACGACACTTATTACCCTCACATTCCCTCACCGTTCTCTCTCCCCTCTCCCCTTTCTCCACTCACATACGACGGCGACGATGTGCAACAGATCGGAGAACAGCAAGTTAACCTCCGGCCACCTTCACCGGCATCGACAGTGCTGCACTTCGGCAATGGTTGTAAGCAATTTTTCCCCTCCACACCTACTACTTTGCATTCTATTCGAGTTTAGTTTCAATCCGCGTAAGGGGAATGGGGAATCGGGGTATCATAACATCGTCATGACTAGCGGTAAATAAAGAGGTTCTTGATCCGGATTGAGTACAATAGGAATGGGTATTAGGGTTCATATTACACGGTATGCACAGATCTTATCCTCGGGGACCCCGAAGGCGATTGGAGCGGCGGGTGGCCTTGGCCTTGGTGTTCCCCGTCTCTTCTTCCTCGTCGGAGTCCATCTCAATGATCAGTCTTCGATGTCCTAGCACCGCATTTTATTCCACCTCCATAGCCACGAGTTCTTGATCCTCCTCCCAAGCTGCAACACCACGGTGTTTGTGGTGAAGTACATTGACGCATGATGGTCACGAGGACACCGGTACTATCTGTACTTGGCCCACTTTGCCCTCTGTCCATCGTCGTTGGAGTCGGCCTGATTCATGGTCCAATGATTCATGTCCACTTTACCTCTAGAGCAGAGGGCTTGATCTTGTCAAATTTCCTTGTGCATACTCCTGTCTCCATTTTTTTTAGATACAACGCTCCTCCATACACACCCATATACGCATTGTTAGTGAAATAACCACAACAAGTGATGAATATGTGTGATTCATGTTAAAGGAATCGCTAGCGAAGGAGAGAAATCCCAAGTCTCTAGACCTAGGGGAGTACCACAACCAAGATTTCTAATTGACCAAAACCCATTTGCACTTGAAGTAACTATTCACAATTTCCCATAGAGTGGAAATGGAGGTTACGCTTTTATACTAAAGCTGAAGAAATACATGTATTCATATTTTAAAGGACCAAAAGTTTACCATTGACGAACGTCAAAATCAATTACTACCTCCATCCCAAATTATAAGACGGGTTTTAGTCTATTTTGGCCTATCAAAACATCTTATAATTTAGAAAGAGGAAGTAAATCTTATTTTTAGGGTAATCAACGCGCCTTATTCCACTTTAGAATGTTTAAATGGATACAAAGATGACCCAAAGGATAAGAAAAAACCACACATGGTTATATATGATCTTCCTCATTACATGGTCATTGCTCACATCCATTTTCACATGTGTGAAACTAAATCATACGAGAAAGAGTCTGTGGTATTATCATGCAATTGTCACCAAGTTGGACTTTGGACTTCAGGTCATTCATGACTCCGAGACAGTTAGACACAATGTATAGCATACTTAAGACTAAATCCTCTCCCATCACTAATGCCCGCCTGGAAGAATAAGCCTCTATAGTCACAGGATCCATCACAACTTCAAATACCACAACTGATGCTCCATGGAAGCAACCATATTCGGCATGGCATACCACTCTAATAGCATCCTTCTTTACTGATTAGGCCACTACATTGTGGGGGGGGGGGCGACTCGTAAGCTGTGATCACCGAATGCACGTGTGCAATGATCCCACAAATCAATGCCCGGTGAACACATAAGCTGAATAACAAGAGTCTTACATCCATACATACCGTCTAATATAGATAAAGACCATCAAGGTCAAGTCTTACATTGATAGGGCCATGAAGGCCAAATGCCAAGCACAAACTAGCAGCGGTAATCTTGAACGAAAGCGTGAACCCATGTCATCTGCCTTAATCCTACATGCATTCTGACTGGGAAGTGTCCAAGTTCGCATGTTCATCTCCAACGAACTCTTCATCATACTCTTGTTCTTCCACGTCTGGTCAATTAAATAACCGGTGGCAAACCAATGAGTACTTTGAATGTACTCGCAAGCAACCCATGTTGTGGAACAAGGCAATAACAATGCATGATATATCACTAATAGATAAGTTGCAGAAAGCTAAGTTTGAAGTGTTGTGACATGATCAATATCTTATGAAGGCATGCATCATGAGGTATCCAATATCCATATGAACAAGTCTCAGATATCAATATAAATAGGGGAGTAACATCTCATGTTCCGGCATCACGTCAAGTCATTCGATGTAGCTCAAATATCATCTTTCTCACACTACACACACACATGGTTTTGTAACAATGGTCATAGTTTAAGCAACACCACCCAACTGTCCTTGACCGTGGACACGGCTATTCGAATAGTTTTACACTCTACATAGGTTGCACACTTTACCCACAAGACTCGGAAAACTTCCGTCTCAATCCACGACTTGCGGTATTTTTCATACCCGAGGTAAGTACCCGAACAATGCCTTTCCCATGACGATACTAACCAAGAGTCCACTCATTGGTGCCATCCCTCATGATGTACATCACAAGTATCATCCACGAGGGCACGCAACGGTGTGCCCGGTGTCTGTAAAACAGACCATGGTCGTCCTTTCCAGCACAACCCCGTATCGAGAGTGACCACGTCACTCCCACCACTAGTAATGCGGGATCTCATCTAGTACCGACCACAATAATCAACAAAGCCCTGTCCCATAAGGGGTATCATGGTTGTACATGTAAGGTTGGGAACGGTCAACAAGTCTTAAATCTAATCCTTTTTTCGAAAACAACACACTCACTTGCCTCGGTACACCACTTCTTTCTACCTATCTCAACACCATCTCCCTCGGGCATTAGTGGCATCCGACGGGGTTTTCAAAAAAGTATTTGAAACACACCTGTTTCCAACACCATGCACAATCCCATCCCATTTGTGTAGCAACTACATAGCAACCTATCTACTTCCCACCCACACAACTCTAAGCACAAGTAGAGTCCTTCCATGCAATTATCAGCGACGAAATAACGGAGGCAACCCATAAAGGTGGTCACCATAGACATCATGATTCAATGCAACAAAGTAGGTGTTGTATGCCATGCAAAAAGGGTTTCAAGTCATGGTCAAGGGGCTACTTGCCTGGCTCAACAAAATCTTCGGGGTCTTCAAAGTTTTCTGCTCCAACACCTTCTTCAAAAATGCAATCTATCGGCGCAAAATTTAACGGGCAAAAATAAGAGCACGACAAAACAGGGAAAATAAAGTCCTCCTAAAAATGTCACACTATTTTTGAAAAATACTAGGGTGAATATAAGCTTTGCAAAAATTATAAGGTTTTAGTTTTGAAGTGTCAAAAATAATAAAAAACATTTTAACAGAGACTATTAATTTCAAAATAGGGTTTTAAATAAAAACAATGTATAATTTTTTTCCAAAAACTTTACAAGTGGCATCATTAAATAGATTAGGATTTTACAAGAATTTGGGAGGTGGAATTTTTGAATTTGGATAATTATTTGAACTAGGGGATTTTGTGGAAGATTTTGAAAAATAGAAAAGAGAAAGTCCACTGTGCCACTGGGCCAGATCCAGCGCAGCCGAGCTGGCCCAGAGAGGAACTGGCCCAGGGCGAAGGGGGCACACGCGGCGCGTGGCTGTTTTAAACCTGACACGGGGCAGGGCAGTTAGTGAGAGAGAGGGGCGAGAGACATGGGAGAGGATGAAAGGTGAAGCCCACCTTTCATCTCCTTCCTCGTGACAAGGAGGAGGAGGTGCTCACCGGTGGTGGAGGAGGCCACGGCGATGCCTGGGAGTTGCGGGGATGGACTGAGGGGAGAGTCGTTGGTCGGGGGAGGTGGAGTTGGACGGGAAGGAGTAGTTGCTCGCCGACAACGAGGAACGCGATGGAGGAAGCTTCGGGCGAGGTTGCGCTGCTTGCCCTGGCCTGCACTCGATGCCAAATGGAGAAGGGACGGGGTTAGTACCACGCCGTGTTCCAGATTAGAGGAGGACATGATCAGAGGGGGAGCCTGCTATGCATACGCCTATGACCTGAGATGGCGGCGCTTGGCTCAATCCCATCCTTAGGGGCTTCGAGGGGGTAGAAGGGGGCTCAGTTGCTCAATTGGGAGGCATGGGGGTGAGAAGAGGGGATAGAGAGCCTCGGGGAGGTCTTATATAGGCGGCCCATGGTCCATCGCATGCTTGTGCGTTGGAGATGATGCAACCCATGTTGGAGGGCACAGGGTGAGCGGGGGCGAGTCCGGGGTGTTCCTAGAGCTGGTCCATGATAGGAGGGAGCAAGAGGGGAGGCGGGGGAGCTCGTGTGTGTGGTGCTGCGGGTTGGCCAAACCGGTGGCTCTCGGCACGCACGGGAGGGGAGAGAAAGGAGGGGGCCCACAACCTGTTGTGTCACGGATGCCTAGGGCACCTCGGGGGACATGAGGGGGAGACCCTAGGTGGTCGGGGGTAGCCATTGGGCAGCGGCTATAGTGTGGGAGCGCGCTGTAGCACGCTCCAGAGCGCTATTTTGGCTTGCCATGGCATGTCCCTTGTACCATGGTCGTGGCCACTTCTGTCTAGGGGGTCTAGGGGGAGATAAATAATATGGAAAAATACATAGGATGCTATGGACGTTCACTAGAATAGGAGGAGAGTGGAGAGGAAGGTAAAACCTTGCTGTCGAGAGGTAGAAATGAGGGTTTTCACCCCCCCCCCAATCATTGAGTTGTGGCCATGCAACTCTTACTGGAGGTAGAAGTTAACAATGTGGGAGTTTGGTAAAAGTTTAGAGTGAAGGGGAATAGTAGAAGAGGTTAAAACATGGGTTTTACGAAACCACTAGAAGGTGTTTGATGTGTTTGGGCAAGATAAAATTTCCCACTTGCTGTGAGATTTAATAGGATCAATTTATGGGTAAAATCAAGGGTGATCAGAAGGTTTGAGCTCATTTGAGCAAGGTTGACAATGTAATCATGAAAACCCTTGAAATAGACAGAATCGGGTTTCTATAGACCTACCATGCAAAACCATTACTCCTAATGCACATCTTGGTGTGGAGGCATTATTTGGTGATTAGAGCGTGCCCAAAAAGTTTGGGACCAATTGGGAAAACTTGGCAATGCAGAGTTGCTCAAATTTGGTTCTGGACAGGGAGGGTTTTGGAATATTTTGGTGAATCAAATCAACTTAGATTGAGATGAAACTTGGCAAGATCATCCCACATGTCATGTGCGATTTGCTAAAATTTTCCTAGGCAAAAAGGGTTTTGTCCAATGTTTTGAACATGACCATGTGTTGAAACTCTTATATATGGAAAATATATGTCGAGTGAGATTTCCTAAATTTTCTCAAATACTTTTAAGCATTAAAATGATATTTTCCTTATAAAAGACGATTTCTAGACTCGAAAAAGGCTATTTAGATAAAATAGGAAAATAAATTTTAAAATACTAATTTTATGGTTTTGGAAAGTCTTTTTATAATAGGGTCCAAATAAAATATTTGCGGCAAAACACCTACCCTAATTTGAGGACTTGTAGTGCAAACCTCAACTAAGGTTTTTTTGGAAAACTTAAATTAAAGAAAAGCTTTTTGGTCAAAATAATGTTTTGTAAAAAAGCTTTAGGTCCTATACACATGGCATAGTCACTCGGCAAAGGTATGGGTCAAGTAGATGAGCTTTGAGAGAAGAAGAAATTTTGTGAATAAAAACCCAAATAAGCAAGCAAGCAAATAGCAGCCAATTCATGCATCAAAAGCACACCAAAAAGTTTTAATTGAGTCCAAATTTTAAAAGATTATAGCATAGCAAAGCGGTAAAAACATAGGGTGTGACATGCGCCATCTACATTCATTTCATCTCCTTCGGGGTGGCATGATCCAACAAGTTGCCGAATGAGCCAAAGGAACTCTGGTGTTTCTTGGCTGCTGCAATTGGATGTTGAGTTCGTCCAAGTATTGTTCGATTAGTAGGTTAGTATACAAGGGACTTTGAAATTCCTCCTCATGAATTTATTTGCAATGTGCCCACACTTTGCCTATAAGGTAACTAAGACAATGACAAATGACCATTGCTTAGGTATCACATGCTAAAAGTGTATCTAGAACCTAATTGTATTTTGATGTTGATTTTTGTATGGTTAGTGGGACTAATGTTAATTGTCAGTTTTATCTTGGTATATTTGTTCCTCGATGATAATATATGGAGATAATTGACTCCCTACTTAGAAAATGAAAAATGTGTCGGTTGTCTAAAGGCTTGAAGGTTTTTGTTTGGTTTTACTTGAGTCTTAGGAAAACCGCACTATTAAGAGGGGTCGAGTGTTTGAGGAAATTCAGGGATCTCATATAACTCATTTGTAGCATGCCTTATGCCTAACCTTTTATGATTAAAACCACTAGAAAATATAGCACCCTAATAACGTAATTTAAGGGGTGATGTTATTTTGTATAACATGTAATATTTTGCCTTGGTTAAAACCCTAGCTAAAGTGCTAAGATGTTGGACCATACCCCGCCCCCCCTAGAGTCTAGGTTCGAGGCCCCGAAAGTCTGGATTTTTTTCTCTGGGTACTCCGGATCCCCGAGGCATCTAACCCATAGCTCGTCGGTGTCTTCCACTTTTTCAGGACTAACTTTCAACCAAAATAAGATTCAAAGGAAAAAAACTAAACTACAAGGCTCATGCTAATATTGTAACTGAATCACCCATAATATTCGTAACTTAACTCAAACTGTGATATTATTACAATGAATGAAGCTCACCACCGTGCCCGCCGCTGCGACACAGGAAGAAGGCAACACATGATGGGACTATGAACACACATCAAGGCATGGGAGAGTTGACATCGGGGGAATGCAACCCCGACACCACCACCATGACATCCGAGTCTAGGCCACGCACGACAGCGCGGGAGACCCGACATTACGCATTGGGGTGGACTGCATGGCAATAGAAATAGGTGGACAAAGGCAACACTATGCGACCGTCGAGTCAAGGTACAATAGGAGATCGTCATCACGATGTCAAGATTGGGTGGAAGCGTCCGCGTCCGGATAGTGCGGCCATGCCAGTTGGCTATAGGGGCATTAGATAGGGTAGCGTGGGCAAGAATAAACGATGGGAGGGAGGAAAGGGATAAGATGGAGGCCAACGGGATGGAGAGGAGTGATATGTGCTCCATTAACACTCTATATGCCGAACATACAATAAACAACCTTTTTTTTCATAGTACATGACTGCGTGCCCAAAAGTCCCCTTGGGGCACTTGGCTAATAAAGGGTGTTTGCCTCACCATCTCTACATCCATTGGCAGCATATGCTCCTCCTGTGCTTGCATATTCCATGTTTTGGTCACGACGCACATTAACTCCGAATGGTTTTATGACCTTGCACATATTGGTCTCTGATGACCCACAACTATAGGGGGTCAATATTAGTCCTTTTGATAAGTAAGAGTGTCGAACCCAATGAGGAGCGGAAGGAAATGACAAGTGGTTTTCAGCAAGGTAATTTCTGCAAGCACTGAAATAGCGGTAACAAGTTGTTTGATAACAAGATAATTGTAACAAGTGACAAGTAGCAATAGTAACAATAGGTGCATCAAGGTTGCCAAATCCATTTGTGGCAAAGGACAGGCCAGAAAAGATTCTTATAATAGGCAAAGCGTTCTTGAGGGCATACGGAAATTTTGTTGGGGAACGAAGTAATTTCAAAAAAATCCTACACCGTGCAAGGATCTATCTATGGAGAAACCAGCAATGAGCAAAGGACTAGAGCATCTTCATACCTTTGAAGATTGCTAAGCGGAAGCGTTGCAAGAACGTGGCTGATGGAGTCGTACTCGCAGCGATTCAGATCGCGGTGGATTCCGATGTATGCACCGAACGTCGGTGCCTCCGCGTTCAACACACGTGCAGTCCGGTGACGTCTCCAATGCCTTGATCCAGCAAGGAGGGAGGAGAGGTTGAGGGAGAGATCCGGCAGCACGACGGTGTGGTGAGTCCGACAGGGCTTTGCGAAGCACTAGTGATGACGAGGATGAGGAGGTGTAGGGCTGCGCCGAGAGAGAGAGAGAGAGAGAGAATTCTTGTCTCAAATCTGCCCAAAACCCCCACTATATATAGGAGGAGAGGGAGGAGGGTGCCCACCTTTAGTGCTCCCACCCTAAAGGGTGCAGCAGCCCTAGATGGACTTGGGGCGGCGACCAAGGTGGTGGAGGCGCCCTAGGGTTGGGCTTTGAGGCCCAAAGTGGCCTCCCAGGCATAGGGTTTGCCCCCTCCACCCCTTTTTATGCCTTGGGCTGCTTGTGGTGGCGCACCATCCCACATATGGGCTGGTCCCATCCACTCTTAGCCCATGTAGCAACTTGGGGCTGGTGTCCCTTGCCAGTGGACCCCCGGAACCCTTCCGATGGTCCCAGTACATTACCGGTGTCGCCCGAAGCACTTTCGGTGACCCAATCCTCACTTCCTCTATATGAATCTTTACCTCCAGACCATTCCGTAAACCCTCGTGGCGTCCGGGATCTCATTCGGGACTCTGAACAACCTTCGGTAACCATGCACACTATTCCCCTATAACCCTAGCGTCATCGAATGAACCACGATGTCGGGGATTCGATCAATCCCGTATGCAGTTTCCTTCGTCTATCGGTATGATACTTGCCCGAGATTCGATCGTCGGTATCCATATACCTTGTTCAATCTTGTTACCGACAAGTCTCTTTACTCGTTCCGTAACACATCATCCAGTGGCTAACTCCTTAGTCACATTGAGCTCATTATGATGATGGATTACCGAGTGGGCCCAGAGATACCTCTCCGCCACACGGAGTGACAAATCCTAGTCTCGATTCGTACAACCCAACAGACACTTTCGGAGATACCTGTAGTGCACCTTTATAATCACCCACTTACGTTGTGACGTTTGATACACCCAAAGTATTCCTACGGTATCCGGGAGTTGCACAATCTCATGGTCTAAGGAAATGATACTTGACATTAGAAAAGCTTTAGCAGACGAACAACACGATCTAGTGCTATGCTTAGGATTGGGTCTTGTCCATCACATCATTCCCCAATTATGTGATTCCGCTATCAATGGCATACAATGTCCATGATCAAGAAACCATGATCATCTATTGATCAACAAGCTAGCCAACTAGAGGCTCACTAGGGACACATTGTGATCTATATATTCACACATGTATTACGGTTTCCGGTTAATACAATTATAGCATGAATAATAGACAATTATGATGAACTAGGAAATATAATAATAACCACTTTATTATTGCTTCTAGGGCATATTTCCAACAAATTTCATCTAGTCACTTTTGTCATGCTGGGTTAATTTGCGTTGGTATTTTGATAATTTGATATGTGGGTGAACCGGTGCTTGGGTGCTGTTCTTACTTGAACAAACCTCCCACTTATGATTGACCCTCTCGTGAGCATACGCAACTACGAGAAAAGTATTAAGAATAAGTTCTAACCATAAAATTAAACATATGGATTCAAACCAGCCCCTTACGGAATAGTGCATAAACTGGGGTTTAAGTTTCTATCAATCTCGCAACCCACCATTTAATTACTAGTCCACAATGCATTCCCTTAGGCCCAAAGATGGTGAAGTGTTATGTAGTCGATGTTCA